>NC_052501.1:0-2400000 GCF_016617805.1 Bactrocera tryoni
TCGCAACAATGTTGCTAAGGAGAGTATTATAGTTTTGTTCACATAACGGTTGTTTGTAAGTCCTAAAACTAAAAGAGTCAGATATAGGGTTATATATATACCAAAGTGATCAGGGTGACGAGTAGAGTCGAAATCAGGATGTCTGTCTGTCCGTCCGTCCGTCTGTCCGTCCGTCCGTCCGTCCGTGCAAGCTGTAACTGAGCTGAGATATCATGATGAAACTTGGTACACGTATTCCTTGGCTCCATAAGAAGGTTAAGTTCGAAGATGGGCAAAATCGGCCCACTGCCACGCCCACAAAATGGCGGAAACCGAAAACCTATAAAATGTCATAACTAAGCCATAAATAAAGATATTAAAGTGAAATTTAGCACAAAGGATCGCATTAGGGAGGGGCATATTTGGTCGTAATTTTTTTGGAAAAGTTGGCGTGGCCCCGCCCCCTACTAAGTTTTTTGTAGATATCTCGGAAACTACTATAGGTATGTCAACCAAACTCTACAGAGTCGTTTTCTGCAGGCATTTCCATATACAGTTCAAAAATGGAAGAAATCAGATAATAACCACGCCCACCTCCCATACAAAGGTTATGTTGAAAATCACTAAAAGTGCGTTAACCGACTAACAAAAAACGTCAGAAACACTAAATTTTACGGAAGAAGTGGCAGAAGGAAGCTGCACCCAGGCTTTTTTTAAAAATTGAAAATGGGCGTGGCGCCGCCCACTTATGGACCAAGAACCATATCTCAGGAGCTACTAGACCGATTTCAATGAAATTCGGTATATAATATTTTCTTAACACCCTGATGACATGTACGAAATATGGGTGAAATGGGTTCACAACCACGCCTTCTTCCAATATAACGCTATTTTGAATTCCATCTGATGCCTTCTCTGTATAATATATAGTACATTAGGAACCAATGATGATAGCGGAATAAAACTTTACAAAAATACGGTATTTGAAAAATATGTAAATGACGTATAATGAAATCTCGATTATCACTTTATCATGCGAGAGTATAAAATGTTCGGTGACACCCGAACTTAGCCCTTCCTTACTTGTTTTTTTTTTGTTATAAGATAGCTTTTATAAAATAAAGGCATTTTACGACTTCAAAGTCAAAAATAGGTCGTGGAATTAATTAACAACGCTTTCTTGTTTTTTGGAAAAATGCTTTTATTTCGGTTTTAATGTTAATATTTGGTTGCAAACCCATTACTGTCAATCACGGCTTGACATCTGCGAGGCATTGACTCCACTAAACCTTTACAGATGCCCTTCGGAATATGATTCCATTCCTTTTTAACATTTTCGTATAATTCATGGAAATTTCTAACTTTATGGGAACGAACTCATTTCTTCAAATGTGTCCAAAGATTTTCGATTGGATTTAGGTCGGAGCTGCATGAAGCCCAGTCTAATAGAGTCACCATGTTTTCCTGAAACCCTATTTATCTTACTTTCATCAGAAAATAATACTCTTTTCCACTCTTTTGCTCTCTAATGGCGGTATTTTTTGGCAATCTCTAAGCGTGTCCTTCGATTGCGTTCAGAGAGTAATGGCTTCTTCCTTGAATCTCTTCCAAAGAGTCCTGCCTTGCATAATTGTCTTTTTATGGTATCTACAGACGGTGAATTTGGATTCTCCCCAAAAACCGCACCTCGAATTTGATTTGCCTCTTACGCTTACCCATTTTTTATTCACTAAAATTGTTGAATTCCTTAAGGTAGTCTGGTAACTTATGCCTATTTTCATGACTTCTTTGGAGGGTGATTTTGGCTCTTGATGTTATCTGAAATTAAATATTCTTTATTATTCTTATTCTGTAGACATGTCATTCTGGTTGGAATTACTGAACTTAATTTTCAAGACAACAAAATGGCGGACTTTGAAAAAAAGTCATTTTATTTTATCAAAGAAAGGTTTGTAAAATAAAAAGTTAGGGGTGAAAAAAATTCTCGTTAGTACCGACGCGAACTATAAGTGTGTAGAACAACCTGTTAAAATTTGCAAGCAACCGGTTCAGTAAAAAAAGTTAGGACCCGGGCCGGCCAGAAAAACAATGTTTTGAGAAAAACGCGTTTAAAGTTCCGGTCGACCTTAAAAGTTGGACTCCGATGCGCTGTATGTTCAAATTAAGCAAAAAAAAAATTTTCGATTTTTTGAACCCAAGTTACCAGACTAAAATTTTTTCCAATCGGAATCAAGTTCTTGTATGGAAAACTTTCACATTTGACAATGTAATATCCGAAAAAATTGTTCAGATCGGATTACTATAGCATATAGCTTCAATACAAACTGAACACATAGTTACTAAAAGAAATGCACTTGTGAAGGGTATATTAGCTTCGGTGCAGCCGAAGTTAACGTTTTTTCTTGTTTTACCCTTAACAGATTTACAGAAATTGTCATTTAATAAATAGGAGCAAGTCGTTGTTAATTAGTTGCACGCATCTGTACATAAATAAGTACGTACTGGTATGGAGCGAAGGACAAGACCTTTTAAGATACCTTTTTGAGTCTCGATGCAAACACACAGAACCAAAACAATAGGAATTTTGCAAATCTATATCATTTTCCGCACAGAGGCGAAAATTTTGAGCAACTGAAAATGAAAAATTCGATTATCCGAGAAATAATGATGACAACAACAACTTGTAGAAGTTGAAACGAAGCACACATGTTATGCACCGACTCTTGGGTCGCCGGTTTTAGTGCTGGAATGCCAGAAAAATTCTTGCAATATAATGTCCACATACAACTGAACAGTCTTGAGTTTGTAGTGTCGAGTCTTTATGTGTGAGCGCGAATATACCTTACATATATGTATGTATGTATGTATATCATTGGATGGGCTAGAAGTCAGCTGAATACTATGGCAGCGAAATACTCGGAATAAACTTCAATTTCAAATATGTATATGTACATATGTAAGTCTATAGCATATTCATCTTTTACTCATTAAGTTCTTTTAAATGCAGCTGGCTGCCCTCTGCCTTCAAATTTCTAATAATAAATTGAATTATTGTACGTGGCATCGATGACTTTGCAGGCTGAGTTGATGTTATTGTTAACGAAGATACCACAATTTGATGACAAGTCATGCGACATAGCAAAGCGAATGAGGGCCGGAGGCTTGATGGCCTATGAGAGTGAGAGTGTGGATAATAGCGGTGCGCGTTATTGCCGCTAAGGAATTTTAACGCATTCTATTCGAACATTCCTATCACCTCTTATAGTTCTGCTTTTGTTGTTGCTGCTATAAGAAGAAGCATAATAACCATAGCTGAATATTTGAATGAGTGTGTCTGGCATGTCCTTATTGCCAACGCAGATCATGTAGAACTCGTGCTGCATACATCAATTATATTAAAGCGGCAAAAGCGTGGGCTCAGTACACTCTTGGAATGTACGAGTAAATATGTATATGTGTATATGAGCGTATTCGTAAAGACTTGAGCGTGCTTCAAGTGTATAGTGGCTGAATCGAACGTCAGTTTCGTTGCCAAACACTTGTAGATTGCACGGAAAAGTTCAATGATGATAGCTTAATTGACTGGAGCGTGTTGAATATTCCGTCATTTTCCCAATTACGTTGCCTTCAATGCCGTTCTTTTGCATAGCTATTTTTCAATTAAGGAGTAATTTCGTCATTAGTACATGTGTAGATTTGAGAGTTGTTGTTATTTTTTTTAATTAGTGTCTTAGTAAGAAGACTAGCACTAAGAAGAAGAAAAAAGTGGGATTTTTTCAACATTTCAACGGCTTTTCAAATAAATCTGAATTAATATTTACATTATTAGTTTCAAAATTTATTGATAACAACAAGAGCAACTGTCTATATACATACATCCTTCATCTTTTTAATATTATGCAATAAACCTACCGATATTTTGAGCAGAATTTAACCTTATATATTTATGAACATAGATCGGTGAAGTTATTTCACAGATAACTACTGCTATAAACATACGCAATGAGCGTTTCGAATCGTGCTTATTGGCTTTCGTTTTATTTTAAAACTTTCTCTCGGCAACAGGTTGAAAGAAATTAAAATTTTCCATGAAAGTGGTTGCTCTCATTTATTTGAGCCAACAGGCGTCGTTTTCTTTAACCATTCAGTGTCCTTGGCTCTGCTAACCTAATTTATTGTAGGAAATTGTTTTACAAATTCCTTAAACGAAATAATCCACGAAGAAGAGGAACGACATGGCAAAGACATAGCTTGATAGGCACACTGAATTCATTCATTGGCCGCCAACTGGCACACCCACAGCTTGTAAATCAATTATGCACTACGCTCTACCGCTTCCGTGCGCACTAATGACCAGTTGGAACCACTAAAACTTTCACGTGTTTATACCTGTATGTATTAACGAATGGATTTTCTTTATCTTTCCATTGTAGTCTCAATTCAATAAGCAAAACAAAAAAACGTAAAATATGATGCACTATCGGAAAGGTGAAAATATCGAGCAGGAGTTAACCAAAGATGACTTGCCATTCGCTGATTGTTTGTCCAAGTTGCCACAAAAGGACTTTCTTTGGATGCGCGTACGTACATACATACATATATATATGTAAATATGAACTGTATGCTCATTTTTAATACAAATTTACCCACAATTTTGTGTACTCTTGTATGTGCATATGTATGTACAATATGTAGGTAAGAGGGGGTACTAAAGTACCGAATGTTATTAACTATGCCAAAAATGCTTTGGACAATGGCGAATATCGAACAGTCGTTTGGAGCGGTATGGGTGGCGGTGTGGTGAAGACGGTTTCTTGTGCAGAAGTATTGAAGCGAAGCTATCCGTTGTATCAGTTGACCCGCATGGATCAAGTTACGTAAGTAAGATAATATATATTAATAAATATAATTAAATGCTTATCAATGTACATGTAACAGATTTATATACAATTCGTGCATTATTTTATAGAAATGAAGAGCATTGGGTGCCGCAGATGGACGGTTTAGAGCCGATTATAGCTAAACGAAAGGTGCCCAGCTTACACATACTGATGACGTTGGATCCAATCGATGAGAGCATTGGCGAGTAAGTTCAGTAACGTTTTACTTACACAATAGATCCTTCATGCTGGTTGATACACATATTCCGACCATTATGATACAACTTCGGTGATTTCACATCGATGAGGCTATGAAAAGATATTCTAAAAACTTAGTCGGTTGTAAATCGTACCGGTAAAAGTGTTACACTAATCTGCCAAGAAAATGATGTTCCCCTTACTCTTTTCTTGGATGAGTCCATCATGCTCTAATCAAAAAATTCAACTTGCAAATAAGTACGGCAAATAGATATTCAAGTTTTACAATAAAAAATATAAGTTTATATTGAGTTATAAAAATATCAGTAAAATATCTCGTCTGGTGATAAGATCCAAGTTTTTTATATAATTTTGTAAGCATTGCAGCTAACCATTTCCCAATGTAGTGTGTTTTTAATTTGCATAATATCTTCAACAAGATGCCATATTACATTCCCAAGTTTTATAAAGAATCTCTCGAATGTTATGCCATCCTACCTCTTGTTTTGGCTTTGTTCCAGTTTGAATTTAAAACTTTACTCTGGCATTACGCATCGAATCTGTGTTTAATTTTTTAGCCAAGAATGTTACCCATCTGTTAATATTCATCACATACATATTGAATAACTTTAGAACGCATAATGAAGTTGAAATCAAAGTAACTGTCTGTCCGATCGTCCATCTGACACGGCCACAAAATACAGAAGATACAAAACTGTAATTAAGCTTAATGTCCACTCGACCTAGATCAATCAAACTTGTTGACAACAAGTGTGTTTAGCTCTTCTTCATACAGTGTGTATCGGATAAACTCTAGTTTAATATCGAGAATGTATGAAATCGGTCCGTGAATTACCTAGCTTCTAATTATATGGATTTTCATTATTGTAGCAGACTTTATGTCGAATATGTCAGTCAGAGTATGAGTTATCTTCATAAAATTGCATGTAATAGTGTTTTATATTTGTTGCCTTTTTCCTCATATACAATATATTAAATTTTTATTAATTAGGTTGATTTTAAGGTAAATGTCTCCGACATGGAGAAAAATGTGTTAAAACTAACGGAGTCTACGAATGTTATGATTAATACCCATTAAGTTTCTTCGAAAAATGAATTTTTACTTTTTTAATATAACGTTTTACCAACACTTGCAAGTATTTACTCATCTTTGATCCAAACGAATTGCGAGAGTATAAGCTATTCGTTTAAACCTCAACCAATCCCGAAAATATAAAATTAATTTTCAGTATTTTTTCATTCTAATTATCCGTTTATTTCTTTTTTCCACCACAGTATTCAGAAGCCCAATACGACGACTGAGTACTGGAGATGCCCGAGCTCCACCACGCAACAACAAAGACAGACACAACAAATAGGACAAAATAGCGAAGGCTTGAGACAGCGACGGCAACATGAACAAAAACGGTTGTCTAAGGAAAGACCCCAAAGCCAGGTTGCGCGACAAGAGAAGGTAAAGGATTTGCAAAGAAAAGAGCAAAGCGAAAGGCAACAGAAATCGCAAAATCCAAATAAAAATCGTACTGAGCTACGACATAATAACAGTAATGGTCAACATCGTCAGCAACGAGCTGAAAGAAAGCAAAGTGCGAAACTACAACAGCAATCTGCCCAGGCTACGCAGATGGAAGTTGGAACATCAGGTGCCACATCTGCGCCGCCTACTAATATTTCAAGTTGTATAGACACTATGGAATCTTGATTAAGAAATGGGTTAATTTGATTTGTGAAAATTAAGGAAAAGCAGATCTTAATCATGCGTGCAACACAACGGCGCAATTATAACTTTTTATGATATAGTTAAAAAAATATTTGAAAAATATACCACAAAGATAACATTTAATTCTGTTCGTGTATTTAACTATATTTTAGATATATTAAAGCACTAGTTGATGACAATAAATGTTGATGTAGTAGATACAGAAATAACTGGCAGATAGTCCTTGATCTAATTGTCAGAAAAAAATTTTTGGGGTTCCTAGGTATCAAATTTTCTAGGAAAGCTGTGATAAAAATCTGGGGTATTTTCTATGAGGAATGAGAAATAAGTTCATAACAAAAACTGCTTTATGTGTAAATACTACTGCTAGAAAGGTATTCAAACTGATATCTTACATAAGTTTTTTTTATTCCTTAGTTTTTATATTCATTACAGGTTTATTACATATTTTTTCATTTATTGCTGTTTATTAAATTTTTCCGCATATTAAATTTATGTATGTTGTATTTATGGTTGTTACTTTGTATCTATTGTTAAATAATCAAAAGTGGAGACTACATATAAATATATATACGTATACTTTTTTTTGTTTTGTATCTAATTTGTTGGATGTTTCAATCACTTTTAAATAATTTGATCATTAAAAAAGAATCTACTATGTCGATATATTATATTTAATTTTTTTATGTTTACTATAAATAAAATATTTCGAAAATGAACAGCACATTTTATGACATATAGTTAACGTTTAGCTTCAGTATGCTGCTTATGAAATTGCGAGATTAACTAATTACAATGACTGATTCTCGACGAGTTTAGATTAAATAAATCCCTCACGATCATCATCGCATGTTCTTTCGACAACTAATACATAATTAAAACAATATTTTCGATGTAAAATAAAAAATGTTAAATGTTTGCTCAGAATATATATATTTGGGAATTTACGTGTACTGACACTAAAACAAAGAACCAATTTCTATATTCTGCTTTAAAATCTATAAATAGATTTTTGTTACTATATAGCAAACAAAAATTTCAATAGCACACATTGCAATTTTCAATTAAATTATACTAAAGAAATTTTAAAGCAATTAATTAGACTTATTATTTTTATTAGAATAAATTCTGCCAATACTCTGCTTAATGTTAAATTTTTGCCACGGCATTATCAAAGGGATATTAACAGAATACCTTTTTTTAATCGAGTTTTGAAGGTTTCATTCTTTTTTATAATTTAAAGACATTTTATTAAATGTTTTATTTTGCTTCCAGACAATATATAGATTATAGAAGAATAATTTGCCACATTGAGAAAAATTCCACATTGAGAAAAATTCCACAATGAGGATTTCTCATACATACTGCTCTTCCTTCTTTTGCATTTTCTTTCTTCTGAATTTTCATTATAATTTCGCAAAAAAGATTGCTTTGATTTCCGGTCTTTTTTATATTTTAATACATATTTTTCATTAATAAATTTCATAATTATTTTTATTGTGGTTATAATGTTTTAATGACTTGCTTTCTAATTATGATTTTTCTAGTTATTATTGTTTTGTTGTTACTGTTGTATGAGCATTTCTCATACGCCTTTGTTTTCAGATTGCGCTGTATTGTGTTGGATATAAATATGTTGCATTTGTTTGTTGCATATGCATTTACACACAATTTTCCAAGCTCTGAATATAAAAGTCCTAAGCTTCACTCTCTCCAGGTGTTGCAGTTTCCTCTTCGTTAATTGGAACAATCAGATTCTCCTTGGACATGAGATTATACTTCGTGACAAAATGAGTGAAGCGATGACATAAATACGTTTCAGCCTCAAATTCATCAAATATTCGCCGGTGATGAAAATACGCATGGGAAAATATTCGGTAAACACGACGACACACTGAACCTAATTTGGTCACTGATGACTCCTTGATTGAAACCCTAGCGAAAAGTGTAAAAATACTGAAATTTAAGCAATAACTTATATAACTATAAATACTACAATTTTGTAAATAAAAAGAAAAAGAATAGGGTAATTCAAGCAATTAATAGTTGTTTTAATAGCGGGGCACATTAAATGCAGAGAACGCTCAATCTAACTTCTGAATATCTGTCTTCTGACCTTCGCCTTACTAATAACTGGCATTATGTTTACCTGCTTGGGAAGTATTTATTACTATTCAAGAGACATGCTGCGCCGTCCAGTGTATGTCGTGTATAATCAATGGCGGGGCATTCTTTTGGGGTTTTATGTGCAGCACATAGGAATATCCATTGATCGGTGGCCGTCATTTGTGTGCATGTCGTAGGTGAGCATTGTTTTTGCAAACGAACAGCCAGTCCATTTAGTTCCATACAAAATTGTCTATACGAAAAGTAAAATTTAATGATCTAAAAATCGTATGTTAAATATTCACCTGAGATGTTCGTATTTCCAAACCCCTTCATCTTGAGCTTCTGGCATTGTCAAAATTAACTCAACATTTGATGGATCACGTTTGATCAGTTGCTGAATGTATTGTTGTACAGCCAAAGTGCTATCCATTTCTTCTAATGGTTCATCCGCCCAGCGAGAGAAATCCTGCAAAGTAAATTCGTTTCTACTTTTTCACCATATGCTTCGACTACATGTTAGGTCTAACTCTGATTGAATGGAAACTGTATTCACATAATAAAGACTAATCACTTTAGCACTTCCTTCCTACAAACCTTTGCTTTTGTTCCTGGTCTGTTTCTTCGCAGAATCGTCGTGCTGTCCGCCATCTTCATGTTTCTTTAGACTCTTCCCTTTTTAAGAAAAAAAGAAAGGCAAGTGAAGTGTTTGTTCCCTATTATGGGCGTGTTAATCAGTTTTATACTACCACTATAAGAATTTAAATATTTGATAATATAATTTAATTTAATTTCAATAAATATTCGTTTTAAATTTAGTATATTAAGAGTAGTCTTTCATATGAAAAATCTTTAGTTTATCGTAATCCTCTTTCCACTAATTTCTCGTTTGTGAAAATTTTTGACAACTCCTCCGTTCATTGATTCAGAGTGGTTGTATGAGATACATTCATTACAGGGTTGAATTTAACGTAACAAAAAATATTTACGATGGAGGAGTGTCACTTCAACTACGACGTAACATTTGTGCTATAATTATTATTTTATTTTTCGTAGACACGTAGTCAGAGCTACTGAATTATATTTTTAATAATAAGAGTATTATTAATATTTGTTTCTTTTTTATTTTGCATGTAATTCAGAGTTAGTCCGGTTAACTACACATAAATAAATATTTTGTAGCACCGTTGTGAACTGCTTTCGTGCGACGAAATCCACATGAAATACGTGTGGCAGCATTAATCTCAATACTGAAAATAAAAAGACAAAGGATAGGAAAGTGAAAAGACGATTCTGACTGTAACATAAATTGCGTTTCTATTGTGCGAAAATTAAGTAAAATAACTAATTTTTGTGATATTTACAAATAAGAAAATCAGGAATTCAAAAGAGAAAATGTCGTACGCATATTTATTTAAATATATTATCATTGGCGATACTGGTGAGTCTATAAATTGTTTAATGAAAACTGTCAATTGTGTACACAAATAAATTAAATGAAAATTATGACAATGAGTTCTTTTTGCAAAATGTTTAGCCAGTGCATATTAAACGTAGAGTCAAAACATTAATTTTTAACCAAAAAGAAGACATTTAAAAGTTTTATGTTTTTTTTTTATGTTACACGAATATTAGCAGCTGCTTAGATTATTTTCATTAGTTGATACTCGTGTGATGACGAAAGCAGAGGGTGACATGTACCTTGAAAACCTTTTTGGAAAATCGATATTTTGACATTGTTGCTGCGTTCTAGCATACATAGATAATACTTAATAAAATTGAACAAAGGGTATCGGTATTGTTCTAAGTTTCCTTATAAATTTATTAATAATATGGTAAAAAAATACAAGTTAATCTTTAATATTTATTGTGATTTAAAAACTGTTTGTCATATATAAAATATCTAGCTACTCGTTTATTGTTTTTTTTTTAACTTTACACGGTCATATTAACTTAATTTTGCAAATGAAAATAATTAAATTTCTGTTATGTTCGCATACCTAAACAAACATACAAAAGAAAAATAACTGTGTGATTAGTATAAAAGATACAAATATTTATGATTAAATTATCGCATATTTATATAATGACATTATTATTACTAATTATTGTTATTTTCTTCTAAGGTGTCGGAAAGTCATGCCTTCTACTTCAGTTCACCGACAAACGCTTCCAACCTGTGCATGATTTGACGATTGGCGTGGAATTTGGGGCACGCATGATTACGATTGACGGCAAACAAATCAAACTACAAATCTGGGACACGGCTGGCCAGGAAGCGTTTAGGTATAATGTTAAACGGCCGATTTAATAAAAATTTAAACAATTTCGATGTACCTTTCAGATCAATTACTCGTTCATATTACCGTGGAGCAGCCGGAGCTTTGTTGGTGTATGACATCACCCGTCGTGAAACCTTTAATCATTTGACTACATGGCTGGAGGATGCGCGCCAACATTCGAACTCAAATATGGTCATTATGCTAATTGGCAACAAGAGGTCTGTAATAAATATCTAGTTGGATATGCTTTATTAATATACGTATGTATGTATATACATATGTATGAATATTTTGAATTTGCAAAACCTTTTTATTAGCTTTTAACCCCACATATATATGATGATTCATTCTCCTAAAGTTTATCTCCATTCTGTTTGCACAAACATATATATATACTTGTGGTATACATAGAATTATTTACAAATCTATATTTGTATTTACCCTCAATGATAAGCTATTATATTTTGCATAGTGATTTGGATTCACGACGTGAAGTTAAAAAGGAGGAGGGTGAAGCTTTTGCACGCGAACATGGTCTAGTATTTATGGAAACGTCAGCTCGCACAGCTGCCAATGTAGAGGAAGCGTTTATTAATACAGCGAAAGAGATTTACGAGAAAATACAAGAAGGTGTTTTCGATATAAACAATGAGGTGATTACTAAATTTATATAAAGATTTATTAATTTTTGTAAAAATAATACAATAATATATAAATAATGCAAATTTGAAATATTATATTTCTTGTATGTTTACAGGCAAATGGCATTAAGATTGGACAACAGCATTCCCCAACGAATCCCTCACTGCCGGGTGCTGGTAATCAAGCTGGATCGGCTAGTAGCGGCTGCTGTTAAGTGGCACTTCACAGCTGCGGCTGAAGTTAGTGATTTTTTCTAACATATACAAAACCAATATAACTATTAACTAGATATTTTCCTTACTTCACAAGTTTATTATATTTTTGTTTAATTTTGTTTATGTTGTTTTTTATTTTAAATCAACTAAAAGTGAAATGTGTGTAACGGAAAACCGGCATTTCAAAATATTCTTATAATATAAGATATGAACGAATCTAAAAAACATATAAGCATATATCAGTAGATCAACAGCACGCAAATAGAAAATCAAAACCAAATAAAGTCTTTAAAACTTATTTAACTGGCTATGAGATTATTACACTTATTATGGAAAGTGTCCGGAGTTTAAGCAGAGAAGTTTTTGAATTATGTGCTTAACTGAACTGAACTGAAAACAAAATATACATACATAAAGCCGTTTATCTTTTTTTGCTATAATAACCAACAGTGTGAAAATGAAAATGGAATGGTACATTTAAATTTTCAAAATCACTGGAATATTATTTCTAAATACATGGTTGTTTTACACCACGGAAACTGTTTGTAAGAAAAAGTTACTACTTTGAAAAAACTTATAAATTGGTGAATTTTGGAAAACGTTTTAAAAATAACTATGTATGCCGTGAGTTTCCAATAGTCACCAAAAAAGTCAATGAACAATAATCTGGGCTCCAACCTTAATTAACGATTTTGACTGGTGCTGCTGGTGACGCGGTGACGTTCTTTTTCTCATTTCACAAATTTCGCAAACTTCGCGCAAACGTTCATCATAATTTTAAACGCTTAAAGATTAATGCGGGCAATACAAGCTATTAGAATTAAACAAAAGAGACAAAAACCAAAAGTGTTATAAGGGCTTTTAAAAATACCAAAACTAAATACTACAAGCATATAATTAAACCTTTTAATATAATTATTAATTGGTAATTAACGATTGATCTTACAATACCTAGGAACAATTAAAATATAACACATATACTCTATAAAAATATGCGAAACAAAAACACTAACACTATAATTATCCAGAAAAAAATACACTGTTTTATATAAGTAAATTCTAGAAACAAGGATTAAAATTATATACGGACTTAATTACTGTATTTACATGAATACATTCAAAATCACTTAAAAAGTTATCGGTATACATTTTCTTATATAAGTATATTATAATATATAGCAGACGTCTTTTGCTTGTCTTTGCGTTGTTTTGTGTTATTGTTGTATTATTTTTTATATTGTATATTGTTGTTTTTTGGAAAATTTTAATGCGTTAACAAATTTACACTGGAACTGTAGGTGTGCATAAAAAACATTTGAATATTAAAACAAAAAAATCGTAAGGGAAGTGGCAAATAATGGTTAAATAAATGAAAAACTTCTCGATTATATAGATTTCTTGACTGGATTGTCTGTGCTTACAAATTCTAATTTATATTTTGTTCTTTTCTTGGTTCCCGTCTATTTACTGTAAGGAATGGTTATTTTCTAAATTATTTAAGCGCATAAAATAAATGAATTTATTTAAACACAACCATGAAATATATAATAAATTATACTTAAACTTATAAACCTTACATACCTACATACATATTTACACGCGAATATTTGCATTAATGGATATTTTTGAATTGATAATTTTACACAAAATATTGCGAACAAAATATGAGATAAATATTGCAGAAAAATTATTTTAAGATAATTAAAGTTTGATATGTGACTAAATAAAATTAAACAAATAAATACACTTACAATCAGATGAAATGTATACCCTTTTGCTTGCGGAATATTATTTTTTGTTATGCTGAAGTTGGCGGGCAGATCCTCTGGATATCCACTCGTAGCGTGATATCTTAGGAGTGCTTTCAGTAATTTATTCAATAGTTACATACATATATGCATATATGTATATTCCGAGTCTCGCACACTTATTTTTTAATTATTTTATTGGGATATTCGTTAGGTGTGAGTTTACATGTTCAATGAATCTCACTCATCTAACCTCCATACAATTTCAACAAGTTGCAAATAACAGGTGGAAAAACATTACAAAATGCGTCATAACGAAACAATTATGGCCAAAATATGACAGGAAAAGAATCAACGACTTATTAAATAGGTCAAGAAAAAGCATTTACAGAGTAACAGCTACCACAACAGGGCACTGGCCATTTGGTGAACATGCATCCAAAATGGGTATGCCCTACAACGGCATCTGCCATGGCTGCGGAGTAGCAGGGAACAAGGAAACAATCTTCCACTTTCTCTGCGAATGCCCATCTCTAGCACATATCCGACACAAAACACTTGGAATCCATCAAGCACCAAACCTTAAATGGATTTCCACTAAAAGCATATCGGACATAAGTAGTTTCATCGAAACCTCAAAATGGTTTGAGAGAAAAGGTGAAACGTAATAGCAGATACAGGAGGTTCTACGAATAGTGTATCAAAATGGCACATCAAGTGCTAATTGAGCCCGATAGGGCTGCATTCCTACCTACCTACCTAAGCTCCCTCGCCCTATATATGAGTTTCTCTAGGAACTAGGAGCAATATGTAATTGAGATAATTTACTTACCGTAATAGAAACAGGTGCCGCTTTTCAGTTTTCTTATTAAATTAATGTACAATTAGATGAATGACAATAAAAACTAACGTGTATTTCTCCTGAGGTAGATATAATAAATTACAAAAAACTTAGAAACTATAACAAATTTGTCAGCCAAAAAAATTTCTATATTTCGGATACATCACTGGATCTGACTTTCTCTCCCTTGTCGCAGAATTCTATCAGGTAGGAGGCCGCTCCAGATAAGACTATAAACGCTCCGGCGAAATAGAATGCGTCGTCCCATCTGCAATCGGAAAGCATATACATAGTTTATTCGGTAATGTAAATGGAATTGTAAATAAGAATTGTTTATTAGCTTGGATTGAATTTTATTAGAATAGATTAGGACTAGAATAAAACTCCAAAATGAGATTTTCAGAAGAAGCACCAAATGTCCGGTCTGAGATCTTGAACGCGTATATACATACATATATACAATTGTATACATACATATATACAATTGTAAAGATTTCAAGTTCGCAAAATACCTTAAAAATGGCAATGCTTCGTTTCTCCTATAAAAAAAACCTTCCCTACACCTGCGCAAATTTACATATTTTTCAAGTTGAATAAAATAATCTATAATATAGGGTACAGTCTAATCAACACCACTAGATTTTATTATTGATAGCAGAATTGGTTTTTCATTCGGATTGCTGATGACTGAGTCTTTTCTACATCTTTGCATCGCTTCTGATAAATTTTTGTTTACATGGCTTCTAAGGTATACGAACGTATTTTATTTACATAAATATAAGGCAGCCAGACAGCAGATTATCTCAGTTTTAGAATTAAAGCGAGGCGTGGAGAGAGGGGTTTCCAAAAGCAATCACTATATAAATTGATTTTAACTCACCTCAGCGTCATTTCAAAAATTGCGCCAGCAATCGGTGGTCCCACTATCATACCGACGCCTTGAACCAACAGCACCAAACCATAGGCGCGAGTAAAATCTTCTAAATTCACAATTCTGACGCAAATGCTTGGCGTAAGCGAATAAGAACTGGCGAATGTGAAACCGAAGGCTATACAAGCTAGCAAGAGTCCAACATAGGTGTTCACCACGAGTGGCATTAGAAGCACCGCGATTCCACAAACTAAAAAAGATGAATATATTAATGACAAAGAAGCAGTATATCAGTTATATTATAAACAATATATCACTCACCTACCATACACGCCGAATAGCAGATATTCACATTCATCCAAGAACGATCACCCACATAACCCAGACCGATCATGCCTATGGTTTGCGCGATTCCAATAACCGAAATCATATGCGCACTGTCCACTGCTTCGTAACCGTGGATTTTCATATGCTCCGGCAGATAAAGATATGGTATCATGAACCTATAATTGTGATTGCCAGTATTAGTGGAACTGTTTTTTGTTCGTTGAAACTCTCGCTTACCAAATGAACAAAAATAATATTGACAAATTAAATAGTGTAAATTTCGCATCAGCAAATAATGAGAAATTAAACGTCGATTTCATGGCGCCAACCGCATATTCGTACCAAGTCTGCAAAACAGGTAATACAATAAATAAATTCAAAATGAATTTTTCTATCTATATGAGTACATATAGTATGTATACTTAAACATCTCTATGTACGCTAAGTACTATTATAATTATATACCTACATAGTATGTATATATAATCCGAAACACCACAGGACATTGCATCATACTTGTTCCTATATAATAACAATAAACACATTTCCTTGTCAAAATGCACAGGAATCCCAATTTTATTTAACAAAGGGTGGTAAATTTCTTCATCGGTGGTACCGTTTCAAAGAGTTTCATACCTTGCTTATGTACAATAAGGAAATGCTAATTTTAAAGGCTGTAAGCCTTTCCCTTTTGGACTACTTTATTTGGTTTTGAGCTATGATAAAGAATATAATCAGGAAAAGGTGGAAAAATCGCTTCCAAAAAAGAATAACAATACACGTAAAAGAATTGTCCTACTCCACTCCTACACATTATAGGATTAGTCAAATTTATTTCGTGGCGTTTACCCTCAATCTATAAAGTTTACTTACGTCTTCTTTCACCTTTGCATGTACCGCTGTCGAGTGCCGAAAGATATTCGGACAGGAAGTCGTACGGCGAAAATATGGTTTCAAGGTTGTACTACGGTCACGTGAGATATTATTGTGTATTCGCATATTCTTCTGGAGATTGGCACTTGGTATTGAGCTAGTTTGTCGTAGATTCAAGCGCGATATTAACTTCATTGGTGGGCTATGAGCTTCTACATAATGTTTTGAGTCTTTGAAAACATCATTTTCCAGCTTCAAAATATTTGTACAATTAGTCAGATTTTTTACATTATCTTCCAAAATTAGTGAAGAACCGTTATTATTTAATCTACGGGCAGTCTCATTTGATAACTGTTTATTATACTCGGCGTCAATAGATTCTATATTTAACTGCTCGACTTCAATTGTAGTCTCAGTAATGTCACCCATGAGTGCGTTAATTTGGGACTCTATAATGACTGCTGTTTTCTTGGGTCCATGTGATGTTAAAGATGGCATATTTCCATGAGAAGAAGATTTCATATCGTCTCTAAATCGTTGTGACAAATGCGGATACAGACTACTGACTTTACACTCGTGATCTAAATTTTGAGATCCCAAGAAGGTAGGAATGAGCATCTCGCTATATAAACGTTTCATGTAATTGGTATCATGGATTTCTTTTCTTAGATTTGCATTACTTTTAGTCAAAATCATATCATTTAACGTTTGCTTCGTTGGATTTTCTTTATGGTTTATAATAGAAATGGGAGATGTGGGTAAACTTTGTGAACGAGTTTCCTTTTCTAATTTTTTTTCTCCATTTATCCAATCGGGAGCACGCATTAATGCACCACAGATGCAAGTGTTCAGCATAGTACCGGCGAGAATTAATGTGGCTATTCTCCAACCGTAGCTATCAATAAGCCATTGGGTCAGAGGTGCATATAATAATGTGCCGATTCCCGTGCCAGACGCAGCAATGCCAGTAGCGAATGTTCGTTTCTTATCGAACCAAAAAGCGATTGATACAACTGCTGTTACATATCCTATTCCCAGACCCAAACCAGAAATGATACCAAATGTCAACATCAACATTTCCACAGAGTTACAAAGTGAGGAGAGACCAAATCCGACGGCTGATAGAAAACCTCCAAATATGGTCATTTTACGACAGCCATACTTATCAACTAGATTCGACCAAATCGGTCCCATTAATAGTGGTACCGAAAAGAATAACGAACTAATCCACGCCGTCTTTGAAGCGGATTCTCCAAAGTAATTTAACAATTCAGAATTAATCAGACCAAATGAGAACCCTAAACCATCAGCGATTAGAGAAACAATGAGTGAGGCTATTACAATGATCCAGCCGTAACCACCATCAGGTACCGCTGGCGTCTTCTTATCTATCGAGTTCGAACCTATCGAGTCGGCCGATTCATTAGAGATAAGACGATTCGACGTTCTCGTGGCATTACGGCTATCAAACATTGTGAGTGTTTCTTTACTAGTTGTAGTAGTCAGGCGGTCATTGCCATCGTTCACCCTTATTGGACAGCAAATCAGCAGACGCTCATTGATAGCATGGTCGCAGCTTGTAGAGAGCCTGGGAAATTCAACCTCAATACAATCCTGTTGGCTGTATGATGGATTACATCTTACTGTTGGTATCACTGGTGTCGTATTCGATCTCATTTCTCTAGTATTTGGGTTGTTTGTGTCTACGATTGGATGTTCCAAAACCATGCTGTTTTCTTACTGATTTTACAACTAGTTGCAAGTCGGCTGTTTAAAATGGCACTGAGATTAAACTTGCTTGTATGTTTTGTTGAATCCTGTTTACGTTCAATTAAATTGTTAGCGAGTTTTGCCGCAGGCAGATTCGTCTCATATTTAGCAATGTAACATAATTAATTTGATTCTTTTCTACTTTCACTCTACATTTATATCACAGTTCTTAGCACAAACGTTTGTAAGCATGTACACGCGGTAACGGAACGTCTGAATCGCTCTGATTACTTTCGAATCTAAAACTAATGGCGCACTTCGTCTGATGGAATTGGCGGACTTATTGCGACTGCAGCGCCGTAGGTGATAACACAGCTCGGGAAGTCTACTCGTAACTGTGCGCGTCCACAAAAGACGCTGCTCTGAACTGAGAGTGGAGCACTCTGTCGGAACAGAATTTCTACACACACATATGTAAGTACAAGTAAGTGATGGTTCGACACAAAGGGAAGACAAGTGCGTGTATTGGACTGATTGAGCTTTTGTTTAATTTAAAAGCCACAAGTATGTATATAAAACATAATTGATATACCTAATACAGATTACCCTGAATTGTAATGTAGATAGAAAATTTCAATTGAGATCGAACTAACAGCGATTCCAGGCTCAAAAAGCCTTTAATTTGAAAAAATGCCAATACGATTATCAACAATGAAAGTACTGACTTTCTCGCCGGAAGAAGAGGTGTTCTCGTAACACATTTCTTCTGAGAGAATGCGAAAGTTTGAACTTAATCTAGATAAGAAACTGATTAAAAATATTTTCAACTCTTTTGCGAAATTGGAGACTCTGAATTCTGATTTGTACCAATCGTGATTTGTTAATTATTACAAAATCTTGCTGTTTAAAGAAAATTTTAATGAGTTTAGTGTGCGTGGTGCGAGTCTGAAAGCCTAAACAATCAAGGATAAATTATGTGGATTATTTATCATTATTTTATTAACGTTCTAACAACTTTTATGACCTACTTTTCTTCGATGTAATATTTTCAGAGGCTTCGTAAGGCAACTTCACCACTTTCTCATAGTACAGAACAGACCGAAACACCGAACGAGTATTGAAAATAAATTGGAGCTTGAATCAATTAGCTTGGACTAGTTGAATTTACTGTTAGGTTCATATACGTTGGCATATATGTACATACATAGTATGTATGTCAGTATGCTTGTATGGATACCAATATTCATAACAGAGTGGAAACTTGTTGGTAAATCGTGTTCAAATAAGGGAGGAGTAAGCATTTTTTCTTCTTAGTAGCAATGTAGGTTAGATTCATGGAATATTTATTTTTGTTTGAGTGCGAATCCTAATGAAAGGAACTAGTTGCTGCCGAGTGGCTGATCGAAACCGAAAAACTAGTTTTTTGTTTTAATTTTCCTCCCTGGAATTGGCGCACCCGATGAGCGAAAGCTTTTCGAAAATAAATGTCTCATCAAAAGCCTATGAAAACAGTTAGTTAGCTGAATACTTGAAGTCCATAACGGGTTTGTTATTGTTTACTTTAAATTCAAAAATTTTAATATTATTTATTTGTATTGCGTAATTTTATATTTATTAAAACATTACTGTTTTACAGTACAATGAGCATAAACGTCTGGACATCCTTATAAATGAGTATTTGAGTGGTTTATACAATATTTTGTCGCTGTTTGTGTAAATGTGCATGTGTGTGAATATGTCTTTCCCTCTATTTTAGAGTTTTAAGCCGATATCAGTTTACTCCCCTCCCTCTTTCTCCTAACAATTCCGCACGGATGTATACTTTAATCCAATATTACATGCCCAATTGAATTTTTTGTAAAACTATAGGTTTGTTTGTTAAAAATACATCGTGCGTAATTAAAGAAATTTGTGAATCTAAGAATATTATCAGTGTATCCGAAAAACGTAAAAATATTGAGCAAGTGTATGTCTACAATGTTTAGATAAATGTTTACATAATGGCATAAAAGTATTTTTTTTGCTTTTTGTGCACTAACTTAAGTGTTAAAAGGCTGTGCCTTTCGCCTGTTTTTTGTTTTCATCACAATATTTTTATTTCGGTTTTTACAAAAGGCAAATAAAGGTATGCGAACGCGATAAAATGCTTTGTTGCATGGATATTTCTTCAAAATCTTCGCTTTAACGCTTTATACATATATGTATGTACATACATAGATGTTGGGACAAGCTACTAAAAGCTAAAAAATATAATTTATAGCCAATGAACTCGATTATTTAAAGTTAAAATCAGTGGGTTGTTAAATTAATTCTTCTGAAAGCAGTTTGGTAAAATATAATATATATTGCATATTATATAATTGATTTGTGTAAAGTTTGATTGGCCTGTGGGGATATACATACATATGTATGTACATACATACTTACAGTGCACTCGCACCTGGATGAGCGGTCTATTCTTATACGTACTTTCGCAACAAGTTGCAGCAGAGTATAATAGTTTTGTTCATATAAACGAGCTAATCGAGATTTATATAGAATTATATTATCATGTCAGGATGGCGAGACGAGTTGAAATCCGTCTATCTGTCCATTCGTTATAACTTTTCAAGTTCACAGATACCGAGTATGTCGAACAAAGTGCCTATGACTAATCTATCTGTGAGGTTATCTTAATGCAACTCCGGCAGCATCTTTTTGTTGTAATAATATGTTGTGACATACAAATGGGTCAACACTTCTAGCCTGCGTAAGACTTCAATGTTTCGGTTGGCATTGTACCGTATGCACTGGTCAATATATAAGATACCTAGCAAAATTAAGTGGCCAAGCCTTCATACTCTACATACATACAATGATTTTCGTTGTCCTAGCAGACTTTATGTCGAATATGTCACAAAATTGCATAGAAACATGTTCTAGAGTACACTTGTGTAATAAAAGGCTATTACGTATATAGAATAGGACCTTGATGAAAATGAATATTATGCACAGTCTGTTGTGCAAAAATTACGTTCACTTTAACCAGAGCACACTGTATATGTATGTATATTTTATGTGTTTATCTAAAGTTCTTTAGAAAAAAATGGATTTGTTTTTATATCCCCATTATTTTATATATAGTAAATAGTTCTTGAGCGAAATGAATGTTTTCACCTTTTTGGTTTGTATGTATATCAAAAGTTTTAAGCAATTCTTCTCTCTTGGACAAATGGACTCACTTAAAAAAGTTAAGTTCATTGTAATAAAAAAATCATAGTGGGGGCGTTTTAATTGCTTACGGTTAATTTTTTTGTCGTTGCGTTGACTACATACATACGAGTATAATATTAATTTTGCGCATTATTTGATTCACAGATTATTATTTTATTCTCTGCATATTTATTGTGCATTCTGTGTGTACAAACAAAAAACATACAGAACACAAAAATAATTGTAAAGGACCAAATAAATGCAATTCATACTTACATTAAATATGTTTGAAATCTATATATTGTATAATTTTTAGAATTTTTCGTTCGTTGTAAAAACCTTCCAACTGGCAGATTGAAAATTAAGAAAATGAAAACCCTTGCCACCTATCTGTCAATCTGTTTACAAATTAATCATCAATTAAGTTTTTATTCTTCATTTTATCGATTTACAGAACACAAATTGGTCTGTTGTACTGTTCCTTGATTTATTTATGTAAGTGTGTTAAAAAAACGTTAAGTTGTAGTGTGTGTATTTGTTGTTATCACAAAGATACGAAGTAACTTGGATATAGTGCTGTTTTTATAATAATAAATGTGCATTATCTATGAGTGTATACATGTTCGTTTGCAAATTCTAATTTTTAATCGTCAAGTACATGAGAAACAGTTGTAAGCATGGTTCAGTTCTAATTTAATAAATACATACGTACAATACATAAAATTATTATAATGTATGGTATACTGTTGTACAAACATACATACATATGTACACGCATATCTTGTACATGTTACACAGAAGACTTTGTTGCTATGAACTTTTAATGGAATTTCATGCATCCCCATTCTCTATCAGGGATTCGTAATTTAATGTATTAAATTAGTTCTCTTAGTCTCGGAGACATCGCTGTCGCTGCCTTTTTCTCGCTTCTCACAAAATTCTATCAAATAGGAGGCCACACCAGATAAGGCAACAAATACACCGGCAAAGTAGAATGCGTTATCCCATCTGTGAAAAGATTAGATTAATATTTGGTTTAGTTAAGTTACATACATAATTGAGTGCGTTTAAAAGTACCTAGAAGAGAAGTTTTCACTCCCTATCGACCATTTACGTGTAATCGCCAGGGAAATCACAAATACATAAACCTATGCACATTTCTATTTTTTTTGTTATATTATTGTATGTATATACACATATATGGTATTTGCATACATTTAGGCTCACAAAACAGCAATATTTTACTTCAACATATTGATGTCGAAGGCGAATCATAAGGATGTAGTTAGCTAAGTATAATGGAAACCTGACAAACATCTTTTCGTATTTTGTAAATAGAGTCGTTGTGTTCGTATATCTCCATCGAAAAAAGTTACAGCTGTTCACTAATGAGTGAATTCGCTATATTGTGAAATTTTTGTATGAAAAAGGGAAGAATGCCACGCAAGCCACCAATGAAATTTGTGAAGTTTATGGAGACGACGCTCTATCAGTTTGTGTGGCACAACAATGGTTCACTCACTTCCGTTCTGGAAATTTCGATGTGAAAGATGCACCTCGTTCTGGTCGACATATCGTTGAAAAAGTCGATGAGATTATGGAAAAGATTGATCAGGACCGTCACATAAGCAGCCATTACATCGCTAAAGAACTTAACATTCATCATAAAACGGTTTTGAACCATTTAAAAAAAGCTGGCTTCAAAATGAAGCTCGATTTTTGGGTACCACATGAATTGTCTGTGAAAAATTTAATGGACCATAATAACATCTGCGATTCCTTGCTGAAACGAAATGAAATCAAACCATTTCTGAAGCGAATGGTAACAGGAGACGAAAAGTGTATCAAATGTGACAATAATGTGCGAAAAAGATCATGGTCTAAAAGTGGTGAAGCTCAACAAATGGTCGCAAATCTAGGATTGACACCTCGAAAGGTTATGCTGAGTATTTGGTGGGATTGGAAAGGAATCATCGACTATGAACTGCTCCAGCCTGGTTGATGATTCCACATTTTACTGTCAACAACGGATGAGATTGAAGCAAGCAATCGAAAAAAACGGCCAGAACTGATCAACCGAAAGGGCTTTGTCTTCCATTAGGACAACGCTAGACCACACACATCTTTGATGACTCGGCTAAAACTGAGAGAGCTTGGCTGGGAAGTTTTGTTGCATCCACTATATAGCCCTGACATTGCACCATCGAACTACCATTTGTTTCGGTCAATGCAGAACTCCCTTAATGGAGTTGGAGTGAAAATTACTTTTCGCAGTTTTTCGCCGAGAAACCAGAAAAGTTTAACAATGATGAAAAAAGTGATCGACCAAAATAGTACATATTTGGCTCATTAAAGTTCATCATAAATATAAAAAAAATTTAAGTGATTCTGATCTGATTAGAAATACGAAGCGACTTTTTCGACTACCCAATATTAATAATCTACTATTCATTTCCGGTTAGATTTCACAATAGTAGATATCTATGGTTTTGCGTAAGATGTTATTTCTTTGGGATTGCAGTTTGGTCAAGGTTGCACTTACATACCTTAGCGTCATTTCATAAATAGCGCCTGCAATTGGTGGCCCTGCAATCATACCAACACCCTGTACCAAGAGCACCAGTCCATAGGCACACGTAAAATCATCTAAATCGACAATACTGACCAAAATGCTAGGTGTAAATGAAAATGAGCTAGCGAAAGTGAATCCAAAGATGATGCACACCAACAGCAGTCCAATATAACTGCTTACAAGAACCGGCATTAGAAGCACCGATATGCCACAAACTGAAAGTAGAACGAAAGTAAAAGGCCATGAGTATGTGAGTATATAATTAAATATACATATATAGGTTGTCAAAAAAGTCTTGCGGTATTTTCGCTAGTTGGCGTTGAAAGCGCGAAGCTCTAGTTTTATTCGTCGCATCGGGTCATGCTATACCTCTTGGGAAAGCTCATTTTAAGTCGTTCGTGAGTTATAGCGTCGCAAACATGGAGCAAAATAAAGAGAAAATACGGCATATTTTACAGTACTACTACGATAAAGGCAAAAATGCATCTCAAGCCGCCAATAAAATTTGTGCAGTTTATGGACCCGATACAGTTTCCATTTCCACCGCACAACGATGGTTTCAACGTTTTCGTTCTTGTGTAGAGGTGGTCGAAGATGCCCCACACTCCGGAAGGCCTGTCGTCGAAAATTGCGATGAAATCGCTGAATTGGCTGAATCGGTCAAGAGCTGGGCATGAGTCATCAAAAATTCATTTCAATTTCAACAAAAAAAAAAAATCAATAAAAATACTGCAAGACTTTTTTGACAACCCATTATATTCATATAACTGATAATACAATCCTTATGCTCCCACATTTAAGAGCTTTTTCTCTTGTGAGAAGTTTCTATGCAATCATGCTGTGCTATAAACTTAGTTTACTCGACAGACCTCACAATCGGCGAATCCTATAGCGGTTATACAAACGGACGGACATTTCTTCATTTACAAATTTCATCATTTTGTTATTATAGTTTGATTATCCTCATAAATTCTTACTACATGGTAGAGTAAAATTATTTATTTTGCCTTCACATATTTTATAAAGGCTATACGTAATACTTTAATCATTTGCCTATTTTTGCACTTCGTACTTACCCACCATACACGCCGAATAGCAGACATTCACATTCATCCAAGAACGATCGCCCACATAACCCAGACCGATCATGCCGATGGTTTGAGCGATTCCAATGGCCGAAATCATTTGTGCGCTATCCGCCGTTTCATAGCCATGAAGCTTCATATGCTCCGGCAGATAAAGGTAGGGGATAATGAACCTGTGATAAAAAATAGAAAAAACAAACTTTTAATCTTTGATATACTATATATTCGCCAAGAATACGAGTATAACAAATAGAACAAGCTCAAACAAATATATGTACAACACTGGCGGTGCAACGCTGCGCTAACATGTCTTCGACGCATATGCAATTGAGTTGCGATTTTTACTTTGGTTAAGAAAATTTTCCTTTCGCATAACTCGTGCCAGAAATTCTTGCTTCCATAGAGGAGATGATAGGTGACTGAGCTTAATCATCCCTTGTTTTAAAATTTCATGATCATATCCAAATACATTGTAATGACATGTTGGGTTGTTTTTGGATAAAATATTTATTGTTACCAATCGAAACTTGCAAATAAATACCAGATATGTGTTTATATACGAATGTAGTGAATTTACTTACCAAATGAATAGAAACAATGTGGATAAATTGAATAGAGTAAATTTCATGTCCGCGAACAATGAAAAATCAAATACTGTCTTCATTGTGTCGATCATACTCTCGTACCAGGTCTGAAAATATATAATTCTATCAATTCTTCACTTTATGGTTATTTAAAATCAAGAGCATATTGAAATAGTTTCAGACAGAGTGCAGATAATAGAGAAATGAGAGCAAGGATCAAAATAGGGACAAATAGTTTTTACGGTTGCACTTGGGTTCACGTTTCAGTACTTCTCCACGTTATATTAAATTTGAGAAAAAAGTAAATTCTAACTAAAGTCTCACAATAAGATAGCGATTGGAGTGATTATGCAGTCCAAATATTTCTGAAAAATCGGCTGAGAATATACTAAGTGAAATTTCGAGAAGTACAGTAGTACCGGCTTCTGCCATTGCCACTGTAATTTGAAAATTTTACAAGATCTTGACTGGGCTAATGGAAGACGATTGAGATTGGGGAAAACCACTATTCAAACGGTGAAAAAGTTTCTATTGATAAGGACAACCACATATGTAGAACACAACATATAAAACTTACGTCTTCTTCTTCTTTCGCGATTGTTGTCATTGAGTTCCGGTAAATGTTCGGACACGACGATGCGCGCAGTCGGTAGCGATGTGTATTTAACATGGCGCCACGATAATGTATGGAGTTGCGGTGTATACGCATGTTCTTGAGGAAGTTGGAGTTCCGTAAGGATGTATTATATCGTAAGCTTGGTCGAACCGACGGTTTCTTTGACTTAGAAAGCCGACGCATGCCGCTAATGCTATCGGTGCGTGCACGTTTCGCTGGCTTAATGCTGGCATCATTTTCCGGTATTCCAATTATTGCCGCATCTTTGTGTAGTTTTCTTAAATTACCATTTACAAGTTCTGTATTACTTTTTTTAATTGACATATAATAAGTCTCATCGCTCAATATATCGACAGAATTGTGCCTCAAGCCGTTAGGTTTAAGGTCCACAAAAGATGTAGTGGCATTTTTTGCACTGAAAAAATTTTCATTCAAGGAGTAACGTGAGTTGGCCATATTGCCATCAATGGGGGAGCTACGTTGGAATTCGCGTGGTTGTGCTTTAGAATTTACACCATCCATAGCTTGTTGCGAAGAAAACGATGTATCTGATGGTGTAGCGCGATCAATTTTTTCAGAGGGCGAGAGTGTTTCTATCGAAGCCAAGAAACTCTTTCTTGCATCTTCAGCGGCTGTTTGAGCAATACCGCCCATCATTGTATCATCGGGTGATCCAATAATGGCTGCTGTTGGATTGGGCCCAGCTGAAGACATAGATAATAGATTTTCTCGTGAAGGTGCTTCCATTCCTTCTTTATTTCTCAGTGAACGCCTACTGAGGCTCTTGATTTCGTAAACGCATTCTAAATCCTGAGAACCTAGAAACGTCGGTAAGAAGATTTCGCTTCGATAGCGTTTCATAACGAACTCGTGTGGATCATTAATTTGTTGATTAGCCTCAGTGTTATTTTTTGTTACCAACGTGTCAAGCACGGCCTCCTTCGTTATCCCAGTATCCAACAGTTTTTTAATTTCTTCGAGACAAACGCTTGAATTCGAAAATGTGGTCATACTTTGTGAACGACTTTCAAGACGGTTTTCTTCTATTAACCAATCCGGATCACGCATCAACGCGCCGCAAACGCAAGTATTCAGCATAGTGCCCGCGAGAATGAGTGTGGCTCCGCGCCACCCATAACTATCAATTAGCCATTGGGTCAGAGGTGCATACAAGAAGGTGCCGATTCCAGTTCCAGAAGCACCAATACCAGTAGCGAAAGTTCGTTTTTTATCGAACCAAAAAGCGATTGATACAACTGCTGTTACGTAACCAATACCCAGTCCCAAACCAGATATGATACCAAAGGTCAACATCAACATTTCCACAGAGTTACAAAGTGAGGAGAGTCCAAATCCGATTGCAGATAGCAAACCACCAAATATGGTCATTTTACGACAGCCATAATTATCAACCAGATTCGACCAAATCGGACCCATTAATAGTGGTACCGAAAAGAATAGCGAACTAATCCAAGCCGTTTTCGAGGGTGACTCTCCAAAGTAATGCAACAGTTCAGAATTAATAAGTCCAAATGAGAAAGACAAGCCATCAGCAATTAGCGAAACAACGAGTGAGGCTAAAACTACGACCCAACCGTAACCGCCATCTGGTATCTCTGGCTTCTTTTTATCTGTTGAACTCGAATCAATCGAATCGCCCGATTCGTTTGATATAAGACGCTTACGTTTTTTAACATCACTCTCCTCCATCACTAAAAAGGTGGTTGTTGTTGTCGTGGTTAGACCAACATTATCGTCATTCACTGTGATGAGGCAATGTTTTAGGAGCCGTTCATTGACAGCGAAATCGCCGTCATCATCATGTAAATCGCTTGCCGATAGGTCACAGAATTTTACCTCGGGAAAGAAATCGTGTTTAATGGATTTGTTTAGTGGTGTTGTTGTGGGTGTAGGCGTAGGAGTTATTGATGCCACGATTGATTGCACGTCGGTTGGCGTGGACAGGGTCTGATAGACTACATTATCCGGTTTACTTTTAACATTCGTTTGATTCGCAACCATTTTTAGGTTTTGTGAACTATTTTTAACAGGATAAAAGATGAATTTTCAGTATGAACGTACGCAAGTGCCTTATGTAATAACAGACGATGGCTGTTACTATTTTTCACTAATATTTTCCAATTAAGTTTTTTTTGTGTACGTCTGATTTCGTCTTGAACACAGTGGTTTTCAGCAATTTTTGTTATTGTACTTGGTCTTATAATTGCCTATATGTTTATATTTCCTTTAATACTTAAATTTTAACTTTTTCTCCGATAAGGCTGGATTCTCACCGGTTCGCCGTTCTGCAGTTTCAAGTCACGACAAACAACCAGCTTTTTAAAGTTCTTTTTATAACGGTATGTTGGTGAGAGTTTCAACTCCGGTTTAAATGTCACACCACGAAACTCACTGTAACAGCGGCTGTGGCGAAGAATATTGCGATCACGTGCCTGCTTGCACGGTATGCTCGACCTTACACTCAAAGCAGAATACCAACTGTGCACTTCAATGAGTTAAATTTTTGGAGCTCAAGCTGTGAGTTCCTGCAAATAAGCCACAAAATACATTACATTTTTATTACAGTTCTTTGATTTGTCAAAGAGGGGTTAGGTCGAATTTAATAATGTATATAGCGACATATGTATGTACATACATACTTGTAGTCTTTTGTCTATAATATATGTATAAAATGTTATCGACTTATGGATAATTACATTTATTCTCTATCAATGTTAAAAATAATATATTCGATTAGGTTATGTTGAGTCAATGACTGATCTCTGAAATAGCTCCACACAAGTTCTTTGAAATGGCAGGGAATTTCTGAAGATGAATTTTAGATGGATTTTAGGTATTAACAAAGTGACATGAAATCATAAATCTGCTTGGCCGAATTATTTTTATTTCAACTATGTAGTTCATTTGAATGCGAAGAAAGAAGTGTTGGGGGTAGTTCGTTACGAAGGAAGTAACCATAAATTTGTATGTTGTTGCCAAAGAGTCTATTTAAATAAAAAGTACGTGTCACGTTGTTTGTCAGGGATAAACTCATAAACTACATAACCGATTTTTAATAAAATTTATTGTTTAGCTTAAATTCGATGCAACTTTAAAGATAGGGTAGTTTATATCTCATTTAATAGTCAAAAAATCTCATTGACAGTTGAATTTCCAGAGAGGCGTGAGAAACAATATCATTCAAGTTGCAATTAGACCTTTGGCAACAAAGGCTTCGTTAGGCAAACGATAAACTATTCGGCGATACTACCTTACTACTGAATATTATTTCCGACTGACCTTGCCGAAAATAGCGTTTGGTCATAAACAAGATCACCGGACATATTCTTAAAGCAAACATTTTGACTGGGAAATGTAATTGAAAATGCGATCCTGTTGCAGCGTATTTTAGCTACATATTGAGAATCTTTTAGAAGGCTTCAGCTTCACATTTGTTTAACTTTCGTCATGTAAATGAATAAGCCTGAAAGCCAAAAAAATATTTGTTCTTGGTTGACTACGTTGCACTTGGGATCTCCATCTTCTCTGCTCTTTTCTAAATATAGTTGGAATTATTTTTCTCCTTGTTCTCTCAAGAGATTATTACAATAGATGTTTTATGCTTTCGGAGAAGCTTACTATTTAATTTTCCTAATGCTAAGAAAGCCCGCAAAACTAATACGGCTGTGTAAACTCACGTTGAGCAACACGAAAAGCTCGTGCGACTTCTTCAATCTGCTGCTGGAGAAAATTATTCGAGCTGCAGAACTTAATCGATCATGTACAATCTTTTATAAGAGTGTACAGCTGCTGGCGTATGCCGATGATATTGATATCACGTCACTGTTGACAGTCATAACTTTGAAGTTGTAGATAATTTCGTCTACTTAGGAACCAGTATTAACACCACCAACAATGTCAGCCTGGAAATCCAAGGCAGGATTGCTCTTGCCAACAGGTGCTACTTCGGACTGAGTAGGCAATTGAAAAGTAAAGTCCTCTCTCGACGAACAAAAGCCAAACTCCATAAGTCGCTCATAATTCCCGTCCTGCTATAAGGTGCAGAGGCTTGGACGATGACATCAACCGATGAGTCCACGTTACGAGTTTTCGAGAGAAAGGTTCTGCGAAAGATTTTTGGTCCTTTGCGCATTGGCCACGGCGAATATCGCATTTGATGGAACGATGAGCTGTACGAGATATACGACGACATTGACATAGTTCAGCGAATTATAAGACAGAGCCTACGCTGGCTAGGTCATGTTGTCCGGATGGACGGAAACACTCCAGCTCTGAAAGTATTCGACGCAGTACCCGTCGGGGTAAGCAGAGGAAAAGGAAGACCTTCACTCCGTTGGAAGGACCAAGTGGAGAAGGACCTGGCTTCGCTTGGAATATCCAATTGGCGCGCTGTTGTTAACTCGGCTATAATCGCGTAAGCGGTGTCTACGCCAATTAAAAAGAGGAAGAAAGCCATTATCACTGAATTCGTTTATTATTTTATAGCGTATGAAACATTTTCGTTTACAACTAGTTATCTAGAATATACAAATATGCATATACATAAATGTTACACACATAATACATACAACTACAACTTTATTGCTGCATATAAAATCATGTGTTGTTTGTTGACATTTCAATAGTTTTGATATTTTTTACAATAAACTTTAACACCTCAGTAATTTCTTTTTAAATTAAGCAGTCGATAAACAGAGAAAATAACGATCTCATCATGATACTTTTGAAAGACTGCTTGGGTGAAAGCAACAACTAATTTTCGCAAACCTAACAAATAATAGATAAAAAACAATACCAAAATAAATACAATCAAGACAAGAATCGTTTGAGTTCCCTTCTATTCAACACCCTAAATATTGGGGAATAGTAGAAATTCAAAATAAACATTAAAATGAACTGTCAAGACGAAAGAGACAAGAGGTTGGTAGATGGCTGGGAGTCGAAATGCGTATACAAATGAATTTAGGAAGACCCTGTAGGAAAAAGTAGAAAACTCTTTTAAAAAAAGTTATATTTTTTCTAACGAGACTTTCAAGTAATTTCTAATGCTTTTTAGGAAATATGTTTAATCGACATTTTAGTATAACGTATAATGAAACGATTTTGTTGCGTTATTTTGCTACTAGAAAAGCTAGAATTGCAATTATATTTGAAAGAGGAGCAAAAGAAGTAAAGTAATGTTTTCAGAAAAAGACCAAAAATCCATGGGATTAATAGTGAAATTTGGTAATACGTTGTTAAATCTAATGATTTGAAGAAATTTCGAAAACAAAAAAAAAACTGAAAACGATTTCAGAGCTCTATGCAATGGAAGCTCGTTGAGCATAAAAACAATTATGTTATTCAATAAAGAACTTTGCTTGACTTTTTAGGCAACTACCTTCTTAATTACATATATAAAACTTTATAGTAGTTATTTTACAAAGAAAATTCGATTTTAAACTGGCTTAAGTGGCAAATTTTTATATATGTAATTCAAAAGAGTGACACTAAATCAATTGATCGCTAGTGGTTGATATATTAATACAGTTAAAGAAATGACTGCCAAAAAATAATTTTTTTGAAACCTACTTTAATGTCTAATGATTCTAATTTATTTAGTTTGTTTTAATAAAAAAGTAAGTTATTAATTTCCAAACAATAAGAGTCAAGTTGGTTTCAGAATTAAATGTTTAAATAACATTGCTTGTACTGAGTAAATGAGATATTTTTAGGTAGGCTTTTTACAAAAAGTTGGCCAGAAGATCTAACTTAGCACACTAAGTGTGTCACAACACAAATTCACTAAAAGTATTTCCCTGAGGGGCTCGTATGTGAACACACCGAAAGTGATATATTTACATTTAAAGAGTATATTTACAAATATATACATAAGTGAGACTCTGCATTTTTGCGAATTAACGTCAAACTGTCTGTCCGCTCTCCCCAAGGTTGGCAAACCTAAGGCGTTGATAAATATGAATATAGCCAAAATATAAACTATGTATGTAGTTAAATCAAGAGAGAACGGGTTGCCCACCTTCAAATAGAAGGGCGACGAACGAATAATACTCAAGGGTTGGATGCCTTTTATTTCAACTAATGCCAATTTATCCACTTTTTGGCGTTTAAAGGCATAATATCATACGGCTTGGTTGGTACCAAATGGTCATTACGTTAATGTTCAGTTCCGAACCATACTCTTCCTTATGCCATCCGCTATTGTTATGGGCAAATTTTATTACGCAAATTGTACGAGCCGAATGACGTTTAAAGACTTTCACAAATGCACGGTGAATTTCATTCTAAATATTTTTGACGATAAAAATAGAATTTTTGTTTGGCAGTCACTCATACACTCGACTACATGCTTATGTACATACATACATACGTATGCACATTTACAATTTTATAAGCGCAAATTCATATTTCTATAAAATACTAACGGAACAATGTTGTCTGAAATTTCTTGACGATTTTCGCTATCAAATAAAGGTATTTTAAAGATATACAATGCTTTCTCAATCGAAACTTTGTTTGAAACTTAAAGAGAAGACATTACTGAGGTAAGTCGAATACTCGTATTATAAATGCGCAGACTTACCACAAGAACTTATTTTCCACTTCGGGTGACTCTGCGGTCGGGTTGTGTGTTTGCCTTTGTATCTTCTTATATATTAGTTTGTGAGAGTTGACAGCCGAAATAGTTTTACTACGCGAATGATCACTAATGTTTAAGTTGTTACTCGCACTCGCACTCGCACTTTCACTTTCAAATTTGCTATTATTATTCTTATTAATATTACAAGTATGTTTACAACAATTAATAATTTTATTACAATCACAGTGTATTGGTAAATTAGCACTAATAATTTGTATTATTATTGCGGAGGTACCTCCGATAACTTCGCCATAAGCGCATAAATCTTCAGTTATTTTCAATTCACTAACACTATCGAACTGGTGTTTATTGATGAAAATCTCTTGATTTTCACTGGCGCTTCTTAAACGCGGATCACGTGGTGTATAGTGTAGAAATACTTTATTCGATTTACTGCCGTTATTGTAAGTACGATGATTGTTCGACGAGAAGGAGTTATTATTAAAAAGTCGTAATTGTACAAAGGCGGCCACCGTGATGTTGTTTTGGTTATTTACTGATGGTAATAATGAATAGAGGGGGGCTTCAGGGATAGCTTTACTAATGCGTGGGATTTGATTGGTTAACGCTGTTGTTGTTGTCTCGATTATAGATTTTATTATATTATTGCTGTTGCTGCTATTGTTGTTATTATTATTGTTTTCTAACACTGTTCTAATAGCTCTTAATATTTTTGATAATATTACAGTTAATTCTGTTCCACTGTCAGTTGCTACTGTTGCTGTTGTTGTTGTTGTTGGCTTATAAAGTGATTTTATGCGAAAGTCATTCATCAAGAATACTAACTTCGATTTAACCGCGTTGTGGTGGAAATGTTGGACGCGTAAATTAATAAGCGATGCAATGAAAATAAATACAATGTCGATGAATAACGGAGACACCGTCGATGGCGACAACGATGTGGATACTAAAAATGCGATGGGCACACACTCGACTATTAATTGGCTAGAATATTGCTTTGGGTTAAAGGCTACAGTTGTTTCTGCTACACTGCTGCTGCTGCTGCTATTGTTATTGTTGTTCTTTTTGTATCTGCTGCTGCTGCTGGGCGCTAAGGCTGCTACGAATGTTGTTTTTGCTGGCGTTTTAGCTGCAACTATTTCTGCTGACAATTGGTGTCTGACGAGCTTCGCTTTGAATTTGGTTGCACTATTGCAGTGCGGCGTCGTCAGCTCCAACAACGTCTTTGGCAGAATCACAAGCACCGATAGAATCCACATGCGGCAGGTAGATTTCCCTTGGCTGAGCGTATTGACCAATTAAAAATGTATACTCGTATAGTTCACCAAAAATGGCTCAAGTATTTTACATTAAATTTTGTAGCAAAATTTCTTTTTCTTATGATTATTGCATTATTTTGTTTTAGTAAAAAAAACGAGAACAAACTAAAAAACAAAATAAAAATAATTCAAATTGTTTCTTCGCGACTGTCTCACAGCAGTGTTGTTTATCTAATGAGTGTGTGAGATTTATTTTTATTTATATTGACGTTTGCAATTCAACTGCGTCTTTTTCGCTTCGTTGTTTTTGTTATTTTTCTTTTGTTACCACATCTATTTGGCGTGTGTCAAATGCACTGGCAATCTTGCTGGGTCGGGTTCATTGTTGAAAATCGGGTTTATTCTACAAAGTAGCAAAATAAATTGCGAAAGTATAGTTGACGAGCTCGTTGGAAATGACTAATAAGCGCTGTTGGTCAACTGTAAAGAACGGTAAAATCAAATATAAGTAACAGATTTTTCATTTGTTTTCAATTATGGATTTTATGTGGATATATGTATGTTTGTACGTATGTATTTGGCTTTGGCATTTTGCGATTATACAATACTTGAAACATTATGTATTTATACAATCAAATTATTGGCAATCCCCACTGAATATAAAATTCCCTTCCAGCAGCCTATATCATATTACAAAAGTAATGGTTTAATAAAATGAGTATAACGGTCTACTTAAATATCTACATATGTATGTGTTCTTTCTAGTATTTTTTTCATTTCCGGAAGCTTCTTTAAAGTGCAGGGTTTGGCTAAGTCTACATTTTGCTGCTTCTTATTAATAAAAGATCTGCATTGCAGTGCTGCCACCTTTTTTGGGCCAAACTGGTAACCATGCTACAACTAAAAACTAACTCATACTACTTAGTTTATTCATGTAATCTATAACAATAAAATTCAATTATAGTATGGCGTTATAAATTCCTTACTTTGCAAATGAAGATTTTAGATTATTACAATATCTTTTGGAATATTGCTCAAACGATTCGTACTATATTTTCCCTGAACATACATACATAATGAATGTGAACTATTATCAGCCAGATGGGAATGAATGACAATTATATCGTTAGCTTCCCTTGAGTCACCACAAGCCAGACAGCGCAAGCGCAAGTGATCGTTTTGCGTAAAGGCAACTACAAATTGTCCACAGTTTTTCATAATAGATATCTTGATTGAGATATTACCAAAATAATGTCCATGTCCGGTCATTGGAACGTACTCATATACGGTTATAGGAATTGGTTTTATATGCAACTATAATTATAAATTTATAACTGTGCGAATTGGGGAATTTCACTGCATATCGACCAGAAATTTTGCACCCGTCCGTTTCTCACCAAGACGCTGCTCATTTGTCGAAACCACTGATATGGGACCACTATAGCATATAGCTAGCATATAAGCCAAACGATCGGAATCAAGTGCTTGTGTAGAAGCTTTGTCTTTTGACGAGATATTTTCAAGAAATTTGGCATGGACCATGATAAAGTACAAGGATACAAACCCAAAATTAATTGTTTAGATCGACCTACTATTGCATATATGTATGTACATAGCTTGCCATATAAACTGACCGATCAAAATAAAGATAAAGATCTTTTTATTCTCTTTTATGCTATAAAAAAAATGCACCTCTGACCATATGGCTGCTGAAGCAGTTGCAAGTAAATGTAAATACAAACCAAAAGTTTATTTTTGCTATTTTTATTGCTTCGAAAAAATTCAAGAAGAATGGGGAAATCGCAGTGCATCATAAGCTGCTTTATTTTTGCACAATACTGTCCATACACACAAACAACAGCGCATACCAGTATTGCATTCTATCAATCAAAATCCGATTGGCGATTTGCAGATTTAGCCTTTGGAAATATTTACTTATATGCTAAGTTCAATGCTCGAAATATGGGGCAGTAAATTTTTTCGCAATTTCCAAATATTGGTCTGATTAGGTGTACAATTAATAAATCGTTTACATTCAAATTTGTGGACATGAATTTCCTTACTTCAAAAATAGCAGATTCCGCTTTTCAGACTTAAAATATTAATTTTAGAGTGTTCACCATGCTTTCCGGCAAACTTGTTTTCCATTTTTTCAAATCTTCGGAGCGAACTAGTTGTTGTGGTGTTTGAAAACTTAAATATTACCATTTCAATTTCACTAGAACCTTGAGCTTGTCTAGTTTTAACTATATTTAAGATTGTATTACTTGTTGTTAGGCTTTGAACAAGCAGACTCAATAAATAAAAAATTATTTGTTTATATCAGTATTAAAGCCATATATCACAGTTTATCTCTGTAACCTCATTCATTAAGATATGTATACATATATGTATGTATAGTTAGTAGATAAATATACAAAAAAGGGGTAGTTTTATGAGTTGCTTGTAAATAAATAATAAATAAATTAATAGGATATTATATTTATCTTAGACGAAGTACGGAGAACAAGCGGCAACGAAAGCTTGTTTTCCTAACACAATTGAAAAAAATCGTTTTTAACCTTTAGCCACCTAACGTCTTTTTTAGACACTCTACCACCTAACGTCGGTCAAAGTTAACTTCATTTTAGTGTTTAAAGTATAAATATAATAATAAAACACGCAAAAACCGCCCATAACTCTTTTGTACCTTTTATTTAATATTAACAAAAAATTAACTTAAAAGAAGTTTCATACTGCAATAACATTTTTTATTCAATGTTATACGAATTTTGTAAGAAAACGTAGATACTTTTATAAAATGAGATCTAATTAAAAAAAAAAATATTCGAACTTAAAATTTTTTTCTTTTTTTTTATAACTTAAAAACATGGACTTCAATAATAAATTGTTTTAGGCGCGAATAAATCGCAATTAAAATAAAATTGCTACTTGCCAACAATCACAATTTTTGGCGGCATGGTATGCACATTTTTTGGGAACATTCGATACAAATTGGATTTTTGCATTCAAAACACATGTGGAATGTCTTGAGTTTCTTTTTGGGATCACATAGTGAACAGGTTTTACGTTTTTCAAATTTTTCTACGTTGTCGGCTAGCAATGTACTGGGTACCTTGATCCATTTTCAGTACATGGCGAATAACGCCTTGAAGTTCTCTGTGTAATCCATTCTGGTATGCACGGCGTTATAAATGTGGTTTCACGAGATCTTCAGCTAATTTCTTCATAAAATTAAACCGAAGTACCTTTTCCTGTGTTTGGTTCATCTTGCTTACGATATATGCATTTACAGCAGAAATATCTAGCATTCTATAGATGATCGCCATTGGCCATCTTTGCGTTCGCCGAGAAGTGGAGTAAATGGCACATTTTTGATCCAGCATGTCTACTCCGCCTTTTGTGCTCTTATAAAACATTACCATTTCTGTTTTTTTAGTATTAGGATCAATGTTGGAAGTATGATACATGCTGGACAGAATAAGGATGGATTTTTTAGCCTTTGGCACAAAAGATGCCAATGTTGCATCGGACGTGAATCCAAAAATGAACGAACCAACTTTTCAATGACGACTAGGGAAAAAGTTAGGAGAATTTCTCGTTTGTTCTTTTTAAGGGTACCCACGAGTGTCAGCTGCTTTTTCTTCAAAATGTTCATAAGCTCAACTGAAGTAAACCAATTATCGGTTTTTATATTTCTGTTGGTGCCTTCAATCGAAGATATCAATCTCAAAACAGCCTGGGTAGGTTTGCCTAGTTTATGGTACTCAACAGGTAAGCCTTCACTGTCAGAGTCCTTTCCCAAGTATAGGTAGGCATTCAAAAGGAACCCTGTTGTGGCGCCAGTAATGCACATAATTTTAAGGCCATATTTATGAGGTTTCTTTGGCATAAACATTGTGAACCTGCACTTTCCGCGAAAAGCCACTAACATTTCGTCTATGCAAGCGTAGGTACCAATTGAACAAACTTCTTTGCAGTTCTCCATGAACATATAAAACAGGTGAGATATCGGTGTTGCTATATCTGTCAGACGTCGTTCACTTCGAGTGCAGGCATCATCAAAACGAATACAATTAAGGAGAACTTCAAATCTGTTTTTGCTCATTATACAACGGTAAATTTCTCTACCAGTTCCGTCCGTGCTGTACCAACTTAAGTAATGTGTATGGTTTTCTTTAAAAATTGATGTATAGTATAGCAAACCAATAAAAGCTCTAAGCTCAATTATATCTAAATCCTGAACACATGTTTTGTTTTGATAGTTAGGCCTCATTTTTCTGATTTTTTCGTTTGTGTGCCGTATAATTTCGTCTAACATATCTTTTTTTTTTTAAATAAATTCCATAAATCTAAGGGTTTTGTATTTCTGTGCAACACATCTCTGAAGAGAGGTTTGAGACCAGGTACGTCTCGTACAATGTTATGCTGCGCAGTTCTTGACCTTGAAATCGCGGGAAAAGCAGACCAACGAAACCGGTTCTTACCGAAATAACTCCTATACCTTGCCAGTGGTATATCGTCGTCAGAAGACGAACACTCGATCGCGTTTTCTTTCTCACGCGATCTGACTCATTTAGTTCTATTTCCGATTCTGGCTGACATTCGCCATCAATTACATGGTCTACAGGAGCGTCTTTTATGTCACTGCAGTCTTCATTTGGTAATTCATTGCAACTTCCTTCAAACTGCGACTCCGAGTCCAACTCTTGCAGCCATCTACCGATGTTTTGATCATGCGAAAACATAATAACTCTATAGGACCACAAAAAAAATTATTGGCACTAAAATTCCATAAACACCTAACGTCGGTCACCATGACCGCAAGCAAAAATGTTTTACCACTAGTTTTTGAATTGGTACACGAGAGAAAAGAAAAAGTTCATAGACGGACAACTGCGCAGCTTGCATAATAACGGGAATATTTAAAAAATAAAAAACGGTAGAGTCACTGAGACCGGCGTTGGGTGGCTAAGGGTTAAGAATCATATGTTTACATACTTATGTACATACATAATACCATATTTCACATACACTAGCACCTTAAACTCTGCAACACATCAACACCACGTGACTTAGTCTAAAAATAAAATTATTTTCTATCCTTTATTTTTACAACAGCGACTTTATGAAAAGGTATTGACCATATATTATTTATGTTGTTACATTACATTTGTTTCGATTCCGGTCCACGTATACTCATTCATTCACACGCACGAAACCTGAGTATGTTTTACTCCCCGAGGAGTTATTGGCTCACTCAACGCCGCAGTCGCCTTACCGGCATTCTGCAATAAATCTGTTTCGTCATGTACATTTCTTACTGTTAACTGCCGATTGGACTATTTGATGGGCCTACTCCATGCCGCGAGTAACCGTATAACAAGACTGAAATAATTCAGCACGTTATTAGATCGGCTAAGCGCCGCAAAAAACTATTCTCCATAAAACCTTAACAAAGGCCTATGTATGTATGTATGTATATCTACTAGTACGCGTTTGTGTGAGTGTGTGAAGATGATGATAAGCTTATACGTTGAAAGATCGGCTGATGGCAGAAGGGAAGTGAAGTCGGCAGAGCCAGAATGCTTCTCCAGTGAAACAACAAACTAAACTCGCGCCTGTCAGAAATTTTACAGTTTGATATAAACTTTTTCGAACTAAAATAAACTAGTCTAAAAAGGACTGTTTTGCGCTTTTTCTAGATTGATTTTTCAAAGCGCCATTTTTGTTTGACTTCTAAATATTAAATCGTTTTAACATTAATTAAAATGTACAAAATTCCCCAATACGGACAGTCCTTATAACCGGAAAGCTCTCATAAATGGACAAAATTCATAATATTTTCATACAAAATTCATATTCCAATTCCTATAACCGGATATGAGAACATACCAATGACCGGGCATGGACACTATTTTGGTAATATCTCGTTCAAATTATATTTGATAAACGGAAAATATTTTAATAGTTCCCGATTTTTGAATTTCTATTGTGGTGTTTGAAATCAGTTTTTTAAGAACAATATGCAAAATGATCACAGCAAACCAATTGACTTGCGCTGCCACCGTTTGGCTCGCGGTGGCTCAAGGGAAGCTAATGTTACGTACAATAATTGTCATTAAATCCCTTTTGGCTTATAATGGTTCGCATTTATTATATTAGTTCAGTGGAAATATAGTTCTGAATTGCTGCTTCGGACTCTAAAAACACGTTTTAAACACAGTCTACTCCCCCATGTCCATGTGGACAGCTCCCTTAGCCGGAAAAAAACACTGTGACGGTGGGTGCCCGATTATGAGGAACTTCACTGTACACTGAGTGCGTGAAAACGCTTTGTTGTTTCAACGACAAATCGTTGTCAATTGTGGGTTTTGAAATAATTTTGAAATATCATTCTTCATTGTTGAGATTAGCCTATTGGCTGAAAGAGCAGCTCATTGAACTCGCTCGCCGTTCAATTCTATTTGCTTAATTTCTCATGTGGAATCGTGTGTGCCTATTTTTAAGTGTTCATTTATTTGCTTATAGTTGTTGACACTAATTTAATAACTGTTCTTATCGGCGAACGTCATTTTATGTGAACATATGAATATACATACATATGTATGTATGTGGCTTGGTTCGACTATTGTAAAACTTTTAGCGATGGTGATTTTTCTATTTCTATTTTCTCTGATTGTTTTGTGTGTTTCACTACGATTATGAAGGTGATTATTGTTTATGTATTTAACAAACGGCCACGCGCCTCACTGTCTTATGCTCATAGTGCGAGAGTGATATTTGAAGATATCGACTTTCGGGGTTAGATTTTGCCGCATTCCGAAATTACTACTTAGGGAAATTGCTTGGTATAAGAGTGCAATTTCACAAATAAGGAAGGACTAAGTTCGGGTATAACCGAACATTTCATACTCAACTTCCAACTTGCAAGGATTAAAGCCGTTGTAATACCTTCAGGTACATAAGGCTTGTTAGTTATATGGGGCCTTATAACTCGATTTTATTCATTAACAAATATGCACCGTTATTAAGAAAACCCGTTCTCTCAATTTCAATTTTATTAAGATAAACGCCGGAAGTTCGAAAATCATTTTATTAGGTTTATGGGGGTTAAGGGAAGTATTGACTCGATTCAACCCATTTTAACACACACGCATACACACAATCATCAGGAGAGGATTCAAAATTTCAATTATAAGCATATCTCACACATTGTCCGACAATGTAGGTAAAAAGTCAACTATAAGCACCAATGTCTCTGTGTATTTAGCTATTGATCTATCGCGCTTTTAGTAATTTGTAACATTACCGTTAGGAGTGGGCGGGATTGTCATCCAATTTCATCCTTTTTCACACTGTCGGCAGAAGCTCTTATAATATTTTCTGTAAGCGAATTTGGTTGTTATAGCCACAGACATTCGGATTTCAATTCGTCTTGTCATCCTGATTATTTATATTCACCCTGTCAAGAAATGTATCGGGAATTCTTCATTCCCCCCCAATCTCCCGCTTATATGAAAGAAAGGTAATTTTTTTCCTAGGTTGTTACAACTGTCCTTAATATGATGCCAAAAATTAGTGTTAACCAATTCACCTGATATGGCCCCCTGTGACTTTACCTTTCTCCACACTGAAATATCCACTTCGGGGAACACCCTTCGACTCAACTGAAGACATCAAAACAAATTTGACGCGCGAGCTGAAGGCTCGGAAAGTGCCTATAAAAAATGTTTTGACGATTGGAAGAAGCGTTAGCACATGTGCTCTCGATACATTCTTGACAGGGTGTATGTGCATCTTCTTCTTCTTAATTGGCGTAGACACCGCTTACGCGATTATAGCCGAGTTAACAACAGCGCGCCAGTCGTTTCTTCTTTTCGCTACGTGGCGCCAATTGGATATTCCAAGCGAAGCCAGGTCCTTCTCCACTTGGTCCTTCCAACGGAGTGGAGGTCTTCCTCTTCCTCTGCTTCCCCCGGCGGGTACTGCGTCGAATACTTTCAGAGCTGGAGTGTTTTCATCCATCCGGACAACATGACCTAGCCAGCGTAGCCGCTGTCTTTTAATTCGCTGAACTATGTCAATGTCGTCGTATATCTCGTACAGCTCATCGTTCCATCGAATGCGATATTCGCCGTGGCCAATACGCAAAGGACCATAAATCTTTCGCAGAATTTTTCTCTCGAAAACTCGTAACGTCGACTCATCGGTTGTTGTCATCGCCCAAGCCTCTGTACCATATAGCAGGACGGGAATTATGAGTGACTTATAGAGTTTGGTTTTTGTTCGTCGAGAGGGGACTTTGCTTCTCAATTGCCTACGCAGTCCGAAGTAGCACCTGTTGGCAAGAGTTATCCTGCGTTGGATTTCTAGGCTGACATTGTTGGTGGTGTTTACGCTGGTTCCAAGATAGACGAAATTATCTACGACTTCAAAGTTATGACTGTTAACAGTGACGTGAGAGCCTAGTCGCGAGTGCGACGACTGTTTGTTTGATGACAGGAGATATTTCGTTTTGCCCTCGTTCACTGCCAGACCCATTTTCTGTGCTTCCTGGTCCAGCCTGGAGAAAGCAGAACTAACGGCGCGGGTGTTGAGGCCGATGATATCGATATCATCGGCATACGCCAGCAGCTGTACACTCTTTTAGAAGATGGTACCTTCTCCATTTAGTTCTGCAGCTCGAACTATTTTCTTCAGAAGCAGGTTGAAGAAGTCGCACGATAGGGTTTCGCCTTGTCTGAAACCTCGTTTGGTATCGAACGCTCGGAGAGGTCCTTCCCGATCCTGGCGGATCTCTTCGTGTTGTTCGCCGTATTAGTTTTGCGGAGATACCAAATTCAGACATCGCGGCATAAAGGCAGCTCCTTTTCGTGCTGTCGAAAGCAGCTTTGAAATCGACGAAGAGGTGGTGTGTGTCGATTCTTCTTTCACGGGTCTTTTCCAAGATTTGGCGCAAGGTGAATATCTGGTCGGTTGTTGATTTCCCAGGTCTGAAGCCAAACTGATAAGGTCCAATCAGTTTGTTGACGGTGGGCTTTAATCTTTCACACAACACGCTCGATAGAACCTTATATGCGATGTTGAGCAGGCTAATCCCACGGTAGTTGGCGCAGATTGTGGGGTCATCTTTCTTATGGATTGGGCATAGCACACTTAAATTCCAATCGCCGGGCATGCTTTCGTCCGACCATATTTTACAAAGAAGCTGATGCATGCTCCTTATCAGTTCTTCGCCGCCGTGTTTGAATAGCTCGGCCGGCAATCCGTCGGCCCCTGCCGCTTTGTTGTTCTGCAGGCGAGCAATTGCTATTCGAACTTCTTCATGGTCGGGTAATGGAACGTCTGCTCCATCGTCATCGATTGGGGAATCGGGTTCGCCTTCTCCTGGCGTTGTGCGTTCACTGCCATTCAGCAGGCTGGAGAAGTGTTCCCTCCATAATTTAAGTATGCTCTGGGCATCGGTCACTAGATCACCTTTGGGGGTTCTACAAGAGTATGCTCCGGTCTTGAAACCTTCTGTAAGCCGCCGCATTTTTTCGTAGAATTTTGGAGCATTACCCCTGTCGGCCAGCTTATCAAGCTCTTCGTACTCACGCATTTCAGCCTCTTTCTTTTTCTATCTGCAAATGCGTCTCGCTTCCCTTTTCAACTCTCGGTATCTATCCCATCCCGCACGTGTTGTGGTCGATCGTAACGTTGCGAGGTAGGCAGCCTGTTTTCTCTCCGCTGCGACACGGCACTCCTCGTCGTACCAGCTGTTCTTTTGCACTTTCCGAAAACCAATGGCTTCGGTTGCAGCTGTACGTAAGGAGTTTGAAATGCCGTCCTACAGTTCCCTCATACCGAGTTGTTGACGAGTGCTCTCAGAGAGCAGGAGTGCAAGCCGAGTAGAAAATCGTTCGGCTGTCTGTTGTGATTGCAGCTTCTCGACGTCGAACCTTCCTTGTGTTTGTTGGCGCGCGTTTTTTGCTGCACAGAGGCGGGTGCGAATCTTGGCTGCAACAAGATAGTGGTCCGAGTCGATGTTAGGACCTGGGAGCGCACGCACATTTAAAACACTGGAGACGTGTCTTCCGTCTATCACAACATGATCGATCTGGTTGGTAGTTTTTCGATCCGGAGACAGTCAGGTGGCTTGATGAATCTTTTTATGCTGGAATCTAGTACTACAGATAACCATATTTCGGGCCCCGGCGAAGTCAATCAGCCTCAATCCATTGGGGGATGTTTCGTCGTGGAGGCTGAATTTACCGACCGTAGTGCCAAAGATACCTTCTTTGCCCACCCTGGCGTTAAAGTCGCAAAGCACGATTTTGACATCGTGGCGGGGGCAGCTCTCGTAAGTGCGCTCCAAGCGCTCATAGAAGGCATCTTTGGTCACATCGTCCTTCTCCTCCGTCGGGGCGTGGGCGCAAATCAGCGATATGTTGAAGAACCTCGCTTTGATGCGGATTGTGGCTAGACGCTCATTCACCGGAGTGAATGATAGTACTCGGCGACGGAGTCTCTCTCCCACCACTAAACTTGCGCTCCTTTATATGACCACTGTAGTAAATGTCACAAGGACCTACTCGTCTCTGTCCTTGTCCCGTCCATCGCATTTCTTGGATGGCGGTGATGTCAACCTTTAGTTCTTTAGTCCATCAGAGTCCGGACATTCCAGGTGCATGCCCTCAAATCGTAGTCCTTATTTCGTTTGCCATGGTCGTCATCAAAAGGGGGGTCTCTCATCCGAGGCTGATTGTTGCTTTCATTGGTAAGATTTTTTACGTGGCGGGTCCCAAACCCAGCGCACAACCCTGCGGAGGGGATGTTTCGCCTTCTCACATTAGCTCGCCTTCGAACGGATGTTCTTAGGCTACCCAGAGGATACTTGGTCAAAGACCGGAAGTAGTGAGCTGCTTGAGCCATATGTAAAAGAATCGTTTCTGGCCACTCCCAAGTGAATGGCGTTCAGAGAACTTTCCTCACCTGCGTGAACTTCTACACATGACTCTATATATGCATATGTACATACATATATACAACTAGGTGATACAAACAACCGTTTGAGGAACAAAACTATTATACTCTGCAGCAACAAGTTGAAAGAGCATAATTATACATATGTACATACATATGTCGGTGTGACAATAAAAAATATATAACACTTTAAAGTAGCGTTATTTGAATTATGTCTCTCTGCGATTCCTTATCTTGAATTTATGGCATGCTGTGGAATGTTTTAGAGGCCGCTTCTTCTAAGAAACTCGAACTAGCCCTCGCACCGTCGTTTTTATATCGGCTGATTCGTACGAGTATTTGTTGTAGTTATATTGCATACAGTAATTTGTGATACATATTATTAAATAATAAATAAATATACTTTAGATTTGATTAACATATCTGATGAGCTTTTGATTTATGGAGATATGGAACAGTTAACTTGAAAATGAGAGAAATTGACACACGTCTGAGAAATCCCTTTCAGGCGTGTTTAAATGACTACAGTAGGTGCAAGTGGTACTCACACTTGTTGATACGTGATAGTTTTCATTCCGATTGCGTAAAGCCATACAAAATAGTCATATTCATATACATACATATGTATTTATTGTTGTAGTGAGCTGTTAGGTATGAGTAGTATAACAATCACAATTGCTTAATTCAATTTGTATACCCACGCAAAAAACGTTCCTGCGAAAATTTGAGAACCAGGTGGTCTTGTGAATTGGAGTGAGTATTTTGTGTTAATTATTGTGAAAAATTGTGTAAATAAAATATTTATTTAGTGATTTAGCCATTTCCGCCTGTCTGCCCCTCTGTATATAAGCACTAGTTTGCTCAGTTTTTGAGATATCGATCTAAAATTTTGCCCCCTCTTCCCCCCAGAAGCTGCTCCTTTTCGGAACCGTGGATATGGAATCACTTTAGCAGATAGCTGACATTCAAGCAGACGGATTAAAATCAGTGTACGTTTTTTTATAAAAGATATTTTTTCATATTAAGGGTGTAAATTGTTGCACAAGAGTGCTATAACTAATGCTTCTTTGAAGGGTACTATTACCTCGGTGGAGCCGAGTTAATGTTGAAAAACAATCATTGCGGAATATTTTTCGAAATAGAAGATGACAAATTAAAAATATAATCCCTCATAAAAGATAAGAATTGTAAAATGTTATGGCAAAATAATGAAGATGTTAGGAATGGGAAAGATTGCAAAGCTTCGACGAATGAAGCCTCGAATCTCTCAATATTTTCTTGGTGAGTTAATTATTGGTTTTATAATTCATACTATTAATTCATGCAAATTTATTGGACAATGTTACTAATTATGCGGTTTTAGATGCAGCTTCCCAAAATGAATTCGACAGGTAGACCTCAATGTAACTAGCACAATATCTAAAACTATGCAATTGAAAGTTGATCTGAGCCTCGGAGTGTAGACGCGAGAAACAATAATTTCGACAAAAACCCATGGAGGAAATGCATTTACCATACATTTCCGAACCATTTACATTAATAGTGTCATAACTCAAAAAGTATGATTTTTAAGTTGAGCATGTAGAAATGTGCGCAATTTAATAAACAGTCGAGATAAGAACGCGAATTTATTTCAATTGTTTTTTCGTTTGATTTCGTAATCACAACAATGACCCACCTTAGTAGTGCTAGGGCGGAGTTTGTTTATTTTTGCAGATAGAACGAGATATTTTGTGTTACAACGATATTGTTAAATATGTAATTACTATACTTTCTTCATGACTTTTTTCTCAACAATAACGACACACTTATCTTATGACAGCGAAATTGCTTTATGTTTTTCACAAATAACGTCCTCATTCAAATTGGAAAACATTTATGGCCCAGAAAAAACTTTAGTACACCCTTTTTAGGCTACTTACGCTCAGATTTAAGGAGCTATACCAGTGTGACACTTAAAAAAAATTTTTTTTTGCTTTTTCGATAGTTTATATATTCAAAAATATCCGTGAAATCGGCACCGTCGTATCTTGAATAGTTTTGGAATGGCAGCGCTCAGAGGTGCAAACATATACATATAAGTGAAACTTTAAACGCGTTTTTCTCGAAACGACATTTTTCAAAATTGCTGACATCATAACTCAAAGAGAAATTGACAGATCGACTTCAAATTAAAACTGGGTATAGTTGAGTATGTACATTTGCTATACAATGGACTGCGATCTTTTTATATTGGTTGAAAATTGTCAATTTGGCATTAAAAAAACGACCATTTTTTCGTAAAAAAAAAACGATTATTTTTCAAAATTACGCCATTTTCTTAATTTTTGATTTTTTTTCAAAGATCGTAGTTCATTGCATAGAAATTATATTTAAGTTTAATAAACATTTTGAATTTTTTTGTTTCAGCTACTCATTCGACCGGAATCATGCCAGCAGTTGAGGCACTTTTTTTCTCGGCACTTCCGCAGACAGCACATAACTCCGTTATTTTTCAATATTTTTGTAAAAAAAAAAAAAATTTTAATCTAGCTAAAAATATACTTTATTACGTCCATAGAACGTCGAAACATTCAATCTAGTACTTTCTTTTAAAAAACTTCACGAAAATCGCCTAATTTTTCATGCGTCACACTGGTATAGCCCCTTAATATATGTATGTATTTTAATTTATTCAATGTACTTATGGATAATGCTTATTTCGTAAATAAGAGACAATTGAAAACTATAAAACGCTCTCGTTAAAAATCGACTTTTTTGAGTTATGACACTATGCATGTGAGCGACATTCAAAAACTCTCAAATGTGTAAATTTCATCAGTTTGAACACACCACATTAACTATACAATCATGTCTATACATTTGATGTTTATGACTTTCGAACACTCCAAATATAATCGCAAACGTTCATAACGTTCAATCTACAATTCTGTAATTTTACATATTGAGGGTGATATTGATATTGCTGATATTGAAGCTTTGACTAAATAAATAGAATAATATGCGGGACATAAGAAAAACCACTACTTGTCTATCTGAATTTTACGAAACAAAATCAATATCTTAAATAGTGATTTGTTCTTATAATTTATTTCGAAAAAAAGGTTCCACTTACTGTACTGTTCCAACGCTTCCAAGTGCACTTGGACAGGTACGGGTACTTTAGTAAATCCTCGTTACGGTGAATTAATGTCCAAAGAACGATTAGTTGCGCAGTTTATTGATAAGATATAGAAGCCATACAGATAACTTATCGCGACGCTTATCTTTACAAATATTTTAAAGGCTTTTGCAAGCAATCGCGCATGCTTAAGTGAGCCTACACATCACTGTACTTAGGTATTTTAATGAACTGATAAGTTATTGCAGAAATTGGGTGATGAAGAGCCATTAAACCAACTCGCTCAAAATATAGAACAAACAGAGTATCATGGGGAATAAATATAATACGTTTGCAGGTTGTTTTTTTATATTTAGGGATTTGTTTACCCTAGTGTTGAAATCTAGCAACTCACAACTTTATTATGGCGCAAGCTGTTAATGCAAGGTCGTCACTTGAACGACGCAGAACAGTAAATTCTGAGTGGTACACAACCATTTGATTGGCAGTTGTCTCTCCACTCTTCATCATGACAATGCGATCACACATCGACTGAAACACGTGGTTTTTGAGCATTTAGAACTTCAATTAAAAATTAGACTAAGCGTTTAGAATGCATGGTTCGAGAGACCTCAATGAAAGTGGCAAAAGTGGCAAAAGTATTTCGACAATTGGTTCAAACGCATGCAAAAGCGTATAGATCTGAATGGAAAATATTTTGAAAAACAATAAAGCGATTTTTGATGATTCTTGTTTGTTTTTGTTCTCTAATCATGAAATATAAAAAACAACCCTTGTATAATAAATTAGCCTCCATTAATTAGATCTCATGATATGGGTTTCGAGTACTAAGTGATTGCTACACTTGCTCTAATAACAATAATACACTATAAAATATAAAAATTATTTAATTGTCTGATAAAGCGAGAACTTGATTCCACTATTTATGACTTATATATTTCAGAGATCCTTTTTCGTTTCATTACGAATGTATGTACCTTTATACGTAAGTTCTTATTGGGTGTAATGCTGTTAAAAGTGCGTATATATTTTATTATCTGGAACACTATACGCGATAAGAGTCGCACACATGATATACTTGAGTACAATAATCATATAACAGCCAAAGGCAACATTTCAAAAGCAACATTTTAAATACCTGTACACGAAAATAGTTCCACTTTTAATTGAAATAAGGTATCTCAACGTAAATGAGTGTTCTGTTATGGTATGGCAAATGATGGTATAGAAATCGAAGAACCTCAATTGCATGAATTGTTACCTTTTTATATTTCATCCAAACCTACAACCTCATATTATTCCTTTTTATTTTATTCCATAGTTATTTGGTCTGTAGGAACGACTGGCGTAATAATGAACTTTCAAACAAAGTTGCTCTTTGCAATTGGGTTATACGAGTGCTTGCATGAGTGATACCTTCTCCTCCCTTTGTTGGAAAATGAATACAGGACAAATTTGCATGTAAAACTGTGAACAAATTACAAATTACAATTTCAGAGTGATAATAATTTGATAATAAAACTAATCGAGAGAGATATAGGGTTATGGGTTATGTGTATATAAATGATTAGGATGACTAGAAACGTTAAAATCCGGGTAACTATCTGTCTGTCCGTGAAAGGGGCAGAGGTCTAAATTAGATGATGGGTGTGGCACTGTCCACTTTTAGGTGAAATCCCATATCTCGAGATTCGCCCAATCTATTTCAACAAAGTTTGGTGTGTGACATTCAACTGTATTAAGGGTATGCCATTTTACGAGTATAACCAAAAACTGTTCAAATCCAACTAAAACTGTTCAAGTCCGTAGGTCCCGAATAATACCAGGACCTAATGTTGACTTTTACCGCAAATATAGGTCAATATGTGAGATATATAATTGAAATTTAGGGATACTCATTCTCAGACAATGCTATGTCCGTGCGACGAAAATGTGTTGAATCGGGTCAATACTTACTTAGATCCCTGATGTCTGTTACAAAGTGAAAAGCACATTTATTTAAAAATGTTTAAGAGAGAGAAAGTATTCGATATATTTAATCTAATTGCAAATATTTTCTTTAATTACCAAGCCAGGAGGTATAATAATGACATGAACTGAGGATTTTGTTGACCGTTGTTGTCGTGAACATTTGTAACTTAAATTGTCAATCTATTAATGCAGTACCCCGCCTAAACCAAAAACAATATAGCAACACCAACAACAACAGTAAAGCTCAATTTCATTTTTTTATAGTTGATTGATGTCAAACCGCATTAACCGCAGAGTTAATTGAGCGTAAGCTCAGTAGAAACATGAGCTGCTGTAATGCTTAGCTTTGTTATTGTATTCGTGAGAGCTACGCAAGTGATCTGGAATCACTTAATTAGTCAGAAAACGCATGAAGCGGATGGGTGGGCCAATCGTAAGAAGGTGCTAATCCATCTGAGGCTCGTGTGTAACTTTTCCGATTATTTTAAGGCGTGCAACAGTAAATACACAAACGTGTATGCAAGTCTACACATACCTTAATGTTCATAAGCTGTCCTCGGTTACATATGTACATGGGAAAAGAAAGGCAAATTGGGCACGGTCTAAATTAAAAAAAAAAATGTTTATGTTGGAAAATTTTTTTTTGGGCAAAAACTGAAACTTCAGTTCAAAAAAAAAGTGCAAACTGTTCAACATACATAGGACATAAGAAGTGCATTCAACAAATGAACACAACAAATTCCTAAAGTATTTTCAATTTGTGTTGCATTATTGTATATATGTAAGTCGATTTATTGAAATGGTTATATGAATGCATCTCAAAGTTTACTTTCAGTCTTATTCAATATTTATAATAATTATACTTAGCATTAACTTTTTTTTATTGCCAAAAAAGTGTTACACTGTTCGACTCTTCGAATAAAATAATCGAGCTAATTTTTTCATTCGGATCTCCTACTATACCATACACATACTAACATATATCGCTTGTGGGTATCAATGAAACAGTATTAATATTAACTGTTACTGACACGCCTGAATTCAGAAATAAAATCAATCTTGCTAGAAGTCTAATTATACCCAGGGTATATTAAGTTTGTCACGAAGTTTGTAAACCCAGAAGGAACCGTCGGTGACCCTATAAAGTATATATATAAATGATCAGTATGTTGAGCTGAGTCGATTTAGCCATGTCCGTCTGTCTGTATATATACGAACTAGTCCCTCAGTTTGTAAGATATCGTTTTGAAATTTTGCAAACGTCATTTTCTCTTCAAGAAGCTGCTCATTTGTCGGAGCGGCCTATAACATATAGCTGCCAAAAACTGAACGATCGGAATCAAGTTCTTGTATGGAAAACTTTCACATTTGATAATGTATCTTCACGAAATTTGGTATGAGTTATTGTTTATAGAAATAATGTAATATCGAAAGAAATTGTTCAGATCGGCTCACTATAGCATATAGCTGCCATACAAACCGAACGATCGGAATCAAGGGCTTGTATGGAAAACTTTCGCATTTGACGTGATATCTTCACGAAATTTGACATGGATTACTGCTTAAGGTAATAACATAATCTCCGAAAAAATTGTTCAAATCAGATTACTATATCATATAGCTTCCATACAAAATGGACACATAGTTACTAAAAGAAATACACCTGTGAAGGGTATGTTCGCTTCGGTGCAGCCGAAGTTAACGTTTTTTCTTGTTTTAAACTGTGTGTGACCAATGCAATACCGATCTTACAGGCTTTATTTAACCGCAAATAGACCAACATAGATCTCCACTCGCTTAAATTTTTGTAAGAAATTTGGAATGGCGAATAATGCCCCATAATTTTATTGAACATATGCCCGTATCTACATTATACATATGTATTTATATTTGAACTATGTACTTTGTACTCACACTTACACAAATACTTCTGCAGTATTTATGCAGAATGGCGTCAATTCACTGTAACTGCGGCCTATAAATTCAAACATTAAGGCCCAGTCGACATAAAAATGTAAATATATATGTAAATTTCATATTTACATAACCTTGAAAATTTTGTAAGTATTTACGAGCATATAAAACAATAAAATTGTTACCCTAAAATGTCTTCTTATTTTTGAATTATTCTCATTGCAATAGTTTTGGTTTAATCTACACTGCCAGTGTAAATGCAAAGATGCCGACAATATTAAACATTCCCACAGATTTTGCTTCGGCTAAATAATAAATTTATAAACGGTATTAAGGTCAACTATGAAAATGAGGTCATTTTATGTTGACATACTCTAGCTGTGCAACATTCGCCAACCCGCTGCCTCGTAAATCCTCTAACGGGTCAAACAATCAAGGCGTTCTGCCTTCCAAATTGAATTCCTGCCCCAACACATAGCAAGCACTCTTTTGGGGAGGTTGGTGGCGATAATCAATACAACGTGTGACTAAGCAAAGTGGGACTCAAGGACAAATATACAATCTCATCTCATTACTGAACTTTCCATAAAAGAAATATGTAAAAAATCCTTGTTAAGCGATGAAGTGTGAATAGAAAAAAAGAAGAACAAGAGCACACACTCAAATGTTATCCCAAAAGCCGAACATTTCAGGCAGAAAATATCGGTTTAGAACTGCAGAACTGGCAAATACTAATAAATACTTGTAACTATACAGCATTGCAGGTTTTACATATTTTTCTTTTAACCGAAGCACTTTGTGAAATTAAAATCGGTTTTTTATTTTATTCCATTGCTGTTATATTTCGAACCATGTGTATGTATTTTACACTAATGAGTTGAGTGCCCATAATCCGCACACTTTTGGGAGCGCGCAACGTTGTTGCAGTGAAATGTTACAAAATTCTTTGCCCAGCCGAAAGCTATGCCAAGGGGAGAACAATACTATGTGTGTCACCACGTGTCTGAAGATATGCATGCTGGTGTGCTTTCCATAATTCATAAGGATAGGCCCAATATAGAATTATAACAATGCTGTGCTAAGTTGCAGCTTTTCAGCGGAGGCCGAACAAAAAGGTGTGGAATGCATACAAATCTGAATTTATTTAGAATTCGTTTGTATTTTGTGTTAATTGCAATGCAGCAACTGTTTCGTACATATATCACGTAAAAAGGCTTCTAGGGTCTCATGACATTGCGAATGGGAATATGCAAACGCACGAGAGTTTCTAAAAGAGAAAGGCTCATATAATCTATGTATATACATATGTACAAAGCCGTTGCTTAACCACCCACACACGAATTTCACTTTAATTTATATAATGGAGAGCAGCAAAGGGAATCCTACTGATTCATTTAGAGCTGATGCAGTTATACCTCATACATATAGTGTGTATATACCCTTCAAGTGTTTTCCTACGGTCAGAGTGAAATCCTGCAACCGTTGTTATAATATACAAGGTGTGTTAAAAAAACGAGAATTTTCGTCCAATCTTAGCGGCTGCTACACTTTAGAAGCATTTGTATCAACATAAAAAATGTTTTTGACATACAAGTAAATACGGGTATTTTCTGGACACATCTCTTATATAATATACCATAAAATCATCTAAAACACATATAAGTATATATATCTGTATTGGTGCCCTTTATCCTTGCTTATAGTCTTTAATGCGATGCTATTACTGATACATTTCTTACCAAACGTGTGGGGACTACAACTTTACCACCGACTCCAGATCATCTTATAGCTTCTACACGTGTACCTCTGTATAAACACTGTCGTTCGTCATGAGATCATATACAACACGCAAGGAAGGGCTAAGTTCGTGTGCAACCGAACATTTTATACTTTTGCAACTTGCCGCAATCAAAGCCAGAGCAAACGTGCGAAACGGAATCCAAGCAATTTTATATATACATACATACATATACTATATATGTATCGGGTGATTTTTTAAGAGCTTGATAACTTTAAAAAAAAAAAAAACGCATAAAATTTGCAAAATCTCATCGGTTCTTTATTTGAAACGTTAGATTGGTTCATGACATTTACTTTTTGAAGATAATTTCATTTAAATGTTGACCGCGGCTGCGTCTTAGGTGGTCCATTCGGAAAGTCCAATTTTGGGCAACTTTTTCGAGCATTTCGGCCGGAATAGCCCGAATTTCTTCGGAAATGTTGTCTTCCAAAGCTGGAATAGTTGCTGGCTTCTTTCTGTAGACTTTAGACTTGACGTAGCCCCACAAAAAATAGTCTAAAGGCGTTAAATCGCATGATCTTGGTGGCCAACTTACGCGTCCATTTCTTGAGGTGAATTGTTCTCCGAAGTTTTCCCTCAAAATGGCCATAGAATCGCGAGCTGTGTGGCATGTAGCGCCATCTTGTTGAAACCACATGTCAACCAAGTTCAGTTCTTCCATTTTTGGCAACAAAAAGTTTGTTAGCATCGAACGATAGCGATCGCCATTCACCGTAACGAAACCCAATTGCTGCGAACGGCGACGAATCGACATTTCACGGTCTTCAGCCACACTCTCAGAAACAGACGCAATATTCTCTTCTGTACGCACTGTACGCATTCGTGTGGTTGGTTTAATGTCAAATAAAGTAAACTGAGTGCGAAACTTGGTCACAATCGCATTAATTGTTTGCTCACTTGGTCGATTATGTAGACCATAAATCGGACGTAAAGCGCGAAACACATTTCGAACCGAACACTGATTTTGGTAATAAAATTCAATGATTTGCAAGCGTTGCTCGTTAGTAAGTCTATTCATGATGAAATGTCAAAGCATACTGAGCATCTTTCTCTTTGACACCATGTCTGAAATCCCACGTGATCTGTCAAATACTAATGCATGAAAATCCTAACCTCAAAAAAATCACAAAATATAACTCCACTGACCGACATATTCAGCATGAGGTTAGTTAGAAAAACGAAAACCATTATATGTATGTAGTATATGGGAGTCGGGGTAGTATCGACCCGATTTCGTCTATTAACTATTATCATGCCACATACTAAAAAAATGTTCCCTGGGTTCCATTAAGGTACCTCAGATTTAATCACCAATCATATGGAGTAAGGACAGCCGGATGTTCGAAAATTCTAATATTAGTTAAATGGGAGCTGGGTCGTTTTTACCTTTTTAGGCGCAAGGATACATTGTTGTGGGTAAATACACTCTCTTATTTTCATCGAGATAACTCACATGTTGGCCGACGTATGCAATATAAAGTCACCTGTAAGTTCGAAAATCTTTTTTTAGGTATATGGGAGCTAAGGGAAGTATTGACCCCATTAAATACATTTTTGACACGCAGGCATACAATTATCAGGAAAGGATTAACCCTGAATTTCAATTATATATCACACATTGCCCGAGCGACAAAAAATTATGGGCCACCTCATAGAAATAACGGCGTATAATGGGACCTTTCAAATCATTGTAAACACAATTCGGAAATCAAAGGTTTTACTCACAAATATTTGAAAATAAAAGGAAAAAAGTGAAAAAGCGGACTAACTTTTAAAAATTTGCAAATTATATACATATGTATGTAGTTATATGATAAGATTTCGTTATAATTGAAGCTTAGTTAACCCAATTTTCGCTTTTCTCAACCCCACACTCAATCATCATTCGGCCGGTATGCAACAGCATAGAAAAGAAACTCTCCGAGAACCACATCTCTACAAATTATGAACAGTCAGCTTATATCGAAGTGCTAAGTTTTACCTATTCACACATTTGAGTTGCAAATGTTTCGAAGCAATCGACGCTAATCTCGAAAAATCACAACTTTGACATATGTATATGTATACATACATATGTATGTGAATTCTTACACATAGATATACATACAAATACGAGGATTGTACAAAAATGTCGCGAATTTTAAATTTTCGCGGGCTGCATGTATTCGACTTTCGATGTTTTTTGGCGTTATGTTGGTACTCATATCCTTTACTTATGCTGAAAAAGAATATTACCTGCAAGATATGCGCAATTTGTGCGAAGCTATCCGCCGGAAACGCTCGGCAGAACAAAAATTGGCTAACGCATCGTTTCGCCAAAAACATCACATTAATGGTGCCGCAGCCACCGAATTCCTCAGACCTAGCCACAGTGATTTGTTTGTTCCCAAAACTGAAAAAAGCCTATGAAAGGACGACGGTACGCTAGTGTTGAGGAGATAAAAACTGCATCAAGGAGGAGCTAAACAAGATCACCAAAAATAACTTTTTTCAGAATTTTGAGGATCGGAAAGAACGATGGTGGAACTGAAATATATCTGGGGATGATTACTTTCTTAAGAAATACACAATTCGTGATTCGTTATGAGCAAATCTCGTATACATATACACAAGCATAGCATTTCACAGCTGCTTCTGGCGCCGTAACAATTTGGCGTCGTTGGTAACTAGTTGGTGGCCCAGCCAAATGACAATACCAGCGGCTAATTTAATTTTCACGTTCACTAATTTGATTTTCGAATATACTTACATACTTACACACTTATGTACGATACCAGCCTCAACTTTTGTAAACGTGTAATGTAAGCGTATAAATAATAATAATAGCTTATGTAAATGTAGGTACATACATATGTACGTGTGTAAATAAGCATTTATTTCTATACAATACATATTCTAGTCTTTCCGATATTATCGGTGTTATGTCATATGGTGCAGGCACACCGTGGGTACTCTTGAATGGGCCATAAAGCTCGAAAACGGAAGTTGATGCGCTTGATGTGCGGCACAACGCTGGTTGCACGAAGCAGCGGTCGCTGGACTTGAAAGTGACGTAAGTTTTAGAAATTGAAATTAAAAATTCAACTACCTCATTCTTGCGTGCGGTGACAAGAAGGGCAAATGTATACATAGTTCAACCTCTGGGTATGACTGAATGCATTTACGCAGGAGCTTATGCCCGTCAGTCGCGATCATGTTTTATTTTTACAAGTAGACGTGCCGGTTACACTCTCGTTTCTGTTTTGATTTCTATTTCCAATATTTATTTTGTTGTTGTTTTGCAGGCAAAGTGTTAAATCTATGCGAACTTTTATTATAATTTTATTGTGGATTACAATTTGCGTTTATTTTGTCTACAATTTAACATTTTACGTAATTCGAATTCCGCCGACAAATTTCCTTGAGACTTCATTCAATATTATTTGGCCGAATTTAAAATCTTCATTTTGCATTCAGCGTTTACATTTACCAACCTATGTACATATCATCTTTTCGATCTATCATCTTTTTCATCATAAGTAGCGGCAACGCTGAGGATACTTGAGATGAAAAGCATAGGATAGAATAATCCGAAGCGACAAGATACGATTTGCCAACGGTGCTCGAGTGCCGCCTTGTTTGCTGCTGCTGAATATGTATGATATAATCAAAGGCATCGACGCCACAAAGCCACCAAATCTAATTAGCTTGATGGCCATAAATCTTCAGGATCTCCTTGACGTTCCTCATTACGACACTTGTTTACTTATTCCACTTTGTTTTGTTTCGTCCTATGTTTTCATGCGTTAACTACGCTGATGTAGATAAAAGGATTTACCATCTCTAAAAATTGCTTACACAGTTACTTAGTCGCAAGTAAGTTTTGAGTTCAGAACTACTATAAGTCAACTTTGCCAAAATCACACATAGATGGCACCACCAGGGGGCGCTAGATTCAAAAAGTCCTGTTTACTTTGGAAAGCACCTTGTACGACGACATTGACATATGTAGTACAACGAATCAAGAGACAGCGACTGGTCATGGCTAGGTTACGTTCGCCGGATGGTAGAGAACATTCTACGAAGACCTCCACTCCGTTCGAGAGATCACTTGACATCTCGAATTGGCGCCAAATATCGAAAAGAAGAAACGACTGGCGCGCTGTTGTTAACTCGGCTATAACAGAATAAGTGGTGTCTACGCCACCAAAGAAGAAGTTTATAACCAGTTCGTTTTACTGAAAGGCAGTTCCACTTGCCTACAAACATATGTATGTACGTAGGTGCAGCTTTGCCACATGCAGTTATTGAACCACTTTTTAATGTTTTGATGTTGGTTTTTTTTATTGTGTGTTTTCTTTATCAAATAAGTATGTATGTAAGTTTGTGGACATGTGGAAATGCTGGATTTCTAAAAATGTTTTATGTACTTATGTACAGATGTACATACTTGTATGACTATAAGTGTGTATACACTCCTAGTTTCTTGATGAAACTCAATCACAGGTCACATACATTGGCATATACATATGTACATACATGCATACACATGGATACCTTTATCTATATATGTATGTACATAAGTATACATATAAGTAAGTATTTGACGTCAACTACGTATTATTGAATCCGACCTAGTTAAGCGCTTAATAGCGGGTAATTAGATGACTTCGTATGTTTTCCCATATCATATTCGAGGCCACTTGAATTATTGCCTACATTTAGGGTGAATATGAATGAAACAAAGAATCAAATTGGGTACAAAAACAAAACCACTCCACGAAATGGGGTCTCAACGTATTTTCCGTGTGCCATTTTGTGAGTAAAAAAGGATCGTCGAATTTCCAACCGGCACCGCTAATGTAAGCATACTGCCCATGCATTATTGTTGTCTCCCATTACATTTCGCTGAACGATATTTACTTATTTTTATTTAATAGTTTATTTGATGGTGATTGTTAGGAAACAAAAAGATAATTTGATGTTTTCTATTCAAATAAGGGATTGACCTTCTTACATCCTAGAAGTATACACAAGTGCGTGTAAGAGTGCATAAATGTGGGTGGTGTGTATGTTCATACATTGCCTCACCAATTTCAACTTACCAAGGCAAAGTAAACACATTCAACTATAAATTTTATACATACGTAACTTACTATCGAGATAACCAAACTTAATCCACGCCATGCGGTAATGCAATAAAAAACGCAAATCAGTTTAGGCGCCCCAGTCATCATAATAAAAAAGCGGTGAACTGACTGACACACAGAGTAGAAAACAACACAACATTAACGTCAGTGAAATGAAAATTCCGCAATGTTGGATGTTTTTGTACAAATATGTAAAAATAGACTAACTGCTTTTTCGGCCTCATCTGCACGTAAGTGATTATTATAGCCGAAAATATGTAGATATACATATGTACTTAACCAAACATGTGACGGTACCTGTACATACATGTACATATATGTATGTACATATATACATACATATATATGTACATATATTAAATCACGAGACACAAACAGCTCATAAACAAGAACACTCAAGATAAATATATGCATTTATACAGACATGCGTACATATTTTTATAGATAATACAGTGAATGACAGGTCTTTGGGATGAACAATAGATGCAAGGTACTGCGAGGCCCTTAGCTGATGAAATGTCTAACTGAACACTAATTTCTGCAGAATTAAGGCATCTTCAGCTGACCGAATAAATTTAATCTGTTGATTAATGAACAATATGTTTCCTCACTTTTTTGTGTGGTAAAACAAGGCAAATACAAGGGCAAAACCGTTATCACGATATTCGGGTCTACGTAACCCGAACAGACACATATTTTTATTCGACCAAGGACTGTTAATACGACATTATTCCTCAAAATTATTTGGAGATAGTGTTCTTCCGCTATAACAACAACAGTGAGAAAACCAGCTAACGCAACTCGCATTAGGTCAGTGTTTTTCGAATTCCAAAATTGAATGTACCAAATGAGTAACATGGACCTATGAGCAACTTGAATAATCAACTCAATAAAGTACAATTCTGATATCAATTACATATAAGCACACTCGGCTTTTTATTCCTAGGCCATTCAATGTCAGTAACATCGACTGTGCCCCCACTAATAACCATAATTTCGGATGTAAAGGGTGTCCCAAAATTAACGAAAGCTGACTGTTTAGGCTTAGTAAAAATGGAGCGTTACACGATAGAACCACTTGTCTTCATTATTGAACGATATTTCAAAAATAATGAAAGCTTGGATGCTGATTTTTCGAGCAAAGTTATCTTAAGCGCCAAAATTGCCGTTTTTACGGTTCTGACAAGCCACATATGATTGTGCAAAGACACACAACGTTTCACTGTTTGGTCTGGATTTTGGGCTGAAGTCATAATTAGACCATACTTTTTTGAAAATGACACTAAATCGCACGATTACGCACAGCTCTGTTGCAAAAAGCGCACAACCATGTGTCCTTTAAAGTAGGAGATTCAACGTTGCAACAATGAAATCCAGCCACATTTATGCAGAATAGTTATGGAAAATTTCGACCAAAGCCGTAAAGGCCATTTGCCGATGTTTTATTCCATAGATAGCCCCATCTTATGTACTTTATGATACTAAAAACTGTGTTTTCTATTTAACTCCGATCTTGCGTTAATTTTGGTACACCCGTTATGTACCATACGTCTTTCGTTCATCTAATTACAATTCAATTTGTTATTCAAATTGCTGAAATTATAAACCGAAAACAAGACTCAAAAGCCGTTCATTTAAAATACGACTTGCATGCTATGCTTGAGCAACTGGATAAGCAAGCGTATATATGTAGTATGCTCAGAGATTTGATTCGAATCATTGTGCTTCTCAAATGAAGATTGCATTTGTCAATTAATAAAAGAAAGAGCAGTGACTGTCGATAATCGCGTGCACTCAGACTCACTGCTGTATGAACCCCGCAGAGAAGCATTAAACTAGTCAGGAAATATACTATTTAGTTTAGAATTTCTTTTGGACGAGTTATAAAAACACCAGACATGTACATACAGAATCCATAGTAAAGAATCAAATCTCAGATCAGAAATTAGTATTTACTGTATTGTTAAAAATTAATATTTTTTATTGATTATTTCTCAACCGAAAAACTAAGCTTGTGTTTCATAATATTTTGACACAGCTTGTCACGCTGATCATTTATAAGTAAATACTTATGTACGAGGTAATAAAAAATAAATATTAGTTCGTCTACATTAATGTGTCGCCTTTCCGTATCAAGCCTTTTTTTGGATAGTCTTTAGCTCTTTCAGCCATTTCACGGAGTAGATACCAGAAACTGGAGGAGAGCTTACCGCGCAGATGTCAAACTTGAAAAATCGGGGCCATACAACAAAGTATTCATATGGTAACGAGTAATATAGTATTTTTTTTACATTCTCTCATATAAAGTTTTGTGTTTTGCAGAATTCTGGAATTGAGCTATTTTTGAGTGCAACCGAAATCGGTGAACTTTGAACAAAAAAAATTACAAAGGAAAAGTTAATTTAATCCAACTGTTATTTTTTCTAAAGTTTACAAAAATAAATATAAAATATTTTGACATAAAATTGCTCAATAAAACATGGTTTAAAAAATGTTTTAAGCGTGCTTTTCTCTGGGCGTAGCATGTAATAAACGATGAACAAAGCTGGGTTAAGTGAAGTCTACGTTTATGAAATAAAACAACTTTTATCAAGAGGATATTGCTGGAATATGTACATATGTATATCGCTTTGTCAGCAAATCGCGAATACAAAAGACCGCACATACATGTGTAAATGTATGTATGCACATACATGTGTAAATGTATGTATGCACATATGTACATGCGTATGTAGATGTTTTATATCGTCGAATATCAGAGTTCACAGCTGTTTGATATGTGTCTGTATCGTTTTTGAAGCTTCCAGAAACGGGTTCTGCTAATTACTAAGACTGCAAAGTGCGTACACTCCAGTCCAACGACGTGCAGTCATCCATATAGTATACATAAGTATGTATAAAAGATATAAATTCACTTAGCATATGAAATAAATACGCCGCTATGTATGTACAAGTATATGGATCATATATACAAATGTGCAACTTTGTAGCAAAATTGTATACCAACTATAGAACGATTTTCCAATGGGTTTCAATTAGACCAATGGCTTTGCGCCACAATCCAACTAGACATGTTTGGCCTATTTTTGAAAAGGTATGAACCGTTGTTTGTATGGCGAAAAGTGTTGATTTTAGTTTGAAGCACACTGATCTGTAGTTGATCTCAGATTTTTTTTCAACATTTTACAGTTCGCATTGAGTTTCATTACTTATTTAAAACTTTTCGCACAATTTAAGTGCAAGTGATTTAATTGCAAAAGCGGAATATAAAAATGCACATCTAATTGACTCCGTTCCGGTCGACGTTTTCGAATATACATACATACATATGTACATACATATATACTTAGTATATGCATATGTAAAACATATTTAATTCCATCATGATACTACATTGAAATGTAAATTAAGAGCACTAATTGTGCTAATGTAATAAATTATATTTTATTATATTTTTATTTAACTAAGGAGAAAACACAGCTACTCACACGGCTGAAGTTGTCTTAAGTCGAAACAGTGCTCCAATTACTTTACCAACTTGGCATTTCTTCCGCCGTCATTACATATGTACATACATATGTACATACATACACATTTAAATATATACATACCTACGTAAATTCCTTAGGTCTTATATTTCGGAATAATAGAAATTGGTGTATTTATCATGTGGGGTCTAAGAGATGATATTGACTTCTATATACATATATACATATATTTCTCACATTTTCACCGGATATGGACCTCCAGACGGTTACATATGATGTAAAGTGAACCAGTCTGAGCCATGAGAGATATTTTCTCAAGTAATGGAACTCCTGATGGTACGGACTTATTTTTTTCCGCTTTTGCAACCATATTACATTTTACTAAATTTAAAATTTAGTACTAGATTTGGGCAAATCGATCTTCTAAAAATGGCGGTGTCCCCTTAATTATAGCCTGAATTGGGTAAATTAAGCTTACCAAGAGCAACATCAGAGACCCTATATAGTATATACAATCGTATATAAATAATCAGCATGGTGGGCAGAGTCTATTTAGCCACATTTGTCTGTCTGTTCGTTCGTCTGTTTATATATAGTACGTCTCAGTTTTTGAGATACCTACCTGAAATTTTAAAATTAAAAGCTGCTCATTTGTCGGAGCGGCCCATATTGGCCCGCTATAGTATATAGCTGCCATACAAAATGAACGATCGGAATAAAGTACTTGTATGCTATGCTTTTCGTTTGACGAAATATTTTCAAGAAATTTTACATGAATTATTGCGTAAAGAAAGAATGGTGCAAACTCTGAAGAAATTATTCAGATGATGTCACTATAGCTTATAGCTGATTGATCAAAGTTCTTCGAAGGAACCTTTAATATTACATTTGTGAAGAGTACTATAGCCTCGGTTCAGCCGATATAATTTTTTTTTTTGTTTTTGAATTCTGATGTATACTTATATACAACTATGTATATCAAGATTGTCACGGCCACTAACCAGCATATTTCAAAAAAAATAATACAAATTTCATATTTCCGAAAACTGCCGAAGAAGCCAAGCAAAATGAAAATCGCTCAAAGGCTTTGAAGAAGCCTGCAACCAAACTCTTCTACATAAATAAAAAAAAAAAAACAAAAGAATAGGGAAAGAGCATTTGAATGATTGGCATAATGGCAAAAAAAGTATGTGTTTGTATGCTTTTATACATTTTGGGTTAGGTCAGGACGCTTTTGTCAATGCCACATACACTTCTCAACTCTGTTCAGCTATTTGCCTATAGCAAGAAAACTAAGAAATAATGGAAATAAACGAAGTCGATACATGCAGTCGAAACATTTTTATTTTGGAACGATTTTTAAGAGATTGGGCTGCCAAACCAATAACTTTGAATGGCTTTATTTTATTTCAAGCTAAAAAACAAGTTCGTAAGTATCCGATTGCTTGTATGCTTACTCAGCTGGAAAGAATATTTGATTGTCGCATGTGAAACAAACTTTTAGTGCATATGTACCTATGGAGGGCGATTTGGTGGAATTAGTACTCAGTATATGGTACATATGGATTTGTGAAAATTACATTCCAGTCTGATTTTCCATTGTAGGTGGCGTGGCTTAGTAAGTGGTCCGAAGTTGCTCTGCGAAATTTCAGCTTTGTAAATTTCAGCATAACTGAGATATGCGGGGGCTAATGAGGGTTGTCAGTGCATCTGAAATTTAATATACATATGTGACAATCTATTGATCGGCTGTTCGTCAAGAGTCGATCAAAATCAACTGTGTTACGAAGTCAAGTTAAATTAAAATTGTGAAATAAAGCGGGTGTTGATATTGTGTAATAAGTATAAATATACTATATAAAAAACGCATCAAATGTATAGACAGTGAAAGTTTTTAATATGCAAGGAACTGCAGTTCTGGTGCATAATAACAATATCAGTAAGCGTACAGACGGCTTCATTTAATAACAAAACTGAGCAGATGTGCTCGCTGCCACCAATGTGAAGAACAAACTCAGTTTGGTTGCAGAAAATGTGAGGTAATACTTCATTCAAAACAATGCTGTTTTGACTTCCATAATGGATTACCACAACATGAAGGGAAAATAAAAAATATTCAAAAAACTTATCAAAAGAAAAGCTTTGGTTAGTTTTAATATGAATTAACATTCAAGCGATTAAAAAAAACTATGTGTTTAAACAAAATTAAAATTTCTAATTCACAAATTTTTTTCAGCATATAGTACACACATCTGCACAATGGGTATTTCAATATTGTGAGTATATTCAGCTCCAGGATCTTAGCGGCTTAAGAATATTTTTTTCTTAGTTTTTGTTTGTTAAGAGAATCCTTTACAAAAACCGGTTATGATTAATTTTACAGGTATTTCTTATTTTCTAGTTTGCTGGAAAGCTTTGATAATACATTTTCTGATTTTTTAAAATGTTTCAACTTTGACCTTGAAAATGGGCACCTATTAATCTAAAGTTTGTGCTGCCTTATAAAGAGTGTATTTGTTTGACATTTCTTCTATGAACTAGGAAAAAAAATCGATATCTACAAAAACTTGCGAAATATGATTCTTCGCGTGAAGACTGTTGCGTGTGTATTTAAATACCCAACGGGCAGAAATGGGTTAAAGTAAGTTTTTGTACAATAATTGTTATTTCTTTCACACAATGTTTACATCAAAGCTGTACAAAAACTTGCTTCAGCTTTCAAATTATATAACACAACTTCTCCATGACGATTTTCCGCTTCATTATCGATTTAACGCGTTTGGAGGAAAATTTCACTCATTACAGCTAGGTATTCTTGTTGCCATTATTGCCGTCAATGCGTGCAAGCAATCGGTCATCTGACCAAATGATCAAGTAACCAACAAGTCAAATAAACTATTAAACCCAAGAAATGCAATAATATTCATATGACGGATACATATGTACAAACTATTATATCAATTGAAAAGTTCCCGACCTCACACTTGATGGCGCTATTAGAATTAAATCTTTAGTTAGCCATAACCTTCAAAATGTGCGTGCATAAATTCGTCTGCTGTCGGATAATTTTTTCGTGAATTTAGTTGAAGCTTGATGATGAATTTCAATTCAACCATTAAGGATTGGTATGCTAAGTTCATCAAAGAAGTCCACAAAATAATTTTGGATGATCATAAAGTGAAGTTGTTCGAGATAGCAGGCAGTCTAAAGATATCAACAATATTTTGGTATAAAAACCCTCTGTGGAAAGGGTGCTGCGCGAGCTAACTTTTGAACAAAAGCAACGACTAGATGATGATTCGGAGCAATGTTTGGAGATGTTCAAGCTTAACAACCCCGAGGTTTTGCGTTCATATGTGACTATGGATGACACATGACTCCATAATTTCATTCCGAAGTCTAATCGACAATCATCCGAGTGGGCTGCCGAAGAGAACCCGCTCCAAAGCGTCGAAAAACGCAACAGTCAGTTGGCAGATTATGGCGCCTGTATTTTGGAATACGCATGAAACAATTTTTATTGACTGCCATAGCACTGTGTCACAAGTCATCGAGTTGCTTCCGCAGCCGCCGTATTCTCCCGTTGTGGCCCCAGCTACTATTTCCCGATATCAAATCTTAAAAAAATACTCGCTAAAGCTGAGGACTATTTTGAAGCATAAAACAAATCATACAACAAAATTGGTATCGAAAAGTTGGAGGATCGCTATACTCAGTGTAGCACTGCAGTCGTTCACATCTAGGAGTTTCTAATTACAGAATGTCTTGAGACGATATTTTCTAAGGGCAAAAGGAAGTCGGCTGGTTGGGCTTTCGGTGTTTTCGAATTGCATGGTAATGCTAAGTAGTTGGTTTCATTGTATGGTATTGAGGTTGGGATATACATACTATATGCACATAGTACATATAACCATATATAGTACATACATATGTTTAATAAATGTTGAAATACGGCCAACAGGTTGCATACTGATTGATTTAAGGGCGCTCAAGTACATTGCAAGCAGACTTCGACTTTTAATAGGTTTTTACGTTTGTTTTCATTATCTATTCGTGTTTACTATATGTAAGGAAAATACCCTACAGTTAGTCATATTGATACCGAAGTGGGTCTTCAGAGTATCTCTATATTGTATCATTAGATTTGAACTCAAAAAGGCCATACCAAGATACATATGTTGCGATTATATAATGTATTAGGTATATACATTATTTTCCGTTACTGTCTCTTGTCGAATTATGTAAAAATAAAATTGGTAGGGTATCAACATAGGCATATGAATGATTGTGGTACAAAATATATGTACATACATACGTTTATATGTATGGATATGTACATATGCGTGTGCTTTTGAATAATATTAAGATAAATGTTTAATGGACAAATAATGTTATACGCATACATATAAAAACATTTGCACATGTATAGACACACATATACATACATCCATATGTACATATGTATATAAATATCAATTGAATCAGGGCTATCGATAATAACTCTTGGAAAGTATTGAAGTGGCAGTTGAGAAATTGAGAACTTAATACAATAGTTATAAATTTATTTAGAAAAAGTGTTTTCCTCTACCTATTTCCTTCTTCATATAAAGTATCTTATGTACATACATATGTACATATCTATGTATGAGTTCGTATTTCTGGTGCAATTTGCTGCCGTGGCCCTCTTTATGTATGTACATGTTTAGAAAATTTGTACTGTTATTTCATTCCCACGTAAAGAGCTGAATACGATTCGTCTATAGAAGCATCAGAGAAAAACAAAAATCTAAAATTATAGTTTATATAATAAATTTGTTATTTTGATGATGAGAGAGCAATTTTAAAGAAAGTCAATTTATTTTAGACAATACTTAAGTGCGTGCGTATATTATTTACGTAAACATCTGACTCAATGACGCAAACAAATATGTCTCTGCGGTGTCTGAATTTCGAATTCAAAGCATTCATTTAAGTTTTTGGCGTTTTCTCAGCCTAAAAATAACCCACTGACATGAAGCACAAGAAACTGAAATAAGCAGAACATTTGTAAAAATGCGGATATTTTTGATGCGCTAAAACTTTGTACATAAATAATGTATTAAGCAAGTTATGCAATTGAAATGTTGATTTTTTATATGCAAAACTGAAATAGCAAAACAAAGGAAAATGACGGGAAAATTTCAGTTTGTAATTATCGCAATTCATTATATGCAAACATGTACTTGTAAAAAAATACGTACTAATGTACGCACATACATACATACATATGTAGTACATACATACATAAATACGAATCGTGCATATACGATAGTAGTCACTTGTACTCACCTTCACAGCTGTTTTCGCTTTGAACAGCTAAACAATTTGTCAACAAACTTTTATTTGCAAAATATTGACGTTTATTGGAGTTTCAGATTTGGTTCGACTCTTTTCCGCAGCTTAAATCCGACGACTGTGTTGTAACTTTGAGAATGCACGTTTTCTACTAAAGGATATTCTAACTTTTTGGGGTTGTTCTCGTTTATAATTTTTTATTTACATACAAATGCAGGAATACTTCTCTCACTGTTGGTTTGTAAACACTTGCGCTCTTTGGCAAATAAATATTGCGTGCTCTCCCTGGTATTTTAGCCGACCAGCAGAAATGTCATTCGCACGCTTTTCCTTCTTGAGTCAATGTCAATTTTATTGCTTCTTCTTTCATATATGTATTTAACACAGTTTCTTAACTGTTTATTGTACATATATGAATTTCTAACCAACACACATGTCTATATGTTATAACAATTTATTAATGTAGCACATAAAGCAATCGACACTTTGTGGCACATTCAATCGAAGATTTTCAAACAACAGTTTACATTTTAAAACCAATACAAAATACACACCAAGAACCAAGAACCAAAAACGCTAAAGTTGGTTAAAAGGTTGTGTTTTTTGGTATTGTTTGCCTTTGACCGTTAACTGCATTGATAACAGTGCTTCTTGTGGTCACAAATTTACTGAACAAATAGATATTAGCTTCTATTTAACGTTTATGTCGTCGCTTATTCGCTTAGTTCATGAACTTTAGGTCTAATATTCCAGCTATCACTTCGAATAGCACTACAACACTCCGTGACCTCCGTGCTTCTTTTCGCCGACGTTCTGATAGGTGGCTTCGATTTTCCACGAAATGGGTTTGGCTGGTGCTTTCAACGAGAGGGACGAGGTTTGCGGAATCACTGAATACTTTGTACTGGCTAAATAAATGATGTATTCACGAATAAAATTGTGGGGATATTTTCCTTTTCATTACGCTTTAAATTTAAGTAAAAACTTATTTAGCCCTTTCAGTCACGATAGTGAATTTGGTAATCAAAAAAGCTGATAGTGGCGTCTTCCTACTGTGTCTATAACCGTATTTAAGCAAGTACAAAATTTTACTAAACTCATTTCTACTCCCCAGCTGAGTATTTTAACGAATCGCGAGCAAAAAGGCACATGCTCGGTGAGTAATTGGGATATTAACGAAGAGTAGGCGACATTGTTACTATCATGTGTTCAATTGACAACTAGCTCATTTTAGTTGAATGTAATAGATTATAAAGCAGCCAGTGTCAATGAGAAGCATACTTTCAGGCGGAGTAAAATTGGTTAATGATTTTCAAAATTTATATTTAGGGGTTTCACATAGTCTCATAAAGTTATAAGTTACAACGATCCGAAAACATAGCGTTCAGAGCTGTATTTGCGTAAACTTATGTTAGTATGCAATCCAACAACGAACTAGTATAAAAATTTATGATTTTATGATGCTTTATGACACATTGTGAATACTCCAATTGTATGAGGAAAAATGTATTAATATTTATGTACATTTTAGAAATTATGAAATGTATGCCACACTCGTGTCCACGCAAAGCTTACCACTCAAAATTTTCAAGTGTTGTGCATATTTGACCTTACTTTATAGCGGTACTTTTTGCGGTATATAATTTAGTTAGAATTAAGTTACTGACATGTTATTTATCAAAAATATTAAAACTTAAAAACAAAATACATTCAGCTATAGATAAAATCATTTGAAAGTTAGTGAGCTTTACAAAATGCGCTCGAAATGTAACAGACTGGTCTGCGATGAAAAAATTATATTTTTTATTTTTTTAATTTAAATTCATTTGCAATATAGTTGAAATTAATGTTTTATTTATTATTTTTTAATTGGAACACGAAGTTTAGTCGTTAATACTTTAAAAACAATAAAATCGGCCGCTTTTTTATAAGCACAGGAAAGCTAGTTTGTGTTTTACTCATTGCATGTAATAAATTAAAAATTATAATTATAATTACATAATATAATTTAGTTTACTTATGCTTACTGAGAACATAAAAAAAGACAAAATTTAAGAAAATCCCGAACGAACGAACAAGTCCGAAAAAAAATTTAAGAAAATATATGTAGTGGTAAATTTTGCGTGGCCACGAGTAAAGTAAATAATTATGGCATTTTTCCATGTGAACTGAAACCGGCCCATATGCTGAGACCCCTAGCCAAATTAAGTATATATGTATGTATGTATGTCTCATCATTCGGTTTGAACTGGTGAGCACGTGATCGAAAGTACAACTTAATATGGTAAGGTTATGAATATCATAATGAAAGGATATTTATTATTTCGTTTCGCCAGCAATATGACTAATTACTATTATGTCCAATAATATTATTTTCAGTTCGAATCCATTTGTACCAAGTTTATTATGGCGCCAAATACTTTCCTAACTGTAAACACGGAAGACATCCCTACTAAATATCAGCCTTGTTTTTTATTTCAAAGTCATTACTGCATACCACATACATATGTACATACATACATATTGTTTGTGTTAATTATAACTTTTATATTCCAAAGTCAAAATGAGTTGAATTAATGCGAAAATATGAAAATGCCAGACAATCTAGTGATATTGTTAATTTTTCGATTTTGTAAGTCATCAAATTAATGAACAAAGCACCAAAGACAAAACCTATCAAAAAGCAAATACAGTGTCGCGTCCTTCAATGAATATAAATACGTGCATACAGCAAATATACACACTATTAGTTACTAAGTAAGCACCTTCAATTTTGAAATTTTATGGTTTGAGTGAAAATTTTCCAAATCATTCCTTGCATTGTTTTTCCAAATATTCGTCGTTCGGGAGTGATAATATTGCTAACAATTCGGAATTGATGCTGCTCTTTGCTCTCTCGATGCTCTCGGCTGCTGAGAAGCTTTTCCGAGTGTGACGACCACCGACTGGCACATTTTCGACCAACATATTTGTACTCACTAATATATCATTAATACATATATACATATGTATATTCCTACCAGAAAAATAGATTTTTCAATTTTCGTACCATTCCGATTTTTGTCTTTTTCCTTTGTGTTCAACTTGCGACAAGCACACTAACTTTGAAACACACACACCTAACGAATTTGGTACCGATCTTAGCGATCGAGGCAAAATTCACCAAAATCCTACGAAATATATTTCAGTTGCGAGCGGACCTCTGCACGGAGTGGAACTAAAAATTAAAAAAAAAAATACTAGATATAATCAGTCCGCGGAAAACGTTGAAGTTCATATAAATTTCCTACTACATACTAAATATACATATATATATATAAATTTATATATATATATAGTATATATGAATATTTTGTACCAAAAATATACTAGAAAAGAGCATAAATATAATATATACATATCTAAAAATATAAATATATCGAAAACATGTTCATTTGAAAGCATCGAAAATTACTTTGAGCGACGAATACATCCGATTTTGCAGCAAATTAAATTAGAAATATTTGGAAAAAATCTTTGAAGTGTTTGAGCAAAAAAATCGGATATAATATTGAAATAATTGAAGTTCTTCAAGCTATCGGAATAATTTGTATAATTTAAATAGATTTCAAAAAAAAAGTGATCATCCTTATATTGTTTGAGCAACCACCAGCATTAATTACTTAATCGACAAATTTTTTTATATTTTCTCTTTCTGGTTCTAGTTCAATTTTTTTTCACAGATGAAATTTTTAATTTTAAGTTAATTTAAAGCATATATAAAAGCCAACTGCATAAAGTCTACGTCGTGCGGAAAATTCGTAACGAAAAATTGCCAGCTGCATTTTTCCTAAAGGAAACAAAAAGTAATAAAATAAAATAAAATTCATTCGTTCAAGCTAAGTCGGAACGGAAACGGAGCGTAACGTTGCGAGGGGATCTGTGGATCGGGTTAGGAACGGAGTGAGATACATAGAGTGGAGTGTGTAGATTGGAGCGTAACGTTACGTTACCAAAAAATAACGACGGGGTCGTAACGCCAACGACCACCACACATACGATCGAAAATTAGAAGTATGACTTTTTCGCGGAAAAAAGTGCTGACGTTATGCGTGTGCACGCTATTGGCACTCATCAGTTTTCCCGGATATGTAGACTGTGCTAACAAAAAGGGATCACAGGCCACAGTAGCGCCACCACCGGCGCCCATCGAACCCGAGGCTGTAATCGAAGAGGTCAATGCCAAGCAATTGGAGAAATTATTGACCGACAAGGATTATGTTGCTGTCTTCTGGTGTAAGTATTCTAAATATGGGAAGGGGGTTGATACTTTCACTTACATAGGGTCCACATATGTAAATATACATAGTAGGTGGCATTACTGAAATTACCCGGCTATCAGCAAACAGCAATCAGAAACAGCTAAAGGCAAAACTTTTTCTGGAAAAAGAAATGTTTGCAAAGAACCAGTATTTGTTGAGAAGTACCAAAAAATAAAAAAGTGCCTTTCCACAAAAAGAACTGGTGCTATAAAAAAATAAAAAAAGTAAAAGAATTCTATGGACATATGTACCTACAAAGTGGCTGAACTAAATAAAAATCGGGGCAAAAAAGTGTAGTAAAGTGAACTAAACTGTACGGAGCATCGAAACCAGAAGACCGAAATAGTGTTGAGCATTCCAATTCAGTAACGATGGGTAAACATACGTACGTATTATATAAAAACCGCAGCAAAAAATTAAATCACAAAAATGAGTAAAAAATAGAATGGCAAACGTATAACATGCACAACAACAATAGGAAAAGGCAATGTGAAACAAGTAATAGAAAATAAAATATCAAAAGTCGAAATGAATAAAGTAATCGAAAAGCAAAAGAAATTTTGAAATTCTCACACTAAAACGTCTAAGGCAAAAATGTGAACAATTCTGCGCTCGAAAATTTTTGAAATTGTTACGCTGTGTTCATAAATATACATACATCAAAGTAGTATTGGTGACTCTTGAAAAGCTCCGCAAGCGTACATGTCGATTGGTAACTGTTTTGTTGTTGTTGCTGATGCCTAACGATAGCTGTTGTTTCCCCACATCAGCTGGCAGCAAATGTTTACGAACACATACGAAGCAGCGAAATATTTGAGTGTAGTTGTGTGCGCCAAAGAGGGACAAACAGTTGGTTTTCAAAGTGCACCTGTGAAATTCACCTTGCTCAGCCAGAGAACATAAAAGAATTTCTTTTCTTCTTCTTTTATGTTCTCTGGCTCAGCTTTCCACGCTACCAACAAGCTCCCTCACTAACAGAATCTAGCCAGAGAGCATAAAATGGTAAAAGAATTGTTTTATGTTCTCTGGTCTAGCGCAGTTCCGCTCTTTTCATCAATTGCATTGTGTGGGAACACTTGAACTTTCCCAACACTGGGAACATTATTCAATATTCACAAAAGAAAAAACAAAACTGAAGTGCCTCCCTCGCTATGCCGTTCCATTTATATGTTATTGTTTCGTTCGCGATTTTACCATCAGGGGGTACGTACCATTATGTAAATCGCAAAGATGGAGAATAAACACCTGTTATTGTTGATACCTTATGCTCTTGCAATGCCTTTGAGTCCTAATTAATGAGTTGTGGCGTGGAAATGGCCAATAAAGTATGCAACACAACAACAACATTATCCCACACTTATAAATTGCGTTTTAAGTGTATTTAATCAACGGCTGACTTAGTATTGTTTGAAAATGTTTTCTGCTACAGCAGTAACGGCACCTTTTGTCCTTCGAGCGAGTAAACTCTATTTCTGTAAACTTTTGTCTTCGAGCTGTACCTTTAACCTAAAACTTTGATGAAAAATAATACTCCATAAGAATTTATTTCGCTCCATCAAAAATGTCCTTTTAGTTTTTTCCGTAAAAACATTCCTTTCAAAGATATACTCGGTGCAAGTTTGCTTTCATAAAAGTGCCTTGTAAATTCTGTGTTGCTCACAGGAGGCGGTATTTTTTATTTGAATGCTCAGTTCCTGGATTACAGAGTCCCAGTGAGCTTGACGTATAACTATGCGTATAGCTTTCATGGTAAAGAAAAACTATTGCGACCTTTATTGTAGAACGGAAGATTTTGAAATAGATTATAATAATGTATTTGGATCGTAAGCTTAATTTACGTGTTACTGCAATCTAAATTGGTTGATTGAACGAAAATAATTGTAGTCTACTGATTTTGAGAAAATTAGTTTGAACTATTTTTATATGAGAGGCACACTGAAATTGTTAGTTACAGAGCATAGAATTTTCAAGCGGTTTCTCGCATTAAAACACTAAATGATACTTATGTATTGTATGTATGTATGTATATGGATCCAAGACTTCCTTTACCAGCAGTGCGCAAAGTCAAATTAGAGCAAGAATAATATGGTGACCGTGCTTCAAAATTGAAAACACCGAGTTAATACTATTACGAGATCCAAAAACGAATGGCTTAAAGGGTGATACCAAACATATAATAGAAGCTGCTTAGCTAAAAACTTTTAGATTTTTGGCCAATTGCTTTTCCTACATCCCAGTTTCTACCATATTTCTAAATTCTTTACGGCTTCGGGTTGCTTTCAACGCCGCGATGGGATGCACGAAATTTCAACACTACTACCTTGTTTCGCACATTCGAAATTGCACTCGTAATACATTTAATTAATCTGAAGATGACGGATCAAGATACAAGATCAAATTTGCCTTTATAGATTCTTATGTAGAATAGAGCACATGAATTCTTCCAAACATGTATGGACTCATTCGTTTTGCAGCGAAAAGTTAAAAATCAGCACACGAGCATTATATACATACATACATATGTACATATGTGGAGAAGACAATGAAAAGATAAAAATATCTAAATTTTTGCAGAGAATTATTAAAGATAATTTTCTTATGGGTTTGAAAATATACATGAAAGCTCATCATTGTAATCCATATGTATATGTACATATGTAGCAAAAGCATTTGATGAAAAGAAAACTTGTTGATTAAGTAAACAATTGAGTTTATGGTATAGAGTAATTTGTTTGTGTGGAAAACTGCCTTTCTTGCATTAGAGCACCAGATGTGCCATCAGTGATGTGCGTATTCGGCAATATGGAAAATATGTCTGAAATTGAAATTATAAACTTAATACTGGCGATAATCGAACAAATGTTAAATAACACGGAGAGTAATATATTAGAAGCCGCGAAGCGACACACCAATTGGAGTCCCAGTCTTATGTACATATGTATTTTGAATACTTACATAAGTAGGTGTATCCAATCTAACTAAGTGCAGCTTGTAAAATCCTTTATATTGGCCTAGTTCCACTCTTTTATTTTATTTTATCTTTATTTTTAATACACGTAGCGTTTAAGAAAAACTCAACTTTATTCATGGATAGATTAAATCTTTATAGTACATATGGTGAATTTAGACGAAGTTGTAGCATCATTTTTGGAAACAAATTTGTAATTTTCAGAGTTAATGAGAATTGTTTTTGTATTACTGCTCTTATCTTGGATAAGTTCGTACTATACTTTTTTACTCTCGTAACATATTGAACAGAGTATAATAATTTTGTTTAACTAACGGTTGTTTGCATCAGCTAAAAATAATAGAGTTATATAAGGTTATATATGCATATGTATAAACGATTAGAATGACGAGACTAGTTGAGTTCCGAGTGGCTGGTTGTTTGTCCGTCCGTGCAAGCGATAAATTGAGTAAAAATTGAGATATCTTAATGAAACTCGGTATACGTGTTCCTTGGCAAAAAAGGGTGGACGAGTTTGCCATGAAATGAAAACATATAAAGTGTCATAATTAAGCACTAAATTAAGATATACAACTATGACTTGGCACAGGGTATTGCAGTAGAAAGGCGTACCTGTGGGCTGAAATTTTTGAAAAATGGGCGTGGTATCGCCCTCTAAAAGGACCAAATTCGCTCTAGATAAATCCCTACCAACCCCTACCAACACTATAAAAATAGATGAAATTTAATTATAACACCGCCCACTTCCAATGTAACGGTGCTGTTAAAAACGACTAAAAGCGCGATAAATCAATAAATCATACACCAGCGACATTAAATATTAATTCTGAGATGGGAAGAGAGCGCTTTTTAGGAGCCGGGGTCAAAATAAGACGATGGGAGAGTTACCGGCCACACAGGTGAAAACCCATATCTCAGGACCTATTCGACCGACTTCAACCAAATTTGCTAAATAATATTATCCGGACATTCCTACGTTACGGTGCGAGAATGAGGAAATCGGACTACAACCAAACCTACTCTAAATACAACACAGTTTTAAATTCCATCTAATTCTTTCACTTTCCAGTAATCAAAACAAGAGCCAACCGATGTACCCGGATAAAACTTTGCACGAATAGTGCATTTGAAGTGTGCCGCCTTTTGACCAAAAATTGTCCAAGTCTATTGAGCCCCAGATAAAGAATATTTGGAGCTCAGTGCCTATTGCGAACTTCCGAAAATATTGGTAAACTTTCTAGATATACTATTGATATACGAAAGAAATGCTGGCTTTGATTCTTAAAAGTTGCGAGAGTATTAAATGTTCTGTTATACCCGAACTTAGGTTTTTCTTACTTGTTATGGAAATAATGTACATATATACTTGACTATTTTGATATTTTCAACGATAAATTCAATGTCGCACTACCGCAGGTAGTCTCTCATTTACAAACTATGCTTTCTGTAATTTTTGGGGGAAATCCTTAAAAAAATTGATACTCTTTTCTTAAACTTTCGTTACTAATGCTTTGGACAATTACGTTGGTTTCGGCGGTCCTCAGGGTAATGTTTTATAGAAATTTCCAACTTAAAAACACATCTAGCATAAATCAACAAATTGTGATTTCTGCCGCATAAAGTTAGAGCGAAATATCAGCAAAAAATCATTTCCGGCCTTAGAGAGTAAGTCATTCAAATGGCATGTAATTAACACAACCAAAGGCACCACTGTGAGAGACGACAGCGAACACGTCAGCAACATTTAATCGATGGCAGTTTTGCATATTTATTTTTAATTTCATTTCGTTGTCATCTTTTAGTTTTAAATCAGATATAGTACTCAAAGCGTTGCACGTATTGGCCTACCGCAGGCCACCTACCCAAATGGAATGAGTACATACACACACACACACACACACATACATGCCAAATAATAGTCAAAATGCATTAGAATTGGCAATACATACCCACAAACATTTTCCTGCACGAACTCTGGCGCAAACTCAACACTTGTAATTACAATTACTAGTGCCAATGCCGAAGTACCCACGCCCCTCGACGACCGAAAGTAGTGCGGGTGCAGGCAGGCGCTGACAAGGGGTTTAGTTGGCAATGGCTGAAAGCGGCGTGCGGTCACTCAGCCGCAACCCTAATCGTTGTGCATAAATTTGTATGATTTAATTCAAAAAAATGTTGGCAGTTTAGTGATCATTAATAATCCGCTCTTGCTCGCAAATGCTCCTTTTACCATTCATTCAAGATCTTCGGATACCCCCACAGGTGTATGCGATCACACACACACACACACACGCTTACGAATGTTTGTTTGTAGTAATATTAAATGCATTGTTGCATTGGCAATACTTAACGGCACCTCGTCGTACTTGCACATTCAGACATGCAAATATGTCTGTTTTTATAGACAACCTACTGAAGGGATGCATCATCTTTTACAAAGTAATTTTGATTTTGTGAGATCTAAAAATACCTTAACATAAAACGGTAAACACATTCTGCATCATTCGTGCCGCTTTCGAACCTCTACTTTGAAATGGTGGAAATCTCAACAACCAAATATATAGCAGTGTTCGATTCGCCATTTCCTTCTTTGTTATCATGTACACTGCTTTCTTGTAAAAAAATTCGCATTTAAAACCAAAAATCAAGTTATCGATTTGAATTTATATAAGAGAGTAAGCTGATACCTCATTAAAGTGGTATAGCCGCTATCTTACATGCTGTCTAGTTTTATTTTACACACTTAGATCAGTTTGTACCATTTTGAATGGATCCTATGACAAATTACTATCAAAATTTAACATTTTAAAATTGTTTATTGATTTTAAAAACTCAAGACTTGAAATAAATTATAGCTATTTATAGAAGCTGTAAGGCACGAAAGTAAGATGTTGTTAAAACGTATTTTTGTCGTGGGAAGAAGGAATTCTCCATCAAAGAAAGAAGCGCAAGACAATTGCTCATGTCAGTAAACATGTTGTCACAGTTTGCAACATAGGTGCTGCACGTTTGTCTCAACAACAACACAATTTGCCTCTTCTCCAACTGTGACAGATCTATTAAGTTTTGTTCGTCTAAATATGTTTGAAATTTTATTCAAGCGATTACTAAAACTGTACCACCCAAGTTATTTTTTCTAAGTCAAGGGATCATTTTGGTCAGAGGTTCAACAGGCACTACTTTATTTTTGAAAACGTGCTCCTGGTATGTCTTTCCATAATTACTTATACAAATTTTCTGCCTTTAAGAAAGACCTGCGTGCTATTTATTTCTCATTTACCATTTCTCTTTCTTTTCCTTTCCAGATGCGCGAAGCTGTATCACCTGTGACAAAGTATTAGCAGAACTCGAAAAAATCGATGATGATACCGATTCATTTGGTGTCGACTTCGTAAAGATTAACGACAAACGACTAGCAAAGCAATACGGAATAAAAAATTTCCCAGCACTCACGTACTTCAGGTAAATAATAAACTAATCTTTGAATACATATATAGAATATACATATATGTATACATAAACGAGGTTAAATATTAGCACAGTTCAAGATCTCGCGTCCCTTAATCTAAACAAAATAAAAAACTTAGTAGCCATCCAAAGAAAGTTCTCTACTACTTAGGTTTGAATATTCGCTGAAAATGGTTAAGCAGTGTTGGCGAGTTTGGGATAAAGTGAATTTTCTCAAAATTAAGCAGAATTGCAAATTATACGTATATTATTGGTTTCCAAAATAAGTACATTAAGAAACAAAACCGACATGGAAGCTCATAGACACTAATGTAAAAATATAACCCACAGGGAAAAAGAACCAATTATCTATGATGGCGATCTCATGGACGAGGAGGGCGTACTTGATTTTCTCACTTCTCTCGAGGCCATGGACCTGCCCGATCGCATTGAAGAGGTTAATTCAAAGATACTATTAAAGATTATCGAGGATACTGACTTTGTAGCTGTTCTATTCTGTAAGTTCTTTGTTGTGTTCATAAACCGAATTATATTTTATTTTGCTATTTTCAAAAGTTGATTTCACACTTGTTTATGTAGTTGAATTTCGCACATTTTGTAGTGACATTTGAAGCATTTACTATATACCTCTTAAGCATCATTTATGAAGATTTGCACAAACTTATTCAGGCTTCTTTTGGGTTCTTTAAAAAAAGTCCGCAAGCAGTTGCAGTTTTTAGTCTATGAATTACCAGGGATTGAAAATTTTTCACTTATTCAAAAAACAGCAGTTAGGATAAGTCGCAATTTCTTTTACACATAGATAACTAAACTTTTTACAATTAAATATCACACTTCAATTTAATAAAATAATAACAGAAAAATAATTGTAACTAAAATTCAAACAAACACAAAAGTTAGGATGTTTTCCATTTAGGGTATATTAGGACGGATTTCAGCTAACCTTTGCATTTGTGACTAACAAAAAAAATACAAAGAAGTATAGAGTAAATAATGAAACAACCATGTGGAGTCGAATGCGTATCGCTGATGATAAAAAAAGGACAAAATTTAATATTGTAATTGAAAACTAAAGAAAAAGAAACAAAGTAACAATATGATCACTATGAGAGCAGCTCATAATATACTTCGAGCGTCTCGCACTACATACTACTTAATGTCTACTAGACTTTTGGATTTCTACTGTACATAAAACTGTTCTGAAATATCGACTACTTCAGGTCCCGATCATGCCACGTGTCCGCCTAGGGTGATGGGTAAGTGAAAGTGTGCGTTTAAAGTTGGATTTTCGAAACTCGCCTATTTATCAGTCAAAATTGCCTACCCTCCAACTTACCAACTGCATCACCACTACCACCTCTACCAAGAAAACAGCAACAACCAACAACAATCATTTAATTAAATCTCTTGTATTGGTCTTGTGTAAATAGTCATTAATTTTCTCCCACGCACTTCATCCTGCACTGAATGCCATGTCCTGAGTGATCCACTTAGCTCTTTTATCACCTTATGACGAACTTCTATTGTTGCCAATACACTCCACTTGTTTGTAAATATGTACCTGTAAATATGTATATATGTATGTATATATACACAAATATGTATATTTGTATATGCTGGTATTTGCGCTGATGTTTGTATGCAAAAAACTAACGTCATTTACATTGGTTGTGACAAAAGCTTTGCCGTGTTTGCTTCTGCTTAACGCTTCTTTATGAAACAAAACTTAAATTGCTTCTGAGTCGGTGTGTGTATGTATGTATTCTTAGATATGCATTATCTAAGGAAGTAGTATGTAGTATATGTATGGTATATGTATATGTAAGCAAATAGCCCATAAGTAAGTATATTTTGACATTTGGACACACATTTGAAGTTTTGATCCAAAGAGAATACTTATGGTCACAGAAATGAAAATGAAATCATTTAAAAAAGACAAAGAAGTGTACGAATTTATACTTACATAATTATGTATGTATGTAAATAAGTTTGCTGGTGTTTAGTGAAATTCTTGAGACCTTGAGGATTAATTACGTTAGAACTCCGACGCACGGATCAGCAGGCGCTGGTTAATAACCTTTCACTAGAAACATACATATATTCGCTCATCCCTTGTTCACAAAAATAAGAGTGGCGGCATTAAATTAAATATAATAATTGTTTACTTTCTAACAAAAACAAATTTAATTTTATAATTTTTTATTACAAAAAATTCACGGTCGGTAATGATGATTTGTTTTTTAAACAAGCTTGAAAAAAAAATAATAAAAATAAATAAATAAAAAACTTACACATGTATGTTTCATGAAAAAATGCTTATCCGAGAAATTGACTAGGTTATCCTCTAAGGGTTGCCCACTTTAATAAAATTTCACCAGCACATTCCACTTTGTCTAATATTTTCGGTGGTACCTTTCGAGCCATTAAACCTTCAGGGACCTAAATTGTTCAACAAGAAAATGTACATTCAGTAACATCTTTGAGCAAGTTCCGTACCATTACTATTCTACAATATCAAATAATTCAAATTTGCCTAGTCTCACCTCAAATTTGCAATTCTTTTTTTACTGAACTCATATCAGGACCACTCGTAGTCTGCCTTACCTCAAATTGTCTCTCAGTGCGCAAAGTTCAAATTTGAGCTGAGGTTGCGCCTAGATCGCGTTCCATGTCACATTTGTTTTGGAATTGCTGAATCACATTCTTATTATTTGCGTTTGTGTATCCCTGGAATTGAGCACTACAGCTCCATATCGGTGAGTACATACATTGGCTTGAAAATAGTGTATTGAAAAAGTTGGTGCAGACATTGTTCTTGCTTTGAAAAAAATTGAATACAATAAGATAACTGCAAGAACAGGAAATGCAATTCATTTAAGCTATTTTCGTAGCAGACTCGCGAACACAAAAGATTAGACAAGTTCATATGGCTCGTATGTTTTATCAACGACAACAAGATGCCCACCCCACCGGTAGCTACAAGAAAGCCACATAAAATTAGAAAAGTAAATTTAATAAACATGAATACAACTCTAACTAAGACACATACATACATATGTTCATACATATGTATGCACCTACATATACATTTGCCAATTTAGATGCTGACGGTGGACGAATTTCATCGTGGCATTCTTATTTGTATGAGAAACTCGGCTATTTGCTGTGTGACCGCATGTAAGAATACTCAATTGTAGCACCAAATGTCTGGGCTTGTCGCCAGCCTCATGGTGATGGCAGTAGCGCTGTATGGCATTGGGCGTCTCTGACATTCTATTTTCATTTGAATTTCTATTTGGAGAATTCTTTTCATTCAGTATTAGTTCTGCATGTTCATATATGCTTTAAGCCAATAATTAACCTGCGGGAAATATACTCGCAGATTTAAGCTTTGATGTCAAGAAATATTTTTGTTGTAGAAACTTAAAAGATTGATTGAAGTGTGACATGGCCCCGCATCTGGTTAAAACCTTAACCCTGAAAACATTTAAGACGCATTTGCAAGGAAATCAACATCCATCGTTAAGGATTTTCATAGGCTATTTTGGCGTTTTCAGTGTAAAAACTGAATTGAGCGAGTCATTATTTTGTTGGACGAGCAGTATTTTACGGTATAACGAGCATACTTACGGTTTGGATAATAATAGAGAGGGTTCAGGATTCGAGCGCCCCTATATCGGCATTCGTTGGATAGAGCATTTTATATTTAGGGCATTTTTACCGCACACTCTCATTTGGAAGAACGCCGTTATTTTCCTCATTCAAACGAAACTTCTGTGTGAAGTGAAAAATAAATCACGCAAATTTTTTTTTACAAACACAAGCGCCACCAGATCATCAGTATATTCGAAAAGCGACTCCACAACAAAACAGAAATGAACTCAAATTTAAAAATAATAATTTTTATAAACAACGCCGCCTTACCGCTTTAGCGGAATAATGATGTGGCGCGTATTTGGATTTAAATATCCGCATCGAATGTGGCAACAACACAGGTTTATGCACACGCGTGACAAAGGCTGGTGCGAGCGACACACGCACTCATACACTCACCGCGCCAGAAGTAAGAAATGCAAAGCAAATCCCCCGAAGTGTATTAGCAAGCATTTTTCGAGCGCTTGCATGTGTGCGTCGTTGTCTGTGTGTGTGTTGTGGCGTGATTGTGAAGCGTAAAGTAAAATGAAAAATCACGAAGAAATCGTGGCCGCGGCCGCAGCCACAGGCAGGTTAGTGTCCACCTACAATCGCTGATAAAAATAGCATTGAAACGATTTCGCGACAACGACAAGGCGAACACAAAGGGGCAATAAGAAAAAATGAGAAACGCGACGACAGACACATATTGATTTTCTATTCATTTTATGCAAACCTATTTACGTGGTACTCATATACATATGTATGTAGATATGGACCACCACACACTTGCAATTTGGCATGTGTGTATATGATTTACCATGCGACCCTACATTTGTATAGCTTGATTTCAAATTTACAAGCAATGAACTCGTAAATAATATTCTCAAGGTCAACTTTTATGGACATATCACATTGGTGCCTATTGCTAGCATGAAAGTAAACGAGTAAATGGAAACGTTGAACAAATACAAAGATAACGTCTTCCAAAAGATCGGAAAGGATCCATTTTGTTGCTGTGTTCGGGTGTCAAGCTAACGATTCAATGCGTTGCAGATACGAAGAAGGATGCAATCGTCTACTAAGTATATCAAGCGGCCAATAATAAAATTATGAATGCCCATTTGAATATCGCAAACAGTTTGCTGGTTTAGCTCCACAACATTGTGGATCCTATCCCAATAGGAAAACCTATTTGGGTAGTGGATTTGGCCACTACTTTCACATACTGGGATTATAGAGACACTCGTAATTCCAATGGGATTCTTAACAATGAGTAATAATTAAACAAAATTACTTTGGGCAACATGCTGCATGAGCACTGAAGTTTATTGTGTACTCCAAAATCTCCTGCAGCTAACAAACTATTTATACACATGCATATGTATATTATGTACATATATTCAACTTGTTTTGTTGGAAAAAAGCAAACAGCGGATAACAATGGAAAACAAATGAGCCTAGGCACTTTCATATAACGTGTAGAGTATGGGGGAAGGGGAGGTAAGCTTCACTTCTGACAAAGCATCCTCATTAAAATCGGCACTGGCTGAAGTGCTGTGCACTTGCTTTGCTAGCTAGCTTCGTCCCAGCTGCTGCTACGGTAAATAAGAATTTAATTTTGCAAAAGCGCCGCTGATGGATTGGTCCACCAATATAAATATTCAACATTAGTTGGTAGCACATTTATGTATGCAGTAACCTTCGCATTGAACCGAAATTGGTTCTTTTCCGACATCACAGCATGAATGTCTTATGTTTATACCCCAAAGGAGGTGTTTTAGGAATGCAATTAAGAGGCTTGCTCTATTTTTCATATCGACGACTAAAAAGCAACAATGCTCTTGAGGGGGCGGTGCATGCAGGTGAGTGCAGTCACGTCCCCCCCGTCAGGGGCTCACAGGTTGGCTAGCAGTTTGGTCCACTTTGCGTTGCAGTGGCTTTTCGTGGCGCTATTCGGTGTGGCCTACAAGTGTCTCGTATGGGTGAAGGCGAACATAGCCAGCGCGTGTGCCGCCATTGAATGATCTTCGCCATGTTCTTGTTGGCTGCGACTTTCGCGATTTCGCCGCTGACAAACGCTTTGTGAAAATGGCTTACGAATTGACAGTCGAACATTAATTTCTGCGCTTGGACGGGCCAACAGAATTTTTAATTGCATTCGCAGTAAAACACATAATTTAGTTTGGGTGCAACTCGAGCAAGTGCACACAAACACAGTACAAAACTTAGATATGCGAACATAATTACATAGCCGCTTGTGTGCTGAGTGAAATTTAAATGTAAAAACATTTCATTTTGAAAGAAATGCGAGTGGCCTGAATGGTTGGCAGTGGTGAAAATGCACTTTAAATCGAAATACCTGGTGTATACTTTTTAGTTTTTTTCGCGCTTTTAGCTTATTGTGTTTGATGTACTGCAATGGGGGGCGTATACGCGACCAACCCATTCCCACTTGCATATCATATGAGTATACACAAATATGGGCGTGTGTGGTCTCAGGGCACACTTGGAGGCAAATAATTTCTGTTTTACAAATGCAACAGTCGTTAGTGTCAGCAATTCTCATGTCGGCCTCAGGTCTTGTGTATATGTATGAACTCATGTACTTGAAAATATAAATTTGTTTCCTCGCAGCTCCAGTTAAACGGTAAGGGAAACCCACAGCCATGTGCATATGTATACCACTCAGACCGTTTTTTTAGGAATTGATTTTGTATAAAAATATTAAGGAAAACGTTATGTTCATGAAATCTGTCCAATTATGGGAGATGTCCGGATATGAGGACGGTCCGTAATGGAGAACTTCACTATACATATGTACATATATGCTTCTTAATAGTATTATTATATTTGTTCAATATATGTGGAACATAATTCCTTTTGACATGTATGTACATATATTAAGGCGACATACAGCAATATAAATACGGTTGCTTTAGTTAGTGCAGTTAATGCTCGTATTGATCAATTGAAGAGGGAACTAAGCCATCTGATCGCTTCATCGGAAACTAAAACATCCGTAGTCACAATTGCAAATGGCTGACATTTACCATCTTAGCCAACCGTTGTGAGGTAAATGTTGTTGCTTTTATATTAGTGTATCGCTTCGAAATAGTCGTCAAGAAGTTTTCGTGAATTATTAACCTTTTTACATGTGGAATATGAAAAATTCAAATTAAACTCATTTTATTACTAAAAATCGTCGTTGTGGCCATAAATTGCTAGTAAATATATAAATGTATGAGCATTTGGCTCTGCACACATCTGCGAACTGTAATGAGTAATCTCACGAAATTTATATGTTAAAAACATTTTAATAAAATACACAATCAAATGCAAATTTGGCTTCGAGCCAATTAAATTTCACTTAGAACTTGGTAAGAAAGATGATAGCAACGGACTAAGAAACGACTTATGTTGACTTGGTGGCAGTAGATACCATATGTATAGAGCCTTGATTTTCTTGTTTTAAGGACATCGTTTGCATTTAGTGAGGATTTGCAACAAAAATAAAAAAAGAAAACAATCATATTTAAATTCAATTAAATATAAATAATTATATTTGAAAAAATAAAATAAAATAATACAAAATATGATACAACTACAAATCTCGCTGTTCTTCTATGAAATTCACCACACCCCGCTTTCGGCGTGTAGGTGTATTTCCACGTTGATTTCTCCCGATTTGCACGAGCATGCGCCCTTATTATAGAAATTCAGAAGAAAGAGAAGTCGGAAGCTTACAGAGAGAGAGCTAAAGCTTTCTAAATTTGAGAATACTCTCTTCACAGAACCAGAATCGTTTATTTACATGTCCGCAGCGAACAATGCATTTACTTAGTAAATATGTTACTGCTTAACATGGCGACGGAGAAATTAAAAAACAGAAGCAGAATAAATATCACTTTAATTTATCACAATAAAATAATTATAGCCATTCAATAAAATTCTGTTCGGACAGGATTATGCGAAAAATGCGAAATCAATGTGTATGCAATGTATCTGCGGAGCTGATACCGATTTTGAAATCTCAAATTAGTACAATCAGTTCCAAATTTTTCAGTTAAGAATCATTAATTTAAATATTTTTAACTGCTGAAAGCTTGCGTCCATCTGTTAAATATTTAGAAATAAGTCTCTAAGCAAAAGTTACAACAATGACTTGAATTCATACTCACAAACACATATTATGTACAGGGTTGCACCGAAACATTTGCCGAAGAACAGAACTCGTTATCATTAACAAAACTGGTATATATGTATGTAATTGAGAGGACATTTCTTTGGTATAGCATATGTATGTATGTATGAATTTAAGGCTAAACATTATGTTTAATTCTGCATGAACTTGAAATATGAAATATACTTATGCCCTAAATAAAAAATCAAAAAACCGATGGAAATAATATATATGATGTAGAATTTATATATTTTTCATAAAAATATGTACATACATATTTACCACATATGTATGTACGCACACACGTCTCCTTTGCACGCGCAAAATTACACATATACACGCACCCACATATATGTATGTATGTATGTACACAAACGCGCGCTCAGCTCTTCACATACTTGTACTATAATCCAGATGCCCCGCACCGCCCCGCATTGTTATTACACCTACATAGTATGCACGGCCTGCGCTGCTCAACGCCTAAAATGCACCCAATTCCCGATCGAAACCTATCGATTCCTCCACAAATACAATATTATTTGCGATTATCAGAACTCGATATTAACAAATATCTGTTCCACCCCCGAACAGATAAGCCGCAATGTCGCAAGTGTGCCAAAGCTTTGCAAGAACTGGAAAACATCGACGATGAAGCAGATCAGTTGGGCATCGGTTTTGTCAAGATTCATGATGAGGCATTGGCCGAGGAATATAATTTGGGCAATCTTCCAGTATTGGTTTACTATCGCCATCAGACGCCGATCATATATGAAGGTATGAAGAACAACGCAAGTACTGCCACTAAAGGCCGCACATCACAGCTATCCTAATCCCCGTTAGATCAACATTATACTATATAATATATGTGTTATCCAGGTGAATTGTCTCGAGAAGAGGATGTCTTAGAATGGCTGGTGCAAAATAAATCTACCGGTGATGAAGATGACGTCATAGAAGATGTTACTGCTAAAACGCTGTCCACACTAATCAGCAATATCGATAATCTGGTTGTATTATTCTGTACGAATTCGAAATTATAATACTTCAAATATGAATACTGACTGAATACTGATTCTCATACGTTTCACAACTAGATGATCATGGTAATGATGATTCAATGACCGTATTGGAAGAGCTAGAACAAATTGACGACGACTGCGATAAACACGGTATTCAATTTGTGAAAATTGACGATCCAAAAGCCGCAGCCGAATATGGAATCGATACGGTAATGCATAATGAATGACAATTTTGAGAATGCATACATACATATGATTAATAAAAATGTCTATGCGCACGCGTGTGAACAGATTCCGGCAATAGTATATTTCGAAAAACAAATTCCAAATATTTATGACGGTGATCTCATGGCTGAGGAGCAGATACTCCACTGGCTGGTGGGACAATTAGAGCATGACGAAATCGAGGATGTTACAGATGAGATGCTTGACAAGATGGTGAAGGAAGGCCGTGTTATGGCTGTGCTATTCTGTAACTATACCAATCAATTGATTACTCCCCCTTCTGCCTCCTTAGTGCTCCGCGTTAATGTACTGACCCATTTTCCCCATTTTAGATGATAACAATGATAAGAAATCGCAGAAAGTACTCGAAGAATTGGAGAATATCGACGATGAATGTGATGCATTGGGTATAACTTTTGTGAAAATTGACAATCCTGAAGAAGCCATCGAATACGGCATAAACAAAGTTCCTAAACTAATTTACTTTGAAAAAGGCATTCCAACCATTTACGAAGGCAATCTTGAGGATGAGGAGAAATTGCTGAAATGGCTCGAGGAGCAAACCACCTCCGATCAAATTGAGGATATAACCGATGAGATGTTGGATTTGATAATAGAAAAGATGCCCTATGTCGCTGTGCTCTACTGTAAGTTGTTGCATGAAATTTAGCGCAAATTGGCCAATGAAGCTAGTACGAGCTAGCCTGAGCGATCTCGTACTCGCTGCAGTGATATTAGCCCCATTTGCAATAATACATTTTGCTTCCACAAAGGAAAGGAAGAATTACCCAATTTGTACATAGTCATTTTATGTAGATGCAGATATTCGATGTTCGTGCGTGAGTGTGTTTTGCGTGAAATAGATGTTGTTACAATCTTCTTTTATGGTGTATAAGTCAGACAGAACGTAAAGCCTTTTCGCGCTAAGCCTTAATTATGCTTTCTGTGCTCACTTGGGTATTAATGAATTTAAGCCGCTTTATAAAAATATTTATTAAACTAAAATTATCGCACAAACTACACAGATGTCTGCACAGTCTATAAACGTAGCGCCAAGATAAGGTCAGTAACAATCAAATACTTGTACGGCAATTATTAGAGATTACCTTATATTTCCGGTATTATTGCAAACATTTTAAGACTGGTGTTATAAACCTCTCTCAGGCTCATATATTGTTAGTAATAACTTATTAAAACTTCTCAGTATTACGAAAAGCGGCTGACTAGTATTTAGAACTACCACAAACGGTTGTGCAAACATCTGCGTCGTCTACATGATCTCTTAAGTGTTGTTGCGATCGATATTTGTTGTCGTGTCTACGAAACCTAACCACTAATATCTGATGAAGTGCTGAGATGTGATTTTAAATAGGTCAGTAATAGTAGATAGCCTTAGGCGATACAGTTTCTCCACAAGCGTTTGGCATTTAGTACATTAGTGTATTGAAGTTTATCTGCAACAGGAATAATTAGGTTTTTTGTATATAAAAAGTTCTTTTGTTCGTCAACGTCAATTAATGGTTTTGTTCATTTCCGTCCCCATAGACGACAAGGACCAAAAGAAATCGCAAAAGGTACTAGCCGAACTGGAGAATATCGACGATGAGTGTGATCAAAATGATATCGCTTTCGTCAAAATTGACGACGACAGTGAGGCGAAGGAGTGGGGTATCGATGAAATACCGTCGATTGTCTTCTTCGAACGTGGCATACCACATATTTACGAAGGTGATTTGATGAAAGAAGACGAGCTCTTGGGTTGGCTCGTACATCAGAAGCGCCATTCAGAGATCCCCGAAGTCACCGACGAGATGAAGGACAAGTTGGTTGAAAATACTGAACATTTGGCCGTGATTTTTTGTAAGTTTGCAGAGATCCCTATCGCAATATAACAAAAACATGCAACACTATTCTTTTGACAACCAACTTGTAATTTAGTGCACCATAATGTACTGGATACTTTTCAAACAAAATTATAAATACCCTTAACACTTTAAAGAGGAAAGAATTAATAATCTTTGATGTAAAATAATTTTGTCTGTTGAATGCGTTCCGAACAATCTTTGATATTTCTGATTTAGTGCACATTCACATATGTATTTTCAACGTTTTATTTGTATTTTTTTATGATTAAGAAGGCACCGAAAGAAAAACCTGATATGTTCTAATGCGTTTTATGTACTTTTGATCAGATGACAAGGATGATAAACAAGATATTCGGGTACTCAACGAACTGGAGAATATTGACGATGAACTCGAAAAGGAGGGCATTGTGATCGTACGCATTGACAATGCGGCCGAAGCGAAAGAATACGGATTAGACCATTTGCCTGCGCTCATTTATTTTGAGAACAAAATACCAGCACTCTACGAGGGCGATCTAATGAACGAGGACGAAGTATTGGAATGGCTGATTTTACAGAAGCGTACCGCCACCATTGAAGAGGTCACCGATGAAATACTGGTCGAATTAATCAATGACCATGAGTATGTAGTCGTATTCTTCACCGGTCCTTGTGAGCCGGGTGAAAAATGCGATAAGACATTGAATGCATTGGAGAGCATTGACGATGAACTGGATGAAGCAGGCATCATTTTTGTCACCACCGAAGACACCAACATCGCCAAGAAACACAACATAAAAAGTTATCCACAACTGGTATTCTTCAGAAATCGTGATCCATTAGTTTTTACAGGCGATTTGGATGATGAAGACGAGGTATTGGCATGGATCACAGATGAAGACACTCTTGAGATTCCGGGTAAAATTGAGGAAGTGAACACCAAAATGTTGGATAAGATACTGTCGGAAAATGATCACGTGGTGGTATTCTTTTGTAAGTGAAAGATGATCGAAGCCTTTTGGAAACTTTTTATGCACGCTTTCCCTTGTAACCTTTTTACAGACCGTGAAGGCGATAAGCGCGCACAAAAGATTTTGAATGAACTGGAGAATATCGATGATGAATGTGAAGAAAAAGATATTGACTTTATCAAAACTTCCGATCCTGATGTTGATAAGGAATACGATCTGGCTAGCTTGCCAGCATTAGCGTTTTACAGACACAAGTTCCGCACGATATATGATGGTAAGCACTTCTTGAGTTGATTCTTATATAATGATTCTTAGCAATTGTCAATTCTTGTATGCGTCAGGTGATCTAATGAAGGAGGAAGAAATTCTGGATTGGGTTATCGACCTTCATGAATCCACAGCTGATGTTATCGAATCTGTCGATCGCAAAACTTTGCAAGTTTTGATTAACGACGTAGAACACTTAGCTGTGTTTTTCTGTAATATAAATAGTTAAAATAAATTTGCATTTCTGATTAAAAATATCAACTTATTTAGATGATGACAAATGCGAGACGTGTCCACAAATCTTGGAGGAATTGGAGACCATTGATGATGATACCGACAAACACGGCATACAATTTGTCAAATCGAATGACGTGAAGTTGGCGCATGAAATAGGAATTTTTGCATTCCCAGCATTAGTTTATTATGAAACGGGCGTTCCAATCATGTATGACGGTGAGTTGTGAAAAATCTGCTATTATTACGTCTGGTATAGCTTAGTAGTCAAACGATATATTGCATAAATATGTAATCACATGTTTCTTATTTTTCCGACAGGTAATCTCAAAAATGAAAATCGTGTGTTGCAGTGGCTGATCAATCAAAAGAGTAAGTGTTCTTTGTTCGAAAGTTTTGTTTCCCAGTTTCGGTTGAGAACACACATACAATTCTATTCCTAGTCCTTTAACACGAGACACACACGCCACATAGCATTAAGACTCAGTCAACATATTCATATTCTTTGACTCATGAGAACTCTTATTCATGTAGTATATTATACACACACTTAGATCTCAGTCTATCTACATTAGTGAATACACCGATTGAGCAATGATAAAAAATAAAATTTGTTAACTTTGTTAGCGCCATACATTGATCGTATGGCCAAGCGAATTATCAAAGCAATTCTGACAGTCTAGGCCATATCCATAAAGAAGAGGTGCGTATATTTAGTTGAATGAAAAAAACATATGTTTGTAGTTTACGAATACGTCTATCGTTTACGTATTAAAGCCTTCATTACTCATGTGCATTTTTTGAATTCAAATTGACTCGCCTGACTTTCAACCACATTCCTCTACAGCTCGTATCACTTTAACTTTACTGTTAATTGAATACCTCTTTCAATGGTATTAAGTTGAAAGCTATCTGGTTTATTATCAAAACTAAACTGTTGTCGATACAGGTGAGGATGATGAAGATGATAATGATGATGATGATGAAGATGATGATAATGATGATGATGATGAGGATGATGATGATGATGAGGATGACGAGGATGATGATGATGATGAGGATGATGACGATGATGAGGAAGATATAGACGATGACGAAATCGAAAATCAAATTAAACGGGGAATGAAAAAAGGACGTAGATACATTGATAAATACGATGACATTAACGAAGACAATGACGATGACGATGATGACGATGACGATGATGACGATGATGACGATGACGATGATGACGATGACGATGACGATGATGATGAGGACAATGATGAAATAACCAAGTTGGTTTACCCAAAAGCGGAGAAAAGTAAAGAAGAGCAACTCAAACGATTAAAGAAAATTATTAGAACACAACAAAAAATTGATGATGATGATGACGACGATGACGCTGATGATGATGATGAAGAGGATGTTGATAACAAAACTAAAAAAAAATATAAACTAATCAAGCGCAGAATTGCATACGACGAAGACGATGAGGATGATGAATCCGGTGACGATGATGCCAATGATGATGGGGACGACGACAATGACGACGAAGGTGAAGATGAACCACACATGCGAGTGCGATATAAAAAGCCGGGTTCACGAAGATTACGATTTAAAAAAATAGTTTTTAAAAGTCGTTTAATAGAGACAGACGACGACAATGATGAGGAAGGTGAAGATGAGGACGATGATGACGAAGAAGATGATGGTGATGATGATGATGATGATGATGATGATGATGATGATGATGATAATGATGATGATGATGATAATGATGATGATGACGAAGATGACGATGAGGATGAGGATGATGAAGATGAAAGGCAAAGTGTCAAAAAAAGAAAATACATCTCAATGTCACAACGAAAAAAACAGCGTCGCAAATCGGACGATAATGGTGACTACGATGACCGTAGAAAAAAAGAATATCAGTCTAGCAAACCAAATAGAAGCAAAACATATAAAGACAGAAATGACAACGACGACGACGACGACGAGGACAACGACAATGATGATGATGATGCGAAAGACGTTAAAAGTCATCCGAAATTTCGCAAGCCAATAAAACCTCAGAAAATTCATCAAGCTAATGAACTTTGCAACAAACGATTCTTAGATAAGTTAGGTAAATCCTTAAAAACATTGTTGGCAAACGAAGACTTAGTATTGTGGCACTCCCCACCCCTTCCTTTATTGATGTAATTTACATATAACGAGTATGCTCATAACCTACCTATTAATTACTACATTTTAATAAAGAAAAATTTAACATCGTGTCTGTATATGTTTATTTTAACCGATACAGGATATACCATAATGTCAAAGCATAATCGTGCAATGCCAAAAGGCACGCAAGATAATCATTTCGTACCGAAAGCTGAAGGTAAAACAAACGACTTAAATATGTTCAAAATTTTGGCTCAAATCAGCAACAGTAACAGTGCTTTTCGTGTGCGAAAGTAAATATATGCATCGAATTTGTAATTACCACATACAGTGTCGGACAAAACATATTGGACTGATGGCTATTATTGTTTAAAACTTGACGTATACTCCAAATTACAATTTTAGATATAAAAAAAAGTACTCAAATATAAAGGGATATTGTTTATTTAATGAAACCATGAAAAACCCTGTAAATTTTTTTAATATTTTACATTTTATATGAAAAAAATTACAAGTATGCCACTTTCATGGTCGTTTCAACACGACAACGACCCAAAGCACACGTCGAAACTAGTTTGAAATTGGACCGTAGGTCAAAATATTAATGTCCTAAAGTGGCCAGCTCAATCGCCGGATCTCAATCCTATTGAGAATCTTTGGGAGATAATAAATAGAAGAATAGACAGAGAAGGAGTGAATGGAGATAAAAACAAATTGTTCGAAGCTGGATTATGTAATTCGTAAGTCTGAGTCCAATATGTTTTGTCCGACACTGTACATATGTATAATGCGTCCTGAAATACATAAGCCACCCAGCAAAATGCTTTGCACGATTACGTACAAGTCCTCCTGAAAGGGTTTCTTGTTAAAATAGTTCGAAAGATGCATTCGGAAACGAAAATACGATACTAATATAAATCGTTTGCTGAATTTGTAACACTAAAAACAACAATACACTATTGCCTATACACCTAGGGGCAGAGGGAACTTCCACTAAGATATAATGGCGCATGGCGGGGTTTCCTACTTTTTTTAAGAAAAGACACAGAAATTTAAAATTTAATGGCAACTGTTTATTATGATACAAATTCCATTCTTTGGCATTTATTTTTTTACGTCTCAGATTGTCCATCCGTTGAGTCCAATTTCCGATGACTCGTTCAAGCATTTCGACTAGTAACTCGCGAATGACGCGTGATGCTTTGCGCCAAGCCCTTGCTCTGCATAGACTTTAGACTTTACATATCCCCAAAGAAAAAAGTCGCCATTGATGGTTACGTTCTCATCGGCATCATTTTTGAAAAAATATGGACCCAAGATTTCATCGGTCGAGCGGCTTCAATTCTTGCACAAGCTGAATTTTGTACGCTTTTAATTTAAGATCTCGACATAAAATGTGCCTAGTCGTTCCATACGTTCCATGCGCATTGCTGCGAACGACGGTGAATCGAGTATCCACGGATTTCGTGTACAATCTCAGCTACGACTGCCATATTTTTTTCATTGCTTGCAGGCCGTGGTATATTAGGTCGAATATTATCTAAAAATTAATGCTGGGTGACGGTGTTGCGAATAGTACGCTCAGTAGTACCCTTCTTGGATCACTCGTTAGAAGCAAGGAATCTGCTTGGGTACAGGTACTTTTTCAAGAACTAACTTCACTGCAACCATTAAATTTAGAGGGCAGACATCGTAAAAAAACCAAGATGAAAATAAGATTTTTATAAAAATTCAACTATTTTTCTTGAATTCCGATATATGTAAATATCGAACGGGATGAACAGGTTTAGTGCTATTTCATTACTCATATTTAGAAAATGGTGGATTTGATTTTAGTATGGTTATCCTTAACAATCTTATAAGAGCATCATATTATTCTATTACTTTAAGCATGTAATTTTAAAATTGAATAAATTCCAATCTGTAAAAGTTCATATTCTTGGCCATCGGTCACCTGAATGGCGCTATTTCAAATGATATCCGTAGTCGTGTGTGTCCAATCAGGCCAATATTTATAAATTAGCTCTTAAGACAGGTGCCTCAGTATGCACGGACGCTTTTTATCCATAATTCGCGAAAGAATGCAAGTGTAGAAAGTTTTGAGAGAGCTCTGCAAATAGTTTTCGATCACAAGCACTAACAAATTCTGTCTATTGACCATACGTAGCCTAACGCGTACCCCACATTACGTTCTTTACTGTTTGATACAGAATTTAACCCTGCCTTATTGTTGTGACCTTAGCCAACAGCCTAAAGGCAATGCGATTGTGTTAAATAGTTTGAAAATATATGTCCCTTAACTAATGTCTAATAATTTGTATGTATGTAAGTGGTAATACCTACACGAACCGTTAATGCAATCCACTTTAAATTTTCCCAAATTGTCTAACAGCAACAACAATTTTTACAATTTCGTTTGTTCATTCGGTAGTTTTACTGATTTTGGAAGATTCAACGAACTAACAACAACTACATTAAAAATAACATAGCTGACACAATGTTTTTACGAAAAAGACTACAACTTGATTTTTTCGAGCGTACAAAGAACAAGTTAATAAAGAGGATTAATAACAAAATGCAAGGAGTATAATCATTGCTGTTTGTGGAAGATTTTTTTTTTTTATTTTTGGGTTTCTTATTTTATAAGTAATAGTTGTATTTGTTTAATTATTAATGCGTATTTATGTCCTAAACAAAAACAAAATCATTCTTCCTGTAATATAAACTAAGAAACTACGAAAGAAATCTCAAACCAACTGAAAGTATTAAAAATATAATAAATACCAAGAAAAAAGACAAATTGATTATAAATATATTTAGATACATATGTGTATGGAATTATATAAATGATTATAAAAATTAGTCACTCTTATCGATTTGAATACAATTGAATCGCTTAGCATATATAGCACATATTTAGAAGAATGTCAGCATCAAAAGCATTTTGTCAGTTATAAATTCTGTTTGTGCCAATTTTGTGTGTTTCCTTGGCTGGGCATACAAAAGAGCCTACTGTGTGATGGAAGTACTAGCAGGTGAAGCACGCTTTGCGCCAAAATCCAATTTAAAATTTTCTAAATTTTATTTGAAAAAAAAAACACAAACGAGAAAACGTAGAAAAGGTTGATAATAAATAAACAAGAAACTTTTCTAAAACCTATTTGCAACTTAAAATTTTAAAGTAAGTTTTTACTAACTTATCTGTGGTTTTTCATTAGTATGAATATTTCGAATATCGCTCCAAGATAATTTGTGTTGAGCATTAAAACATACAAAATAACAAATAATGGGCGATATATCAAAGAAATTGCGAAAAATGTACCGTTACATATGTATGTGTACTACCTACCATTAAAAGCACGAAAGCAAACCTTCTTTAAAGGAAGCAACTAGAAAACTAAAAAAACTATATCGTTACTTTCGTGTATTTTTCCACCACTCTTTTGCGTTCTCTTTTAACTACTCTACTTAGTAACATTTAGTTTGCATATATTATGTTTTGTAATTAAAAGAAACCGTTAAATAACAACCGCAAAACATTCGTTTATGAAGTTTGTATAGACGTGCTTTGTTAGCAGACTTGCATTTTTTGTCTCTAGATGCCACTACTTTTTTGAGAAACAATCTGACAAAATGTTTTTGTTTGTTTGCACACAGATGACGAATGTTTCTATGTTGGATTGGGTCACGACGGCGGCTCAGCACGGCGTGGTAGTAATTTCGCACCGAACGCATACAAACCATTCCAATGTTGTCCCACTAAACTGGAAAAGTCAACGAAAGTTCCCAAAATGACCGCACAACGCATCGGCCACGGCGACGGCGACGCGGCAAATAAGCGCGGCGGCAGCTCCACAGGCAACTTTCAATTTGGACCGGCCACAGCAAGCGGTGGTACAGGTGCAGCCGGCAAGTCGGCCAAAGCAGCTCATAAAAAGGATAAGGATAGCAAAACCTCATTCAGGCAAATTGTGAAGAACGACGCAGACGATGATGACGACGACGACGATGATGCTGATGACGACGACGATGACGAAGATGCGTCTGCACCAATGGGAAAAGTCTCCTACACCAGTCCTCGTAAATCTAGCGGCTCCCCAGCGAAGAAAGCTACTGGCGGCAACAAGCAGGTGGCCAATGATAAATCCTATGACAGTGGAAAATCGTCGAAAAAGGCTAAGGATGGCGATAAATTGAATGTGAAGACCGGTATGTTCGGCTTTGGCAAATATATTATCTGGTAGTTAAAGGTGCCAATTTGTATGTCGATAGAATTGAATTTGTTGCCTAATATAACATACATATGTACATATATATGTAAGAGATATCTAATCAATTATGTTTGTATATATGTATGTATGTATGCTAAGACGTTGTGTTTGCTTTACATACATACATATGTACATTTGCATTTTTGGAGAATGTGCGTGGAGACACGCTGTTTTTATGTGTTTGTTTTATTCTTCTTCTCTTTTCTTCTGTGTCTTGCAGGCTTTTATTATTTGCATAAACGACTAAAAAATCTATATGACCTTTTTCAGGATATCTCTCTTTGGGAATAAGGAAGCAATATAATTGAAAAAGCAATATGTAACCAAATATAATAATTTACACACACAAACAAACACCCACACTGCATTGTTCATATGTACTAAGATAATGGAAAATATCCACTACTAATTATACCCTGTGAAGATTCATTTTAGAAGAAATATGTACATATTTACAATATACTATATATAAAAAAAATAGAAAATACTAACAACATACAATTGCTTTATTGTGTGCAAAAACTATTTGGTCCCGACTAATTAAATTAATAAAATTATTAGAGTTTATTCTAGAAAAAAATTATATTTAGTACCAATCACGAAGTCGCCAAAGCTACGGTTCCTTAAAAGCATAGAACCCTATCCCAGGCACATAACATTGTATCATGCGCTCTTAAAAAATAGCATCCCAAACCATTGCATATCTTTTTTATGAAACCGATAACAACAACAACAACATAATTTAACAGTTTAAATGGTTTTTAATAGAATAAATTGGACCTCAGCGAACGCATGAATACTAAATTATATCGAATGGTGCTATTCACTATACTGAGACTTTGCTTTCAAAGTTCGGACGTTTTCCGATAGTGAATGGCTTAACTAATGAATATTTAGTGACTAAATTGGTAACAATCGTCACCCCTTTTGCCAAACTATGAAAATCAAAATATTTCAATGAATTAAAACAAAACATCCATGGAACTACACACGCCGACATACAAATGTGTAGCCCAATTAGTTTGTCCTTGAGAAATACTGCCATGGCACACCGCTTACACAAGCGCAATACTCGCCAACTTCGCAACGCACATACATACATATGTATGTATGTATGTATATCAATATGTTCATAATTTCTTTGAGGTTATACATAAATGTGAGTATGATAAAGCAAAAATTATATCTTGAAAATAAGAACGATATTGGAAATGGATCAGTTTTACTAGGGACCCAAAATATATTATCAAATATAATCACCGATGTGGTGATTTGGATATACAGTTGTCGTAAATGGACAATAACAACAACAACACAAATAAGAACCCCAAAGCGAAGCAACAACAAATATTGCAAACGTTCCACTACTTTGCAGAGATTGTTCGTTCGACAGACAACTCAATCCAATCCAATTCTTCAATTCTCAGAAAAACAAAAATGAATTTCAAACAGAAATTAATCGCCTTCTAAGTAGATTTAGTTGTTATACAGCATTTGCGCAGCACAGTCCTTAACGTGGAAAATGTTCAAATTAAGTAAATCACTTATGTACATATGTACATATATCTCAATTGCATGTACTTAATTAAGAAATATCTCGTTATCTCGTTCACACGTTTTCTGTAGCTTAGGAGTCAAAGTTCATGACTCATGACTGTGCTATGCTTAAATCTGTTTTTGTTTTTCGTTAGTTTTCTTTTTGTAGTTGCTCAGAAAAAAAGCTCCAATTCTTCCGATCACTCTTTATGCTCCGCTTTTGATTTACCCCAACTAGAATGTATGTATGTATGTCCTCACATTGGTTGATGTGTATTCACATAAGCCACTTCGTTTGCTTTTGCTCTCCATAGCCGTTCGACCAGCCTTCTTGCCAAATCAAATAGAATAAAAGAAGCTCAATAAAATAAGGACTTCTTCCAACTGAAGGCAATTTGTACTTGAAAACTCAATAAATCAAAAAGAAAAAAACAAAAAAACAAAAAAGAAATGTCAGTTAACTATTTTAATTTTTATACTGTTATACTAGAGAATCTTAACTATTTACAAACTTTTATTGTTAAAGAAGAAAACAAAACTCACTTGATAATCTCCAAAGTTGGAAAATTTATTTTATAATTACAACAAACAATTTTTGTAACTGTACTTAACACTTTTGATACTATACATTTACACGTTTTGTGCCGTTTTGTGTACACTTTACAATGTAGGGGACTTGAAAATTTTATTGCTAACTTTTTATTATTTATTTTGCAATATTATATATTGTACTTATGTATTTATAACGCAAAAATCTGTTAACTATTTTCGGGGCTGATAAGAAAGCATAAAAGCATAAGAAGTAAATAAAGAACATTGTAATAATCGAACCGAATGAATGCCGTCCGAAGACAACAACAATAATAACGACTTTCCATACGTCTATGTAGAAATGTATACTCGTATAAGTATAACTAATATACATAAGTAGGTAAAAAGCGCTAACTAAATTTAGCGGAGGCACGGTTTTCGATTAAAAATTGTTTTTATATTTTGTTATGTAGAAAAGTTTGTAGTTGGTGTGAAAGAGTGGTGTTGCAAAGCGAATGTAACACACACACACAAACCAAAATATATATGTATATAAATACATATACATATGTATGTGGTGGGAGCCGCTAGGTGGCGACCGCTGACTCTTTGTAATTTTATTTATTGTTGTACCGGTATTGAAAATACCGTTAAACTCACGCCTTTTCCGGTTGGCTACACACGCACATACACACATATGCACGTCAGTGGCTAGTTACATTAGCATCTCGATCCGGTATGTGTGGATGTGTGTGTGCACGCCTGGAAGCGCTGTTATAATTTAACGAAGTTAAAGCACTTGTTATAAATGCAGTTTTCTAATTTTAATTATAATAAAAAATACACTCACACACATACACAAAATTATGATTAATTGAAATAAACAATCGAAATGTAACTGTTTTTCAAAAATACAAAACAAAAAATTAACTTAAGTAACATACAATGTTGAACAATAGCGACTTTTTGAAATGTATGTACAACGGTATAAAAACTCAGGCACACCGAGTTACGTATGTATGCATGTATGCCGATATGAATAATAGTACCACGGAGCGATAGTTAAAAGCAAATAATTTCAATTGTCAAAAACAAATGTTTTACAGAAAAAAATATTAGTAAAATTGTAATTTAAAATTTTTAGAAATTTAATAAACAGATTTATACAAAAATCAAACCACAAACGCATTTAAGAAAACTCAAAAGAGCCTGAATTCATAAAGGATCCATAGAACCCTAAACAATGTATTAACACACATTTATTATTTTCTACAAATGATCCACGCCTTTTATCTCTATTAACCGCTAAGGCCTTCCCTTCAGCATTGCGACTGATAATGTTTGCAAATTCTAGAAAACACTTATGACTGTTATTTTAGATGCAAATTATGGTGTTTGCATAATAATGAAGTATATATACTACATATTGGATATATATGTATAGAAGAATATACATATGTATATATATATGGATGTATGTATATAATTATGAGCCTTTGTGTTTGGATTGTACCCACTTCTGTTATTAATCTCATGTAGGCTAAAACCCTCGAGTGTATGGGATTGGCTGTCGTCTTCCCTCAATGTTCTTCTCATTCTAATTTTTTTGAAAATATATTTTTAACAAATTGTTCTTAGCAAAATCCCTAACAGACTGCGAGCAAGTCATTTAGATCAGATGATGAATTCAAATCAAAAGGGAAAGCCGGAAAAACTAGTTCTTATATGACCACGATCGCGGATATTAATAAAGTAAGAAAAAATACATTTAACAATAACTTAAAAGTTAGTTGTTTCTGCATGAAGAGGGAAATTGGAAATTACAAGAGTTTCCAGCAAAATTGTATTATGCTAATTTTTTTGTTTTTGAAATAGTGCCGGCTTTTCCTCCAAGCCATACAAATATTTAATAAATATGATAGACAAAGTATTCTTGTTTTCAGCATAAAAGTGTGCGTGATTGTGTGTGTCAGCGTAAATGCGTTGGTGTTTTGTGTGAAATTAGTGTGTTATTCTTGATATCGCGCATAAATCAGTTTGTACCTGTAGGCGGTCGACATTGAAGTAAAAGAGATATTCTAAATTCACATTTGTATTATTTCGCTAACAAGAAGGGCGGTATTGGAGCCTTTTGAATGTATTCCGGCATTTGCTGAAATTAAATACGAATTCGATCATTGTGATGGTGCCACACTGCAAATTCAATTTGACTAATTGCGACCTCGCAGCAAGTCTAACTTATCGGGTTATATCCACATGAAAGTTCGGAAGAATGTGTTGCTTTGTTAATTTTTTCTGGAGGGTCTTTTTATTGAATATATATAATACATAAAATATGTGAACCTTTAGCGAATTTCACGTTTTCTAAGAATTCATATTTTATTATTAAGTCTACAACTTTGCTTGCGCCGTTTTTTTTGTAAATTTAAGGCTTTATTGTATAAAAAACGGTCCAAAAATGTTTTCCCTTATTCCCTCAAAAAGCAATTCTTAATTAACACACGAAATGCTTTATGATCCATTTTTTTATAAACTAACACAAGTTGCTTGACAAAAATTCTAAATTTTTTAATACCTAATAGAAATCATATAGAAGGTAGTAGTAGAGTAATAGTATTTTCTGTATGTGTCAGCCTCAGTAAAGTGTGGACGGGTCCTCAGCTCAGTTCGGCTCAAAAAGTGACATTTTCAGTTGAGAATAAGTTTGGGATGCAAACAGATCTCTAGAAATATTTTGTTGGGTTATTGTTGACACAAATGTCCAAGATCGACATAAAACGATTTAACCGATTTAATCGACCAGTGCTTGACTCTAGAGACATCTATTGGAAAACGGCGGAAGCAAAGTTGTAGAATTGGATTTCGTCGTTCCTGTAGAAGATCTCCTGAAAGTCCTCCACAAAAAGGTGTTTGGAGGTGAGGAAGATATCTCTGATCCAAATTATCTGAAATAAAAAAAACCAAAAGGATTGCTTTAAGGATAGACCAGGGCAGGTAATGATGAAAGAAATAGTCAAAATTTTGATGTAACACAAAATGGAAGCTTCCCAACAAAAAAAATATTTTTTTGCACGAAAATTTACCATTTAAAGTGACTTAAAAAATCTAAAAATTTATCAGAAACTTTATTTCTTCGTTCATTACCTGACAAAAGTATCTAAGAAGATCCTGTGAAAATTTCAAGTCAATTGGTCAAGCCGTTCCGAAGAAATATTCCTCACCGACTTTGGAAAAATCGCTTCAAGACAAACGCATTTAAAGAGCAGCTGCTACTCCGGGTTACGGTTTCGCCTACTTTCAAACGTTCGGAGACGTCTTTACAAATACGCAATATTCTTGAATATATACATATACATTTAAAATATGCCAAAAAAATCGATTTTTTTTCAAAATTACACGTGGATATAACCCCTTATCGCAGGTACTCGGAAGATCAAGTTTACTTGCCGAGATGAAAGTCGCAATTCAAAATCGAATTTAAGCACAATGCCAACTCGGTTTGGACAGTTGACACATTCTGAACGCAAAACATAATACTGGTCTGCAGGACTAGTTCCCCTAATCATCTGGTTTACAAAATTTGTCTCTGATATCATTCATCCGCCGTTATCCAGATATTGGCACCACTCAACGGAGTTTAAGCCTATACAATACAAATACACATAAATTTCCTGTACTCAGTTAGTTATGTAAATAGAGGGTTTCTAATAATATACTAGACGCTTCGTAACTCTTTTGAATTGATCGGCAGACTGCAGCAAACAGGTAATGAATATCTCAAGACATTTTTTTATAAACTAATCGTGAGTAAAATGAAAACTCCATTTATTTATTTTTTAATAATTTTACATCCAAAATGAACAGGAAATATCGAAGATCCACAAGTCGTCTTCAAATGGATTTTGGAACAAAAGGCCGATGAAAGTATCGAGCTGATAGATCGTGACACTCTAAATGAATATATTAACACCAAAGATTTTCTGGCCGTCGTCTTTTGTAAGTAAAACGCAAACAACAATAACTACAACACTAAGTAGATGTAATAACAAGCTAAAGCAACAACAATATCAGCCAGACTGCAAGTTTACGTTGTTTTTATGACAACACCAAGAACAGCCGATGCAATTAAAAACTATAAAAAGTGTTTAAACGTGTTAGCGCTATTAGTTTAGATAGTTAGCCCACTAAAAACTGTAACTGCTTGTCATAAAACCGTCACAATTCGTTCAATTGCGTAGTGTTTAATTAGTAACCATTTCAGTTGGCTTAATTAGTAGTATATTGCTAGAACATCGAAAACATAAATTTCCTCATTGACATCATGAACTCCGCTTATCGGTTGCAGATAAAGAGGACGATCCCGATGCACCGCGCGTGCTTCGCCACATTGAATTGATTGATGATGAGGCGTTAGAGTACGGTATCTATATTGTCAAAATGAACGACAAGCTAATGGCGAAGAAATACGGCTACCGAAATCCCCCTGGCATAACATACTTCCGCAAAGGCAAATACATCAACTATGATGGCGATATCGACGATGAAGAGGAGGTTTTGGATTGGCTCACCAGCCCCGCCAACATGGAAATGACCGACCACATTGAGAAGGTCAACCGCAAAATGTTTGAGAAAATACGAAAATCATCCGATTACTTGGCTGTGATCTTCTGTGAGTACCGATCGTTCTTCTATATATGTATATACATATGTATGTTTCCAATTATGCATTTTCTTCGCAGATAGCGACGAATGCAAGCAATGCCCGCGAGTACTCGCTGAGGTGGAGCACATTGATGACGAAGCCGATAAGGCGGGCATCGATTTCGTGAAGATCGACGACAAACAAATGGCAAAAGAGTTTGGCGTTTTCGCGCTACCTGCAATTGTATTCTTTAAGCCATCATCGAAGGAACCAGTTATCTACGCCGGTGAGTAGACTACGGATGTCCTATGAGCTAGTCGTAGTGCAATCGGTTGGTTTGTTGTTTAAAATGGGGCATAGAAAGAATGCTTGACCGCGGCATTATGTTTAGTTCCATGAAAAGGACCAACATTAATGGGCAGGTGATTTTCAATGACTCTTAAAGCTTTCAATTGCTTTAGAATGGACATTCCAGGTGCATGCCCTAAAATCGTTATCCTTAGTGCGTTTGCCATGGTCGCCATTCGAGGCTGTTTACGCTTTTTCATTGGTAGTGCTTTTTACGTGGCGGGCTCCAAACCTAGCGCATAACCCTGTGGAGGGGTTGTTTCGCCTTCTCACTTTAGCTCGCCTTCAAACGGATGTTTTCTGGCTACCCAGAGGATATTTGGTCAAAGATCGGAAGTCGTGAGCTGCTTGAGCCATATGTAAAAGAATCGTTTCTGGCCACTCCCAAGTGAATGGCAATCAGATAACTTTCCTCACTTGCGTGATCTTCTACACACGACTCCATCCTCCAGCTATAATCGCGTGAGCAGTGTCTACGCCAGTAAAGAAAGCTTCAGAGTGGCTAATGTAATTTGCTGGACATACATTTACATATAATTGCCACAACAATATGTATTTGTAAAACTGATTAACAGAAGATATGAGTCCCTGTGTTTACTTATAACTTATAGTTTGTTGTATTTTTTATTTCAGGTGATCTTTATGAAGAAGAACAAATTCTTGCTTGGTTGCTTACGCAAAAGGATCCAAGTGGGGATGTTATCGAAGATCTTGAAGGCGAGAAACTGGTTCAACTGATCGAAGATTCCGGTGCGATTGCGGTGTATTTTTGTAAGTAAACAATAGCATTTCCTTATGAAATTAGTGGCAGGCTGCAATCGGTTTGGTAGCATTAATGTGCGAAGTTGTAAGCATTTCCTAATTATTTCTATAGGGAATTGTCCATTCTTTCTAATAACTAATTCAGTGTCTCATGTGACAAGGTTGAATGCAAGAAAAAATCTTATAATATAACAGTGAAAGGTAAAATAAGGCGAACTGCCTTAAATAGTATAGTTCTATCGCTCCGAGCGGATATTACTTTTAAAAAGAAACTGTACAATTTTGCCATGACTCTAGAGAGCACTTTGAGTTCTTGAAAATCACAAAGTAGTTTTATGAATTAGGATTAAAGGACCGAACATGTCTGAATGCTCCAGCAGTTTATTCTAAGTTTCATTTCAAGGCAAGAGTGCTCATCACATAAGAATAGACTGGCAGAAATCTCATGCTCTGTCAATGCTCTGGCTAAATTCATCACTTTTTTATATTAAAAGTTTTGATGGCCTAAAATGGGCTTTTGTTTCTCACAATAGAGCGATTCATACTTTTAAATTTATAAAATTTGTTCTTGAGATATTGAGAAATATTTCCTTATAAATTTTAACACGCACCAATAAATCGCGTTCCTTCAATTTTGAGCTTGTCAAAAAACGTATGTCCACAATTTTTTGAAGAGTGGTCGAAGGCCGGGAATTGAAACCTATAAAACTGTTAGTTTCTCGAAACCGTTTTTGTCTATTTAATAAAGTAAAACTAATTTTATTGTTTTGCTGAATTGTCAGACCTACCGCAGATTTCTTTTCAACTTGTTACATTTATTGTTACACTTTTGCGCAAAAAGATTGCAGCGCTTAGAAATATACATTACTTGTCTAATACTGATTTACTTAGTTTTAATTTAATTTTTACAAATGTAATTAACGACATAAATACTTTTACTTGAAGCTAATTTTCTAATCCGATCTTTCATTCAAGTAGTTGCGGTTCATTGGCGACAAAGAACTTCTCTTCTGTGACTAACCGTAGAATAAGACAATAGTAGATAATTTTTTTTTATTCTATCGATCGAATTTAATGATATTTTCAAACTTGAATTCTTTCCAATTTTAAATTAATTTAACAAATACAACAACGATGACAACAAACAATTTTAATAAAAACCACTCCTGACTCTACTTAAAACCCAAAATACATAAAAACAAAAACAAACTCAATAAAAATCAAATCAAAACGAAAACCAAATTCGAATTGAAATCAACGCTGAACGTAGGGAACAAAACACAATGTGACATTTGTACTTCAAAGGCAGCACGTAAGGCGAGACTGAAGAAGGAACGCGAGGCGCAGCAGCAGGAGGGCGGTGCGGGAGCAGCAGCATCTTTCGGCGGTGAGAGTGAAGCAGCGGCAGCCGAAGCTGAAGCGGGGGCCGAAGCGAGTGCCACCAAGACAGCGACTCCATCCTCCGCCGCCGGCAGCAGCAAGCACGACGATGGTAGCGAAACATTACCGTATCACAGAAATTCCCAAGACCCCAAAAATACCGATTGTGTAAAAGAAACTTTTTGATTCCTTGCCACCTTGCGTGATTATATGCATACATATGTACATATATTTGTATTTTGTAAATAAGTTTGTAGAGTTTCAAAGTTTTGAGCAACCTTAAACCTTAAGTAAAAGCGTATACATACCCTCAAGTTCCGCATTTGTTTTTTTGCACGTCCAACCATTCAAAGTAAAACAAAAAGAGACCAAAAGCTCTAAAGCTCTAAACAACCTCTAGCATTCTCTACCGTTGCCCATCCTCACGTAACAAGAACTACATTTTTTTTACACTAGTCTCCTAGTGGACTTACTACTGGGTCCACCATGTACATATGATAAGCACGTAAATCTCTAAAAATATTTTGATGGGGATTTTAATCTACTAACCATCTTTCCAAAAATATGGCACCTTAAAAAATTGCGATCTTCGATCTTATGCTAACTTTCTCGCTTTTTTCTAACACTTTAATGTCTAACCCCTCTCGTATGCTAATTAATGCATAATTTTATTTTTGCTTTGGTTTCTGTATAGATGCCGATGGTTGTGAGCAGTGCACCAAAGTACTGGAAGAGTTGGAGAACATTGATGACGACTGTGATAAGCACGGTATTACATTTGTTAAGACACGAGATTTCTCTGTTGCTGACGGCTATGGCGTGCACGAGTATCCAGCCCTGGTGTACTTCGAGGGAGGTATTCCAAATGTCTTCGAAGGTAGGTAGCTACATTAGTGAAGTGCTTAAGTCCCTGAACATGTCGACAATGTCTCGAACGACTGATGTTGACTAAAATAGCCCACTTTAAGAGAATTTAGAATAGCCCCCCTCAATACAATAGATACGGAGAAAACAGAGGCTGAAAGCAGGGCTATCAACTTAGGTTGCTGGCCAAGAGTTGCTCGCGACCTGAAATACTGACAAACCGCAGCGAAGAGAAATAAGTAACCAATGTCTTTAATACAATGTGCTTTATTCTAACCTCAGGTGAATTGAACGAAGAAGAAGAGGTCTTACAATGGCTTATCACCCAAAAGACGGAAGATCGCATCGAGCTAATCACCCGCCAGATGCTGGAAACTATGGTTGAGGAAACACAATACTTGGCTGTTTATTTCTGTAAGTTTCCTCCAAAATTAATGGTAATCCTTTTGATTTACACTTCTTTTTGATAAGTGTTGCTTCAAATATTCTAACTGTTTCTTCCCCTGTATTGTCCATTCATAATGAACCTTCACACTACCCCACATCAACAACACTGTCAATACAACCATAAAAATATTATATAAAAAACAAACGACTACACATTCCGATCCAACACAAACCAATACCGAAACCACAAAACTCCCCAGTACCCACTGAGCGCAAAGGAAAACCACCCGCTTATTGCCGCAGTTTCTGTTCGCCTGCCTCTTTAAACGGAAGCATGAACAACACCTCGAAACACGCATCCAAACAATTTATAAAGAATTACATTTCACGCAAAAGAAAACGTATCGAAAATCAAGGTATTCACAGAAAAATTCTACATAACCTACGAAATTTGTACATAACCAATTAATCTAAATACTTACACTCTGACCTACTTATAAGGAAAATGGTACATGAGCATATTTCTTTTGTATTTTCGAAACTAATTTTATGCTTCTGGGTCAGCATGATCGCAACTAAAGTTAGGTTAGCTTTGAATATTGTGTTTACTTTTTACAAAATGTCAAACAGCAGAGTATCTTTTCAAACTGTCACTTGTAAAATAATACATATAGTATATCTAAAAACTGCTTAGTCGAAATTGGTTGGGGTGATACGAGTGGTTGATTCCAAATGTATTATAAGCTACAATTAGAAGCCTTATTCTAAATCTCTGTTTTCAGCAAACTGACGTAAAACATACAAATAATTCCCGAAACTCCTTCTTTCATACAAAAATATATACATATGTCACGATAAGTTTAGAATTGGTGAGCTCATATAATGCCACTATACAAGATTTTCCCGAAATCAAAGGGCCTGAATCTTTTAAATACTCCCATGGTGAATAAATAATTAAAGTCTAAAATAATTGATTCTGCGCTATAATCCGTCAATGCCCATAAAATATTTTGAAAGAAAGATTAAATACAAAATCTAAAGCTAATATTTTCATGTCCGAAACAGTCATTAAACTAAACACAAAAAATAAAATCCAAACATAGCTTATTTGAATGTTATTATGTTGAATAGGTTCTTTGTTGTATGTGACTTCGTAAAGGTAATTTATATTCCTATGCACTGTAATACACTTCAAAGAGATTTCGGCCATGCGCGGCCATTTCCGTTGACCCTTCGGAAAAAAGATGCGCCCCGTTTGGCAGGATATCTCCTTACAGGATCATCTAAAATACGTGTTTTGGTTAAAACCTTAACTTAGAGCTTGGACGAAGGAAAAATAGCTGAAAATTTTATTTTTGGCAGACATTTTTACAAAAAATGAAAATTTTGCGACTTCTTTTTTCAAACAGTTGTAATCGATAAAAATCCTTCGTTCAAATCTTTAGGAATAGTATCTTAAAGGCCTGTGTAAAATTTAATGAAGATCGGTCTTGAGAAATATTGCCAACCGACTTCAAAAACACAGTTTCGAGAAAAAACGCGTTTAAAGACGGCGCACTTAGCCTAGCTAGCCTCGAGCGCACAAGTTCTCAAGGCTGTATCTCCGAAACTATTACTCGGAACAATTTGAAAATTTAGGAAAATATCCTAGAGATGTTGCAGAATTTAATAAGACATTAACAAAAAATCAATTTTGAAACCCGTAAACCCATGTAACCCCTTAAAGATTTATAAAGTAGATTGTTATTGCGTGAAGTTTATATAATACGATTATTAAGAGTTTTTTTTCAAAACGGAAAACGGAATTCCAAGAATTTGCATTGTATGTGTTACACATGTATCAATTTATTGTATTTAGTTTGGAAATGAATACCTTAATTTTTGGCGTTTTCTTTCTCTGTCCCCATGTAACACAACTAATTAAATTTTCTTTTTTAAGCTAACTTAATGCACAATTTTGCCTTGCTCCTGGAGGCACAAAAGTATGCAAATCCGAAATACTAAATTTGTAGATATAAATAGTAAATAAATAAATAGTATTTTTTATAATAACAATAATAACATCTGTCTTCTTTAACTTATTTCTAACCTTCCAAACAATAGATAAATATCAATTGCAATTAATCCAAAGAAATACTAACGATTAATTATTTGAACATCTAGTGCGTTCCATATTTGAAATACACATTAACTTAAAATATTTATAAAAATTCCCACGATGTTTCTGTAATAATATCAAATAATGATTCTAGCTGTTGAAATTGATAATTATTGGTTTAAGACTAAAAATCGTTCATTGTTTTTCGTTATCCAGACAAAATCAACTGTAATATTTGCGATCAAATTCTGGAAGGCCTTGAACTGATCGACGACGAATGTGATGTCTTTGGTATCCATATGGTCAAAATACAGGATCCGCAACTGGCAAAACGTTATTCGATAAAGACATTCCCAGCGCTTGTGTACTTCCGGTAAAGTATTGCCAATAGTGTTCCAATTAAATGTCGCAAAAGAAACGAGCCGAATTAGAATATATTGGAAGGTTTTTTAATAAATTCGGTTGATGCAATGCGAGTGGTTTCAAATAGATTCATTTAGAATTGCCTAAGAAAGTTGGGAGTTTCATTAACGCCATCTTGATAACTCCATTCTCTCTCTCAATTTAATGCCAGTGGATCTAAGAGTTAAATTACCAACAAGTTGTTCAACGACTGAGTAAATATCCGTCTATTTAAAAAGAAACCTTATCTCCAACTGAATCAAAGTATTTACTCATTCAAAATCAAGAAGCACTGAACATTTATTGAGTATTTCATCAACCCCGCAACTAATATGCTTTCAAACTTATAAGCGATAATATCAGGGGGTCCTAGGTCCTTCGTTATCTTAGAAGACATCAATGCCTTCTTTTATGTCTGACTGCATTTGTATTAATTTGGCATTTTCTTTCATAAAGAAACGGAAATCCTCTGCTTTTTGAAGGCGATCTACAAAACGAACAATCGGTTTTGGAATGGCTAATTGACGATGACAACCGCGAATTGGCAGATGAAATTGAAGAAGTAAACGAACGTATGCTGGATCGCTTAATGGCTGAGTCTACGCTATTAGTGGTGTTCTTTTGTAAGTAACGATGTTTCTAATTAACTTCAAGATATCTCTTTGTCTGTGGGAATATTTTCTTTAACCAATCAATTTAATATACAAAACATTATAGATGAAGAAGATTGTGCCGAGTGTGAGGAAATTCTCGAGGAACTAGAAGAGATTGACGGCGAAGCTGACATGTTTGGCATTGACTTCGTGAAGATTGCAAGCATCGAAGCGGCTAAGAAATACGATGTCGTGAATATTCCCTCACTGGTCTACTTTAGGTGAGTAAATTAATATTTGAAAAAAGAGTTTTTGCTTCGAATTAGGCGAAAATAGTGAACAAAAAGTTTACCAATAATAATCACTGCCTGATTTATATTTCAGAAAACAAGTTCCTGTTTTGTACGACGGTGATTTGCACCAACACGACAAAATTATAACCTGGTTGACCTCACAAGATGTTTTCGAAATCAAAAATGAAATTGAGGAAGTAAATCGTAAAATGTTAGATAAACTGCTCGAGGAAAACGAATTTATAACGGTGTTCTTTTGTAAGTAATATTAACTCATACAAAATATCGGAAAAGCTTTTCACAACATACGACATAACCCTTTAGATGAACATAATCAGCAAGACAGTATCGCTGCACTGGAAAAATTGGAAAACATCGATAGTGAAACGGATAACTTGGACATTACATTCGTTAAGATGGCCGATTCGCGTTATGCCAAGAAATGGGGTGTTACAAAGCTGCCAGCTATGGTATATTTCCGAAGAAGGTTCCCCAGCATTTATAGAGGTTGGTGCGGGAAATTTTGTTTTAGGAAAATCTGAAATATCTATGCGTTTCGAATTTCTTCGTAGGTGATCTTCTTTCCGAAGATGAGGTTTTGGAATGGTTACGCAAAAATCGCTTCCGCCAGCCAGAACTGAATATATTCATGTATGCGCTAATCGCATTGGCCGTTGGTTTCTTATTATACACTGCCTTCCTGTTGCAATGCTTTAAGCCGGCGCCACCGCCACCGCCGCAACACCCAAAACAGTCGTGATAAATTAAAAACCAAAAAACAATAAATAGTTACCATTAATTAAAGCGTAAAGAGGAATAATGAATACACTGGAAAAAGTCTATAAATTGGAGAAAACATTTCAAACACACATTTCAATAAATACATCGACAAAAGAATTAAAGATTTTTCGAATTATCATCCAATTCTATCGTCTAAATTAGACGTAAGGAGAACTACTACAACGAATTTTTAGCAAACATAGATCCGAAAACGAATCCAAATAAACATTTACAAATAGAGAGAGAGAGACATACAAAGGATCGATTGAAGTACATTTCGGGAATACTATCAGAGAGACAAAAGAAATACTTCTTGGCGAAAAATTAAAAATTAAGTCCACAAATATGCAAAAGCTAGACCGCCGCAACTAAAACCCAAACGAAATCTACAATGTATTTGTGTAAAGGCAATTGAGAAACTTAATTGATTCGTTGCCGTACGATTGTCGAAAATGAATTTGAATTTATTAAATAAACTTCTGCGAATTATTTATTACTGCACGTATATATGTACATGTATGTGTGCAGATATACACGCGCACACGACATTACATGTTTAAGCCGTTTGTATTCGCATATATGTATGTATAAATATGAATTTTTTGCTACAAAATGGATAAAATAAACTATTTTTTGGATGATAAGAAGCGAATGTGTGTTTACTTTCGATTTATGGGTTGGCAAAGACTGATTAACATTTTATCAGTAATTTAGATTGAAATTTAACAGTATTTTTATGTCTCACAAAGTTGATTGAATTTTGGTATAATTTCATGCCCTACGATTGGCAAGCAACGCAAATCATAGTTTTTCTTTGAAAATTAGGAAGGATGCGTCAACTTCGGCGACACTGAAGCCATAATACCCTTCACAATTGCAGTTTTTATAATATAAATTATATGAAAAATTATTTATTTTGATTTTAAACGGACAGTGTGAATGACAGCTAAAAGCAATAGTGGTCCTATTTGAACATTTGGCAAGAGTCAGAGCCAAATTTCATGAAAGTATCTTGTCAAACAGGAAGTTTTCCATACAATGAGTTGAGTTTGATTGTTCAAGTTCAGCATTATCCGATATCGGTTCCGACAAATAGGCCAGACAAGGACGTGGGAAAAATTTCAGATCGATATCTCCAAAATTGAGAGACTAGTTGACGTATATACCGACGGACAGACGGACAGCTCGTCACGGTGGTCATTTATATACATACATACATACTTAATAAGATCTCCGATGTTTCAGAATTTTACAAGCTTCGTGGCAAATTGAATATACTGTTCAGGGTATAATAAAAAAATGTGCAAGTACATTCACATAAAAAGTTTTCGACGCGAAGTCAAGCAAAATCTCCGCCAATCTTTTTCATTGAGGCATATCTTTTGTTTCCTTCGCTTCTTTGTTTCTGTATGAACTGATAAGCAAAGCGAGGAAAGATGTATGTGAATGGGCCTATGCAGTCCTCAATGCATCACAGATCATTGAAATATTTTTCTATGATTTCATGAGGGAGATCGTTCATGCCTTTCTTACTGATAGGATGCATAAGTTAACCGGTGTTAATCTATTGGAGTTTCATCATCTTAAACCCTGCCCTTAACAATAACAATAAGTGCACTCAGCTGTTGGTGTCTCTTATCAGAAGATTTTGACAGTTATCCCTTATCAATACTTTGTTCCAAACAGTGTTGCCAACACTTGTACAACTTAGGATGTTTTGCGGATCTCTCCTTCAATGCAGCAATCAGTTTATGAAACAAGTGCTTGATTCAATTATATAATATAACGTCTTGTCGATAGCCCAAAAACAACAATTTGACAAAAGCAATTGGATTCATAATGTCAAAATCAGCCGTTTTCTTTTGTATTGTTTTATTTTTATGATTCAAAAATTAATTCTTAAAAAATTTCCACCAAAGAAAATGCATTTTTTTAGTGGTAACTAGTGAAAATTAAAACAGAAAACGCATGAAAAAAGAAAATCATAAGTGATTTTGATATTATAGAAACAAACACTTCCTTCGTAAGAAGAAGCACGCTCCGTGTCGACACAACCTTCTATAATTGAATCATGAACAAGTGTAAATACTACATTGTTCGTTCAAATCATTCAGTCAAATATTATTTTTTACTAAAAATCACTCATAAAAACTGTTTGTGTATATTTTCCATTCATTTATAAAATAAGCAAAATCATATCTTGGTGTTTAAAAACCGCAACACTGTTTCGCTTTTCAGAGGTGGGCACAGAACAATCGCAAATAGTTCCAAGTGAAATCGTGAAACAGCGAATAGAAGAAAGAAAATTGACATTTGTTTTGGGTCAGCAGAAGAACGAAATAAAAACAAAATTGAAAAAGATTTGGTTATCCGAATACCAGTAAAGGCAGAGAACTTTGTCTTGCAGCTGCTAGTACATATGTATGTACACTTATAACATTCGTTGCATACGCTACCAAGACTCACTGTGAGCAGCCAAGTTGACAAGTGGAGAGAGTTAGCAATGTGTGCCGGAAGAATAAAACACCATTGAGAGCACTGTTATTATTGGATATTGAGTGGAGCTACGCTCACCTGGAGGCGAAAACAAAAAGTTTACATTTGATTTTGATGTGGAAACCAAATCAAAGGGAGGAACAATTTTCAGTTAGTTTTTGTTGTTCCGCGACTGCTGTGAATTGGATAATAAAAGCGCTTGTCTCACGGACATATTATGGTGCCATATCAAATGAGAAGAACACTAAGAAATATTAACTAAACTGGCAGCCGTGGAAAGAATAAAAAATCGTTTGAAAAATAAATGAATTAATAAAGTGAAACGAATTTCAAAAAAATTAATGCGTAAATTGGTAAGTTTGACTTTGTGAAAATAAATTAGTATTTGCAGTTGTGGATTTAGATTTATTGCTAATATAATTGATTCACCTACAAAGTGTAGCATCGAAAACAGATGTGCTAGTAAACAATAATAATAACCTTGAACTCACTCCAACTAACCAACCTAGACGTTGAAACTACTCTTGGTAAATTAGTGATTATTACAATTTACATAAGCCGAACTCACATTATCCCAAAAAAGGCCAACACTCGGTACCTAATAAAAAGTTCTAAAAAGCAGATAAAATGCTCTAGCCTCAGCGACGTCTTAAACAGCTGTTGACATGCTTGTTTTACTGCATGCCAAACATACATATTTACTCTAAAATATGTATGTTGATATGTGTGGGATGCATATGCCTCCAATCATCGATCTCACAATGCGGAAGTCTCAACCCATTTATTTTGTGTTTTGGCACCGTTTATATTAATCTTCTAATATTTTCTTTGTTTTTGAAATGTATATGCCTTTATTATACCGTAGCCATGTATGGTAAATATTTTGTCTTTTAATTAACATTGTCCAGCAAGTCTATTTTGCAATTTACAGACTCTGGATGTAAAGTCGCGAGTGAAGGTGAAAGTTGTCAGCCCCACAGTTTCTGTTGTTAAAATTTACACCAATATTATGCCTTGGGTTATGTATATATATACATACATATATGTATGTATGTTTATGTTTGTAGTCTTGTAAATGCTAACCAGCCTAGTAGGAAACTTTCAGGCTGGTGTGAGTGGTAATTGGACGAAATGTGTTAACATAGAAGATTTCTTTTCTATACAAATGTTTACTCACTTAAATTTAAATTTTATTATATAGTTGTATTCATTTTCTGCTTTCGACTCTTCATTGCTGTTATCAAACAGCTTATGCTTATGAATTTTACACAAAGCTTTCCAATGCAAGCTTGTGCTTAATACTCATTTGGGACCTAATGAGAATGACTGTTCAAATACTGATTAATTGCAAATATGTATGCATGTCTGATAATATATATGCTATGCGTACATACATATTTACATATGTAATGTATGTATCCAAATTTTTCTATTTTATTGCTAATTGTTATGTAGATAACTTTTGTATATTTAAAATAGAGCTATGACTGTGCAAATACCTACAAATAAAGATCTTAGTAACATATATTATCTTCTTATTAGAAAAGATCGATATAGATAGTCTCCTTAAATGTATGGTACACCCAACCACATATTATTCTTCCCAGTAGGGCTGTGACTAACGGATGTATTAGTTGCTATAACTATGGTTTCCCATACATTTTAACTTCATATGTTAGATATAAAAACTCCTCACTCGATCTGAGAACCATTAATAAATATATTTATTTAATATTTGATACGACTAGAAGTTAATTGGATATTAATAACTTCGTGTTCGCTTGTACATGAAAATAAACTTATGCACACCTTTTGTGAAACTTTTACTAACTAAATGAAATTATGTCAGGGTATAGTCCCAAATATTTTTCAATAAGTTTGATTGCTTATAACAACGAGCACAAATATTACGATAAATCTATTATTACTGTTACAAACGCTCACTTTTTGTTAAGCGACGTATCAGTTCAAAACCATGCTGCATACATACATACATACATACATATGTATATATGCATGTTGTTTAAGTACCTGCATATAAGCAAAGAATTTTCTCTAATTACATGTTCATATTCCATTACTACTCGATTGCGCCTAAAAGCACCAAATTAGTGTTTGACTTTCTAAATATAAATTTTTATGTTTATAATTTTATACTTTTTGTCTTATTTGCTCGTAATTTTTTTAATATTTCAAATTTGCAAAACGATTTCAACTAATTCTGACCTAAACTTCATTTATGATTTTTCTACGCTGTTTTGGGTGCAAACTTTTGGTTGCTAACTTGCAGTCTACGGTTATTCCCATAATTTTGTTTTACAAAAAAAGAGCAACAAGCAATGTGACATTGAGAGCTGCATACACAACGTGTATTTTTTCTCTTGTCACATCATGATATTATTAAAATTCAGTGTATAAAAATATATAATATGTTTAATTTTATTAAAGATTCCAATATATTAAATGTAGACACATTAGTTGGGTTTATATGCACATACATACATATATTCTGAGTTAATTATGTTGATTTTATTTTAAATACCTTAGATACGAAGCAAAATGTTTTGATAACACTTGAACACCACTCGGGTTTGATCCTTTCAAATTGCTAGTGTATAATTCCAAATTTTTCGGAGCGAGCGATATATAAAGGAGAATATGTACATAAATGCATTATCTATATAATCTACTTAACTATTTCACTATTATTATGTTTATACATGTGGATATTTTCAATTCTTGTTTTCAGATATTTCATAGGAAATCTTTCGAGCGAAATCGTATGTAAACACTACTATGAAATTGGATGAAATTGTTGCGTGGTGAGTTCTTTTCGAAAATGGTATTACAGTTAGACCAGTCTTACGTTGTTTCAGTATGAACTGTTAAGCAAAGCGAGGAAAGTTTTATGTGAAAGTTTAACATATTTATTTATTTATTTATTAATATCAGAATAAACTTATGTAATGTCTTCCAAAATATTTTTCTATACACGTAAAATACCAAATACACCATGTTCGCCGATTTTTTTTCCAATTCGCCACTTACTATTATTTTAGGTATCAGAAAAAGATTGGCACCTACGATAAGCAGCAATGGGAGAAAACTGTGGAGCAGAAAATTTTAGATGGTTTTAACAGTGTTACACTTAAAAATGCAAAGCTCAAAACAGACCTGATTGATGTCGATTTAGTTAGAGGTTTGTTTGCCAAAAATCCCACTGAATATGTAACATTTTCAAATACTAATATTTACACAATTTATTTCCCTTTGAGTAGGCTCTACATTTCCAAAGGCCAAGCCAAAACAATCTCTTCTAACTGTGATACGTTTGGCCGTGTTGCGGTACTTCTTCTTGCCTGTCTTTTCACGATGGTGGGTGAAACAAACATCGCCAAACACGTTCGCCGTGCTGCTATTAATGTACATCACACAAATGGTTACTTGGGCAATGTACACCTTCAATTTACAACGATTCGGTGGTATCGATAACACAAACACATCTTCGTCTCTCATAGACACAAATTTGACGAGGAGCAATGCGACCAAGGCCGATCTAAATTATGGAAGTAATCAGGTAGAAGAAGAGGTACGAACATGCATGCGTATGCTGAAAATTTATGCGCACAAGGACACATAATTATTTTGGGTTCCCTTTTAATAGCACGTTGTCACCTTATCGGACCTGATTATACCTATGGTATTGGGCTTGCTGCTCAGTTTTATACACTCGCAAATAGTGGCAACTAATATTTTAACTAGTGTAAAGTCCAAACATAGACGCTGTTCGAATGCCAGCCACAGTGGCAGACCACCACGACAAAGTGGTGAGAATCGTGTACGCAGGCGCAAGAAACTTGTTAGGTAAATTTTCACAGACATCAGTAAAACGCATTTCAAATCACTCACGTAAACATATGCACACATACACATATGAATATATTTTATTTAACATAAATGTTTACTATATAGATTGCGTAATCAAGATTCTACTGATGCTTCAACACAACAACAGCAGGCTGCAATAGTGCAACAACAACAACAGCAGCAGCAACAGATAACCACTACACAAAGTACACAACAAACACGCTTAATATGTGCCATGCAAAGAATGCAAGCGAATTCCGGGAAGCTAACCAAAATAAATAATGTCACTACTAATGTCGTGGAATCGGCGCCAAGCAATGGGGCTGCCGATATAAACGACTCCACAACGCCAAAGAAACGGCCACCAGTGCCACCAAAAGTAACACCAGCTCGCATTGGCAGCGCCGAGACCTTCAACAATACGACCATAACCACGACCGGCATTCGTCGCTGCACCAGTCCCGCCAAACTGAAGCTTGATCTCAAATGCGCAACGGAAGCGACGACAACTGCTGCAGACTTTAGCAGTACCAGCACCGATTGCAATACCGATAACCATAGTCCTACGAATAGTCATAGTTTAGGAAATAAGAAACGAAATGTAAATTGGCACTCGCCCATACATAACTATGCCATAGTAAGTAGCGAACCGACTGTGGTGAGTACACAAGAGAAGCAACAACAAACCTCACCGCAATCACTGTCATCCCCCTCCGGCTCCGCTTCAGTATCGGCAGCGACCACCACCACGACTAGTGAAAGCAATTCTCCGAATACAACATGCTGCTCCACAGGAACAGTGCGTAATAAAAGTGGTGCAATTGATGCCAGTTCTACCACTTCGAGCGCTGACTCTTCTCCCAGCAGCAAAATGGTACGCATCGATACGTGCGTACAAGAATTTTATGATGATCTCATAAGGCGAACTGATTGCCTAGTTTCCGAACATCGAAAGGAAAATATGGCGGATCATAGCGCGGGCGGCGTTGCTGCTGCGTCTGTGTCTACGAGTGCGCCCAACCAAGGTTCCTTGGCGATACCAGCACTTCGTAACAACAATCGACGCCAAATCTGTGAAGATGATGGCTTTGAGAGTCTGAATGGCAAAAGTTCAAGTGGGGAGGAAATGAATATAGCACTACCGGTTTCGTATGCAGAGACACCGGCGCTGACCGAAGAGAATAAACTACGTTTGCGATTAAATGCAACCAATCGGATAGAACGATTGGAAGATACCAGCAGTTATGAGGGAGAGGTGAGTTTAGATATCACAAACAATCTATTCTCCTTTATTATAAAAAGTTTTGCAAACTTTTTTGATTTGCATTATGAATGTTGGCGCAGCCACAATCAAACCCTTATTATCGCCTCAAACCGCTGAATGAAAAAATGCGGCCACTCGCCTCATGTGAAATCTATCAGCCATCGAGGAAACTAAATGTTTCCGTTGCAGCAGATGTAAGCAGTGGCGAAACCGATGAAGAGGGTGACGATGGAGAGACTATATCTAGTCCTGCTTCGCTGGGCAACGCTTCTAATTATACTGAGTGTACAACTTCTGCTACAGAATGGCTTGGTGTAACCACAAACAGTAATATTATTAAACTAATTAATTAATATTCCTACAAATCTCTTAAAACTCATGTTATGGAATTTTCACAGGTGAAGAATGCAGTTACAGTTCGGAGTTGGAGAATTCTGATAACTATAAAAGTAATCAGTTTTCAGATGAGGATGGCTACGATGCAGATTTCATGCCCACTACCATTTTGAATCCACACGGCACGTCAGATCGCAGTAAGTTCAGAATGCTTTCAAGCGCGAACCAATAATTTTTATTTATTTTTATTTGGATATATCTCTGTCAGTCAGTTGCACTGTTTGGGAACAACGCGAGATAAAAAAAGCACAAATGTCCGTGCTTGAGATTTCATCCTGTATTATTGAGCGCGTTGAGTCAATGCCGGAAACAAACGACTACATCTATATTGGTCTGGGGTTCTCATTCATTCTCTCTTTAATACCATCTTTTTGTCGGTTGTGTGAGGTATTTTCGTCATTTAGTGTTCCTCATACTTTGTGCTACTTCTTATTTGCCTTAGGTAACCATCGACAGCGCCAATGCCAATGAAATCAATTACCTTGAAGTTCCTATGCTGCTATGGCAAAAAGCAGCATTTTCCTTATGGAAAATATTTGGCTTTGCCTTTGGTAGTACCCAGTGGGAGCGCACTGTGTTGGTCATAAGCTGCCTCCAACGCCTCTGTCTCACTACAATTCTTTTCATTGTGTTCGCTGTGGCAGAACGGACATTCAAACAGAGGTGGGCGAATTTGCACAAAATATGGCAAAAATATATCCAAATTTTTAACTCAATTTATAGATTCCTCTATGCTAAGCTCTTCTCACATCTAACTTCATCGCGTCGTGCACGTAAATCCAACCTGCCACATTTTCGGTTAAATAAAGTACGAAATATCAAGACTTGGCTTAGTGTACGCTCATATCTCAAGGTAAAATATATAGGAATGAAATAATTGTATACCTAATTAAAGCTATAGACATGTATATATATGAAATAATATGTCGTTATTTTCAAGAAACGTGGGCCGCAACGTTCTGTCGACGTCATTGTGTCAGCGGCATTCATAGTCACCTTACTATTGCTGGCTTTTCTCAGTGTGGAATGGCTTAAGGACTCGGTGCATTTACACTCCCATTTAAATTTAGAGGCGCTGATGTGGTCTACAACAATTGGGATATTTTTGGTCCGATTTATGACTCTTGGCAATAAAATACATCACAAATATCGAAGCGTCTCTGTTCTCATAACTGAACAAATAAATTTATATTTACAGGTATTTAACACATCATTCATAACAGATCTATTTACGTGAGTTAAACTTTGTCATTCAATTATTTTTCGATTTCAACGCAGATTGAACAAAAGCCTAAAAAAAAAGACGAACTTATGGTATCCAACAGCGTACTCAAATTGGCTGCTGATCTGCTTAAAGAATTGGAAACACCCTTCAAAATATCAGGACTTAGCGCCAATCCCTATTTGTTTACCACAGTGAAAGTTGTCATACTCTCCGCTCTGTCGGGTGTGTTAAGCGAGATGTTGGGTTTCAAATTGAAACTTCACAAAATTAAAATTAAGTAAACCGGAAAAATTAAACAAAATATTTTAAATATTCCAAGGATGTAATCTGGACCCCCTAACGTGCTTGAATCGTACAAATTCAACCGAAACAGTAGTAGCACTAAGTTTCAAAATTTATGTATAACCACATAATTTATTATTTAAAATATTTCAAGTGGTCTTATTTTTGCTCTGATAATTTAAATTCAATATTTTAATCGGATACTTTTCATATATGAAAATGAATAAAAAAAATGTGTATTTAATTTCAACTAATAAAGAAGGATACAACCCAAAGGAAGTCTTTATACTTATGTACATACATGAAACGAGCTTTTATAGTACTGTTGAAAGAAAACTAAAGCTATATTAAAGGTAATACCAATTATATAAAAGCAATACATTAAGTATAGAAACAGTACTACTTACAACGGTCTTCCTCGAGACATTAATCTTTCAATTGCAATGAGTTCATCAGCCATTTAGTAACTATATTAATATATTTTATTTTATCACAATAAGACTTTAATTTTTAAATATTCAAGCGTCTTTAACTATTTTTTCTTTTTTATTTTTAATACTTAGAAACCAAAGAAATCTACACTAGATATTTTTGCTGGTACCTATTTAAGGTAATTCACTTGGATTGATCAAAGCATTTAAATGACCGCTATTTTCGGCGTTTAATTTCGTTTATAAGTTTAAAAACATAAAAAGAAGTTGGCAACGCGATATGACAGTTGTCAAATTCACCTCTGTACGTCATTCTCCATCTTCATTGCTTTCGCCGTAATTACTCGTCGTTGGCTTTGTTAAAATTATCTGAGAATTAGTTTATTTTGAGTCGTGGAGGTGAAATAAAGTACAATTATTGTGCGAAAATTAAAATTGTGTTGAAAGGTGAAAATTTAGCTAAATAAATATATATTTCTCTGTGAATAAAAAGAGCTGTGAAAAAGAAACTCGGCGAGTTACTTACTACTAAGAACAATTCTATAGCAAGAAGTCGTTCCTACTCATTAACGCCTTAAATGTCAGCGTATAAAATTCTTGATACGTATATGTACATATATATTTAAAAATGTATGTACATATATATTTGCACAATGTTAGTCGGTTCTAGATGTTGACTTACCCACCCACTCCCTATCGTAGCAATACTTTCCTTAAGCTAACTTATTTTTGTTATTGTGAATGTCTGAATGAAATCAACAAATTATAAATTTGTGCAATATATGAAATAAAATGAAATATATTTAATGTGGTTGTGTTTGTGAGCCAAATATGTCGAAGTGTTCAAGCAATACGAAAAGGTGAAAAATAAATTTTTAAAATGAAAAGAAGCTACAATTATTTATAAAAAAAATGTGTAAAACAGCAAAAATTTCTTGTATGAAAATTTTAAAAATTGTAAAAATTTACACAACCCCATATAGATATCTATGTACTTAAACTGTTACCGTGATCGCGTGTTAAATTCTGACCATATATTGCTACTGATATTATAAAGAATTAAAAATTATTTCTCCAATTATCTTGAATTCAATCAGTTTACCTAATTTTTTCTACAGGTTTATATTGAATGAAAAGTGATAGTTAAGAAATAAAAAAAATTATATAAGAAGCGACGTCGACGTGTTAGCAATCTGGCAGCGAAATGCTAGAATCGCCTAAATTCATAGATAATGACAACTATCAAGGCAGTCGGGCCTTCACTTGGTTGGCAGATATATGTGGCTTATCAGTAGACTTGGTAAGTATGGGCTTTGAGATGAAAATGATGAAAGCTATTATTATTTATTATGTACTATTTTCTTGATGTACAACCTGTAGATATACCTGTAAACTCTACACAGTGAAACAAGAAACTAGTTCTTGAAAGGCCGCATTGCCATTGAATTATGTACCTCCTTATCAGTAATTATGCTATGCATGCGATGTTTATTGCTGACATCTATAGATGTGATTGAGCAGTGGTATTCATGCTCTAAACTTGATATACTTATCTAGGTTTACTATTTTACGCTTGCTTAAATGATGCTATATTAACATATGGTAGCAAATTGAAAGACTTAGGAACATAATTTCGATGACAATTGTTCAGATTATCCACTTTATTTAACACTTTGACCTCTTCCTTGCAATAATGTTGCATGAATAATTATAAAAAAATATAACAAATAAAAGATTTGGATGGGTAATGCCGAACGGAGTCATGTTGTGCACGTACCGGTGACGATGATGTATGACGAATTACATAGGAACTCCATGCCTGTTTCAAAGTTACAAACATTACTCTATAGCGTTCTCATGTCTGTTACTTTGAGGGTCGTTAGATACTCGGAGATCACACTCACATTCGCAGCCGCTTTTGTGGGCCCTCTCAAGAGTACATTCACATTTATTATATATGTATACGATTGTGTCAGCTAACATTGCAAAAATATGGGAAATGGAGGTGATAGAATATATACGTATGTATGTACATATGTACATATATCTAAAGAAATTATTGCTGTCACTAGCAATGAGATGTGCGCCACCCCCAGCTACAAATCTGCCCGCATTGTTTGTCACACTAAGGTGCTTCTCGGTGTCGATGATCTAAACTGCACCTTATTTGTGTGTATATTTGTTTTTATTTCACTTTCCATGCTTCTATTTTTATACGCGGTTTGCCATGAAGAATGCATACGCTCACAATTTTATACTTACATATGTACATATACATATGTATGCGTATGTAACAACAGATGTACATTCTTTCCATTTATATCTAACCAAAGATTTGAATAATTTTGTTAGCATCACTGTTGTAACATATTACCCACGATGCAAATCTTCGTTCACCTACTAATAATTTAACTAACTTATTGCTTTGTCAGCTGCATACTTTGTCTGATTGTGTAATTTTTTTATCATTTGCGCAGCTTGTAGACAGTTGTGTACTACTTGCTAGCTTCAATTTGTGAATTTGGCACTTCGAGTTCGAAGTTATGGCCTTTCGCCCACAGGCATTTGTACTAAATTATCGTAAAATTACATTTAATTTTGCTGAATTATTGTTAAGCAAAGAAGAAGAGTATTTCTATTAAATAATGAAATGAAATCATGGCGACAATGGTAAATTCCTTTGAAAATATTAAGATACGTATTCAAATCACACTCTTGATTACTTGCAACTTTGTGAAAAGTTCGTTTTTCGGTATTCATTTTTCTTATGCGATAATAGGATATTTAAATAATTTTTGATTTGAGGATGTTGTATTGCTTTGAGGCAAAATGTACGGGTAGTAATCAACAGGTGGTGCCAGGTTCAGCTGCTGTATGGTGAACGATAAGAACGTCTCAACCAAGTTCCCAGGGTTTCTGTCAAGTCACTATCGATATGTGTGTCCTGATGAAGCACTCATTCTTCTCCCTATTTATAGAAAATTATATATCCCGAACGTTACAAAAATTTAAGTCCTTTTTGACTCCATTTTGAAAAATGTAAAGCCACTGAATTGTGGCGAGTAATTTAGAAGAATTAGTCCTCAACTATATTAAAATAATGTATAATACAGCAAGCCTTTTTTTGGGTAAATTTTAGAACAGCATACCCCGATTATTACAAATGTTTTCATTTTTTTTATTATAAAACAATTTCCGAATTGTATACAAAGGCTTATGATTTTATTTGATTAAGTCTGATGTCATAAATGTTTGAAATATGTGCATACACACATACGAATGTACATATGTACATACACATACGTACATATATACATAAATTAAAAAATTAATAAATTGCGCAGCTATTGATCAAGGTCTCTCTTCAAAAGGTTCCAACCGATTTCCACATTACACATACACATACAAATAGACGCTTAGTTAGATTTACCTTCAAAAGGAATTATATTTTTACAAAATTCAAAACAACGATTACATATGTTCATATGTATCATACATACTCACATGCATAAATATGTATATGAAAAAGTAATTGTCTTGCCTAGAACTTGTTTACGGCAGTACCGCACATGTGTATGGACAATTATGTATGGATTCCGACCATTTACATCTATACATATGTACATATTTCCGACTGACCATATTAAGTGTGGATTTATTGAAATCAGCATCTAATTTTGCGATCATCGCCGAAATGGCTGAGCATTATTCTTTATTGCAACGATCCAAAGAATTTCTTAATTGCTTGGATGCGCAATTATTAACTGATCATTATACCCTGAACAGGGTATATTAAGTTTGTCACGAAGTGTGTAACACCCAGAAGAAAGCGTCGGAGACCCTATAAAGTATATACATATATAAATGATCAGTATGTTGAGATGAGTCGATTTAGCCATGTCCGTCTGTCTGTATATACATATACGAACTAGTCCCTCATTTTTTAAGACATCGTTTTGAAATTTTGCAAGCGTCATTTTCTCTTCAAGAAGCTGCTATTTGTCGGAACTGCCGATAACATATAGCTGCCATTCAAACTGAAAGATCGGAATCAAGTTCTTGTAAGGAAAACTTTCAGATATAACAATGTATCTTCACAAAAGTTGGCACAGTTTATTTTCTAAGATAATAATGTAATATACGAAGAAATTGTTCAGATCGGCTTACTATAGCATATATGTAGCTTCCATACAAACTGTACACATAGCTACTAAAAGAAATGCACCTGTGAAGGTAGGGTTACCAGATGTACTGATTTTTAGACCCCCGTACTGATATACTGATTTTTCAATGAAGTGTACTGATTTTTGGCGCAAACGCCTTTTTTCGCAAATTTATCCAATTTTATTGGATACACACACGCGCATTCGATAAACGCACCGAACGATTTATAAGCGGATGAAAAGAGACAAAATATATCGATCTTTATCGAGACTTTCGATACTGTTATTCAATATCAACCTTTACTTTCACACAGCAAGACTCGATGGCTTAGTTTAAAAAGCATTAAAAGCTTACCTTTTATCAATCGAAAAACCTGCAAATGTATGGAAAATTTAATTTCTGATGATTTGGCTGAAAGCTATCTTTTGTTTGTCCACTAATTTATGTTAATTTTTCAATGTAAAATAGCATCAATAGAAAGCGAAGGCAAAAGTGTTCTTTAAATTAATTTAATCATTGAATCCGATGCTAATTCCTTGCGCGAGAGAATCAAGCACAAGTTTTTGCCTTGATTTCCATGAAAGAACCGTCAGTGTTTATCAGGAAGCTCTTGAATACTTGTTGAAATGGACTTCATCTTTGTCAATTAAAAGTTTTCCAATGGTTGAAATTTGATCGCACATCACAAGAGGTTCGATATGAAGAAGTTGTGCAAACAATGCAATTTCTTGAATCAAAAAATGTTCATATCCATGAAGAGAAGATAATTGATCAATTGGTGAATTTGAACAATTTTATAGAAAAGAAAAAAGAGAAAGACGAAGATTCTATAAAATTTTTTTCACAAACTTCAAATTACCAGATTTGTGCATTTTTTAAAGAAAATTCAAACATTGATTCCTTTTCTGAAATTTTGAAAATTGCGCAGTATTCTTCTATTCCCGGACATAATGCTAATTGTGAAAGAATTTTCTCTCTGATCAATTTCTAATGGAGTGATGAACGCCATCGTCTCCTTGTTGAAAATGTTCGCAACATGATTGTCACTAAATATATAGTAATTATAAGAACATGCCATGCAACGATTTCCATAAGTATATAATGAAAATTGAAAATGTTGATATGCTAAAAGCAATCGGCAGTGCCAAAAAATATGACCAAAAAAAATGTAAATTTTTCGATGCTGGAAGATAAATAAATTCTACCCATTTGAGACGCTGGAATTTGTGATCCATCTGTACCCTGCTCCTTTTCCTTTTACTTTTTTTTTTTTTGCTTTTTTGATGGAGACGCTTTTTCGCTGGACCGATCTGGTAACCCTATGTGAAGGGTATATTAGCTTCGGTGCAGCCGAAGTTAACGTTTTTTCTTGTTTCATTTTGCATTGGAAGTATTACGTTAGACTAACCATCAATTGAAAGTTTAGCAAATATGATATCCTCATATAGTGTCGTACAAAACATTTTCAAAAAAAATTGGATCCTGCATCTTTACCTCTAATTTTCTGAGGTCTCACAATTTGTCTCATAGGTTTGTATAAAAATATTATATATTTATGACATAAATGTGCGATCAATGCGCTTTTTAACAATTTCGTGACGCTTTTTTGAACATTTGAAGTACGAACCCCTAAATTTTATTTGCATTTCTTTCTCACCACATGGCTTTACGGATAATTTCTATAGATGAACCGATTTCTTGTATTATGAATACGATGAACCGCCGTACCATACCAGAAGCAGAAAAGCATCCACAGTCCATAAGCCATTGGCTTTTACGTTTATTATTTAACTTTATGTTTTTAGGGTTGGAAGAGTATTACATTTTTTTCTTCTTTATGTTAAATGTTTTTTTTGTTTACTTTAAATGTTCAGTCGATCTATTATTATCTTTCTAAAACCCTGCTCTCCAATCTCTTAACTAAATACATACGTTATGTATATACACCCTGCTTAGAAAGAATCGGGGTATTCTTCATTTAAATCTCCCGTTTATATGGAAAACAGGTTAATTTTTTTCCTAGGTTGGTACAACTGTCCTTAATTACGATGCCAAAAATTAGCGCGATCTGTCAACCAGCGTGCTTACAGCAGCTGTTTATGTCATTCGACCTCAGCTCTCGCGTCGAATTTGTTTTGACGTCTTCAATTAACTCAAAACGGTTTCCCCGGAGCGGTTCTTTGAGTTTCAAGAATAGCCAGAAGTCACATGGAGCTAAATCAGGTGAATACGGTGCTTGCTCAATGCTATTTGTTGAGTGTTTGGTCAAAATTTAACACAATACGTTAAACATTTTTGTAAAATTCGACAAACACTACTGAAGTCGACTGACATAAACAGCTGCTGTAAACACACTGGTTGACAAATCGTGCCCCAGGAAAAAAAATGTTGCAATACTTTGCCTGCAAATAATAAAAATCTTTGTGAGTTCCAGCAAAATTAGATTGTTTCCATATAACACTAGCACAACTTAAGCCGTATTTCATTGTCTCCCAACAATTTGCCTTAAATACCAAAGTCACAAGTAACTTCAACTTGAAAACAATCTTTTGTGCCCTCTGTTGTGCGTAATACTCGTAAAATAATAACAATGTCTGTTCGTTCTGCCATTATTCGCAGTGTTTGCAAAAAGTGACTAAATTATGTAACTATACTTGACATATGTATCATACATGAACCGAATCGCTTGCTTGGCTAAAATTTAAATTGCAGACAATAGTAATCGTCTGCTCGCATATTTAAATCCACTTTCCTCGTAGTCCTCAAGGCTCATTCATGATTGCGAATCGCTTCTTTTAAAAGAGTGGCGTGACTGGGTAGTTGTTGTGACTTCCCCTTCATTTTGGCTCTGCCAAAATTATCACCAATTTTTAATTCGTTGAGAAGTATTCATTTAGTTCTAAGAGCTTAGCACGCTCATAATAACGCCGTCTGTCCGCTTTTGAGTTTTCTATATAAGTATTAAAAGCTCGGGGAAAAACCTATTGAATTGCAAATATATTTTTATTTTCTTGGCATTGGCAAGAAAGTAACTCTGTCTATAAAATGTATATAGCTCCATATGAACCTAAGACCGAACAGCTGGCTTAAATTTTTTGTTTTTTTCGCAAGACCACTTCCATTTGCACATAGTGATTACCCACTTCGGTCGTATTTTTCATCGCCTCCCAATGTAATTTGTTAGAACACCCTCAAAGTGTGTGTGCGGCGCGTCAAACTCTAATTAGAACAGTTGGCTGGTAAACTCGCACTCGAATAACTGACCCACTTAGCAAATATAGTTAAACACTTGCAACTTTTTATGAACGAGTAGGCACACATTCCACATTTTCCAAATTCGATTGCTACAATTAAGCGGCCTGTTTGGAGAAGTGGCTAGTGCCGCGTTGGTAGCCCAGCTGAGCTGGCCGGTCAAGCGAGACGAAAGCACCTGTTGAAGTGGTTTTGCGGTTTTTACTGCCGTGCTATTGCATAGAAAGACACTGAGTTTCATTTGTTCACTATACAATGAGTGAGTGAATTTATGGATGGACTTATGGATGGCAAGCCTGTATTAACCCTTTGGCAGCGTGCTAAAATTGTTAAAATGTTTTACTTTTGATTGTCAGACTGTCAATCATATCTTTCAGTTTACTTTCAGTAAATTATAATAAATAACAAGTAAGGAAGGGCTAAGTTCCGGTGTCACCGAACATTTTATACTCTCGCATGATAAAGTGATAATCGAGATTTCATTATACGTCATTTACATATTTTTCAAATACCGTATTTTTGTAAAGTTTTATTCCGCTATCATCTTTGGTTCCTAATGTATATACTCGTATTATACAGAAAAGGCATCAGATGGAATTCAAAATAGCGTTATATTGGAAGAAGGCGTGGTTGTGAACCGATTTCACCCATATTTCGTACATGTCATCAGGGTGTTAAGAAAATATTACATACCGAATTTCATTAAAATCGGTCCAGTAGTTCCTGAGATATGGTTTTTGGTCCATAAGTGGGCGACGCCACGCCCATTTTCAATTTTTAAAAAAAGCCTGGGTGCAGCTTCCTTCTGCAATTTCTTCCGTAAAATTTAGTGTTTCTGACGTTTTTTGTTAGCCGGTTAACGCACTTTTAGTGATTTTAAACATAACCTTTGTATGGGAGGTGGGCGTGGTTATTATCCGATTTCTTCCATTTTTGAACTGTATATGTAAATGCCTGAAGAAAACGACTCTGTAGAGTTTGGTTGACATAGCTATAGTAGTTTCCGAGATATGTACAAAAAACTTAGTAGGGGGCGGGGCCACGCCTACTTTTCCAAAAAAATTGCGTCCACATATGCCCCTCCCTAATGCGATCCTTTGTGCCAAATTTCACTTTAATATCTTTATTTATGGCTTAGTTATGACACTTTATAGGTTTTCGGTTTCCGCCATTTTGTGGGCGTGGCAGTGGGCCGATTTTGCCCATCTTCGAACTTAACCTTCTTATGGAGCCAAGGAATACGTGTACCAAGTTTCATCATGATATCTCAATTTTTACTCAAGTTACAGCTTGCACGGACGGACAGACGGACGGACGGACAGACAGACATCCGGATTTCGACTCTACTTGTCACCCTGATCACTTTGGTATATGTATATAATCCTATCTTTTAGTTTTAGGACTTACAAACAACCGTTATGTGAACAAAACTATAATACTCTCCTTAGCAACATTGTTGCGAGAGTATAAAAATACAAAGTAAGAAGAGCATTCACTCCAATATTAATGTTTGGGATTGTGGGAGGAGGCCAGCTGATCACTGTCAACAGTCAAGCATAACTATATACATATCTACATATTTATACGAAAGCAGAGATGTGTGCGAGGAATGCTAATGTTGTCGCCTCGCAGAATGCTAGTATGTTAGAAAGAAGCTCATGTGTGTGGTTGCCGTCAACAGAGTTGGATCACTTCAATGTCATGCACGTAAAATTGGGCCTTTGGTTAAACGTGTCAGACCAGTTTTGTCAACTCTTTACTTACGTAGGTACATATAAGTTCAAACATACATAGTTATTCACATATCGAAGTTCTAATTAAAATGAAAACTCGGCTACATTAATAAAATGGCTGATTGAGTTTTTTCAAATTTGACTCCTGGATAATTATCTTTTATTATAACCTCTTATATTTAAGAAGAAGCATTATTTTATGTTTCTACAACTTTTTTTCCGTTTTTATACCCTTATCAGGTGCTGGCTTAGAAAACATGTTTAGTTAACGAGATTTCTTCACGAAATTTGGCATGTATTTTTGTCCAAGGTAACGGTACAATTTCCGAACAAATATAGATCGAGCTACTTTGTAATATAGCTGTCATTCAAACTGATTGACCGAAATCAAGGTTTGGTATGGAAACAATTATTTTGTTTAATGTGGTTTTGTCAATGAAATATTTCTCACTTCACGTTCAAAGCCATTCGTTTGTAATTTAATTACTCTGCCTTGTTTGTTTTGCTAATTTTTTGTCATGGCTTCACTGCATTTGCTTACATCATCGTCACCGTCATGCATGTTGGACGAATATTCGTCATATTTGCATACGTAAATAGTCTTTTTTCAATTTATTTTTGCAAAGAACACTGACTAATCAATTATTTGTTAAAATTCAATTGGCTTTCGCTAGAAGTGGCAGCCCTTAATGTATAATTTGAATTAACGCAGCTGATTGATTTGCCTTGTCCTTCTCTTTAACCAATAATAATGTTCATCAATAATGTTCTGGCTCGATATTCACTACAAATATTAGAGCTGGAAATAAGTCATTAGTCAAGTCTAATATGTATGCATATATCTACATATGTACATATGTACCTATATAGCCATCTAATCGCAAAATAATTAGTCCGTGTGCTATTTAAATGAAAGGGTTTTATTTCGCAATTAAAAGTGACGAATCAAAATATATTAAGATTTACAGTAATGTAAAAACCATAAACGTAAAACAAGTAAGGAAGCGGCTTAGTTCCGGTGTAGCCGAATATATCATAGTCTTGCCACTTTACACGATCAAAGCCGGGGCATATGGTTTGTTAGATTTTATTCATTTTGGGTACAAAGATACACTGTCTTTAGAAAAGTATGCTCTCTCAATTTCACTAAAATGTATGTAATCATCTGAGTCAACTGAAAGTTCGAAAATTTTAAAAATGTCGATCTCGGCTTCTTTAACGCTATAATTTTTTAAACAATGTCGGTCGCTATAATCCTTATAGTGACACTTCTATGACGAGAACATTAAACATTCTTCGGTTCAGCAGTTGACTGACCAACCAGAATGTATGTGCGGCGTTTTCAAACAGCGTTCAATGTGCAAAAATAGCACATAATTTAAATATTAGTTTTTTTCCAACTAAAAAAGTGCGAGGAATCACTTAAAGGCGATGATTATTAAACGAAGTCGAGCGCTTTTGAAGGCCAATCATTTTTAGTTGGATATCTCTAAGCAATACTAGGCAAATTTAAGTAAGTATGAGTATAGGTGAGTGCGTCCCAAGTGCATTCGAAGAGCTAGCTGAGTAATTGTAATTGCATAAATTAATAATAGCAAAGAGGTGGTAATACGAATACTAAACATATTTATTTATTTACTGAAAAGCTTACTTTAATTTCACAATTCCTTAAGCCCACTGGCGATCACTTTTCAACGAGAAAATAAAAAAAATCTAGCCGGAATACACAAGTATGTTCTATTTTAGGTTAAGAAGTGCTTCAAAGCAGATTGAAAATTCGTATCCATGTAAATACAAAATGTAGTAAATATAAATCCGTTATTTTTCTAGTAGATGGGCCTATATCTCGCATTGTAACTACAAGCTCTACACGGTATTCAAAAACTTCTCAGACAGTGACTAGTGTTTATGATCTCGATGATCAGGTGCGATTTTGGTTTCGGTAATTTTTATGTCCGCACCTGCCACTATCTGGTGATTACTGTCTGTTCTTGCGAAAGGTGTTGCGGGTAAAAAATTCGCCTCAAGAGAATCTTGTTGAAATGGACTTATCCAGTTTAACCTTTAACTTGTTTTGGCTTTAACCTTTCAGCTAGTTCCGCCTTTTTGTTTGAGTTAGTTCCAGTTAACCAATCCCTCCGGTTATAGCTTTCACTGATACATCAATTGGATTTCGCCAATAATAATGAATTACCAACTTTTTCCCCAAGACAGCTGCTGCTAGTTCATGTGACTGTCGGCAACAGCTCTCCAAATGCCATAAAATGGTTCAGATTTGACAGCTATTCTCTCGCTTCCTGCCTGCTGCGCACTTCCCAAACACATGCAGCTTTGTAGAGCGCCATAAGAAGAGTACATGCATACACATACAAACATACGAGTGCATAAATATTTATAAAAAGTTACATGTACCGCCTTCGCCTTCGCGGCGAGCACGAGCTGGTTGCATGCTAAATTGGCACCAAAATTGGTTTTACATAAAATATCAGAAAATGAAATTCCTTTGCCTTCTGCCCTTTTCTCTTTCTGCAAAATTGCTCATTGAAGATTTTCCGTTATGAAACACTTGGTTATCGTGTAAAAGAGTTTTGGTGCTCGTAAAGTGTATTTAAAAAACTTCGATGGATTAAGAATTTTATTCTTGAGAGCTCACACTTTCAGGGTGACGGAGTCATCCGCTTTCAATGGAACTTCGAATCTCGACTTTCTACTTTCATGATACTGAAATTGCGCAAATATTTTGAAAATTTTAGGAATTCAGGTGAAAAGCGAACAATTCATTCATTGTTCTCTTCCCTTCACATTGTCAGGCCTCTAACATTTATATTGCAACACTAAAAAGTTTTCCATTCACTTTCGCGCTTTGCACTTTTTATTATTAATTGTCGCTCTACCGTATATGTTCACACATATAGTATATGTATGTATGTACATATATGCACACGGGAATGAAATGCAGATGAGAATCTCGAACTGCGCCTACAATTGCGCTCCTCCTCCCTCTCCCTGGCTATTGTTGTTCGATTTGCTTTTATAGAGTCACGTTGTGATTGTGTGCATTTATGTATGTGTGCGTCGACTAGCCGGGGTAAAAGGGGGCCAAGCCCTCTCCCATCGCCTTAATAGCTAGAAAAGTACAGCGAGCGAATATGTAATGTGCGGCGATCGACATCTTCAAATTCAATATTTGCTCTTGTATTGTCTGTTCATATGTACATACTTATGTACATATGTATGTAGTAGTAAAGTGTTATCAGCTTCACAAGCCTTAATTGAATGTACGCTTTCTCATTTACATGTGTATTTACCATACATGATAGTTTCGCACTTAGGTATTTATGAATTATCTCTCATATTATACGTTGTATTATTATTCGTTCACAAGTTCGATCATTCGAATTAAAAAAATATACAAATTTTGTAAAATAAGATCAAAACACGCGTCAGAAACGTTTCTATAGCTGTGGCAGACATAAACTCTTCATTAATTAGCTCGAACAAATTTTTGAAGAAAACAATTAATAATAACCTTCCGGTTACGGTTTTTTGGCTGTAATTTTTTTAAAAAATGAAAAACTTTGATTCTGCATGTGGATTATTTTTATTTGGTCTTTTAAATTTTTTTACATCAAGTCGAGAATATGATATCATGTAAATGGCCGCCGCCACAGTTGATTGTCATTTGAGCCCTCTTTATGGCATTTTCCATCACTTTGGCCAGAACTTCCGGCGATAGGACCTCACATTCTTGACGCATATTCTCTTTAAGAGCTGCAAGAGTCTGAGGCTTGTTGACATAAACCCGCGACTTCAATAAGCCCAATAAAAGAAGTCTGGAGCGCACACCATACAGTGACTTTGAGCGGGTGTAATGGCTCTTCGTGGGTTACACGTGGATTTTCAGTGCCCCAGACGCGTAAATTTTGCTTATTTACGTACTCGCTAAGATGGAAATGGGCCTCATCACACACGATTATTTTTAATGAAAAATCATCTTCCTCTTGGTGGTGATTAAAGATGGCTTGAGTGTTAGACGCGATTGGGGGTCAGCAGCTAACAGCTGATGCACCGTCTGGACTTTGTACGGAAACATCTTCAAATCTCCTACCAATATTCGCTGTAAACACCTGGTCGATGTCGACGGCGCCTCCATGACATCATTTTGCCACGCCTGGAAGCATCTCGTGTTGTGCCAGTCTCTTCAAGGCGAGCGGCTAAACATCGCAGTTTTTCACCAGTAGGCGTCGGACCGCCAGGAAATCTGCGACGAAGTTCACGTTGTGCCGAAGTCACCGACCGATTATTGGTCAAATTAATAGTCACCAATAACCCGCGTTCTGGAGCAGTTTATAGTTTATAGCATCTTCTGATAGGAGGATTACTTTTGCGCCACTCTGTACAACAATTAACGGTACATCTGCTATAAATATAGATTTTTTTAAACTGAAACTGAGCCCAATAATAAATGTTTCGATGGTTATCCCACTTTTTTCACAAGCAACTATCTTACTTACTGGCTATACTTCATTCACACCTGAAGTTTTATAGACGAAAACATATGGAGTATAATCGGGATAACCCTCTTGACATTAAAACGTCATGCAAATTTAAACATTTTTCTCTGAAGAGCGTATACAATATATACATATGTATATTGCGGATTATCGCAAAAGTGGCTTGGGTTCTAATATGTACTATATGTACATACATATGTATATATATTGTTCGCTGCCGTTTTGTATTTGGCTGATAACGAAACCTCCGAATGAGTTTTCTCTTTGTTTTGATGACCACATCTATATTGGTATTTGGGGTGGCGTGATGTGCCACCAACAAATGCGCACACAAATATGCATGCTTACAAACACAGACATGCATATGCGATTGTAAATGTGTAAGTAAGAATGAAAACAAATTATTCAACAATTAAATTTAGAAATAAAGTTTCTGTGCAAACTTTTGATCTAAATAAGCAATCCCCCTTCCCTCCCTCTAGGCTCGTAGTTTAATCAAGAGTTATTCGATTCAATTATTATCGCTATCAGACAAGTTTATTTATATAATTGATGATAACTGTGTGTATTAGCGGTATCGCATACTTCTGATTTCGTTTCCGGTCGCGTATTCTATTTATCACTCCCTTTGTCATGATCTTGAAATGAGGGCACAGGTTACTGTATCTAAGCAAGTGATCATGTGATTCAAAGTGATCTTGGAGAATCGGAAATCATATTGTGTAAACTTTCATTTTTAATAAAGAAGTAAGGAGACATATTTTATAAGAATATCTTGAGGTAAGAATCGAACAGAACAAGTTTTTCGTTGGGCTAAATTCATCTCATTACTTTCTGATGAGTGTTTACGTATTTAACACAGTTCTAGCAGAAATAAGAAATATGAATATGAAATATGCGTCCGAAATTCCCTTCCGCCGCGGGGATGATAACCCCACCAGTTATCATATTTATTTCTAGAATCATTGAAAATTTGCTTCTTATCGCATGCGACTAACTGATCGCTATCATTTTATAGCCATGACATCCATTTACTTGAGTTAATAAGTAATTGAGCATCACCAGTACCAGTAAGAATACAGACACACTCCTGATTAAAATGGATTTCAAACTAAAATACCGACATGTATTCTACCGAAGCACTAAACGAGAATTCTACTGATTAAGAATTATGATCCTGAGCGTGTTCGTCGCCGGAGGCCTAAGGCCGTAGGGCCTCGATCGAACAACGCCACCTTTTCTTGATTTGTCGGTGTTTAGATTTGTCGGAATTCTAAATTTCAATATTTTATTGTCGGCATTTCGTTTTACACCCGGAATTATTTAATTGGGTCTAGTTATTTCCTTCTAGACCATTATTGTCTTGTCTTATACTCGAAATATTTGACAATTATGTTGTCCATAGATAAATGTATTTATTTGAAAATGACCCACGTACATATATTCCCATTACATTTTTCTATTAATTTCACTAAAAAATGTTTACTATAAACTAATAAATTAATTTTTTGTTGACAATTTGCAAGCTGTCCTCTGCTTTTTCTCGGCTCAAAAGAATTACAAGTACGTCACAAGATGGCGGTTGGCGTAATCGCGTATTCTATCATTCTTGGCTTGTTATAAAACTTTACGCAACTCTTTTTATTTATTGGATTCAGTGAAGTTCCATTTTTGGCGGAGTTTCACGATTATGTGCGTGGATATGTGTGTTCGATATTGGAGTGAATGACCGAAAAGTCCACTCATGGTTTTAATTTGGACTTTGAAAAGTACAGTTGGTTCATTTACAGTTAAATTCAATGTTAACATACCCTCATAAATATAAAGCGCACTTACAGTTTTAATTTTACTTTATTATGCTTTATTTATTTGCGGTAATTTGCTAAATTGTTAATCTACTTTTGCATTTTATGATCTATTCGACGGCAAACAATTCAGCAAACAGCTCTCCACCAATTTTTGAGTCCCCAAGTCCAACGCCCCATTAATTAGAATATATGTATGCGTATACCGACAGGTGATAATTACAATGTATTTTCTTTGATTTTTGCAGGTTAACTTTTTAATATGTCAAATCGGCGCACTTTTTCTGGCCTCTCTGTTCCGCTCGATTCTGCATCCTTCCAGGGTATCGGCCCATGTGCGACACATTTTCGCGTTAACCGTGGGCTTGGCATTTGGCTATTTCTGCTTTGGTCCACAAGCCATACATATTGCAGGACTTCCATCTGTATGCTACATTGTGATACGTACGCAGGATCCGCGGGTGGTGCAGCGGTAAGGATATATGCATGAACCTTATTTCGTCAACATCAAGTGCTAAATATTTACATTTATCTGCATTTGCTTTACAAATTTACATTTAAATTATTAACTACTGCTCTCTTACTAATGCAATTCCCTGTATATTTGCAGAAATGTCATGCTCGTCGCCATGACATACCTGTTGTGCATCCATCTGATTAGGCAGATCTACGATTATGGCTCCTACTCGCTGGACATCACCGGTCCGCTAATGATAATTACACAAAAAGTAACAAGCTTAGCGTTCAGCATACACGACGGCTTTGTGCGTCAGCATAAGGTGAGTGTGAAAAACTGGCAAACTTCGACAAAGCAATAAGTAGGCACTAACGGCACGATGAGTGGCAGCCAATGGCGTTAGCAGTAGCGCGTGAGTTTGGCTACAGGGGTGGAGAACCTGCGAAAATTTAGTCTCCTTTAGTGATATTTTTATGAATAATACCGCCTATGATTTCACATGTTTATTTGTTTAGTAATTTCAACTACTAATTTGCTTTTCAATTGCAGGACCTCACAAAAGCACAACAATATCACGCCATTTATAAGGTTCCCTCGGCGCTCGAATATTTCTCATATGTGTTACACTTTCAAGGGTTATTGGCGGGCCCATTGGTATTCTACAAAGACTACATTGAGTTTGTTGAAGGCTACAACCTCCTAAAGCGACCATCAACCAATGTGAGTAGAACAAGCACGCACGCATTTGGAATGCATGCAAATTTTGTATATATGCATGGTGTACGTCAATTGAATAATATTATTGTTCGAACTTACGTTTTGTTCGGTGAAATTTGGTGAGTGCCAACGACTACTGTAGTAACGATGGTGAAAAGTTCTTGACAAAAATTGTCTATTTTACTCAAAATATTGCAAACTTTTTTGTAGTTACAAGCAGGTTAAAAAGTTCGTATATTATAAAAACAATACTCATTCCTCGGTAGAATTACCATTTTAATATTTTCCTTTGATTGGTGACCCTCAAGCAAGCCTTTTCATGGTATTAGCAGCCCTTTTCTCCACAAAATGGTGTCCTTTAATGTACGGAATTCTTTTTCATCCTTTTTTATATCAAAACTTGTGCACTCAGAATGCTATACCTCGCGATCCAATATTATGACACGTGTCCTTTGAGGGTTAGGTCTAACTAGCAATCATATACATATATTTAATTCTGGAGACTATCAAATAAACGACATGGGGTTTTTAGACTGTCTGGTAAATAGTATCCCATTATCTTTTGATATGTTCGGATTTCATGTCCAACGTATCGTAATGTATAATACTCACAATGCCTCGTATCTACATGTTAATCTAATGTCATTTGGATACTCTTGAAAATATTCAATTTCGGTAAGAACTTATTTTGCCGAAAATACTGACCACTACTGAAGACGTTTTAAAATTTTCACATTTCTGCATATCTATCTGTCTGTAGACATATAATCTTATTACAAAGCTTTCTACATTTGTGCGCACATCTTGTGATTATTCATATGTTTCCATTTTCCTTCTTATTGCACAGGGCAATTTAGATAATGGCAAATCAGAGTTGGTGTTGGAGCCCTCCCCCGTCAAGGCGGTCATCAAGAAGGTCATCGGCAGTATGGTGTGTGCATTTATATTTATGAAATTCGTGAAAATGTATCCCGTTAAGAACATGAAGGAGGATGACTTTGTAAATACCAGCTCAATGGCGTACAAATTTTGGTATGCCATGATGGCCACATCATGCATACGCTTTAAGTATTATCACGCATGGCTACTAGCCGATGCCATTTGCAATAATTCGGGTCTGGGTTTCACCGGATACGATAAGGATGGCAACTCCAAATGGGACTTAATATCGAATATTAATGTGCTCGGATTTGAGGTATGTTTTGGGCATCACTTGCTGCAACGAAAGTACTAATCTTCCTTTCTTTGCAGTTTGCCACAAATATGCGCGACGCTATCAACAATTGGAACTGCGGCACAAATCGTTGGTTGCGCACCATTGTTTATGAGCGTGTGCCGAGGAAATACGGTACTGTATTAACATTCGCTTTGAGCGCGGTCTGGCACGGTTTCTATCCTGGTTACTATGTGACATTCGCCACCGGTGCGCTGATGGTAACTGCTGCGCGCGTGGTAAGTGCCTTAGCTAATTTCTGTGTCAAGCAGCATTATGAAAAGCGTTTTCATTTTCGTAGGCTCGTCGTATGTTCCGTCATCGCTTCCAGCGCACTCAATTCACGCGTATGTTCTATGACATACTCACATGCCTAACTACTCGCCTAGTAATGGGTTATGCAACATTCCCATTTGTTCTGCTTGAATTCATGGTAAGTTCGAGAAGAAAGCTCTATGTACATGTAGGTATGTACTTCAAAACACAAAAAAAACATGCAACTGTAAATATTACAATTCTGAAAATACACCTTCATGGTCAGGACGTTAAAATTTATTTGAGATCAAATTTTTTTTTAATGAAAACAATTCGGTAAATATATATAACCGAAATAAAATATAGTATCTTGTTGTCCAAAGAAAAGAAAGTTCATAATTTCGCGAAACTGAAAAGGTCAAATGAAAAGTTATTCGATATTGAAATCATCCTTCATTATTATCCGATACCTTTTGAATTCAATTTATCCGAAGCAGTTGATAATAAGCGTTTGTCCATTCTATACGCATCATACCTTAATACCTCACATAACTAATGAAATAATTTCTTTTCTGCTTCTCTCACTCTCACTACAGGGCAGCATTAGATTGTACCTGAAATATTATTTATGTTTCCATATAGCTGCACTGGTTACCATTTTTATTTTACCCAAATACATACGCGGCGAACAACGCCGAGAACGCACCCCACAAAAACTACAAAACCCAAGTGAAGAAGATATCAAGTCCAACCACTTCAGCACCGTCTCATTGCCGGCGGCAAACACAGCTGTACAGGACGTTCTTAATGACATCTCAGCGAAAATACCTCAAGGCAATAGTAACGATCTCAACGACGACTATGAAAACCTCAGTGCTCCAGCGACAAAGTCGAACCTCAATGCACCACAACCGGCACCGCTGCTACCCACCGTAGCGTGCGCACGCGAAGCGGTCAGTGTGAAGCACGAAGAGTGCGAAATGGACCAATTAGGCAATAAGATCAAGGAAAAGATCGGAACGGAGACAAAGAACATTGAAGAATTCATTGATAAGACTGTAGCGGAAACTGTTAGCGGCATCGTTGAGTTGAAAAACGATTTGATGCGCAATCGCGACTTTCCCACAATACCCATATCACAAGATGGCCTACGCAAACGTGTTGGAATCGGTGCAAATGTGACAACAGGAAGCGGCGGCAGCGGCAGCGGCAGCGGCAGCGGGAACGAGACTATTGACAAGCTAGTAAACGGTGTCGAAGAGAGTGGCGCTTTTTTGAAGAAAGAAATCGAAGTGATCAATGCGGTGGTGCAACAAGCAAACGTCTTGCCAGCAGTGCTGAGCAATGGACATGCTAAATAGTAATAAATGCCAACAACATTTAAAGACAAGTGGTGGAGCTGACCGGAAACAAAGGCGGCGACGAAAACCACGAGAAGGGTGGTGAACGAAATTCAAGCTATTGACAGCGGCAAAGGGAAAGTAAAATATTTATGATCAACAGAGAGAAGAGAAGTTTCCAACAACAATCGCATGAAAAGAGTTTAAAATGGCAATTTTAAAATCCAAAGGACTTTTATACTGAAGCAGGCAAAATAATCGTAAACGGGAGTAAAGCACATCACGGAAAAACACCATACACACGCACGCACACGCAAGCACACAGGAATATTAAGCACAACATTTACAACAACAACTTGCATAAATACATATTACACATTTGAATGTGAAAAAACTTACTTTAACTTTACAAAGGAAATTGTTTCAGAATTGCATTGTGAGCATTTCAAAATTGTCATTACATTGTTTGTATCCATTAATATCCGTACTGTTATTTGCACATTGAACAAAGCTTAAAAATACTTCAAAATACATTTTTATTAATCCATTTACCCGGTATTTTCCTCTTTTATTTTGTTATTTTTATTATTTTCAAATTGGAAAACTTAAAGACATTTCATTAAGCAATATGAAATTAAATCCCAAACAAATATAGTTTATAACTAATTCTCAAAGAATATTTCCCACCCAACACACAGCACTAAGTCGAACAAGAAAATTAGGGCAAAACTGTTGTTATATTGTATTACCAAAGTGGTTAGCCCAGGGATGATTGATTATAGTGCTAATTTTTACCGTCGACGTAATTAAAACCTCAAAATCTAAAGGAATTCTTCCCAATGTGGACTATACTATCGTAACAGATACTTACGGTCCCACCAGCAAGATCTGAAGTTGAAAGTATGATCTGATATACTATGTGCCGAAGCTGAGTTGTTTAGTCATTTTTATTATACTCCTTAAGTAGCGCCTAAAAGATGCAAAGTGAAATGGGCCAACTTCAATCCAATGCTTATGTCTGGCTTATCTTTTATAATCTGATTCACAAAAAGCAAAATACTTCCGAAAACATGAACACATAGTAGAACCGCTAACTTCCATTGGTTGTCAGCCAACTTTTTATATATGTACATATGTATGTAAGTACATACTATTATCCACACACATCCATATACATACATACATACATATATATGCTGTGAGTATAAACCACACAATTCTAAGGCAACACTACTAAGTTTACACCAAAAATTATATAAAACACTGCAGAAGTGTAGAAGCATAAATAAATAATAATTATGGATAAAGTTATGTAGTTAAAATCAAATTTTGTAGTTGATTGTCCGATTCAATGTTATAAATGTTTTCCAGTCTATGAAATTTAAAATATGTCTCAAAACAATTTAAATGCAGTGCTAAACCAAAGGGTAATATACAACAAATTTATATATACACATATACACAAACGTAGATAAATGCGCAACAACACGAAAAATCAGCCATAAAGAGTTGCAACAGATAACTCACAATTTTTAGACTGAAAATTTGTAACAGTAAAAGAAGAAACTAAATGACAACAAAACACAGCTGACAAATAAGAAATCCTAAAAAGAAAATAAATTATATGAACAACGTGAATTTATTATACTCAGTTAAAGAACAAAACATTTAACATAAAATGTGAAAGGTAAATTGAAATAAGACGCGCTACAACAAAAATCGCCTCAAATTCCTTTGAATTATTGTGCGGATGCCACTTAGAGCGTGTAACGCATAAATGAATGCGCAAATTTTTAAATTATTTGTTACGAATACTTTGTATACACTTATTAAAATAACTAGTACTAATGGAATGACACACTGTATGTGTGTCTGAAGAAATTTGATATTCGAGTTTATTTTATACCTCCTTTTTGGATGAAGCATTGAATGTTGTGACTGGTTCAGAAAGGATGTGATAGGAGCAGAATCCATTATGATTTTTTTCATCAATTTAAGAGTCTTCGTGTTATAAATAAACTTTCTTTTGATTCCTATTGAAATAAATGCCTAGTGTTTATCGCCTTTTATTTGCGAGTAAAGTTTATCTTATTTCCTAAGCAAAAATATTGGATTCATAACTCGTTTCCTGCTGAAATGACACAACTTTATTTGATTTTTTTAAAAATAAACTAAAAGCAATAAAAGGCTAATACATTAGCATTTTAGTTTGATTTTTATAAAATAAAAATACTATAAAATTATTTCGAAGTTTGCAAGTTAAATGAGCAAGAAATCACATACAATATGGAATGAATTATTTTTTAATTTGAAATATTTTTTCACAATCAAACATACATACATAAATATGTATGCATAGCTAGCAGATGAAAAGTTATAAACGCTAAAAACAAGTTACTAAAAATCATAAAAAACAAAATGGCATGAAAATCGGTGTTTACAACATAAAAGCGAACTAGATAAGTGAAAATTTTGAATGTAATATAGTAAACGATTAATTTATTAATATTGAAAGATAAGAATAAATGCAGATATTTTTAAAAAGTGGTTAAATGTGTTTTATTTGAATTTAAAATGATTTCATATTTGAAAGTACTACAAAAAGGGGGGGGGGGGGGGGTCGAGCAACAAATATTGAGATGAACGCGACCATTTTTATTTGGAAATTAAAATAAAATGTAAATATTGATTTAGCATCGATTTAGAACTTTAAGCTTCCAGTGATTTTGTAGAATGTTCCATGTTCATCACCCGATGTATGATGCATCACACACAGATGGACCTCACTACACTCCACTCTTCCAAAATTGTAATCACCGTAACGTTTTAATATTTCACGTGCATCGAAAGAGCCTGCTGCTTTCGCGTCTAACTGTTTGCGATACCGATTATTCATTATAGTCATATGCAGTTTCACATTATCTCGCTCATAATCATCAAACCCTAAACCACTACGCAAAAATGGCTGCAGTGCCAAATCAGCAAATTTTTGTAATTCAGGGGATTCTACTCGGGCATATAATACGCGTACTGCACTTGGGTCATCATTCATAATTTCCAGTCCCCTAACTTCAATTTGAAATGGTGTTCGTAGGTCAGAGAGATATGCCCTTGATTAAAAAAAACTAATTTATATATATATAAAATTCGAAAACAATACAGTATCTCGTACTTGCAACTTTGTAATATATCTACAGCTTTAGAACGCTCAGCGGCATCTAGCAATACGCATGTGCTTAATGTTAAATGTATGCACTCCTCTGTTTGGAAAAGCATTTCATCAATACCCGGCAAATTAAGCTCCAGTAGTTCTTTCTGAGGTAAGAAAATCTATATAAGTAAATTTATAAATATAAAACTTATTTGTACCTTAAATTCACAGAATCGCTCCTTTATTTCACCATAATTTAATGGTACACAGGCAAAATGTGTTGGTCGCATACGTTTGCGCAGAGAAACTATTAGCAAATTAATCTTTCTACGAGCCGTCATAACGTTTATTCGTGTTTTACCTGAAAAGTTGTAAAAGTGATATAAATTTTATAATATAAATATATTTACAACTGACCTTTTATAGTGATATCTTCGACTTGTTTCGGACCTTCTCTAGCGCGTGGAATAAAAATTTCTGTACGCGTTTCTGATTCAATGCGCCGTTTCGTGCTGCCTTTGAAACCGATCAAGCCACCATAAAAACTCCTAAAATGAAGGGATTCTGATTAAATTGGCATTAAAAACAAGGTAATAGCCTCTTACTGTGCAACATGCATAGTCAGCTTATAATGACCGCTTTTAAGTTCCTCTATTTGCAAATTTTCGCTATCTTCTTGCTCATCATCGTCATCTTCAGCATACAAGTCTAGAATTATAATCGAGTATAGGATGTGTAAATGGTAAAAGCGACATTTGTACATACCTTGCTCCATATATGCAGTTTCGCTATTTGTTGTTTCAAGTTTATGTTCTTTGCGCTGCATAGCTGCTAGTTGATTACCAAAGTCTTCATGTATTAAATTCACACGATAACAGCGATTGTTGTCCATTCGTTGTAATGGTGGCGCCAATACTTCTCGGCTCATTGTACTTTTATTTTGAGATCTTTACCACAAATAATAAATAGGAAACAGGACTTCGGAAATGTTTGATAACAAAACCAAACAAAACGATATCAAAACTACGAATTAAAATATCAAAAGAAAAATTATGATTATGACCAGCTGATCATTAACTGTCAAAAATTATATTCACCACAAAATTCTTTCCATTTTCTACACGTGCATTTCACAAATATCGTAAACAATTTTTATAATTCCTTAAGTTAATATTTCGGTATTTAAAATCAAAACAATTACAAATTATAGGAAAATTAAAAATGCCACCAGTCTTGATAGGAAAGGAGCCACCAAAATCATGGAAAAAAATTAATGAGGAACGAAAAGCTCTAAAAAAGCAACGTAAACAGGAGAAACTGCTGAAAGATTTGGATAAAAATTCACAGTCTGTCCTCGAGGGAGCTAAGGCTAATGATGAAGGTAAAGACAATATTAAAGCCGATCCTTCAACAATAAGCATAGCGGTACCAGGTTCTATATTGGAGAATGCACAATCTGCCGAACTACGTTCCTATGTGGCTGGCCAAATCGCGCGCGCTGCTTGTATTTTCCGTGTACATGAAGTAATAGTGTTCGATGATGTAGGTGTGGCAACGGCACGTGAAACGAAACGTAATTATGACTCTGATGATGGTGAAGAAAAGGCAAACGGTGGTGATTCCCGGCCGCCAACAGTGCGGAGTAGTTGCTTGCAATTAGCGCGTATCCTTCAGTACTTGGAATGTCCTCAATATCTACGAAAGTTCTTTTTCCCCTTACATAAAGATTTAAAGTACTCGGGCTTGTTGAATCCATTGGACACGCCACATCACTTGCGTCAACAAAACGTGTTTCTATATCGTGAAGGCATAATTTCGGACAAAAAGGCAAAAGACGGTCATTCGTATGTTAACGTGGGCTTATTGAATGACGTGTTAGTTAATAAAGCCATTGAACCGGGTGTCCGCGTCACAGTTAAGCTGGATAATGTGAAAGGTATACTTAATTGATTTTATTGTTTATAGAGATTTGATCGTTTTAAATTTTTCTAGATAACAACAAGAAACTGCGGGGCAAAATTGTCAGCCCAGAAGAACCCCGACGAGAAACAGGCATTTATTGGGGTTATTCAGTACGGATTGCTCATTCTCTTGCTGAAATTTTCACAAGGGGTCCCTTTGCTGGTGGGTATGATCTTACAATAGGTACTTCCGATCGTGGTACTAATGTGCACGAGGTGCCAAACCGTTCGTACAAATTCAACCATCTACTTATTGTATTTGGCGGTTTAAAAGGTCTCGAAGAGGCCCTGGCTAATGATGAAAAATTGAATGTAGATGACCCTGCTCTACTCTTTGATCATTATGTGAATGTGTTGCCACGTCAAGGGTCGCGTACAATTCGCACGGAGGAGGCATTGTTAATTGCTTTGGCAGCACTGCAGGAAAAATTCGAACCCAGTGTACCGGAAGTGGAGGAGAAACTTGATGAATACCAACTGCCGCGCAGTGATGATACTGGCATCCGTCCAGATGTGATTAAAAGTAATAAGAAAAACAAAAAACGTAAATTTGAAGAACATGTGAACAGTCATGAGGATAACGAGGAAGAGCACCGAAAGAATATAATGGAAAGTAAAACGACACTTAAAAATTCAAGAGATGAAAACCAGCGTGCACCTTCAGAAGCTTCAATGCAATTTAATAATGCCTCGAGTAAGATTGATGACGACTTCGAAGTAGTGCCAACGAATGAGATCCAATCAATGGTACCAACTAAAGATTTAGGGGATCTAAGTCGCTTTGACTAATTAAGTTTAATTAATACTGTAGGAAACTAAATAATCATTATATTATAAATTGTTTATAAACATTTTAAACAATAGACCTTTGTATGTCCTTTTAACCTGCATTTAAAAGATATACATACATATATTCTTAAGATGAAATTGAATATGAGACTTTTTGAACGAACACTTCCAACTATTGACATTATTTCATCATCATATGCCTTTTTACTTGTTAATGTACAAATGATCATATTGAGATTTTTTGTATAATAAATATATTGGTATATCTAATTTTCCCCACAATGAATCAATCCAAAATGTATGTTTTCTGTAAAGATTTATTATCTATTACTAATAATCCACGCTTACGAATAACTATTTATGCAAGCTCCAGTTAGATGGAGTTAACAGCTTGTATATATGAAGTTTACATACTCTAAACAAAATATATACATAAATGGATCTTTATAAATGCTGTATTCCAGTGAACTTTGCATTTCGCGACCGTGAGCCTTTTTCATGAAAATAAATTTATTTAATAGCAAATAATATTGTACTTGCAACAGATGAAACTTTAGTGTCGCAGTAGTATTTATTGTTCTGAGCAGACCTATGTACACATTTGCTCACATCTACGTCTACGCGTCACATAGCCTTATATTCTGATAAAATTTTGAATTTTGTTTTGTGCGAAACTGTTATGCCGGTTATGTTGGTTTTGCCGTTGGTTACATTTTTCTTATATTCTACTTTTGGTTTGTATTATTTTTACACAGCTCACTAACACCTATAATTATTTATAATGTTTTGTTTTAATTGATATAGATTAGACTGTAAAATTAAACTAGTTTTTGTGGTTTCTTCTCAATTTCAATACATTTTGCTAAAAACCAATATTTTTTTTTATGTTTATTTTAGGTACCAGTGCATGTTTTTACATACATATATGTACATAAAGATGTTAGCGCTAAACGTAACCTAAATATTGTACCTGAACATACACATGTGCATATGCACATAAATGAGTAAAAACCGTAGGTACATATCTACAGGAAATGCTTATCTCATTAAAAAAAAAATCTGCTATGGTGATTGATTTTGGTTTGGAAAATAACTCAATTAGGTGAGTTTAAGCTGGAAATGTGTCAGAGCAGGTCATGTGAGACATTTTTATTTGTATGAAACCTCTAAATGTACGAACCTAAAAAAGTATGGATTATGGAATGACTTCTGATAAACTAACTCATCTTATATCCGTCCACAGTCCTCAGGATTAGCATGTTTCTCAGGATTTATTAGCAACAAACGAATAGAGCTTCTAATTACGAGTAATGAACTGAGAAAGCTGCAAAACGAGGCTTCTTAGAGTATAAGCATTCAAGAGTGACACACATTTTACAGACTAAGCAGAATTAAAAGCATTTAAATAAAAATTTTATTTTGAAAAATACTGCGTATTTAAATAAATTAAAACTTATTACACTTTTCTGCTTCTATTTGCAATCGGTTGCTTTTAAACATTATAATTACTTTGCCTCCTTGCCACATTTTTGCTTTGATATGAAATACGTTCACACATACATATGTATAAATATGGTTTTGGTAGGAAACTTATTAACTAATATATTGTACATTATTTTTTATAATTTCATTTAATTGTAATACTTTTTCAATACATACATACATTATTATTTATCTTTTCGCTACACAAAATTTAGCGAATAGAAACTGCACAAATTTCGTTTGTCAGTCCGGTTCAGAAGTATCCACCAAGCACCGAGTCGGTATATTTGTATATTGTGTAGAACTACGCAGTGCCACCGAAACTAAGTCTTAATGCATAATGATTATAAGACTAAAAACATATAAATTTTATAAATATGTATGTACATAGTAGGTATATGTATGTACCACAATTTTTCTAAAAATTTAGCTTATTTTCGTTGAGTTTTTGACAATATCAGAACGTGACCGCAATAATAACTCAAAATTTAGAGAATCACATTCTAAAATTATATAAGAAGAATAACGTAAAATAATGGACTCCGTCTTTCAACTAAATATAATAAGAAGCCACGTTATCGTCAGAAATTATCAACTATGGAATGTACGTGTTGTGAAAACGAGTCTCTGGAAAGATATCCTCCTCCATTTCAATGCGCGTATCGCTATTGCCCAGCAACGATTCGGCATCCTCATCTAAATGACGTATTGGATAGCTGATGCCATCACCCATGCTGTTCGAAAAGGGGAGAAGAATATGTGTGCTATAATTGCTAATATACATTTTCCAGAATAGAAGCTTTGATATTCGAGCAGATAAATACATATAAATACCAGATGTTTATTAAATTTTATGAAATTCATACAATACTTAACGTATGTAGGAACTCTAACTATGAATTCCTAACTCCCATGATTCGCTAATTTCTGAGCGGAATTTTGTATTGTGACCATTTTCAAGTCCGTTTTCTCCGTATTGATTTCATGGTTTTTCAATTTTCTTTCCACGAATTAACGAACATTTAATTTAGATATAATAAATAAATAAATCATGCACAATTACTCAGTGTTTTCAAAAACGCTGCTGACTAGCGACTGAAAGTGAATTTGGCAAATTAAAAACACAAAATTGTTTTGCATAATTCCATCGTTTACTCAAATAAGAAACTACTAAATACATTTAAAATATTTAAGAATTAATTGTACGAAATTCGGTATTAAAAAGTATATTATTATAGTTTTGAATGTATTACAAAATTACGCAATATGTATGCATGTATGTATGTATGCAGTAGATAGATAAATAGATAAACCAATTACATTTTTCAGTGAAATATACACACTTATCATGAGGGTATTACATCGATAAATTAATATTTTATACAATAAAGACACTGGTGGTCAAAGAGGAAGATCACTACAATGTCATGAGCTGCGTGAGCTTTTAGCCACTTGGCATTGCATGCCTTTTCTATTTCAATTTTTCCATAATAAGTTGAAAGAGGCTTCAATGAAAAGTAAAAGTGAGAGTTAAATGAAAATATTTTACAATGTAAAACATAAAAATACCAAAAGGAATTAAAGTATAAAAGGCTTATTCTAACAAGCACTTACTTAACATTACTCTAGTGTAAATATGTATGTATATATATATACAGATAGACATTTGTTCATAAGAATTTTTAAATGCTTTTTTAAAACATTAAATTAAAACACACTTATTATATACATATATGACCTTCTAATCATTATTAGGTATGTACTATGAAGATATCGTTGATTCAAAAGGAATATTTTTTCCTACTTTTCTCTTTTGCGATCATATGCAGCTTAGTTTAGTTTTTAAATGCAGTTTATATTGTAAAATTTTCCAGCGTTCTGATATTCGTCAACGCCTTCGTCCTCAATACAAAACTAAAAAAAAATTACTTCGGGAAATATTTCCAATATAATAAGACTAAATAACAAAATCAACAAGATATTTTCCCTACTAAATAGGAGAATTGTAGGTTTTTAACAATTCAGTTATAAAGTACTGGAAAATCTTCAGAGTCTCGTTTTAACCCGATTTTTTCCTTATATTTTTTCAGCTTTATAAATAACAATTTGAAAGGCCCACCAATGGCCTTCATAATTATCTCAATTCCAATGGCATACATAAAGGAGTACTATGATATATTTAAGCTGATGGCTTAACCGCTAGTGCTATATATATAAATTGTAATTGTAATTAAATTGCCTTTTTCAATTTAAAAAAAAAAAAAAAAAAAAAATGAAATATTTAGGGGTTCACTAACGGCTTAATTCTATTGATTTCGAATCGCAATTGAAGTCGTCGCGGTCTTTAATTATGTATTTATATAATTTTTAATTTTTTAAATAACTAATCGTTGGATATTCTGCAGCGAACTAAAATATGAATGTAGCCACATATTTAGCTAATTCTAAACGTTTTGATTATTTCGTTGTTGCTGCTGTTCGTCATTACTGCTTTCCAAGTCTCTCATATTGATAATCACATTCCCGTTGGCAGTGTCCATAGTTGGCACAACTAAAACTTCTATGTCGGTCGCTGTTGGTGTGGTCGCTTCCACCGGTTGTGCCGGCTGAACTGGTATTACAGCCACCATTCCATTGACTCCAGCGCCAACAACCGATTTCACCGTTGCAGTGGAAGCCGCAGATACTGAGCCGACAGCAGCGCCAGTCATATTCAGTGGCAGTGTATCGTCTTCGCGCAGCAACTCATGTTGGCTGTGTTGTTTTCGTTTTTGTTTTTGTTTGATGTAGATAATAGCAATAACAAAAAAACAACAAAAAGATGTGTATGGGTATTTACTCAATTTAAAATAAAAAATGTGAAATGTAATGGGCGTGGATAAGAAAAAATGCTGCGAGTAGCATAAAACAGTTCGGAAAATTTTATTTTATTTGTTTTGGTTCTACTAGCGTTGCCAAGCTGCTACATTACATTTGAACTTATCTGCGCACTATTTAACTGGATTTAATGCTTCATATGCTAACCTGGTTCGCTGCGTGGTATCGCCCATGGAGTCGTATGACTGCATCTGATGCTGCTTTTGAGTTGTGTACGTCAATCCATCGCCGACACTGCGACAAATATGAGTGTGGTAATGAAAATTATTCGAGTTTAATTTTGTTATTTGGTTTTAGTAATTTTTCCACGGTCATTTACAGTTAAATGTGTTATTGTTATTATTTTGTGTGCGCAGCATTTCTATTTGATTATTTCGCATTTTGCACAGAATGCACCGAAGATTTAGGATAGTAAGGAGGACAAGGTATTGACAGAAGGATTCATCGTTTCATTTGAACTAAGTCAAAGCATAAGACACTTTCATTACGATGATTAAAAAAAGCTAGCTATAAGAACTAAGCAACTCTTGTTTCAAGAAAAAAACATTTTTTGGAAATTGGGTGATCAAAATAACTATACCTCAACACACTTTCCAATTCTGGCGAATTCCAATAAGACTGCGTCCAGACGAGGATTTTTTCGTCACTCATTGTTATCAAATTCTCTTTTAATGCTATTTCTTTTATATCACATTCTCAAGTTCTTATATATATTAATGATTAGCTAATTTTTATCGCTATTCGTCTTTTTCAAACCTTACATACTTATATATTTTTGTATTACATACATTCGAAGCCGAGCGCTATTGCAACTATAAAAAAATTTTAAATGAACGGAATGTGGACGTGCGTACCAGTGACCTATTATGTACACTTCGCCTTTTCTCAAAATAGTCCTCGTGCGAATCAATTCTGGAGTCAGTGACCTACAATCTCATTGTCCAGACACTCAAAACGGTAAGAATATGTTTAATTAATTTAATCTTAATTGCGAAGCTTAAAAATTCGTATTGTCACAAAGCAAGGCACTCTGCCCATACTTAGATACTAAATTCTGTTCGCAACAAATACAAATAAATGGTTAATTTTCTTATTTTCAGATATTATTAAAAACTTACAACTACATTTTCGTTGAGTTAAATGATTAAAATTAAGATTGAATACGAAATCATAGTTAATAAAAATAAAAAAGTAAATGCTCACATTAACTGCGCATGAGTGAACGGATATAACTAACTGATATGTAATAAACATGTTTTTAATTTGCCAAATAAATTTTTTTTATATAAAAATGCTATTTACATTCAGTAGAAATCAGAAAATAAGAATTAAAGGTATATTTAAGGCAGAGGAGAATTGTTTACTCAGTAGTGCACATTCTAAAGCAAATAACATTTAACAAATTGCAAAAACGAAAAAGCTGCACACACATGTAAATTGCACATATCAGCAAATTTGTGAACAATTAAAAAATGTTGAAAACACACATACTACGAAAAATATATACAAAAATCATATAAGCAACAAAAGTTACCTCGTGTAGACTGGCAAAAACCACAGTTTCCAGTTATCACCGAACACTTCCTGGAAATTGGCGTATTTACCCAAATTGAAGCCATTCTTGTCTGGGCCACCAATGCGGAATATTGGCGCTCGAAAAGCCTCTAAAGAATTTAGGGTATATTCATTAGGAAATTGTTTCAATTTGATAAAATATGTTTTTGCTATTAGCTCACCTAACGTTGTACGATTCATAAGCGTCAAGTAGACATGGTAACCGAATAGGCTCACCAAGCTTATTGCAAACATTATCGATACAAAGAACAGGAACACTATGTTAAACCGTCCCATGCCACTATTCAAATCGCCCTGTTGTGAAAGTTCCAACTTCATTTTTGAACAATTTTGTAATTGTTTGATTTTGTATGGAATTCAGTGTAAATAATAACAACTACTTGATCAAAACATGCCACATGCATACAGCAAAGAAAAAATAGTATTTGTGTGTGTGAGTTTGCACTTACCCGCCAGAAGCGTATGAAATACTCCAACGATGTTAAGGCCACATAAAGGCAATAAAGTAACGCATAGCCCAAAAAGAGTACAAAATATTTGTAGTTTGTGAAGTTGACACAATTGTTAACCCACGGACAATGATGATCCATTTTGAGTACACAAGCACCACAGACACTACAGTGATGTGCACGATCTGGCTTGATTATTTTGCATTTTTCACAGAAACGCACCGAACCATTCAGTGTGCTAACAACGAATTACGAGGAAAGACATACATTTGAATTAAAGAAAATTGATAATATTCATTTAAAGCAAACCGATTTGTGACTGGCAGCGTCTTGGCAAAATTTTCTAGTATTCTCTTTTGTTGATCCTGAGTGTCAGCATGAAATATGTGCTCTATTTCTGCTTCTGGAATTCGCCACTGTGAGAGGTTGAAAAACAAAATTTACTTATACAACAAAAATTATAACGGGACGTCAGATACATAATTTATTATTATGCTTTTCCAGCGGCAAAAATATATTTTTCCAATCCGTGAAAAATCCCTTGTATTTAAAATAATTTTAGAGTACTTAAAGTGTTTCGGCTTGAAAGCATAATTATTAACGGTTTTGGAGATATAATTTTGGCCACCATATTCAATTAAAAAATTGTATTTAAATTCTTCCCAAAGTAAGGAAAAAAATTAACGCTTTTAGGTAAAGTCTTGTAATAAGAGAAATGTAAGGTATTAATTTATTTTCGTACTAAATATTCGAAAAGAAAACAGAATTGCAAAGTATTTAGCTAAAACCCAAACCGTATCAAATATGACGTCATAATATATCCGGTTTAGCTTCTCAAATACTAAAGTTGAAAACGAAAAATATACAAACTGACTCAAGCATTGTGATCGGCAAAAAAATTTAATAATTCATACATACTTATAATGGATCGCTGATTAAATTCTTTATAAAATACTGACTCATTTCGATTAATATAAAACATTTTTTAATAAGTTTCGCACCTGTTACATGAAGTAGGGGCTTTCGGGATAATAATAAATTGCGATAACGCAAACATTTCAGATAAGAATTGATAACCGTAAAATGTACGATTGCATTAAACCGCAAACGTATACACATATGTATGTATTTACAACAATGCAGTGCACTGTGTGCTTACACTTACATTCGGGGGAACTGTACCGACTGGTGTAAAGATGGTATTCCAATAGGACCAGAAAAACAATACACATATTATATGATAAAATATCAGAAAAACAATTTGTTCAAAGACGTTTTCGATGGATACTGAAAATAAACATATAACTGTAATTTAATTACTGCAAACGAGGCAATTATATTTGATACGTACGTAAGCAAAGCGACACCACATACGCATAATAGGACCATGCGATAACAGCCGCGATGAATATGACTGGTATCCATTTTAGTGCCGCCATACAACTGCCTAAAGCTGTTGATTTTTTACTCTCACCATCATAATTGCCCATTGCTGCTGACATGAACTGTTTCGGTATAAATTTGTGTGCTTGTTCTGAGGGCTAGCTATAGGTTGATGGTCAGGATTTGGCTTTGCATATATTGCGCACACATCTAGTAAGTGGTGCTCCAAATTTCTTGTAAAACTCGGTGCCACTTTCGAAACTTGCGATTCTTAAAAATTCTCTTAAATAGCTAATATATATTTACGTTACAAAATCACTAACACTCAATTTACTATCTATCGCACTAGTTGTACTTAAGTACAATTGATCACCCGCGCTTCGCCTGCAGTCGTTGGTCACCTCAATTTACGTACTTAATCATTTACTGACTGTTTTATATTTTCAACAATTTCTATTACTCCTCTGCCTTGGTAATCACTTGCAAAACAGTACGTATTCTAGACATGGCTTCTGTATGCCTCTACGTCTTATAATTGGATTATAACAAAAGATGAATACTTTGCAAATTGGCGGCTTTTGTTCTTCGACAAAACGGAAATAGTTGTTTAGCTTAGTGAAAGTGAAATTAAAGTTTTTCGTTTCCAAATTTTTGTCTATGTGCTGTTCACTATTATTGGAAAAGAAGAAAAACACAAAATAGCAACTGTCAAACAAAAAACAACGGATAACTAAACCAAGTGCTGGCAAGTGTTACGGGATAGTGTTGCCAGAAATGATGAATTTGACATATAGGAATCGTCCAAATACAAAAGATTTATGGTACACTCGAAATATTGATCCTCGGTTCAAAAATTTAAATTTATGTAATTTTGATATTTCAAAAACAATTTTTACATAATTATCAGAATAGACAATTTCTGAAAGGTATTGCGCAAAATAATCGAATTTACGATAAAAATAATTCTGAAAGGGACATTATAAGAACAAATTCAGAAACTGCAATTTATATACATATTTCTAGTCTAGAATTCAAAGAACTAATGAATTTTTTCAACCTATCCGAACGCACGTCCGAATGCAAAGCAATCAAGTCTAAGCAAGCGAGCTTAAAAAGAATTTAGTTAACAATATTTAGTATCGGAAAATGTAACCCTACTTGTCCAAAGTACACCAACATACAACTCTGTAGAAGAGAGAATATTGAACGTATGCTAAAAGAGAGAGGGAGGGAGAGCGAGAGCCATCGCAGAGCGTATGCGCCCCAAAACGCTTGAGGGGGGCCATGAAAAAGTATGCAAGTTGAATTGGGTTGCACAGAATTGAGTCAAAGTAAAGACGTTGCCGAGTACAGTGAAGTATACTAGATTATCGGAATATAGTTTGAACGAAGAATCCATCAAACGTATCAGTTTAAGAAAATGTAAATTTCATTACTATAAACCGTTAATTTGAAATATTAATGAATGAAAAGTGTTCTAAAAAATGCCAAAAGTGAAATAAAAACCCAAATAAGCTAATCGCTTATGTATTTGATTCGAGCAAAAGTTCGTTAAGTGAAAAGCAACAAAATTTTTATCATACACTTTGCCCAGCGATTACAAAAGTTACTACTAGACGGTCAGAGTCAATCTTCGTTTTCCTGTACGAATGCCACCGTATATGTACATAATATGAAAATACATACATATTTAAGTTTAGGCATTTGCATTTACGTATGTACAGTCGCTGTGCGGATTTAAGAGAACGAGCAAATGTCCCGAGTGTTTAGTATGTCTGCATAAAAGTTTTTCAGTCTTTTTATTCGCCTGTCTACTCCACCCCACCTAATGCGGTTTAACGAAAGGTGAAATATGATGAAAAAGAGAAATATTTCTGTGCGAGTGTATACGAGCAGGTATACTTTGTATGCATGGATATGTTCGTAGATAAAAATAGTGTGTGAGAAAACTGAGTGTTGTTGATTTTTCGACGACCGCGTTGAGGCTATCGGCTCCAACAACTACGATAAGGCGATAAGATTGTTTGTATGCTCTCTTCATCACGTTTGACTGTTTGTCCGACCCCAACCCATCATCTTCACGTGGACACATCTGTGTTAGTGTGCCGTGTTCATGTGATAAAAGAAACAGTGAAGGTGATATCTCTTCAGTCAGTTAAAAATATGATAAAGGCCCAAAGAGCATTTGAGGGTCTCAGTGGCATTGAACTACCTAGTGGATAACATATTTAATGTAATGCTTGCAGTTAGGCTCATATTATAAGCGCATACATTATATTAAAAAATGTTAATGCGAGTGAGAGTGTGGGTGACATACGGGGTAGCGTGTGATGGCAGTATATTTCATAACACTGTTTTGCCCAGCAATAACATTATTGATTATTTGAGAGAAGCAGCCCTTCTCTCTTCTTCGACGTCGTTATAAAAAGCCGGCTGCTGTGCGGCTGTCATGTCCTTAATTGGCTATGGAAACATATGCATGTCGTATACATTCTACATATTACATTACACATAGCAGTAAGTACTACTCGGTGCATTTCGAATGAGCCAAAGTACAACCCACATCCATACTACCCCATACACCACCTAGGCACACTGTTGATTTTGTTGTTGCCATTTATGATACGGGCTTTGTTGGTGGGTGATGGTTCGCGAGCCTATGTGCGCTCTCATACGCTTTCGCCACGGTCTTCGCTGCACGACTTGTTGCGATTTCCTTTCGCTACCTATGCTATTAACTCGCCTATATACAAATGTATGTATGTATCTACACAATTTTTGTACTACATATTGGTTATACATTAGCCTCGGCAGCAGCATTTATAACGAACGAACAAGCGGAAATTAATGCTCATTCATTTTCTTTACTCGACCACATGTCGGCGGGTTCAGTATTGCGTTATCCTTGTGTTTGCAACATTTCAGTAAAATTCAGTTGGTTTTCAAGTAGACATTTTTGTGGAAAATCAATTCGCCTTGCTTTGCAGTAGACCGCGGCGATGATGTACATACATATGTATGTATGTATGCTGCAGCGATTTTCACCTGCCATTTAATGTTTTCGTTTATTCATTTTCATTAAATTCCATATCCATTCGCTGATTTTTTGACCGAATTATGCGATTCGTCACTTAAAAGGATTGTGCAAGTAAATTTCGCCCGCAAAGTAGTGAAAACAGAAAGTAGAAATATGAATAAAATTGGAGCAATTTGTCGAATATCTCTTTCAATATTACGACTATTGACAAGCGCCGAATTCTTTAGCACTCAGACAAAAATGAGATGAATCTGAAGAGGAATTGGCTTCTTACAGATTAAATAATTATTTTAATAGAAATGCAACTATTTTCTGTATGCAGCTACTGATGAGTTTTTTCCACCTAAAACTTCACGAATCTGTTTTGAAAGCCAAAGTGTTCCTTCAAAAAATCAAATCAGCTGTTCAGCCTTCCTAAACTTTTCCATTTTGAGGATACTATCTTTCATTGCATCCGATAAGCCACTAAATTCTGTCTACGGCATAGCACTACTACATTCCTCGTACTGTTATAAATATAATAAAATTAAATTGAATACAGATTTTTAATAAGCTCTCAGAAACGCGTTATTTTATCAAATAAATTTTAAGAGCCATATAAGTAAACTAAGTCCAAGATTAAGAAGCTCGTGTGTGTTAACATTTAAAACAATTTTAAAAAGAAGAAATAACGTGCAAATAAAAGTGATAAGTTTTGCATCGATCATTTTGTTGTTGTTTCTTGGCGGTGATACCTTTCGGTGTGCCACATACTCGTATGTACAAGCTCTCTCTGGGGGCTGCTTTCGAGACTTGAATTTAATAACTTTTCCTTCTAGGCAGAACCACTGATACGTGCTATTAGCCATCATTTACATGTATGTGTGCGGTATATAAAAATCCGGGGAAATATCCACAAATGGAAAGTGAATAGTTTGAAAGAGAGATTAAAGTTTTATATAGACAATTGAGGGCTGTGTTTTGTTAACAAGAGAAAGTGTAAAAGCAAACCTGCTAACTAACTACCACGTCTGCAATCGTTCAGCTGGAAATTGTGAATAACCTGTGTGTCTGTGGTTTTGTCGCCTTAAGAGAACACTTTGGCAGAAGATAAGCTAACCGAAGGAATTGCCATACTAATTTTAGGAACATCAGAGAGAAATCAGGTGAGTCAAAGCAAATATGACATAAGAATAAATATTCAAGTGATCTACGATGCAAAACGTGCATTGTGATCCAAGTATACGTATGCATTGTGTAGCTTGAGGTGGGCATCGTGTAATACCGTACGACTTTGAAATGACCAGCACTAAGGCAAAAAACGCTGATAAGTTTGAAATAATTAACGATAAATTATCATAAATCCCAAAATGCAGAGCCTTGTTTTCCATTTTTTCTAAATATAAATCTTAAACAGTTCTGTGAGCTAAGCAAGACAGTTCAGTTATGTGAGTGTGTGTATCTAACAAGTCTTATGCTTCATTTAGTCACCGACGCAAACTGCGAACCGAATCAGCTGATACGACCTACCACCTTGTACGTGGATATCGGCGAAAATTGGATTTTTTATAACTGAAAAGCTGGATGTGTGCTAAACCATTTATGCAAATTGAGCAGCAACTACTTTGTTAGTACGGAAGGGCGGCATGTCGATGACTAAATGAAGCATTAATGCCGATTTCAGTTCTTATGCGCATTTTCCCCCCACGCAGAATATTTTTATGTCGGTGTGTATTTTCGTTCTGAAGACATTCACTTTAAAGTTTGTTTGGGCAAAGAAACACAGCAAAGTCCGTGACAGGAGGTACAACAGGTCGGAAAATGTGCTGAATTACCGAAGGCAAATTGTAATTTACGAGTTTCCGAGCTGAGCGCTATTCACGAGTAACATATGCATGTATGTAGGTGCATTCACTATATGTATATACATATGTGCGTATGTGCGCACACGTACTTTTTCAACGTGGCACTTTATGCATCGAGTTGATGTTCTCCCCGGTACTTACTTGATAGTGCTCCCGGGAGCTAAGGCGCCGACACTTGCCCGATAGCTTTTTGGTAGTTTGTTCCAATACGCAACATTAATTGAGCTCTGGATTGTCAGCTGCCAGATTAAATAATGAGTTGCCCATTATTAGGTTGCCACTGAGGCTTTATTTTGGGCATTTCCGGCTATTTTCTAAATTTAAAGACAATGTTTTTATGAAATATAAACCAAGTTTTTTTTAATAATTTCTTTTTTGTGTTCGAGAGAATAGCCGTGGTATAGTGCATAGAGAAGCAATTCTTGGTATCTGTCATGGTGGTCCAGATATCTAAGCAAGTCTTCAACTTAAGTCCCAACAAGTTTAACAATTAGTGGTTGGTTCTCAGGTCTCTCTTCGTCAAATAGTTGATAACATCATTTACTTGACCAAAATAATTTATGTGAAAAACTATCCAAATAGCCAATCAACCAAAAATAAAAATGTACATATGTTATGTAGTATGTATAACTTCAACGACAGACGGGTCTAAGTAATCGGAACGGACCCGGATTTTTGTCCGGCCAAGGACTGTTAACTCGGCACCATTCTACGAAACTATTTCATGGATGTTTTCTACCGCTACAACAACAGAAACAAAAATAACAACAATAACTTGTATATATATATATATATATGTACCACATACTCTTGCTAATATAATACTATCCCTTCTACCTTCACATTAAAATGCACATCAAACCACATCACATTACATGAAAGCAAAAATCGTCAAATATTTCCTCTACAGACTCGCTTTACTTAAAAACTTTAAAAGCTTTACTTTAAAAATATTTTGTTTTTTTGCTTTTAAAAGGAGCCTAAAATTCAACACACAGCAAGAAAGGCTGAATTTGAATATTTACTCGTATTACCGACCCTGAAAGCCTCAACGCTTACTAAAAAATTACTCCACATAAAATTTCGCATTTCTTCCTGTGACTAAGGCGTCCTATTAAAGCCTTTTTCATCCCAGTGGGCTGTGCGCACTCGTTTGGTTGTGTATGTGTGTGGGTGCGGTGTTAACCCCTAGCTGCGACTCAAGGTTAGGGTTGGGGCCGTATCGCAGTTCAACAAAATTAATGAGTCATTCATTGCGAATGAGTGGAGGTACAAGTACTATCCAAAGGTGCAGCAGCAGCGTCAACAGCCAGCAACGGTTTCGGCAAATGATGCTTCGTCAACCGCATATTGATGCATGTGTTTGCATTATTCGTGTATGTGTGCACATAGCTGTGTGCTATAAAAAAAGCGTAAGAAATCTGTTGAGCGCCTATTTGTAGGCAATGAAATATGCGAAAATTGCAACACATAGCTGATATGAATAGCTTTTCTTATTAATACTTTGATTAGTGAGTTAGGAAGCGATGGAAGCCATAACTCGAATTGTATTGAAGACTTCAAAGGCGGATTTGCAAATAGTCTTTGGTCGAATCTGTTTAGCGTCTATTTTGTATTTAGTATCAAGATTAGACTTTTATGGTCTAAAGCCTGATGAAATCCCGACTTCGAATTTCTTTCCCGCCGGTGCTCCAGGCACACAAGATCAAGATTTAATAAGTTATATGTATCGAGTTAGCAAAGTCGTATAAGAAATAATTATATTTTTCATGGAACTGGATAAAGGGAAAATTACGTTAGTTAGTATCTTTGAGTTATTCGAAAATCAGCTGTTCTGTTCTTTAGAGAGAGCTTGTACAAGCGACGACTTATCAAAGGTAGTGAATCCATATCCGGAAATTTATTTCAAAAACTTCGAACACCGAATGAACTCTTTGTTGATGAATATGCCTGCTCCCGTACACAAGGATATTTGAAAGTTAAATGAGAACGAAGTACACGGAAAGTTAGAGCAAATAGAAAAATAGAGTTTAAGGGGAAAGGAAGTCGACTAAATTGGAGATTAACTTTATCTTGAAAGTAAAACAAATATGCCATCCATAAGGCATAGAAAGCGCATACGTAGGCGAGCAAGTACAGTTACACATAACATAAGAAGAGAAGAGTGAGAAAAGACCGAACGCGCCATTAAATATCGCGGAGCTTCTGCTGAGGGCGATATACAACAACCGCTAATATAGAAATAAACTAGCGCTTACATATGTTCCATGCCGAAAATCATGTACACATATACTTTTGCATAGCCACAAACAGACTGAAATGAGGGGGAAAGCGGAAGTAAAGCCGTCGTCTGGGAAGGGTGTCAAGGTATATTAAATGTTTTTCAACACGAAACCGCACTTTGTGACAAAAGCAGGCATAGCAACAACTACAGCAACATTCCATCCGTCTGTCAAAGCGCAAGTGCCAGCAGGACGCCAAAAAACCAGCTGCTGTGCGGCAAATTTTGAAAAGGGGTAATGACAACAACAGCAGCTACAACAATAATAGCAAGGCAACATCATAATCATGAAGAGTTTTGTGCATGCCAAAAAATGTACTCATTTTATAAACATTGACGACAACAACAACATACTATCAGGCGTAGCCGCAACAACAACATTCGCGTCAAATCATCAAAGGGAATTTATTTAGTACGAGCAAAAGCCTCGCGGCTCAAATCTGCATAATGACAGACCTGTTTATAGATATTACGAATTACTTTCGAAATGATCAGCTCCTTGCGATTGACGCCCGTACGTGTCTGTATGTGTGCGATATTTTTCGTATTGCTGTGTTCCGTTGATGGATGGCTATATTGATTGATTGAATTACGGCGCTGAGCGCTCGAGCTTAAGATTCATGGCTGTCCGCTTGTCAAATGCCGAATGCCGATTGCCAATTGGTCGGCTCATTGTTGATTGAATCACACCTACACAAATATGAAATGGAGTGTTGATAAAATGTCGATTGATGGTAAATTACGAGCGTTCTTATCTACGAGTAAGGGATTGTTGAGTTGATATTCGGGTTGAACCAACCGGTCGGCGAGGTTCAATTCGCACAACGATTTTGCGTGACAGCTTTTATGTTTCTTGCAGTTTTACTCTGCTGTTCTGGGAGTTATATGATTTCACAGTTTAATAATGGCGTTTGCTTCTTTCTAAATTTTAATTATTGAACGATTACGCCCCGTAAACATGTGCATTAAATATGTTTTGCACACTAAGTACACCCTTATCGAAGACAAACATCCGTTCGATTTTAAGGCAAGGCAGTGAAGGGTTTTATAAAAAATCGATTTCAAATGTTCTATTTTTAGCGAAATAATATCATATTTTATTTTACTTAGATATCGTTTCAACGAGTAAATGTCAATATAAATATAAATGTGTACATTTTAACTACAACAGGCGCTGAAGAGTTAGATAAGAGAGTGAGATAAGATTTACCGGCGGCCAGTGTCAGGGAAGTTATGTTATTATATTGAATATATGCTATATATTTAAAATATAATTATAGTTTTTGTTTTATACACATACAACTTATGAGCTCATAAGTACCCAGTGCCCAAATGTTGAAATCCACAAGTCACAAGCCAACTAGTACGAACGACAGGCTCAACTAGTCGGCCGACAATGCTGGGCTAGGATGAAATGGCAACTGTCAGATTTATCATGTCTCATACCAGTTCAAAAGAAAAAAATAAATAGAGTTCAGTTATGGAACATAACCTAAATTAATAAAAAACAAGAAAAACTGTTATACTACCTTCATAAATACAAATGTTTTTCATAAAAAAACTTGATTTTGATCGTTCATATTGAATGGCAGTTATATGCTATAGTGGTCCGATATCGGTGGTACTGTCAAATGAGCAACTGTTTGGAACGGAAAAAAATGTTTGCAAAATTTCAAACCTACATATATCTCAAAAGGGTTGGTTAGGTTAAGTAACTCTGATAGACTCGTTCGCCTCACTCACACCAATTTTTGTCCTTAGCGATGCCAGATGGAGTGCCGTTTGGTAGTCCTTAACGCGAATTTCCTCACTATCGATATCTTTTTCAGTGCCTCATACTGTGATGTCTCTGAATGTTTGAAGCGTTGCCTTGCTAGCGCGGGACAAGTGGTCAAAAGTTGGTCCAAGGCTTCCCTGGTGCCTTGCTCTTGACATTTCTTGCGTTTGCCGCCACCAGTATGTAACCAGTGAGTTTTCCAATCATGTTCTGCTATCTCTTCTATCAATCAGGATGTTGTGGAATCCAAGACAGAATTGCTTAGCTGTCAGAATTGCAAACCAATTCTGATTTTCAACGGTGCCACAGAATCTGATTGGATTTTCGTCTTTTCGGACATATGCAAAACCAATATTCGAACCAGCTGTTTACTAATGTGACAAAACTTGCAAATGAATACATTTGGAATCAATCCTATTAAAGTTTTTAATGAGTTCCAAATTAAAGAAATATTTTAAGAGATAACATTTATCGAATGAATAAAGACGCATTTGGGTCTTAAATTACGTTTATTACGTTTTGTAAATCTTCTTTAAGGGGGAGGCTGCTTTAGAAGCTTCAAAAAATTGATTTTTTTTTGCTTAAATCTCTTTAAAAACTATCTAAGAATATTTCCCCAAAGTTATAGATGGGAATTCGAAATATTTGTCGAAGCTGGAAGGGAAGTAGTGACCGAGCGTCTAGCAGATATACTTATGAGCGCTTGGGCAGAAAGCGAAAACTTTGAAGCGATTTCTCGGTTTTACAGTTGTACGATTTTTCTTAATTGGCGGGCAGGATAGAAAAAAGCTAAACGTCGTATGGAATTGGGGCAAAGTTTATTATCTTTGGCTTTAAATTATCTTCTCTTTAAACTAAAAAAAATAAGAAAAGTTAAGTATGAACATATGTTTAAAGTAAAATTTTTTTAGTTAAAACCACTTTTTTTTTTAATTTAAAAAAAATATAAAATTTTACCCTTTTTTTCAATTTTCCTAGTTTCACTTGAACATAAGTTATTAAAAAATATTAATCTCTTTGAATTTTTTGTTTCCGATAGAAATGGCAATTGCTTCCCAAAGGCAAAATGTAAAAGATTTCGTATCAAAAAATTCGCGGATGATGTTTAAATATACTTATAACTATAAACCCTAGAAATTTCGCCTTAATCAATTATTCTTTCCTTCCCAAAAAAAACCTCAAAAAAATCGATTTTTTAAGCCTCTAAAGCAGGCTCCCTCCTTAAATATCCGCATTTTTTTCATTGTTGCATTAAAATCTAGCTCCGTGGCTTTTCAATAACAAAGACCTTTTCTCGGAATATACTGCAGTTGTCCGTTAGGTTAAAAGGCTGCCTTATGCCTAACTGTGGATAGAATCGATACTACTCAGAACAGATTTTCTAGAAAAGTTAAATGCCGTTGAAATGTTCAGGAACAACAACAGCAAATTCCTTATATTCAAGAGTCCTTTCAATATTTAATATCAGTGTATGGGGTGCAGACTCTACTGATCTATCTTTTGTGTATGCGTGTTGCTCTTTGGAAAAACTTCCTGGAGGCGCCGAGGCCCTGAAGTGCACGTCTAAGACATCCTTTAATGTTTTCTGCAGGAAAAAAGTTAAGCTTACAGGCCTAAGCTCCTTCGCCACAGCACGGATAGACAAAGCACATATTGCAGCATTGTTGGAATAATACCATCCATATCAGGAGATTTGTATGGGACGAATCCAGTGGCGGATTTGCTCTAAGGCCCAGTAGGCCCGGGCCTAGGGCGGCCAGATATTAAGGACGGCAAATCGTGCCAAAAAAAATCACTGATAACAACAAGATTAACAAGAAATAACTCAAATGCAAAGTATCTTAAACGTATGCTTATATAATCTTCCTAAATCACTATTTTTGCGTATCAAAGTATAAATAATTTCGTACATCGTACATATAAAGTATCTAGGAAGAATAGGTACTTAGGTACCTAACCTATTGTTATAACGCGCATGAGGTGCGTCGCGCCGCTGTGACCCCGTGCAAGCCGAAGATATCCCACTCGTACCAGGAGTGACAAGAGTAGGAGTGCAGCCCAATCCTCCGGACCAGGAGCTCTACGAAATCAACGACGATCCAGCTAAATGGACAATCGACGAGTTCACGCGTGATCACATTTGTAAGATCGGAGCCAATCAAAACATCCAAAATGATTTTCCCAAGAGTGAGCGCATTTACAAAGATAAAGCGCGACAGTTGTCGAGATATTTATTCGAACGTCAGCTTCTAAATGGTGAAACAGTTCCGCGAAAGTGGCTAATTTATTCCAAAAGTACTGGATGTGTTTTTTTGGTCCTTGTTTGCTTTTTAATGGCGGGGAGAGTCAGTTCGACAAAAAAGAAGGTTTCAATGACTGACTCGAATGTCAACTCATGAGAATTCGCCTACTCACAGATTATCTGTTCTGCATATGAAAGAACGAAGCAACGTGTTAGGTCGCATTGACCGCGCATTAACAATGCAATTAGATGAAGAAATAAATTACTGGAAAAACATTCTGAAAAGAGTAGTTGTATGCGTAAAAGCACTTGCATCACGTGGTTTGCCTTTCAGAGGACACGACGAAAAATTTGGATCAATCCACAATGGAAATTATTTAATGTCCTTAGAGCTTATCGCCGAGTTCGATCCGTTCTTAGCTAAACACATTACACGTTATGGAAATCCAGGCTCAGGATTTACGAGTTATCTTTCTTCAACCACATGCGAGGAGTTCAGTCGACTTATGGGAACCAAAGTTTTGGAAACAATTGTAATGGAAATATTAACAGCAAAATATTTGTCTCTGATCATTGACTCGACACCGGATATATCTCACGTAGACCAGCTCACTTATGTAATCAGATATGTCCTGCCTAATGGATCACCTGTAGAACGGTTTCTCAAGTTTATTCCAAACACAGGCCACAAATCACAACAAATGACAGATGCTGTTACTTCAACTTTAACTGAATTGGGAGTTGACATTTCAAACTGCCGCGGGCATGAAATGTCGCCCCTTGCCGATTATGTTCCCTGTTCAGCACACTCGCTGAATTTAGTAGGTGAATGTGCAGCTGAAAGCAGCCAAGAGGCTTGTTCGTTCTTTTCTCTACTCCAAGAGTTATACAATTTCTAAAAAACTGTCCTTCGTACAGGAATACGAAAAAGATTTTCGACGCAATCGAAAGCGTAAGCTGCTTCCTGGCGAGACAAATACAGGTGAAGAGATGCCACAAAAAATGGCCGTGAAAATTTTAGAATAAATACTTTTTTAGTAGAAATTGATACATTGTCAGAAGAACTGAAAAGACGTCGGGATTCTTATAAATTACTCTACAATAAATTCTTTATTACCAACCTGACGAATGTAAACATCTCAGAAGTCGAAGATAAGGCCAAGGCATTGCAAAAGATTTATTCTACTGACTTAGAAGACGATTTTAAAAATGAGGAGCGAAAGAGTGCAGTCAGTTTGTTGAAATGGTTACGAACCGAAGGTCTTCAAACCATTTACCCAAACGTGGATATTGCTCTTCGTATGTGTGTGTGTACACCTGCCAGTAACTGGACTGGAGAAAGATCGTTTTCTTGTTTGCGGAGAGTGAAAAACTATTTACGCACAACAATGACGGAGCAGAGGTTAAACGATCTAGCTTTGCTTAACATAGAAGCTGATTTTTTAAGCAAATTGGATTGCGAAGATTTGATTAATGGTTTTGCTGCGCTTAAGTGCAGACGAGTTTTGTAACACATTGTACGAGTAAAACATTTATTTTATTAAAAACAAAACCTAAAATCATTTTTAAATGTCCAATCATCCCTGAAATCTCGGAAAATATTATAAACTTGCCTTATCCGCTAGCTTTTAGTTAAACAATTTTCTGAATCAATTAAAAGTGGGAATAAAGTAAATTCATGAATTATGTCATTAGTCTATAATGATGGGTGCTGAGAAAGGGACGGCACATGGCCTGGGGGCTAGAGCGGCTAGGACTGCAAATCCGCCACTGGACGAATCCACATACATGTTTCTTGAATTACAATAAAATCGATAATTGTACTTGTAATCTAGTACTACTTCTAGACTAGTGCCGTTTCTGCAGAGTTTGGTATTTCAATGCAGGGTACATTCAATGAGGCAAGTCAGGCCGGCCTATTTTGTTTACTTTCTTCTCTTTTTTCGCTCAATTAATGTAGGTGTGTATGCGAGTCTGATAAAAAAAGATGCTAAATAATATGTAATTAACAACTTAACGGTTTTATTATAGTGGTACGTGCCCCATTAACATTGAACTTTTCAAGTGAATCTAAGCATTTGAAGCCACTGTATGCATACGTATGTATTGTAATTTGGATTGCGGGTATGCAACTGTATAATGTAGACATGAAAAATGTAAATGCGGTGGATTACAATTTTTATCGATTCTTACTCTTTAACATCGGGAAAATATTTGGTTTTCATATTCTGGTCCCGCATACAAGTATTTCAGCAACTGACAGCTCTTGTGAAAACGAAACTTGAAAAAATGTACTTTTAACAAATAAAATTTTCGCAAAAAAAGAACTATATTTACTTATAAATGTATGTATTTGCATTAAGCATTTCTCGGCTGCAATCCAGACCAATCTCTTGTCTTCATACTTTTTGTTTTTATCTTTGTTTACTCTCTGATATTTACTTGATTTTAGCATTCAATTTTTACTTTCCTCACATTGTTTTTCTTTAATAAACATTTTTTTCTGTGTTGTAGACAATTTTAAATATTTCTGTGCCTCGCAGCGGAAAACTCATTTATTTTTCAATCTACAAATGCACACACTCATGTACATATGTACATATATGCTTCTGTTTTAAAATGTATTCGGCTATTCGTGGGATTCCAAGAAAAGACATTTTCTTATATATTTTGCAACTGTGCATATATATATGCCGGTGGCTGTTTTATATACCAGATGTTATAAATTATTGTCGGCAATTTTTAAGTAACAAATTGTAGGCGAATTAACTTTTCTTTGACAATCATAAGATCCAACAAGACATCCTCCTTTCGAATAATTGAATTTCAATTATTGAAGCAAAATTAAACCTAATTAGATCTCAACCGCAGAATCATAGATCTCCTTTTTTGGGAAAAACTTGTAAAAATTCCATTTGAAAGAAAAGGGCTCTTACAACTTGCTCGTTTCTTTTCCGGCAGCTATTAACATTAAATATTTGTAGAAGCAATGAATCAGTGGCCTCTGTCGGAGTTCGGCAGTACGGTTTGTCAATCAAAATGTCACTCAATTTTTTGCATAGGTGCCATATTAATATATTTCAATGTTTGGTTGAAGATGAACTCTGAGTTGTCACGTGAGACTGACTAGCAGAGATACCCGCCCAAATGTATACGAATACCTATTTACGTACATATATACTTAACCTAACTATTTTGGGGCAATGTTATCGCTCTGCTGTCTGCCGTTATTGATCGCCCCCAGGCTTGGTATTCACATGCCAAAGCGAGATAAAAATGTTATAACATCGACGCGGTGCTCTTAGAAGATTTTCGCTCATGCTTTAAGCACACATTTATTGAAGTCTGGTCAGTGGAATTTTGAAAAATATTATCACTTTTGACATTGAAAGCTTTAAAGTTTCTTAAACTGAAAAATACATTCCAGTGTTAACAACATCCTGTCTCCTCAATGGACCCGTCAAGCTTTCCGAAGTGGAGCAATCAAGAATTGTAATTGAATATTATTTGTTGTTGCTGCAAACACTCCAAATATTTTACCTAAGTTATACTGTTATTCACTATACAAGTCAAATCCAATGTCAACAAGAAATCAGTCAAGCCGCTACAGACAAACTCGACAAAAGTCGGCTCAAAGAATAAGTGAGACACGAAAAGTTGGCGGAATGAACAAATAACCTTATTAAACTGTTTGTACACGATACAAGCCATTAAACGCACACAGCGAATGAAGGATTGAGGAAAAATGGTTCCATGACCTTTCAGGCGACCCAATGATCAACACACACACACATGTGCGAATACAGTAGTAACTACATTGAAATAACAAATCAAACACACACATTAACACACTAACACATTTTGTGTATGGATGTAAGTATGAGCATAAGGTTCTGCCACAAGTTGACTAATCGACTGAGGCTACCCAATTGACTGTTGAATAGTGGCTGTCTGCTGTTGGGCAATAGCACTGATTGACGCCAACAATAACAACGACAAATTCACGAAAGTGATTTAACAAAACCACGTTGTTTCTTTTGTTGCTTTTATAAAAGCCCTCCGACACATGTCCAACAGTGACGCCAACACCCAAGCAAGACAAAGCGGTTGTCTAGAAATCATTGGCAAAGATAACGGCTATTTTGAGTGTAAGAAAAAGACATGGATTCACTTTCGTTTGTGCGAGCAAGTGGAGTAAGTTAGTATCGCAGACGCTTTTGGTACACCTTATCTGAGAAGTCACGCGCCGAAATTGCGAAAATGGCTAATGGCAAATGGCCTTACTGCCCTGGGGCAATAAGACAATAAACATTGTTGTAGCCAGTCATTCTGTGCTTGTTCTCTCGCTCGGTCGCCCACATTCTCGTACGCAACCGTTATTCGCACTTCGTCTAATGACAATGATAAATGAGGTGTGAATTCTAGTTTGTCGCTGCTCGCTATTTTTTTCTTTTCGGAATTTTGCGTCTCGAAGACATGAGCGTTGAACCGCAAAGAACCAATAACATGCTATGGACGTGTGCTATGTCACCATGCGTAACTTAAGTACATCCATTGATTCTGTGAGTGAATTTATTGCCTCCGCCAGACGGCCAGACGGCCAGTCATCCAGTCAACGAATCAACCAGTCTGCCGTTGAAGCAGTGTGGCGGCTAATAAAGCCACGATTGAAGGTAGCAGGTGTGAAAGCGCAAGTACATGAAAGTGAAGTATACAACAACAACAAGTAAACACATTATTTATTTATAGAAAATAAATATTGCGAGCAATAAAGCAAATAAAACGACAACAAAAATTCACTTAACGTCTGGTTGATTGCTATTTAACGCCGCAATTCCATCAATGGAAATAGCGAAAATATCGAGCGGAGCGGCGCAAGGTGAGGCAAGTATATTTCATATGTGAGTGGCTGTGCAAGCGTAAACTTGATTTTGTGCGTTCGATATGTGCTTGCACTCACAGCTGTACGCACCTCTGACATGTAAGTCCACACATACGCGCTGCTTATAGGCGCCGTGCCCCAAATGCTTGTCTGCGGACCGGTGTTGCCACCCATACTGATCAAGCGTACACTTAAGGCAGAATCCTGTCTAACGGGTATGAGCGCATAGACATTTCAGGCATTTCGTCAAAGTTCATTGGCATGCAGCAGATTTCAGTCAATATTGGGTCGCATTAGTGTTTTTTTCTACAAATGTTGAAACTTTCGTAAACTTTGGACTTATTAAAAAAATTTTTAAGGCTTGATAACTCTAAGAAATTCCTGCTTTATCCACTGCCTGCGGTGCGTATGAGTGACTTTGGGTGACGGCTAACGATAAGTTGAGGAAAAATTGCGAATAGTACATACATACATACATACATGTGTTTAATATACATACATATGTACAAGTGTATAATAACTTTAGTGTGCTCAATTTGGAAGCACAAGCTGCCACTCAAACCTTACGCTTTCAAGCAAATGATGAGAGAGCTAAATATTGAAGAAGAAGATAAGCTTTATAAATGCATAAGTAGATATTGGTGATTTTCACCGTAAACGCCTCTGCAATTTTCCAATTGTAGATCACAAAAAATGCTTCCAAAATTATAAAATCAATTCAAAGAATGGCTTCATCAACGTTTGTCATGAACAACCCAAGTACAGACATACATACGTACATATGTCTATATATGATAGCCACATAGCGCAAAGTCAGTCAGACATATCATTTTGTTAATAAACATTTAATTAATTCAATGCGTGTTATTGACAATTGACAACAACAGCAACAACACCACACACATGTTCATCATATTGCCACAAATATACGCGCGCATTTATGTGTGAGTACACTTGCATGTGTACAGTGTTCAGTAGCATGTGGCTGTGCGTGCACAGTTCACCAAAAAAAAAGAAAAAAAATCACAAATACACCCATACGTACATACTTATGGTACATATGTGCAAGCAAATGTAAAGAAACTAATAACTAAAGCGGTAATGCGAGATTGCGGCTAGATCAGCGATCCCACCGATTCTGCTGCCCTCATGCTTCAATTGTAGTTGACATTGAGTTGCTGAAATGAAATTATTAAAACCAAATAAATTAGTCGTCTGGTCATGATTTGTTTTCGCCTTTCAGCGCAAATTCAGTCAATTTCCGAATTCACGTGATTTATTTACCGAACAACGCGGCTGCCTTAGCTGGACGGCGCAATGTTGCCGACTTCATGTCAATGTGGTTCGCTGGAGTTGCATCTTTTCTTCAGTTTTTTCTTCAGCAAATAATTTGAGAATATTCGGCTATTTTCACAGTTATTTGCTATCCGATCTGAGCAATTACTTCGGCCAATCTATAAAAATCCATGCAAAAATTTCTAAGATTGCTTGTAAAATGAAAAAGTTGTTTCATACAAGCACTTCCGATCATTTAGTTTGTATGACAGGTGCATAGTGTACCGATATCGACGGTGTCAAATAAGCTTCTTGGGGAGAAGAAGACGTGTGACAAATTTCAGATCGATATCTCATAAGCTGACGGACTAGTTTGCGTATTTCAGATGGACGGACAGAAATGGTTAAATCGACTTAGCTCGTCATGATGAACATTTATATATGTATATATATTTTATAGGGTTTCCGACGTTTCCCACTGGGTGTTACAAACATCGTGGGTTTCGGATGATTTAACAACTGCAGCCAATTGGAAATTGTAGTTTTGGGAAAAACGGTTCGAAGATAAACTGATGGAACTGAGCGGTTGCATTTTGGAATGTTGTATTTATTTAAATGTATTTGAAATACTCATCGACAATTTTAGTTTGCTATCGGAATATGCAATAAACAATAACTTTTAAAAATTTCCCACAAAGCGTACCTCTTGAGTACTAAATGGAACCCTTGCAAAGTTTGCCCTTTGTTTCGCGGCATAATACAAAATTCAAAATTTCTCCGATTGTCCTAAGTGTTTGTGTGTAGCGTAAGTGAACTGGTCTCATATATGTATGTATGTAATTAGTGTCATCAGCCCAAATGTGCGAGCTTTTTATATATGTTGGCTTACATTTAAATATACTACATACATATGTCTGTCTGTCTTTATAAATACATTTCACTTTTGTTATTGTCGTTTTGTGCTCTTTTGTCTTTTGACAATTAAGTACGCTTTGCTGTCACTTCATTTATTTATTTCCCTTTGTCTGCATCTAAAGTGTTGGTGTAAACATTTTGACTCAATTGACAACTTTTAACATGACTTAACATCTCGCAGATTTCTTTTTCTCCACTTGTCTCTGCTTTGCTTTGCTTTTGTTGTCTTGCTTTGCACATAATTTATCGGCTTAGCAGCGTAGACTTTTTGTCGGCGGCATGTTGCGGTGCGCCGTGATTTCCACACACTCCCACATACCGATATCTGCTTACCTCAGCAGGTGTCTTCATGTATGTAGATGGGCATGTACCAACACATACCCTACATGAGTTCATGCGAGTGGGTATGCCTCCATTAGTGCCCATTGTTTCACTTGTTTTTGCCATTTCTACATTTCGGCCTTTCGAGCTCGCTCGTTCAGCGAAATACTTAGAAATTGAAAGTAAGTGGCAAGTACAGAGCTGATCACATACATGGCTGTGAGTGCATATATACATACACATGAGTTCGTGTGTCTGTGTTCTCGTTTATAAAGAGTGTGACAGTAGGAAATTTGAACTTTCTTTTTTAACTATTTTTCAACACTTAATCTCAATCTTGGGCTTTGAAAGTAAGCCGAGGAGTACCGGGAGATAAAGGGCGTTCCGAAAACCGAGATGTTCAGTTGCCAGTTAGCAACGTAGGCAATTTATAAATTATTTTTATGCTGAACATTGGCCTATCCGTACAAGGTAATTGTGGTAAATCCCAGTTATTTTAGGTGAGTTTTGTCCTATGCCCTATGCTTTTGCAAGACTTCACAACATTTTGTCTTCAATTACACTCAGGGAAGGGAGTTTACACTAATAGTAAAGTTAATCATATGTATATATGTAAATACATAAAAACGGCGGCAGTACTATTATAACACCCTTTATTTGCAACATGCCAGAAGCCGTCGCCAAATGCCGGTAGCCCATTTACGAGCTTGTACACGACGAAATTAATTACTGACGGCACAGCTACTGCCAAGCATTTACAAGCACCTACAAACGTCCATAAATGCATGCAGGTATTCTTATCTCACCAGCGAGATGACTTGTGTTAAGATAGGAGCATTGCGCGCTCGCCATGTAACAATTCATTCAGCTGCTCTTCTCATACACGTCGTTATCTCTCTCGTCTTATCTGCTGTTGTCTATTTCAGCAACTCAGCATTATCTCTCTAGCGGTCAGTGCTTTGGCTGAAATTGGCTGAAATAAACAGAAAATTCGGTGGCTCTTTCTCGCCGGCGATCTCATCTTGTGTAGGCGTTTTAATAGAAATCACACTTTATGGTGCGTGGGTGCAGATGTGTTCCATTTATTGCAAACACACATTTTTGATGGTTTCTTTGTTTCAGAGAATTTGCTTTTAAAATGAAACAATCATTTAATGCATCATTTAATGTGTTCTGAAACATTTTATGAAATTTGAATTTTGCCAGCTCATTTTAAGCAGATATGTAAGTTGTTGGTGTATGTAAGGCGAACTGGGAAATAATGCTTAAACTCGTACTTAATTGGAAAGTGTTTGGAGTGAGAACACGACCACTAATTGGTGGATTGTCGGGTCGTCGCTGAACACTTTTATAAGGAACAGTTCCCCATTACTCACAACACTTTTGTTATTATATTTTATTCACTTATTTATATATTTGCTTAAAGCCTCAGCTTATCGATTCCAGTATTATGGAGAGTTGCACAAAATAATTTAAAATTTTGACGTTTGGTAAAAGGTCGCCTTCCCCACTTTCTAGGGAATGCGCATGTTTTATGAGAGATGTGAAAGTAATGCCTAGAACATTATAAATTCACACATAAATACTGACAATATTGTTGCTCTTTGTCTGGCATCCTCATTCAACATGAAATTTTCGGTCTTTTTTATCCACACTCTCTGTGTGACTTTTTGAGTAAGTTTTTTGAGTGCTTCATTAAACAGTGTCTAAATTTTTTGTGATAATGCCGAGTTTATTGTTTTCATTTCATTTATTACCTACAATCTACTTGAACTTTTCACTGCTTGATTTCGATATGTGGTATGTGTGTACGTATCAAGTAATGTTCTTCAAGCTCATTAACTATTTTTCTTTACTTTTTTCTAGGTATGTCCGATAAATTCAATATTCAGGGTGCAACTTTAGTGGAAGTCGTTGTTGTAATATTAGCAGGGCAACAGGAAAAAGTTGCCAAGTCCAAATTGATGCCCATTCACATGCTCAACGAAACGCTCGTCTTGAGAAACTATTTTCTCCCAAGTTTACAAATACAAACCTACAAACTAGCACCGCTAAACTCTCCCTTCATTAGCAATAGCTAGAGCGATTGCTTGATCGTGAAATCTGAAACAAATTCTACTGAACAGAAATTATTCTGCTTTTCTCTCAGATCTTATGCGTATATGATATGTGTGGTTTACTTCTGAAAGCCGTCACCCACTCTCAATATGCATATTCCCTTCAGATCCTACAATTGCAGAGTTGAGTTTGTGTTTTCCACTTACTATCCTACAAGAGAAAATCCAGATGCCCCTTTCCTCTAGCAAAGTACTAAGTGAAAGTTTATTTGCTTCTGCCAGCAAAGTTCTTCACCTCTTAGCTGAACTCAAATGCCTTAATAAGTAAAGCTTTGTTAAATCAATTAGTTTAACATGTCTTATCACTGTTTGCTCTACTCTGCAGAAGTTTAACAAATTCGCTTAGCGGTGATATTTCTCTCAGCAAGCAAGTTGGAGCAAATTGTGCAAACATCCATGCTTTTGTATGTGTGGACAGGTGTAAGCGTCGCTGAGAATGTCATCGGTGTTAAAATGACGAGCCGCGGGAATTCGAATATATGTATGAGTTGTGTGAGTCAGTGGACTACACGGTCACCGGACACCTTTGCTTCTAACTAATGTAATTCACTTTGTATTTGGTTGCAGTTTTCCTGTCCGTTAGCGGTGGCATCAAACGCTCGCCTCTCGGAGTTGTCTAATTGGATTTCTGTTTGATATTTCATTAATTACGGAATTTTCTGTTCCGTTATGGAATTCAAATTTCCTTTTACTTTTGGGACTTGTAGAATCACTGGTACCGTTGGAGAGACTTGTGTAATGTTGTCAATGCTGCTTTAAATGCTGAAAAATTCTATCGAAATGAAAAAGATGTATTAAAGAGTTCAGTTGTAAGCCGATTTCAAACTGCGTTAGATTTTATTGAGAATATGTTCAATCCTATATACTAACCCCAGCCCAGGGATGCGCCATAGCTGTAACGTGTAGACATAAACTCTCTCTCATTCAATAAGCTCATGGCTGAGCTTGTTTTTCCGAATGGCGAACATAAAATAATGAGAAATTATTTACAGCCGCCACTTCCTAATAAAATTTTAAATCAGTTTTGCGCTTCGAAGAACTTGTGCGCCCATTTCAATTCACTCTCAATTTCGCCATCTTGTGCGCTAGATAACTGCACAGCATGGCGTTGAGTTGGATTTATTTTGGCATTACTCGGATTCGCGTTGTGCAGTGTTGTTGTGCTTTCATGCAGAGGACATTTAGTAGAATTTTACAGTTGATCTACTTCAATATGCCGGCGCTCAGTTTCCTGATTTTCATAGTGAGTCAAATGGCACTCAAACTCACGACATTCAAATCTTTTTGTAATAAACTTCGGTGCCGCGTTGGAAATTTTACGAATAAGTGCTTTATTTGGGCAATAAACTCGCAGTGTGGTCCACGTGTACATATATTTGCGGTGTGAACCCCCCTTTGGTTGCGTAAAATTGAAATTTGCGAGATAGCTTTTCAAGCGCTGCAATTTGATAACATTTTACATTTAAATTGCATTCATTCTGCAGCGGTTTCTCGTCGCCTCAACTCATTTTTTTTCCTTTTATCTTTCCAAATAAGCAAAGGCAGTAAGTAAAGGTTCATTGAAAAGTTATCAATTTGGCTTCCTCTCTTTGCTTATTGTATTCTCAAATTGTTTGGTTTAAAGAGTGGGCGGCGTCAGTTGGACTCTTTTGCGGCTAGCCCTGCAAAGGTTGGCAGTTGAATGAGTCGCGTGATACCACCGCTCACCTGGTCACCAACACCCAGTTTGTGGTTTAGTTTACTTTCGCCATATGCATACACCTTCAGATCATTGCCAAAAAGAGATTATTTCTTTGTATTTGAAGTTCTCTTTATGGCAACAAAAAGTTATGGGAAGAATGATCTGGCCATAAGGTCATCATCTAAATCGTTTGTTATAAGAAACTAGATAACAGGGGTTACCTCAATCCTTCGATGAAAAATATACGTCGACTTCGCCATGTTGAACTGCTCTCTCAATCAAAAAATATTATGCGAAAGCAGCCGCGAAGTTAGTCAGTACTATACAATACAAGTAAGATCTCTTCTTAATTGAACCAGACCGTTTGATATAACCCATTGTTTGTTCGATTCGCCAATCTCAAAGTTTTGACGAAACGATGACCGCCTTGAGGTATCTTAAATTAGACGTGCTGGGGTGGCTTGAAGCATTAGCTGCAGCACAAGTGTAGTGACACGGTGGATTGCCAAAAAAACAAGCAAATTTGGAGAAAGTCTGGAAAATTTAATTTTTGTGTGGTCGGAGTCACCAGCGAGTATAAATACATATAAGTATGAGATTCTGTAGGAAATTTTTGAAGTAATATTACCCTATTATCCGCGTCTTTTTCAGACTAGTCTGAGCATATATTTTTTATGTTTTGCTTTGTAAACCAATGACGAGTGTGTGAGCTAATTACAATGTTTCAGGTAGTAAATTTATAGGAAAACCTCGAGTACTTCGTCCGTATGATGGTGTGTTTGTAAAAGAGTGCTGTTCGTGTCTCCACAACTTTGATTGTGGTAAAGTAATTGTTAGAGCGAGGACTTGTCTACTGATAAGCAATTTATTTGCACAATTATTTTCAGTCTCACACATACACACATACATACATATTATATAAACATCTAATAGTCATAGAGTTTGTGTGCATGCTTGAGTATTCCTACGACTGTCAAATGCAAAGAAAAACTCGCTGTTACGCAGTCAGGAAAATGATGGAGCAAACATCCGGAAAGTGAACACATTTTGTAATGGAGAAGGATCGGTGAAGGGGCAGAAGAGTTTTGTGGTCAACTGTCAAAAGCACACATATGAAAATGAAAGCGCCGCAAAAAGCAAAATGTGATTTTGCAATTTAATCAGGACATGTCGTTTATGGTGATAACACTACTTTTGTTGTTGTTATCGCTGTTGTACTCAACATTGTTGGTGAAATGAATACCTTTGTTTTCACACTTACATAACCGTATGCGCGAAGACGTCTTCCTTTTGACAGGTGAAGGCTTATCAGCAGCTAGTTACGATCTGCAACATACTGCACTGTGAGCTAATAAACGGCTCTTTTGATGTATGTTTGGTCCACCAACGCTTATCATTGCATTTCAGTGTAATTGATAATATAATAATTTGCCCACGGGCAAAAAGCGATAACTTTAAATTTGCTCCCATGAGAAGTTCCAATGAGTTTAACGAATCTGACTGCATCGTTCCCCTCGCACATTGTTTGCTTTGTTGAAGGAAGGAATGCTCTGCCATAAGTTAAGTTAGAGAGCTAAACTAATAGATTCCGAAAATTTCATCTTAAAATAGTACATGTCAGCATGCCATCGCCCACTCTCTTGAGAAACCACTTCACTTGCTGGTGTTGCGTGCTGGTATAATTAACCCTGCTTGCCAAATGACGTCATTTGATCCCCATCGGTTGGTTAATGAGCAAGGAGATTAAAACAGTAGCCTTCTCCCTTGCAATAGTATCTACAGCTCGGCTTCTTTCGAATTCAGCCCAAATTTATTTTTTGTTTTTCAGTGACTATTTTTACATGTACATTATTCGGTGAGGTTGTCGAAAGGAGAGATCGGTTGGAAAGACAAGAACTACTTTTATAAAAAATGCACTTATAATTGTTCCTTCCTGCTCACTCTTCTATCCTCATGCATTTCGCGTGAAATTCTCTAATATATTATATAAGCACATAATTTTCTCAAATGTTCGACATGTTTCTGCAATTCCTTTAAGAGACGGGCGACCATCTACTCCAATTGTGCCATTCAGAATTCCGGACACGTTGCTGCTTTTATTTCAAACTGTGGCGCAAAATGTTGTCCATAATTTCATTTCTGTCTATAAATACATACATATATGTATGTAGATAGTGCACAGCCGAGAGTGAGCGTGCTGCAGCGAGTTGCTACGTGCACACACACGAGTTCGTGCAAATATGGTTACCGTTATTACTACCGCAAATGTGCGCTTAAACACACTGACGCACACAGAGACCGAAGACATGGTGTCCTCGCTGACGACTAAGCCTGTGGAAGAAATACGTCTTTAACGGTACCATGTTGCAGCAATCAGCCCAGCTGCAACAGCCAGAGCACTTTTCTCTATTACTGCGCCATTTCTCTGCGCCACTCACTTTGCCCAGTTTTACTCGTAAGGGTACTTGCACGGTTTCCTTTGACACTGAATGCTCGGAAGCCGTCCTGGCGAGGATTTGTTGCCTTTGGCTGGCTGCTGTGGGTGTAGGGAGGGAGGAGGTGGTGCTGAGGACTTGTGGCGTTGCAGCACTCGACTCACTTGACTCATTCGCACAATGACACTGAAAATAGAGTGTCTCTATCGCCAGCACAATGGGAAAGAAATATAGGACCAAAGATGAAAGAAGTCTAGTGGAAGTGTGTGAGCCCAAAAAGAAGAAGATAAACTTTTTCGACAATGACAATATGAAATTATGAGCCCGTGTAGGCTGCGCCTCCTGTATTCTCCATGTTCGCGCTATGTGATTGCACTGGTCAACAAAATCAAATTTTTCTGATGCCTGCACTCGTAGACATCTTTTAAAAGCGTCCATGAACCATTGGTGTTGCAATTTTAGTATACTCTTTTATCACTTGGCTGTCATTTTGATGATGGAGTTATGTTAATCTGCTTTTTTGAACCAAAAGAAACATCGAAGAGTCCAGGAGTTCAGTAAAAGTGTTAAAATAACTAAATACTATAAATAGAGATTAACAATCATTCAATAATTCAGAGTCAGGTGAGAAGTTCAGAATGAATACTTAGTTAACACCATCTGATCGACTTGAGCTAGAGCAGACACAAACTGCCTTAACCTCAAAAGATGGTGTAGATTAGTGTTATGTCGTTATTTTTCGTACTTTTTCCGTTGTTGTTGCATGCAACAGCTGGCTCATATAACTGCTTCACGGCCACAAGGCAGGAATGGCAGCAAATATGCGCTTTAATGGCGCTTCGCTTCCCGAGTCTGTTTCAAGGGCAACTGTCTATAACTCACACAAACATACATGTATGTACAGGCACATGCACAATGATCGAGGAATTCGTATATGAAGCCACCAGCAAAGCAGTAGACCGTATTCGTACCTATGCCGATTTTTTGTGTGTTGATCAGTGTGTCCCAGCTGGGAGTCATCTCCATGTGAAAGCAAAAGCAGACAAATATATACACAACCTTACACTCCCCGAGAACTCAAAGCACATAATAGATAGACTGATTCTTATTTTGCTTTTTTCGGAGAAAAGAAATTGCCGTTCTGCACATTTTCGGTAAACATTTTAGTGAGTGCTGAGTAAAGAAGGGTTTTGAGCTACAATTTTCTCTCGCTCTGCATCCAAATTTGATTAAATCTAAGTGGGTGTGGGATTCTCTCAGAGCTTTTTAAGGTCTGATTCAGGTACCTAATATCCACCCCATATTTAAAGTGATAACATTTTCGCCGTGTTTGCTCATTTAAATAGTGGAGTAAGCATCGCTATCGCTACTCATCTCATCTTTTCAGGATCATCTTTAGAATCATTTCCTCGGGTTGCTATTGAAAAGCTGTTAGGCCATAAACTCTTATTACTGTGAATTCTAAGAAACTGGTTACTTAATAAGTGAGCACCTGAAGGGTTTTGAGCTCCCTTATTTAAGGTGACCTGGTACTGACTGCTGCATTTCGACGTGATATATGTTGTTTGGACTTCCGTTGCAAAACAGCCACGCCATTATTAATCACCCCCATAAAGTTCCGTTAGCGCAGTGGATAAGTAGAAACAGTAGAAAATTCAATTCGTATGCAAAGGGTTGTGAGCCTATGAATGCCCGTTTAAAAGGAAATGGAAATGAAAGCGAATAGTAAATTAACTCTCCGATATATGAGTAAAAAGTTGCAAACAGCCAAGGGTATTTATCCGGTAATATATTAACAATGAAATGCGTTGCTTGCTGCCACATGACGCAACGTCGGATAAAGATGGATGCCTAATAAAATGAAACCTGGACAAATAAGCTTCGAATACCGATTGAGTAATCACCGACGTAATGGATAACGTCTCTAAATTGAGCAATAAAAGGTCGGGTTTAATATAAAATGTGGTCACGGTATTCCGAAACCCCGCTACGTCAGTTCAATCGACAGAAGTGTGCACTCACAATCTAACATTATACATAGTTCACAAGTGCAATTGTTTACGTATGTAAATATATGTATGCATGTATGTACGTATGTGCACATGTGTGTGAACATTTTTATTGAGTAATGCAATATGGCCGGTACATGGCTAATGACTCTGTAAAGAGGTTACAAACTACGTCAGTACTCGGTGTATGCCATGGCAACAGAAAGCAATAATTGCAATAATAACAACAAACACCACCCATATGTAGGCATAAATCACTGCAAATATTGCCATGCTCACATGTACACTGACCATGTTATGTAATTTTAGAGCGTAAACTGCCAGCTTGATCCCCATGAGGCTAAGTGCCTTCGCTCGAACTTATGGTAATGAATCTTAGATCCTTGTACACTCACTCCGTTACTTAAGTTGCATGTGTATCTTGGTGTATGTGTGTGTGTCTGTTTGCAAAAGTGGAACGGAAATCCGTTGGCGGCAAAAGTCCCGACAAATATGGTAAACACCACAAACATTCGCGCTTATTCATGAGTGCAATAAAACCACAGCCATGTGGTCGTGTGTGGGGTTATGCACGACATCAAGGATATCTTCGCTATGACTTACGAGCGTCAGTTTCTTAGTCGGACGAATCACGCCTCATCCGCGCCTGGCTATTGCTAGGCAAGTGTTGTTGGCCACTGACCACCACCACCGACTTGATAAATATCTATTCCTGTCCCATTGCTTGCCTTGATTGTCGTTCACATTACATGCATACATCATATGCATATATACTCCAGTCGTTTGCATATATAAACATGAATTATGAAAGTTTATGTATTTTTGGCAGGGTATTTGCCCTATTGAATCACTCGCTGTCAATGCGTGTGCGAGCATCTCAATCGATTAATGTTTATATGGTCGGATCGAAACACACATATTCGTATGTGAAAGGGAATGTGTAAATGATTTAGACCAATTCCAAGACAAAATAACGATATATTTGCTTGATAATATTGATATTGATAGTAACCAATATTTAGGTTACTGGACAGTTCTTCGGAGAACGGAGAATTTATTTATTTTTTGTTGTACCGAAAAACGGCAGAAAATTTTTGGAACAACTTTCCAGTAAACTACAAACGACAAAAATATACACTAACGTCACAAACTCCATTTGTTTATGCGTGCACCTTGGGCCAAAGGGCGATGCGGACAAAGGTATCGAAAGCTCGAGCGCACCCATATGTACAATCGAATATGAGGAGCACATTGGCGTGCTGACTGCATGTGCGGTTACCTTTTGAGTGCAGCTTATTTGTCATGGTGTCATGAGGTCGCACAAACACATACACCCTTCATTCCCGCACATGATCACCCACCACACTCACGCCAGCCCTACTTATCCTTGTGGCACATCTGACATGCCAATTTAGTATGAAATTAACTCTGAACGCTTGTTCCTTAAAAGGTTCAAACGCTCACACAACTACAACAAAGCACGGCATTTGTAGCAGATGCCAGCGAAATGATAATAACTCATACGCCCGTGCGCACCGCCATTGTAACAAAATGTAAGCAGTTAGTGCCCTTGCACACAGCGATGCACACCGCCGGAGACGAAGTCAACAAAGAGCATGAAAGGCAGGGCACGAAAGGACGAACGGGCTGATAGCGAGCGCTTAGTTATCGCAACAAATTTGCTAAGCTGCCGAGTTACAAGCACTCCGGCCAGCACCACCCACACACAAGGTTTGAACTAACGCTTTACGCGCGCGCGTGTGTGTGTGTGTGTGTGTGGATTTCATGTTTGTGCGGTCTGGCGTCCATTAGGACAAATTAGATCAAAATTACGCTCGCATCATGTCTGCTGGCGGTAGGGACAGAGGTCTCCGGCGTAAGTGAGGGCAGTCAGAGTGCAAACCAGGTACAAAGTCGGTGCTTGCACACGAACACATACACAAAGAGTCACATACGCATATAGCAGTATAATCGTGTTTTTTCAGTGCTTCCGACTTCCACGGCTCATCAGTGATGGCACAAAAATGCCAAAGCTAATAAATTTGTTGTTGTATCCAAGTTATTTTTTAAACAGACGACAAGAGACTTTCTTTCAGTTATTGAATGCGCTTATTTGTGGTAAAAGTGGTAAAGTGTGGTAAAGCTTCTTGAAGTTATTTTGAAACTAAAACAAGAAAAAACGTTAACTTCGGTTGCACCGAAGCTAAATACCCTTCACAGGTGCATTTCTGTTAGTAACTATGTGTTCAGTTTGTATGGAAGCTATATGCTATAGTAATCCGTTCTAAACAAGTTTTTTAGAGATTACATTGTTGCCTTAAAAAATAACATATACCAAATTTCGTGAATATATCTTGTCAAATGTGAAAGTTTTCCATACAAGCATTTGATTCCGATCGTTCAGTCTCTACGGCAACTATATGTTATAGTGGTCCTTGAAGAGAAAATGACGTTTGCGAAATTTCAAAACGATATCTTAAAAACTGAGAGACTAGTTCGTATATATACAGACTGACGGACAAATGGATAGACAGACAGACGGACAGACAGACAGACGGACATGGCTAAATAGACTCAGCTCGATATACTGATCATTTATATATATACTTTATAGGGTCTCCGACGATTCCTTCTGGGTGTTACAAACTTCGTGACAATCTTAATATACTATGTTCAGGGTATAAAAATATTGTTTGTATTGCAATTAACCAAATTCTGGGACTATAAGATATTTGCTTTTCCTTCTTTAAATACTTAATCTTCATTATGCTTCCACTTATTTAATTTTCACTAGTTTTATTTTCTAAAATCTGTGATAGAGGGGTTTTGGAGCTGAACAGAGAGATTACATGACTAGACTTTGCAGAGGATGTAAAGGGACTCCATCTTAATTATTAACTAAGCAGATAAAAGTATAAATATAAGCTCAAGACCTGTTGCCACTTGTCAAGCTTTCACCCAGAATTTCAAGCATACAAGTATTTGGGTTTCTTTTCATCACAGAGAGATTTTCATTCAGACCCTAGCAGCCGGGAAACAGACATTGGACAATTGATTTTCACACATGACACGAAAAGTGCTTTGACAAGAACGAAAACACCCATTGACACAGCACTAATACTATAATAGCGGTAATAATAATAACGGTAAAAACAAAAAGTGAAACTTTGGCAATAAAATATTTGAAAGCAAAAGGCACAAGTGGGAAAAAGTATTAAAGCCAAGCAGTTGTTGAGTGGGTAATGGAAAATTAGAAATAAACAACAACAATAATAGTGCAACAACGTCCACAAGGCTACACATGCTGAATCAGTTGTAGGAGGCACTCGCACAGAGGGTGGGCGCGAAACGTACCAAGTGAACTTCGGCCATTTTCATATAATTAATGCGTCTTTTTTGGCAGCTCAAATGTGGTGTCTGCCATGTTGGGCTCGTGGACAGCAGAAAGGGGGAAATCGGTTGCAACAACATTGTAGGTGCAAACTGTGCTATGGGTGCCTCTGTTTCATGTTTGTAGCTATGTGTGTCTGCCGCGCCCGAGACCGAGGTGCTGGGAACCTAGAATTCGAGTTTCAATTGCTTTTAAATTATTATTCTCGGTTTCTTGCCTGCCAAATCGCAACCCACGCCAACACACAGCATCTAATTACAAAAGCATTTGTAAAAACACCCCCCAATCGCCGTCAGTTTTCTATAAGCAGACAGTAGATGTTCTTCTCTTCTTATCTTCAGGCGTGTTTTGTTAAATTTTTAAGTCGCCTACGGGTAGCCGAGGCACTTTACTACCGTAATGCCCAATTGGCTAGCACATCAATTCGTTAAGCGCTGACAGTTGCACAGCAATGCCCAATTTATTGTGAGTAGCTGCAAATTAATTGCGCTTGTAATTCGCGCGTTGGCTTAAAAATGGTAAAAATTCGTTGATTTCGTGCACGCAACGCTTTGGCGCGAGCATTGAAGTTGGAACGGGCTCAGAGAAGCGTCGCTCGTTATTTGAGTCCACTTAATTGGTAATTATAGACGCTGGTATTTTTGTTACATAAAAGCCTCCAATTTATTTACAAATATTTATAAAGTGAAAAGGGCCATACATTGACGCCATTTTTAACTCAACTAATTCGATTCAATTCCGTCTGCCGTCCGTAATCGAAAGCCAGAAAATAGGTCGCGCTCACAATTTAATAGGAAAATAGTTGAAAATGAAATTATTTACTCAACATTAAGTACATTGCTTTACATACCAGATTTATGTGAAGATTGTAATAATACCTGACACAGACGTTTATTAGACGTAGATGTTACGTATACGCCACGGCGGCCAAAGCTGAACTTTATGCAAAGTGTATGTTTGGAGAATTTGCTTAACGGTATTTGTGCTAAAAATATGGCAAATTAAAATTACAATAAAGAGTATAAATAGTATTCTAAGAATATATTCAAATTATTGTTAGTAAGGAGTCTAACATTAGACTTCTGCCATTAATTGCACTTTAACTTTATGAAAATTACTTTAAGGGTTTTTTAAGAAGAGTCTAATTACGGCTCATTCATCTTAAAGATTTTCTATTTTTTTATTTTTATTTAATACTTATATAGTCGGTTTACAGACTATAAAAGGCTTCTGTCTACGTTTCTTTCTAACCATTTATGGGGCACATCTAGTGTGACCATAGTGTGAAAAATCGTCGATTAAAAACTAAATACCACATCGATAGTCTTGAAATTGAATCACGGTATGTTTATATTGTTTTAAGAATGCAAAGTGAAAGTCGAGAAATCTATTTAGAAAATATACTTTAGTTTTTGTATTCATCTACAGTGTAATATGAATTTCATGGATTTTCAATGGATTGCTTCGGGCAGAGTCATCACTTCGTAAATTGTCGACATACACACATATTTACACTTATATACATATGTATATAGAAGAATATGCAAATGTAAATGTAAAAAAATAAAATTCGAATTCTTTTATTAATTTTTGTAAGTGTATATTGAATGTGAGAGCCCTAGACGTCACTCCTTATTACAATCGGCTCTGCACCTCTAATTATGTACATGCAATATATGTGCATAAACACATCAGATATATTCATGGAAATGAGCGTTTTACAAATTACCATTTATCGTGTGTTCCATTGTGTTTGCCCTGGCTGCCCTCACATCCGCGCGTTGTTCGGTCCGCCATCTTGTGAATTTTTATTTATTTTTTTTTGTCTCGAAATGCTTAAGTTCACGGCAGACGCGTTAAAATGAAATATGGGTCATTCTTTAACATCGCGTTTCTGTGTTTGCATGGCGGGCTGACCCTAAACTTACGTATGTGTGCCTGTGTGTGTGTATTGTACATTAACATACTCGCATGTGCGCGCATAATTCACAATAATTCACCTAAGCGAAGAGCGGCAAACGAAATGGCCCCGATAACAAAAAGAATATTTACTACATTTAAAAAGCCAAATGCATTATTCAGCCGGCGAAAGGCGAACGGCGGGGGCGAAATGCGCAAATGAATATTTCCCAAAGTTTTTAAATCGTATTTCAGCTACACACATTTATTTCGCGAGCGTTGAAATATGATTATTCGCTTAAATGCAAATGGAAAGACTCGCTGAAAATTTATTTACATATGTGCGCATATGTCCAAATACATATGTACATACATACATATGTATGTATGTACAAAATGTATGTGTTTCAGTATCGTTTTTAATTTTCACGAGGCCGCAAGATATGCGCGCTTTCGCTTTTTAATCGAATTTGCTCGCAAATATTCAAACAAAAACTGAATACAGTACGTCTTACTGAGAATTATTTCAGATGTGCAAAATGTGCCGAAATGCGCTGGAATACTTAGGAATATATACTAATTAAAAACGGCCTATGAATCAACCATTTTGATGTTTTCCTGGATATGGTTGATGCAATGAAAGTTGCTATGAAGGCCCACATTTGGTATTCGTTTCGCAAAAATGCAGGTTCGGTGGTGGTAAATTTACCCCTTCGTCACCATGAAATGCAAAAAAACGTCAAGTTCACAGAACCTCTGTTCCTGCGTGAAAGTGCCTAGCGGAAATCAAAATGTGATATTAAAAAACAAATCAAATAAAACAAGGCCATTTTATGTTGAATTTTCCAAACTTAAATACTTAAAGCCAGGCTAACACTCTTAAAGTCTGCGCAGGCAAACAAATTACAAGTCAGAGCTTAATCCCCGGAGCAACAGAGCGAAAGCCATGTAACAAGCGAAGAGAGTGTGAATTCAAAACCAACGAATGGGGAAAATTTGTGCGATTTATGAGCAGAATAGCGCAAAGAATTGCCAGCAAAAGTTGCGGCGCAAAAGCTGCGACCTCCGTGGAGAGCTCAAAGCAGCGTCGCCACAACGATAAGGGCGCAGCCAGCAAGGCGAGAAAGCGATAGAAATCTTGCAGATTATTTTTATAATTGAATCGAGCAATGCAAAGGCGGGCGGCGCTGATTTTTGCGTCAAAAATTGCAGACAACAGCTCTAGGGATATGTATGTATGTATATACTTTTACTTATCTGCATATGCAAGGAAATGGATGGTTCTACGAGTATAGGGTTTGCTTGGATGTGTATGCGCTACACGTTGTTGTGTTATTTTGTTTAAACAACCAGATTTTTGTTTTTGTGATATTGAAGGAGTGTGAATTTGCTACTAAATTCTCATGAGCCCGACAGTAGGAGCTCCAAGGTTGTTAAGCCATAGAAAACTTATTATGTATGGACGGAGGTCTGGTGCTTTTTGGAGGTTCTTACTATGGGAGCAAAATGATTTTCAGAAATCCAACCTTGGGACAACGCCTGTTGAGTAAATAAAATGTTTGGTTGTCAAGCTTACCACTCCATACTCCATACAATATTTCATAAGAGTTCATGTTGTGGAAAAGTTTTCCCTGAAGCACAGCTGGACTTCGTTGGCGCGAGAAAGCATGCAATTCTCCGATTCACTTTATTACTATTTGCATTCGCACTTGCTTTGACCTTCGTGCAACTATTTGTTTCCATTGGAAGTCGTGGACGTGACTAAAAGAGCGTCAACTCAATTTCCACCAGAGTCAACAGGCATATACCTATAAATATACAAATATATATCTATATGAGCTTGTAGGTATTCCATTAGCTATTAAGCTCAAATAGCAGCTTGTAGGAATCGTTAGGAAATACATATAATTGACTCATTTATATTATTCCGTTTAATAGTAAATTATTGACCTGTTATTAATGTCTCCGACTATTTATAGCGCATTTTGAGAGCCGAGGCTCATTTGCGCTGTTCTACAGAAAAGAATTAAACATAGAATTTTCATTTAATTATTCCGTTTTCTTTCCGTTATTCTTACAAAACTCGTCTGATTTTAGACTGGGGGAGTAAAATGCATTTTCCTCGGATAAAACTTGAGAGATCTTGGCATTGGTGAGGTGTGTCTTTGCTGACAAGTATAAGCTTCACACTAGAACTATTTTCTTAATACTAAATAACTGAGTTTATTTAAAAATGCTGACTTTAGAAGTTTTCAGTTTTAGAGCAGTTCACTAGAATGACTCAAGCAAGTTAAGCTAGCCACATATTCGTTCGAAAGAAAGTAAAATGCGAATGATGTGCCACCTTTACTCAGCTGTATAATTATATGATTTCATGGCTCTTGGCTTGTTTTACCTAACCTCACATTTTGCACATTTTCCCTTATATGTGTGCACTTTAAGTTTTGCTTTCTGTTTGAAGTCGATTTGAATTTCAGATCAAAGAGGGTTTTCTGGCTTCTCGGCAGCGTTGTTTGCCAACGCTTATAAACTAATTCATCAAAGTCTAGTCAAGTTCTTCGTGTACATCGTGTGTGTGCTTGCTGTTTGCAAGTTTCCTCGGCTTGTTTGCGTTCGTTGTCGATAGCATTCCGTTTTCACATAATAACTTGGCAGCCTTTGCTTGGCGGGTCATCATTTAAGATATCCTTTTTCTTCACTTGCGTGACTTTGTCAAATTTGCTGTGCATAGCAAAGATGTACTTCATATTTGCTTTGGATTTGCAGAAAGTTCCCTGGCATGTCATGTCTTGGGCGAAAATTCCTTGCAAAATGCTTCGCTGCAGCCAATTTAAATTGGAAGGCAGGTTGATAAAAGGAAAGGAGACATTTTAATCAAATTTAGCATAAATATCTCAAACCTGCGTCAAATCAAAAATGCCGTTAAATGTGTACACGCTTATGGAGGGCGACGCGAGCCACAGAAAGGACAGTAGACACTAGCTAGACCCATGGTCGATGCTTAAAGAACTCGGAATACATACGCATCGTGCAACTGTGCTTTCCCCTCTTCAGCATTCCGTACTTAATATTCTATTTTTCTGGTACATTTAAGAATAATATTCAATAGTTCTTCGAACTTCTCTGAGAAAAGTTTAGAATTTAGGAAGCTGTCATTTTGATTGTCCTAAACGACACATATGTGATTTTATATGCGTGTGGATATGCTAGCAGACGAGTGCAAATACAAATATTAGTACATGTTTTACCCCATCCAATGACTTGTCTCTTTATGGCTTTCTGCATCGATTCTCCGTCGCTCAAATCATCAACTCTGTGTTTACGCAGTTCTCTTTCAAGCTGTTTTATTCACACTCCCGCCATGTAAGCGCTTATATAGAAGAATATAGCTTATGTGTTTATGTGTGAGTGTGTGTGTTTGTGTCAGTTTGTTTAGCTCCCGCTGGTGTTTGCCTTTGCTCGCCTTTTTGCAGCGCTGTCACTTGTTCGTATCCCGATGGGTGAATTTAAGTTGAATTTAATGTCAAACGCCGTGTCAAGTCAACGGGACATTCTGACACTGAGTTACTAAGTTACTGGCTTGTGTGTACGTGACAAACAGCGAACGAGCCGCTGAGGGTAAAAGTTCCTGCATAAACCAACACTCATATGTCATATGAATTTATGTACGTGGGTTTATAGGACAGAGCTGCGGAATTTCATTATGTTTTGCATGGCTCCTAAAGTCCATTGAATCGCTAAATAACTAAGATTTTCATTCTCAAATAGTATGTATGGTCCATGAAAAAATTTAGAATGAATAATATTTTAATTGTTTTAGTCTAAAAATAGACATATTGAGACCACATTTATCTACTTATTATAAAATATAAGAGATTCCTGATTAAAATAATTTTCCATTGAATAAATATGTATGTCTTTTAGAAACAGCGTGGAGTGGAGGACCCCTTGTAGTAAATCATCATGCCAGTCGGAAAATATTATTTTATGACTAAAATTTTCTGATTAAAATTGGCCTAGTTTTTTTTATAACTAGTACGAGTTCGGTTTCGTTCTGAGTCGGCTGCCGAGTTCTACTTGCAGTTATAACTAGTTGATTTCGAGTAGAGCTTCGAAGCATGTAAAAAAAGCAAAACTTTGTTGTTAACTTTAAAAATCTTAATTTATTCCTCAAAATCAATGTCATCCCGCTCAAAGTAATCCTCCTTGGCCCGTATACACTTGTGCCAACGCTTTTTCCAATCCTTGAAACTGTTGTTAGAATCAAGCGATTTACTTTCAATGCCTTCAATTGACTCAGAACGGTTTTCTCGAAGCGGTCTTTTGAGTTTGCTGAATATGCAGAAGTCACACGTAGCCAAATCAGCCGAATACGGTGGTTGCGGCATGATATTGGTTGAAAATTTGGCAAAAACTCAGGAAGAAGCAATGCTGTGAGCGACGGTGCATTATCGTGGTGCAAAAACTAAAGAGTTGTCGTCCTCATTTTACGAATAGCTTCGCGTCCGACGCATAAAGTTTAAATATTATCCCTTGTTGACAGTTTGTCTGGTCGGAAAGAATTCGGAGTGCATCATAATCGATAATCGAAGAAGACTGTCAACTTAACCTTGATTTTTGTCCTCCTGACGTGTTTTTTTTTGACTTTGGCTTACCTTTGCCACGCTATTCGTCTGATTGATCATCTGTTTCCGGATCGTAAGCATAACTCAAGACTCATCGTTAGTAATAATACATCCCATGACGTCCTGGTATTCGGAAAGGATTGTTTTTCAGACGTTAATGCGGCGCAGTTTTTCGAAAAAACTTATTTTGTAAATAATAGTGCTTTCACTTTTATTTTCCCTGATTCTTCCGATATTCCAACGATGGCAGTAAGATCTCTGGCTGTTAATCGTCGATTCAAAAGCATTAACTCCTTTATTTTATTGACGTGTTGATAATCAGCTGATGTTGATAACCATCGTGGACGTGATCATCGTCTCGCGTTCTCGACGCTTTTTGAATAATTTGTACCAATCGAAAACACCTGTTCCCGACAAACAATTATCACCGAAGGCCTTTTCTAATATTCTGAACGTTTCGGCACCAGAAATGTGATGAGGAGCATACAAAGTTTAGCCGAACTTCTTTGTTGAATGGTTTCACTCAACATAAAAATCGCCGAATGCACTTTATGTACTTCAGAAAGACAAGCCTAAAAAATAAACCTAAAAAAAATATTTCGACAAATGGGTTTTCATGCGAAATTTAAATTAAAAAGTTTTACTATGTGTTGCCCGCAGTAGTACATATGTACATATGTATATTTTATATTATGATGTCATATATGCCAAATTATTGTCTCATTTATCTGCTTGAACACACACATACACAAATATAGGCATATCTTATTGAGAGCATTTACCAACTACTGCTGGCTGCTGAGTAATTTCTCTCTGGCAACTGCTTTTGATAGCGCTTTTTTTGTTGGCAAGATTCCCGCATTTGCTCCTTCCGCCGACCTTGCACTTAGCAGCGCGAAAATCCCTCACAAGAACGCCTCGCCGTGGGCGCTGTTCGTCATGACATTTGACATTCGTTTGGTCATTAAAAGTCCCGCAATCGCCAAAAAGTCATGGATACGGTTTCGTAGCGTCGCTATGCCTGACATAACGATTGATTTCGCTCCGGCTTGAATTTATTGCTGACTTTCACTTTTACCTTGTTATTTATTGCTTTCATCGCGCTTTTTGGGACAGTGGGAAAGCCTTGAATTTATTTCATATTTCTCTCATAGTTCGGCTTGCTGTGACCCAATTTGAGGTTGGACAACCAGCAGATAACAAGGCGAATGCGAAGGCCAGCCGTGTTCTCCCATATATACGCCCACACACACTTTGCCGACATCATTTGTCAATGCGAGTACACATAAATCGTGGAATCCGTTGAACCCTTTTCACGAGAATCACGAATTCCCAAAGCAGCTATTCCAGCCATTTAATTAAGCAAACAATCAATTAATTAACTTTCGAACAGCATAGAGGTTCAATACTTATTTCCGATTCTTCAACTGACTCACACACACACGTACTCACGCATACCTATTCCCACGAAAATGCTGCTGTCGAGACAGAGCTGCGAGGGCGGAGTAGCGTTAAAGTTTATCTTAGTCAACAACAACAACGGCAACAACAAATGGATAGTTGGGACAAAGGAGGAGCGTAATTAATTAGACTACTGTTTACATCACGTGTAAACTTGTTGTTGTAATGGAATACAAACACTAGAAAGACAAGAAAAATACTGGAAGCTGTGACCTCGACCACAAAATCAGCACTAATATTTATTATTTTCCTCCACACTTGCTTGACTCTTTTCATACAATTTGTGGAGTAGAGAGGAGTATTGCATGCAAGTTAAGATCAACGCTTTCCAAGCACTTGACATTATTCATGGGCCGAAGTGTTGTTCGAATGAGATATTTTTCATTGCTGCAGCACAGTATTCATCATTACCACCCATTATTTAATATTACTCTCAGATGACAAATACCTAATTTTCATATCACAGTTTCTCTCGATACCACTAGTCATCACTGGTTAATAATTCAGACCTTCCCAGCCTGTTCGAAAATCAAAATGGGATATTTAAGAACTAGAATCATCGCCATGTCCAGTGCTTGCGGCGTGTTCTCGTCCGAGGTTCCCATTACTCATTTATTCTGTGGTTTTTTGCCAGAAAATTTAAAATTCTATCATCTCGGTTACCTCACTGGCGTTGTCCTTTGGCACCTCTGTAAACTGTCTCTAAGCAGCTAACTGACATAACCTTTTGCCGTTGCCATAAAATGGATGAGAAATATATTTCATGTGAACATTTTTCAGTCACGATTCTTCCCTGGCGATTTTATATTGAGTTATTTCCGACTGTCTTTCTTTTCGTTTATATTGTCGAAACTTTAGAGGGGAAGACCTTTTGTGTCTATCAAAACTGGAAAAATAGTTGCCTAATTATTGTAGTAAAAACAAATTAAAGTAAAATCATTAAGGTAAATTATCGCTGATAAAAGCAAATGTCTTTGAATGACTGAGGTCCTGACTTCTGCACAATTTCTGAGGTTTTGATAAAACAGCCGGTAGGCTGGGTCTATGTTTACGCTTACATGCTTATACACACACACTCATACACTTGCTTTCCACCTGCAAATACGCAGAAACGAATAGAACGCGCTTGGAAAAATATGTTCGGTTGTGCATGTGTGTCCTTCTGGTAATACGAATGGGTCTACACCCCTAATCAACAGAATGAAGATAAGTACTCAATTACAGGCATGCTTGCCGTCATTTACCTGAGCACTGCAGCTTGTGGTCATTCCCTGCAACACTGAATATCGAGCGAAACGCCTCCAGGGCAATATTAGCCGTTGCCATGACAGCGGATGCCGGTTAGAAGTGGAGGGCACCCACTGACTATGCGTGCGAGTAAATGATTAACAAAGTGCAGACTTTCCTCGCGGCAAACGCTCTCCTGATGCTTCTGTGGATGGCGATAATGCTACGTACTTAGTGCTCACATACATACAAGCAAATCCATGAAACAATCATCAGCATATTCTGGACAAATGTGTAAATATGTCTTGTGTCATTCATGGCTCGTGTGCGATGCGCGAGTGGGTGCCTCTATGGCCTTGTCCATGTAAATCGTATTTTAATTGGCGAGTAATCGCAACATCATTCATTCCGTTAACTTATTCAGGCGCACATCCACAAAAGCTCCCACGGTGGGTTGTACGTTTTTCCAATTGACATCTATTTATTATCTGCTGTTTATCTTTAGTCATAATTTTAGTGACGATTCCTGTCGTTGTTGCTTCTTAACATGTACTTGTGGCAGTAAATATTCACGCCCGCATTTACTAAGGTTTCGAAACTCTTGTTTTTATACAAAAAAGTAAATTCTATTCGAACAGATTGAATATTCTAATAAGCCTTGACTAAGGGAGGAAGTGGGAGAATAATTATCTATGTATGTAAATTTCATAAACTTAAAAACCCTTATTTTCAAAGCAGAAAATTATGACTTTTTCTGTCATTTAGAGCTTGATTTCTTCTGTTTTCTCCACTTCTCATGATTGCTTTTACTTCGACTGTCTGCTGTGTCAAATTTCAGAAGCATCCTATTTATGGGTTGGGTTGTAATGCAACGGTTTTCAGGTTTGCACAATTATGACCATTTGCCAATTATTTTTGTGAAAAAGTCTAGTCTTAATGAATATCAGTTTGAAACTTTTCTTGTCTTTAGTGAAGTCAGAGCAGGAAAAACGTTTATTTTGGTTATCAATTCTAATTTTTATTTAAAGAACGAATCAAAGAATGCTTTATGATTACAACTGCGAACCTACCAATCCATACAAGACCAAATGTGGCCCGCGAAAATAAGAGAATCATCTTACCGCCTTAACACTCCTCCTAGGCGCTCGCGGGTTATGCGAACAAGTTTTATGATATAAGCATTTATACATATTTATATTTGTGTGTAAATTCAATCTGTTTTATGTATGTATGTATGTACATCTCTACAGTTACGTTTGCGTGTCCTCAAGGACACTCGTGCGCGCAATTCCGTTGCGTATTTATGCGTTCCCACGTCCACACCTTCGAAAATGTCGGTTTGTTTATACAAAAGGCGCTGTTGCCGAGGTGCTGATGTATCGGGACCAACTGTGCCGTCTCAAACAAGAAACCGAAAGTAACAAAAACAATAAACACCGCCTAATTTGTGACGTAAATGAGCTAAACATTCAACGAAACAAAAACAAAAAGAAAAAGAAAAACAAAAAAGTAAACAGTAAATAGCAAACGCTAATAAAATATAAGAATCATAATATCCAAATATCCAGCGACCGTGAATTGAGTCACAAGAAGCAAGCAAACACAACACCTCAATATGTTAGTAGGTATTTTCCATAGGAAATTTTTCACTTACACATACATAGGCTCATATATGTACATACATGCACATGTGCATGCGCGCAGGGATGGTCGGCTAATAATAAAAAGTGAAATATCGTAAACAATGCTTTTCGGTTGATCATCCATTCGAGTGGCATTTGTGTACCCGCTGTATATCCAGTGTATCTGCTGTGTATCGCAGTGTTGTAGAGTTCTGGCCAGAAATATGTTCCCGTTATTTTAATTTCTCTCATGCAGTATGCACTCCTGCGTTCGTTCAATGAAATCAGGAGATCCCTAAGCATCAGGGTCACAAATATTTTTTTTCCAACGTCAGAGTGGTCATTTCATGTTTTTAAAAACACCTTTTGGTGACTAACATACATACAGGTTTTGTGTTTAATAGCGCTATCCATCAAATCTCCATAAATAAGCACAGGTGCTTACCCTCTCGAACGTAAATACACAAACTTTACTCTGAGGACAGATGTTGCGGTGACCAAATCGTTGATAATTCGCTTGAATTTCGCTTCATAAACTCCGAGGAAGGGCAAAAGTAAACTGGTTTCGCCCGGTTGGTGGTCGTTTGCTGGTCAATTGCATCACTTCGGAGAGGGGAGTATCAAATATCATAATAAATATGAAGAAAACGTGCATTTGATGTTAAGAACAACAAAATAATGAGATTACACTCTGCATGACTAACCAATCGGCCAGGCGTCTCTCGGCACAACCGAAAATACAACAACAAAGATTATAAATATTCAAATATTTGCACTAATATTTACCTTCAGTGACAGTGCGGCTGCAAAGGCAGTTGCTAATTCGAGGTTTCGCACTTTAACACGCGGGTTTCAGGAATATTTCGAATGGGTTTTTTGTGAAAATGTGTGCCAATTGGACCCAGCGTGGGTTAACGGGGCTCTTGGTTCAGCCTCTAATACACAATAATCGATAAGAAGAGCGCAGTGAAGAAATGAAAGCAGTCTCCCTTATTTGTTTTTAGTTCCGCCACAACTGGGGTGCCAGTCCTCCGCTGCAATGCAAAACTTTCCGAAATTCCATTTCTAAACTAGAAAGAGTATACGTAAATCCCTTAGAAGTTGAAATTTCCTGCTCCACGAAATCAACCCCCTCTCCATCGCATGGTGTTACTGTTTCTATTAATATTCCCTTGTGAATATTACCTGATGTAAACATGTTTGTATGTATACCATATGCGTACATATGTACATACTTATATAGATATTAGTGTACATTACGGCTGCTGTTTTCGGTGTTCGCCTAGTTGACCCCCACTGGAGCACATTCGTGCATGTACATATGTGTGTATGTTTGCTCGCTGCTCACTCGATCACTCACCCACCAGGCTGTGAGGCTTTCAGCTTTTCTGTATTTGACATTTTATTTATTTGATTGCTGCGCTTTGACGTCGCTTATTTAAGCATTTGTAAGTTCACGTATTCGTATTCCAATACACGCGTTCGTACAATGCCAACATTACCGAATACATATGTACATGCTTACATACAAATGTATAGTTGTTGTGGTCGTTGTTTTTTGCTTTTATTTTAGGCGCTTTCACGTAAGCTTCGCGGGCGCTTTACGTGCTGTTGCCGCTTTTATCGACGACTCGATGTGTTTGGGTATTTCAGTTTGTCCGAATTCGTGCTTGCTTTGACAGTTACGGCGATGCTTTAATTTAATATTAAATTTTTACTTCGAAAATAAGGTGAATCGTTCGAAAATGCTTACACAATGCTCTGATTACTGCCTTACATACATACATACATAAAAATATGACTGAAAAATCGATGTGCAATCATGTTACAAGTATATTTACACTCACCAATATGAGGCAAACACAAAGGATAGATGACTAAGCAAACGCCAACGCTCTTCCGGAGCTGTTTCGCTATATTTCTTTAAGAAAACTCAAGTCTTCGCTTTTGGCTATTCTTGCAGCAATGCTTTGAGTGATTTGTCTCTTGGGTTTTGCTTTTCTTTAAAACATAACAGGAAACAAGCAAAATCTTTCAGACCTCCACAGAAGAAGTACTACATACATATATGTATGTCTTTTATTTGTTATGTGGCAATTTGTATTGCTCGATTGTACCTTCATTGTGAACGTGTATCAAAAATATATAATAAGTATGCAAATCGTGCACATATTAGCTGCAAAAGCCATACTTCACTGAGCCATGGCCCACTTCTGCCAGAAATTACCAATTATGGTATAGAGAAGAAGTATTGAACATGCACATCCACGAGGTATGCTCACACATGTTCCAATAATGCCATCGACTACCTGAATAAATAATCCAAATGGCAGTGCAACATACGAACACATAATTATATTGCATGCAAAGAAACATATGCACGTACATATGTATCTCTAATTGTCCGTTTGGTGTCACTGACAGCTGAAGCTTTTTCGAGCGGCTAGAAATTCAAACAAAGTCATAATGCGTTTGGTCGCCTCCGCTGGTAATCATTAACCTAATTTGGCATTCCAGGCGACAGCTTCAGAGCAACCATAGCGCGCTTAAATTCATAGCAAAAGCAAAATAAATTACGAAAAACAGAAATCAAAATTAATAAATCAAGTCATTACCGAGTGCACAGCCACACATTGATATGTGTTTCGGGTTATTTCGTGTATTTACGAAGTGTGTAAGAAATACCTATTTATCAATTCTGGTTGAGTCTTTATGTGGCTTTAAGTAACCGTTATACATGCAAAATTAGTCGGATGAGTTAATCCTACATATTTGGATTCAACGATGAATTGCTGAAATCGCGGTGAAATTATAGCGATTTGTCTTTATTACTAACTTATGGACTGACACGCCATTCGATGCACACATACAATTATCCAATTTGCTTTGCGCAACTCCTGCTTTGATAATCGAGTATAGCGATGATTTCGCGGCAGCCACTCGAGAACACTACAGGGATTCCAAATTCTTTCAAATGTGGTTGAGCAAGCAAAGTTTTGGATTGCAAGGTGACCCTAACGCTAAACACTTCTAAGTCCGCCTTCTTTTTAATGTGCAAGAACAAAAGAATTTGGTGGAAATTCGCACCAGCCTCGGCTTTCTCAGTGTCTCCGGTTACACAATCCACTGAAACGTTGCTTGCTCGTATTTCACTGACTTTGTTGTTGCAGTACATAGGAATTTGGAAACTGGTTTAGGCCACAATTTCGCCAGAATTCATTTATAAATTTTTGAAACTCACTTGGTACGAGGACATGAGTGTAGGCTGCTGCTTTGCATACTGCTTGGAGGGTTTCTAATAGCAGCGTGTGAAGAAATTTCAGGGTTATGTTGCACATCATACGAAATTTGATACATATGTTATATTAATATTTCATGCGCCTTTCTGTTTATGTGTGGGTATTTCACACATTTAGGAAGTTTTTTTGGTGCATTCATGATAAGTATGTGTCGATTACTAACGGTTTATCTGTTTAAAAATATTTGTCTAATTGGCCAGGACTAATTCAAATTATCGGTTCGCTTCATTTGATGAACCGAAATTTTTGTGTTGTAATTAGTTAACAAGAACGTAATAGCCTTGACAGACGGCAGCGTTAATCCGGATTAACTGCGCACTTAATCAGATCTAAATTTGTAGGTGACAGACGGCAGCTATGCGAGTTTGAAACTCTCATAAACAGCTCATTGTCCTTTTTATAATATTTTCAATGAAAATTGATAGAAGATAAACATTACAGTTGCTAGCCGACCAATTTTTACCAAACCATTTTTTATTACAAAAACATATCAACACATTATTTTTAAAACTGCATCATAACATAGAAGTTTTATTGATATTATATTGAGAATTTGATAAACAGCTGTCAGGGTTGCTTGTATTTCATTCACAATAGATGAAAATTGGCAAGTTTTAACAATGTTGCCAACGAAAATCTCACAAACTCCCTAAAATTTTGAGAGTTATTTTTGGATTCAGTAACGGAGTTAGCTGTGGTAACTCCTGAATTAATCCCGAAAAATGCAATTAATGTGGTTTAACGCTGCCGTCTGTTGATTCTATGAAGCTGCCTTAAAATGCTTCTTAAATAAAAGCGCTCTTCTATTTGACGTGGAACTTCTAGGCACCCAACCCCCAACAGGAAAACAGTCTCACCGAATGTGAGATTACATTATTTTATTCCTAAGTATGTGTACAAAGTATCAAATACTAACATGCATGCAGCTATTGCGTGCAGCAAATCGTTCGTGGCACCCTGTATATGTGTGCGCTTTTGGGGGTTTGCTAGTGAACATGCACTTTGGCATTGTTAATGGAGCTCCCGCTGGTGGCTTATAAATGTCAATGTTTTATGGCACCTATTCGTGGCAATAGCATCCGCCCCACTGATAAAAATATAATTTATCACGAGACATTAATTTATAATACAGTTATCACAATATATTGCTTAATGGCATGACATTATGGTATAGTGACGGACACGAGGGTTTCACTGGGCCCACAATTTACTGCAGGGAGTGAAATTAAAATGGAAAATGTGTCATTTGAAGTCAAACTTATTTGTAGCGCAAATATATGTACATATATTGCAACAACAAATAAATTTATGGTTTTTGGAATGTATAAATACTCAAAATGTGTGTATTGTTTTAGAAAACACAATAAAGGTTGTATGATTTCGAAAATGGTTTTTGGGAAATAATTGATTTGATTCCAGCAAAATATGTATTCAAAATGATTTCCTTTATTGATCAATGATGTCGAGTTTTAGTTAGTTATAGCCTTTGAGAATAGAAAGTTTGAAACACATGTTTCGATTGCTAGTTTGTATTAATGTATTGCAAAACTCTGACCGTTCGGATCTATGACAAGTAACATTAGCGTTTAACTCGTGGATCAACTTGATGGCATAGATACCTTCTCAAAGAATTATACACATCCAAAAAAAATATAATTTCGATGGCTAGCATTTTCTTCTAGCTTAATTCATTTTCCCATTGAGTTAGGCTTGTATGAAAGCTACGCGAAAACTTCTCATAACCTCAGAGTTTCGAGTTTTTTGTCCGATAAATAAGGTAATCATAAGGTACAAGCCGGCTTCCAACAAGCAATCGACTTTTTAAGAAACTTTTTCATGGCAAACATGCGACCGAAAGCTTGGCAATCACCATTGCCAAGCCATCATATGAAAAAGCAAACACTTTGGCTTCCAACATTTTCCACTTGAAAGTTCGATAATTCAGTAAAACTGATTTTTATTTCATTAAAATACTTCACAAAGCTGTGTGTGTTTCCATAGAAGAAAAATTCAATATTAGTAAAGTCGGGTGATCTCATACTAAACAGACAACTGCAAAGACAAAAGCAGAAAGAGTGAAGATAGTCCGGCACCAATACAACCAACGATGTCTGAAGGAAGTGAGTGCTCGGATGAGCAACCGCCGAAAGCTCAGGCCAGCAAGACTACGTAAGTTCCAAATATATACTTAGATATCAAATTGTACCCATAAACAAATGGATCATATTTTGAGGTGTTCCTTAAAGCTGCAGCTAGACAAATCTCGGAACTGAAACTCTAGCTATTTTAGTAAATTTATTTACGATCCCCAGTTTGCAATGGAAACTGCAAACGAGCAACGATGCAAAAACCCAATAAATAAGGAAAGCTGCGATGAGAATTGACTGCTTAACAGCGTCATAAACAAGAAACAAAAGGACGCCTGTGTTTATGTATACGAAACCGTTATATACGCTTCATGTTAAGTGCCTCGCTCCATTCGTCGCCATGCAAAACGAGTGCAAACGACTCCATGGCGGCAATCAGGAAATTTTCACTCACCCTGAAAGCTATAAAGCTGCGACAGCATGCGTGACAGCTTTTGCCATCAGGCTTGATAAACATACTAAAGCTTTAAAAAAATTTTAAATTTTCTATTTCTCTCAAAATATGCGGTTCCATTTTATTAGCGATGGTTGCGGCTGCCACTCGTGTCATAAATGGGAATATATAGACTAGCGGGTTGCCACATCTGATATCGAGGTCGACGAAATGATGTAAATGTGTAGATTCTTAAGACTTAACGGTAATGGGCAATGAACTTAGAAGCATACTCATTTGTAAGCTACTACTATATGGTGCTCTTACATGAATACTCACCAATTTTGTCGCCCTATTGACTTCGGACCCTTAACACGTGACATTTCCAACAGGGCAATGCATAACAAAAGTCAAAGCAAACAGTTCAGCAAAAAATGCATCAGTCTACGTGCATACATATCTACTTGCGCTTTCAAAATTTGCAGTGAAATCGAGAGTTGTCGTACGCATGCAACCTGCCGCTGCGTCGTCGCTCAGTCACTTAGAAAGGTAGCTTAACTAGCGTTAGCCAAACCCAAAGCCTATACATACGTGTGTGCGTACCCCAAGGCAGCCCACCTTGACCCATTATTTCCAGTTGTTGCTATTTCAGTCTAATCGAGGCGACGTGTGTTTGTTGTCGATTACAAAATGCCGACTGCGGCCGAATTCAGCTAATATTATTCCAATGCATCGATTTCATTGTTTATCTGACGCCAACGGCTACGTAGGAGTCTACGTACAGACTTATGATCCTATATACATATGTACATATATATCATATATAGCTGCATGCCAGACGTCTGTCGGCCTCCTAGTCAGTCGGCGCTGTGTTCTCACAGTTATTTCGCTCTTTATTGCTTTCGTTGCGAAAACGGCAAAAACTTGTTCCGTTTGAATTTGTGGCACTTGTCGCGTCCGTGGTGCATTGCGGCATTTGGCGTTAGATTGGCAGCCACACACACAAATACATGCATTACAACAATAAATATGTTTGTATAGCGCTCTGCTACCTTTTCGCAATGCATTTAATTGCGTCTAGTGGCTATTTTCGGAATTCGCAAATAATTCATGGCGATTACGCTAATTTATGGTGTGACTGAGCTAGCTCTTCTGGGCCTTTGTCTTTGTACCAGTCTGATTGTAAATGTTTGCCAGGAAGAGCCACTGAGGCAGGGCATCCAGTGCATTTAGTACCCATCCGTGTGGCCTACAAGGAGAATAGAAGTCAATATAACTTATTTTGACTTCTTTTCAGCTTTGAGGCGTTTGCCTCAAACCTCCTATCTCTTTCACTCAATTTAAAAAAATGTATTGAACCAACCGTTACGATTCTTTAAAAGCTTTCAAAATAGGCTCCTTCTGCGTCGATGCAGCGCTGCCAGCGCGATTTCCAAGCATTGCAGGCGTCACGGAAGGCATTCTCCGGAATAGCCTTGAGAACCGAAGTGCATGCTGCTTGGATCCCCTTTCATCGGCCTTTTCAGGCAAGGAAACAAAAAAAAAGTCCGGAGGGAGCACATCTGGGCTGTAGGGCGGCTGCGGAAGCGTTGGGATGTCAGCCTTGGTTTGGTAGCTGTTCACAAGAAAGGCGGTGTAAGCCGGGGCGTTGTCGTGGTGCAACTTCGTATCGGCTGCGATGCCGATGATGCCTTGTCGAACCCGATTGACCCTTCGTTTGAGTCTCTTGAGGACTTCCACGTAAAACTTGCCGTTGACGGTTTGTCCAGGAGGCACAAATTGAAGTTAGACGATGCCTTTGATGTCAAAAAAGACAATGAGCATCGTTTTGACTTTGGATTTGCTTATTCATCAGCGACCTCTTCTCGGCCCTCCAAAAAGGCCTGGTGCACCAAAACACACCACTTCCTGCTAATGAAACGTCTGAGTAAGCCTGTTTGATCATATCAAACGTCTCTGTTGCAGATTTACCAAGTTTCACCCAGAATTTAATCGCTCTTCTGCATTTTCGGCTTGCACCACTCATAGAAACACGTCACCTGAAAATGTCTGTCCTGACTCTCCAGGTGCTCGGAGACTTGGACTGTCGGAGAATAGTACGTTAGCTAGGCACGCCCTCTACCGAATCTAGACGGTGAGCTCATGCTCCGAAATATAGTCGCGGCGAAGAAAATCAGGGTTCCTATTACAAACCCTGTATTTTTGAAATGTTTATATGTGGGAGTTGTGTTATTCTCTCCACTCGTAAGCTACTAGGGGCAACACTCGCCGGTCTCTTCGTCTCTTCATCTTTGTTTGTGTACGCTCGAGAGCTTGTTCAGTGAACTGTGGAACTTGCGGCATTCGAATGGCCAAAACGATCGTGCGGTGCGGGTAAATGGTCGAAGTTTGTAGATATGTGAACGCAAGTGACTTAAACAGTTATGTCCATATATATTTACTAATTTGTGAGTTGAGTTTTTAAGGCCCACAATAAGCAACTAATTACAATTCATAATTCGTGAGAGGCATATTTTAATGCGCTATAAAACGCTTACTAAGTATTTTTAATCACAGTTAAGCTTTATCGAAATTAGTACACAATCGTTTAATTTTCGATATTTGGCAGCTAAATTTCACCCGTTTTGGAGCCTTTACTTGAATCGGCCCGCCAATGAACGATCAAACATGTAGGGTTGCCAGCTAAATTAAATATATCTTCCTCTTCTGTGTTCCACCTTTACACTAACTACTTTTCACTGTTTCATTATTACTTTCGTCGTTGTTGTTGTTTGTTGTTTAACAAAATATTAACTTTTCAGCAGGAGCATGAATATCAATTAGTGCGGCTTATAAGTGCAGCTGCGAAGTGTGTTTGTACCACCGGTGCTAAAATATACATATTTAAATATATAGACACGACTTCAGACGTACCGTTTGTACATGTATGTGCGTGGGGAAGAGAGCGCCAGCTTTCATAATTATGCAAATCGTTTATCCGCAAACACAGAACTTTGTGTTTAGTTTCAAAACTTTTCACTTTCGACTCAAATGCGTGCACATGTACACCCACCGCACCGTATGTTCGAATGTGTGCTAATCGCTCGAAAACAAGCACTTACGTTTTATTCCACCCCGTCCCTGCGCCCGCACCGTGCTATCTGCCAGCGCGCTGCCATTTTTGTTTGAGTTGCATGCACCTTAAAATGAATTTCCCTCGCTGGGAACGCCTCGCCGATCCGGCGTGAAATGCCGACGCACGCACACATATACTCGTCCGCCTCGTCTGCTTGCAGCGCCATTAATGCCACCTGGTCTACGGCTGTAAACCGCAGCAAGATCCGTAAGTTGGCGCCTCACCGACTGTTGCTGCTTCGAGTATGCGCCCACTGCCGGCTGGGGCTAAACGCACCCGCTTACTCAAATCAGGCGAATCGGAAAAAGTTTTTCAATTAAATTCATTAATATGCAATGATTAAGTGGTTGCCGCTGCGTGCATCTCCATCGAGGAGCTTAGTTTTGGTACCGCGGTTGCTGTTGTTGTTGATATATGAATGTATTGCTTTGGCATGCCTTACTGTTTGTATTTGCCGTGCAGTCATTCGGTTCAGTCATCGGTTGCTGGCGCTGACGGCATTGATGATGACTTTGCCACCTTCGCTTCCGCCACCAAATCGCCCAGTAAATAGTTTACGCCAACGAATGTGGGTGGTCTATTAGATATGCATAAGCGAACACTCATACTACAGCGGGCAATATATAGTAATACTTTTTAACTTGAATTTCACGCGAAAACCCATTCCCGGAAATATGGAAAAGGTCTTCGGTGATAATTTTTTGTCGTGAGCAAGTGTTTTTGATTTAAAAAAAAAAAAAATTGGTGCTTGAGAATCGACGATTAACAGTCTGAGATCTTACCGGCATCGTTGGAAAATTGGAAGGATCAGTGAAAATCATTTGAGCTTAAGAAAAGTGAAAGCTCGAGTGGTTACAAAATTATTTTTTCGAAAAACAACGTCGCGTTAACGCCTGCAAAACAATGAAACGTATTACTGCAGGCGATGAGCCATGGATCTATGCTTACAACCCAGAAACAGACGATCAATCGGACGAATAGCGTGGCAAAGGTAAGCCGAAGTCGAAAAAACCACGTCAAAGCAGATCAAAAAACAAGAATATGTTGATAGTTTTCTGCGATTATCGAGGTTTTGTGCACTCCGAATTCCTTCCGACCGGCCAAACCGTCCAAAAGGAATACTTTTTAAGTGTTAAGCATTGTTTGCGCGAAGGTATTCGTAAAGGGGGTCGGAACTATGGGTCGACAACTCTTGGTTTTTGCTTCACGATAATGCATCGTCGCAGACTGCGATATTCTTCGTAAGTTGTTTGCCAAATTTGAAATCAATATCATACCGCTGACTATGCAGCAAACTCAAACGACCGCGCCGGGGAAACCTTTTTGGAAGACATCAAACGAAGTTGAGATTTTTAAAATTATGAACAAAGTCTTAATATTTTTTGCTCGCAATAGTATATTTGCGTAAAGGCTTTGGATTGCGGCCAACTTTGGCAGTTCCGTTAGTGGGTTTAAGTTATAAGTACAAATTACTTGTTGAAAACGACTTAGCGGTCCGCTTAGGGAACTTGATACTTTTGTTACTCGCTTTTATGGAATTGTGTAATGTCGATATTAGAAGTGGACATGATCTCGGTTAAGTTAACAGTCCGAACGCATTTCTTTGAAGAACTTAGTAACGGTGCGATCTGCGCTCGGAAGCGCTGATGTATTACATGAATGCCGTTACTCAAGTTCAGTTTGTGCGCTGGAAAGCACAAATATATATTATTCTCACTTCCTAAATGAAGCCTCTTCCAAAACACACTGCAGTTTGTGATTTGACGACGAATAAGTTTGTAATTAGCAAAAGTTCTCAAAACTTTTAAATCAAAATAACGCGATTGTGTGGCATGTTTTCGGTTGCTGTCGCTGATTGGCACAATAATACTTCGCACTCGTGCCCTCACACCCCAATGTATGTACGGCATAAACACATTCTGTGAAACTCATTATAATGATGTTATAGTTATTGTTGTTGTGGTTATGGACATTAATTTGGCGTTGCTACAGCTGCCGGCAATTTCAGTGGCGTGCCGAGTGATTTAGTTAAAAGTTAATTTGAATTTGCGGTGAAAATAATAACGGACTACACCCATCACTCGTAACATTACTCATACGCATTGGCTTTACTACCCGAACACCAACACGAACATACCATTTCAGAAGCACTGATTCTAATTTACGATTATATTTATTGTTTGCAAGTCCCTCAGGTGTTTAGTTGTGCGTTCGCCTTCTAATTTATTCGGCCAAGTTTTCAAATGAAATTCGCTCTTGAGTTATTTACATAGTGCTAATAATCATAGACGATTTGTTTACCTTTCGGTCCATATATCGATGTTTGGCGACCGGTGAGTTGGATGGTGAGACGTCGAAATAACTCATTTACGCCTGGCATTAATTTAGTTTTATTTGCGAGACGCAACTGGGCATCTTTCCATCAATCTCAGCTGCCATTAACTCCTTATAGCCGAATCTGAGGCGGTAAGCTATTGTGGGCGATAGATGCCGAAACTTTCGTTCAAGAACCCCTCGCATTGAATGTTGAATTCTTGCCTGTGTTATATGAGAAAATGAGTACAATATTGCATTGTGTAGAAAGACAGACGCAAATATTTATATAATCAGTCTCCAATCATGTTATGGTATATCTCTGACCGTCTTTTCTACTAGAGCATACTTTCGCTCTCTCAGGCCAAACATGGAACTCCACCTGTGTGTTGCGGTTAAATGCGGCTCGTTTAGGGCTTAGGTTCGTCTATGTAGTGTTTATAAGAATACTAACATATACATATATTACTATTCTTAGAATTACTTATTTCGCAAATATCATACGAACTTAAGAAATTCCCGAGTTTCGCATCACAAATAACATATGTATGAACCTAACTGTTGTTTTCCAGGAAACCGTTTAATTGAACCTGAAATGTGTTTGAAATGCAAACTTAACGCTTTTAACTTGAAAATATTTGTCTCCATTGCTTTGAAGTCATTCTTAAATTTCGTGTTGTCTTGTACGTAGGCACGAGTATTCGAATGTTTCTGCAAGAGGAGCCGCAAATCACCCATACGTGGGTATTATCGTGTTCCTTCGACATCTGCATGACATATGAGCTCGTGTTGTGAACCGTAAATGCCGTAATTGCCGCGATATTACCGCATAGAGAATACAACAAAAGGAGAGAAAGAATGTTTGTTGTGCAGCTAGAAGTCATATTTCAAATCTAAATGAGCCATACAAATTATTGCACTAGCGCATTGTTGAGCTCAGTTGACTACGTTGTCTTCGCTGCCTGCCCAAAAGTGCCTAGTGGGAAAAATGTTTCGTGTATCTGCAATGACAACAACAACAGCAATAATGTGAGATTTCATGAACTTATTAGCCCTTGAGAAATTGCTGAAAGGTGTTGGTAATTTGTCACGTTGAACTGCAAAAAGGAGCTTTAGGAAGCTTCAAAAGTTGAAACCATTCATGGGTCGTGAAGACTGTTTCGTCCCGTTTTCTCTTCGGAAGCATTTTAGATCAAGTAAATCCGTAGGCTGACTTATGTACGTTGGTTTTTCCTACTGGGCCGCCATTTAGGTGCCCAGCGACACCAAGCAATTCATTTATTGGCAAGTGGCACTCGCTCTTTAGGTAGCGCCGACGCGTCTCAAATCCAGACAGACGTCGTCTACTGTTTCACCTGAACAGCAATAATAACAACAACCAATAATAATAATTGTTTGCAACAATTTATGTTGTAATCCGAGGCAGCAAATGCAAAGTCGCTGTTGCAGTTGTTGTTGGCGCAAAACACTCATACGACTGCATAACAATGCAAACGAGGGTGCTGACAGCCTCGGCCAGGTATTATGTTTTAATTCTCCTCGATGTTCGAGCAATTTCAGCTCAGCTTTTTTTTGTCGGCTCATTTGCTCTGCTTCAGTTTTGCTCGAAATTTCAATCAGTCACGTACGATTCTATACCGTTAGACGCAAATAGTGAGCTGTGTGCATTTGCGCCGACTTCGGATCGCACTGCCGAAAACAACCGAAATCGCGTGTGTATGGGAGTGTGTGGGGGATATAGCTATAAACGTTCGCACACGCCTATAAAGTGGAATGCAATATTTTACGAAATTTCCATATATGTTTTTGCCATAAAGCGCAGCAACGTTTATCGGCTTAATTAGTGCGACGCTGGCAATTCGCCCAATTTCGGGGAAAAAATGTTTTGCACGATTGCATTCTGGCGCCGTCACTTTTCGTCGAACACGATGCACTTAACTTGTATATGAGTTCGTAACATTGGATCTTCTCGCCGTTTAAAGAAAGTTTTGCCCTATGAAAATCGTGTATATATACATACAATCGTGTTTGTATGTAGTTCGCTAATACTTTTGACTCCATATATCGTGCTAGTATACGGGGTTGCAAAAAATGCACCAAGGAAATAATTAAATTAGTTTTGTAAACCCGAAAATTAAAAAAAAAAATAAAATTTCGGATCACTTTTTAATCCCAAGCACCGAATTGAAAAATAAAAAAAAATAATCCCAAGTTTATAACCAAAAATAGAAGAAGTTTGAATTTAAATTTTTTCTCGTTTGCTTAATTCGTGTTCCAAAATTAGAAATAAAATCTGAGAATCAAATTTTGAAACTTTTTTCAGTAAAAAAACTGGCAACTCTGCCGGTATATACGTCTATGTACGTGCGTAGGTAGACGTGTGCGTTAGATATATGGTTGCTTAAGCTATTGCTTTTGAAGAGACTCCGAAAAGTACTCAGATGTGCAAATTATCGAAGAAATTATTAAATTAAAATGATTTGTAAGACATGTTATAGCTACTCCTTGATTGATATGAGTGATTCGCACCGCCTCAAAACGCTCCCTCTGATATCATGTAAAGTCGACTTTTGTAACGCCAACGCCAGGTGTTTCTTTGTCTTCCAATTCCAAACTTGAAACTTTCTAAGCTGATATTTAATAGAGAAAATAAGCGAAGATAACGAGGGGGCCTGAGGTAAACATTTTCAAGTAGATAAGGTTATACTATATATATACTATAGTATATACAAACATCTACACTACATATACATACTTTCAGGCAACTATTGTTATAGTGTTAAGTCAAATGTGGCGATAAAAAGCTGAATATTCCCATACTGACTCCGCATTCAATAAATATGCATGAACAACAACCGCAACCCCCCACCAAATGCTTGCAAGATAGAACTCCTCGAAAAGCAAGTGCTTTTGACGTATAACGGAAATATATCAACAAAAATTGCATACCAATACAAATGCAAACAACACTGCTGAATGCTGCTTCAATTGTTGTTGGGGCACCCTATCGGCCACACAATCGAAGTGGGTAAGGGGTAGAGTGCATGGCTTCGAATGGTATTGTTAATTGTTGTTGTTACTATTGTGTGCATTTCGATGATCGCAGTGTATGTGACTGTCAAGTATGCCTGTGTATGTGGTATGTATGTGAGCACCTACACATGTTTTGTGCACGAACGAAACAGTTTGACACATTTGCCTGCGAAACGCCAATAATAACCCGAAGCACAATCACATTAAGCGCTTTTTTCGCTTTGTTATCTTCGACACTACCAGATACCCTGCAAAACATGCGACAAGTGCGGAATGAGTGCGCGATTAGTCGCAATGTAGCACGTGACTAGAGGCATTTCTGGTATTTTTATATGCAATAATTATACCCTGTTGTACTCGAAAGTCTGCAAAAAGAGGCCAATCGTAAAAGATAGTACAAAAGGGTAAGTTCTTGCAAATGGTAACACAGAAGAGAAACATAAACAAAGATTCAACTAATCTATCTCCAACTATATCCTAAACACACATATGTGTTGGAACTATGAAAGTTCATTCAAAATTTTACCTTATAGGGAGTCATTCGGGAGTACTATACATACTTACATATATGTTATATGCATGTGCATGTATGTGTTTTTGTGCGCTGTGGTAGTAGTGCTGGGCGACCCTGGAAATCGAGCTCTACATATACGCATATCCACACATTTGTGATCCATCTACCCGGTAAGGAACTTATCGCTGGACCGTACATATAAACTTATACAATTAGACCTGCCTACCATGACTAGATGCTCGAGCACTCCCACTTAAGTTTTCCAATAAAGAACACCTAAGGTACCTTCATGGCACTTAAACATATTTGCGCACAGCTCAGCTGCAGCTGACCCCCACATATGTATGTTTTGTATGTGTATGTAAGTGCTAAGCCTCACATGTTTATATGTATGTATGTCTTAAGTGTGTAGAATTTGTCAAATGCAACGGTGGTTAGTCTGAAGCCCTACATGTAAGGCAAACCAATCGATCAGCCACGCAAGCCACACTCGTATGTACCATGTATATTTATGTATGTGTGTTTGTATGCGTACACATGAAACAGGGGTGATAAAAGCCAAAGTTGTCAGACATTTTGACTTACTTGGACAGGCAGGACAGACAGCTAGCCGGCCAATAAGTCAACTCAGAGACAGTAAGTGGGAAGCGCACTGCGTCATACTTGTATTCATATGTGTGTTCAAGTGTGTGTGCACAATAGTCCTAGCAGCCGCTTATGTGTGGAAAACGTGGTCAAACTGCAGCATTCAAAGGCAAATGCGGGCGGAATTATACAAACAGATATTGAGCGGTTTTGTGTCGTTATATGCATGTGTTTGTAGCTGCCGAATAGCCGCCCCATCACTTTGTGGAATTAATTGGGCGCTGAGCACAATCGGTTGGGAGGGTCCCGGTTGTGGTGGGAAAGCACTCATAGCTCCTAGGATCTGCCCTTAGATTATCTCGGAGGATCTGCAACTGCTTTCCTGGGATGCTCCTCCAGATTGTTATTTAGGCTTGATTTTTTTGGCCTGATTGTTAACGACGGAGCTGCTGAAAGGAGCATCAAATTAAATTTATTTATCTCCTGAGTTTAGGGAAATCTGTAGAGGTCTCCACACTACCGCTTCGATTTCACGCTGAAATATAACGGTATTTTTCACTTCAATTAATCAGCGTGCTTCCCTTCTGTAAATTGCCCCCAAACCTTCACTATTTCCCCCTCTACTCGCAATTACTAGTACAAACAGAATCAAATGAATTTCCTCTAGTTTTCCGCGCTCCAACTCAAGCTTAAGTTCCGCCAGCGAAAGCACGCAAGAGCGGCTTGTTGTTAAGCACGTTCCGCTGCATTGCAGCTCAGCTCCTTTCCTGGCCGCACCCACCATTAGCACTACATATATCTGAATATGTAAAAGTGTACGTAATTGTTGTTGTTTTTTAGTAATTTGCATTGGTGTCGATTGAGGAAGGCGCTTCCGCTGGCGGACGCACAAGTGCGTTGATTGGGCAACAACAAAGCGCGCTTGTGGTCATTGGCTGGCGATGGCAGTTGGCACTTGTCCATGCTTGATGGCTGGACATTCATACACAAACACACCTAGATAAATACGTGGAATTGTTTATTTGGACGGACAATAGCGCGCCACAAATGGAAGCGTGTCTGAGCACCCACCGAGCCATTTATAAATAATGGTCAGCCATGCCGCCGTCTCGCTACGAATTAGCTCCAGATGCTGCTAAGTAGCGGACGAACGCCGACTACTTAAGTGACGTACTTACAGCACGCACGCATTCGCTCCCGCACACACATACATACAAAGGCAAAAGCATGAATATGTTAAGTGCGTGTTCGTGAGTTATCAATTGAAGTTATCTAATTGTATGAGTGGTTATTTGTTCAAGCACCTACGCGTCGGATTTACACCGAAAGATATGATTCTTCGAAGAGTCCTTAACATACTTTGTACCAGCTCTCGTTTCTGCAAACTAAAAAGACATTTACTAAATCTTTGACAATTTTTTTCTTGTAGAGCGGAAAACATGTCGACCGATTCTAAGCAGCGAATTCAGGTGCCCGAGGCGTTGAGAGAGGTGCTCTTGGAGTTTTCAATAGCGTATCTGCTGGAACAGCCCGGAGATGTGGTCGATTATGCAGTACAGTATTTCAATAAATTGCAGTCGAATCGTCAGGCCGCTGCAAATTTCTATCGTCCAGATTCCCCAGAGAGCAGCATCATATCACAGGAAGAAGGTAAGCACCATACAGTAGTTTACAAAATCTAAGAGGAAGAAAATGAATATATCAAAAATGCAATCACAGGTCGGAAGTCAGTACGGGCAATATATATTGAACGATTTAAAGTGAGATTCCTCTTAAATGTGAAACGCGGCTTAAAGTAGTATGCATCGAGTATACATTTGAGCTACTTTAACAAAAGTGCGGCTTCACAATGTCTGATTGCGTCGACATTTACTCAGAACTTAACCGACAAATAGCTAAATAACTTGAAAATCTCTAACAGTATTTTAAGTTCTCATTCACACTGGTTCCTTTGTGAACTCCTCTCCAGTAATAGGACCTATCTGCTGGTCGTCTGGTGACAGCTTAGAGAACACATGTTCGTTATAGCTCAGTGGTAGTTTTACTACTTTCATTCCTCGCTCAAATAGATTTTGTGGTTTCGATGAAGCTACTAATGTCCAATATTGATGGATGGATTCCGAGTGTTCTGTGTCGGATCTGCGATAGGCCTGGGCATATTCACAGAGAAAGTGGAAATTTATTTCCTTATTCCCTACTAGTTCGCAGCCTCGCCAGATGTATCCCAGCGCGTACTGCGTCGAATACTTTCAGAGCTGAAGCGTTTTCATCCATTCAGACGACATGACATAGTCAGCATAGCCGTTGTCTTTTAATTCGCTGAACTATGTCCATGTCGTCGTATAACTCATAGAGCTCACCGTATGCCACATTCGCCGATGCCAATTCGCAAAGGACCATAAATCTTCCGCAGAACCTTTCTCTCGGAAACTCGTAACATCAACTCATTAGGTGTTGGGAAAACTTGTAACATCGTGTCTACCCATATACTTATGTATGTATCAATATCCATGTGCACATATCCACTCACCTTTCGTTGTGGCACAATTTACGTGCGCGAACAAAATTTCCAACAGTCCTTAGGCTCTCGGCTTTTGAATGTCGTGAATGTCATGTCCTTCGCACGGATATTGTGGCATTACATTATGCTTCCATTTGCTTGGCTCTTTGGCATTTTTGGTAGCCGGTGTTTTGAATGTCGTGTGTTAGGTGTGGTTTCGGCGAATATATTCACTTTGGCGCTTGTCATCGGTGATAAAGTTTGCACGCAAATTTTTTGGATTTTTTCTCGCGACATTCGGCCAAACCTAATTAAAATGGATAACGGCTGTTTCGAAGGGCACCAATCGACGAAAACTTTTCACACAAATTTAGTTGTACCGTTATATATGCATTTATCTAGATAGTATGCTCATATTAAAACTTATAAATTTGTGCGCCTTCTCACCAAACCGCATGGACGCACTTCCACTTCGTTGTACCCCCACATGCCTTGTCTCGCTTCGACGGGTCAAGTGGCATTTATTAGGTTAGTTCGTTCAGATTATGGATGCTTCTCATTATGTGTCAGCAACTTTCTACATGCTCACATTGTTATTATTTTTATCGTTGCTGTTCTTGTTGTTTTAGTATCCTTCGTGCAGTCTTTCTTCTCAACATTCTAAAAGTGTGTTTGTTTTGTTGTCTTTACGCTCGATCGAACTTGGTTAAAAGCGCTTCACTCAAGCATTTGACCCGCTTTGCTCCGACTTTGGCCACTTCACTCTGCTTGCCACAATTTGCGCAGAGATTAATCAGCTTCGCCTCTGCTGCCGCCGTCGTAGCGTCAGTTTATTTTTGCGGCAGCAGCTGTCAGCATTGCGGCCAACATCGCTTCATTAACGGTTCGGTTCTGGGTTGTGCGGACAACTTGCCTCATTAAGGAACTATTAATTATTTGCTCATTCGCCCAGGCGGTAGATGAGCCAGGTGGTGCTGCGGTTCGAAACCTAAGCCATGCCAATCACCTCAAAAGCTGCTTTGTGACCATTTTCACGAATGTCTGTTTATCGCTTGTTATTATTATTTTTGTTATTGCTTACTGAAATGTGAAAAGGTTTTTTAAGAGAGCGGGGAACGCGTAACACTAAATATGCGCGTAAATAATGATTCTGCCTAGCATATTCGATGGGCCTTCAAATGAGGCGCTACCATAGATTCGCTGTAACTTATAGTTGGTTAGTTGAATTCTGGACTCATACCGAAGAAACCACACGCCAAGATAATCTGAATATAGAATGGGTTAGGGAAGAGACAGAGAAGCGATGTCCTTTTACACAATCAAAGTATATAATCGATTCTCTCTTTCGGTCGCGATGAGCTTTTCTAAAAACTGTTCTAAAGAGAAGCTAGGATAGATCCAGAGTAGAGGCGCGGGAAGAGAGTACATGGCTATATAATTTCGAATCTTGCTGGAATTTATGTAAAAAACGAATGTTCTTGCCGACGTCGATGTCCGAAGCGGTCGCATAAACGGTATCATGCCTGTGGTCCGCTAAACTGAGCTGGTGGGGCTTGTGGCCACACTGCTGTGTGTGTAAACAGTGGCTTACAACCTTACACTCACACAAAGCTTCATTCATTGTAGTTTAGTTTATTTCGCTTGATGGCTCATGTGTAGCGCCTTAAGAGTCATTAGAAAAACGTATAAATGCGCACAGTACACACTTTCTCAACTACACGCTCACATGGGCATTGAGAGTGCTGGGCCACCTACAAATATTGATCGCCGCCAGTCAATCATGCGACATCAAAGCCTCTGCACATTGACAATGCCGCATTCATTAGAGAGCAAGAGCATCATTTACATGTACAGTTAATGTTTCGGCCCTCTTCCACTACTGGGAGATGGCTAAGCTGCTTTTTTTAGCGCATAGCTGCTGCCTTTGTTCTAACTCATCCTTCGAATTCTTTTCCGTTTATGAGAAATAGCTTCGCGCTTTAATAGCGACGCTACGAACCACTGCTTCACATGTTTGGCTGTGCATGTGTGTGTGTGGCGATGAGCTCTTGTCGGCCATTAACAACGTTTTAATGCGATTTATTCGAGTGCGCAGTTGCCTCTTGATGGTTCCGTCGCTTTCCCTCTCAAATCCTACCTTCGCTTAATAGCTAACCTTTCCTCCGAGGCAATGAGTGAAAGTGGTGAACAATTTTTGTTGTTTTATTGGTTTGATTGCTTTGTACATCTGCCTTGCCACTAGAACAATAATTTTTGCCTCGGCTTGTTCCTTCTTATTAACCAGTGTGTGAGTGCTACCTTAACATGAAGGGTGCCTCATTAAGTAAGGACGACTATTACTATTACTATAACGTGGTATATAGATTTTTAAAACTTTTAAGAACTTGGAGTAAACGATCATTATAAAAAAATCGAATTAGTTATCGATTCCTTTTTGGGTTTACTCGTTGGTTTATACAGAAAATTATATAACTTTCAATTATACGGTTACCAAAGCCAATCACCCTTTATTACAACCGTTCTTTTCTTGTGTTTGGGTGTTTGTAAGAGCTTTATGCTTCTGGATATGATGACAAGTACGGCTCTTCAACTTGTTGGATTCTGTGATTTCAGTCGAATCCAACGGTGTGTGAAGGCATCACTCAGGGGTGGCCGCGGCCTATCGTTGTGTATTTTAAGTCGCTTCATTGACTGCTCCCTGTGTTTCCCTCTTTCCACTCCAATGCGCCCATACCCACATACATACAAGCACCCTCCCATACATACATGTACATACATCCATATAAGTAAGTTCGCTCAGATGGCGGCGAGGTCCAACCGCAGCCGCAGTCGTTCGACGTCCAGTGTAGCTGTTGGTTCGGCTTTGGAGACACTTATGAAAATTTAACTCGCTGTACTGTGCTCGTAGCGTTTCAAGCGTTGCGCTGTCGTTCCGTTCGAAACGCTATTAGTGAAGGATGTGTTGCTAATTAATTGCGCTCCACGTTGGTCCTCGCGCGCGTCTTTGTCGCTTAATTATCGAAACTGTAGAAAGCTCGACTCATCACTTTGGATTATCCCGTCGCAACCACACCGTAACCGTTATTTGCATAAAACAGCACTTCGCCTGTGATAGGCAAAAGACTGGCAAAGTCCGAATTTCGCAAAAAAAAAAAAAAACAATAAAATTTGCATATCTCGAGGGGCAAGAGCGGACGCCCGCGCAAAGTGTAGACAAAATTTATCGCCGCTTGTTGTGACCCCGTTAACGCGTTTGTACATTGCTAATAGACAAAAGTGCGCACCTGTTACGCGTCAAGTGCACATTATCGCAGTGCTCGTTTTGGTGAAATTCCCGGGGCGTTGAGGCGAATTTACTGTGTTTTGCGAACTTCGCGTACTTCGCCGTCAAAGGTGACGAGAACTCGCTGTCATCGTTGGTGTTGCTGCTGGTGGCACTTGGCAGTATTATTTTAGGTTTTCTTCGTTTCTTTTGCCCTGCGCCCACACTTGCTTGTCGTTTAAATTAATGCAATGCTTAATTAACCCAGAAAAGCCCAAGCACGAAGCATAAAAATTGTCATTAAACGCGGAACAACAAAGGCGCGCCCAGCTTTTTATGTTTTTTGTCGACAATTATGGGCACACACACGCACATCTTTCGGGGGTTCTGCGAAGAATATTATCTTTCCTGTCATCCAACACAGAATTCCTCATTATTTAATTTTTTCCGCTTTCGTAGTTTTCTGTGTGTCATCATGCACACTTCGATGTTTGATAATTTTCCCACTTCATCTACTTAGATGCCGGACTTTAATTTGGGTTAGCTGAAGATAGTGCCGTGCACTCTGTGATAAAGTGACTTCTTCTAGTTCCTGCTGCAGAAGCGGGCATGACTCTGTTGAAAAAATTGTTGAGATGTATTGTGAAAACTCTACAAAAGCTTCTTATAGGCTTAACAGACGGCAGCGTTAATCCGGATTAACTCCGCATTTAATCAATGATTTTTTAATTTTTACAAAACAAATTTTTATTACAAAAGCATATCAACACATTATTTTTAAAACGGCATCATAATTTAAAACTTCCTATCTTATTATTAAAAATTTGAAAAGCAGATGTCAGTGTTGCTTGTTTTTCATTCACAATACATTGAAATTGCAGCTAACTCTCTAAAATTTTGAAAATTAAATGGGAGTTAGCAACGGAGTAATCTTCACTAATTCCTGAACTAATCCGGATTAAATCAGTTAAAACAGTTAATCCGGATTAACGCTGCGGTCTGTCAATGCTATTAACACTCGTAGTTTGAAGGTCGTTCAATTTATTTTGCCTTTGATTCTTGGTAGCGATTCCTGTTCCATGTTGATGCTCAGCTTCACTTGTGCCATCAAGTTGAATATGTTCCGGGGAAATTCATTTCTTTCTGTCCAGTGACCGGTGCAATTCATGCCTAAGTTCATAAGTTAATTCGATTTTCTTACCCGAATTCGAAGCAAATCTGGCAGAATATTTAGACTTTCAGCACTTTTTACTTGAAAGTGGCTCTTTATATTTGCACAAATTGTGAACTGGATCTAAAAGTTTTATTCTAAGAATACCCCTTTCACAAATATTTCGCCGTAGTTTTTCGTGGAAGGCTGAATTTGTTAAAATACCCCAAAGTTAAACCATTTTTTATGTATTTATATAATAAAACTCTCTTTGTTATATGAATTATTATAAATAAATAAATAAATAAACAATTTTCCATGGGTGTCGTTTAAAAGAAACATATAAATGCATATAAGTAAAATGTGCTGGCTTAAGTTTTTAAATATGTTTATACAAACGCTTATACATATATGTATTTACTATCCACACATTCCATTTAATTATTTCGGCACTAAAGTCCTTCCTTCATGACTTCGCCACTGGTAACCTTCGCTCCTTTCCGGCGCTTGCTTGCTCATTTCACTTTCGTCTGCTTAATTTTCGCTTGCATTTCATTACGTATAGTATACAAGCATAATATAATTATTATTTCAGTGTGTGCTTTTGTAGTTTATTCCTTCAGTTATTCAATGCGGGACCCTTATTTATGGGGAGCGTTTTTTTGAGTGGTTTAAATTTTGGAAAGCTCCCATGAAATAAAATGTTACTGTCGATATCAGCGAAAACGAAATCATTGGGGGTATAAACCGCATATGTGAGCAGAGCACCTTTTCGGCAATCCTATTCGAACACCATGACACCATATAATAGCATTAATTCACTCCTTCCTCAACTGCTGAGATCACTAAGGACGTTGGAACAACAGCAGAAGAAGAGGAACCGTAGTTACACAAGTCCCACAACTTGTGTGGAAAGCGCTCATCTACTTTTGTCTTAGAATAAAACAAGATGCCAGTGGCCTAACCTCACTTTTTCTAATACCCACTATCATATACGGCAGAGGTTTACGTAGAACTGATTCCAAGATGGCGGATATTGTTTGCAATATCTTGCAGTTGCTTTTATCTTTCACCCAATTCTGCACTTCAATTCATCAATGTCTAATCCCGGATCCTTTATACCATGCGCGTTCACAACGCTTTTTGTCGTCTGGTTGGGTGCCGGAGAGCAGCTTGTTGTTGTTCATTGAAACTTGTCAAAGATACGCAACGGGATTATGTCGAAGCTTGTGTCATTTGTTGTATTGTGCACATATTGGCTGCAATTGTAAGGGTTTCCCTTGCATTCCCTTTTCTCGCCTGCAATTTGTAGGTGTGGCAGGGCGGCTCCAGATCCGCTGAATCCTCTCCTGGGTTCTATATTTAGTCGCTTTAGCTGGAAACTTCGCACTGAACTTTTTAATGCCGCACTTATCTGCTGCTTGTAGTCGTGGTGTTTACATACACATGTGTGTGTGTGTGTGTTCGTCAGTTTGGGCGCGCGCGTGCGTTAATAACGCGAATAACAACAAAAATTTCAAAGAGAATACATTCAGCGACTGGCAACATAATTTCCTCCATATACCGACTCATGCGGGCGTCTGTGTGTGTGCCTCCATGTAACACTAGCAGCAGCATTTAGCTGTGAAATCTCAAAAATAGCTCCAATTAAAAGCAAAAACAAGAAGAAATTGCAAACTAACTACAATTAACTAATACAATCAAGTGCGGAATAACTACTTGAGCAAAAATAAACTGCGCCAAGCAGCAACAACATCAACAATAACAGCGCATCAACAACCAGGCATCCGTCCGCCCCCACGCACCGCCACCCACGGGGCAGTGAAGCATTCGCACATTCGTACGAAATTTAATTAAGCCACTCAAGTGTGCGCGTGTGTGTGAGCGCGTACTCGCAAAGCACACACACTTACCAACGCCCGCACGCCGGTGCGTGGGCGTTACTGCATTTCTTCGCATTCCGCGCGCATCGGCTGCATACCCACGCCCTCGTTGCCATAGCCACGCACAACACGGCCGCGAAAACGCTTCTAACAGCGCGGCGCGTTGCTTATAGCTGCACAGTTGCGCAGTCTACTGTGAACGCGTAATTGCTTGTGGCACGCCTGCCGCCGGCGCATCGCTGCTGCCCTTCACCTCTTCCGCACGCATTTTTCTTTCATTTGAACGCGCTCGGGTGCTCGCGAGTCGGTTGTGTTGGCCACCGTACATCGTCATCGGCAGCGTTTCACCCGAAAATGGCTTCTCAAGTTTCCACTGCCAGTATGCTTCTCGGTAAGCTAAAAACACCCAACACACACTTATTAAGTACAATTATCAAGCTTATTATTATGGCAACACTGTCATTAACTCCCGGTAATACAAGCGGAAATCAAAGCTTGCCGTTGAAATTAGAGCAACAACAAAATCAGGACAAGTTTCGCACAACAGTCGGGGAATCCTTCAATGAAATCTTCAATCGAGTTATCGAGCCATGTTCTATAATAATTTAGCTCTCTGTGAGGGCCAGCTCATATCGACTGCAAAATTCCGTTATTCAAAATCTTGCTATAAACTTTAAACCACAAAGGATCATTTAGATTTGAAATATCGGATCTGAGCTTAAACTATTACAAATTGGTGTTTTTGCCTTGGATCCTGCTATTAACAGTGACTAATAAAAAGACCTTTGGTTAATAATCAAAAATTTACTTTTACTTCGAAATCATATAGTAAAATTGTTGTATTTTGTTCTTGTCTTGTCTCATATATAGTACTTTATGTCTTTGCGTAAATTGGGTATTACCGCATTTTTCCAGTACGTTTTCCGAATATGTTTTCCGATGATGAAACTCGCTTTCTTAAGTTTCCCCAACTAGTTGAATGCAGAAAATGCCCACGAGCGCTTCGGAGAGTTCCCAATTCTTCCGCTTCCACATCTTCAAATTGGAATTGCAACATGATTGCAGCAATTAAACGCCAAAGTGCATTCTTAATTGAGATGCGTAAATTAATTGCGTTTTAATGCGCCCATGGATTGGGGGTGGGACGGCCCCACCAACGCAAAGAAAATTATGAATGCCACATGGGAATGTCGGGCTCGTGCCGTCATTGCTGTTGTTCGGCAGCTGCTTGCCTTTGCTTTTGTGGCAAACACAATTTTGTTGTTGTTGTTTTCTGTTGCTGTTACAGCCCCATTCAGTTGCACCGAAAGGGAAGTGAATACCGATTCGGAGAGTCCTCTTGCCACGGACGATGCTTGAATGCGTGAGTGGGTGAAGAAGCGGAAGAGTGGCAGTAAACGAAATAAACGGAATCCGCAATGCAGAGCTCAAGTTTAATAAATTTGATCAAAATGAGTTTACCTGGGGAATATTACGTCCGGAATTTGGTCTTCTCTGATCTTTTGATTTCACTTATTTCATTTCACATGACAAGTCTTTCTGCTTTACTGCATGCAGACAGGTTCCGAATACAGAGTTGCAGAAGATGGTCGTCTAGAATCTAGATAAAGGAGAGAAGGGAAACAAGAATGTTTTATGCTGAGACAGGACTTTCAGAGACAAAGGATATGGAAGAGTCGAGACGTCGCACTTTTCGGGCAAACTATCGCAAAGGACCTCATTGTCTGTCGATCGAAGAAAAGAAAAACTTGATAAAGATACAGACATAAATATCCACAAATCGATAGCATATTTTGCGGCTAATCACTTCATACTCACCCAGGCATACTTGTACGTACGTAAGCTTGTGTGTGTGTGCATTCAACACTTTGCACAAGTGAACATTCTACACGCATTTGCATGCGTTTTAATTAAATTTTATGGAATTCCCACTTGTTTGCTGTAAATATTTGTCAGTGAGCCAAACCGGGGACGTGAGCTATTCAAGCACCAAATTGCAAAAACACTCAAATATGTTATTATGCTTTCCTCGCATATTATATTTTGCGTGGAAGTCCACCATGAAAATAACAAATGTTTTCGCACACACATACTCACACGTGCACGCATATGTGGACGTTGTAATGTGCGTGTGTTTACATGATGTGACTTTGTGAGCATAAAAGTCCATCAGACGTCAGTAGACGGAAGAATAATACAATAGCACTAAAAGTTTGCGCTAATTCTATTATTTTTGCTATTTCGAGAAGCATATTCGTCGTGAATATTAAAATAAGATTATGTTTTAATTTGTAAAAAGTAATTGAAGAGTTTACTGCAAACAACATCACGCCCAACGAAACTTTTCGCCTTTTTTGTAGTAAATCTTAACTTAACATTTATTAGCTCTCAACTTTACTTTTCAGTCAGATTAAGAACTCTTCGCCCCACCTGAAATCACTTGTCATCTGTAAAATGGGTATTCCGTCTGCGTCGGCAGGAAATCGCTTTCGCATTTGCCTTTTATGTGATTTTTAAGTGTGAAAACTCGCACTTTATATCGCCGGCCGCATTCTTCTAACATAACCAACGGCGGCTGCTGCCCGACCCTGCATTTCAGAGAAGGTCCGTTCAAAATGATTTATGCTGGCGCAAATTGCCCGTCAAGTCTCGCACATTTGTTCACTTAAAGTGCAAATCATTTAATTTAATTAAGTTTTTGACGGAGCACCGCAATATTTTGCATATTAAGTGCGACAACGCAGCGTCTCGCGTCCGGCGTGGCGTATGAATAATGCACTTAGCACACGCGCGCACACACACTCACACACATACTCACATAGCATACATATTCAAATCGTTAGTGGGATTTGAGTGCTGGGAGCGCTGTCATCGAATTCCACAACAAAACATTTAAGCACAGGCTTCCAGCGCCCAACACTTCTCCACATCCCGAATTTAAGAATAAGTATTTTGCTATTTTGGGGTTCAAGCGACCGATTGCCGATCAAAATGCTGCAGCCTTCTTCATGCCAAGACGTTAATTTTTCTCGTTTATTTGTTTATCTTCAGAGCCAGTCCGCCGTTTTACCACACGCCGCAAATCCGTATTTGCCGAAGCCTATGATCCAGAAAACGACGCCGACGATGACGAGGCCGAACGCAAGGTCTATCCCAAATCAGATGAGCAACGTGCACGTCTAACCGATTCGGTGAAGAATGTACTGCTGTTCCGTTCGTTGGACGATGAACAGGTGAGTGCGTGCCATCAGCGGCACAAACACATACATACATTTGCATTTCTTTGAACTGCATTTCATTTGCGGTTTCCTGTAGCGTTTGAAATGAACGCACAGAGATAGAGCATCGCAAGTAAGATGCTTTTGTTCCCCCACGGAATATTTTATAGCATTCCTTTAGGTCCACCAGTGCATGCACTATGTTCAAGGCAACCTAACCTCAGACGCATACGCTTTCAACACCTGTTTGCTGAGCACTAAACAAATTTGTATTTGTAACCGAACAGCAACTCAAAGAAACCGAAGGTAGAACGACGTTTTCGTATGGAGCATGAATTACCGTTGCCGCTTAGTGAAAGATTAAGCTAAGCCTAACGTTTCCGTGAGCCACATATGAATACAATTTCTGTATTTTCAAAGCTGGTCTCAATAATTTTTCTCCCGTAGAGAGACCAAAATAGATTCGAAGAATACAACACTTCTAATACAAACACACAGACATGCAAATCAATTTCAATATTTGTTCTTCATTATTCTCAAATATGAAATTGGTCTCACATGTTTCAATACAAAAACAGACAGACATGCAAATTCGTGTTTCACATACATTCTACATTCAAACATTTTGTTTTTTTCGCAGATGAATCAAGTATTGGACGCCATGTTCGAGAAGCGAGTGCAGCCGGACGAGTTCATCATTCGCCAGGGTGATGACGGCGATAATTTCTATGTTATTGAGTCGTGAGTATCGCATTTCAATTATGGTAACGCCCGGCTAAGTGGTGAGTGAGTGAGCTAAACGGGGATTGCTGTGCGCTCACCCTCCGTTCTCATGCAAATTTACTCCCCATTCCTATGAGTGGAATTAAAAGGGATTGATTTTTTTGTTTATTGCATTTGAATGGCGATGATTTGGTGAACGGGTTTAAATGATAAAGCATCTCATGCAAGTTGCCGTTGCTCGGCTAAAAGTAACGTCGAGTTGAGGTCACAAGCCTCGAAGTTTGGTCTTTTCGTAATAGTGTTTATGCTCCTCGGCTGTGATAGAATCTAGGGACCTATTTTTTTAAACATTAATAACGAGTTAACAACACAAAGAAATGTTCATATATCGTTCAAAAATCGTGTCAGAGAGCGTGAACAAAAAACAATTTGAACCACTTTTTTGATTGTTTCTATTTATATTTTTTTTAGATTAGAATACTCTCTTAATGAATGTAGGAGGAAAACGTGTAGCACCAAAGGCGGAAAATTATACGAGTTTCGTTTTGTCTTCAAAAATTCTTACAGTCAACTCAAGTTTAGTTTCGAATATAATTTTCTCACCAAATTTTCACACCAGCTCGTGCCCTTATTAATCGTTTAATTTCTCTAAGTTTTGTGTTCTCCAAAATTGAAAGCGCTTTCTTCGTTTAAATCAAATTCGTCGAATTATGAGGTGCTTAATAAGTTACCACTTGGCAAGCGCTGTAAAATACCTTGGTGAATTGGAGACATGAATAACGCTCTCATCAAACCCGGCAGTCGTTCGATGTGTGATTTAAGCTTGCAACACCCTTAACTTTTTTGTTAAATTACTTCAAGCTAATAAGAATACTTAATCATATTTTAACTAATTCTTCCCTTTTTTCTCTTTTAATCTACTCTTTGCTGCACGAAAAAAAAATGAACAGTGGAGTTTACAAAGTAATTTGTAATGGTGATCATATTTTCACTTACGACAATACTGGAATATTCGGTGAATTGGCATTGCTCTATAACGTACCAAGGTGAGTGAAAATTCCATTTATACAGTATAAGTATATATAAATAAATATTTATATTATGAAGTATGTAAATGCTTAAAATTTTGTATAAAAATATTTATTTCAAAATTATATGCGCTTGACTACCAATCAGCATTAAAGTGATGAATAAAAGTTGCTGCTCATAAAGGCAGCAGAATTACTTTTTCTAGCAAAAACAAACTAAAAATTCCTGGCTTTTTATAGAAAATATAAATGTTCCCATTAAATTAATGAAATCACATTTTTCGCCTTTTTGGCGCACAAAAGCTTTTTGAATGGAAAAAGTGCTGGAGTTTAGTGCCTTAATTATCCTTATTACAACCTGGCCGAGAGATTGTGTTTGTGTGCGTGGTTGTGTCCGACAGCTGGCAAGCATGTGTTTGCATGTGGTTGTGTGTGTGTGTGTAATTCATCGTTTTTATGGGAGGAGGCGTTACAGTTGAAAATAGATGTTTATTCAATTGGAAGTAAAGCTTAAAATAAACTTAAAAAGCATTTTATCGATTTACCTTTGCTCTACACACAGACACACACACACATTGTTACAAGCATACATATGTGCATGCAACTAAATTAAAAAGAGTGATCAGATTGGGAACTAACTCTTTTTAAGGACTAACATTGCCATTTATGTAACGATTCTCGATTGCTTTCAGAGCCGCCTCCATACAGGCTGTCACAGAGGGCCTACTCTGGGCCATGGACCGTCAAACGTTCCGCCGCATTCTATTGAAGTCCGCTTTCAAAAAGCGAAAAATGTACGAGACGCTATTGGACAGTGTACCAATGTTGAAAGCGTTGAAGGTGAGCAACCATATGCTTATTACTCAAACAGAAGTGCTCTGTAATTTATACTACAAGAAGCATTCTATACATACAAGAATTTATTTCATTTAATTTTTGAATATTTTCATTTAGTCCTATGAACGCATGAATTTGGCCGATGCATTGGTTTCCAAGCACTTCTCTAGTAATGAGAGAATCATCAAACAAGGTCGGGAGAACGAACTTACTTACCTAAAAGCACTCAAATCTCTACAAAATTATATGCTTTACTCCTTGCAGGTGACGTCGCTGATGGCATGTACTTCATAGAGGATGGTAATGTTTCGGTGAAAATGGATCAAGATGGCAAGGAGATAGAGATTTCGCGCCTAGGTAAAGGTCAATATTTCGGCGAGTTGGCTTTGGTTACACACCGACCACGCGCTGCTTCCGTCTATGCAGATGGAGATGTCAAAGTTGCATGTAAGTGAAAAAGACCACAAAATTAACTCAACTTATTGTTACTTTCGAAAGTTAGCTCTTTTATGTACTCATACCACATCCATTGAAAAGGATTTTTCAAAACATTTATTCATTTTATTTTAAATTTTCGAATTATTGTTTCACCGTATTCACCGTTTACACTATACTAATGGGCAGTCGAAAAGTTTTTTCGTACTTTTGCCATTTTTCCGCTAGAGACATTATTCCATTAGTGTAAAACTATTCTGGTTTCTCCGCGAAAAACTGCGACAAGTAATTTTCACAGACTTCTCTTGAAGTTCAATCTCATCAGTTCTTGACAGTAAAATGTAGAATAAATCGTTTGACCAGGCTGGAGCAGCTCATAGTTAATGACGCCTTTCCAATTCCTTCAAACACTCAGCATAACCTTTCGAGCCGTCAATCCTGGCTCTGCGAACATTTGTTGACCTTCACCACGCTTGGACCCTTTTTCGCACATTATTGTCGAATTTGAACCGCTTTTTGTCTCCTGTTGCCATTCGCTTCAGAAATGGTTCGATTTCATTTTGTTTCAGCAAAGAATCGCAGAATTTAATTCGATCTATTAAAATTTTCACAGACAATTCATGTGGTACCCAAACATCGAGCTTCTTTTTGTAGCCAGCCTTTTTTAAATGGTTCAAAACCGTTTGATGATGAATGTTAGGTCTCTTAGCGATGTCATTGCTGCTTATGTGACGAAACTGTTCAATCTTTTCCATAGTTTCATCGACTTTTTCTACGGTAGGTCGATCAGAGCGAAGTTCTTCTTCCACATAAAAATTTCCAGAACAAAAGCGAGCGAACTATTGCCATACGAAATACGAAAATACTTTTTCGACTACCAATATTTTTAATTTTCAAATCATTGTGTTGAAGTGCTTCAGCGTATATACCGTTAATACTATACTATTTACATTAACCTATACAATGAAGTATACACATGAACTTTAATATACGTATGTATGTACATATGTATGTATGTATTTAAATGTGTTTGCAGAAATCTTTTTTTACTGAAATCTTTTCCTAGTGGATGTGGTATTTAGTATTCTTTTGCCTTTTAAATATTTAGTTTGCCATTTTATTTTCATTTCTCTTTTGCATTAGCTTGTTTTTCCGCCTATGTTTTATCTTTTTAAGCTTTTATTAATTTAATTTTGTTTTTATTTTTCAATTTTCTTCCTAATTTTCCCCTGCTAATTTTACTCCTTAAACTTCGTTAAACCGTATAACTTCGTATCTCTGAATTCCTCCGCTTGTGCTTGCGTAACTGTATCTGTATGCTTTATATATGCCCGATTTGTTATACAATACGTGGGCCCTATGTTTGTAGTCTTAGATACCGATTGCTTCGAGCGTTTGTTGGGCAAATGTGCGAATTTGTTGGAGAGCGGCATCAGCGGTTACCGCTACCTAGACGATGATTTGCGCATTTATTATGACAATATGAAAGTGCTGCAGGACATTAAATTGTAGAGCCATTCATTCCGTTTGCTTGTTGTTTTATCATTTTAATATTAGTTGTATGCTTTCATTACTTAACTTTTGTTATTATTAATTATTTCTATGCAAAAACCGAAAACTCTTCATTTCGATTTAAAAAAGTAAACTTTCCTTTTAACCTTCTTATCCACAAATCTATTTTAATGCCCTTTAAATTCTCCTTAAAAAATCATCAATAATAAAACTCAATAAACAATCAAATGCTTGAATCGACTTGTGCTTGGCAATGCGTGAAAGATTTGGACAAGAGCGCTTTCGAGCGAATACTCGGGTTCCTTACGGATGTGCTCAAGCGAAATGCAGAAATCTATGAAGAACAGTTATCGAATCTTGCACGGGAGAATATATTTTAAAAATCATTCACTTTTCTTATGTATGTATGGACAGTAGTTTTTTGTATACGTTTGTGTTGAATTTCGTGCACTCAATGTTACAAGTCTCCAGGGAAATCCAGAACGGAATGGATGCTTCTAAATACATTCCGTTTTGATACTAACGCTGAGTAAATGTTATAAGATTTATATGCATACAAATAAATGCAAAGCAAAAAAATATTTTATAATTATTTCAAGTTATGAAAACTGGCAAAAGATAGAACTGATACACTGTGGGCAAAAAATAGTAAGACTTTCCACCATTCGCTGAAATATTTTTTTCTAGGCCGGTATGACAGTTACATCTGTGCCAAACGTCACATCAAAATAATCATTAGTGCTTAGTATAAGCTTGTCTTTCTGAAGAACATAAAGTGCATTCGGCGATTTTTAGTGAAATTAGTCAACAAAGAAGTTCCATTGAATCAATACTTCCCGGCTACCAGCATGCTATGAAACATATTAAGCGTCACGTCAAATCAAGGTTAAGTTGACAGTTTTCTTTGATTATTGAGATGCCAAGCACTCCGAATTCCTTCCGGCCGGCCAAACTGTCAACAAGGAATACTATTTGAATCTAATGCGCCGTTTGCGCGAAGCAATTCGTAAAAAGAGGCCGGATTTATGGACCGACAGTTCTTGGTTTTTGCACCGTCGCAAACTGCGTCGATCCTCTGAATCGCATCGCGCTTTGAAGGCTATTTCGGAAATTGCCTCTAACAACTGTTTCAAGGATTGGAAAAAACGTTGGCACAAGTGTATTATGGACAAGGGGGATTACTTTAAGGGGTACAACATAGATTTCGAAGAATTAATAAGGAATTTCGGAATTATGAACAAAGTCTTACTGTTTTTTGCTCATATGTAGTAGTAAGGCATCCGGCGGATCCCAAACACAGCGCACAACCCTTTGGAGGGTGTTTCGGCTTCTCACTTCAGCGATGTTCACGCCAATAAAACAAAGCAAAGCGCTGTTTCATTTCAGAGGATACCTCTCTAAGAGAATTAAAATTTCCTTACAATATATGTACACATATAAATCTGTATAACTACAATCTTCGGTTGATAACGATACTGAAAGGTCTCTTAATATGAGCAGTTTAAAAAGGAAGGAATATAAAAAAATGAATGAAATACTTGGCGAGACCTCCATTTAGTATACCAAAATTGTATTCTGTCGTCCGATTTGTAGCTCTAATAACAATTAATATCAATTCCATGATATATTATACAGAGGCCGAATTAGTTTTTTACGAGATCCGGTCGGACGGCAGTTTTGTATTTTAGATTTTATTATTATTTTTATTGTTATGCAATTCTTTCATTAACGGAAATACAAAAGCACAAGCTACTAGAGGAAGCACAAGTACTATTCCGAGCTTCAAGTACTCACGAAGGTGTTAGAAAAGCACTAAGAAGTAAATAATTAGATCGGTAGTTGCTTGTTAGAAAGCAGGCCCATAAGTTCTAGGTATGTAAAGGTACCCTGCCACTTCCACCGTCATTTTCATCACCACTTTGGAGGCAAGGTCAACTAAAAGGCGCATTGGTAAGGCTCGAGTAATAATTAGAAGAAAATAACGGCGCATGTTAGCTTCTAATCTTGGTCAATTGGGTTACACCGCTTTCAAAAACACAGCCAACCAAAACACACACCAGTACCGATTAACAACTACAAAACACCAAAGGGACACTTGCTCCAATCGGGTAAAAGATATCCTCACCACACACACAAACATGCACAGTGTTTTAACAACAACAACTTATACCTTTTACCAGTTCGCCAAACAGTAATATTTGAATAACAGTTATGAGAGTACCGTTAGACAAGAAAATACCGTTAATGAGCTGAAGTAATGGAAATTATGTTGTCTAAAGTAAAAAAGGGTAACGGTTCTTTTAACACTTTCTGCATTAATATACTCATTGAGCCCTTTAATAAACGGATTGTCACACATACACATAAACACACTGACACTGCCAACACACATAAAAGCTTTTATTGACAATTTAATATTCTTTCATGAACCGATTTTTAACATTTTTGGTATTTTAGTGCTCAATGCGTAAGGCCACTAATTGTCGTAATTCCCAGTGTAAGTGGGAAGATACTAACTGCCTGCTCCTCCGTACCAACCGTCTTCAAGACCTGCGATCGACAGTTCAGTTCGTTTCTATTTCAAGGGGTCGCAATGTCAGAATTATAGCCCGGACGAGTGAGACTGTAAATGCGTGCCAATACCAGGAAAGATTGGTCCCAGGTCCCCCAAAAGTTTACCTCAAAACATTCCAATCTTAAAGTTGAAATTAACTGTTTTTTTTCACATACAATACACTCATTTTGCCTAACATAAAAGTTCCCTAGTTATTACATTAATGGAAAATGTTTTAACATTAATTCAAATCTTCTGAAATCTTCTCAAATGCTCTCGAAAAGTAACCAAATTGTGCAATTTCACATCGAAATAAAAATAACTTAATTTATTTGGCCTCAGAAATACACAAAAGTTAAAAATTTTGGTTAAAACCCACATTTGAAGAGGTGTTGGTTCCTTAAAAAATTTGACAACAGAACTTAATGATCTACATATGTATGTAGTTCCTGTAAACCTTCGGAAATAAAAGTGTGAGCAAGACCTCAATCAGCCGCAAAACAGTTATTTTTTATTATTCATATATGCCGTTATATACAATATTTACACCGAAACTTTAATTGATTTGATTAATACTCACCGATCCCAACGGGGTTAGATCGCCGAAAAAGCAACCCTTGGCCGGATAAAATCCGTGGGAACTGAAAATATACTTTGAATAAGCAAACGTATACATATGTATGTATACGACAAAACGCAAGAACTTTAATTGATCGAACTCAACAGTCTCAATAGAGTAAATTTGCCTCTCTTATATAAATCCCGTTACAATTGTAAATATGTGTGTGTGAACTTGCTTGTGAGGGTGTTGAACTCTTTCTGTGTTTCCATTAATTTTGTAAATAGGAATCTGTTAGTCTTATACTTAATTTTATGTTTTATTTTATGAATTTATTTATTTTTCTGTTTTGCTTTGGACATTTCCACTTATTCCTACTTCAACGAACTGCAGCATGCGAGTAAAGAAGTATTTGTATCATAAGATTTGTGTCTAATTGGCAACTGAAAATCAGCGGAAAAGTGTTGTGCATGCGGCCACACTAAAAGCAAATAATAAAACAGCAACAACAAATATTTGAATTAACTTTTGAATTTCGCTAAGCACATTTGAATAATCTCTGCTCACAATTCTCTCTACTCACTTTATTTAGTCTTGGAGGTGCGAGCATTCGAGCGCTTGCTGGGCCCGTGCATGGAGATCATGAAGCGCAACATTGACGACTACGAGACGCAGCTTATCAAAATCTTTGGCACCAAAAACAACATTAGCGATACACGATAAAAAGTCTGAGTTCCAAGCAAACACACACACAACTAAGAATACACACGCACACACACACACTGACCGCCAAAAGCGCTCACGTGCGAAGTTCACATACACAACAACAACACCAACAAGAACTACAACTACAACAATGCCACTCTAAAAGCGGTGGCAATATAAATCTACTAATAATATCATTAATAATTTAATTAAAATCCAACTGAAGCTGCAGCAGACGCCATTAGTACGTGTAGTTAGGAATACAACAACAGCAGCGGCAGCATCAACAACAACAGTAACAGCATTAAGAGCAGCGCACTAAAATACAATAGTCAATCATGTTGAAAGTCAAAGGAGAGGAGAATCACTAAAGTAACAACAGAAACAGAAACAGAATTTACAAATGCATCAAGTGCAACAGCAACTAAAACAGCATAGCATAATACTAGACCAAACCAAGTCCATATTTATTCACAAAACATATTGAATTGTAAGCACAAGAAATTAGTTTAAAGCAAGAAAGTGCTTATGTATGTGTATACTAGTATAGTATGCGTATGTATGTATGTATGCATGTATGTACTATTATCGGCGAACGCCACACAAGCCAATGCATCCCTGCAAAGAGCTTCAGCTAGTCAGGAAATGTAGAAGCTCCCATCCGGAATCGAAGTAGACAGAAAACAACAGTCTTCTTCCAATCATAGAAGGATTTTCAGATAGATTTCTCAGAACTGACACAAGGCTGGCATGTTTCCGAAATCTGACAAGCCGGAACTCATAGGACAACATCATTTCGCGCCGGGATGCAAGCGCTCGCCGCCTACATACAAACACAAACACACATATGTGTGCGTAAGCACTCACACAATACATACACACATGCATACAAGCATATCTGGTAAAGTAAGTAAAGTATATCTTCTAATTTCTTTCTACTTGTTGTTTTTATAGTTTGTAAAATGGGAAGTAGTGGGAGTGAGCCAGGCGCTTGAAAACTTTCCTTTTGCTTACAAACATACATATACATAGATACACACTGCTTTTCTGCCATTCTCAAGCAAAAGCCTTGGAAAACAAAAGCAACAAATATAAGTAAAAACAGTTAATTTAAATGCTTAAACGCTGCTCTCAACCAGAGCAAGAAGAAGAAGAAAACGTAGAAGTAAGCGAACACACGAAGTCTCAGCACAGTGAGCCGTCGAGGCGAATGTAAACCTTAAAAAGTAAATAGTTACAAGCAACAAAAAGCAAACACAAAACAAAACAAAACCAAACATAAACATAGTTATTAGTGTAATTAAAAGTTTCAGCGATGCAGGCCATTACGAGATTGTTAATGAGAGAACTAGAGAACTAGAGGCGGGAGAAGGCAAAATATGAAAGATAGAAACATTTTAGTGCGGACACTTCAAAGGTGGTAGTTCATTTGAAATGGACCGAGGTCCGCTAGGTTTTGCGAAGATAAACACACGCACACACATACACATACATACATAAACATATTTGTTATAAATAAAATAATTTGTATTATTTATTTTTAATTGCAAAGCATATTATGTACATCTGGTTTATAGCAGAGCCATCAAACAATTAATATGATCTTAACAAAGAAGTTGTAAGCGACGTAAGTAAAATATAAATAAAAACAAAAATATAAAAAATAATATTAAAAATTAACAAGATTATTGATGGGTAAAGTCAACATGTAATTTGTACCGTTATTTTGCGTTATTTACAACTCAAACACACAAACATACATAGATATTTCCGACAACAAAGCGACGTATTCTGAGCCACAAACCAGAAAACAAAATAAGTTAAAAGTAAAAGACATGAATTAAAATAACGGTAGAATTGAGAAGTGCGTGCTTTTCAATGGAAATTATTAAAAATCCACGGCAATTGTTTGTTTATTTGCTTCAGTTTTGTTCGTTGCCACCAGAGGTGACTCGTTCAGTGTTTTCCTACTACCGAGCAACGGTACCCAGTAAAACCCGAAAATCATATTGAGAGTTAGATGGCATAGCAACCCATCAGATGAGTTGCATTTATGGGGAAAGGTTTTTGTCACGAATGTTAAGTCAGTTGGTCGCCGAAGATCAGTGAAACATGCGCACCCACCATTAGATGGCTACACGATCCCATATATGAGTCCATGTCCTTAAGTTCCGTCAACCTGGCGCTGAGCTGTTTAACCAGCCAGCAGTTTTTAGCTGTATATAAACTGGATCGTTCTGTGAATTAGTTAAGATGGGAGCATATCAGCCAACCATAGGTCATGACCATTTCCTCAACTACGCCGCACTAATATGGTCGCCTGAATGCAGTGGAACGCAGATAATAAAGCTTCAGACTTGTCAGAACACTGCACTCCGGACTACTACGGGATGCCTCTTGATGTCTCCTATTGAGCACCTACATATTGAGGCTCGCATGCTCCCAGTAAAGCATAATGAACTCTTCTCCAGGCAGTTCGTGCCGGGATGCTTTCGAAGAAATCACCCCTGCAGTCACCTGCTTGGAACATCAAGAGGTCATTCCTGAATTCGTCTACGACATTAGACAGTGCGCCGACCAAACTTCGGACGCAACAAACTTCCGCAGCATCGTTCTGGATACTGTAGTACGTTAAATTCCCACTTATCCAGAATAGACCCCGACATATCCAATATATGTCCTGCGTGCAATTAGTCTCCGCATGGCACTGACCACCTCTTTGCATGCGCCATCTACCCCACTCATATAACACCCCTCTCCCTTTGGTACGATCACGTCGAAACAGCACGTTTTTTGGGCCTTCCGTCAGATAATGTCGACGACAACTTGGCTAATCCTTAACGGGGACTAGGTACCCGTTAGGACAGCATCAACCATTCATCTCAACTGGAGTTATACATATATTTTTAAAAGATACCTTATGATGTCCACTCGCTGACCAACTTTCACCAAATACCGTTTTCAGTTCAGAATTTAGAGATTCAAATCGAACAAAGCTGGTTCATCCGTTCCCTGAATCGAATGGATACGGGATTTTCGTATTTACCTAAAATACGAGTATGTACATATGTATACACCAGCAATCCTTTGTTAGTTACAACAACAGAAATGACAATGAGCCCATTTGTGCATATACACTCACTCTCATTATGTAGAAATGCGTTTGCATGGGTGTGGAATCGTCAACACATACACAGGAAATCTATTCACACAAATCCAACTGTATTGTAATTAGCTAGTAAGGACATATTGAAGTACTTGTAAGAATACAATTACCGTTTTACATTGCACAATCGAAATGAGAGGAGATCATCAGAAGAAGTAGAATAAACCGTAAAAAGCGTTAAAAAATACCAAAAATGTGAAAAAAATCATACAAACCGCTCCGCGTCGATAGTGCCGCACGCTTGAGTAAGAAGATATTTGATTGCGAATGGAGGAAAATTTGCAAATTTCGTTTCTTCGCTTCGATTTCAGAAGCAAAGTAAAAATATTCAAGATGTTACCTTAAATTAGAAGAAAAAAATATGAAAAAATAAAAATAATCTTAACATCAAAATAAATCCGTTGTGTGTGTGTGTATGTACCTATGAATTAATGAATATACATATATAAGCAAAACAAAATGGAGTCCTAAAAGTCAGCATGTCATTAATCAATTGCGGACCTTCTTGCAACATTGTTGGATCCTATTTACGTATGTGTGTATGTAAGATAAATAACTGTGAGCCTCCATTGATTTGATGTACTCGATGTGTTAACTGTATTTTGTTCTTTTTTATGCGTGTAACTAACTAGTCAGAGACGAACTTAAGCAATAATGCCCGTGCTTGTTAAACTCATATTTGTTACCGATAATCCGCAGCACCACTTCCGACGGACGAGGGTTCGAAGTGAAAACTGAGCAAACTGCGTTAAGCGAGTGTGCATTGGCACCGACGACCCCTAACGGGAGCCGGCCATGCCCAGAATGAAGTTCGAAAAATACCCCAAGTGGAAGCTTATGCCACAGCTATCCTCCCTGAAAGTGGTGAAGCTAGCAGAGGCTGTCGTAGCCGCAGAAAGGAAGGGGAATGCAAGCGGGAATCGCAATTGTCAGATTAAAATCAAAATCGTTCAACCTTTTCTGTCAACACTCACCTCTGCGGCGAGATCCTATCGCAATGGATTTTCTTTTGAATAAGATAACTTGCTTAAAGCGACTCCCTTCGTCCACTCACTGCTGGCAATCAAATGCACAATGTACCTAGCCCTTCAACATACAAAAATATGCATTTCGACATCTTCAGTAGTAATAGTCGCATGACCCGCCAATGCGTTGCCAAAACTATCTGGTCCAAGCATACTATTTTCAATAGTTTCTGTGGTGGATTTGTTAAACTTCGGGTACGCTTTTCTGTTGTCTTTCCAACTTCTTTTACAAATTCCCTCGACTGCTGCGCACATTCGCAGCGAATGAAAGGAGATATCCAATGAAAGTCTACTAAGGACCCCAATCACTAGAGGGAAGTCCATGGTCGGTGTGTGCGGTTAGGGGTCTATAAGACCCCTGAACCCCGTATTTTTGAGTATGCTCAACATGGATTCCCCTTTGCGTTAACTTAGGCACAAACAAGACCCTCGCTAACATGAGCTTATTATACCTGAACTGCACTCTAATGAAATAATGTATTTAACCGTTAAGCGATACAATTGAAAAGCAATTTTCAATTAAATTTAATTATAAATAAGTGAAATGTGTAGTATTTAATACAAAAAATAAAAATATTTAAATAGTAATTAATAAAGAACCTAATGAAAGGAAATGCGAAGTTTTAACTTGAACGGCTTGGAAACAAGGTCGGTAAGCGAACAGGGTTAATTAGGCAGCTGGAATGCAGTTGGACCGTAGCAGGAGCAAGTGTTTCAAAGAGCACGCAGGGGCTACTCGGAACACAAAACTGAGCACCACGAATTATCTGAGCGATAAATTTTCGAGATGTTATTCCAAATTAAGAACAATCAACCAGGGGGTTCCGGAGACTGCCGTCCTGCGATGATGAATTTAAAAGTCGGCGGTTCATTGCACGGAACCAAACCCAATGATTTCCTTTACAAGCTGGAAGAGAGACATCCGCTTTCTAATGGACCCCATTTCGGACGAGATTATGTACAATCAGCACCTTATCGCGACACTCTTAGTTAACCACTCTGAGTTAACACCATCCACTACAGAAGAAGAACTCGAGTAGTGTCTTCAGAAAAAATAACAAAGTCTCGGCCAACACCATCCCTTCGCATGGCCATTCAAACTAATACACCTAAGCTTTTATTTAAGGCGACTCCGTCGAAATTCCGCGTTTCCTAGACGCTTTAGATGACGTCGATGGCAGCACTACACTCTCACTTCCTCATTTAACGTCAAAGATCTTTCCGACGGCTTGAGAAGTGCAACTACTGAACTGTTTACTATCCGTCCCACCCAGTCGGGTCTGCGTAATCGGAACCGACACGGACTTTTACCCGACCAACAACTGTCAACTCGGCAGGGTTCCTCCAAATTACTATCAGAAGTGCCTAAAATACCTATTTCTGGATACCGAATTGAAACACCAGGGTCTGTTGGGTGTCCACTAAACTTTATTGTTTTATTTTTATATCTTTAAAAACTTGTTTTTGTTTTTTTCTCTCGTAATGTTAAAATTAGTTTCGGGTACGCTCGGTTTCTACGTGAGTACGCTGAATGGTTCATACCTAGGTGTATGTGTGTGAATGCCGCGAGATATATAATGTTCATTTACAACACGCGTTGGCTCAAAATCGGTAATACTTCAACCGATTTTCAATACTATCAATTTTCGTGTTTTTTCGCTTTCGTAATCGCTTTAGAGGCGGTGATTCGGTAGATAACATCTTACATAGTTGTATTTTCTTTATTTTTATAATATTATTATTTGTTTTATTCAAATTAGAAATTGTTGTTTGTCTTGTTTAAGCATACTTCAATTTGACAAATTGGTTTGTTTAATATTCATTGATTTTAAAACTAAAAATCTAACTGTAAAGATCGTCATCACCATTGTCGCCTGGCGGATTCGCTGGTACATTCGGTCCAGAACCTTGTGAAGTGCTGCTGGCACCCGGGAATCTATTTTGTTATTTTGTGGATAAAAAGGAAATAAATCAATTAACTAGCCCTCATTCGCAGTAAAAATCAGGTCGAGATATTACCTGAAGTTCTGTCCAAAGCCGCGCGATTGCTGCAAAGTCTGTGCAAACATTTCGTATTTCCGAATATCGTTGTCCGACACCGAACGTCTTGCGAACTTCATCGCTTCTTCAAAGTGTGCACGTGTGATTTCCGGGACTGGATCATCCTCGTCCATCTAAATGTTGAGGCAGTTTCGAGTAAGCAATTAAAATCAAATAATTTTTGTTTTACTCAAGTCTTACCTCCATAGTTTGCTTCTCTGCGCGCTCCTTTTCCCGACGCACTTCGGCTTCGATTGCTTGCCGAATAGCCAACTTACAGGCACGCTGACAGATTTCGGTCAAATCAGCACCTGAGAATCCTTGTGTCACCTTGGCAATGTATGTAAGATCGACATCCTTAGCCAGTGGTGACTTGCGAAGGTTTGCCTTAAGAATAGCTTCACGCGACTTGTCATCGGGAAGTGGAATATAGATCAGTTGATCCAAACGGCCAGGACGCAAAATGGCTGGATCAATAATGTCGGGACGATTGGTTGCACCAATGATGAATACGTTCTTCTTAGCACCCATGCCGTCCATTTCAGTAAGAATTTGGTTAATAACGCGATCAGCGGCACCACCGGCGTCGCCTACATTACCGCCACGTGCCTTAGCAATCGAGTCCAATTCATCGAAGAAGAGCACACAAGGAGCAGCCGAGCGTGCTTTGTCGAAAATGTCTCGTACGTTTGCTTCGGACTCACCAAACCACATAGTAAGCAATTCGGGTCCCTTAACCGAAATGAAGTTAGCCTGGCATTCATTAGCAATAGCCTTAGCAAGAAGAGTTTTACCTATGTGCGGAATACGAACAGTAAGTATACTCATATTCAAGGTGGAACAAAATATTTTTCAAAACTCACCACAACCAGGTGGACCGTAGAACAGCACACCACGACTGGGCTGCATGCCGAATTTCAAGAATTTATCCGGATGTTCTACTGGATACTGTACCAATTCTTGCAACTCCTTCTTCACACTTTCCAAACCACCAATATCCGACCAAGTAGTGTTGGGCACCTCCACCACAGTTTCGCGCAATGCTGATGGGCTCGACTTGGTCATAGCATAACGGAAATTCTCCATAGTTACGGCCAAAGAGGCCAATACTTCGGCATCGATTTTATCGTCTTCCAAATCGATGAGATCCATTTTTTCACGAATCTGTTGCAAAGCAGCTTCGGAACAAAGCGAAGCCAAATCAGCACCCACGTGACCGTGAGTTTCAGCCGCAATTTGCTCTAAGTCGACGTCTTCATGCAATTTCATATTTTTGGTGTGAATACGCAAAACTTCTAATCGACCGGTGGCATCCGGAATGCCAATGTCAATTTCACGATCGAAACGGCCGAAGCGACGCAGCGCAGGGTCAATCGAGTTCGGCCTGTTGGTGGCGGCCATGACTATAAGATGCGAGCTCTTCTTCATGCCATCCATAAGGGTGAGCAATTGCGACACAATACGACGTTCCACCTCACCATGGGTTTTATCACGCTTAGGAGCGATAGCGTCGATTTCATCAATGAAAATAATAGCAGGCGAATTCTTCTCAGCTTCCTCGAAAGCCTTACGCAAATTCGACTCTGATTCACCGGCAAGCTTAGACATGATTTCCGGGCCGTTTATAAGGAAGAAGAATGCACCGGTCTCGTTAGCGACAGCGCGTGCAATTAACGTTTTACCTGTACCAGGTGGACCGTACATGAGAATGCCACGTGGTGGTTTCACACCGATAGCCTTGAAAAGCGAAGGATGACGGAGTGGCAGCTCCACCATTTCCTTTATTTGAGCCAGTTGCTTGCGACAACCACCAATATCGTCATAGCCCACAGCGTTAAGCGATTCCTCTTCTTCCTATAGATCATAAGTGAAAAAGTGTTCTTAAACTAAAAATAAATAACTAGTTTCGTATAACTTTACCTCGCGTTTAATTGGATCGCCATCACAAAATATAACGGTCTCAGGTGCTACAATACAGTATGGCTCCGGATCGGTGAGAACAACTTTAAATTCTATCGGACGCATAGCAGCGCGCACAATGAAGTTGTCACCCATGTGGATGGGCCGGTAAGCTTCCAGGAAATATGGTTTCAAGTAGATTTCGAAAAGATTACCAGTCACACCTTCTGCCGTGTCGTCGATAGGCAAAATGCGAACACGTTTGCCGTACTTTACATCTGGACACGATTGAATGGAGACCACGTCGGACAAGTGGACACACAGGTTGTTGCGCACAACACGATTCATGCGGATCTTCTCATTAGGGCAGTTTTCATCTGATAACACTATGCAGACAGTTTCCTTACGGCGTTTGCCCTTCAAAATAACCGTATCGCCTCTGAACAATTGCAATTCATCCATTTTTTCCTATGCAATGCAGGGAAATAACAATAATATTACTCAGCTGATAAAATAAATGACGAATTTTCTTTTAAAAATAAAAAAATTAGAAAACGTACGTACCCGGCACTAACTAAATATATATAAACATTTCAATTATACCTGCGACAATGACACCACGGAGTTATCATCGTTGACGGCTTCTTCAACGATTAAACGGTTTGGGCGGTCCTTACGCTTAAGAATTGCGGTAGCTAAATCATCACTGTTGGGAAGAAAAACAATTTTAAATCAGTAAGTGGCTTGAAAAAAGGCGTAATATTTATATATATATATATATATATAGAAGTAAAGCTCATCACACCGCTTGTCACTAGAAGCTTGAGCGCAAATAGGTCCAGAATTTGCTCCAGAAGGTTCTCCGCCTTTGCCATCTTTCTTATTTGGACCCGTCGAATTTGGCGATGGCAAATACAATGAACCTTGTGTTTTTTTCAAACTCTGCTCTTGTTCCTGTCTGTATTTATGTACAAAATTTGTTAAATCTTGATCCGCGTCCATTAAATCATCATCGCAGACATCGTCGTCGGCATCGGGACTCCAATGAAAAGGCACATGATGGCGTCCACTATTGCCTCCACTTCCAGAATTACCACTACCACTAGCCATTGTTTGGTTTATTCTTTTTTGATAGTTTATTTTTTTACAATTGCGCAGACAATTTTCTTTGTTTGAAAGTATTTCAAAATTCGTTTCAAAGCGATGCCTTCAAATTTTTGGTAAAATTTTTGAAGACTGAGTTATTTTGAAAGATATTTCAATACAATTTGAAATTTGTAAAACAGGGTGGATTTCTTAAGCATATTGACATTTAGAAGCGTACAGTGGATAGCTCTACTCTTGTTCATGGGCATGGGTAATTACAGCCAGAGCAAATGGCGTATGAAAGGCTGAGTTGATGCCGCAGCAGGTCATTTGTAGCACTGCATATACAAATTGCTGTTTTGAGGTTATTATTTCAAAGCCTTCAAACAAAAGTTTTTATTTAAAAGCATATTAAATAGCAGGAAAACTATTAATTTTGATCATTTTTACGCTATTTTATGAGGCATTTCATTAAATTAAAATATATTTCGTCGGTGATGACAACGCGAAATTGAAGCTAGCAGTGAACTCGCAGTCGCAGTCTCTGCAGCAGCAACTTAGTTTGACAAAACACAAAGTCGGCTTTTCAGAATTAACGAAAATTATGGTCTTTACACTCACCCTTTAGAATCGGCCATATTGGTTGTTAACACTTTATGCTTAATTCACTAAATATATGGAAAACTTTAAATATTATTTATACCAAAATCACTTAAACGCGGAGGAAAACTTTTCACTTTGCAACGAAGGCGGCAGACAGCGAACGCAAACGATTCTTTTTCCTGAGTGTGTCGAAGGTTCGTTGACGGGAGTCGACGTTCAGGCAGCGCAGCTGCGATTCGGAAAAAAATTCAGAGTTCTACTTTTGAGCAGCAAGTTCATAAGAGTGAAATGATATTGTTCTCCGAAATTTTTATCTTTATTCGGTATTAACATACTATTTCCATGCTCATTACTACTCGCTGTAAATATATACGTGGAATCAAAAATCAGGTAATTTGTGGAACCAAATTTAGTCTCATTATTTTCAATTATTAATGTTAATTGTAATATTCGCATGTGCTATCTAAATACAACACTGAAGCGAATGTTCGCTGACTCATGAACAGTGCTGCCCATTCGTAAAGACACGTCAGATTAAGAAATTTGCATTAGTTTGCACTTTTCTCCTATGTAGCTCAAGACTACTTACGAAGGTACCAAATTTCCCAACTATAAAACTGCAAAGAGGGGTATTTTCAAATCATTTGCAAAATATTAATATTAATTTGAATAAGAGTATAAAGAATCAAGCTCTCGCACTGGTTATAGAGCCATCTAGTGTAATTTTTTTGGTTTGAAGACGTGCTTATATAAAAGTAGTGATGCCACAAATTTCAGTTAGGTTAAATCGGGAAAAATAACTAGACATAGCCAGGGATAATCTATTATTATTTCTGACGTAGCTGTGGACCAATAACAACTAAATAAAGGATATTGTGTATTATCAATTAATTCTTATAAAATTTTTTACTTATTATGTTAATGTTAATCTTTATGTGTATATAAAAGAGAAAGGAAATTTTGTTCGTATGTTTCTCATGGACTCGGAAACATATGGTCATGGATGGTCAGGGACTGTTCCTGTGAAATTTGGTGGGGATCGGAAATTTTTTAATGTTCTTTAATGAATTATCGATGTGCATATCTACTTAGATTTTTAAATACAATTACGCTGACGCTTCCTTCTCCTTGCCTCGCATAATCAATATTTCAAACTCACCCACTGTCTGTCAGTTTCAAACATTTTCCATATGCAGATGCATAGATACCTTAGAAAATCCTCGAATTAACACAATATTTCCTCAAAAAAATAACTCTACTAAAATTTCATAGTACCATCTTTATCAGAACGTTCTATGCCTCCTTAAGTGTCTTCCAAAAATATTTTGTCTCGGAGCATTTCGATTTGTGCCTACTTTAACAGGCACATTTATTTTAGGCGTAGTTCAATAATTTCGTAACTTTATGAGTACGTACCAAACTTGTGGATAAATAATTCGAGTACAAATATTGCTATACTAAGGCTATAACTCACACCAAACATCCAGGCCATCCAGTAAAAATCGCTGGGAACCAGTATGTTGTACTGCCGTGAGTCATCCACGTTATAATCCAAATTTATGGCACCAATCGCTTTCATGTCGTAATAGGTCATAACTTGCCAATGGTTGATAAGTCCCGCTTCATTTACCAACGCAATAAACCGATTTAACGCCGGTTTGTATATGGAGTTCTCGTTAATAGGCATACCCAGGATGAGCCAGTCGTCCAATATAAAATCGGTGGCGAGCCGAAAGAGTTTCCGACGTCTGAGCGATTGTTTCAACTGGATGAAGGGCCACAATGAAGTGGTGACAGTATAACCATAGGTGGTGTTTAGAGACAAACGAAGTGACAAAAACTTTGACCAAGACGATATTATCTCAAATCCGTCTTTGTAACGTGACCAGGCAGCAGCGCCAAAAAGATTTATGACAATTGGGACCTCTTTCTCATTAACAAGACAACGAATATCCGATTTTATAAGGTCCTCGAAGCTGCTAATACGCGACTTAGTAGGCGGTTGGGTAAGAAATGTCTTCAAATACACTGCGAACAGGCAACTGGTGATGAGTCCCACAAGGAATATTGTAAAATAAATATAGCTCATTCGCCAATTGTTGTGCGGACACATTGGAAATGTTTGACCTAAAATGCCACGAAAGACTTGTCCAGGACAGCAGAGCGCACCCCAAAATGTTCTACCCGAACTGTGCCGTCGAATTTGAAAATATTCAAATAGATTTAAGAAAAATCCCAATGCAACGCCTATCAAAATAATAAACAAGAATAACTGGGATTGAAAGATGTACACGAACATTTCGTTCACTTCGAGGTCGCGCTCTACCGGCAGCATTATCAGCCACTTGGCGAATTCGAAAGGATATGTGAACTCCTGAACGGGTGCGAAGAATCTGTAAGAACTCAAACTGGTTGCAAAGTCGATGACGCCCGACCGCGTGCTGTTGTGCTGATCTCTTTGATATATAGTTTCGTTGATGTTAATAAGACGCGGAAAACGCAAGGTGGCGTTTAAATGTTGTCCAAAGGCCTCCACCAGTTTGCCTATGTAACCGGACATTTTCAGTGCACCACTGAGGTCTCGATACAGAAACGATCTCGGTTGGTTCTGATCGGGCTCTGTGTAGATTGGATGACCGTGGAGTTGGCGAGTTTTGTCGGGGAAATAGTTCGTAAACGGCATGAATGGAACGGCCGTCAGTTTGAAAGTAGGAAATGCATCGAACGTGAGTACCAAATGGGTACTTATAAAATCACTAAAAAGTGCGATGACGTTTAAAATTTGCAGCACTTGGCAATGCCGAAAGAGTTTTTCGACGACTTGTTCTTGGTGCACCTCTGCGTCAGCTTCCGCCAATAGAATTACATGTGTATCACGTATGTGCTGCAATTGTCTCGCAAGTCCACCGATTATACTGAATGAGTCAACGTTGCGCTCCACACACACCATGACGAGCAAATTGTGGTTGAAGAGTATTTTCAATTCCTTTTGGTACTGAGTTGCGGATCGTAGTTGTATCATCGGGGTTTCCATTTTTACCCAAATGTCCTTGTCGAAAGAGTTTGCTGCACAGTTTTCCAGCAAGACAGTTTGGTACCGCTGTCTATGATTCAGTTCCACAAGGAATTCGATGAGCCTTTGATTGCGGACATTTTCTCCTTCCTGTTGAACAGTGAAAGCGAGCGCCCACGAGAGGAAATGTATTAACGCCAGTGACTGCACAAGTTTTGAGAGCGCTAACATTTCGATGCTACTAACAGTTATCTTTTAGTACCGTAGTTCAGGAACCTCGTTGGGATACTGAATGTCAGGTTTCTCGCAAGTAAATAATATTCAAACGTTTGCCATCCCGAAAGCCCGTTTGCCATGATTTAGCAACTTCCAATAATGATGGAGATGACAAAGCTTCCGGGGTTCCCAATTTATGTAATAACAGTGGACCGTTCAACAACAATAATGAACGGTTTTATTGGTACATACTCCAACGTAAATGTTCACGAAGTACGGAAGGGATCTGCTGGCAAAATAAGTACCACTAGTTAACTGTACACCATATTAGGCAATTATCTGTAAGTGTGTATATCCAATAGGCAAATTACTGATTTATAAATTAACGCGAAAGATAATCTTCAAACAAACAATGGAAAATGGCTGAATTCAGCTCGTCATCAAATTATGGCTTCGAAAGACTACGTTGTACTTATAGGCAGTACAAAAGAACTCCACATAATTAGATGGATTCGCCTTCTTTGCTTACGACCGAGGGCTGAAATGGAATATGACGTTATTAAAGACTCAACAGTTTTCTATTGCATCGAAATGCAGGGGCGACCAAAATAAGTGGATTATACTTGGAAGAATCATTCTTTTCTATTAAAAAAGGTACAAAAGTTCGAGCGCTTCTTGAGGGGAGTTTAAGGAAACAATTTGGAATATTACGTCATTACATTCACTTCGGTATTTATATACAAACATTTTTAGAAGCGATGTAATATCTTATGGGTAATACATTAAGGAGGCTCATTTCAGCCCACAGTGAGACAGAGTGTTTTCGGACGATCTCCGAAGTCCTAATTAGATCGTAGTTAATTGAGTCTTCAGAGTCCAGTAAGTGTGTTCTATTTTCCTCGCTCTTCGCCTCTTTATGTTCGTGTTATCACAAATTACTTCAAAGTTTGGGAGCATACTCTGTCTGCCACAATTTAGCCGACCCTACCCTACTGTTAAAGATTAAGTACTAAAGATTTTGTCATCCATACCACGAGTCGCAGTCTAGTTTACATCCGGAAATGTTACGTATATGGACAATAACAAAAAATACTCGCTAATTCATATAAAATTATGCATGCACCTATGATTCACTTGTCGCTCTACTTTTACTTCCTCTTCGACTTTTTGGATTGAAACAAAAACAAATACGAATCTTCACTGAAACACATATGTTCACACCCACAAGTGAACATATGACGCATCACATCGCGACTAGCAGCTGGAAGGTCACGAGCGCCGTCATTGAGATTGCATCTGATTTAAAATCTCATAATCGAGCAGCAAGCGAGCCAAGATAAACTAAAACACTGAAACACCAAAACTGTGCATTTAAAAGCGGGTATTTGTATGTTGATGGACAAAGAAATATGCAAATGACCAACACTCGACAATTTCGAGTTCGTATTTGATTACGAACAGCATATTTTGTGTTGGGTAACTTCGGTTTTAGTGGGTGACAGCGCACACCGCTGAAACCCAAAAGTATGAAGTGTGCAATAAACACCCATATGCAAATGTGCTGAGGAAGCTTGCGAAACCCAAAATTAGCCAAATAGTTTCGGTATCCGATTGCTTGGTGTTGCCCTCGGCTTTTATTGTGAGAGAGTTGTTTTTAAACACTCCAAAATGAATAAAAAAAAAACCGACCACTGACACTTTACATGGTCTTTTGAAAGATTTTTATTGCGGTGTTAAAAATATTTATTGAGTCCAATTTGTTACGCTTTTGCTGATTAATTTTTTAAGAAACGTGTTGTCTTTATTAATTAAGTTTTTGTGTTTTTACTCTCGCAACATGTTGCACAGAGAATAATGGTTATACTCATATTCACCTACCAATACTTGCACATAGCACATGGGACCAATCTAGATACAAACAGATGAATCTGTAGTTTACATGATATGTCAGGTACATACAGGGTTTGTCCGGAGTAATAGGACTGAGTCGATTTAACAAAAAATTATTGAATCAATTGTTACAATTCTTTAAAAACTTTTAAAATAGGCTCCTTCTGCGTCGATGCAACGTTGCCAGCGCGATTTCCAAGCTACGATGGCGACACGGAAGGTATTTTCCGGAAGAGCCGAGGTGCATGCTCCTTGCTTGCCTTTGATCGGCCTCTTCAGGCAAGGAAAAAAAGTCAGGGGGCCACATCTGGGCTCTAGAGCGGCTGCGGAAAGTTTGAGATACTGCCCTTGGTTAGGTAGCTGTTCACAAGAAAGGCGGTGTAAGCCGGGGCGTTGTCGTGGTGCAACTTCGTATCGGCTGCGATGCCGATGATGCCTTGTCGAACCCGATTGACCCTTCGTTTGAGTCTCTTGAGGACTTCCACGTAAAACTTGGCGTTGACGGTTTGTCCAGGAGGAACAAATTCATGGTGGACGATGCCTTTGATGTCAAAAAAGAAAATGAGCATCGTTTTCACTCACCGCGGCTTCCGGTTATAAATATAACAACGCTTTTATGTCTGCCTGAAAGGAGGGCATTCATGGCTCTGTAATTAGAGGGCACATTGACCAATAATACTTGACTTGTGCATTGAGATTTGGCTGCTCCTGCATGTGTGAGCGCATGTGTGCGGCTAAAAATGATATTTGTCTCATGTGTTGTTATTGTTATTGTTGTTGTTGCTGCTGCTGTTGCAACTCGCACTCGAAAGTTAATTAGAAGTTACGCAATTTGGTTGACCGCAACACGATCCGTAACCGAATACTTTCAAATTCGTTTTCAAATTCATTTGAGCAAGTTATGTGTGCGCTGTCTGTGCGCTCGTCGGAGAGATGTTGCGGAAACAACGAGATACGAATGCGAACACAATGCATGGACCACATGAGGGTATGCTTATAGATACATACATATTTACTATTTATCTTGGCGAGCCCGGCAAGTGGTCATGTGAGCAGTTGAGGATGACCTGTATGGTGAGGTCGATCGGTGTCTTACATACTCTCAAGAAATATTGGTGGAAACCGTCTATGACTCGCAGATTTACACTCCTCCTACTACATTCAGGAAACACTTCGAACGATGAATGAGACTCTGCACGCAGTCCTAGCTGCACCGATAGATTTAAGATATAAGAGCACGAATGTGTCTTCCATATTGTAAGGACCAACCTAATACTCATACAAAGCATTTGTAGGTTCATTTCCCGTACAACTTTTTTCCACCAATCATGCCGCATTGGCGATTGGAATGGTAAGTGAGTGGCCCAAGATGAGGCACATGTATCGGGATTCACCGCAACAGCAATAACCTGATCAATATCTCAAGCAATTTGTAGCGAAGAGTTGGCTAACACGCGCTTCCAACTCGCAACTGCTGGCTTCGAAAGAATCACTTTAGCCATTCACCTGCCAAAGCCATTAACGACAACAACAAACACAGCGCTTGCAAAATCGCGTTCTACACACAAAAATCATAAGATCTGCAGCATCATTCGCAACGAACAAGAGCCGCAGTCGTTAGAGTGGGCGCCAGTTATGTAATCGACGACGCTTGAGCGGGTCACACGCTAATTCTGGCCGCATTTCGTTTGCTGCTATTCCGGTTCATCCTCTAATCGCCGGCTTGCGTCGCATTGAATCGAGGTGCCCGCGCACTGTGGCTTCCTTTCGCTTTGTCAGATGGACAGACGACGGCATGGCCTTGAGCGGGCCATTTGTTTTAAGCAACGACGCAATCTCAAATGCTGCAGCCGTCAAGAGAACTGCAATAAGTTTACGCTTCTGCTTTTGCTTCGCGTTTCAGCCAGCGGATTGTCTCAGCTGCGGATTTCGCCGAAGCTTATGGTCTTGTGGCTGCGTGCTTTAAGACATTGTTCCGCTGGTAGTCGTAATCGCTGACAATGCAACACCATTGACGAGTCAACAGTTGCGTTGTGTCGTTATGCTCTTGTTTTTCGTGGACCAGCGCAAATTATTAGCGGTGTTTTCGCAGATGATGAAGAAGAAGATGCGCAAATTATAAGCGATTTTGATTGACAAGCGTAAACTTTTGATTTTGTTAAGCTCCGCCGGCCATGGACTCAGCTTGAATGTGTAGCAATTGTCATTCATGGTTCCTGAGAGCGGCGTTTGCTTGTAGAGCGGAGTTAGAGTCCCTTGGGTAGCCAATGTAACCCGAAATGTCCTAATAATGCGGATTGGCAACGCGATATTTCTGCACTTAGTAATTGCTTTGTTGCAGGTCTTAACACAATGAAGTTATTAATTTTCGAAAAATGCGACAAAATTGAAATCTTTACTCAATTTAAGTAATTGCAGCGGCACAAACAGCCAACAGCGAGCCACCGGAGTGCGAAGTGCAACGAGGCGAAGCTGTCACCGCCAGCACTTTCAGACCGAAAACGCTTCCCCATATTGTGGTGTCTTACAACGCACACCCACACACACATATGTACATACATATGAACACATATGGAGGTTGGAGGGGAGTGTAGGTGCAACAGCGACTTTTGCTGTGGATGAGAATGTCTAATTTTTCGATTTATTTCCTTCCTCATTGTTTGTAGAGAGAAAGACACAAATCAAAAGAAGCAGAAAGCACACACAAAACAACAACAATGACTGCTTCGCATAAAGGCGGCGGCACGCACGAGTACTTGAGCGAGATTTCACGCCCGCTTAACTGCACACATGCATGGCTTCATCCAAACACGGAAACAAAAACAACAAAACCAAATGAATGAGGCATCAACAATGCACGAGGCGGTGCGGCCACCAATGTCAACTTTACGCCATCGCATACACCTGCGCTGTCATGGCTAGGAAGGCGCGTTTCCAGATCTAACGGGAAATAAGTCTAATTTCACCTCGCTTAATTAACGAGCGTCGTCCGCGAGCCTCCCGCGAGCTTCCCGCCACCGCCAAGCAAACGACACACTCATATGTATGTATGCCGCGTGTCAACGAATACGCTTGAGTGCAGACCCACAAAAACAACACTTCATCGGGTAATGAATGAAAATAAACAAATATCATGGCGACAATTGCGCCACTTGGCTGGCTGGAGGGCGGTGCGGCGGCAGTCACCAACTGGTGTCAGTAATTGCAGGGCCCGCGGTGGTGAGCGGCGGTGGCCGTAAGGCAACTCAGACACTGGGTCACAAATATGGCCACAACAACAAAGCAAATTGTGTGCAATTGCAACAAGTGCTCACAGTTGTGCATATGTGTGTGTACACTGGCGGAAAGTCAAATAACCCTAACAACAACAATGATATCAGATAACAGTCAACATTAGAAGCATTAATCAAAAGCGCTACAGACACACACACACACGCGTGCCCACACAGCCCCGGAAGGGGTTAGCCCCCAATGCCGCGTCTTGGTGGACCGTGGCGGCAATAACAACAACAGCGGCGCAGCAGGAGTTCGCTTGAGCGTCGAGTTGTGTGTGTGCGCACGTGCACTGTTGTTGTAATGCTGTAATACTTTAGTGGTGCTGCTAATTGGACACATTAATCGCGGGCTAAGAGATTTGCAACAGAGGAAGGAGTCTGCTCGGACAACCGCCAGCAGGGCGTCCCCATTGGCTCACACAGTATAGATAACAGCAATGTCTTGTACAACAATAACAACACGAACAACACTCTTTTTTATAGGCGGAGCGGTACTAAATGAAAACAAAAGCGCACAAATATTTTCACACAGTCATTTCCATGCATAATAACCGCTCGCATACCTGAATGTGCGAATGAATGTATGTATGTATGTACATACATTATATCTGGCTCTGGTTCATAAATATGTGAGAATGCAAATCTCATCGCCGATTTAATTGCCTTTCATGTCCACAAACGTATAGCTGTGTATTAGAGGGATATTACTGTTCCGCTTGCCTTTGATTTGATTGAAAGCATTTTATTTATTTTATTTTATGCCATTACTCGGCTATAACCGTCAATAAAGAAGAAGAAGAATCGAATGCAATTTTTTAATTGAAACTTGTACAAACTCGTGATATTTTTCTTCATTCTCCAACTAATTATTTTAACAGATTTCTGAGTTTTGATGTCCGCTTGGTCGAAGTCCTTGCGGTCCGTCGGAACTATTGTTCCTTGCAGAGGCTTTCTTTAACGTACTCGAGATTCCGAGCCTCGTCCATTTCTCAATAGAATCATTTATTTAATGTAATTATTAGAGTTGGCGGTGGGACTAAATAGGCTTCCATTATTCCGAAATTGTTGATTTTTTTTTCAAATAAGCTCCGATAGTTATTACGATAAAACCCACACAATTCTGTAATGAATTAAAAAGGACATTTTGAATATCTGAAGGTATATACCGCACACACATACATATATATATATATATATATACAGCGGCGGATTAAGAGGGGTAATTGGGGGAAATTATAGAAGGAATCGATCGATCGACCTGGCAAAGGCACCAAGTATGATAGACTCGCTGCTTGTAACGTTCCAAAATCGAAGACAAAAATATGAGGAACATTTTCGATCCATTCATTCAGACACGAAAAAAATGGCGACAGAACTGAAAGTTGACGAAGAAAAACCAAGAATCTGTGGCCGGCACACAAAACGTGACAATTTTTGTGTGAGAAATTGCGAGGAATACTACAGGGTGTCAGTGTACATTCCTCTGTTGGATACAATCGGCAAAGATTTGAAGACGCGCTTTTCTAAAGAAGTATTGGATGGATTTCAACTGAGTTCGCTGCATCCAGAGCCACCTAAAGCGATTAAAGAGAATGTGCTTTGAAAATCAAAGAAATGGAAAATCTTATTGGCTTCTTGATACATATATTCACATTAAATTAATGGGACTTTTGAGTGCTAGGAAGAGCTTATTTGTTCCATCCCGCACTTTTTGACGACCTTCCTAAACTCGTTCATCTCTCAATTTCGAGTATAGCTGGCAGGTTTCCACGTCTGGCTCTCCCATGATTAGCCATGTGGCTTTATGTTTTTATATTCTCACTATGTCCTTGAAGTTTTCCCAAATATATCACTAGAAGTCAAAATTAACTCTCAAGGAGTAGGAGCTTATTTTTGAATGCCTTTGGCATTGAACATTTTCCGGGAATGGCTGTTAGCACAAGCATTAAATTGTAGATTTACTAAAAATTGCTTCACTTACCCAATCTCCTTAAACTGCGACCAATATCAGTTCGCTGCAATGGAAGCGGAGCAATTTGCTTTTACTAAATTTCTAACTTAATGGTACAATTATTGTCCATAAGGCTCGAGTGGGAAATGGTGCTTTCATTTTTAAACAACAACAACGACAACAAGGGAGAAGTGCAAATGCTCTGCATTCATTTAAAAGAATAATCGAAGAAAAACTACCGCGTCAGTTGAACAACAACAAGAACACCAAATTGCAATTATGACTGCAATACCGAAGCAGAGGAGTCCTCTGCCGCCGACTCTCGCGACAGCCAAACTTAGCGACCAATTAGCCATTGCCACACAGTTATTGTTGTTGTTGTTCAGATTGTGGTTGTTTAGGTTGATGTGCCGACGCTGTTGCTGATGACTGGGCAATAAGTACGCAAGTGACTTTCGGTTTCATAAAAATTAACAACAACAACATTTACGAAAATATTAAATAACAACAAAACAAAAGATTGCAGCTAAAGCCCCAACATCTGGCAGTGCTTTTGGATGGGAAGGCTGAATTTGCTGTTCAAAAAAGTAATAACAATAACAACAACAGTAACCGTGTTAAAATTAGATCTAGATACGGCACTCTGTCTGATGTATTTGCTACAATAACAATTACAATTAAGCTGACATGGGTCACATAGCCAAGAATCGCTTTGCACTTGTACAACAATTACGCAAGATTCTCGCAGAAGACGCCCTCGTTCACTACTACATGTGTAGCAAGTAAGGGGGAAGAGTTCGGTTGCAGTAGAATATGTGTTACTTAGACGCTTGGGATCGCGAAGACGCGGCCGCAATCAGCGTCTCTCCTCTGGCTTGTGAACCACCGTCGTGTTAGTGCTTCAGTTATTGTTGTTGTTACATGTTAAATCCTCTTTCAATGGCATTACTCAGCGGGAAAAGAAGTGCAGAACTAAAGCTGATTAATAAGTGCTTGGCGCGATTTAAAGAGCGTAAATAATTAGACAACTCGAATCCGAAGGTCTCAATTAAGGGCGAGCTGCACAATGGCGATTTATGTTGCCCAACAGTGACGGCGGAAAACAATGAGTTCAAGTTGCGGCGCCCCGCACCATGCCTAGAAGTAGCATGCTTAAGCTTGACTTAAACTCTGTTTCCTCAGCAATTCGTTCAGACTCTAGAAATCGTTTTAAATATTATCGATTGTTGTTGTTATAATTTCCAACGCTTATTTGGGTGAATTAACGCTGCGGGTTGCGAATGGTGGGTGCTGGACGTCGTCAAGTCCAAAAGATCGCAGCTCCACAATTTTATAACCCAAAAACAAAAACAAACAAACAAACAAACAACAAATGACAACTTGAAGCAAAGGAAGACAAAGGCGAAGATTGAAGCTGAAAATAATTAAATTATAATTAAGAGCGGCGCTTAATTGGCGTAGCGTGCAGTTTACAAACACACTCATTTAACATGCTAATACTGAAAAATGTGAAAAGTTTTGGCATTGAAATTAATGGGCGATCGCGTCGTACGAACGCTACAGCAACAACGCTAAACAATCCAAATAAGCGATTAGAAACACGGCATTTTCGGGTTTTCGGATATTTGGACTGCTGAATTTTGTAATTGCTGGCGTCAGCGTATTTTAGCTTGGTTTTTACAAGCGCTGAAAATATTTGTTATGGCAATTAAAAATTGGAAACAGACACTACGCACACATACATACACATGTCTGAGTAAATGTGCATGAAAGCAAGAGATAATAATGATGGGCTAATTAACATTCGAACAGCAGGCAAGACGCAGACTGGACACACACACTCGTTCGTGGTGCATTCCTAAGAGGTTGCTTATTTCAAATGGCGGCAAATAAGTAGTTGGCCTAAAATTGGTGCTTAAATGTTAGAAATATAGAAATCGGTTTGTGGACAGGTGAATATGAGGGTAGCGGCAACTGGCAGATGGAGCTTATTGCTCGTAATGACGGATTTCTGGCAGGCAATTCGAGCGCTCTGATCATCGTTCAAAAGGATTTTCCCATGAAGAGTGGCACCAGTCATGGCATTAGATGAGTACTCAAGAGTTCGCAACAGCTTTACAAATATGTTTACCTTCTATTTCGCCACACTCGTCGTCCGCTGCGTAAAGGAGATGTTCGACACTATTCCTAGTGGCTAAGTGCCAACTCATTTATAAGGCTTATATCTCAGCTCACTGATTTGGAAATATTTGCAAGCAACAACAAAGCAAGAAATTTAGAGAATTATAAGAGCTTAGGCTTTGTGTGGGAGATAATTATTAAAAAAAATATCACAATTCGACCACAGTGGTCAGTGGTCCGTTTAAAATTGCGTCTCTGCTCGAATTGTGAGTTTTTTTTTTAATAATTATCTCGAAGCGCTTGCTTCAGTCAGATCATTGTGAGTTACTGTAGATCCTTGCAAGATATCAGGTTGTTCAACGTGTTCGTATAAGCCTTGAATACGATCTATGTGAAGGACGTCCAAAAAGTGCATCAACACCAAAAATCATAGCCAAAATACTAGATATGGTTTTGGAAGAATCTCGATTGACTAAGAGAGATTTAGTAGAGACTCTAGGCATCTCATTAGGCAGTGTGAGCCATACTTTAAGTGAAATTTTGGGTTTTAGAAACTTGTGTGCACAGTGGATGCCGCATTCGCTAATAATGGAACAAAAACACATTCGAATGAGACTTTCTCAGCAACATTTGGATCGTTTTAAAAAGGATAAAGTGTATTTTGTACGTCGATTCATCACTATGGATGAGACTTGGGTCTATCATCATGATCCTGAATCAAAACAAGAGGAAAGGAGTTCATGTTCGGAAGTCGGCCATAACCTTATGGCATCAGTTTTTTGGGATGCGAGAGGAAATTTGTTTGTGGATTACTTGCTTCTTGGACCATCCATCGTACTCACCGGATTTGGCACCCAGCGACTTCCAGAACTAAAAAAATGTATGCGGGGCAAGCGTCTTTCATCAAATGAAGAGGTCATAATGTCTGTTGAAGCGTCTTTTGCAGACCTTCCGGATTCTCACTTCAGGTATGTGATCCACTGATTGGACGATCGTTGGAGCAAGTGTATTCATATTCAGGGAGATTACACTGAATAATAAAGTGTATTTTGAATCATAAAATAGTATTTTTCGTAACAAACGACAATACTTATTAAACAACCTGGTATACCCAAGCATTGCATGATCAAGGAGATAACGAAAATGAAGATAAATCATAAATGCTAATAAAATAGGCAACTACTTGTATGTATACTGGAAGACATTTTTTGAAGGCAGTTCAATTTCAAGTCTAAGTGGAACTGTCAATCCAGTTTGTCCATCACATCCACCATTCGGGTGAAAAAAGATGATTGAACTCTCAATCGCAATGTGTACATCTATGCTCTCACCTCTGAAACCGACCAGACAATAGGGAACGAATTCAATGTCAGTCAAAGAGTTTCCTGTTCGATTTCGAGTTCGAGATGCACAAACGAGTTTGGCATCTCATTATATCAACCAAGTCAAGCTTACGTAATTCACGTTCCAAATTCGTTCAATCGAAAATCGGTAAATTATTTCAGCATGTTAAAAGAAGAAGTAAACTGTACGAAGTCAACGTAAACGAATGCGAGCACATTCAGTGATTTCCGATTTCCATCAACTGCAACAACATATTGTACTTGCAACAACCACATGCGCACGCATTCGCGCTAGAGAAAAAACGGTTCCCAAGGCGCTCTACATTGTGCAACTTTAATTGAGACTTTGGCATTTACTTTGTTTTGAATTTCATTATTTATTCACTTTTATTTGAGGAAGCAATAACCTCTTTGAGCGAAGCTCCATTGCTGCTGAAGTGCTGCGGCGACATTGGCTATTGAACGTGTCAGTCGAGGAGTGAATCTGCAATTTAATCGAAAATGTCTAACCAAATGAGGCATGCCACTAAAGGCATATTGCAACAGCAACAACAATAACGAAAACGCTTATGACTGTAATTTCGAAGTAATTAAGAGGAGTCTAACATTAGAGCAAAATCGAGAGCAGTTAATACGAGTGAGTGAGACGATATCTTCGGGCGGAATCGGCAATAACTATGTATTAAGATGGTAGAATAATTAATCTGCTACTTCGAAGTGTAGCTCTTTTCTTGGCTGCGCAGATTCTATAAAATTCGTCATGGGAAAACTTTGCAGGTGTGAATTTTTCGAAATTATTTTCCAGGTTTAAAATTCGTATTTTTGCATTTCAGTATTTTTCTACATTAAATCCTATGAACATATCTGCAGCTAGTCATATTGACGCAAGAAGACTTCCACAGCAAAAATTCTGAAAATGTTTTCAGCTTTTGAAGTTTTGTACTCAGAGCATAGCGGCACCACGTTTTCTCTTTGTTACCTTAGAGAGCTCCCTACTCTATTTCACTTATCAAACGGGCAGTGCTTCTTCACTCCGACGTCAGTTGTTTCGGCCAAAAGCATTTCGAGCGCTTTTGTTTGTTCGCATGCTGCGCAAACCCTTCTCCCTCACACACATTGCAATTACGCATTGTTAGGCTCTTTAATTCCCATAATCGTCGAATAAAACAGTGCTTTTGACTGCTCATCATTGCCATTATCGGCGATTAGATGCGAAATGCGATCACTGCTGATGATTATAGCGGCCGACGACGGCATTGCATCATACAAATTGGGTCTTCGTTCAGCCGTCTCCGATTGCTGCCACCATGTGGTCGATATTGAGCGTTTTAGTACTTGTTGCCGTCTGACGGTTGGCCATTAGTGATTCGACAAGTAAAACCTTGAACAAATCGTTTTCTTTTATAACGCGCCTTCATTAACAGCGTCTGGTGGGATGTTGCACGAACCAAAAAGATCTATTTATTCATCAATTATGATTAGGAATTTCTAGTTTTTGCGTTCATTAAGATCGCTCATTAATTTTGTGTATTTACAATTAATTCAATTGAAAAGCATTTCGGCATTCGGCAATATATTGTTATTATGTGGCCACAAAGGTCGTATCTTTTGTGAAAAGCCTAAAATAGTGAATTCAGTTATGACTAAGCAAAATACCACGTGCTCTAATACAATAATATAATAACCCTATTACCATCCTCCCTCCCAACCAACACGAGAAACCCGATTCGATTATGAAGTTGAAGTCTAAGTGAACAAGAGGCAAGAGTCATTTCAGACCAGTTCTTTAAATAAGTTAAAAAAAGCAAGGCATTCTAAAATTTAATAAGGGGAATAAATAAACGAAACAACATACACCAAAATCACGATTCCATACAAAAGGAAATAAAATGACTAATGAACTCATTACTAGTCACTGACTGCCGTCAAGCCGCATACATACCATATGTCAGTCGACAATCAGATGTCATCTATTAATTGTCAACTCCATTTTAGGATTAATTTAAATAAACGACACACTCGAACACTTCACGTGCCACGAGAAGAAACGACGCCACACCAACGTAAAGTGTATGAGCGCCCTTTCCAAGGGTAAGAAGACAGTTGTTTTGCTCAAACAATTTGGTAGTTGTTGTTGTTGATTGCGTTACACCACTCCCTCCGGAGTAGTCGCTTAATCGTCAGTGTCTATTATAACGGGAATGTGTGTACTAAATTAGGTTGAAGGGGCAGCTGAAGGGGAGGCAAGTGGGCGCCACTGTCGATGTCAAAGAGCGCGGCGACGGTCAACACTCAGCCGTCATAGTCATTTGTCACTGAAATTTGAGCTGTCAACACGATTACAAGTTGTTGCCTTTAACTGCGATATTTGTTGCTTTAAGTTCAATAGAGCGAGTATCGCCAACAAATTTATTGTAAATTACTGTTGTAAGAATTTAATTTTGTTTCCGACTCATTTGTCAATTTGGCCCCAAAGCTTGCAAAATTCAATATTGTGAGCGATTTGTTGGATTGGTTTGGTAGTATGAAACAATTTCGAGGTCAATTCATACCAGATTTGTTTGGATTTAGTCGAGCAGTGTCAAAAAATATCCTCTTTTGTACTCAAGTTATAGTTAGGTTAGGTTTGGTTAATCTGGTCGGCCAATAAGTCACGCATAGACCGGTTTGGTCCTTTGCGATACCAGATGGAATTCACTTGCTAAGTCCAAGAGGAGTAGTCATCGTTTAGGATGCCTGCTCTTGACGCGAATTTTAACAGATTCTGCGGCCTCACTGTCGATACCTCCTTCAGTGTATCATATTATGGGGCCCCTCGATCCTTACAGCGTAGTCTTGCCAATGTAGGACAAGGGTACTAGAGATGCCCCATTGTTTCCCTGGTGCCCTGCTCTAGGCATTTCCTGCCTCCCCCTCGTAGCTCGTTCCATCGGGTTTTGATTTTCTGTACCTTGCTTTTGTTACGGTCGTCGTATAGACAATGCATGGGTTTCCCAATGTTGTTCACGTTTTCGGATGTTAGCCTGGCACCATTTTTGGCAATCTCGTCATTATTTCATTGGCCGATATGCGATAAGAGGCTACAGATTTGATTGCTGCTTGGCTGCTTACGTAGATGTTGACTCTGGATTTGCTTGCAGGTGCATTAGAGGCCAACTCCGCTGCTTTCGCAATAGCAAAGACCTCAGCCTAAAATATACTGCAGTGGTCCGCCAACTTAAAAGGTTGCCTTATGCCTAACTCTGGACAGTATATTCCCGCACCAACTCCATTATCCACACAGCCTTCAGTATACATACATAGATATTTAGAGTGCTGCGCGTAGCCAACATACCTTTACGCCAGCCATCTTTTCTATGTTTACTTTGAACCTTTTTTCCCCAGTTGAAAAGCGGAGTCATGCAGTCGGTGTTTGTCAAACCACCATTACCCTCCGAGCTTTGCCCGAGGGTTCTATATGTCATTTCTCCTGAGTGAGTCGACTTTGCAGTGCAGTTTTCAGCGAAGAGGACTCTAGGTGGCAGGTTTAGTGCCAATTCAAGAGCCGCTGTTGGCCCCCGTTATGCACAGCGCAGCGAGCCTCTAAAAAGTTAACTATGACGGTAAATTTTATTTTAAGAAGTGTCTTGACCCCAGCGTCACCTATCGGTTATATTTTCCGAATACAAAGAGATTTTCAATTACGAGGAGCTCTAAAGAGGATTGTACTGACGACTTGGCATGAAAGTCCTTACTCACCACATACTTATTCTAAATACCGTGACCCCGTTTTTCTTAGGAATTTGATTCATTGATGTAGAGCCACCCGTAATAAGGTCAGTGTATGTAAGCGTGTAGGTTAATTGGTTATTAAACCCTGTTTGCTTGCTTCTAATGTTCTTGGTAGTAAAGAGTAAAAGTTAAGTGGCTGTTGTTGTTGTTTTTGCTATTTTTGCACGCTAATTCATTAGTATTACAAAGCGTACTAATCGATCACAATTATAATTTCTTTAAACAGTTAACTTTGTTTGTTGTTATTCAACTCTGAACTTGCCTCCTTTGGCAAATAAAAGACCAATTTATTAGCCAGGAACATATGATGATTGTTCGTGGCAATGCACCTACACTAACACATACGTGCATGTTCGGTTACTTTATTGCCACAGCCCATTTATTTTGGACAGCGTTGTTGCAATAAAACTGTGTTGTCCCCAATGTTTCAAAGTATGATGTTCTGACGGTCTGCTTAGTTTCTTCTCTGTGTTTGCTGGCAGAAGTATTAAAGGGCTGCCTCATTAAACTCGGCTTGAAATATGCCCAAGTTTAATTCCCATTTTGAGTATCTAGAGTTCCGGTACATTCCGAGGTAATATCATGTCAATGCGTTTGCCTCCGTTGTTGAGAATAGTTGTACTACAAAGTACCACTTTATAACGAGAAGTCTCTTAGTCTCTTGTGAATAGTATTACTTTGCAAATAGCATACACTGAATTCTTCACATGCATTATTGACCCCATATTTGCTGCCGTCCATGTTGCCAATCCCTCATTATTCATTGCGTAATATAAACATTGCTAATCGGGTCTCGGGTTACTTAAGATTAATCAAAAGGCGAGCTATCCCAGCGGGTTCCTAATCGAAATGTTGAATTGAAAAATCGATGCTTGGCTCTTTTATTGGGTGAGGAAGATTAATTTGCAACACTTTATGTAATAGATTTCTTCTTTTGTACCACTGCCCTGGTTACCTAATCGCACACACTGTTAGCGATTTTGTGTAGTGACGATAGATTCAGCATTTAACCTCATTACAGTACGAAACACATACGAAAGCGCGAGTATACTATATACGTACATACATACGTAATATATGGTATGTATAAAATAATGATTCAACACATAAAAAATAGTCATTATATTTTGCCATATTTTACCTAAGGTCACACCGTTAACCGAACAAATTGTGGGGCTAACACAAATTATCGGATCCATGTTGTCAGAGATGCCATCGACGCCAAATAAAATAATAAATGTTGGCAATGCTCGCCGTCAGCGCCTCACATACTCATAATACATACGTCAGAGGAGTAGAGGAGAGTCATTGAAGTTGTATGCACCCTGTATAAAGGCAAACAAGACTTGCTATTATACTGCAATTTAATTTTATTGATGTCATTTTCAATGGCCGTTCTGGTCAACACTCGTTGAATAAAATTTTACTATATTTGCTTTCTGAATTTTAGAAGATCTTCGTCCTGTGACTGTATAAACCTATTTAATATGCAGATGAGTATAAAAAGGATCTCACGTAGGCAACATGTTTTAGTTGCTCTACTCTGGAAATTCAGCCAAAATGTACTCCGTGTTATTTGTTCTTCTGCAAATGTGCGTTCATTTGCATTTTGGTTGCTTCGCCGCCGAGCCCGAAATTTTACAGCCAGTCATCGGCGGCCAAGTGGAGCCAACAAACTCCTCGCATCTTTTGCTCGAAGCCATACAAAGGGAGGGCGACTTCAGCACGTTGTTGTTGTGACGTCGTAAGCCAATAGACTGCTTTGTTGACCTATCTGACTGGTGTTCGGCGAACTTCACGGCCAAACTAATCTTTGACGCGAATTATAGGATATACTTGAACGCATACTTCAACCGCGCGCTGCTCAGCGTCGTGTGTCTTGACGCTTTTGTGGACTTGAATCTGTTGGAGAGTATGTCTGAAAGTTTGCAGCACATGCGGGAGGTTAGAATATTATTTCTGCTGAAAAATTTCACTACAGCGCAGTCGGACGAGCTGGAGGAACTTTTCACTTTCTGCGACCAGCAGCAAATGTTGAATGTACTCGCAGTGTTTAGAGATTTTCCGGCAACCGGTCGTTTGAACTCTTTCACTCGTTTTCCGAATTTCACTTTGGAGAGTTATCCGTGGTCTGGGATATGCTATCGGAGTCGTCTTAAGGACTTGCAGGGTTATGAGTTGCGTAGCATGCCGTCACAATCCGAACCGGGATCCATCGTTTATACAGATGCTCTTGGTGAAAAGCGCAGTTCTGGTTATGTTTACCATCTAATTTCCACCTTCGCCGGCAAGTTGAATGCCACACTTACTTATAGGGCACCGCTGAATGTAGGTGCGAGCATCGAAATCTCCATTCTGGCAGACTTAACCAGCAATTATGAATTGGATTTGCCCATTGGCTTACAAATGCCTGTGGAGAACGTTTCGCTTTACGCGTTCTCAGACATTGTGGAGATCAGCAACTGGATGCCAATGCTGCCACGGTCGGGCTATATTGAGCGTTACCAAATCTACAAGTATATCTTTCAAAGCAATACGTTGATAATAGATGTAACGATTTTCATTATCTTCTCATTGCTCTACACGTACATAATCAATGGCCACGAAAGCCATGTACGAAGCGTAAAAGAATTCCCGTATAATGACGTCGTCTTTAATGATAAAATATTTCGTGGGGTTATTGGACTACCGTTTCAATTACGCCGCAAGCGAACTTACAAATTTTATTTCCTATTTTTTTTGATTTTCCTGCAGGGTCTGATATGGAGCACTGTCTACAGTGCACAATTGCATGCCTTTAGCAGTCAACCACCTTCGGGAGAACAAATAAAAAGCTACGCTGATTTAAAAACTCGTGGCATACAAATCGTTCTTCCGCTAGAAGAGTATGAGGTACTTGAGAAATTCATGCCCGAGTCTTTTATGGTGAACTACAGAGATCTTCTGCTCGTTATTCCCGAGTTGCGGAATTTCTACACACTTCGGAAGAGCCTCAACACAGGCTTCGCGTATTCCACACATTCGGAAATGTGGGCGATGGTCGAGCGTCAGCAACGCTACTTCTCTCAACGCCTATTTCGCGTTTCCGAAGAGGTGCAGTTCCATCGCCAAATTTTACTAGCAGTACCCTTGGCTGAGAATAGTGTCTATCGCGCTACATTCAATGAATATTTGCTAGAGATGCAGGCGTACGGTTTCTGGCATCACTGGACTGAAATGAGTTTGTTTGAAATGATCAAGGCGGGAAAGTTGAGCTTGGAGGATTTGACTATACCTCGCCACTATGAGCCTCTATATTTTCAGGATCTCTATTATATTTGGTTGATGTATATTTTTGGCATTGGCATTGGAAGTCTTTGCTTCATGGCAGAAGTTTTAAAGGAAAAGTTTAAGCAAAACAAGAGCTCCAGCAATGGTCAGGGCTATTTTACATTGCTTTGGAAGGAGCTTAAGCATATGTTAGAATAGACATGCAAGAACGATAAACGTTCAATTATTTACATAATTTTGTATCGCTTTTGGTCCTTCACTTAGTCTATACTTAAAAATAAAAAAAAATTGTATAAAGCGATCGATTCGAGCTCAGGCGATGGCTTAAGATTGAAGAATACTAAATAATGAGATATTATTAGTTTATTTCCGCATTTATTTTTTCACTTGTTGTTTGTTCTTTAATTTGAATAAACAAAGTTCGGCAATGAAAACCGCACCGCCTACACTTAAACCACATAACAGTAAATAAAATGGCAATTGGATATCTTGGATGCTGATATTGTGGAATTTTTCCGCGATTTTAGATTCCACCTTCAACAATTGGCCACTTGTTACCATATCTAGGTAAGTCGCTGTACGCCAATGCTCCAAAAGCCCAGTTTCCACGACGCGCAAGGTCATCATATTCAGCGGCTCCATGATGTACGAATTCTCGGCCAAAGGTATGCCCATCATCAATAAGCCAAAAAATTTTAGAGTCGGAGCTAAGCAATACAGTTTTCTCTCAAATGTTTCTTGTTGTGCCTTGAAGATGGACCAAAGTGATTCTGGCATTGAATAGGCATATGCGGTGTCATAATCTCTCCGATGACGTTGAAATGTTCTAGTATCCTCCAATAGTAATATATCCTTGAATGTTCGATTGAAATCAGAGCCAAGTGAGTCTTTCACCGTTGATATTTCCTTGCGATCAAACATTACTTCCAAATTCTGGTCTCGCATGTCGTCGAAAGTCAATATTTCCTGCTTTAGAGGTGGACTGGTGAAGAGGGTTTGAAAATATGCCGTGTACATGTTATTGATGAACAAGCCCAGTAGAAATAGAAACACGTAAAGTGTTTTCAGTGATAGCACTGGGTGTCTTTTTATGATAAACGAGAGACCGAAAATTCCCCGAAAAATATTATCGTTGACCAAAATGTCAGTCCAAATGATGCCATCGGTACTTTTATAGAATTGATGCTTAATAATAGAGTCCAGTACTGAGAAAATAATATTGAGTATTATCAAAATGCCGACCACTTGGGCTGTAACGACTATTGCGTATATTTCGGAGTAATCGAGTGGCCGAGGACAAGGTAGTACAATAAACCAGCCACTCAGTTCCAGCGGATAAGTCAAAAATGAGTAAAAGTCTTTTCCACCATAGGATAGGGGAACCAATGTGATTGCTACGTCCAGCGAACCATTTGTGACAAAATCTAATAGAACCGTTAAATGTAATATTTCTCCTGGAATTACTGGATAGAGGTACTGCAAGGTAATATTGTATTTTTCTGCAAAGGTGAGCAGCAGGAGCCCAACATAGCCGCTCAGGTGCTGTTGGCCGGCCGAATCCACATAAATAAGGCAGCGGGGCACAATTTGTCCCGGTAAGGTAAGGAAATGTTTTCCCTTCAGATCTCTTTGGTGAAGTGGAAAGTAGAACTTGGAGCTATTTAAAAGCTCGTGTCTCCAATGTCCGTTCGGAAATGGATAATAACGATAGAAGTATGACTGCAAATCGCTAAAACCAATAACATTTGTGATATACTGTTCCTCCCAGTAAGCAGTCAAGGCGTCTAGCAGACCCGCTGTAGGTTTAGTTGTTCCAAACAGTAGAATAATACGCGCCTGACGGCTACGGTGCAATTTAGCGGCCAAAACTTTGAGTAGGTCGAGATGTAGACGGTTTGCGGGCAAGCACACAATGGCGATGACGTTGCTATTGAAGCGGTCCTTTAACTTGTCATTCGAAGCACAATCTGTGGAAATGATTAGGGGTACTTGCATTTTCTCTTCTAGTTCACTTACAGAAAAGCAAGGCGTTGTTGCTTCTCCCAACACAAGTATTGTATTAAAAGCGTTCTCTTCATAGACCCTTAGGAGTAAATCCACAAAAGCACCGTTAGGAACCGCATCTTCTGCCAGAGGCCAGAGCTCTGCGTGAGTTCCGCAGTTTGAAAGCTGAAGTGAGACCAAGAGAAGCAGACACAACATATTTAACTGTTGTCTAGACAAGTACTGCTAAGTCTCATGACTCTAAGCTCACATTTAGTTCTACAAATCGCTCGTGCGTGCGCAGAACACAACATGTGCCATTAATAATTATATTAATAATAATAGTAATTAATAATAAGAATTAATGGTAATTAATAATAGAAATCAATGGATTTCTCTCACGGAAGGCTCAGGTGGAAGGCGGATATACAAAAAATGTGTCTTCTTCATCCGAGGAATACCGCTACCAACAAGTATGGTTCATCGGTCGTTGACCATAGATTAGGGAAGTGATAATGAGACATTAATAAGATCAACTACCCCTATAATCATGACACCGGGAAAACGGCTACGCAAAAAAGACTTTGAAATTTTGGTTTTTGAAAAGGATTTGAGTTGCTGATTCACCTGTAAGCACTGTACACACGGCAGAGCACAGTTGGTTTTTCCAGCCTACCCTGTATTTTGCATTCCCACCCACCAGCCTTACATTTTGAGAATGATAAATTTGCTTGCTTGTTCTTAACACATGTTTTATCCCACGCTAAATAAAATATGGAGGGAGAACTATGGCAAGTAAATTAATGAGGAGTTATCATATTATTTAGTTTAAAATTGGCTGTCAATTTAAGATGTGATATTTAAGCCAATAATATGTTTACTGCCAACCTTTTTGACACTTCGTCAAAGTTTTTTTATCTAGACAGAGAGACTTTTTCTTCTTTATAGGCGTAGACACCGCTTACGCGATTATAGCTGAGTTAACAACAGCGCGCCAGTCATTTCATCTTTTCTCAACGTGGCGCCAATTGGAAAATCCTAGCGAAGCTAGGTCCTTCTCCGCCTGGTCTTTCCAATGGAGTGGAGGTCTTCCTCTTCCTCTGCCTCACCCAGCGGATATTGCGTCGAAAACTTTCAGAGCTAGAGTGTTTTCGTCCATTCGGACGACATGGCCTAGCCAGCGTAGCCGCTGCCTTTTAATTCCCTGAACTATGTCAATGTCATCGTAGATCTCATACAGCTCATCGTTCCATCGAATGCGATATTCGCTGTGGCCAACGCGCAAAGGACCATAAATCTTTCGCAGGACCTTTCTTTCGAAAACCCGAAACGTCGACTTATCCGACTCTGTCATCGTTCATGCGTCAGCACCATATAGCAAAACTAACGATTGGAGAATCGGAGAGGTCCTTCTCGATTCTGACGAAGTCCGCTTACATCCCTTTGTGTGGATTGGGCAGAGCACACTTAAATTCCAATCGGAGGGCATGATTTCGTCAGACTGTATTCTAAAAAGAAGCTGATGCAGGCTCCATATTCGCCGCTGTATTTGAATAGCTCGGCCGCCAATCGATCCGCCTCCCCCCTTTGTTCTCCTTCAGGCGGGTAATTTTTATTCGGACTTCTTCATGGTAGGGCACTGGAAGGTCACTCATTGGCTGACGACCACTTTCGCAAATATGAGAGGTGAACTTTCCCGTAAGGAAGCGCGGAATAAGGAACAGTCTCGCGATCTAACTATAGTTGATAACCAGCAGCTATTCTATTTATTACTAACCTCATAGTATATTATTTATAGAGGTATGCTAAAAGTTGAAATTGAAGCCAAATAGTTGAGGGAACTTGATTTGATTTTTAGCGTTTAAGTGATATGTATGTTAATTTTCTTTTGGAGTTCACCGTTTTTATCTAATAAAAATTTAATGAGTTACATGTTCTCTCTTTGATGGCCATAAGTGAAACCTGGTCACCTTAATTACAATAACACTTGTATTGTTTGTTTCCATCGCCAGAAACTCTTCCGTGATATATTAGGTGTCACAAATCATTGCCTCTCGTAATCAATCAAGCCGCGTTTGCCTCCTCATGTTCTGATGACACTCTTAACTGATACTTATGCATTTATTTTCGATGAGATAACATCGTTCACAATATTAATTTCATATTACAACTTTTCTATTAGTTCCTGTAATCCATTAGGAAATTGAAACGAATCGAAGGACAAAAATTGGGCATTGTATAAAACACAGCGAAACAATAAACCTTAAATCAGTCTTATAAGAGCGTTCTCAGAGAGTGTTTTGAAGCGGAAATGTTAACTTCCGGCAATATACTGTTACTTTACAACTTGCCACTGCTAATGGGTTATCCAACTTTGAATTGGAACTCTTCAAATGCCTCAAGTATAAGTTATATTCTGAGGAAAATTGACTTGGAGCGAAAAATTAGCACAGTTATCGTCATGAACGCCTACAACTCCCAGCCTAGCTGCCTCTGTGATGATGATATTAAAATAATTAGCACGAACACGACCGTTAAGCTATTAAATCCGGACAGCTCTGGCTCACCTTCCAAGCGAGCCAGCAGCGAACTGCTTTTAATCCGCTGTCTACCGGAGAGATTTTCTGCTGAGCTTATGGAAGCAATGCTCAGCCTCCTTGAAAATAGGCGAAATGCTCGAATGCTCTTCATTTGGAATGAGGAGTATTCGAATGCAACGAGTAGGATGCGTATACAGTTGCAAAAACAGCAACAACTGCTCTTCGAATATTGCGCTGAAATGCGTTTGCTGAATGTAATCGCCATTTACCGGGACTACTTGAGAGACGGACACTTCTACACGTTCAGCTATTTTCCGGAGTTTCATCTTGAATGTAAAAGGATGGATGAGGATTGCTTCCCAAACCGCATAAGGGACTTAAAAGGCATTGCTTTACGAACTCTGCCCGACCAATTGGAGCCTTGGACTATTGTGTGGCGTGATCGGAACGGTAACATACAGATCAGCGGCTTTTTTACTAAAATCTTGCGTGAGTTTGCTAAACAGAATAACGCCACACTTTCTTATCCATTGCCTGTGGAAACAGATAACTTTATAGAAATAGGAACTTGGGTTCCCCTTTTACAAAATGATACAATTGATGTAGTAAGTGGAATCGTGATTGCGGGCGATGTTAACAACTTTATAGACATAAGCGCAGCTGTGCTGTCAGTGGATTGGACAATTATGTTACCTATGCCGTCACGAATACCCGACAGCGAAATCTTTGTGTTCCTTCTCAATTCAGTGTTGGGCCTATTACTGCTCAGCTTACTCTTTATATTTTCTTCCGTCTTCACCTTTGAGAGTTTGATTTTGCAACGCCGAACGTCAACTGAAAGTTTTCTCTTTTTCCTTTGGACACTCATCAACGTAGTGCTTCGAGGGATAATTGGCCAACCGTCGTACGTTCGAGTAGAACTTTCAGCGAGATTCTTGAAGCGCTTCTTATATATAATTCTATTCTTAAGTGGCATTTTTATGAGTACATTGATATCTGCAAGTCTTCAATCATATCTGACTAGCAGTCTTCGCTATCCGCGTATAAAGAAATTCGCAGAGCTGTACCACTCGGGAATAAAAGTAAAAATAAGCAAATATGAGTATAGCTTGCTTCCCAGATATTTCCCCCCGAAATATCTTAAAGTGTTAGATGATATACTGGACATTGAGCCTTCATTTGAAGAAATCCAACGGCAACAATCAATATTGGATCCACGGTATGCCTTCACAGTACTCAGCCCAATGTTGTCTGTCATGAGCAAGTATCAATCTCACTTGCAGCAACCGCTTTTTTATGTGAATAACGATATATATCTAAGTAAGGGTATACCGATGGCCATACCATTGCAGAAGAATTCAATTTACACGGACGCGCTCAATAATATGATCAATGAAATACAAAGCGTGGGCTTGTTGGACTTATGGACCGCCCAAGAATATGACGATATGGTCGCGGCAAAAAAACTGAACACCACTAATCCAGTAAACGATGTGCGAAGCGAAAGTTTGGACTTGAGCAGCTTCTACTGGCTGTGGTGGTTGTATGGCGTCGGTGTAGGTCTATCGTTTCTGGTGTTCTTTGCTGAACTTTGGTGTTATGGCAGAGCGGTAAAAAAGCATCTGGCTAAGCAGGAAAGCGAATGATCATCAACCGACGGGACAGCCCTTAGGTTGACCAATTTCGGATACCCTTTTCACTAATCTAAGATTAAGAATGTCTTGAACTGTTTCTTTTCAACTATACTATTGACTGCTTTTGATGTGAATCTTTGTTGACAAATAATTGTAATAAAGCTATAAGAAATTGACTAATCGAACTTATTAGGGTAAGGCTAAAGATAAGAAGAGTCGTGGTACCACTTGGACTAAACACGATACTGTCTCCTAAATCCACATGAGACATTTGTTATAGGGATAATTCGGCTGTGAGAAGTTGCCTTGAGAAGATCTCTGCATGACCCCTTTTCAAACACAGATGTGGTTCGTACAACAAGGTTACACAAGAAAAAATATTTTGAGTTTTTTTCCGAATTTTTATCTTAAATTCGTGCTGTAGAAGTAGTAATTTATTATAAAAGAGTTTCCATGAAGTTTATTTTTTTATTTTTTTTAGCATTTTATTATATTTTCTCAATGAAATTTTGATCTATTACGGATAATTAGAGCTAGGCACATATTTATAATTGCGTCGAATATATTTATGGGGACGGTGCGGAGGCGAGCATAATTAAATTGCATTCCCTTTTTTCGCCCGCCGTCTAACCGCTCTTTTTCTTGACATCTTCTGCTCTTTAGGCGCCACTTTTATTGTTCTTTTGATATACCCATTCAAATTCCATAGAGCCACAACAACCAGTAAGAGTCCTCCAAATCTAGTTTTGCATTTCGCACACCCTCCATCCGATTTCTTCGCCCCTATCATATCCTCATGCACCTGCCTTTTCCAAAGGTCAGTCAGTCCGACCGAATGTAATCGGTTTATCATTAGATTGAAAGCTTCTTTGTAAATCGAGTGTCTCTGCAGCGGCATAACCAGCGGCTATCCTTTAGTTAAATAAAGTTTTTTGCTCACATAAAAAAGAGGTTGTTTCAAATAGGTCTGATATCTAGCCAAGACATCCCATAGATTACTAAACATTGTATAACCGTAACGGGTATCTAAATATGTACGCTGCCTTTGCAGTTTCTCCAGCGTCGAAGAAATAAACTTTTTTTTACTATGTTCAGGTTGCCTTTACTCACATATAAATCGAGAGCCATGTATGCCATCTTGACTTGTTTTGATAGTTATATCGGACTTTAGGAATTCTTCGAAAGTGTTGATTCGGGGATACCGAACGGGTGTCAGCCACTATGTCAATTGAGTTATTTTGCAATAAAAACATCAGTTCTTCTAACTAATTAACCAATCTATAAGCAATATAACAATCGATACATCCATGTCGGCAGACTTAACCGCCCTTGTGCCAGCCACTATGTCAATTGAGTTATTTTGCAATAAAAACATCAGTTCTTCTAACGAGGGAGCCCTTTCTGGCTTGACTGCCATGGGGTAGCTAACCGTGTCATTACTTCGTTTAGCGAACCCTTTTACAAATCTCGTCAAAAAGCCGCCGATCTGTATGTCACCATTACGATCTTATCACACAAGGCTCCATAGCTCTAACTGATCGGGAGCTATTCGTATGGCGACACCTTCTAAGTCCTTTATCCGGGTTGGAAAGCAATCCTCATCCATTCTTTCCCGTTGACGATGAAACTCCGGGAAATAGCTGAATGTGCAGAAGTGTCCGTCTTTCAAGTAGTCCCGGTAAATAGCGATTACATTCAGCAAACGCATTTCAGCGCAATATACAGCTGTATGCTATTGAGATCCGATATGAACAATTTCTTCGAAACTTACATTATTGCCTTCCAAATTTATATCTCAAAAATTGAGGGACTTGTTCGGCTGTATATAAACAGGTGAACATGACCAAATCGACTCATCTCATCACGCTGATTATGTGGAAATATATTTTATAGGGTTTCCGACGTTAAGGCATTTTGACTTACACTTTTCATTCCCAATGGAGTTAAATCACAACTATAAGAGTCCAGATTATACAGACATACACTGCCGGAGGTTTAAAAAATTTGTTCGAAATATTTCCAAACTTGTCCACAGGCCATCAGTTGTGAATACCATTTTCAAAAGGAGTTTTCATCTAGAGAGTATCCGTTGGTTTTGCCCAAATTTAAGCTCTCCTTTAAATAAATTAACACACATACATTTAATCATCTTAGTTCTTGCGGGGTGTTCTCCTTTGTCTACACTCCTTTGATTAATGACGCACATACTGGAAAGCTTGTTTAAATTATAGTTTACCGTAACCGTACCGTATCATCAATATACACATCAAGATATGCGCTATAATTCCTCGTATGTGAGGCTCAGGTGTACTTTTAGGTAAACCTCATTTACCGTAATTTATTTACAGTAATTAATATTTTTATTAGTTACATACATATGTGCTTGTATGTGTCCAGATCTGTTTCGAATCCGAGGCAAAAGAGTTACTTCAAACATTCCTAAAAAAATCGAGAAAGTTAACGGTCTTCCATCTAATCCGGTGAAAAGAAATAATTGGAAAGAAAACAGCGAATTTCGTTTCATCTCTTTGATCGGCTGAAAACGGGTTCTACGGAGGGGCAATTTAAGTTTGGGGAACAAGAAAAAATCATACAGAGCCAAATCTGATGAATACGGTTCACCGATGGTGTTCACTATGTTTTTGGCATAAAATTCCGTCACAATCGTGGCTCGATGCCATGATGTATTATAATCGTGTTAAGTCCATGGAGTGTTTTCCAACGGTATTCGACGAATGTTCTCAGGCAATCGCCTCAATACGGCCAATAGAACTCTTTATTGACCATCTGTTCCTACGGAGAATGTGGATTTGAAATTCGCACGATCAAGCATGTCCAAAGAGATCTGTTTAGGTACTTTTTTTTGAAAAAATTCAGCGTTATTGGGACGAGTCGAGCAAGAATGCGTTTCATATCCAAAATATTCACCAAACTCATTCAAACGGACGCGTGAAAGATGTCGAGCTCTCTTGCCATCTCTCTAGCACTTGCCTGACGATTTTCAAGCACCATATCCTTAATTTTTTTTAATATTTTCATGAGCTCTCGACCGTCTTTCAAGGCTTTGTACCACTCGTAGGCTTGTGTTTTTAATAAAACTTTAACACCGCAGTCTTTTCCAACATTCCAACGATTCTGCACATGAAATTTGATTAGAAATACAATATTTGAGACAAATTCTTTGTTAGATATCGCATCTTTTTTAACTATCATTTACCCGGGGAATTTAAATTACGATTTCCTTTAACTTTTTTGTCACAATGTATATAAAGTGTTAAGAGAACATCTCCAACACTATTTCGTCTCTAAACTTAAGATAAATATAGCTCTTTCAAGTCGGCATATATTTCAGTTTTACTGAAATAATGTTCTTCTGCTTTACTTTAATTGGTAACGCCAGTACATCTTGCTTTCAGTATTATTGGGGCCGGTGTATGTAGTAAATATCCAGACAATTGTTTTTTAATAATTTCTAATCCATTCGATGTGGGTGTGGTTTCTTTTACGTGTGCCCTCAACTAATAATATGTTATTACTAACTAGTTCGATGCGATAAAATCTTTGGACTTCTTGCGGCTAACTGACTAGAATTTGAGTCAGCCGAATCAATACTCAACTAATTTAACGTTAATGTGCAGATGATGGTTAAGAGCTTTGCAATCGAGTTTTGTGCTATTCAGTAGAAAGATTGTATCCAAATGTGGTGCACAAGCAAAATACTGTGAATACTTGTGGCTCTCTTTCATAAAGCCAACGCACGTCTAATAATAGGAGAAGATGAAAATGTGAGCTTCGCTAATTTCTCTAAGCTCATTGACAAAATTCGCATGGAGCGTGCAATCGAAACGGTGGTGATGTTTAAGGACTTTCACGACCAGCAATCCTGTTTGGGCGACGAAACTTTGCGCTCACTTCAGCGCTCAAATATCAGCGTTATATTGTTGAATGCCACATCCAGCTGCCAGCTACAAGGTGCCGATGTCAACAGCGAATTGCTGGTAGCGCGTTGCGTCGCTGAGCCTCTCCAGCCACATCTGTTGGATCTGATGATCAGATGCCTCGGAGTGGTGCGCGATGTACGGATCCTCTTCATATGGAACGTCAATTACGTAAACGCGTCGACAGGAAGGCGCAACGAGCTGCAGCAGCAATTGCGGAAACTTTTCGTGTACTGCGCCAACACGAAGTTGCTAAATGTCATAAGCGTGTACAGTGATTTCGATTCTGAGGGCCACTACTACACCTATAGCTACTTCCCGAGTTTCCATTTGGAACGAAAGCAGCTGCAGAACGCTTTCTTTCCCAATCGTTTGAAGGACATGCAGGGCGCCGCCTTGCGCACGCTTCCTGACCAAAATGAGCCACGGTCAATTGTGTGGCGCGATCGTTGGGGTCGTCTGCAAGTAGGCGGCTATATGGTTAAAGTGATTGAGACCTTTGCTGCCCACCACAATGCAGTGATTAGCTACCCGAAATCGATCGTGCCGGACGTCACCTATGAGTACGATGTGATATTCAGTATGCTGCAGAACGAAACGATCGACTTTTTGATGGGCTTGACCGGAATCGGTTGGAAATTGAATGCGTCCCAGGTATCAGCGCCGGTGATTTCTATGTTTTGGGCCACAATGTTACCGCGTCCCCCGAAACGACCGATAAGGGACATCTATGTGCTCATATTTACATCAATTATCGGCATTATTCTGTTGCTTTTGTTGCTGATCTTCTCTTGTCTGCTCACTTGCGAGAGCACGCGTTGGCGTCGCAATCGTCGAACATGCAGCAACACGTGTCAACTCTTTCTTTCCACGCTTACGATTGTCTCTTTGCGCAGCATGCTGGGTCAGCCCACACACGTACACATCACCGCCGCATTCACGAAGCGCTTCATCTGTATTCTACTATTTGTGGCCGGTATTTATGTGAGCACCATCAGTACCAGCTACTTGCAAACATATCTCACTAGCAGTCCCAAACTTCAGCGAGTCAACACATTTGACGAGTTGCTTTGTGTGCCGACACGCGTTAAAATTTCCTTAGCCGAATACAATGCACTCGTAGATTTCGTTGGTCCTCGATTTTTGGAGAAGTATACGAGTGTATTCCTGATTACACAATCCATAAATGATTACTATTATGAGCGCAAAACTCTGAACACCCATTTTGGCTATACCGTTCCGCAATCGTTGTGGAAGACGTTTGTGGAGTATCAAAGAAGATTGGGTGTAAACTTGTTCTACATTAGCGATAAGATGGTCTTGGCTAAAAACATACAAATGGGCATACCCATGAGCCCACATTCCATATACCGGGGCAAGCTGAATGTGCTGATCCAAAATTTAATAAGCGCCGGACTCGTGGACTATTGGGAAAAGCTGGCTTATGGCGATATGGTGGCAGCAGGAAAGCTCAATAAAACGATTTCGACGCCTTACAACTTGGACCACAGCCTAACCTTGAGGGATCTCTATTGGATATGGTGGTTGTATGGGGTAGGAATGTGTGTGGCGGTTGGGATTTTTCTCATAGAGCGAGGCGTTGCGAAAAATCAATATTGAAGGCTTTATCAGGAGTTCACAATCGTTTTCAACACAATAAATGCACGTATATTATATACATACATGGACCGATATCATGCAATTTAGGCAGCGAATTACATTACGCTATACTATTTTATGCTTTGGAGAATAGGTCCACTTAACTACACCAAAATGTATAGTAACAATAAAACTTAAGGGATCTTCATATCCGATATACAGTGGCTCGCAAAACGTACCGGGTTTGTCCGGAAAGTAATAAGACTGAGTCGATTTAAAATAATTTATTGAACCAATCGTTACAATTCCTTAAAAACTTTCAAAATAAGCTCCTTATGCGTCGATGAAGCGCTGCTAGCGCGATTTCCAAGCATGGAAGAAGGCATGCTCCAGAATAGCATTGAGGGCCGAGGTGTATGCTGCTTGGAACCCCTTTCATCGGCCTTTTCAGGCAATGAAATAAAAAAGTTCGGGGGCTACATCTGTGCTGTAGGGCGGCTGCGGAAGCATTGGGTCCCGGTCTTGGGAGCTGTTCACAAGAAAGGCAGTGTGAGCCGGGGCGTTGTCTAGTGCAACTTCCAATAAGCTGCGATTTTTGGCTGGACCCGATTGACCCTTCGTTTGAGTCTTCTTGACGACTTTCACCTAAAACTTGGCGTTGACGGTTTGTCCCAGAGGAATAAATTCATGGTGGGCGATGCCTTTGATGTCAAAAAAGACAATGAGCATCGTTTTTATTTTGGATTTGCACATTTTTTCGGGTCTTCATCATCGACCTCTTCCTGGCCCTCCAAAATGGCCTTGTGCCCCCGAAATACACCACTTCTTAATCATATCAAACGTCTCTGTTGCAGATTTACAGAGTTTTACACAGAATTTATTCGCGTATCTCTGCTCTAACGGACGCTGCATTTTCGGCTTGTACCAATCGGTGCATGCTTAGAATTACAGTCGCGGCGGAAGAAAAACAGACCTATTACTTTCCGGACAAACCCTGTAAGGTCCGACTTCAGATAATTTTTGATCAAAGTCGTCACACATCAGAAGAAGAAATATTTTCTAAGTTTTGGATCTATCATATCTGGTAAGTGGTGGCAAAAATAAGATCAAATAGGTCTAGTAGGTATGCCATTTCTGACAGTTGGTGACAGATTTGCTTTGCTTTGTCAGATTCATTATAAGATTTTTCATTTAACGGAATTCTAACTTGCGCAAAATGTGGACCTTGTTTCATTGTTAAGTTATCTCTGTCATTGTCTTAAGAAAATCGTAAGAAATTGAAATATTGGTATATAAGTAAACGGAAGTGTGTTTCAGATACTACTATGATGAAGTAATTAGAAACGCCGTTATGTGAATATTTCGCTACCGAAACGACATTTTCCCAGAGTTTCTCTTCATTTGAAGTATCTTCTCATGTCGTTTCTTTTAATCGCTGCTAAAAGTGAGTCTAGTTAGAAAGAGATTTGAATTGAGCTCGATGGTTGTCAATAGAGAATTGTGCGCGAAGGCAATTTTTTATTTATCAGCACTCAAAAGCCCATTAAAAACACATTAAATCAGTTGTGAAGGCATACAATGATTAATTCCACGAAAGTTATTATTAAAGCTCAGAAATATAGAAAGAAAACGCTTTAAAGTGGTATCTACAAAAGCCACAGCGCATAACCGAAGGAAATCGGGCGCGTGCCAGTCAAACAAACATTGAATTGGATGAATTTTACAAAATTGCTTCGAAGCGACCACCAAGAGGATCACCACATACATACATACATATATGACGACTGTAGCGGTCCAACGCTTACATGCACTGAAATTTGATGCTCGAGCCACCGATTCGCCGCAAGTGGAGACGAAGATCAATTCGCCACAATCAGATGGTGGACAAATCGCTCGCTCAATCCATCGATCAAGTCTAGGAAATCGACAGCTAAGTGAAAAACCCGCAGCTTCGCTCAAACTTTATAACTAATAAATACATTTTTATCGAGCAAAAACAAAAACAAAAGCAAATACAGAAAAACTACAAAATAGCAATCGGCCGTGCTGCTGCTGACAAATTGCCAATATCGAAAGTGAAACCGTTGCAGTCGCAGTGACGTATCGCAGGCAAACCTGTGCTGCAAAAACACTTGTAGTTTGCTGCGGCTTCCCAGTAGGAAATCATGAGTGAATGAAATTTCGGTTTGTGCTTGGTTTTCATAACGGAACTCACTTTGCCCAACTTAACGCATTGAGTGATTATAAAAAATACAAAAAAAGACAGGAAGAAAGGTAAGAAAATCCGACTGAGATTGGCGTCTAACAACCGCTTCTTAATAAGCTCAAAAGAAGCCAAAGATTAATGATTCAAATATGTGGGTTTCTTTCTTTTTGGAGGTCAGCAACATGATCACATAATAAAATTTTTATTAAACTAGTGACGTGATTATTTCCTTGTCTTTGTACGACTTGAAGCTTACTGCTACACACTTCACTTTCCCACAGGGTGGTTAAACCGTCTTGCTGCTTGCTAAAGATAACAGCTTGTTTATAGCATATCGATGTAGTTGGTAAAAACACGATTGGCGACTGCAACTGGCGGTCACTTTGCAAGGGAATGCGCGTAAATTCCATATTGTAAATCAGTCAAACAACAACAACTCGGCAATCGTAGGCTTAACTTTTTGGAACAACTTTTTGCTTTTCTAATTTTTTTATAAGTATTTTTCGAACAAACGATTTAGGTAAATGCGAGTTAAGATGCAAATCCTATTGACTCAGTTAGAGCTGAAAATAGACTAGTCCGAAAGCGATCGACTTTATTCCGATTATTGAACGATTTATTAATGAGTTACTCTACGATCGATTCCGTTAATTAAGTACAAAAACACATACAAATTTTGAACATTTTGTTGTGTTGCTTTAAGTGCTCAGAAATTTTACTATAATTGAACCATTTTGTTTGTTGCTTTTGAAACTTGGCGTATTTCTGGCCGATGTCGGACCATTGACTTCTCGACAACGGCAGGCCAAAGCGCCAGGTTTCCAGTCGCGCAACTGAGTAGTTGAAAAGTAGTTCATAACTGCAGCGCACACACTCATATATACACATATGTAGTATATGTATATAATATATTTGTATAAATATTTTGTCGATGGGTAGGTATAAATTCCTGTACTTCCTTACCTCTGACACCGTTATGCTTTCATTCGCGCGTTGTCGCCACTTTACAATGTTTCTGTTGTTGTCACTCACTCACTTCGCTTTCGGCGGCATTTTGCAGCTCTGGCGGCCGTGTGTTTTTATTACTTCGGTGAGTATTAATAAATATGAAAAGTAAAAACTCAAGCACCCGAGTACACACACATATGTATGGCATTACATCGTTAATCCCGTTAAGTCATCGCACTCGTTAATGATAAAATACAGTTTTTACGAATGGCCAAGCTTTACTGTCCATCCAAAATATCGTGTGTGTGTGTGTGTGTGCATCATAACTGTTGTTGGCAGGTCTTGTAGTGGATTACCGCATAATTTGATGTCTCATATACGAGCATTAGGTGTCTGCATACAGTCGATTGTTGTTGTTGTGTTTATCGCATTCCACTGTCGCTCCACTTGCCCCCAGATTTGCATATTCAAATACAAAGAAACTGGTGTTTTGGCATCTCTTTGTCAACCTCACAGATTATACAATTATACAACAATATCAATATGCTAAATGTCTTGATTATCAGCAATTTAATATGATTTAACATTCATTGTGAGTTATGTAATTCACCTTTGGGGTTTTGTTGGCTGTCTAATGAAAAAACTCCTCTCATAACTCCCTACAAACAACCGGCATGCATACCAGCATTTGCACGGTATGTGGATGGTAAAGTGTTCAGATGTCGATTCAATTAAGGCGTACTTCCGGTTTCTAGTTTTCAATGAGGGCGAGAAAACTCTGTTTTGAGTACTTCAAGTGGACTTTAAAATCCAGTTGTTTTGGATCTCCAAGTTCTACCTACTTGGTAACTAGATTTACGAGATTTACTCCTTCTCACAGCATTCTCGGCGGAACTTCTTTATATACGGTAGTTGAAAAAGTCTTTTCGTATTTTTAATTAAACTTCCAATTATTTTTTTCATATTTATAATGAACCAAATATGTACCATTTTGGTTGACCACTTTTTGTCATTTTTCCGCTAGAGACATTATTCCATTAGTGTTAAACTTTCTAATCCCACCAAACACTCAACATAACCTTTCGAGGCGTTAATCTTGGCTGTGCGACCATTTGTTGAGCTTCACCACGCTTGATATTTTTCGCACTTTATTGTCGTATTTGATCCACTTTTCGTCTCCTGTTACCGTTCGCTTCAGAAATAATTCGATTTCATTTCATTTCAGCAAAAAATTGCAGATCTTAATTCGGTCCATTAAATTTTTCACAGGCAAAACATAGAGCTTCTGTTTGTTCCCAGTTACGACTGCTTATGTGACAGTTCTGGTCAATCTTTTCCATCATTTTATCGACTTCCAACGGTAGGTCGACCGGAGCGACAAAATACGAAATTACTTCTTCGACTTTCCTGGGGTGGTGCCGATCGCTGAAGAAAATATAGGAAAACCTGAAATAATGCTTCCGTTTATTGCATTTCACTTCAAATTGGATTGAAAAGTATTGATTACCTCCTGGTTGCTGGAAAATGTACAAGGCACCCACCACATTTCCAGGATAGGGGTCTTTCTCTTTGTGAATCAAGCAGGTTTAAAATCTGTTCTTCATATTGGGTGTTATATTTTTGTAATTGCAATCTTTAAACGATTGCGGTTCACTTTTGCTTTATCAAAGCCGGCTCAACTGCACTGATGAAGTGGAGGGAGACAATTCCATGATACTGGTCTCACCGCGCAAACTTTTACACCAACATCAGGCACATAATCACATTCACATAAACAATCGTATGTCATATACAGTTTTTTGGAGCCGCGCATGCGCCTATTTCGGTGCAAGCGTACGCGCCAGGCCATCTTCCGGCTTAAATGTTAAGTCATGAACTTGCTCCGAATGGTGAATTGGCGCTGCTTTTGTTTTTTTAACATTTTCGTCCAACTCTTAATTGCTACTCCATTCGGCTGTGAGCTCAGCGCAGATAATCTGCGACCCAAAGTCAAATGAAAGTAAAATGTTGTATATTTGATCCCATTAATAAAGTGGCTGCAGTGGTCGGGCTGCTGTCTGGCTGTGCTTGTAATTGCGATGTCGAACATGGAAGGTAATGTGAATTACGTGTTGCGGAGTGAACTTGCGTGGCATGAGCGCATCTACACACCGAGATTAATCAAGTCCATTTGCAAGCAACAGTTTGTGAAATCATTTTCAATTGAATTAAGCTTCGAGACAGTTTCACAACCAAAGGGACTTGCTTACAACCTTTTACTAGCTTGAAGAAGTTAATGGTCTGGTCTGGAAATAATATTTATTTATCGAGAGGATTTGTCAAATCTTGCAGCTATTTTTTGCTGGAATCTATGGCAACGAGGCAGAAGAAGAGCTATGGAGCAGTTATCGCAAAGCAGCTGAACCACTGCTTGGGCACCCCTGCTTCATATCCCTACACGTTTGGTCGACAATCAGGTATCCTGTTCTAGAGTGAAGCAGAGTCAGCCCTTCCATAGGAAAGGTCAAATATTCTAACATGAACCTAATGACCTTTCTGGTACTCGCGCGGCAGCATGTCAACATTAGCGTAAGCATTGCATTTCTCCGAGTGAGGCACTCAGCTGCAGAGGAGTTTCAGTGTTGTGGTGGGTTTTGGTGTACGAGTATTTGGCAAAACCATGGTGAATTTGTGCGCAAGCAGCTCATCTGCGAAGCAAACAGCCGCGGTGGCCAGTGGGAGCGCGACCGTCTGCGCTCAACCGCTTCAGCGGCGCGATTATAAACACTTTTACTTGCGCGCTTGCCACAGTTCCGAAGAGACAACGTTTGTTACTGTTGTTGTTACACTTTTGCTTTTCAACAGTTGCTTGACCCCCTCCCTGCCGTTCGCGTTGCGCTCTGCGATTGCACTACTCTCAGCTCGTAGAAGACTTGACGCAACGCGCTGAATGGCCGTCTCGACCGCGCTGCCAGCAGTGATGGTGACGCCGGACAAGCGCATGCGCAACGCGCCGTTGTTTCGCTTTCTACGTCTTCTTTTAGCGCAATTTTGCTGCTTTGTCTCGCTTTTGTCTTTTCGCCACTTCTTGTGGACTTTACTTGTCGTCGGCCGGAGAGCGTCTTTTTTGGCGCTTCGACGGTGTCGTCGTGGTAGTCGAAAAAGAAGCAACCAGCGTCGCTTTGGCCGCCTCACTGCAATTTCAATTCCGTCCAATTCAGTTCAACATTAACCATAACGTCGTACGGTTCGGTGGTGCGCGTGAAACCCTCCAACGATCGAGTGACAGCCGTCTGCCGCACACAAACACACACATACTTATGTGTGCGCTGTTTCAATAAAACATATCGCTGTGCACCCACACACATACAAACGAACTCTGCCTTTGTCTTATGAGAAGGACATTCGCGTGCTGTTTTTGTATTTGTTGTTTATCTCTGTTTCGTGTGTTTAAGCTACTCGGCGCTTCTGCGTAAGTAAACTGCCTGTGTTTTGGTGTGAAACGGATTAATGATAGTTGCACTGCCTGCGCTTAATTTATGCTTGCCGCTAAGTGACACCCAGTGAAACTTTCTTCGCGGCAGTGCGAACTCGCCTTGGCATGAAAAATAGTTACAAAATCAAACATATGCCAAGAAGATACTAATTAACAGTAAAGTGCGTACGGTCATTTGAATTACAACTTTTAAGGTTTTTTCTCTTCGTTTCACTTTCTTCGTTTGTTGTTGCCTGAGTGTAATTGAAATTAGATTTTTTATTTACTTCCCGTTAGAAAAAGTTGTCTTAGTTGAATACAACAACATTTTTATAACAGATATTTGACGCGCTTCCGATTTGCTGCTGCGCCTGGAGATAACTGTTTCGCCCGCAGCCATGAGGATTGCACTTTTTCTGGTAAGTTAACGAGCTGCGAAGGAATGATATACTACACTATATCGTCACCTAAAATGCAAAATAACTTAACATCGCTTTTCATAAGTTTGCAGGCGAAGGAAAAGCGATATAATAGCCACCACCAATATAAAAACAATAATTGAGTTTTGGTTATAAAATAGTTATATATTGGTTACATATTGGTTATATATTGGTTATTATATCTGGCAACAATTTTCAAATTTTTTTGATGATACGTTGTTTTGAATTTTAGGTGACGTTGTATATAATATTATAATTGCTATTAAATTCATTACGTTAATTTTCAAAACTTCTTCAACTGAAATCAAAAGACTTAAGAAGCGAACTTGCCGCTGCTTAAAAATAAAGGTTGCTTTAATCCGTCTCAGATTCAGTTTAGAAAGGAAAAACAGAACATATTTTCGTGGCAAATTTCAAAATATGAAAACAGCGCCAGTATCGAGAGGATGAATTCGCTTCGCAAAGGTCACTACTAACAACTTCATTAGCGCCAATTCACTTTGTTTAGCCTTAACTAATATGCTTGGGCTATAAATTGCAAGTGATACTAAAAAAGTAATAAAATTTATCTGGCTTTTCTTAGAATTCAATACTTTATAAATAGTAAGTGGGACAAATTGACGGCATTCAAATGGTTATCATAATGACATAATGGTGAAAAGTTCCCAGATCCGCTTTTGTACGTGTGTCAGTGCTTGTTTGGATGCTTATGTGTGCCCACAAAACAACACTGATTAATTACCACTTGAGCAAATGAGGTACTAACCTGTGCATCTAATTATGGTAATTATGCTCGCTATGGTACACTCACATGCTCAAGTGCCTTTTTCCAAACACATATATAAATGTATGAGTCTTCGCCACTGTGCACTTACCAAGTGTCTTACATATTATACCGCTGGATCAAAACAAGTGAACGAATGGGCTTGCACAAAGCGGCTTGGATGTTGCATGTGTGAAATTGCTTCCGGCAAAAATGAAAGGGAAGCCGGAAGAGTGTGAGCGCTAGATGATGGCACAGAACCTGAGTACTTAGACATGCACTTAGCAGTAAGTAAAAGTGCTTTGCGATGTGCTCAAGTTAGTAAATACTACGCGTGCCTTGACTCCTCTTAGTTTGAGGTTAGGTGCTATTTATGCCTGTATGGCGGTAACGACGAGTATATGGCGCTAAGTTCGAAATAGATACGGGGGTTTCAAATATGTAAAAATGGCTGTAAACAATGAGATTCATTGAAGGAGTTAAGCAGAGCACCGCGAAAATTAGTAAAATAAAGAATCTTTCTTTCAAAAATATGGGAAAGTGATTTACGAGATTTAGTTCCTTTATATTATATAAGGGCAAGTAAGTTTTAAGACCATAGTATCTATACGCAATAAATTCATGCATGTTCAGTATATATTTTTAAAAATATGCAAAAGTGCTTGCAGAGACTGTGAGTGAGGTTCAATGTACTATGAAGCCTCAATAAACGAAGTAAATCTCTATTCTCAATACTCTCTAAAAGGTAGAGGGATGCTTAGAGGTCTCCAATTTCTACACTGAGAATGACTGATAAGACGAATTTACAGTATTTATTTCGGTTGACGACTTCTGAAGTAAGTTGCTGATGCCCTAAAGTAACAATAATTTGAGGGTTATGATCTCCGCTTCAAAGAGATTGTTTGCCCTTTGCCAAATGAAATCAAAAACTCTAAGCAAAATTTTATACTCCGACTTTCCTAAAGGGCTTGCGTGCGGCAGCTGAGTTTTTATATTTGCTAAGTAAATATTAAAGCAAACAACTGTGTTGAAAGTAATTACGCGTGTGTGCTTGTAAATACTCGCTGCAAGCCAACATATCAACTTACTGTGTACATGCAACTGCAGCGTCCCACTGTCTGGCCACATATTTGCTGTAGCGCGTCATTACTTAACACTTTGTTGCAAATTAACGGCGAAATGCAAATACGCGACCGCTCACGCTCACGCTCACGCTTCCAAAGCTTTGTAAGCGATATGACAACAACTCGGGCCGTTGCGAATCGGTTGTCGCGGCGATGGAAGCCGAGATGGTCGCAACAGGTGAAGAGAAGTGGAGGCAAGCACAGACAAATAGCTCTCTGCGAGGCGGGAAAAAATGCAATTCTGCGAAATGCGAAAACTTCGAAAAAGCTTGAACCCAAAAACATCAGAAAGAGCAAGAAGACTAAAACAGTGAGTTATTTGTGCCACCATTCACCCGCTTCCGTTTTGCGATTTGCATGCAGGGCGTGCAGCCAAGCTGCTGGCATAATTTAGCGCTGCACACACACACGCATACAGTAATGTGTGTGTGTATGCAAATAATCTGGGTAAAAATGTTAAGCCGGAGCCCACAAACTCGCTTAACTTTCTACACATGACCAAAAAGGCAAAAGAAAACATTTTATAATAACAATAAATACAACGAGACACAATCGATGAGCCACACACACACACACGCGTAAATTATTACGCATTCACCTGCTGGTCGCGCCGAGTTGACGCTTGATTGGAGCTTTGCATGCCGAGTGAATATTAAAATGCGCTTTTCATTACACATTTTGGCTTTAGCGACTAAGTGGAAGGGCAGCACGACAGCTCAACGCGACAAAAGTCAACTCAGTTGCAGTCATGTGGAACGCCGTTTTCAGAATATTGAAATGCGAACTTTTAAGCACACTCAAATATATCTCAAGACATTGTAGAAAAGATACGTTTTTAACCGGACTAGTGGACATATGAATTCAGAATTGCAAAATTGACCTTTGGAAGGGCTTCTCAAACAGATGAGAGCAGACAAATTTGTTAATCATTGCCCCTAACAGTAATTTGCGAATGAAATCCGGTAGAATTGTTATCGTTCATACTTGTATGAAAATCAGCGCGGATTTGCTGTATACAAAAAATACTACTGAAGAAAGCAGTGGTCTAATCTAAGCAGTTATACTCTGTAATTTATGCTAATCACGTGCGCTCCCCAAATAACTCCGATAAATCAAAAATATGTTTAGAAATTACTTTCTTTGTTGGCCTGAAAAGCGCATGAAGACTCAAATTTTTTATATATTTTCTTCCACACATACATACATACATGTGAACATGCACACATTAGGTATGGGCACATAATGAGCGGTGAAATTGCTCACTTCCGCAGAAAAACCGATACTGGCAGTTTATTGAAGCATGCTAAGGCTGTGATTGACGAGGCTTGGGGGCTAACCGGCGCAGAGGCTTCCAGCAATGTAGCTGTCTGCTTGCATGAGTGTATCCAAAATTGGAATTTTCGGTAGAAATTTTCAAGAAGAAACGTCATTTAAATTACATTGTTTATTCCATGAGCAGAAGCTTGCTCTTTTTCTGCAAAATTAGTAAACAATGTTATGGTTGGAAATCACACTTGCTTCGGGAGTTAACTCACTTGTGTCGTTCCCTCCATTCAAACTTTTGCCGTGTTATATTTGCCTTTAAGAAGTTGGAAAAGCTTGACAGTGCTTAGTAGGACTCACAAAATCATTGTCATTCTTTCGTCATTTCCAGCACACAAACACTTCCAAGGGAAGCTTATCAGTTGCTCTACATCTGTCCCGCCTCGTTTGGTTGGCATTTCAACACTTTCATTGCAATTAATTGGCTCTAAGACCCCACGCGCTGCCCACCCCCTCACTCAGCGGCGCTATCAGTCATTGCTCGATCAAAAGCGGCGACAATTGTACAGTTAATGGGCAATCAATGCTTTCGGTCTGCCACGCTTCTTCTGCTTCCAGCTGTTTGTGTATGCCATTCACACATTTCAGTCACAACATTCCCTTTGTGAACGCTTTTTGAAGGTTTCTGGGTCATTTGTAAAAAACACTTTTCTTCTCTCCAATGAAAGAAGCCATTGTCACTGGGCGGAGAAAGAAGACTGTAGCAGACACATCACATTAGTATAAAAGGCGAATATTTGAAAAATCAATTCTTTGTCAATTCTCAAACAATGCAGAAGGGCCCTTCGGCCTATTGTTGTTTAGTTAAGTGACATTTGTGCATTTTCCTCCTCTCCGCACTTGTTCAATTCGCCACCGTTTGTTTATGTTTCGGCTTTGGCAGTGTTTTGCAACAAATTTCGTTGCTTTTGCTTTAGTCTCGCTTTATTTGTGTGAATTGTGTGTTGTTGTGTCTATTAAAATTCACTTGTCGTCTCTTTAGCCTTGGATGTTTATCTTCGCTCGCCACTTCGCCAACTGTGAGCTGCTGATTGTTGTTGCTCACTAATTGGGGCCACAGTTTGCTTTGAATTTCGGCGATTGGCCTGCATGAAATTGATTTCTGTGCATGCGTGTGTGTGTGTGTCTTGATGGTGAAGCGTTTATTGCAGACGGTTCAGATGTGCACGCATTGTTGTTTTTTCAGCGCCGATTTGCAGTGACCGTGAGCCATCGTTGCTGCATTTGCACATCTTTTGCTGCTGGCATGTGGATCTTCAAACACGCACACACACACATGAACACAAATTGCATGAGGTCTCATCTATTGGCCATCAATTTTTGTGTTTGTGTGCCAGAGAATGACTCTTCTGTGGTCGCTTTGTTGTTGATAAATACATTCATTAGTAAATAAGTAAATGCGCTGAACTAGTCTGAAATCAAAAGACTTAAAAAGCGAACTTCATTTAATTTCACTGAATTGGCATTTTAAAAGAGCGCTTTTAATTATTTGTGCAAGTGAATTGGCTACAAATAATCGTCTTAAAGTACAAATAAAATATAAATGTAAATAAATAAAACAAATTAAGTTGCAGTGAAGTTAACGGGTGCTCAAACAGACATGGTTGGCAGATACAATGGCTAGTCGAAAAAGACTTTTCGTATTTCTAACCAAACTTCAACTTATTTTTTTTAATTATAATGAACTGTAATGAACTATAACTGCAACGATATCTATTGAAAACATACGAAAATACTTTTTCGACTAACCAATATAAAGCGAGGTCAAGGAACCAAGGAAAATTCTCGAATGAAATAATGAAATAGTTAGAAAATTGATGAGTTGATCTCTCTGTATACAAAATTCAGGGTGCTTAGCGGAGTATGGGATTTCGAGCACCGAACCCCTCAAGTCCACTTTAGTAAACACTAGACCCTCTTCTGACTCATCCTTTATTATTATAATTTTAATAATGAACAGAAAATATTAAGCATTAACATTCATTTACAATAAAAAAAATACTTTTCAATACCATTTAAGGAGTCCAATTAAGAAATCAAATATCTTGCAAACAAATTTTTAAGTTTGTTGTTGTGCTCTCATTTTCCCCGCTACACATTCGCATGTCGTGAATGAAATCGAAATTTGGACTGTCCATTTCAGCAACGAGTTTATGTAATCTTGAACTTTTATGCCACACAAGAGCACAACAGCATTTGCAAGGCAAAAATGGACACCGAAGTGAAGCAAAGATTCGAGACACAAACCGGCTGCAACCGTTGCTCGTCGCTTGGTCATAAGGCCGTCCGCGCACATTTTCACAGCACACACGCACAACCATACAGTTGGCTTCACCCTTGGCAACCGCTTTGACGACCAGCTGCACTTGTTACGCCAAAAATGGCAGCTTTGCACGCGATTTAGATCGGCTGGCAACACATTAAGAAACACAAGTGCCACCACAAGTTGGGTACGAGGCAAATGTAAAGGTCAACGAGAGCGTTAAGTCGTGTAATGGGTGCCATTAAGCTGTGAAATTCAAAATAAAGGCAACAATAAAAAAGATAAAAATAATTGCGCGACCATAAACATTTTAAATGAAATTAGTTAATTAATTGACTAAGTGCGCTAAACGCGTCTGACTGCTGACCACGCGCGTCGGAGGGAAGGTCACGCGCAATGAGCGCCCTCAGCCGGAAGTACTGTCAACGAACGACCGATTTTGGCTTCTTTGCCCAACTGAAATCGGAATTCGATTGCCAACTAATTGTTGTTGCTTCCTTAGGTCGTGCATATCTGCGACAGTTGCCACAGACGCGCTTATCAAGTCAAGAGGAGCAGTATTCATAATGGCGCTCGCAAGCTCGTCTGTGACGCTTAAGTCATAAAGCGAGCCAACCGAAAATATTACAAAACGCCAACAATTGAAAACAAAATGAAATAATTGAGTCAAAAATCGAAATGAAAACAAAGCGATGATTGTATGTGGATATGTATGTGAGGTAAACGTAAAAAGATGCTCGAACAACCACTACACACACACGGCCACACGCAAGTCATCGCGCTGACAGCATTAACTTGAAGGAATGCCTTTCACTTTTCAATTCGCTGGCGACCGCTGCTGACGACACACACACACACACACATACATGCGCACGCTGGTCGCTAAGTGACCGCATCAGGGCGCTTGCGCAGTTGCAACCGCTCGCTGTGCCGGCGGGACCTGTTTGTGTTACGGCTGCCAATGTGACTGCAACTCGTGTGGCGACGTCTTCTGCATGTTCGCCATCGTTTATGGCCACAAATGTAACTTGTAAATGTGGCCTGTCTTGCTGTGGAACGATCATCGCTTGAGCATTGCTTTGCGATTTCGTCATGGGGTCGTAAATGTGAGTGTAGCGCCAAGCAGGCAGCTGTGGAGCAAATCGCTTGTAGACCGTTGCATGCGTTATGTCCGTATGTATGTGCCGCTTCGGTGTCACACATGGTACACACATAAATTAATTAATAAATTTCAAAATGCGCGAATTATTGTTCAGTATAATCTCTTTTTCGTTTCTTGATTTTCATTGTTGACACAAGTCGTTTGGTTCATTTAATGACCAGTCTCTTAGATTTTAATAATACAATAGCAAAGGCAACTGGATTGCAAAATTACGAGATGCTTGCCAATGCGTTTCTTGTTGTTGTTATTGCAGTTTTCAATTTTCATCTTGTGGTTTAATATCTGTATTTGAGAAGGGATGTTGTTCTGTAAACTGTTTTGTTTTGAATAACTGTATCCTTCTGCGCTCAAACACACAAAGAAACGTCTATATTTGGGCAATGGATGAAAAATTCGTGTCTTAATTAGAAATAGTGACCGTCAGATATAGCTGAGGCCCGATTCGCCGCACTCATGTATGCTACACGCTTGTAAGCTAGATTTAAAAGACAACAACTGAATTTACTGCTGCTTCATATTGGAAAAATGCAAATAAGCAGAGCGAAAATCAATTCGGATTATACTAATTACCATATATTGGGTAGTCAAAGAGGTCTTTTCGTATTTTAAATCAAACTTCAACTAATTTTTTGATATTTATTATAAGCATTAGTCAACCAAATATGTGCCATTTTGGTTGACCACTCTTTGCCATTTTTCCGCTAGAGACATTATTCCATCAGTGTAAAACTTTTCTGGTTTCTCGGCGAAAAACTGCGACAAGTAATTTTCAGAGGCTTTTCTTGAAGCCAACTATGTATACTCCATAAAGGGAGTTCTGCATTGATCGAAATAAATCGTATTCCGATTGTGCAAGGACTATATGGTGAGTCATCAAAGATGTGTGTGGTCTATCGTTGCACTGATGGAAGATGAAGCCTATTGATAAATTCTGGCCGTTTTTTCGATTGCTTGCTTCAATCTCATGAGTTGTTAACAGTAAAATGCAAAATCAATCTTTCGACCAGGCAGGAATAGCTCATAGTGGCTGATTCCTTTCCAATCCCACCAAACACTCAGTATAACCTTTCGAAGCGTCAATCCTGGCTTTGCGACCATTTGTTAACCTTTACCACGCTTGGACCATGATATTTTTCCCACATTATGGCCGTATTTGATCCACTTTTCGTCTTCTGTCACCATTCGCTTCAGAAATGGTTCGATTTCATTTCGTTTCAGCAAAGAATCGCAGATGCTAATTTGGTCCATTTGAAAGTATATACATATTCTGCTGAACTTCATCGGATGGGCTTTTTATATATTGTAATGATTTCAAGATTGGCTACTTGGAAAACATACCACCGAGGGAACATATAAAAGTACTCTCTTGTTTAGTCTATATGAATAAAAGAAGGATAGATTTCGTTCCATCAAATATGTCCCTGAAATACTCAACAAGCTGAGCGGGTAGTTGTCTGTCTGTTGTTATTATCTGGCATGCGGATATTTACTTAAGGTTACAAGAAAAGCAAATGGTAACTCCAAATTGAATATTTTTACCCTATAATTAAGTTCATTAACACTCAGCTTGCTTTCTTTTGCCTCGGAGAGAAATCCATTACAAAGTTAATTAAAAAATACGTCAGCGTTGGAGCTGAGAATGAAATTTTTACTGTTGAACTTACACATATAAATATTTTTGAATAAAAATTTCGCTATTCAACAAATCTCTTTCAAATTCAAAGGTCGGTCCTTGTGGTATCAAAACCGATGTGATATAGTTTTCCTTATTTTCTTGAAGTGGACTAATTTTTCGTTGCTGAAATGATCGTGTTTGCCCATTTAGCAGAAGTAATAGCATTCGCTGCCGCAATCGCTAAACATATTTACACTTTTTGACGACTTCTCGCTCTACTTTCGCTTTCATTTCATTTAAGTCGTTTTATTGCCTCCACTTTTGTCTATTTTTATACACGCAGACATCGGTACACACCACAAACACCAAAGAAATTGAATATCTTTGCTCCCATTGTTTTAGCTCTAATGTTGATCCGATGTTCGGCTCTGCGTTGATGGCTTTTGGCCTTTTCGAGTGCCTCGTGGTCTTTCGTGGCGTCGACGCCGCACCACCACACACGCATGCGTCGGTAGCAGCAACAACAACAGCGTGATGTGCGTAACATCAGCCGCAATCTTCTTCACTGTCATAATTAGTGGTTTGCTGTGTTGAAATTAACACCAATGCAAACGATTTCTTGGCCTTTCTCGTTGCTCTCAACTAATTGCCACAGCTGCTTTGTTGTTGGCTGATAAATATGCAGCAGCATTATTATGAAGATAACCGCATAGTAACCTTGTGGCTGCTCCAAAACGCTTTGCCCCCACATTTGTTTGTTGCTCTACCCGAGGCGTTGTTATTGGGTCATTCGGCTGCGGTTTGGTGGATTGCGCCTCATTTGTTGTTATCGCATGTGCTCCGCATGAATGTGTGGGCTGTATGCACCGACCTTGCCCACGAAACAATCAGAATGCAGCTGTTATGTAATGGATTTCGGATTTCGGATGCGAAACTTCGGGGCAGCGAATGGGAGTACATTAGGCGCAAATGATGACTTATATGGATGACAAAGTAATCCGTGTGGACTTTATTTTAAGATAATGTTGGCGAGAACTTCAGTACTTAAGCCAAATACTTGGTAATCATTACCCCAACAATTACATTAATCCATTACACTCACAAGCTGATTCGGTGTTTTTTGCAACAGTTCGCTGGCAAGAGTGTTGACGGCAATAAATGGGTCGCCGCGGTGGTTGCATCGCCCTGACGCATGACTGGTGTTGCACACAAATCCATAACGCATATTACTTTTAAAAGCAAAAACAAAAGCAAACAAAAAGAAAAGTATTATACCCAGAAACAGTTATGTGCAAATGCTATTACTCAACATGGGTGTGCGTGTGTGTGTATGTGTGGAAATAATATGTTACAACTTGTAGGGGCTTAAGTAATTGCACGGGAGTGACACCAGTCACGATTGGCGCTGCCGTCGACTGCTTGCACTCGCTCAGCCAATTTTCGCATAAATCCACCTAAGTGCCACCAATTTGAGAAACGCTGGCAAGTAGTCGTTAACAAACTAGCGGTGAAGTGTCAGCCCATTGAGTTGGCAGGAAATGTGCCTAGATGCCCACAGCTGGTGTGGCACGTGCGGCAAGTGAAGGATTCACTCAAAATCTTCATTAGTAAAACTAAAATTATATGAAAGTACTGTTATACACAAGTGCGTTTTATTTGAAGCTCATTTTCCATAATTCACCTTCGTGGCGTAACCCCGCCACGGCCTTTTGATTGCCGAATCTTCACTCCCTTCCCTTAAGTCAACTTATTCCCCAAAGCTCTGCAATTCCTTTAGCTTATTTTCTGCTTTATTGCTGCGCAAATGCATGTGCTTCCCGCTCCCCTTTTTGTTGTATTGAACTGGTTCAGATGGCTTCAGCTACTTCAACAACAACAACTGGTTTAGGCTGCTTAATGTTGTCGCAGTCGAGCTGCAGCCCACGGCGGTGAGAAATAAGAAAAAGTGACCGGAAAAAGTCATTATACTCGCTTTCGTTTTCATTGAGTGCCCGTCGAAAAGCGACTGACCTCTCCAACAACAACTTTTATCGACATTTCGACTGTACACAATCGGCTTGAACTTTTCTTAGCGGTTGTCGTCATCTGGCTAAATTTAATGTTTGTTTTTGTTAGTTTTGTTTTGTAGTCTGCACGGCTCTTTAACGGTTTTTACATTCCGATGGTACTTCGATTGGCAGACGGCACTTACAGCGGGTTTTACCACATGGCATGGATTTGGGTTTTCATCACAGAGCTTTCTGCTTTTGAAGCTTTTTGGCAGATATCCCTTGCAAGCGTTGATACCGATGAGTGCTTCAGGGCCCTTTAAGTGCCACTGTCACTTCAGCGTCTGAGTTAACTGCTTGTCCGCATGTGTTATTTGTGGCAATCAAGCGCCAAATGCTGACTCTAATTGACGCGAGTCCCGCCGAGGCGCAGCTAATTTGAATGACATGTAAATGCGCTTGAGTGGGTGTAATTGTGCCGAATTATTGTGAAACAGGGTCCAATCACGTGGTAAATGCATCCAGGTGGTGATTAGGCCTGCCGGCGACACTTTGTGGTATTTAGGAAATCTATTGAAGACTAACAAGACAGTGACTGACAGTTCGAGCATTTTAAAATCTCTTAGGGCTTTACACCTTACGCTCAATTTCGGCAACTTTCTAGGCTACAATTCGAAGCCGAAGGCCTGTCAGTGAAATTCGGCATTCGTAATATAATATAGAGGAGAATTTTAGTTAAGAAAGCTTCAACTCTAACTCATGGGTCCTCATTGAATCGAAACCTTAAAAGCGGTCGAAGTGTCCCAAACCGAAGACTCCAGCCTTTTTCAACCTTTTTCTATTGTCACTAATGAAAGTGATTACATCAGGATGTTTGACACACACACACACACACACAGGTTCTTAAATAAAAATAATTTTGATATTTTGCTTTTCTATATAAGTTTGTGTGTAGAAACCGCAGGAGTATTCCTCCCCATGCGCACACGCAGACATCAATACATTTACATTCAGAAATTCGAAAATCAGCAGCGGCAATCATTTGACCGGAAAAACTACTTTCACACACACAAAACCCACTTTTGGCCACCTCACAACTACAAACTCAACCGAACTTGCGCCTGCAATAATTCACATGTTAAAGATGATGCTGTAATCGTTGCATGCAACAACAACAACCAACTGCATTTACTCCAACGCTAAGCTTCTTCTTCTTCTTAGCACCGAGTGGAATAGAGCGCCACTAAAGTTGCAGTAAAATATTCGTTTACGCCGACCAGGCGTCGCTATCGCGAATGTTTATTCGGGAATCCATACATATACACTTATGTAGAGAGGTATTTGAAGAATGAACTCTTGTTGCTTCTGGGTTTCCTTTCCATTTATATCCGCGCAAATTGTCTTCTGACAACGGCTGGTCGGCCAGAGGAAGTCAAACTGCCTGTTTACTGGCGTCCATGGCGCTGGTGACCGTGTTTTCGGTCGCGTGTGTGTGAGAGAGAGATTTAAGCACTGTGTTCGACCAAGTGGGAGGAAGTGCGAGATTGGCGCTTTTGCTTTAAGTAATAATTTAATTATAGTTGGTTAGTTACGTCACATGTTACACACACTAGTGCATTAGTGTTTGGTAAATCTATGTGTGACTGTGGCATTAGGCTCTTAAAAGTCGAATATAAACCAGTTCATGTTTCATTCGGATTTCTTACAGTTATCAAACGATTAAGTTGATAGCTGATTTTGCTCGATTTTAAGGATCAATTACCAACACAAATATGAAGTGTTTTGTGTTTTGCAACTCACTTCAGGAAGTTGGCAATTTGAGGAAAAATATACTTTTTTAAATTCATGCGAGGAAAAGTAATCTTAGCGTACCATAACTTAGTGCAAAAAGTGTGTTGGTGAAGTCGAAAAATAGTATTCAGTAGAAACAGTGTGTAGGAGCCTTAGCAAAATGATCCCGCAGCTAAAACCATTGGTGAAAATAAAGCTTAAGATTTGACGTAGAAATCTTGTTGAAAGCAGAGTTTTAGTTATAATATCCTTAACATATACAAAAGATTTATTGCAGCTATATGAGCAATTTCTTCAGTGATTTCAAGCAATCGAAAATTACTTGTCGCAGTTTTTCGCCGAGAAACCAGAAAAGTTTTACATTGATGGAATAATGTCTCTAGCGAAAAAATGGCAAAAAGTGGTCGACCAAAATGGCACATATTTGGTTCATTAAAGTTCATTATAAATAAAGAATAAAAAAGTAAGTTGAAGTTTGACTAGAAATACGAAAAGACTTTTTCGACTACCCAATATTTACTGACGTTTCTTTTTGGGTGCTAAACATTTTGACTTAGCGAGTCTCATAAAACTTAAATTTTAAAAATAGCCAATCCGAACTGAGTAAAAATACTATGGATATGATTGCAATCAACTCAGAATAATATTCACAAAGCTCAAATTCTTTAACTAGAAAAACTGTTTCGAAAAAATTCGGTTTTTAACTCAGTCCTTTTATTTTCTTATAACTGAGGGCACCGGATTTTTACTTTTCCCGGATCCCAAGTGTTGACTATCCGCTTAAAATTGCATAATTTTGAAGCGCTTGGTAATATACGCGTGGTGCACAGTACATAAGCTCTTATATAAGCACGTCTTATAAATTATAGCTTTTGCTTAAAAAAACAAGTTAAAGATTAAGGAAAAGGTGAGGAACATAACCGATAACCTCAAATTGCACTAAAGTGAAGTATTTGGCAAATAAAACAAATACATACATACATATATACACTCGCACATCATAACCGATGTACATACTCGCTGTAGAGGCCGACTACAGCCACTCACCGGTTTGGCAGGCAGGCGATGAGTCGGGCCAAGCAGATTGGCAAGTTGCAGGTTTTCATGCGGCATGTGGCAAGTTGCCGAGCAGCTTCTTCAGCGCAAGCATCGAAAATGAAAATGAAAACGAAAAGTGAAAAAACAAACACAAAAAAAACAAGTAATCAGACACTCGAACCGCTGAATGCATAATCGAGTGGCATTGCGTGGAGGAAAAGTGTCGGATAGAAAGTGAAACGGCTGCGGCAGGCGACTGCCGTGCAACAGAGTCGTATACATGCATGTGTGTGCGTAATGGTGCTGTCGCAAAGAAATGCTCTGCTGGGCGTTTATTAGCTTAAATTAAGCCAATCATAACTGTGGCCTGTTGCATGCGGAAAATTCGGCGTGTCACCAGTTGGAGTAAGCACTACTAGTTGTAACGGAAATTGCGCCAATTTGAAGTAACGGTTGCTGCAATAATTAATCACGAACAGGTGCAACTATTTTGGCTTGCACACGTACGGCTAAGTACTTGTAGTTTATACATATGTATGTATGTATGTAATAGGTTGTTCCGAAATTATTATTTTTCGGAATTTATTGCTGTCAAAAAGATTGCTCACATACACCTCTCTTTTTACTTAGTATAACAAAAGAAATCATAAATTCAACATTTCCTCATATTTTGGTTTTGTAGTCGTTGAAAGCCGCTTCGGAGATGGTTTCATGACTTGCAACAAATGCATTTTAGAACAAAAGTCGAACAAATGTGAAAAAATACAACGAAACCAAAATAAAATTATAATAACAACAACAACAATAACAACAACAGCAATAGGTAACTGCACAAGTAGCTGTCATCAGATACAAAAACAACCGTTCCAGTGGCATTACACGGCAGCTATCGGTATTTGGCGCCTCACGTCAAACAACAACAACAACACGCTGTGGTCTTCCATGCCGCTATTTAACTGCACTCAATTGTACATAGATTATGAGCAACTGGCAATCAACAATGAGTTCATGGCGTGCAATGAGTCGCGTAAGCGTTCAATACACAGCACGCCGCATGCCCCTAGTCTCCGCTGCCCGCCACCAGTTTGCACCTCCAATTCGCCAAGTCGTGTGTAAACGCTGTAACTTTGCTTTGCTTGCACTTTTGCTGCCAACGGCTCGATTCCCATCTCATTTGATTGTGTTGTTGTTGCTGTTGCATGAGGTTATAGTGCGCTGTTGATATGCTAAGGCGCTTCGGCATGGTCTCTGTGCTGGTGGCATTCATTTCTGCCATCATCGTCTCGCAAGCTGCGACTTCAACTTCGCTTTTCAGCGCATGTACACGCTTCGTCTTCGTCTTCCTCCGCCCGTTGGTGGCTTCCTTATCAACGGCATTTGCAGGCACTTCGCAGTTATGCATTCGCAACTTCTGCTGTGGCAATTAGCTTCTTGCGCGCTCGTTGCCTCTAACTAATGCCGTTGCGTCAGCCGAGCTTGCGAATCTTCAACCGCGGACCGCCCCCCATGCGTCTGCAATACTGTTTTTGCGTGCATTCGCATGTAACTCGAGTTGTTGTCATGTTTGTTGTTTTTTCAAGTGATTACGCTACCGTCTGTAGCTTTGTTAATTTTCGAACAGTTAGCAGTTGCTTTGGTAACAGTTGCAGCTAACTACAGTTACTCGAAGGTGAAGTTAAAGTGAGACTAAAATGCTCGAAATGATTCTATTTCTTCGCATATAATCATAATGAAAGTATTTTATAACCATTAAGAACGACGGTTCTTTCCCTTCTTTTTTAATACACACTTGAAGTCGTGGTTCATGGTCAATATTTTTGCACAAATTGCAATTATTTGATATTTTTAGACAGCATCCAATCAGCTCGAAGAAAACTAAACAAGAATGTTAAAGTGTTTGGGTTCGGCGGTTAGTTCGAAACTCACACTAAAAGAAAAAAGAGATGATTTCAATGATTTCGGTTCCTCCCTTTGGCATTTCTGTTGATCTGGTGTTTTGAATTCCCATTATAAAATTCGAAAGTAAGGGCCTTTCAGCCTTTAGTCGAACCTGTTATGCAATCCTCGGCTAATCAAGTCGTACTTGTTTGTTCGAAACTCTTTTACTGTTATACATTTGATACTTGCATAGCCTCAAACACTTTGGCCAAAAATTTTATTGACCGTTTGGTAATAATTTACATAAAATGTTTACCGTTATACATTATTGTTATTACGAACCATTTCACTTTCAATTCGCTTACATTTTCATCGAAGACAGGAGACGAAAACATAATACCGTTACAAAATAACAACGTTAGGAGAGGAGAGTTGGTTACGACGTCTTATTTCACGTGTTAATTAGTCGCTGGACAAACAAGTCATCCACACCTGCATATATATTGGCTTCGCATAAATATGAATATTATGCACAAACATATAAGTACATACATATATGTGTGTGTTGGAGGCAACACTATGTGTTCAAAAACATACCTACGATTGGCTTGGCACGCAGCTCACAGCGAAATTTATGGGGGCCAGTCTGTCCATGAGCCATTGGCAGCCGGATGGCGGTCGGCGGCGGATTGGGGGCATCAATGGCACTTTGCCAGCTTCTCCATAACGCGCAGCTCATTTGAAATTCATTTGTTAAGTTGTTGCTTTTGCTGCTCCCTGATGTTATATGAGTAAATTGTACATTTGATGAGACCTTCCAATGCCTTAAGTCTCGAATTGAGTCACGAAGGCCGGCTTAATGGAGTAGCCTCTATCGATGAATTCTTGCGCCCCTTCTGGAGACATCTGAGGGTAATCTCCGTGTGGGTCACGCGACTCGTGCAAAGTTTAATCAAGTAATTGAACGGCATAACGCGAACCAAATTAACACAGCATTTTGCACATTCATAATGTAAACAAATTCAGAAAATATATAGCTGTGTGCGGACATTGTCCATTGCCAGAGCTGCGGTCTTCGTCCGCCGTTGGAGGCTTTTGTCACAGTGACACGGAAACATCGTGAGCTTCCACAACAGGTGGCATCACACTCCTACCATTCACGATGTATCGTAAATAACTGCGGGCGGTCATAGTTGGCGTACAGCGAAGCGAATGCGAAGCACTTATTTACACCATTCAGCAACTGAGTTGACCCGCGTGAGAATGACACCTTCCCTTCAAGCACCGCTTTTGGTTAAATGTTAAAGTTTAAGCTTTCTGATATTCTTTTAAGGAAAAGGATAGACTCGTACACTTGCTCAGAAGATCATGCACTAATCGCAAGGAAAGGAAGATTAATAGAAGAAATACGAAACAGATTTATCCATTCTTTACTCAGTACTCTTTTTTAGTAAAATTTTATTATCTGTACAAAATAAGTATGCTATTGGTGTATGTCTGCTTCTAAAGAAGACTCAGATAAGAAACCTTGACTAAAATTTTGAGACTTCGATTCGACAGAAAATAAATGTACTTGAAAGCCAGATGTTTGAAACAGATCGTTCGGTTTGCACCTCTTCTTCTCTTCTAAGTCAAATTATAGCAAAACCGAAAGTGTTTCAGTGTTCATATCAGTGACTGTGTCAGCCAATTTGACTTTTTGATTATTTTTTTTACATTTTAGTATTATTTTCTTAGAAAATATTATGCTGAAAACCGAACAAGACTTAAGTTCGTTTCCAATTAACCGTTTCACCGGCCTGTGAGGGTTTGAAGAACTTAGAGCCAGCCAAAGGGCCCTTGGTCCAATTGAAAGTGTGTGTGTGTGTGCATCCAAACAAGTCAAAAATGTGACAATGACGCGTTATGACGTCTCAAACGAGTGTCAGCGCGCTAATTTTCGATTGCACGAACTTGCCCCACACACATAAACATGTAGATGTGGATAGATAATTCGACGGCATTGTTCAATCGCCCTCGTTTTGTGACTCTACTTATTTATGCAGTTATTTTTATTGTCTCTACGCTTTGAAAAGTCACCGATCGTATGAATTATGCAGATGACGGCCAATTTAATTAGTTTTGCTTTATTTTCTCGTCTTTTCTAGTTCACAGCTTACCGAAGTGCAACTGAAAACGAGTGGAAATGAAATGACATTTCAGTGCCTCTTCTCTGCGTGCTGACATATCTCATGTATTTTAGAGTCACTTTTTATATCACTCCTGTTGGCATTGACCGTTATTTCGACACTTTTCGCTTTCGATTGGTTTCGGATCATTACACCTGGGACAAGTGTCTCTGTGTCTTGAAAGTTGAGCAGTGGCGCGTCAAATATATAAAAGATAATACATAAATAACACAATTTGAGGGCTTTGGAATGTGTTCATGAACTCCCAGCCGGAGGTAGGAGAGGATTTCCATTTATGATCTTCAATAATTTCTGAAAACACATATGTGTATGGTATGAATGTTGCTCCTCTGTGGTCGAGGTACAAACTATATATTAATGGCGTTGCTTTGCTCTGACTCTGTTTTGTATTTTGGTTTCTTCTGTGATTTTTAATTTAACATCTTCAATACGCCAGTTAGAGGTTATGCCAGTGAGGTTAGGCAATCGCTTGGATGCTGACAAATTAGCAATTCATTATTGTTTGACTTGAGCTTAGGAGAAATTAACCGTTAATTAGCAACAATGCGGAAATGAGATAACACAAAAGAAGCAAACAATATGCAAATTAAAGACGTCTGCAACCAAACAAAACCCGTTATTAGTTAATAAAGTCAACACCCAACACAAAAACAAAACACTCAGCAGAATGCAGAGCGTGAAAAGAACAAAGAAAATACTGAAGAGCCATTTTCTTCCTAAAAACTGACCTAGGCATCCATAACTAAAGCAGAAAAGCATAAAAAGCCAGAAATGAATGGGTGTATTTTTAGAAATGTGTAAACAACAACGACGCGCTAATAGAAATAAAATTAAATAACAGTGATAAAAGCGTTGACGCCTCCACCGAGTAGGCCGGATTGAGCGAATCCACTCGCAGACCAAAAAAGTGGTGAAACATTTGCATAAATCCCCTCACGTGTGTGTGTGTGTGTGTGTGGACAACAATGAGAGAAAGTTGCAGACGGCTGCCAAGAAATCGGCAATATACCAAGCAACCGTTTGTTGTTGTGGGCGAAATGCGATTGCCCCAACAAATTAACAAGCAGCGGTGTCATAGCGTCAAGATCCGCCGTCCGCATCTCTGCGGTAGCGCTGACAGTAGCAAGACGAATGCATTACACAACCACACGCTCACACACAGTGAAATTCATGATACCAACAATAATGAATTCACATAGTTCCTTTTTGAATTCCGAATATGAACAAAGCGGGTGGGCCGAAGTGTGTGGCGCGAGGGGAAGGAGAAACGCATACTTATTATGAAGAATTGCCAGCAAATGTAAATATTGTGAGTAAACAAACGACGAAACCAAAAAACAATGAGACAAGTGGAGCAAGTTGGCAACCACACACACATACATACATATATACACATAAATGCCAGCGAGAAGACTCTGTGGTACATTTCGCAGATTTTTAGCTTCAATAAGACTGTTTTGTCTAAGTGAAAAAGTCAAAATTTGCGTCTGTTTCGGATGACTGAGGAGCCGTGGTTGGGAAAAGCAGCAAAGTGGTAAGAAAGCTACAGATAAAAAGTTCTTATGATATGACACCGTTTGACACCGTTAATAGCAGAAACACCGAATTCCGCTACTCCCTCCTTAGTTACCGCCCGCAGTGAACAAAAATTGTCAAAAGTTCAGCCCGTAGAAATCAGCCAGTCTTTTTTGTATTCATTTGAACAATGTTGCCATTGCTCAGAACTCATATGTATGTAGTTTTATACACGTCAAAGTTTTCAATTACAATTTTTCAAAATATAACTTATATTTATAAAAAAAAGCATTCGACTGATTTTGAGTTAGTTTAAGAAAATTTCAAACATATTGAAGACAATTTTTATAATTACTACAGTATATGAAGACTGGCAACCCTGCGTTGTGCGAGAGCAATCAGCTGACCCGTTTCTACGGGAAAAATCCAAATCGTGGGGAGTTCTACGGTAGCGTATGGTAAAGCGTGCGGTAGGACCGCTCTTGGCTTATCACTTGCATTGCGCTCTCAAAAGATAGGTCATGTCAGCTGATTCGGCCTGCGGGTTTACATTGTTATCTGTTTCAGCTTTAACACTTGTCACGTAATCAGGCGAGGCCTGTGGTCACAGGGTCAAAAAGGTGGTCGGAAAGCGAAAATAATTCAGTTGATGAGAGAAAGACTCTTAGAGAAGTATAAAAATGTGCTTCTTCGAAGATATGGCTTTTGTAGGCTCCAAAATTGCCTAACCAAAGCGGATCAAAATCAAGGGCTACTTTCGCAGTTTTTATTGTTGTGCATAGATAAAATACATATATCCATGAAAACCCCGTATTTACAGTTAATTTTGGCTGAAACTCAGAATTTAGAAAATTAGTTAGTTTAAATTAAAAACTAGATCATTTCTGTCGCGGGACGGAGATTTCTCCAACCGACTTTAATCCAGTTTGATTGACACTAGAACAAATCCTGAAATGACGACAAGGTATCTGTAACCATTTGTAACAGTTGCTTTGCTTACATAACTGTTGTTACATACATATGTTCATATGTGTAACTGTATGTGTAGGTACATTGTTCAAAAAATATTTTCTCGTTTATCATTTCATAATTAGCCCTAATTTTACTGTTGTGCTTTTGCTCTGTTGTTGTTGTTGAATTGCAAACAATAAAAAGCAGCAAAGAAGTCACAACGGTAAAATTAAACGATTATGAGCGACATTTGGAGCGTGTGCTATTCATTCGTGTCGCGCGTGAGGAATTGCGCGGAAAGGGCTTTTTGACGCAATAAAGTGAAGCGATAAGTGACTTAATCATTTTAGTGGCGCAAGACGGACTGTTACAGACAAACCAGCTGCGACACATCTACGAACACAGATACCTGTCCATAGCGGATTGCGCGGCCTTCACGTGTGTGGCTCTTATTAGGCCGTTATCATTTTGTTTGACCGCATCGCCGAAAACTCTGGCATTAAGCTATTCAATTTTTTTCAGGAGTTCAATGAGGTATTTTCGCTTTCGGATTTTAATAAAATCTTTTTGAATTTAAAAAAGAGATGAAAATGTAATACCTTGCCAAACAGCTGCAATGGTGTCAAGCGAACGTCTGTGAGGGATGAACCTTTCCCTTGTGGTCACAGAAATAGCAGTCGGTGAAAAGAGAATGCTGCTGAGATAAGACTTACTCTAATATCACACATCCTAACTTTTGTCAATACATTAAAACATATGTCATACCAAAAACTCTCACCTGGTCTGGCTATAAATTATGTCAAAATTATTTCGATTCCTGATGGGTGAAAGGTCCTCGCAAACCCATTCGTCTTTCGAAGCTGAGCGCCATCAAGAAACACAGATCACAAATGAGAGGCGAAGCTTGTGAAGATATCAAGCAAATTAATTGCTATTCGACTTATGTGTAAATATTTATCGTCTAGCCTATAACTCAAACTATTTTGATTAATGATCGCTGGTCGCTTTCATTTCGCTTCGTTTTCAGATTAAACGGCGATTAACTGCAATTTTTCATACTTAACAAATTCATTTAATTGCAAACGCGATTATTTTCGTTATTTAAGCCTTTGGCGAAAATGCTGGCATTTGGCCAAGTCGATTGTATGCGATGTCATTCGTTACTTGTGTGTCTTTCGAGGTTTCAAATCCCCTTTCGCTTTCCACGCGATCGTCTGACATAGGCGAATATTGTTACGCAACTCGGTAATGCGTTCACGTAATGGCTTTCCTGTGGGCTTTCAAATTAGCAGATTAAGTGATTTCGTTGGCAATTTTTTTAAAGTAATTTACTTCTTGCAAAGAGTATCGTAGACAATCTATGAAAGGTGACCAGCCACACACCACATTTAATAATAATTCCTTAAAGTATGCCCCAAAATATATTGTTTGTTTTGTTCTTCTGATGATCCAACAAGAAAACTAATTTTAACTTTCTGCCAATTGCAGTTGTACGGGATTTCAATATCCATAGTAACAGCCCTAGCCACAGCCGACGGGCCTGATGTCAAACAGCGTGCCAAGGCGACAACAGCCAAGACCATTGCCACTCCAAAGGTCGTAGAGGCCGCAAATGCGAAAGCCGCAGCAAAAACATTAGCGAAGCCTGCCACCATAGGACGTGAATCAAAAGCTCTTAAGACATCTACCAGTACCACGAACGCCAGCGATAAGCGCGGAAAGCGCACACTTTATGACTTCGAGAACGCCGGCTACCTCTATCCGGAAATCGCAAGTCGACGCGCTGGTTACGAGAACGATGGACAGGCCTATTATCCGCAAAACGGCTATTACAACGGACAAGATGCGATTGGTGAGTGAGAGTTGTGGGGGAGCTATGAAAACCAAAAAACTGATCCTTTTATTTAATATTTTTTTTTAACCACTTTCCAGCACAATTCCCTAACAACTATATTGGACCTCAGTACTATCCACAATATTTGGAAGCGCCCGAGCCGATTATCGAGATCATCATAAAGGATTCAAATGAAACGCTGCCTGAGCCCGAACCGCAACCCATTGTCTCCAAGAAAAAGAAGGAGAAGGTTCACGTTTTCTATGTGAACTACAAGAAAGACCAAAACAACAAATTGCATTTGGAAAGTCCCATCGCCTCACTCAACAACGATGACAACGAGGAAGAAGAGGAGGAAGAGGAAGTTGTTCATTATCCAGTACCTGCGACACCAGCTCCGCCAGTCAAGACCACAACGCTGCGCACTATCATCCACCCCGATTCGGAGAAATATCACAGCAATAGTGGCATTCATGTGACCTTTGGGTCCGAGGACAAGTCTCAGGCGGGACACCAGCTTGAGGAACATGACGCCGAAAGCGTACAGAGCCAAGTGGTTGCCATACCTGTCGGAAGCGGCGCACAGACAGGCAGTTTCAAGACAGACGCTTACAATACACGATCCGACTTCGGCCCTAGCGCACACAGTCAGTCGCAAGCTGGTGCTAATCAACTATTTACAGGACACTTCCAACAAGCACATCTACAACAACAACAACAACAACAACAAGGACAGCATCAGTACCAGCATCAGAAGCAACAATTGCCACTGCAACAAAGCGGCAATTACTTCCGTCCACCAGCCGCCCTTGTCCAACAGCCATCTGCGACTTTCTATCAAAAGCAGCAACAATCACAATACCAACACCACCAGCAACAATCCCAACAGTCACAACAACAACAGCGCCCTCAATTCAGCTCATCGCTTAAAAATGTGGCAAATCCACCACCACCACCGTCACCATCTCAGCAATCCTTGCCGACTTTGCAACAGTTACCGCAACTGCAGGCACAATTCCGTAAAACTTTTGGGGCTTCCAGTTCCGCACAAGGCCACTTTTACTCTAATTACAATCAACAATATCAGCAACAGCCCAGTAATCAGCAACAATCCTTCTTCAGCAGTCTAATTCAGAAACCCACGCCGGCTCCTGCGAAGCAATCGGTTGTTTTCCCCACCGCACCACCTAAAACCCAAGAGCTGCCTTTCCGCCAATCGGGCTTACCTTACCAACCAGTTAAGTTCCGTCCGACACTTCCGGCGCAACCCCACATTAAGCAAGTTCCCATACCGGCCAAATTGGAGAACACGAATTATCAAACGCAAACGCAAACGCAACAACATTACCACCAACCACAGCAGCCTGCCAACGTGGTGAAACACCAACAGAGCTATCACTCCCAACAGCCCTTCCAGTTCAATCGCCAGCCGCAGTACGTGCAACAGCCGACCTTCGCATTACCCTCCCCGCAGACCACACAATCTAGTAGCAACAATGGCAATTACTTTAAACAGACGTCTCAACAATCACACTCTCACTCTCAGTTGCTGACTCAAAAATTGGCCTCCAGCCGTTTTCAACCACAGCAACAACAACAAGCACAACAGTCCCACCAGCAGCCTCTGCAACAGGTTCAGCAACCACATCAAGCGCAGAACCAGCAAAACACTCATCAACAGCCCTATCAACAGAGCCAACAACAGACACAGCAGTCTTATCAAACATTGCAGAAGAATCAACAACAAAGCCAGAACCAAGCTTACCATAGTCAACAGAGCAGCTTACCAAGCCCCAGCAGTCCCACTACTGCCTCATTGCAATCGCCGTCGGACCCAATTAGATCAATTCATAACTATTTCGGAGTACAAGCTTCCAAGGAAACTGAGCTTCTTAAGTCGATACCGAAATATGAGCAGCACATAACTGAGACTATCGAGACTCCAATTGGCAGTGGCGGCAGCAGCAATGGACAATACAATGGCTTTGGCAGTTTTGGCTACCAAACACAAAATCAGGTATTGCACGACATACCAGCGCCCCATTTGGGACCCACGCCGGCGCCAAACACAGCGCAACAATCGTACCAACAACAGCAGCAATCCAGCTCAAACTTTGCTAGTGGTAATTCGGTGAATACCCATTACCTCACAGCGGCGGCTTTGCAATCGGTAAAAAATCAACAACAACAGCAGCAGCAACAGCAACAATTCAGTAATTTTGTAACCGCACAGAATGGCAAACATTCCGCCTATTCGACGACTACGCCAGCTCCTCCGCACTACGCACAAACTACAGATGGCGAGAAGGTCATGATTATAACGCCTTTACCACCAACGGCATACAATCAATATCACTCCACTCAGTACCAGCAGGAAGCAACTTCCACACAAGTGCTCGCCAGTTCACCCTCATTGCAAGCACAGCCAGCCACTAACTTCGCTCAGCAACCAAGGCAATCTGGTGCTGGTAGTTTGATATCCTCAACCGTTTCCAACGCTGCTGCAGGCGGTTCATCCCAATTCGGTGTTTCGACCTTCCACTCTGATGTCTTCAAAGAATTAGAACAGCGTCGCAATCAAGAAAAGTCCGCAGTGAGCCAATTTAGTTTTGGCTCACAGTCGGCATCAAGCAATGACAAGCCCTACCTACCCGCCATAGCAACCAGTGCCAGTAACTCCAATTACGGTTCAGTCTCCACCGCAAGCAGCAGCACTCCCACTCCACCGATCACACAGAATACTGAAGGTACCAAGAAAGAAGCTAAAGCCTCGCAAACACTACTTCAATTGCCCGACGAAGTTCCCGACGACTTACGCCAACAGCTGCTCTCATCCGGTATTCTGAACAACGCAGACATTTCCGTCTTGGACTACGATAAGGTTGGAGACGTCGCTTTGGAGAATCTACCCGCCGAGCATCTGCAGCACTTCTATGGAGCTGGTGGAGCAGCACAGATCTCCGCTTCGAAAAAAGTAGTCACGGTGGTCAAGCCGAATGGCGATAAGGTTTCGCTTAGCGAAAAAGATATTGAACGCGTCAAGCAGTCGAATGCATTGCCTCACAAACAAGGTGTAGATGTGAAAGTCGTGCATTTCGATGCAGAAAACGAGAAGAGTGTTTCGGAGAAGTACATTAAGACCGATGCGACTGTTGTGCCACCTGTTGACTTGGCGGAACGTCAATACAATCGCTATTTACCGCTTAAAATTAACGGTGCCCAGTTCCCTCTACCTGATAGTGAGGAGTTGCGCGACAAGAAGATCGTGAGTGTTGTGGTTCTGGCTCCAGTCGAAGCGCAACCACCAGCTAATGATAGCACTGAGCGCCGTAGTGAACGTGATGCCGCAGCTGATGATAAGGAAGTGAAATTCATTGGTGGTGACCTTATCAAGACTTTGGTTAAGAAGCCTACAAAAGAGAATTTCAAGCGTTGGCTGGAGAAAGAAGCAAGAACGGACGTGGAACAGCAATCCGTGGTCCTACTAGTGGCGAAGTAAGTAATAAAACCACAAAAAAGTGAATTCCAACTCTGCCCTCATAGTTACTAAAAATTTGTATTACACAACTAGTTTTTTTTAAATGTGGAAAGGTATATCCTTCCATTCAGATAAAAGTTGGTAAAATTTTCGACAATTCTTTATTTCCGATATGTAATATTTAAATTTCCGTTTCCTCTTCACTTGAAATAGATCCAACGATGAAGCAGAGCAGGAGATCTTCATGTACGACATATCAACGGGGGCAGTGAATAAATTGAACGGTGAACTCTCGAGTGCTTTCGTGAATGTGGCTGAGGAGAATGCCAGTTCAGAAGACTTGGAGCACGCCTCAACCTTGGACCCCAGCGTGCTGGAGACCATGATGCAAAAGAGTCGAAGATGAGCGACAAGCGCTGCGATCAAATGTGCCACCAAAATGTGCGAGAAAGCCATTTAAATAAAGAAATTTTCAAAACACAATTTGCCTGAGGAAAAAGCTAAAGCGGCTCGTTAGAAGTCAAATGAAATTCTTTACAAATCGGTTGCCAAACGCCACCTACGAAATATAACATGCGGGGATCTCACGCGATCACCCCTGACATACTCATGCTATTCTGTAAGCTGCCTTCGCCATCACTTTCGTCCTTACTATCTTCATAATCTTTCGCTTTCTACCGTTATCATTATTATTTTTTTCTTGGTAACGGTTCCCTGTGTGGCTCTTATTTCTTTTTCTCTGTCCGAAATAAGTACACGATTCGGTGGAATCTACGAAGTTTCCTGCTCTTCGGCTACTCTTCAACTTTTGTATAAATATTATATTCTTTATTTAATTAATTATAGATAATTTTTATACGATAAATATTTTTGTACATATGAAAATTAAAATTAATAATGAAAGAGAACTACATATATACATACATATATATGTATGTATGTTATGTAGTCTAAAAAATGTTAATAAAAATTACAAAACAAAAAAAATTTTTCGTCTTTCAAAATTCATCAGGTCTGCACATGAGAATTGTGGGCATTGTGAAAAAAGGCGAGTGTTTATTGTAATAAAGTGAGTGAAGACTATAACAGTTATTTGTGTTTGACTTCGAAAATAAAAAGCGGAAAAAATATAAAAAATAACTGGTGGGTGTAACCCATGTTTCGTAAAGCGCAACGAAGATAATAAAAGCAGAAAAAAGTCGACATACATATCAATCAAACGAATGAAAGCTATTCCCCAATGGGTCGAATGTAACGGTAATAAAAGTTAATTAGTGCGTTAATTACAGCAAATAATTTGTGCCAAGCGAAACGCAACCGTGCGTAATTCACCACGAAATAAAAGTAATTGAAAAGTAATGAATTAATTGGAAACAGAAATTGAAGACGATCAGAGGAATTTTAAACTGCACAACGGGGTTTTTGAGTGCCAGAAATGCCACACGTTCTTGTTTAAAACAAATTTTATTTCTTAAAAAACATTTTCTGAAACACGATGCCTTTTCGGTAAGAACTGTTTTCTACGTAACTATTATGGATTATGCAACCATTTTAACTTGCCTTGGTAGCTCTGAGCTAAAGCATTGTTCTCCTGTTCTTGTGCTATTTCCAGTCCCAGATCTTTTCATGCTTGCCGCTGGCGTAAAAATCCCACCTCAGATCCAGATTTTCCTACATATGATTGTCATTCACGCTCATCCTAGTACCCAGTTCACCTCAAAGCAAGCGTATGATTTGAATGAGGTTTAGATCTCCCTACAGGTGCTCTAATTATTCGGAAAACAAACGATAATCACTCATTAGTTCGATACAACATTTCAATCCTTTTGTAGTTACACTCAGGTACACAACACCAGTGTAGAAACAAAGCAACTTCTTATTAGATAAAGCTGTGTGTCAGAAGAACTTATCTTCATTATTAAAAATGATACCGAGCTTGCTCAACCAATAGTTGGTGATTGGATGCTCATTGTCTCTTTGAATCTAGATAGATTAGTTTCAGATCCCATAAAGCTTAGAGATGTGGTCGATGTTTTATTACCTTATCTGAATAAAAAAGCTTAAGGCTATGCAATGCTTTAAAACCGTTATCGTTCAATATAAATGTTTGTATGAGCGTTTAGAACTATGCAAATAAAGGCAACAACTAATTAATTGGAACGTGCAGGGCCACGGACTGCCAATCAGCACGCTGCATTGGGTAAATAATAAAATTCATAGATAGCAATTGTGCTCCACTCCAGTGCGGTTGCCTACCTGTGTGCTTTATGCACATACATATACATATGTTTGAGTGTATTTTCCCCACTTCCGACTGTTAGTCCCTGGAAGATTGTGCGTCCTTGATGGATGTATTTATATAATTTTCTTCTCACATATAACACTACCACACTTAAGTAAATATGGTAGATCAACATTGTTCGCTATTTGCATACCCCCATCTGGAAAGTCAGAAGAGCTCGCAGACATACCTACATACTTACGCGCTGATGGCATTCCCATTTTCCACCACCCATTTGTCCGGCAATAAAATTAATTAGAAATTCAAACGAAAGTGTTTGTGATAAGGTCAATGCCACTTAACGGACGAGAAAGCGATAGGGATACTCGTCATTTGGCTAGTTAGAAGTTGGCGTTTCGCGTGAAGACATCGTTCCGGTAGACACGGAATACCGTTTCGGAAGTATACCAGCCTCGCGTTTTTTGATTTTGTGAATTTCATGTTGCCTAAGAAATGTCAAAATTTTCGTCGTGTTTACGCGCGGTGCACACATTCGTAGTGGGTAATTTTCATTGCCAAGAGTTCGCTTACATCATTTATCCCTTCGGTCGCATATACAAGCTCCTGGGATTCGCACCAATTCAGCTGCGGCGCGGAGAAGTCTTGCGCAACGGCTGTGACCGGATATTTCAATGGGACACGAAAGCCTGGATTTGCAGTTGCCTCAACATAATGATTTACACAAGTGAATATTCAAAGTGCTTCTTTTCATTGAAATGGTCAGAAGTGGCTGAATTTATAATCAATTCAAGAGAGAAGAGATGAATACTATTATTGGCCCCATAATTTGTTAGGGATCCCTTCTACCCTGTTTTAAAAAAGACATCTACAGTGAAAACGGAAAATTTTAAAAAGTAAAAAGTCAGTTCTCATATAGTCTAGACCTAGGAAGAAAGTAGGAGTCTTAAGAGTATCGAAGCCTTCAGAAAGTCCGAAAAGTGTTTGGGAAACATTTTCTGAACACGTTCAATTAGATTAACGAAACTACTGTGATTTGCCATCCAAACGTATGATTCGTTTATTGGAATGAATAAAGTTGATTTCTAAAAATGAGTCGATGGCTTAAAATTGAGTGCTGAATCATTGTCTACCATTTTTTGATAGGTAATTTTGAGTACAGAGAAAAATATTTTGTTCATCTGAAAGATCAAAAAGTGATAGAAGACAAACGAGACCCTGAGCCATGAGTACCGAAGATAAGAATGTAAAACTCCCCTGAAGGCCTCAAAAGAGCTGTATAATGTAGAGAAACTATTCAAAACTTATAGCTAGCTACCTTACTTCTTGATTCAACTTTATGATACATAGAAAGATCCAATCAGTAAAATTCTTACGATTGTTTCTGATATTTGAGAATATTTTCAACAGAGAACTTGTGCCTTAAAAGTCGGAGTTACAAGATTATGGTAAAACTCTGTTAATGGTCCATTTCATTCTCTAATTTATCGTGAAACCTCTAGTGGGCTTCTGCTTAGGCATTCTTCGACTACGGGCAGTACCTTATAAACATGGTGACGGCATTTCACGACTGACCAGCTGGGCACAGGTCTTCACACTGTTCGGTCTCGGTCTCATCGCCTGGGTCACAGCTTGGACCCATATGGACGAGCAGTGCCGATTGCATGCACTTATCACGAGAATTGATCAGCATCTTCGTGAAATTGACGACATACAATTTGACTATAAATCGCTGCGGAGACGACTCTTCTGGCAATTAGGATTGCAACTGTTGATCGCATTTCCGTTGTCGATGGTGAATTGCATTATCATTTTGCCCGATGAAATGCCATTCTCTCCATTTTCGACCTGCTACATATTCATTTGTTTCATGCCCATCAGTGTGCTCATCTTCAAGCAGTTCCAATTCTACAATCTAATGCATGTCTTGAAGACAAAATTGGACCTGATCAATAATAAACTGAGCAAATTCAATCGAAATACACGCTTCACCAGCGAGCGCAGGCACATAGTGACGGTGCGGAAAAGCAACTCGGTCAGTGAGGTGCCTCTGACCGCAGTGCCGACGGCTTCACAGAAAGCCGACATGATGAACGAGGAACCAAATGTTGAGCTCTTGCAAAAGCTGTTGACCATTTATTCAAATGTTAGCGATGGTATCGACTTGGTGCTGCGCATCTTCGGCTGGCATCTACTCTTTCTCACCGCCGTCTCCTTCGGCGTAATCACCGTCCAAAGTTATAATCTGTTCTCACTGATAAGTCATTCTCTGGTGATACCCACTTATCACGTAGTCTTCATTGTGTCTTGGATCCTGGTGCAGGTCATGGCGTTTGCGGTGAATATTTTAATATGCGGAAAGACATCAAGAATGGTGAGAGGATTCAAAGTGTAATTACGATTATTGAATTCCTGAAGTATTTTATTTAGAGAGCGCACTATTCATACATTTTTACCTTCCAGATGGAGACGACCATTTCGATTTTGCACAAAATTCGCCTGTCTTCGAATGAGGCCCCAGACGCCTGTGTCTTCTACCAAATTCTGCAGATTTTCTCCATGGAAGTCTTGCAGAGAAAACGAAATTTTAACGCAGCGGGCTTCTTCGACATGGACTACAAGCTGATCACATCGGTTAGTGCTGGTATTGTGGTACTGAATTAGAGGGTTGCATAGTTAGTTTCTCTCCTCATCTTCTTTCAGATTATTGCATCAGCTACCACTTATCTGGTCATTATTATCCAATTCCATTTGACCAATATACCGGATTGCCATTTTCCCAAATAAAAATTGTGTCAGACACTGATGGTCAAGGTGCAGCTAAAAGGCCACATCCGGTAAGGATGGAATCGAGTTCCTGGAGTACAGAATTGATATGTCTGTAACTCCCATCGCCACATTTAAGTGTTTAAAAATTGTTGGTTTTTATTTCCGTAAATATGTTTAATAAACACGAAAAGTTAAATTTCAATTGTGTGTAAGCAGAGAATGTGAATTAAGCTTTTACTTGAGTACAAGTGCAAAGCTCTTCATTCCTAAAGCTTTGGTGGTTGCGTTGAATAATAAGAGCTTTTAGCTCAGACCCAATGCAGTGGCTTCCAAATGGCTTTCAAACTGTGGTGTTAGCTAAAAGTTGCATTTCCGCCGATTCTTCAACTTTCCGTTTTCAAAATTGTGTTTGGTGAATGATCAAATGAGTTAAATGTCTCTTTATTAAATTTATTATTTTATCTTCAAGTAGGCAATTCAGGCTGTTCTAAGCGGTGTCACAGAATTGGAAACTAGCATGTTTAAGAGTGAAAAAGGAAAAACGTTAGCTTAAGTCGTAAATAAGCTTTAATACCCTACACAAACTGAAAAGATTCTCGATTGGATTTTTATCAGTCGGTTAGTGTGGCAGCTACATATATGCTATAGAGGTCCGCGCTGAATAATTTTTTCGATGATTATACAGGTGCTTTCGACAATAATCGGCCCCAAACTTCGTGAAGATATCTCGTTAAATAAAATTTTCCTTTGGCGGATTAATTCCGATCGTTCAGTTTGTGTGACAGTTATATGATATAGTAGTATAACGGTTCCGGAAAATGAGCAGCTGCAGATCAATATCTCAAAAACTGAGGATTTAGTTCGATTAAATGTTGATGTCAACGGACGGACATGTCTAAACCGACTCGATCATTTAATTATGTATATATATTTCAAAGGGTCTCTGACGTTTCTTCTGGGTGTTACATATGTATGTATGCATGTATATCGTGACAAACACAATATACAAAGGAAATTTTGAAAAGGCAAATCTCAATTAAATAAATCGTGTTTTTCCGAAACTCCTAGCTTCCGTCGGGCGGGCAAGCAAAAGATGTTATCGACAGTCCTCTCCAGTCCTTCTTCATCTATTGTTCATCGCTTGTAGATATTTTCAGTTTTAGGTCCAATGGACTGCGTAAACACTTGTCCAAGCCGGGTATAAATAAAATAAGAGCCCGAATGTTGGTGCAGGTCTTATTATTGTAAAGATTGGGCCTAAATTAATATTTGTAGATATGTACGTTATGTATTGACTGTGCTTTGTGAAAGCAAAGAGCGCTGAGTATCACCTGGAACTCTGTCAGGTTAGAGCAATCACCAAATTCAATTAACTACACTAAAAACAAAGCGAACACTTTTTCCGAATAAAATTAAAAGAAAAACAAAAAAATTTAATAAATATATGTATGTAAATTAATAACTCTGTTTGAGTTTTGTAAGCAACTACGGGCACCTGCCCGTGGTCAACTGCCGTGGGCAACTCCTTGTGGTCAACTGCCTCGTTTTCTTTATTATGTTTTCTTATATACAGTATTTTGCTTAAGTCTTGATACAAATATTTATCTTACATTCTAGGAAGTATATCTACAATCCACTTGAGGTATGACATATGTTACAAGTGGAAATATTCATCTTACAATCTATGAATTATATTTTGGGACCACCTAAGGTGGACAGTATTAGCAAAGTACACATAATGTTTCAATACGGACCATTTGGGTCGTAAGTGTCATGTTACGTATTTATGACAGATAAAGAATATGTTCATGTAATGTGAACTGGTGGTATTAACTCCCCCACCTCTAAATTGAAGCGTCCCGATTCAAATGGATATATAGTAGTACGTGAGGCTATAGACTATTTTATCAATTTGAACAGTACTATTTTGAAATCTTAATTTATTTTACAATTTATTTAAATTTGACTCTTAAATATACTTTCGATACATTTTATATTATTTTTGACTTCTAATTATTTTTTGGTGGAAGTATTTTTATATATGACATCTTTTATTGTATTATTGCCTGAATACATTTCAGCAATTTTTTCTTTTACATTTAGGGTTTTTTCAAGTCGCATAAAGTTATAAGTTATAACGATTCGAAAACATAACATTGAGGATTGTAAATGTGTAAACTCATTTTTGTATGAAATCTAACATTTTTTTTTTAAGCAAGTGTAAAAATTTATAATATTACGATTTTACGATGCTTTACGACGGCTTGTGAGTACCCCAATTATTGAAATTATTTATTTAAAATATTAGTACCTCCTTTTTTGGAGTATATTCTTTTATTTTATTGTCGGTATTATCTTCGACTGGCGTCTTAGGATTTTCTAGTCCCAAGTATTTTAAATTTAGTATTTTTATATTCTATTTGGCTTTTCGCCATTCTTTTTTGTTTTATTATACCGGTAAAATCTTCGGCTGGCGTTGTTGAACTTTTTGTTCCACAATTTTAAAGTATTTTTTTTTTATTTTTAGTGCCGGTACTTTCTTCGGCTGGTGCCTTAAGACTTTTTTGTTCAAAGTAATATAAATTTTGAATTTTTATATTTTGATTTACATATATATATTTTTTTTTTTGTTAATAAAATATTGCCGGAAAAATCTTCGGCAGGCACTTCAGGAGTCTCTGCTCCCAAATAATTATATTCTTTTCCTTTAAATTTATTTTTCGGTTTTGTTTGTTTTTTTTTTTTATATATATATTTGTGAGTTTCATGAAATAACATATGTATATAGTAATACTCACAAAAATATATAATAGTTAAATTTCTTTTTGCATAAATCTATTGTAATAACTTCATATCAAAAATATTTAAATTTTTAATATTTTGTTGCCCGCCTGTATTTAAATATTTGCTTTGATCTTTTCTGGGAAAAGTTACTCTTTTATTCTGGAGGGTCTGGAGTTCAGATTCGCAAAACTGAGTTTATATTATAAACCGGAGGGTCCCCCTTGCGGTAGTGAATCGCGGTTTTAAAAAATATTTTATTATTTGGCTGGTCGAGCCTTCATTTGAAATTTTTTAGATTTAATTTTTCAAACGGTAACACGGGGATTTTTTGTCCCCTTAAATGGTTACCGCCGAAATTTATTGTTACATTTTGGTCCGCCAGAGATTATTTCATCTCCTGGCAGGATCGCCAATTACAAACTCTGTTTGAGTTTTGTAAGCAACTACGGGCAACTGCCCGTGGGCAACTGCCGTGGGCAACTCCTTGTGGTCAGCTGCCTGTGGTCAATTTCCTCGTTTTCTTTATTATGTTTTCTTATATACAGTATTTTGCCTAAGTCTAGATACAAATATTTATCTTACATTCTAGGAAGTATATCTACAACCCACTTGAGATATGACATATGTTACAAGTGGAAAGATTCATTATTCAGTATTATCAAAGTATTAGCAAAGTACACATAATGTTTCAATACGGACCATATGGGTCGTAAGTGTCATGTTACATATTTATGACAGATAAAGAATATGTTCATGTAATGTGAACTGGTGGTATTAACTTGTATGTATGAAATATATTTATATGGATATGTTACTAACCGCCGAATTGTGTCAAATCCAGTTTACACTTTGCAATTGAATGTGAATTTTACAAAATTTATCCCACGAAATAGCAACAACATTAACGAGACTTACAAACATGCCTGCAAGTATAAGCGCGGATCTGGAGACGTGACTGATGGCGTGTATTTTGATCAAAGCTAGCCACTTGCTACACATGCACATATGTACAAACACATACAAGGTGTGCAAAATAATACAGCAAATGTAAATGTACTGCAAGCGGGCTGCCGAGCAAAGCTTCCAGCGTGAGCGCTGAAGAAGGCTTGATGCTGTCAAACTTAAGGTTTTAACTTAGTTTTAAGCAATTCTTAGGTTTCATTCAAATATTGAGGTTATAACAAAAGAAAAAATTATTCCAGATTTAAGTTATTACCCTACACTTTGCTGCCTTAACACTCTGGGATGCTGAACTCGCTCTTTCTTTATTTCGAAATCACCTGTAATGAGGTTGAACACGTTCAAGTATCGACGAAGACGCACCTCAGCGAAAAGTGTACATTTGTCTGAAAACAATTAAGAAATATTGAAAACAATAACTTCAATGAAGGCGAACAGGTTTTTCGTCGTTTATTCTCAAAGATGATCGATACACTTAGATTATCTAAACAAATGTGTATTTGTGTATATGTATGTATGTATGTGTATAATCGAACTTGGATTGTGAATTATAAAGAGTTGAAGGAAAATTAATCCACATTTTGTGTGATGTTTTCCAAGCAATTTGCGTAAAGTCTAAGTCTGAACGCACACAGTTAAGTTATCAGCAATTAAGCCGAATGTCTCGGTGACATGAGAAAATTAGTAGTAAGACCACACCCTTAAAGACCCCGTATTTGTGAGAAATCCCGAGCATCAGAGACCTATCTTGCGTCTTCTTCTTCTTTGCTTACTTGAAATACCGCTGTGAAGTTAAGATGTTAGAACGTGAAGGTCACAACTACATATGTACTAGATAGCTGGTAGTTCTGTCTTAAGCCTTCCGATAGCAGCCCAATGTCAACTTTTATACGCAGAGCGGTCTTTTTCGGTGTACACAAAATAGACCTGAATTCGGGTATCTTGACGAAACGTAATTATTACCTGAGAATGTCGACGGATCGATGAAGTGGCGCTATTCATGCAACACAGATCTAAATTGAGTTTCTAAAAATATCGAAATTCAGCAATGACACAATCTTCAGCAAATCTTTCGCACCACGTCTCGATTTAAATGAGGTAAATGAAGTACGAAAATAAATATTAACTCAAGCGATGTATGTATGCGACTATGTAAGACGACAGTCAAAACAACAGCTACAACAACAACACATCGGCTAAACAGGTTGGCAAGCAGACTCAAGTTGACCGGTTGGTTTATAACCTTTTCGGTTATTTACATTATTTGGTTCCGATCGGCGATTGTCAACAACAAATCTGCGACAATAACAAAAATACCAAAACACATTGACACACACACACATGTGCACACGTGCAGCTGAAGCCGTGGCAAAAGCGAACGAAAACTTGTTGCACAGCGAATAAATACACTGAAGTGTAAAAAACAGCTAAACAGCTATTTGTTGTTATGTGGCGGCGCCGAGCTGGTTGCCGCATGCAACCATTTAGTTTGAATGCTGCAACAGACGGAGCCAGGAGCGGCGGCGGCGAGTTGAAGCAACGGAATGACGAAGTAAACAACATTGCAACCGAAAACGGCCAAAACGCACAAAAATAGTGGGATTGGTTTATTTTTAGAATCGCCAATAACGACAACAACAAACGTCATCAGCGCCACGGAGTCATCGATAAACAATAATCGCTAACCAGTTGCGGATAAACAACAATTTCAGGCGATTACAACTTCAAGTCGCGTCAAAGCTATTACCAACGCTGCTGGCGCGATGGTGCGAGCGTGTGTGCGAGGCAGCAGCGCAATTACTAGCAATCAATCTCGAGTACCCAGATACTTATAAACAACATCAGAGCCGATCTGTTTCACGGCACAGTGGGCCCAAACACGCTTCCGCCCGATCTAAAATTTATTCAGCGCTTCGATGTCAGAAAAGATCGAGGTCGCTTCTTTTCATTTGTGATTCCAGTTTTCATGTTATACTACAAGAGACGAATTCTACAAGTCGAAGCACCGTCGCGTGGCTAATGAAGTTTGGGCGAACCGTTTTTCCTTTTTGTTAAACGAAGTAATAATATATTTGGCTGTGCGGCTGAGGAACTTTGGACAATCTGAAATCACTGTGCATTTGATCGTTTCCACTGAAAAAACATGATTAACTGCGACTGCGACTGCGGCCGGTCGAGTTCCACAAACAAACGGCTTAACCGGCTTCTGGCTGTTAGCTTAAAACTTCGGTCGGCGGCTCTGGTCGCCTCGTTTGACTGCTTCGACTGCTACACGTAAGCCTGACGGGTTGCTCGAGTGACTGGTTGCTAACTGGCCACTCAAATCACAGCCGCCACCCAACAAACACAAAAGCGCAATTTGAGCTCACTTTGTAATTCCCAATTCGATTGTTTGCAGCAGCCTACTGTATGGTGGTTAGTTGAAGCTTCCTAGCCGGAGAACTCAGATAAGTCCATCTACATACTATAAAATATAAATCTGCGAAACTGACGTGGATGGTTTCGGAAAACTATTGATGCCACATGGCGGTGTCGAAAGCAAGAAGTTTACGGGTATGGGTCTGCCAGGTGCTAATGATATTATTGTTGTTGTTGTTTACTTGCAAGTGCAGTGTAAATATATTGCAACATCAACTCGAATATCGTGCTTACAACGACGAGCTCAGCTCAGCTGGAACTGGTCCGCCTCGTCGACCACAAAGCACCTCTGGCTATTTTTATTTTTGGAAGTGGCATTTGGTAATTTGTTTACGAATATTATTTTCGCCTTTCGCATTGCCAATTCTTCGGTGTTGCATGTATTTAGATACGAGCCGCGCACCGTCTGTCTTCTTTTCCTGTTGCTAAGCGAGGCTTCAGGCGCAGAGCGCGCGGTTTGCGAACGAGCGAATTGTGTGTGCAGTTTGGTTTTCTTTCGAGAGCCGAAGGCGCACATGTACGGTTGAGTGAGTGCATTGCCAACGCATGCAACAGTTAGCGGTCTATGTGTCGGCCGTTACGATAGTCAATAGCGGTTTCGTGAGTGCAAGAGATCGTCTCTTTCATGCCCCTGCTCGAACCACACTTCGCTACTTGGGCTATGTTTTAGTTTGACATTCGTTTATAGGTTAAGTAAATCAAATAAAATGTCAACATCATCGACATTAAACGAAAATCCCGTAAACAAGTTCTCGAAATAAAGGATATAAATGCCGTTACGTTGGTGGCTTTTAAATGTTTTTTTATGCACAAATTTCATAATCTGAGAAAGTTTGTTCAGAAAGCTTTTCGGTTTTCATAAATACTATGGAGAAGAGCTTTTGACCTCGTTTACAGGTCTTGGGATCACTAAAATTAAAGTCGTCGCTCATACATTTTCCCAATAACTGTAAGTTAAATTGGAAAATGACGCCAAAAGTAATCAATAAAACTCTCTAAACTTATTCCACTGCGACGGTTTCCATATCTATATGTGTTTCCATGATTCCCTTGAAAAGACAAGTGCTCCAGTTCTACATTATTTAGAGTTTTAAATGTCTTATTGTCTCAAACTCCTTACAGACTTAGTGGACTACATTTTCAGCGCGATTCTGTACTCTGGTGTGCCTTTCCTGCTACGGGCAACATAAGGTTAGGTTAGGTTAGTTTAGTTGGCTGGTCAAAGATCGCACGTGGACTGGTAAATGTAATCCTTTGTGAAATCAAAGAAAATAAAAAACTCATGTGTTCGGACTGACAGATTAGCAAAGCGCTCAGTAGCCAATACAAATTCGCAGATGCGCTTATTTTCAACACTCGCCAATTCGGTGGTATGTCTGAAGGTATGCGCTCCAAGCGTCTGGTAGGATTCGTAATCTTACAGCATGTACGCCAATAGGGTAATGGCCTGTTAAAAACCCCACAACCAGGGAGAGGCTAGCCTTACTGAGAGCTAGATCTCCTGCGATCAATCTTGGGCCAAAGGGCTTTTGCGACTGCGGTAGTACCGATAGTGGTCCAGTGGTAGAACATAAGATGATGCCGGAGCACCGACCCGCTTCCATTCTACCGATAATGATTCTAGGGTGCCTTTCCTTGTTAGCTCATCACCTTTCTAATTTCTTGCTATTCCGCTATGGCCCGCAACCATACCCGTCTTATCACAAAGACACTCGATGCTAATACACTCTTCGACCAACCCTGAAATAAATGAGTTCAAGGTTAGTATCGCAGCTCTGCTATCTGCGAATTGTGACTTCTCGAAAGGAGGCCGCACTCTGGAGCAGCAAATCTGCTCACCTCTTCCTAACGGCTTCTTTCCACCCATTGGCAATAGAAAGATCTTATACAAATTGTTGACGAGTTTACTAAACTAGCCTGCAGACGCCTGCCTTCATTCGGTGGATCGTATTTAATGAGCAGCAAGAATAACGGAAGATGAATTGATGAATATACAAGGTGAATTCCTAAATAAACAGGTCTTTCAAAAAAATTCAGAACAAATGGTTTTTTCGGCAAAATCAATTTATTTTATTCAAAATATCTCCTTCTGCTTCAATAAAGCTTTTTGCACGATCCAAAAGCATATTGAACGAGTGGTTTAGATCGTTGGCCGGTATGGCCGCCAAAATGCATTTGAATGGGTCTACTTCTGCATAACGCTTTCCTTTCGTGGGCAAATGCATTTTTCCGAAAAAGAAGAAGTCACACGGTGCCATATCAGGTGATTACGAGGAGTGGTTAATGGTTAAATTGCGATTTTTGGTCAAATAATCGTCCTTCGAATGTTGGATTCTGAGCAATTTTTGGTCGTCAGTCAATTTGTGCGAAACAAACCGTGCACACACCTTTCGTAAGCCCAAATGTTCGCTCAAAATGCGATAAATCGATGTTTTGGAGATGTTCAATTCCATTTCCATGAATTTCAATGATTATTTCGTCTGATTTTTGATGAATTCACGCACAATTTCGATGGAATTTCCGGTGATCACGGATTTTGATTGGCCCACATGTTGATCGTCATTTATGTCTTTAGGACCACTTTGAAGACGTTGAAACCACTCGTGCACTCTACTACGGGATAGGCAATCATCGGCATAAACTTGTTTCATCAATTGAAACGTTTCGGTAAAAGTTTTATCCATGTTAAATCAAAATGTAATGTTGGCTCTTTGTTCGAATCTCATTTTCGCACCGATAACACAAACATCCTGACACTTAAAACGCCATAACTTCACTTACAATCTATGAGATATCATGAAATTCTGACTGGACAATCGATAAAGACAGATTCTAACGCACTAGTCGACATACATATATGTAGATGGCGCCACCAGCTAAATTCAAAAAGTCCTGTTAACTTTGGAACGCACTATGTATAGTGCATACATACATATATATAATATTTATGCGCCCCTACGCACCTTACCGCATTTAATAAGTATTTTTAGTGACTGGCTTTGGCTGAGCTTGTTGACAGCGCGCAATGTTGCGCATGCTCAATTCATATTTGTTTTTCGTAGCTAATTTATGCGCGGTTATTCAAGCGTTTCCAGCCCACAGCATGTCGGAGGTGTGACGGCAGGTTGGCCACTAAACGAAGTGTCATTTAACTGGACTGACTGGAGAATGAATGGCGGAATGAAGTGGCGGAGTGAACTCGTTGCTGTGTTATTTGTTGTCGCTTGCCAAACGTTGAAATCATTTGTGTTTTTACATTCCGAATACGCAGCCAGAGATAATGCATATAAAAACGCATATGCAAAGAGACACGGCATAAAACGGTAGTTCAACATTAGCCGAGAGACGGAGGATTGGATGCATTCATTTCTAATTGTTCACTACGCGCTCTGGAACTCCTACAACAAAAATACAACAATAGAGTTTGTATGTCAACTGTCTTTGGCTCTAAGATTTATCAAAATTGAAACAGTTTTTAACTTTTTAGAACTTTCTTTACATAAAACAAATCCAAAGCCCATTGGGCTTGGACCGCTAGGTGTAACCTGTCTAGTTACGTTTAAAAATGGGCTTACGAACTATTTACGCATTACGGAATGACGTTAGAGGACGTTGCTTAGTCAAATTTAGCCGAAAACCACTTCGAGCTCACTTTAGTTAAAATGGTAGGCTAAACCTTGAAGCAAACTCCCACAACACGTGGATGGGCTTTATTGAAAAGTTGTGTTGATTTCCAATGACTTCTAGGAAAACCGGTTTCACCCTACGCTTCGCCAGCAGCAGCCAATTTGTTTCCGCGAAAACAGATTTTTATATGATTAATTTTTAATTGTCCATTGTAACACATTAAAGCTCTCTGCATTTCACATACATGATGATCAACAACGCTCCCTCTCTTTTATCGGTCGTACGCTGCCCGTTGGCTCTAATATTCGCTCGCATCCCACATTTGATGTTCAGACTACACTCGGGCCCATACAGAGCTCCCCCGCCAGCGCGCAGTTAATGATGAAGCCAGCAATGGCGACACCGACAAGCGGGATGATCGTTGTCAATATCATTATCGTGGAAGAGGCCAAACATGACTTACTCGTACGAACGTGATGGAAATAATGAAGTTGTTCAAGACAGAATCGGTCGCACTGTGGTTGTGAACGCATATACACACAGGCACACCTATAGCATCGTACAGCAGTTTATTTTATTACTTATTTACCTTTGTGGATTTGCAAGCAGAAACATATATACTTACATACATATGTACCGAAGAGTGAGTGTGCGAGTAGGAACACGAGTCTACGAGTTGTTGGTAATATGGCACGATGGAAAACGGCCAACATTTGTGATCGTCGCTAAGGTGAGCTCAGTTGGAATCCGATATTCGGCGCGAGCGAACGTTGAGCGGAGGCGAAACACGTTGACGACGAACGTAGCAACGACGAATCGTCTCAACCACGATTCCGGCTTTTAACGGTTGGAAACGAATCAGACCGAAAAATTTCCAAGCAATCTTGTGTTATTAAATTATGGCTTTTTGGCCACACGGCAAATGAGCAAATTACAATACGAGGCAGTAACTGTTCAAAGCGCGAAATTATCTACATAAATGACACGATAAAGAGATCTTTGTTATGCGAGGCGCCTATTTTCAACGTTAGGGCGTGTATGAGAATTAATTTGTGTGCGAATTGGAACATTTTTGTGCGATTTTCGAAGTGTTTTTGTCAGCGGCTTATCTTGACCATTGCGGGCCTCGCTTTCGGTGTGTGTTTTCGAAGTGGATTGTGTGAAAGCTGTTGGCTCTTTCGAATAGTCAAATAGTGTTTGCTCGGAATAAGCGATAACAAGAAAATGCAAATTCAACGAAAAAGCTGCCAAACTCAAATTGGCGATGCAAATTAACAGTAACCAGCACAATAACAACTGCACGGACGAGTTTTGCATTTTTGATTCAAATTGAAAATATTAAAAAAAAAAACAAAAAGTACCAACTCTTTGAAAGCATTCGTGCAAACGCGTTTAGCTGCGAAAATTTTAAATTAAAAATTTGCAATTTTAATTAATTAACAAAGTAATAAAGACGAAAACAGGGGCCCAGCGGCTGAGCCTAGGCGTGTGTTACGGCATGCTGATGCACCCATGATAAAAAGTCAGAAGAATAGCAGTGACAAAGCAAAGTAATCGATAAAAAATAAAGTGAAGTGGTGAAGCAACAACAATACAAACATACATAAGCAAGGTGAACGCGAAAGAGGCTTATAAATAGCAAAATGGTCACTTCATGTCTTCTGCTGAGCGACAGCTGCGACTATCCCAACAACAGCGGCGCTGTCAAAAACCGAGTGTGCAATAGCGGCGTCGACGAGCACACAAGCGATAAGTCCACCGATAAATGCGTTATTGATACACACCAGCGAAATATGTCAGATGGTGAAATGAGAAATAAAACTAATTTGACCAGTCTTCGTGTTCCAATGATGGCCCTTTTGTCATTGTTGGCCATGGCCAGCGCGCTTGCTGGCGCGGAGGGGGCCGCCGTTTACTCGAGTAAGTGTGTTTATAGCATTTCCAAGAAAATCAGACATTTATTAACGCAAACATACACCCAAACCTATAAACATACATATGAAAATGTACCAAATATTAAAAATAGCCTTTGTCTTGCACGGCCAGAGTGGAACAGATGCCAGGCCAAAGGAACTGCTGCCTCTATAGCTTCTTCAACGCCCCAGCAGATTCATTTTGGACGCAAGTGTTCAACTCATAATTCGCCAATAGTCAACAGTCAACCATAGTTTGCAGCGACTTCTCTGTGAAGCCACCTTCATCCACGTCTGATCTATGCAAGCTTAGGTATTCAGAAGGAAAAAAGAATTTCTGTACATACATACATATGTATATCAAGCGTCAGCCTCGACCTTCACTTGTAGAAGTTAACCAAAGCCTTTAGCGAATATTTCTTATAGAGTTATTGTCTAATTTAATTATGATTTCTTGGGAATATTTTGTTTATTCGGTTGATATTGCTCATAAGTTGGTGTGTCTGCTGGTGTGTCTCCGCAACCGGTTCGCACCATGCTAGGCTGTCAATTACGCAGCGCCGACAACGGCAACAACAAACGACACGTCGCAAACAACAACGACAACAAGGGCAGCAACAGCAACGAATTGACCGCAATTGACCGCCAATTCGCAGCGGACAAGTGAGCATTAATTTCGCCATTGAATATCGATACAAACGTACGAGTAGACCGTGCCATTTCTCAAGTGTTTACTTTTGAGTATTACGCAAATGTGATTTTTGAAAAGCGCGGGGAAGCTGTGGTGTCCTGAGTTGATTTGCATTCGAGAAAAGTGTATTGACCTTCGAGGCCGCGACGCCAACGATCAGCTGACTGCTATTGTATAGCCCCTCGACACTTCCGCTCTTCCGAGACTCTCACTCGCCCAGCATTAACCGCTTATTCAGTGTGTATGTAAGTGTTTGCCCGAAAACCACAAACATCACGTGAAATCCAAGACCAAATACCGTTTTAATAGGTTGGTTGAGAAATGAACGTGGGTCCGCGTCAAAAAATGGGGTATTAAACTATTAGAGAGTTGAGTTTCGTTGTGAACCGGGCGCGTCGCGAAGCCGCTCAGTATCGACATTCTACAAAGCGCAGAGGCGCTCCTTAGCGCATCAAATTCATTGGCTCTGCTAATGCTCGTCGTGTAGTTGCATCCAATTGTAACGGCACTTAAGTTCGTAGATCGGCAATATAGCGATCTACACACACATCTTCATACAAACATATAATGTAAATAGTGTGCGGTCGTAAGTGTGCCCCCGACGTAACTTGCAACGTCTGCGGCAACTTGTCTTACGTACTTCTCAGTTCACGTTTCTGCTATGCACGAGTGAGTGCCGTTGGAACGGTTAAATATTTACTGTAATTGCAATTATTAATTCATTATACCTTCCCCACTTGCACCGCCCCTCCCCTTTCCACAAACACCGAATTTCTTTTGAATAATTCATTCGAGGTATTATTAGACGGCATGGGCGCGCAGCTTGAGAATCGCTGTCGTTATGCTTCTTCTTCATCATCTTCTAAATACATATGTACATTATTCCATTGGCAATTCGTGTGAAATGCAATTAATGAAGCAACAACACGACAATAAAGTAAAAAAAACTTATTGCACCTTTCTATTGAACTCAATTAGTTGGACTTCGCTACCAACACACACACACACATATATTGCTCATATAGGGTGTATGGTTTCGGATTTTTATAACAGCTATGCCTCATCTCCACGCCCATTTGAGCGGAGATATAATAATTTCGAATTGATTAACGCGATCTTGGCAAACGGTTCGACTGGGTGCGGTGTTCTGGTTGGAAAATTGGAAGAAAGCTAAAGACCGCTTAGAGAATGGAATAATTCATAAACCTATTTTAACGGTATCAAATCAAAGCCACATTTAGACTCAGAGTCTTCTACGCTCTTCATTAGAGGTCAAGGCTCCATGCTCAGAGGCATTAGCCAGTGGGAATGAGAGGCGCAGCGCATTTTCGCCTTGAACTTTATAATTAATGACTTTTCGAAATTCGCAATTTAACTTGAAAAGCGAAGCTCAGAATTGGAATTGAATAGTTATTCACGTGCACTAATTACAAGTTATATAAGTTTATTCAGTTTTATCAATTGTAATGCTACGCTTAATTAGTGCCTAGTAGGAGGTGGAGCTATGATATTCGAAAATGAGCTTTGCGAAACACCTGCGGGAGAGTTATTTGCAAATAATTAAGAAAATACTTAATTAATTTAGTCTCCTTTGCTTTCGGGGGCTTGGCTAGAGGTTAAAGAGGTTGAGAAGCGTGGTGGACTTCGACAATAATTCAGAACTCCTCCTCTGGGTTCAAAGTTAGTACTGAAGTGAAAGGAATGTACTAGGAATATTTTAAATTATTTAAAGAAGTCCAAAATAACTTATAGATTGGCAACTTCCGTATTTAGGATTATGGATCTGGTCTTTTGACTGCCACCGAACTCGTTTCCGTTTTTTTGATTTTGACTGCGCAATACAGTGGCGTGCAAAGCATTGATATAAATTGCGAAATAAACGAGTGTAACTGTTACTTCATGGTGTTCATGTGTATGTGTGTGTTTAAGTATCACTGGCAGAACAGAGCACCAAAGCAGAAGCGCTGTACGATGATGCCACGCGCATGCGCAACTGATTTATGCGTCCATTAGAGCGCCAACTCCGGCACGCCTGTTTGATCTCACTTTACGATAACCGCAGCTCGGAGTTGGGAGCTCGAAGGCGGTTGCCTCATACCCCTCGCATATTTTGTAGTATTTGGCAACATCGCTGCATATTTATGAGTACCGTTGGTAGCCGTGTCGGTGGCTATTGCCGTTAGCATCTTGCGTGCATCTTTGCCGTTGTTACCTCGTTGCCAAAGCGATATTCTTGCAACACGAAGCGGCAGCAAAGAACAGTCTGTATGTATAATTGCAACGGCAGTCGTAGCGGTAAATGTTCGCTCCGCAGCCGTCTGCTCGCCTCGTTTAGTCGGGCAAGGTGTTCGTTAAGTCGCTGCGTGGCAAGATTATTTATTCATTATTGTTTTTCCGGTTGCCGGTCGCATGGCTACTTAGCTAACTGCACTCGAAGATTACTGGGCACCATGTTGTTGCTTGTGGCGTGCAACTTGCACACTTCACGGCTTGACGCACTCACGAAGTCGAGAATTTTTAACGCCATGCACCTGTCACTTCCCACAGAGGTGTCTCAGTGGCTCAGTGGTTCAGATCTTGCTGATAAATGCCCACTATTTGGTGTGTGTGCGTGTGTGTGTGTATGTGTGAACTACACGTTCATACATTTTGGCAGCGTTTCTTCCTCTTTATTTGTGCCACTGACAGCTAACAGGAGTTTAACTGCTTTTATTAGAAAGTTGACGGGTCGAGATATTTGTCGCTTGCCGCTAGTTGCAAATAGCGAAAACAGAAAAATAATACAAATATAAGTATAAAGCAAAGTCCAAACTGTTTGACAATCTCACACCGAGGCTTACTTTACCTACTTTTCTTGCGTAGAAATGCCATTCTCGGCCAAACTCTTGGTTCGCTGTCAGGGGCAAATGGTCGTCATTTATAACTGGACTTGCTGAGCCCATCACAAAGTGGGATTAGTCGGTTTGCGTGTCTTCGGTTTTAGTTGTGATTATGAATTAGCCTTTTTCTAACTTTAAAGATGCGTTCCACTAGCCTAATGACCCAGCTGTAGTCATTTCTTCTAGTTTAATAAAAGACATGGCTTAAACATGATTCTACAGTATTTGTCCGAAAAATAATAGGACTGATTTTTTTCCGCTGCAACTTTACTTCGGAGCGTGCGCACACCGACTGGTATCGGTAGAGGGCGTTCCCAGCTACTGAACGAGCGGCTGGTGTGTTGTCTCTGGAGAGACAGAACAGCCGAAAATCCAGCATTCGTTAGAGCAGAGGTTCGCGATTAAATTCTGTGTGAAACTCGGTAAATCTGCGACAGAGACGTTTGATATGATCAAGCAGGCTTACCCAGATGCGCTCCGGCACCGCACCGCATTTCTTGTGAACTGCTACCTAACCAAGACCGCATGCCAACGCTTCCGCAGCCGCCCTACAGCCCAGATGTGGCCACCCAGGACGTTTTGTTTCCTTGTCGAAAAGGGCGATGACGTCTTCAATCCTTGGACATCGCAATTTTGAAAGTTTTAAAAGAATTGTAACGATTGATTCAATAAATTTTTTGAAATCAACTCAGAGAAGAGGGAGTTTGTCATTCTAAGACCTGGGAAAAGGTGCACTCTAAAGTTCTAATGCTCCGGTATCCTTCGCTTCCACAATGAGAAACTAACTCACTACTCCAAGAAGATTGAGTTTGAAGAGAGGGAAGAATTCTTGGTATTTGGTATCTTTGAAAGTACAGTTTTTTTGCTAGAAAGTTGGGTTGAAAATGTTGGGAGCTCTCGTAGACGACCATATACGCATGCTTACAAACATATGTCAGCTTTGGAATGTGTGTCAGCGCCGGCAAAAGTGCGGCTGAGTTTGTTCAACCCATTTAACTAACAAACGATTATATCGCGGAACACGGCCCACCGGCCAAACGACGAGCGGTGCATGACTAGCTAATGGAGGCGCTAAAAGGTTGAGTGCACAAAGCGCCAACGGTCCGCGATTGTAGGGATGGAGCAGTTAACTTCACAAAAGAGGCGCACAAATATTGAAGTGTGTATGTTTGGTTGGAGGCAAAATGGAAAGTAATAGTTTGAGCCCAGAAATGAGAAAAACTGCCGATCAATTATGTAATTTATTTACTGAATGCTTCTAACTCTAAAATTGGCACCTCATTTTGGAGCTGGCGGGGCAGTGTGTATATGTAGATGCAACATTTTCACAGCCTATTTGCGGGCTTAATGATCGCTAACCGAGCGAATATTTACATTTTTTAAGTAAACTGTTCGTGAACAAAAGTCGAAACGTTCTAGCAACAACAAATGCAACAGCAAACGACGGTTGTGAGCTGTAATTCGGTGAAGTGTAGACAGATTAGCACATACACACACACTTCTATATGCCCATATGTGTCGCTGTGTGTATATGTGTAGTCATGGTGATGAATTGAACCGCAACCTTGTCGGGAAATTGCTTAATGCTTCAAAAGTCAAGCGATGAAAATAGCTCCAATGCGCTCGTCTATTAAGCAAGTGCCGCCGAGCATGTGTGGCTGCGTCTATGCACCTGTGTGTGTGTATACAAATGAATGAAAAATGTGTTCAGGCATAATTGACACTTTTCACATAATTACACACACTCAGCACAAACGAGCGCCTATCATATGTATGTGTATGTGTATGTGTTTGTTTGTTTGCCTATTTGTCATTTATTCAGCGGGCCTTTACGACTGCAACAATTGACCCAATTCGTGCTTTTAACAACAACTTTGTTTGTTTTGGTAATGAAAGCATTCTACACAACAACGCAACTGCAATTACATGGATTGTAGTCTGCAGAGCAATGCAGCCGCGACACACTCCTACACACGCACACACATGCGAACGTGTAAGTGCGCACTTGAATGTCTCTAAGGTTGCTGGTTGCTCAAATAAATAATAAAAGTATTTATGTTTTCAGGCGCGCCTACGCTTTGAAGTAGACTCTACAGACACCTGCCCACATGTGGGTATGCCCCTGATGCCGTTATATAATACATACACACATCTGACCGCGGAGTTATTAGGTACTCTTAAACGCCTTGTAGATCACAGAAAGTACAGATGTGTGAAAAAGATAAGATTATCGCAAACAAATACATTTCAATTATTTTACAATTAAAAAGAACTAAATCTCGTCATATACTGTGTAAAGGCTTAGAATATCTTTGACAATATGTGAACGATACCTGCAAGAAATGACAACTCATGTGGTACCCAAACATCGAGCTTCTTTTTGTAGCCAGCCATTTTTAAATGGTTCAAAACCGTTTAATGACGAATGTTAAGTTCTTTATCGATGTCATGGCTGCTTATGTGACGGTCCTGGTCAATCTTTTCCATAATTTCATCGACTTTTTCAACGAAAGGTCGATCAGAGCGAAATTTCCAGAACAGAAGCGAGCGAACTATTGTTGTGCTACACGAATACACGGCATTCTTTCCTTTTTTATACAAAAATTTCAAAATATTGCGAATTTCTTCGTTATTTCAACTCATTTTTGAGCAATATATGATGCAATATATGACACAATGACACAATGTGATTGGCAGCACTGGAGATATACGACTGCAACGACATCTATTGACGAAATACGAAAATACTTTTTCGACTCCCCAATATGTATGTTGATGGTAAAGATGTGAGAAGCGGAGATTGCGACCGTTCTTTACCTCGAGATTATTATTATTTATTTTCGAAATTATGAAACGCATTCATAAAGTTCTAGGATGGCTAATAAATAGTAATTTAGTAATTATTGTTTCACGGCTGAAATTATCCCAATCTTTTACAGTAATAACTATTTTATAGCTTTCAAAAATATTGGTGAAATCTCCTCATTGCTACTTTTAAGATTCAACAACTGTGAACGGTAAACTCCATTAACTTAACGCTACGTGATTCCTATAATTCAAAAGCGTCCATAAACCATTCTCCATAGTCTGAAAATAGTCTCCACGCCACACAGGCGCCAAAAACGCGAGAGACAACGCGCATTAATCACATGTGCCTCGTACATATGTATGTATGTATATGGAAGCTACATCTATACATATATATTGAGCTTGTAAGATCGCTCAGCATTTACTGTGCCAAAAAACAGGCAAAGCTTTGTTTGATTTTCTAATTTATTCTTTTGATGATCGCCACTTGAGTGGCTCAGCTGGACAACAAGTTTCGTTGAAAAAAAAAAGATTCAAATGGCTGTGTGAGCGTGTGAGTTAAACGCGTTTCGCCATTTTTTTTTATAACAACGCGCTGTTTGTTTTTATTTTTATTGGTTCTAATGAGTACATTCGCCGCCGAGACACTTCTAGATGAATACCCACCAAGAGGTTGGCAAGAACCAACTGAGGACAGCAGCAGCCGGCCAGAACCAATACACATATATGCATATGTGAGCAAATTAGTATGTAAGCATGGGTGGATTGATTTGGAAACTAAATCTGATTTACATACATACATCAGTGATTTGAGTGACTCAGCAATTGGCCGAGTAGAGGCCAAGGGATTCCCAAAGACGCATTTGATTGAAGTTTTCACCTTTTTTGGAAGCCAACAGTTCTCCAGTTGTGTTGAATTACTTACAAAATTGCAACGCACAACAACAATTTTATTTTCCGCGGTACTCATGGTACTCGTGGTTCAATTAAAAACCGGTTCCTGCTAATTGGCCCTCGACGCTTTGGGCGCATAGCAACAACTGCTGGGCTGCACTCAGATATACTCTCGTAGATATGTATACATATTTACTATGTGAAGTGTCGGTTGAAATTATCGACAAAAGGCAAAAGGGTTGAGGTTGTGTGTCGGAATTTCATAACCAATCTATTTTTTCGAACACAATGTAAAATGAAATCAAAAATAATTAGCTAAAGGAGAGGGGGATTGCTTGCGATCAGTTTGTATTCAATATCCGCTTGCTAACAATTCTCTCTCTTATTCTATCAGTATTCTGACTTTATTTGTGGTTAAAAAAACTTACCGAACTCACACAACTATGAAGTAGTCAAAATTCACCTTTCCACAATCACACTCCATGAGAGTTTATTGAAATGGACTTCAGATGACTAATGGCTCTGATGGAATCAGAAACTTCCATCCGATCAACCGATTGTGATTGCTTCCATGCTTCACCACTCACAAGATCGCAGGCAGAGCACACACACACACACATCTGTCGCTTATGCGAGTCTATTTGATGTCACTTATCCACCGAGTACTTTTGCACGCCCCATTCATACTTACAAACATAAAAATCACAAATCGGTGTGTATATATGTATGTACATATGTACTTACGAACGATAATTGCTTTGGCCATGCGTGTAGATTTTAACTTGAACTACTTACGAGTGCTGCCCTCCAACGAGAATGCGCAAAGGTCACTGTTTTGGAGAATATGTCTAACTCCAAATTGTTAAAAGAATACAGATTTCAAAGTTAGGAAACGAATCTAACGTCATACAGATAAAGGGGGTAACATAAGAACCACACTTGAGGCGGACGGCTTTTGAGTTTTAGAGATTGTTTTAATGTATAAATTGGGCTCTCTGAACTCGTACCTAATTCACAAGTCTGCGTAAGAAAAGAGTACTATTTGTGGTATAAAGGGAGCTGAATTTGCCTTATTCACTTGCTGTGTTGTTGTTATTTTAGCGGGTACATAGTCCCCGTTAGATTGATAGGGATTAGCTAAGTTGTCGTCGACGTCATTCAAAGGAATGCCCAAAACAAGTGCTGTTTCGACAAGGTTGGATCAAAGGGAGAGGCGTGTCAGATGAGTGGAGTTCGTGGGGCATGCAAAGAGGTGGCCAGTGTCATGCGGAGACTTATTGCTTGTAGGACATATAGTATATTTGATATGTCGGGGTCTATCCTGGATAAGTAGGAGTTTAACCTGCTACAGTATCCAGAACGACCATATTGGTGCGGCGCAGTTAAGGACCGATCGGCCGATTGCCTTGTATGTTGTCAACAACGTTTCTTTGCCCTTTCCCCATGTGCTGCCGGCTAGCGACTTGGGGATTTTGTTGCAGCTCTGTACTCTGGAGTAAAGGAGCACAGACTGTCAAAAGTTACACCTAAAATCTTAGGATTATTGACAGTCGGAATCTTGATGCCATCGACTCCTTCTTTCAGTTCGTAAGTATAGTCGCTGTGGATTTAGTGGTGGAAAGTATTAAGTTCCGTGCAGAGAGGAAGCGAGAAAAGTCGAAAATATAGCCGCTTAGCTTTGAACAGATGCCATTGATTCCATTGGTCGACGTCAATATCGTGCAATCATCAGCGTTCGAGGTTATAGAAACTCCCTCTGATGGCTGCGGGAGTTTCGAGATATAGAAGTTAAACAATAGCGGCGAGAGGACACTACTTTGTTTAATTCTTCTCAGTTTAGAGTTTTTTCCTCGAAATAGTACAGATGATTGACGACCTCTCAGGTAGTCCATGCATGGTCCTCCCTTCAGTCCTGGAGGGAGCGTAGTTTTTTCGATGTGGTGGTACTGTGCACTTTTCGGAAGCCATGCTGGTAGTTTGCTAGACTCAGGTGGTGAGTGAAAGTCTGGAGTAGCAAGGTCCCAAATTTCTTCACTACTGGGGGAGCGTTATCGGACGATAGGACTCCCCTTTGCTGGAGGGTTTCCCAGGTTTCAGTACGGGACTACTTTCAGACTTTCCACACGTCGGGTATTTGAAGAGTGGTTAGCGACAGGTTGAGGATATTGGTACTCGCAAACACCCAAGAGTATCTAGTTATCGAACCTTCCTTCTTCCTATAGACAAATACTGGGTTTTATGCTAGGAGGAATTATCCAGTGCTTAATCACCCTACTTAGATTTAAAAATGGTGCAAAGTTAGTTAAAAATATCGGATTCGCATGAAAAGTACCTGAAACTATATCTGTTTATTAGCGACAGCTTTCTTTATTTGTTCTAAAATATGATTTTCTCAGTTGAGTTCAAGACATGAATGTGTGACCCACTTATTTACTAAAGGTACACACATACATATGTATATAACATATATATTAATACTTACTTATATGTACATATATATGTCACATATGTAATTAAATGAAAAGAAAATTTATTTGGCGAATTTGCCAGCGTCAAAAGGTTAATAAACCAGAAGCCAGCGGAGGGCTTAGTAGCAACTGACTCACTTTCAACCCACTTAAGGTTAACGGAAACCGGTGAAATGTACATGAAGCAGCGAACGGCAAAACAACAACAACTGTCGAGATTATAGAAATTTGAATGAATAAAGAAAGGAGTGAATGGCGAAATTCGAAAGCCGAAATCCGTAAAAAGAATGAAATTAGCATGAGTATTCAGCAAAAACACTGCAACAGTTAAGAAACCGCAAAGAGACACAGAAAACGTTGAATGGCATAAGGCAAAAGTAACAAAAACTACAATAAAGCACCGGGTTGAGTTCTCAAATGAATAATTTACAACACACGGCTGCATGGCATACACAAACACACACACATTCGCAGAGACACAGTCATAAATTCATGAATGTCCAAATCGAGTTGATGGCGAAATCACAACAAAGCAAAAAGAAGTGGAAAGATAATGAGATTACAGACATTTCAGCTGGGAAGAACAAGAAATAAGAGGAAAAGAAAAAATCAAATGAAGTAACTCCAGCAAAAAGGAATCAAATGCTAATGAGATGGTTGCGGATGCAGCCAATTGTGCCGCAAGAACGAGTGAATGAGCAAATTGACTGACGGCTGTCGTATGTGTGTCAGCTGCTGCACTTCATTTGCCGTTAGCGGTGCGCTTCATTCCATGGGGAAGTTTAATTGCTTCTGACCCGGTCGAGAGCAGAAGTTGCCTTCGCCAGCGCCGCCACTAGAGCGCATTGCATATTAATATTCGTACTTGCCACAGCGTGTCATGGGATCACGCCGCGTTGTGTGGTGGCAAGGCGGCACGCTGTCATAGTGGCAGGTCCCAGGTGCCAGGTGGAAGGGCAGATATTAGCTCCTTATGCGTTACGTGGTCTATTTTCGGCGCGCAACAAAGCCTACTTATCTAAGACTCTCTGCTTGGCGGTGTATCTTGTAAATATGGATTTTATCATGCAAACCCACTGCAATGGAAACAGTGCGGCTTCGAATTGTGGGAGTACGCCCTCCAATAGAGCGAGCACTTGATCATGCGAATCTCTTTAATTTATACTGGTCTTGTTCCACAGTAATACTCTTCGAGAATCTGAGTATCTTTACTCTTCCTCGTACTCCTCGCGCTTGCGACAAACAGAAATCAGGAAAACTCATATTTCCCTGTGAATATTTGCTCATAAGTTCAAGTGACTTCATAAATATAATTTATTTAACTCAACCGCGGAAACCCCTGCCAACAACCTCATGAAACCTGAGTATTTAATTAGGAAAACTTCGCTTGGAAAATATGCAAGTTTATGATTGTAAGCAAATAAGCAAATGCAAATGTGAAATACGAGTATGCAACTCTCCGCATTGCGCAATTGTTAATAATGCGTTGTTGTTGTGTTTTACTGTTTCCTCTTTAATCATTTCACGGGTCACAAATAGACAATACTGAACAGCTTTGAAACTAGAAAAGGTTGAGGCTCATTCCCGATTTGCCACCCAGCATTTTTGTATTTATGTACACATGTATAAGTTTATGTCTACGTATGTGTGTGTGTATCTGTGTGATTGCAAGCCCGAACTCGACATTCAGGCAATTAACTGCGTGAGTGCTGGTTTGATTAATTTACTTAACTCCAACCTTTGACATCGATCCGTCCAAGCAGCGCACAATTAAAAGCGCAACCGAGAACCAACAACAAAAGTAACAAACGTGCAAAAATTGCGAAAAAAATAAACAATGGAACAAAGCGATCGCGATTTTGAGCGGCGAATATCATTCCAGTTTTTGAATCTTGCAATCAAGGGGCTCCAGATATATATTATATTCGTGTATGTGTGAATGTGTGTAGAGAAAACGTTGTTGTACATGGATACGCGCCAATTAAAAATCTACTCCGGCGAGTGTTGTTCGAGCAAAGGCGCTATTCATTTATTTAAGTTAATCACAGTTAATTTAGTAAAGCGGTTCTAATATATTTTTAAAATAGTATCTTAACTTCTCAATGACGCTAAAACTGAAAGATTCGGAATGCGTGAGTTTGTCATTTGAATGGTTTCCCTTTATTCACTTTCTTTTTGTTCTAAGTTCAAGGGTTTTAGGAATGGGATCTTTTGAAAAAATGTTCTTGAGATCTTCATACGATCTTTAAGCATTATTTTCTGAATCTGGCGTTTAAGCAATCGCTCTGGTCGACCTGTCGTTGAAAAGGACCGTCACATAAGCCGCCATGCCATCGCTAAGGAGCTTAAAATTCACCATCAAAAGGTTTTGAACCATTTAAAAAAGTTTGGATACAAAAAGAAGCTTGATATTTGAGTACCACATGAAATGTCTGTGAAATGTTTAATGTACAAAACTAATATTTGCGCTTCTTTACTGAAACGAAATGAAATCGAACCATTTCTGAAGCGAATGATAACAGAAGACGAAAATACGACAATATGGTGCGAAAAAGATCATGGTCCAAACGTGGTGAAGCTCAACAAATGGTTGCAAAGCCAGGATTGACGCTTCGAAATGTTTTGCTAAGTGTTTGGTGGGATTGGTAAGGAATCATCCACTATGAGCTGCTCCAGCCTGGCCGAACGATTAATTCTCCATTTTACTGTCAACAAGTGATTATATTGAATCAATCAATCGAAAAACTGGCCAGTGTGTGTGCCATGGATGGCTTCGTCCTCCATTAGGACAACGCTAGACCACACACATCTTTGATGACTCGGCAAAAACTGGGAAAGCTTGGCTGAGAAGTTTTGATGCATTCATCATATAGGCCTGACCTTGCACCATCCACCATTTGTTTCGGTCAATGCAGATCTCCCTGAAGTAAAGTTGGCTTCAAGAGAAGCCTGTGGAAATTAGTTTACCGCCGAGAAACCAAAGAAATTTTACAGTGATGGAATAATGTCTCTGGCGAAAAAATGGCAAAAAGTGGACGACCAAAATAGTACATATCCGATTCATTAAAGTTCATTATAAATATATTAAGAAATAAGTTAGAGTTTGATTAAAAATACGAAAAAGCTTTTTCGACGTTTAGCTTCCCCCGAATTTGTATATTTCTTGGCTCAGATTTTCCCACACGCAGGCATGATTTTCACTTACATATACACATGTATTTGTTCATATCTAACTTGTATATCAGATATAAAAATTAAATAAATTATTTTAAAATTAAAAAGCAAATTTTTTATAATTTATTTCGTTTTCGAATTGTTTTCCAACTGACCCCATTGCACTGGCGATCGGCCGCCCAATTGCTATAAAAGGAGGTCTCTGGGTTAAAGTGTAGCAATTATTCATTCATTTCCAAGTTAACACAAATTATTTTTAACAAAACTAACTTTGAATATAAGTTGATATAAATTTTAACTGAAACACACACTGAAGTAAAGCTTTTCTCTGGTAAATCCCTCTCTAATAGGCCGATCGCAGGTGGGAGAATGACTCAATTTTATTAGTGATTATCACCAATTTCCCTGTTTCATTTTCATACATTTCTACAATTAGCGACCAGCTGCGGAAAATTATAAACTTTCACTTTTAATTGGAAAAATTTCCCCTCTCCCTCTATATATATATCACCGGGTACACTTGCGCTTATTTCCATGTTTATTTTTCTCGCTAAAGTTGTCATTTTCACCTCGGTTAATACTGAATTATGTAAGAAAAAACCAAAAGGTAAAGCATGTTTACATTAAGGGTGTTCCGTGGCGGGTTTGCTAAATGAATTATCACAATTTCGACTAAATATTTGTACAAATGCTTGCATTGTATGGAGGCACTCACTAACACTGAACTGAACTTTACTGGTAGACGTTATGAGAATAGCAAAGTCCACGCCAAGCCCTCCAGAAAAGCACACCCGAAGCATGAACACATCAGAAGATTATTGGAAAGTGAGTGGAACAAGTTTGGAGGGTGAATTAAATATTTTTCCCATTCAAATTGCTCTTTTGAAGTCGACAGAGTAAGCGCTCGGTTATAATAATCGAAGAGTTTTGCTATGCAGTGTTTGGAATTAGTCTGCCGATACTGGGATTAGTTGGGTGTTATGACCTTGAGTGCCCTCTATTTTATATTCCGTATGACATAAGACAAGGTTGGTTAAGGTGATAAGGTTCACACGTGTCGTTTCGGAGCTTTGCAAAAGCGTTGCAGTTCATTGCTCTTTAAGGGAGTGCATTTACTCACCTAATTGGCATACAGACAAGCAAGTTAGTGAATGGAATTTGTTTGGACAAATCATCAAAAAATTATCACCCAGCGTGGGGCGTGGCCGGTGCTCACCCCTAGGGCAAATGCGGCAGGCATTTTCACACCTCGTGCACTTTTCAATTAAATTAAGAGCCGCAAATATTTGTACGAACAATACACATACACACACACTCACAACACCCTCACATACATGCATATGGAGTTACAAGTATTTGCGCTTGCTGTCAAGTCGTTATTGATACGCCATCGATTAACTTGCAATTGCTGTCAACGGACGGACGTAGCTAATTGCATGTGAAATCGCAAAAAAAAGCAATTGCAAATAAAAGAAAAAGTTACAAAATGCCGCAAAAGCAAACTGCACCAAAACCGCAATGAGAATGAAGACATTTGACACAGTTCTTGAGTAGCGGTAATTGTGGAAAGCGTGTTACTGACACACTCGCTCTTAAGTCATTCGGTTCGCCTCGAAAGTTCAACTGGACCCATTACCATTACCATTGCCATTACCATTATACCATCATCCAACAGTCTTTCTGCCAGCACACTAACTCCTTCAAAAGTTATATTCCGGCAATAACTTGAGAACCGCTTTCTTTCGATCTATCGTTGAGACCCCCTATCGGATATCTTTCCAGTTATAACGAGCTTATCATTTATGCATCCTCTTTTCCTTTGCAGACATCAATTTCCTAACGAATCCTAAATTCGAGCAGATCTGCAGCGTCCAGCAGGAGCATTACATCGAGAGCGACGGCAAGGAATCTAGTCTAATACTTGAATTTGCACCCGGCGTTTTAGCTGAGAAGCGTCATCTGTGCACACGCATCCTCAGCGCCCCCGCCAACTACGGCTTCATCGTACGCCTCATTTTACCAAAGATACGACGCAATCGTCATGGCGCCACGGCCAAAGCTAACACACACGATGTTGTAGGACCGGCGACCGGCAGCGGCGGAACATCGGGCACAGTTACAGCAGCAGCGACAGCGTCGGCAGAAGCTGATGGCACGGATGCAAGCTCTGGAACGTCTGGCAGTGGCATGCCTGCTCTCAGCGGCATGACGTCATTGATTGACAAAATCAATGCATCCGTTAGCAAGTCAGCCAAGCAGACGAGATCGTGTCCGCTGTCGATTGTGAGTATTATGCCTTTAGCTTTACTTAGCATTTTTAATTTAATTTAAAGCTTTTCAATTTGACGAGATATCTTCACAAAATTTTATAAAAATCATTATGTTAGGAACCACTATAATCTCTCACGAAATTGTTCAGCGTGGACCCATAAAGCATATAACTTTCGTCATATTTTAATTTTATTCCATAAAAAATACACCAGTGAAGGGTATTACAGCTTCGGTGCAGCCAAAGTTAATATTTTTTCTTTGCTTTTGTTTTGGTTCGATTTTGCTTTAGTAAGCAATCTTCAAAGGGCAATAAAACCGTTCAAGAAAGCTGTATGCTTTGAGTTACACTTATTTACCTTTAGATTGTGAATAAAAAATAGGTGCTGGGATTCGCTTTAAAAACTTTTGGCTCCAAGTTTACCAGAACAGGAGATCCAGCTTCATTCATTCTAAAAGAAATAAGTTAATACCTTTCCGCACATTAGGACAATGGATAAAAAGGGAAGACCGCATATCATCCATTTTGTAATGGACTACAGCCCTTTTGTGGATTGGATTAATATTAAAGTTTTGTGCCAAGACTACGGAGAATAAGATGATCCCTGCCTCTCAGACAAGAGCATACAATGTCGGATGTGCTAAGCGCCCTCAGCAATTTTGTGAACGACGCAGCTTCTGCAAGCGTCCAATTAGAGTCTTTAACTGAAATATTTTGCTTCAACACCGAATGATTAGACTCCATTACCGAAAAGCATGTGTCGGCTGCGCTAAAAATAAGCGTAATCGTACACGGCTTCGGCGCGGAGCTAAATCTGGCGCCGCTTTGGTCACCCCCCCAATTTGTGTGCTGTATTTTGGGCTCGACTGATTTGCGAGTAATTAGCGAGTTACTAATTTGATTTTCCAATTTGTCTTTCTCACTCTTTTTGCTTTCAAAGTACGGATCTGGGAGATGTGTATTTCGAACAAGTTCCGCAGCACTGCGCTTAAAGTCAGACTCGCCGAGTTGCTACGAATATTATATAAACAATCTCATTAAAAATCTAAGTAAAATGTGAGAACCTCAAGCAGGAGCATTGTTTATTTTTAGCAAGCTCACATTTCCACTTATGGCTTTCGTGTTTGCTCCGCGATTATACCTGTGTGTATGTGCGCATGTGTGTGTGCGCGTGTGGTAATGCGACAACTTGAAAATTGCCAAATGCGTTTTTTCTTTTAAGCCGATTTCAGTTTCAATGTGAAATAATCTCATTTTCATGTCGAAACTGAAAGCGCGGACGATGTGTGTATGTGAGTGTACTAACCCATGTAAGTATGTGTTATTTACTCCAACAAATGTTTGTGTGCCTTATTGTACTTTGCGCATGCGCACATGAATTTCGCACGCTTTCGTGCACAGGCAGCCATCAACCATTGCTGCTGGCACTCAGTTGCCCAGTCAGTCAGTCAGTTGGTTGACGGCCCGACAACAAGTAGCTCACCTTTTGGGTTACACATGCGTGGTTGGCGAAACGTAGACACTAATGATGAATCACGGTGAATCTAATGTCGCCGGCGCACTTTGTGCCAGTGCAAGCACATATTCATAAACTCGAATGTGTGTGTGCGTTAATGTATTTTCGGCTTCAGTTTTTTGTTTCTTTTTCTCAAATTCAAAAATTTGTTGATTTTCTAAACTCAAATGTGTTGTCCGATCTTGTCCGCTTACCTTCCGGTTTGCACTTGCGTGCTCTAATGGCATTAGGGTTGAGGAAGGAAGTCATTCGCTTTCTGCAGACAACCGGACCGTATCGGCAGAGAAAAAGAGTATGCTTCTGAAGATAATAAAAATTTCGGGTTTTCTTCTCTTAGTAGGGCAGCGAATAAACAGAGACCACATGCACCCATTTAGTTCGTAACAAAATTCATTTTAGCATTGAAGTGTCTAAGAGAGTTCTGTAATCGAACGGAAACATATATGGAACCAGAATAAGCGGCATAAGCATCCCGTGTTGCAAAGGGTTCCAATCCAAATTAATATAAAATTGTATATCTTGCAGACCATTTTTTGATTCTCTGGCCTCAGTTGTGGGCTATTGCTTCAAAACAGTTTCTGTGATCTGATTCAATAGCTAATTTTCTAGGAAGCAAACTCTTCGTCCACTTCATTTCAAATCCATAACTGGAAAAGTCAATTATCCAAATTCGCATCCCAACATTTTATAATTTTTTTGTCGGCCCTTTATATTGTACTTTCATGACCAGCTTGTGTAGCTGTTGCTAAAGTCGATAATTTTTATTGTTTATTTTTTTCCATTAATTACACCCAGCAACACATGTTCCGCCAAGTTAACGCTTCGCTAAGATTTTTTCTTTCGCTTTGTCGCATGTTCTTGTTTGCTTCGCTTGTATTTTCATTGCGCTTACATATGTGGGTATGTACGATGCACATATATGGACAGACGTGGACAATGAAATGGAAATTATTATTAAAATGATCTCATTCTCACCTTGAATTGCTTCAGTTTAGCGCCAGTCAACAGTTGGCAGTTTGCAATTGGAGGCGCTTCACCGTCGAAACAGTTGTAATCTTCTATTTTTTCGTTCTTTTTGGTTGAAGAAACAGAGTCTCATTCGGCGGTAAAATCCGATGGCCTTCAATGGAACTATTGGAAACGAGATAATTGCAAAGACAAATTGAATGAATTAAAAGCTTTTCTAAAATTTGAGGTTTTGATGCACACATACATACACTCAGCTGCCCCGCACTAGCGCACATTACTTGAACACATGTTGTCTTTGGACGTCTCTAATATTCAGGCAGGTAGAAACTCACAATCAAATCCAATCTAGACTCTGCGGAATGAATCAAGGGAAGCTAATAGTTCCAGATCAGAGGATTGGAAATTCTGGTTGTGATGCGATTTGCTCTACTGGGATCTCATTAGCTAGCCCCACTGGTCTATTCTCTCTTTGCCTAAAGCAGGTAAAACTTTCACGAATTTCGAATTTCTTTCTTGGTACTCAAGACCTGCTGGTTACATAAGTTAGGTTAGATTCATCTGGTCGACAAATAAGCCACGCATAGACTAGTTTGGTCCTATGCTATACCAAATCGAATTCACATGCTAAGTCCAAGAAGAGTATGTAGTCATCGTTTAGGATGCCTGCGCTTGACGCGAATTTTAACAGACTCTGCGGCCTCACTGTCGATACCTCCTCCAGTGTATCATACTGTGCGGAACCCAGATGCTTAAAGGATAGTCTTGCCAATGCGGGATTAGTACACAAGAGATGCTCCATTGTTTCCCTTGTGCCCCGCTCTAGGCATTTTCTGCAGTTTTCTCGTTCTGTTAGCCCCAGTTTGCGGGCATAGCTTTGTTTCAAAAGTGCAGTGACAAATAATAATATATATTGAGAGAATTGGGTTTGATTTTTTTCAAGTACGGCTCCTAAGAAGAGTTGCTGCAATCCCACATTCATAACCGCTAGCGTCAGGACCTATGCTACTCCATAGAAATGCGACTATCGTATGGTGATTAAACATTTGTCCCATTGAACGAAATATCCAAGAAAGTTGAAACCTCTCAGTAAATAATTTTATATACATGTATGAATATACATATGTTATCTCATGAGTGTACATTAGTAGGTATGGTTACTTTCGCTTGAATGAAGCAGGAAGCGTTGTCGAGCGTATTCAAAACGGCTTTATTCCAATACCTTTTGTTTTTGAAAGCGCTGCGAGTCTTATTTACATACATTTCCATACAATGGCCTCAGCTACTGCCTTCCCATTCAAGAAAACACATATATTTTGTTTACTCATCCGCGGAGGCAACCAGTTCATTAGCCAACCGACGGCGGACCAGGTTGGCGAGCGTTGAGGTGGCCAAGGGCTGGTTTCTTACAAAACAAAAACCAGCAAGCGAATCTTCCACTCCGACAGCTCAGCTTGTTTTTCTGGTAAAATGTTGCTCCACAACAACAACAACCAAATGTAAAAAACATTATAACTTTTGATTTATAAGTGAATGAATTTCGGCAGCTTGGCTCCAGGGTCCGGTTGGGCTCTGCACAATTGGCGGAAGCTTGTTGCTTGTAGTAATAAAACTTGTGAGTCGGTGAATTTCGTGCAAAGATTTCAAAATTCGTTATATAATTTGCTTACATCTCTTTCCTTTTGCTGTCCAGTCTTCTACATAAAAAATATTCAACGCAAGTCAGAGGTTATATTAGAAACATATTTGCATTATACTACAGACATCAGGCCTAAAGTAAATGAGCTAAACTGTATGCAAATCTCTCTAACTCCAGCCCTGGGGCTTTCCCTCGAGAATAATCCGTATCCGATCATCGCTTTGAGACACATCTCTTGAATGAGTTTATTCCAGCTGATACTTGTGGAGAACTATTTCCTTCAGACCCGCGCACACGTAGCCATATGGTTTGACAATCCGTCGCTGTTGTCCGTCCGTATTATTTTATTTCGGGTGCAACTATATGGGTGGCGGCGGACGCGGTAAACTTGAAGTGTGAGCATAAACGCTGAATTCAATGCACACATTCGTACATACATACATACAGACACATGTTTATATGAGAGCTTGGCGAAAAAGAAGAAGAAGCAGCCTAAAAGTAGAACAGAGCCAAAAATAAACCGCGTCTCCCGTGAAAACATTAGTTATTTGCCCAAGTGCCACAAAACGAACAGTAAACGATGCAATAAATGACAACAATAAAATATGACAACTGAAATATAATTAAACGAGCAGCGCGCGGCAGCAACAATGCGTCAGCCGAGAGTAAGCGTGGCGTTTGAATTTGTACAGCAAGCAACTGGGTGTCGCCCCGGTGAGGGCCAGGCATGTGGGTGTGTGCGCACGCTTGGGAGCTGTCGGGCAGTCAAAGTGTCAGGCCAGTTTGTCAATCGCTTGGGCATTTGCATGCGATGAATGAAACTTCGTTTGCACTGGCACACGACTGGTGGGCGGCTGGGTGTGGCACATTAATTCATACATACAAATAAACACGCACTTATACATATACACACCGCCATATACCGCCGCAGCGCCACAGCTGGAAAACGAACTAGCTCCAAGGTGCTCCGGTCCTGGACTAATTAGACACATTACGATATACATCATCTTCAATGCCCAAAGCTCATTTTTGACCTGAGCATCTCATAGTACTCAACGAAACTCTGTCAGGCGTACATCAGGGCGTCCTCATTTTCATCTCATCGTTACGTTAAGCGTACTTCAGAACTTAACGAATCTGGAACTCATCGAAGGATTTCCTGCAGGGTATCTTCTCGTATGAATGTGTGCTATGAATAAGCCATGAATTGGGCAGTCAAATATTTGAATTATTTGATCTATTGGCCTTAAAATAATTGTTCTCTGCCGAATTGCATACTTAAAGACCGTTATTGATTTTACATTGTTTGCGTACTCACACACATATACGCATACATACGAGAATATTCGTGTCACGCGCGCCACTGGCGGTATTGCTCAGGCTGGCAGCTTCAAATAAATATCGAAAAGTTTATCACCACGCAAAATTGTGTGTGAGCGAACACTTGGACAATTTCCAAGTCGCACGCCCTGGCGCTGGAGCATGCGTAGGCGTGAGCGTGAGCGTCTTTATGTTCTGATGGAAATGTGATTTCAACGCCAAATCCGGTTGTTTTTTGTTGATCTGCGCATTTACTTTCCTGATTATAAAAGTATTACTTTTGACTGAAATACTTCTACCTAACCGAAGTCAAAAGCAATTAATATGCATATACATAGATAGTTACAAATAAAGCACTTCCAAGACGCTTAGAAGAGTACTCTTCTAAAGGGTGCTTTCGCTGTGACCTGTCTGACGAAGATGGATCTTTTTCATGACCGAAATACACTCGTCGGCTTGCGATTACTAAGGATATGTTGTAACTAGAGACCGCTTAGGGATAGGGCCCGCCTCAGACTTCTAAACAACGTGTTCTGAAGGTCAGCCCTCCCTATTTGTTACTAATATCTCATCATCCCACATATTCTGGCCCATTTACAGATTAGTCGCGACCACATAGAGACTCCGCCGACGCACATGCTGCTGCCGTGAGCAGAACAACGAGTTCTCCTCTGAACAACAAAAACAAACGATATCTTCTAATGTTGTTATAATTTACTTAAGCGAATGTTATTGTTAATGTAAAGCACGTTCGCAATTAATTGAAATCATGTCGCTCGGCGTCGTTTTTATTGTTGTGCGCCGAGAATGTTTCGTGCCCATTTTGGTTAGCAATATTTTTCAATTACGAACAGCAGCAATGCGACTTAATTATTCTCCCAAGCATTACAAGCATTCCTTCGCAGACATCTTGTAATCAACAGCAAATGTCTGGAATAATAATAAAGCTGATTTGTTTTTGTTTTTGTTCTGGTTCTGTTTTGAATACAGTTCAGCTCTTTGGACTTCCACACGCCGCAGTGGCGACTCGACCCTTGTCAGCTGGAGGACACAGCGCCGGAAATGGATGATCCCGTTCGGCTGTTTCATGGACGCGTGCGCATAGTCTGGGAGCACGGCCACCACAAGCTGCATTCGAAATTGATGGTCACCGCCTTGGGCAAGGGCGAGCAGTGCCGCAGTGAAAAGAAGCATCAATGCCTGAGAATCGGGTAAGTTATTTGCCAGAAATAAACGTAATATTATCATTAATATTTATCTTTCATAAATCTCGGGTTTTTTGCAGTGACGAACCAATTCTCTGCATTTCTAAAGATCTCGTCTGCGACGGCATTCGGCACTGCCCGGTTAGCAATGAATACGATAGCGATGAGGACTACGATATGTGTTGGAAGCGCCGGCGCTACGGTGAGCCAATACCACCTGCCATGGAGACCGACATTTTCGAACATTTTGCCTTGGAGGTTTTCCGCAATTTATTTGCCTTCGATGTGCCGACACGCGGTGAGACAACGACGACCGCAACCGTGGCTGCGGATGCAGCGTCTACGAATGAGGGTGTTGCTGGTAGCGCGAATAGCACAACATTGCGCAAAGTGGACTCGAAGCAAACGGGTCAGTCCGGTTCGAATGATACAAGCAAAGGCGCGAGCAACGCTACAACGACCACAGCGCAAGTCGACACGAATACCACTGAAAGCTCTGGGGGTCATCACCGTCGCAATTCGACACGATCTGGCCTCAACTCGGATCTCTCGAAGTACGGGCCGTGGGGTTATCTCATGCTGGGCATGCTATTGTGTGGCGGCGCCTTGCTGATTTGTGGACTTTGGGGTAAGTTTTAGAGGAATTTGGTGCTTTTGCTTGTTTAGCTTTGTGCAGCTGTGGATTGTTCCATTTGAGTAATGAATTTTCTCTTTATATTTTGGTTTTTTTAACTTAATCATCTCATACAATAACAACTATATACAACACGCTGCATTCCACAAACACACGCACACGAACTAACCCCCGAATGAAACCCACATCGCTTTCCTGCTTTACATTATTATGAACACCATCTTCCACTCCAAACAATAACGTCCACAAAAATCCGAATACGGTCCACATAAACACTTAAATTATAATACTTACTCATTATCCATTCTTATTGTTCTATTTCCGTCATTTTCACATACTTGACACCACTACACGAAACGAATGTTCTTGATCGGTCTGTAAATATTTCGAAAATTCTACTTCATCGCGAACTAAAATCACAAAAACTAACTACAACAACATTTAAAAATTGTGGACGACGACCCACGCACAATTCACATGTGAAAAATATGCGTTACTTTTTACTAAAACCATTTGAATATATTTAAAAAATGCCGTATACCTCCCACGAACCTCGATTTCGGAAACTCTTTTCAATTCGTCCCGGGAAAATTTGCACATATCTCCATTTCCATCCGTCTATCCATCCATCCATCCACGTTTTAAATTGGTGACCCAATTCTTACGCCTCCGCCTTCTTTCCTTCCTTCCTTCCAGTTTGCTGTTGTCGCTTAAGCTTTCACATTCAAACCATCCGTTCACTTTCAGCCTCTGCCTCCCAGCACGCGACCCAAAACGAACGTGAATCGGCGCTACAGAGCAGTGCGGCTGCCGCAGCCGGTGATCTTCAGACGGGCAGCGCCTCACCACCCAATTACGAGGAGCTCGATCCGCCGCCCGCCTACTCGGTACTCTTCCCCAATCAAAAGGCGGCTTCCAGCACAACGCTAAGCTCCCTGGGCGCTGCAGCGCTCATGCCGCCGACAATAGCCGCCGTCGCCGTAACAACGCCAAATGGCACAGTGATGACAATGTCCGCCGGAGGAGATGGGGCTGCAGCGCCCTCGGCAGCAACAGCAACGACAACATCCGCGGCAGCGTCCGTCTCGCCAGCAGCTAGCTCTACAACAACGTGCGTGCAGCTCGAGAGTGCAACGTGCAGCTCGCAAGCGCACTGAAGACAACTGAGAGCCCGTGTGGTACCTGGAAAAGCGACGTCGCCTAATATTACTAAATACTATAGCGTAGAGAAGAAGTTTTTCTGATTTTCCAAAAAAACGACTGACTTTTTAGTTCGATTTAAGATTTAACTTAGTTATACGACAACTAGCGAGCTCATTTGTTAGGTTAGAAATTCGAAAGGATATTTTTTGTGAATGTGTTGTGCCCTCGAAACTTTGATCTTGCAGCGAAGCCTTTTAAATATTTGATTAAACTTTTTTATATGTGCCCCTGTCAGCTAAATGAGGTGCTTACAAGAAAATCCTGCTTTCCAAAAGTAAATATGATGTCTACCATGGGATCCAGAAAGAACCGTTTAGAAGCTCTGAAGAGTATATAAAGCTCTGGAAGCTTCAAGGAAGCTAAATCATTGAACGATTTGGTGAAAGCACACAAAAATTAATTTCGGTTAAGGATAGTTTTGTTGTTACTTGACTACCAAACTTTAGTTTCCTAGCAGAATAAAAATCTGAGGCAAGCTTTTATCCATATTTTAAGAAAGCAGTATGCATATATCAATTAAGCAGACGAAATTATAGAATGAAAAAGTAAAATAAAGCTTGGAAAGCTCGAAAGCTCCTGAGAAGCTCACGATCCGTAGTTCCAGCTGCTTGCGATTTTTTTATTGTTTGACGTCCCTTAAAACTTCGCTTTATATTTTAATCTTTCGTTTCTTCCACAGCAGATTGAAACAACGCGACCACAACAATGAGCGAGTATAAATAATCTAGGTTATGTTGTAGTATCAAATGTCCATAGAATGAGAGCAGATCGTTGTGTACTTGTTTAAGTTATTCTAAATAGGGGTTAACTTGATATCTGTATGTATTTATGTGTTTAAGTGCTAATATGCATACTGGAGAATTGTAATTTAAAGCTAATACTAATTTATTGTAATGTGATATAAGTTAAAGCGTATCTCGACGTGTAAGCAAAATTATAAATGCAAAGTAGATACTTAGTAGGAAAACAACAAATCAACAACAAGAATAAATATAATACGAAATGACTTTTACAAATAAAAATTTCAAAAAATTCGCTTAAATTCATTTTCGGGGATCGTAAAAAGTTTGTACCGAGGAGTAGCATTTTTGTCTATTAGATTCGCACTTCCTTCAGAAGGACCTGGGAGGATGGTACATATCCAACAAATAATTAGCGAGACATATTATTGAAGAATAAGGTATGTAAATCAAATTGAGTCTTCTACTTACCTGATCGGTGTGGAAATATTTTTCATACGCCGATCTTTTACTAAAATTTCTTCACAAATTCCATAAACCCACGAAGTTTTAACTTTTTGTTTAAGCTAACAGTTTTCACATACCAAAGCACATTGGGTAATGGTTTTGGGGATAAAAGTTGCGTGCTTGAGCCCAGCTACGTAGAAAACGAAATTCGAAACCGATCTTAACGAAATTTTACACAGATTTTCGATGCAAAATTTAGACTGTCCTGCCTGTCTAGCTTTTTTCTTCTTCAATTAGAGCTATTTGAAACAAATTCTGTCAGCTCGGAGGGACCTTTTGTCCAAAAAACAGCCGAAATGACGTCCTTACGGCCGAGTTCTGAATAATTTCCTTTGAAAATTTCACAAAATCTTGTAAAATACGAATCTTGGGAATAGAAGAAGGCTTGAAAAACTGTTTCATTTATAACAAAAAATTAATTTTATAACAAAAAAGTCTTGAAAATATACCGTTTTTTGCGCCAAAGCCATGACATCATGAAGTAGGAGAAACAAGACGCGTCTTTTGTGTTGCCCTTGCATACTTTCCGGCGGATGTTGGCGCTAACACACTGGTGGCTAAAGGAATAGAAAGCCCCACCGAAACACAAAATATTTGCTTGCAATTGTTATCTTCATTTATTATTATTCATAATTTTTTCTCAATAATTTCTCTGTGTGTTTTACTTTATTTCCATTGTGTTGCAGTTCCATACAACATTTAATTAGAAATGAATTACGAATGCATGCCATTTCATTATTTAAGTGTTTTTTCGTCCATAACTTAATATTAAGTACACATAAGATTCTTGCACACACATAGATTTCACATTTGGACTTACATACTAGTTGCTCAGCATGAGAGAATGCTCATTTCATTATTAATTTGTTTGTGTTCTTTGATATTTGGAGGCTTTCCCCACCAAGTTTCAGGGTGTTTAGCTAAATAGTTTGCTTTCTTCAATTTGTAAGTAAGAAATAATGAAAAAATGGTCATGTGACATGCAACAATGATATGAATATTCATTAATAACAAGAAAAGTTAGGTACTTTATGATGTGTGACGGTGAGGGGATGCGAATACTTTTTTTATTATATTTCGTGCCCTCGACTTAATAAGTATTTTGGGAAAAACGGGAAATGACGCAAGCGTTGGTGGCTGCAACCATTCATCGGCATTTTTCTCTCTTCTTAAGACCTTTTTTTTTCTTTTTTACATAATCGTCGCTGCCTTAGCAAATATTTTTGTGTTTTATTTATAATAAAAAATAATTTTTTAGTTAAAATTGGTTGGTTGCCCATTGTTATCAATTTCATTCTGTGCGGGTTTGAAAATTTGCTTCAAGAATTCAGGTTCAAGGGCTCGACTTACTTTTATCCATAAGTCAACTGAGTACATTCTTACCAGATCTCTTGGTATTCGACTGATCGACTAACCGAATTAACTGAATAGGTCATTATTCGCATAATAATATTCGGTTTGCAGTATCCGGATAATCGTAAGCCGTCGTCTATTCGACTAACTGCACATTTTCGACTTTCCGATGAACCGTTCGATGTCGGCTATTCGAATAGTAAGCGTTAAACTTCTACAAATTTTTTCACGTATATAAATTTATAGAAAGTTTGTGGTGCATATGGACAGAATTTTAATTTTCACAAACTTAAATCAAGCGAAAATCAAAGGCTGTTTAGATTTCAAGCAATTTTCAATTATACAAATATTTGCAGCAGAACAACAACTATTTGAAATTAATCGGTTAATATTCATATGAACGGTTACAAACCGGATATTCGAATATTCGTTTTTCAGGTTATTCGAATAATTGCAAGAGCTCTAATTCGTACATATACAGTTTGGGTTGGGAGCGCGAGGGCTTACTGAAAGCTTACATAAAATTAATGTGGTCTGCTTTTAGGCGCTGCAGTTTTCCAAGATATGATGGCGAAGGCTTTAAATTGCAATTTTGATGTTGGGCTTAATTTCTTTTACTGTGTTTTTTGTTTTTTTTTTATCATTGAATAACTTGCATCCGTTTGTGCAAACGGCCAAGTTTTGATTTACTTAAACCTAAATGATTTGTTAATAATTTTGTCTTTGTTACATTAGCCTTGCTTAAATCTAGATTTATTAATTATTTCAGTAATTACGCAAAGTACTATTTGTTGTTCTTAATTTAACTACTTCTATTTAGTCTGCTAGTGCCAATTGCAGCGCGTGTCCACACACGTCTATTTTCATAGTAAATTTAATTTTCCTCACATTCTGGTGCGCCCTGCTGCCCGCTGCTGCTGCCCCATGCACCGTGCACCGGTGGCGAGTGGGCGGCAGTCGCCAGGCGCGCAAGGTGCGATGTGTTTTAAATTTTTTCATTCATAAGAATTGGGCGTTCATTTGTTTCTTTGTTCATAAAATTGTCTTTAATTTTATTATTATATTTATATATATTACAAACATACATACATCCAACAACAACATCATTTTGTATATTTTCATAAGAAAGGAGTGATCTAGGAAAAGTTTTGTGAATGAAATGCGCAAAATTCTAAAATCTTAATAACTTAAATGTGCCTTGACTGGGTTCTCAACTCTGACTTTTCGTCGTTTTTTGAAGTTAGAGATTTTTTAACGGGAGAATAATAAAATCCATTAAACTATGATTTTCTCCTAAACATCTATTTTAACACCCCAAATAATATAATTTACTAAAAGTAAACTTTGCATTACCAGTTTGTAGGCTTCATGGCTAACTTATGCTATTTGAATACGGATTGAAAGTGAACTCGTAATCTCTTTACTAACTGTGAGGCTTCTTCAAAATAAATAACTGTAAAACACATAACAAAATAGACGTTATGAGAATATTTTTAATCGACTGTTATGACCAGACAAAAAAATTCTAATTTTGAAACGTTCTTCAGTTTAATTCATGACTGAACTTTTATTTTATTTCCATTTTTGGGGATAGGAAACCAAAAAGAGTATCGGAGTTCTTTGGATAACTGTTCACTTGCCGAATCAGGGTCTCCCCAACTTAGTGAGCAGATTCTCAAGCGGCACTTCTATAAGGAAATCTAACTAATTTGTGGAGCTAACTGAGTTCTTTGAACCACCAGTAACGTTTTGATTTGAAAATGGCGTTTGGTTCCATTATAATCCATTTCCTCAGTGGCTTTGGTAATCATAAGCTAAATTCCGAAAAATTTTAACCAAATTGCCTATAATAGCTTTCAAATAAATTCAAGCTGTCGTGGGTTTTTCGAAGATTATTGGAAGCTTAAAAAAATATTTTAGGTCTTTCTCGGCCATCGAATTTTGGCAAGAAGAAAAAGTAACTCTGAACTCGTGCTTCAATAGAAGATAGGGATGCATGAAACGTGACTGCGTGTTGTGGCTTTAAGCGTTCAACGTTTTACGAAGATATCTTAATAAGCTTAAGGATTTGGGTTTTTTACGGAATTTTCTGAAGGTTATTAGGATCATGTGGACCATATTCGTTACTCAATTAATTTCACAAATAGTTTTGAAAATAGAAAACTTACGATGAATTTATGAAAAGGGGGCTTATTTTATACACAAGTGGGTCTACAAGCAAAACCCTAAATTTATTACTGTACATTTGTACAAGAGTAAAGGTGTAAGTTAACACTCCGCGCGCTCTCTGCAAAAATCTAAAATGCCGGGAGTGTGTCTATATCAAATTACAACAACATCTACTTTGGATGCGCTTCGCTGGCGATCAGCTCGTCTTCATACAAATTGCGTTTCTTAGTTTTTGTTTTTGTTTTCGTTTTTGGTTGTTTGTTTTACTTGCTGAAAAATAAGGCCCGTGGATACACTATAAAAAAGCGAATTCTAAGTACTAAGTTCATCGTTTGGTTTCTAATCGTTTTCGTTCCAATGTCAGCAATTAGATTTGCAATAAGATTTGCTAAAATGCGGTTTTGGTTCTCAATATTTTCATTTACCTAATTACTTACACGCTAGAAGGGCTTAACCTTAACCTTAAGCTATTCTGCTGATTCCTTAAGCTAAAATATTTTAGTTTTGTTTTTATTAACGCTTTGTGTTTTGGTTGTAAACATTAAGTTGTCAGTTTTGTTCGAAATATAGCGATATTCCACTTCATTCCTCCTTTGTTTAACATTTAACATTCAGCTGTGCTAAGGATTCTAAGTGCTGCGAGTTCTTCTAACATCTACTTTGCATATGCTTAGCCTACAATCAGCTTTGCTCCGGCTGCTTTTATTCCGAAGCGCTCTTCAAGAATCGGTTGCCTTTCCATTAGCAATAGCATTGCAGTGCCGTTGCCATTTGATCCGATTGTCCCCTTTTGAGCTGCATTCGAATAACTGTTCCAATAAATATTGATTCATCCTTCAAAAGTTTAAGCTTTCACAGTGGAACGTCGAGCTTTCATGAAGCTTTGACACTCAAAGCTCCGCTCTCTCATATTTATACCATTTCGTAATGCAAACTGCTTGGCGAGGGGCTCAACAGTCCGCTCACGCGGTTCCAATGCATTCCTAGTTTTCGAATTGTATTAGATTGTATTTGTAATTGGAAAATGTGTTTGGTAATGTATGCAAGTCTCCAAAAAAATAACATTATCAAATTGTTGTTGTCATTTTTGGTATAAAAAATAGAAAAGTTTATAAACGTTTATATATTTATATTGGAAAAAATTGATATTCATTACTTTATGTACGTTAGCTTCAATAAATATTTGTTGCTTTTGCAAAAAGTGTTTCAAAACTCCGGACTAAGTTCATATCAAGGTCTGCCTTCTACCGTTGCAGCGTCTACTACAAATGCACTTACCCAAATACAGTTACATACGACTCGTAGATATATATTTGCTTTGTTTTGTATCTTTTTTAAGTAGGAATTTTGGATATGACTTTTTGCTTTTCGACTTTTCGGCTTTCATTGATGCTTCGTTCTAAATATGCTTGTATAGTTGTGTAAATATATTTTTGCTTTGTGTATACTTATGATTGTTTACCAATATTTAATTATTGTTTTATTTTGCTTTTTTTCTTCCTTGTCGAATTGAGTTTTTGTTTTGTTTTTGTTATTTTTTTTGTGTTTTTGTGATTGAGAGAACGTCGAGAGCGCATTTTTAGTAACAGAATTTCTAGTAAGTAATTTCTTCAAATCGGGATTTCCAGAATATTACAGTAAACGAACGAAATGAGCGAAGAAAGATGTTCAAAACAGACAAATAAAAATAAGAAATTTATGGGAAATGGCCACTCCATCTGAAGAGGTGCTATTCCGCTCAATTGAAAATAAAATCACTGAAAAACAGTTGAATAATATTGTTTCTTAATGACCAACGTCATCAGCTCTCAGTATTATTCTCAAGTATTTTAAAAACTCTGTGGACTGAGCTGAACTGATGCCGCCTTGCTCTGAGTGAATAGGCCCTGAGGTTGAGCCACGAACCAAACAGAAATTAAACAACCACTAATAATAATATGCAGCGAAGGTAATACTCAGAATCCCGCAAAATTTTCTCTCTGTTGTTCATATTTCTGCTGGAAGCTTTCAAATAATTACCGTTAATGCCTGGAGATCAAAATGCGATTTTAATGGGGCAGCTCCAACGCACATAAATAAGTTTACGCACGAACATTTCAAAGCTGCTTCTCACTGAACTACGTTTGTCTGCCGCTTCTTCTTACTTTCTCCTCGAAAATATTCTCGTACTTCTTGGTTGTACTACATACATATATTCTATAATATACAGTTTTCTATGTCTTTTACTTTATCACATCAATTTCATTTGATGACTTTCCATTGGTATAGTGTTGCTGACTCGACCCAAATACGTTTGTACTCACGCCATCCAAGTTACACCAGGCGTTGCATAGTCCCCATTGGAGACTACTTTACTCTCAAAACTTGCTATGGAGCTGTTTGATGCTGACTAAACCGAAACCGAAACCGAAACTGAAAATTTGTGAAATGTTAACATTCTAAAATCGCTGAAGATGGCGATGTACGAATACACATCGGTCTCGTAAGTATGAGGGTGACGCGAAGTCAATACTCGCATTATGTTGTTGACGATGCCGTTGATGGTTGATACTACTAACAGAGATGGAAATGAATTTTTCGACATTCAAGCAAAGGGTAGGGACTGAGTGCGGATCTTTTTGTATTTATTGTTGTATGGCTGCCTTCAAGTGACGGTAAAAATACGTGTTCCTCCGGCTTTGTCTTTATGTTTCGCTAAAAATAGCTATTTGTGCGTTTCGCCAGCGCCGTTGCATTTTCTCTGTCTCTTTTGCCTCCTTACAAAGTACACACTCCCTCCCTGGCCGCTTCCGTACTCTACGTCGTTATCACGCCTCATTTTTATTTCTTTACTTATCGGTCTATTTCAGCTTCACGTTCATTTCAACAGCTCCTTTCAGCCTCGGTGTCCCTAACAACCGCCATACCATGGAAAGGTCCAGCACCATCAGTGCGGAGGCACCACCGGTCGCGTCATGCCACCGAATTTATGTCGCGATTGTGGTTTCTCGACCATGTAGTCTTCATACGTGTAGAGCGGTGTAATTTTTAGGCCCGTTTTTTCGGGTATGATTTTGAATTGTGGCTGATCGGTGCTAATCAACATCGGTCGCTTCATTGAGTGCATGTACTCAGAATGTGGCGCACCTAGAGGGCGACGGCTAGTCGGGATGTTCATTTTCTTGCACGGCTCGGGTTTGGTATCAACGTTCATTTGGCAGTTTTGGGCTGAATACTTGTTTGGCTTGTAGATGGAGAATATGTTATTGATTAGACTGAGTGCTGAGTGACCACCGGCGGAGGGGTGAGGTCCACCGGTGGTTGGCTGTTTGGTCTGTACTTCGTGATCTGTGTAGAAGTTGTTATATTTGTATGAGGGTAGGCTATCTGCGACCGGGTACACTTTGTGGCCATAGTTATATGCGCGGTGGAGGGGCGAGCCAGCTTGTTCAAAAAAATGAAAGTCACCTGAATTGTTGGCGCCATGATGTATTGAGGAGCCGTCTGGCGCCGACGACTCCACTTGTGGCGGAGAGGGCATGCCCTCGAGTAGGGATTTCTTTATCATCATTCGTTCCTGCTCACGATCGTGTATATCGATAGGCTGACCGTTGTTATAGCAACCCACACTGACATTCTTCGCCTTCAGGTTGCTTTGCATGTTGCGACGCTGCATATCTAAATCGACGGGACTTGGTGGCTTATCCAATTCGGCCCAATACTTTTCCAAATCTACATTAAAGTCTTCAAGGTCCATTTCGGTGGAGTCCGAGCACGTGTCATCATCATAACGACTAGGTGGTTGTACTTCTAATAGAGACTTACTACGCGCTGGACGCCTATATTGGGCTGCATAGTGTAAACTTGGTCCAGCATTGGATAGATAGCGCTCGTCTTCGTCTAAGAATTTGTCTTGCATTAGCAGACGTTCTCGTTCATCACGAATGAAGTGATCGAGATCGGTGTCGTAGGCCATGGCGCGGCAGTGTAAGTGTTCCTCCTCTTCGGCTGCCGGGTGGTGGCCGGGACAGTGTAGGCGCGAACGCGACCTGGCAATATGGCGCTGTTGCTGGCGGTGGTAGCAATAGTCATCGGCGGCACAACAGCATACTACCGTTGGTGGCGGCGGCGGTGGCTGCTCACACTCACGATCGCTGTGGCGTTCACGTTCATGATCGCGCCCACGTCCCGAGTGTATAGAGTAGCGCGAGGCCGCTGCCACACGCTGGCTACCGCGTTCCCGTTCTTCGACCCAATCGGCTGTGGTGGAGGCGGAGGCGGTATGTAGGTTCCTGTTGCTACCACCGCTGGCGCCAGCGCTATACATGCCCACGGGCGTGCCACGGCTGCGCCATGTACGACGTCCGGCCGCCGCCGTATAACTCGGGTAGATTTCGTCAAGTAGACAATTGGCGCTGGTACATTGTTCGCGCGCGCAACATGAATGCGGCGCAGGCGGAGGTGGCGGCGTAGACGTCGGCGGTTCGTGAGTCGCATAAACTAGCGTGCTCTCGTCAAGGCTGCTGCTGCAGTAGTAGCCCGCGGACTTGCGGAAGGCCTCTTGTTTATCGCGGCGCGTTGCGCCCGTTTGCGGCAGTTCGTAGTCCATCACATCGAAGGGTGTCGTCTTCGACGTCGTGGCACTGAACGAATACGATTTGGGCACATTGGTTTTCTTCAATATGGATGTGGTACCACCACCTTCATAGGACGTGCCACCACTCATCACATAGCAACTCTGTGACTTTGGATACTGAAACTCCTTACAACTGATTGAACGGTGTAATCCATAACCGGAAGAGCCTTCCCCTTCACCACGCTTGCCCTTACTACCAACATCTTGCGGAGCGTCATCCAAAATATCCTCCACAAAGAACTCATCCTGTTCGCGGATATTGCGAAGCTTACGATATGTTCCATATTTTAGACACTCCGGCACATAGTCCTCTTCAAGATCTTCGGAGCGATTAGAATATATATTATCTGTATACCAAGTGGGGTCAAGTTGTTTCGGTTTCGGTTTAGCTTGTTGCATTCGATCTCGTTTCGATTGACGGTAACTTTCAAAGCAAATGTTTTTCATTCTCTCCAATTTCTGTTCCCTTATGCGCTCCCAGTTCTCCCAATTTTTATCATTTTTACTTCTACTACTGGCAGTGGCCGCATCAAAACCCCCATAGTACTCCTCTTCTGCGCCCCCAGTATAGTCGTCATTGTAATCGATGTTTATATTCTTCATCCCGTGTTCGGCAGGCGGTGCACTGGGTTCGCGACCCAGGTTACTGTAACTTGCGCCACTACCACCATTCTCAGAGACTACAATTCTTATTCTACGTTTCGTTTTATCTAAAAGCTTTGATGACAGCGAAGACTTCTGCGGCTTGTCACGTTCAACTGGCGGTTCTTTTGGCTGTCACACCTCTTGCAGGTACTTAACGGGGCAATAGCCCTGACGATTGTCTGCAGAGCGCACCATCACCATACCGTTGACCTCGTCGCCAGTCTGCGAGGATGCAAAAGAAAAGCAAAGGATTAGTCCAACAAGATCTCATTTGTCTTAAGTGGTAGAAATGGAAAAGGTTTACCTGAATAACTATTTGATCTCGTAAAAGCGTCATACTCTCCCCTCGCTCACCATCGGACACTTGCAAATTATGTGTGACCTGTAACGGCTTCTCGTTGGCATTTAGACGCACACAATATTTGGATGGGAAGTAGCCGACACGGCCCAGCAATTTGCCCTGCCACCAGTCTGGGTCCGAGGTATCGATGACGGTGACCTGCCAGAAACATAAATAAATACGCAAAGTGGTAAAAGAGCGAAAAGGAGACGCACTAACGGAGGATGACAAAGCCCACATTGGTAAATTTAAATATATTGAATGTTGTTCAATCCGCACTGTCTTTAAGGTATTATATTATATATGTTTCGCCTCAAGGACTTTTCCTACTTCACCTTCTATCTATTTGTTTTGGCGCTTTGGATGTAAAAGGATTTCAGTGTTTTGATAACTATCCACACTTGTAGCAATTAATATAAGGCCTTGAAAATTCTCTTATTTTTATGTTATTTCCCTCTCCTCCCCGAACCGAATTCAATGCCAGCATCCTTCGTTTAAGTGCGAAAACATTTGAAATCAACATCAAAGCAAAGCTGCCTTTGGCACCTGAGAGTTCTATGAAATCACTAGATGGCAGAGCTTCGCTGTTGAGCCACTTGTGCTGCAACACAGACACACACACGCACACATGTGCGCACATGCTAGCGTTAAAGGTTAATAAACAAAGCGGAGAAGTTCCACGGAAGCGCAAACGGACGGTTTAAAGAGCGCCCAGTGAAGCGATTAGCCATCAATCGTTTGAACACCCACACCTGCACATAAACACAGCAACAGCGGCGCACATACATATGTCAGTGGCGGCATGTGCTTACGTGTGTGTGCAGGTGAGTGCAAACGGACGCTTTTATCGCCAACCGATCTAATTGACGTGCCTTTAATTCTAATCAAAAGCGCCCGAAGCAACTACACACAACAACAACAACAATAAAGAGGACAAGAAGTTTTTCGCAGCTGCAGCAATTACCCGCCAAGGTGGCAGAATCGCTTTGCAACGTGGCGCCAAGGGCTCTCCTAAAAATTCCAATCATCGCAGCAGCATTATCTTCTCCCTTTCGCTTGTTGTTGTTGTTTGCGTTTGTTCGCGGAATCACGAATTTCTCTAGCCCTTCAGCAAGCACTTGCTCATCGATTTGTGTTATTACGCTATGTTCGACGCCGTTATGCTGTCCTTATTGTTATTGTTGGTCCATCGGTTTTTTTTGCCCCCTTGTTGCGGCGCCTCATTTCGCCTTTGTTTCTGCTGTTTATGCTTTCACATCTTCCTTCTGTTCGGCACTCTCTCACATTCCTCTCCGTCCTTATTAACCAGCAGCGAGTTGCGAGGCGGCTGCTGTCGGGCGCAGCAACCAGTTTTCACTCAAATAAGTTTCCAACGGCGTTTAATAAACAAACAACGAGATTTCTGTTAACAGTGGCATCCTTTATTGTTGTTGCATTGGTTTGTTTTTCATACATTTGTTTTTGTGGAATTACATTGATAATCTACAGAAATGGATGACAATCGATTTTGGCTAAGCATTCCTTTATTCCCTGTGAGAGAGGCTGTTTGGTGCAAAAGTTCGAGTTTTCTAGTTGTTCAATGATATTGAAAGATCGTCTGATCTGATCACCAGCGGATCACCAGGCGGATTCAATAGTGATACAATTAACCTGAAGAGGAGGTCTGACTATCGTAACAGTGTTTCGTATACTAATTTTTTGAAGTCTATTCTACATATATATTTGAAATGCAAGGACAATTAATTTGTTTTATTGCGAAGCAAATCTGAATGAAAAAACTCAATTCCAGAGCTTCTATACCGAGAGAGTACCATACAATGTTACACCTTTCTACAAAACTTCAGGAGGTGTTGGCGCGGGCACAGCTCGTTTTGTTAGTTAGTTAGTATCGAGACTTTATGAATTGTTTATGGTAAGCACCTAACGAAATACTCCAGGGACAAAATTTGGATAATTAGGAGTCTTCAGAATCGACGATTAACAGTCAGAGATCTTATTGGCATCGTTGGAATATCAGAAATCCGCGAAAATCCTTTTGTAAGATCATTTGGGTGTAAGAAAAGTGAATGCACGATTGGTTCCAAAATCGCTTAACTTGAAAAACAGTGTCGCATTATCGTCTGTGAAACAATGCTTTCCGTCTACCAGGATGTCATGAAACGTGTTACTACTAGCGATGAGTCTTGAACCTATGTCTACGACCTGGAAACAGATGATCAATCGGACGAGTATCGTGGCAAAGGTGAGCCGAATTCGAAAAACCACGTCAAAGCAGGCCACAAGACCAAGATTATGTTGACAGTTTTTTTCGATTATCGAGGTGTGATGCACTCCGGATTCCTTTCGACCGGCCAAACTGTCAACAAAGAATACTATTTGAGTGTTATGCGTCGTTTGTGTGAAGCTATTCGTGAAAAAAGGCCGGAATTATGGGTCGACAACTCTTGGTTTTTGCACCACGATAATGCAAGGTCGCTTACGGCATTACTTCTTCATGAAATTTTTGTCAAATTTTCAATCAAAATATTCGATCGATTTAGCACCTTGTGACCTCTGGCTATTCGGCAAACTCAAATGACCAATTCGAGGAAACCGTTTTGAGTCAATTGAAGACATTAAACGTGAGTCTCTACGGCATTGAATGCTATTCGGCAAATTGACTTTAATTACTGTTTCGACGATTGGAAAAAATGTTTGCAGAGGTGTACTGGGAATTTTGTAGTCCCTACATAGATTGTGAAGAATAAATTAAGAAATTTAAAATTATGAACAAAGTCTTACTATTTTTTGCTCCTATATTATATATATGCACACGAGTATAGATCTGGCTTTTGTTGAAAATACTTGTCCGGGTTCTCTTTACACATTAAAGCAAGTATTTTTTGTTAAAGTATCAAACCGCCTATCATTTTTAAATTCATGCCGCTTTCGCTTCATTTTCTTTTATTTTTGAATTTTTCATGATTTGTATTTTGCTCACTTCATTGTTTTACCGAATATTTCGCCTTTGTTTCGCTTATTTTTCGCTAATATATAGGCACCCGGGAAATCGCAACTATCCCAGTAGGAAAGCCCTGCGGTGATGAAGCAAGAGAAACTTGTTTCTTTCCCTCGTATAGGGATTTTTCAGAACAATTGCTGCTTTTTAATTGATTTATGTTCTCTTGTTTGTGTGGACGATATGGAAAGCCGTGGGTCGCAGGGTTATGTGCCGTTAGCGCAGCTGCAAATCTGAATGTTGCATGTAACATTTGGGCTTTGCGCAGCTTTAAATATTTCATGATTGGCTTGAATCAGCGCGCCGCAGAATAAATGCATTTGAAGCCATAAATAAACTTACAAATATCTGAGCTAAAGCCATGTCGAAAAACGCGCGGAAATAATTTTTATTGGTTTCCTTGGCAAAAAGCCTCCGTATTTATCCATTTAATGAAATATGCTTTCGCCCGGCCACATGTGAATTTATTAAAACATATTAGCTTTATTTATGACAGAGCAATTTGTTTCCATATTCGTTATTGATAAGGCAGCTACCGTTACAATTTGCAACCTACCGAATTATTTCCGTTTTTTTTAATATTCGTTGATATTTAAAGCGCTTGATGAAAAAGCAGAATTGTTAATACCCCACCGGTCAGCTGAACATTTTGTGAAATGCGCGAAAACTGCGAAATATTTGTTTCTGGTGATACTGCATCGCGATGTTGTTAACTTGGCTATAACCGAGTAGTGGTGTCTACGCCAGTATAGAAGAAGACTACTGCATCATCCGTAATCGAGTGTGCGAAGGTGTGACTGCAAGGTGGATCGTGAGTTTAATCTTGACAGAGGCGAAATATTAAAGTTCTCACGGTGATCATCCCTTGAGAGACAAAGTAAAGCCTCGGAGACCATAAGCCATCTAAAAACATGGGGAAAGCTCTGCCAACTAACTAACAAAAATTCAAGTTCCAGAAATTTCAATATTAACAAAAACATTTAAATTAGGATAGATAAAGTTATATCATTTAGACACATGGAGCCCTTACTAAGTGTCGATCGAAGTGTACGATCATTTTAGGACAGAAATTGGAAATAAGATTCCAGAGATCAAACTCCATCGTGGGTATCAGGATTCAAGACAAACTCTTCCTATAGACTAAATCCTTTATGACTCTTGGGTGCAAGGAAACATTATTTGAATGCCTGCTCATAGAATCATGAAAGAAAATCCCGCTGTAGAAGCGGTTCCAACTAGCCCAGCCTGTGGGCTCGCAACAAGCTAAGAAGGAAAAACTTAGGAAAGAGGATAAAGTAGCAAGAGAGACACTGCCTATACACAGTTTGTTGGAGCAGGACAAAAACCCTAATAAATCGTGATAGCATCATATGCAGATGGTTACCCACCCTACGGAAGGAGATGAAATGGAAATAGTTTGAAGCAGGAGATAGAAAAATGAACGGCTCACTTACCTTGTAACCAGCCTTCAGGTCTAACTCATCAGCGTGGCGCGCTTTGAAATTGTACAGAATCACATACAAATTCGTTGGCAATAAGCGGTGAGATTTCTGGCGAGAAGAATTTAAAAAGTTATCACATTAATGTGTTTCTTACGTCACAGTTTCTGACCAAACAAAACTCAAATAAAAGAAAGATACAAAGAGGAAAACAAAAGCAAACAGTAATTGTTAAGAAACAAATACTTTTGTGACAAACTGTTTGTTAATCCATTGAATACATCTCTGGTATATAGAGCAGAATGGGGGTATTCACGATGACTGTCAATCGGCCGATAATCAGACGAAGTAATCAACTTCCTCGAGTTGACATCATGAATCAGCACGAATGTTTGGAGCGCATGCCAGCCAATGTGAATACCCCCATTGCGGAGCCATCAATTTACCGAACAAATGGACAATCACACTGAAGAGCAACTGAAAACCGAAACTAAACGAACTGAAAACGAAATACCTGAAATTGCCTTACAGGTGAGGGGCACGGCGAGGTGCTCGCCGACGACTGCGACTTCTCCATCTCGTCCGGCAGGTCGACGCTGCCGCCGCGCATGCCGCGCGTGGCATACAGCAGCTTGCGGCCCTGGTGTGAGGGGCTGGAAGGCGCTGTAAATGCACGTTTGAATGCTGCATTAAATTTGTTTCAAATGGATGGGGGGTGGTTGGGCGAATATGGAACGTGGGGAGGGGAGAGGCGAGTTGTCGGGTGGACGAGTGGACGGTGTGACGAACGAGCAGAGCGTGTGCGGGTGGCAAATGTTGTGGGCCCATATGTGCGTGTGTGTGGGTGCAAGTGAGTGGGTGTGTGTGTTGGGTTGTTGTTGATGTTGTTGTTGCAATTGTTGGCAGGTGTCGGCCAGCGCCGGAGATGGGTGTGTGTGCGTGTGGATGTCGAAGCGGTTGTGGAGTGGCGTGGCGTGCAGTCAGCAAAGTTGTTGAAAGAGAGAGAAGAAGAAAAAGAGAAAACGAAAGGAAAAGGAAAATAAAGCGAAATTAAACGAAGGCACACGCACAAAGTGCAAAAGACTCAATTTTGTTCAGCAATTTAATTCAATTTCGCTTGCAACTAATAACTGTTTTTGCAATTCGCTAATTATTTGCGCCAATGCTACTTAAAGTTGAGAACAAATTACCTTCGGCATACACCGTTACTCGGGTACATGTGTCTCGTGTGGCGTGTGTTGTGTGGCGTAAGCAAAGGTGAAAGGGCTTTGTGTGTGTGTGTGTGTGTGAAAGCAATTGAGTTGGATTGCAATTAAAATGAGCGGCGTGAATGTACAGATGAGCGATTCGAAATTAAAAGTGCAATTAAACCGACATGATTACTTATAGTATACTTATAAACGAGAAAGCGCTAGCTACCAGCGCGAACGCTTTCAAATTAATTTTATTTCGCAACTGCAACTTCATATATATTATGTAACTCAACGCAACAACGGAACGCTTAAGCTGTATGTACATACATGTTGCTATATTATATACTTTACGCTACTTAGATCGGTTATAACTGTATAATAAGTACTTTTTATATATGTAATTTACCAACGAACAAACTAGGAACGCAACAAAATAATTTCAATACGTTCAACTACAATCGCCGAAGTGTTCGCAAAATTGTCTAGATGTCAAATGACTAACGGTATTGCATAGATTATTTACAGATTTTTCTGCATAAAATTTGGTGAAATGATATTGGAATGTCGGACATCACAAAATGTGGATATATGTGTGTGAGTACTTGCGACGTTCGTTAGACCCCAGTGTTGCCACATCTTTCTATTAAGCCTTAATATTTCGAAAAAGTCTTTTCGTATTTCTAATCAAATTTCATCTTATACATATATTCATCTCTACATATACATATACATATATATATATATATATATATATACAAGAATGATAGAATACAAGATTACGACACTAGTTTACAGTTAGTTTTTTTCGGTTTAGCTCTTGACAATTCTTACAAAAACAAATACATTGTGCAACAATTTCGTGACGTCACACTTATGCGTTGAGACGAACAAGCATAGAAATGCATACAAATTGTAAACAGAAAAGTAAACACTTTTTGAAATTCCCAAAATAATATTAATTCATTCGTCTTTGCAGGAAAAATTTCAGTGGAATTTTTAGAATATTGTTGCGAGAAAATGTGTATGTATGTATATAATTAGTTTTAGGCACATCCACAATTAATAGAGTAGCATGTGTGGAAATTGTTCAAATGAAGAAAACCAGTGTAAATGTACTGTTGTATTTATTTAAATTTCTAAGCATAAATATATTAATTTTTTAAAATGAAATGTGCAGTGGCTTGTTGTAATAATTATTATGCAATTAAAGGATCGAAAATGAGTTTTTTTCAGTTTTCCGGCCGATTTAAAAGTTGCCAAAAAATGGGTGTTATTTTGCAAAATAAATGATATATTTAATACTAAATTAATATTTTCACAATTCTTTTATCATAATTTCATAGATCTGATACATCTGAACTTATAATATATGTATATATTTATATACAACACAAGAAACGTCTTCTCCATTTGAATCACAACTTAATAGACAATTTTATTATCAACAGGCCGATATATTTCTTTAGAAATGACTCAATGATTCTTTTCACTCAACAATATTCAATCGCTTCACTAAAACTTTTCATTAAAATCGAAAGAATTAATAATATTTTGCGAATTTACAAAAGTGTTTACTTTTCTGTTTACAATTTGCAAGCCTTTTGACAGTTTTTCACTCTTCTTCTTCTCAACACGTAACTATGACGTTTCATAATGGCGGTCTTCGTAAACTTGTATTCTATCATTCTTGATATATATATATATAGTGAACTTTATTGAACCGAATATGTACCATTTTGGTCGACCACTTGCGACAAGTAATTTTTACAGACTTCTCTTGAAGCCAAATTTACTCCATTAAGGAAGTTCTGCATTGACCGAAACAAATAATAAGGTCAGAGCTCTATGGTGGATGCATCAAAACTTCCTTGCCGAGCTCTTTCGGTTTTTGCCAGCTCATCAAAGATGTGTGTGGTCTAGCGTTGTCCTGATGGAAGACGAAGCCATCCATGGCACACACACACTTTCTGTTGATCAGTTCTGGCCGTTTTTTCGATTGCTTGCTTCAATCTCATCTGTTGTGGACATCGAGCTTCATTTTGTAACCAGCCTTTTTTAAATGGTTCAGACCCTTTTGATAATGAACATTTAAGTTTCTTAGCGACGATCCTGGTCAATATTCTTTAATAACTTCATCAACTTTTTCGACGATAGGTCGACCACAGCGAGGTGTATCTTTCACACCGAAATTTCCAGAAAGGAAGCGTGCAAACCATTGTTGTGCTTCACGAACTCACCTTTCCAACACCATATGGTATGATACAATGTGGTCGGTAGCACTGGAGATATACGACTGCAACGACATCTATTGACAAAATACGAAAGGACTTTTTCGACTGCCCTATATTTCGGTCGAATTCCACAACTAAAGAACTTTTTACATCTCCGATTTGGAATAGTGATCAGAAAAGTGATTTTTAACTGGTAAAGTTTTAGAAACAAGCATAAAAGAAAATCAGAACAATATCTGGAAGAGCGAGCGCATCATGATCTCGAGTAATTTCACCTATTACAGAAAGTATTTGATGTCGGAATAAGATCGGATCCTATTACAAACACTTTCTGGGGAATGTTTAATAACCCCGAACAAATCAAAGAATCATGTAGTACATAGATCAGTTCATTTCTGTCCGTTTGGCACCAAAAACATGTTTTACAACAAACACAACATTTGTAAAAACAAAAGGGGCAATGATCCCAAGAAGCCATTTGACTATGATCTTATATTTATTACTGGTGCTGTTGTTCTGTGGCTCCGCTTGTTCACCTATATTCGAGATTTGACTGCAGAATATAATGACTGATCCTTATTAAATGGAGATTGTGAGTAAAAGTAAAGGGCCAGTGCTTCGAAATCCCCCTTCGGCCAAAGGCGCATAATGGGTACGGTTTGCAAATTTTCTAGGTTCGGTGGCGTATTTGGTGCAGTCGGAGTTAAATTTGTGTTGTTGATTTCGCAAGCACTTGGCATTCAGATATACATGTGTGTCTGTGTGGCTGTCGCGTGTGCGTGTGTGTGTGCGCCAGGGCGCAGGTGTGTACTTACAATGCAAACGGCTATTGTTCGACGGCGGTGTGTTGTGCTCCAAGTGCCCGCCGGATCCGCTGTGGTAATATACACTGCCGCCACCAACAACTGTTGTTGTGCCGATGACCGGCTGCTGGCGCCGACGAATTTGACCGTGCAGTTCCGTCGATTCCGGCGAGTCCAAGCTCAGCGATTTCATGCGCAAATTCAGCTTTTGCCGACGCGGCGAGTGCGGTGCTGTTGTTGTTGTTATTGTTGTTGGCGATGTGCAATAAATTTATTCGTGACGGATGTTGGTTGTTATTTTTGTTGTTGTGTCGGTTGGAGGCGGTCGTGTCAAATCGCGTCAAATTATTGAGAAATTTGGTAGTTCAGTTTTGTTGTTGTTGTTGTTGTTGTTGTTGTAAGCATAATACGACGATAGCCATTCGAATGCGACGTTGTGTTTTATTATTGTTGTTGTTGTTGTTTTTTTTTTTATTGTACAACATGTCGTTTGATGAATATTTGATGATGAATAGATTTAGAATTGGTTCGGAACACAAAAAATGTTGAAGAAAAATTTGTTTCGAAAAAATGCATTAATTTTCCATTATTTCAACTATGCAAACAACTTACAACTAATATCGGAACAACTAGGAAGTAAGTAGTATTGCTAAATATTATGCTTAGGTAATAAAGTAGGAAACATTTAGTGAGCAAAGCGGTTGGAAAGTCTTTTCTTCTCTTCAATTCCAATTCGATGTCGGTGTCGGTGTCGGTGTGGGTGAGTTGTGTGTGTGCACTGAGCAGATCTGTGAGGGTGTGGGGAGCTTGGCAGTCTCTTTTGTGAGTTGAGCAATTTCTATTTCTGATTTGACTTTCAAAAGGAAGTTTCAATCTGGATAAAGGGTGTTTCGTGTTTATCGTTATAGTAAGTATGTAAAGTGTTTGAAGGAACAAAACGTGCAAGAACACAAACAAAAGCTTAAGTCTACACATCCGTTGCGCCTCTAAGTTGGCGTGTGCTGGGTGCATGGCGTTGCGGCTCTGCTTTTAGCGGCCGCCTGTCTAAATTGTGCTTCATATTGACATTTCGTGCAGGCTTTATGGTGGACACTTCTACTCAGGCACTAACATATATAACTCAAAGGCCGCTCAGGCGCCATTTCGGCGCTCTTTCACTACACAATTGCAAGAGAACGAAATGTTTGGTTGCAGGTTGCAGGTTGCAGGTTGCAGGAAGGTGGAACTGTGGAATGGTTTAAATTTTAGAAAAGAAAATACACAAACAAAACATAATAGTACCAACACAAGACGGACACACGATTTTCATCTAAGCGTTGCTTCAGCACCTTCCTCTTAAGTTTGTGAAACTATACGCGATCCCATTATTTCACATATTTTGCTCAGATATTTACATATTTCCTTTTTATTACTAGCGAAATTCGTTAACTACACCAACAACACAATTGGCCTTTAGCCTTCATTTGACCCTCACGTGTGTAAAGAACGGGCAAATATTTACTTAGTGCCGTGCCGTTTGTATGCCAGGCTCTTCGGCGTTCGGTGACGACCCGCTTTGCCTGAATGGCCCACAGTAGCTCCTTTATTTTTAAAATTACGAACTCAATTAACTATGAAACTAATTTATTAAAGCGCCATGAATAAATCATCTCAATCGGCGCTGTTCGCTGCGACAGAGTTGCAATTGGCCACTTCGTGTGAATAATTTAGCTGTCGCGTGCACTGAACACACAGAGCCCACAAACAAATAATAATGCAAATGTGAAATCGAAAAAAGTACTTTTTTTACATTCGGCGAGTTGCCACATGTTGGCAAAATATTTGTGCGCAAATAAATAGAAAACAAATAAAACAACAACAAATGTTTACCTTAGATGTGTTTGATAAACAATATTTTATTTAATTTTTATACAACACACACACACGCTGCTAACACAATACAACTACAACAACACTTAATTATATGTAATTTGTGCAATTTAATTATTCTCAAGTTTAAAACACTGAAAAATTCACTGTAAACAAGCAACAACACAACTAAAAGTACGATGAGTGGGAACAATGGCGATGGCAAAAGCACCGTTGCGCTGAATAAATTATACGAAATCACTAAATTATATGAAGCACTGAGTCGTGATAATTAACGGGACTTACGGAAATCACCGCCGAGCAAAATTAATGCTTACTAAGCGCTTTAAATCAGATCTAGTAGGAATACACGGAAAGTACAACAATAAATGATTAATATTTAATTTTCAATACAACAACAACCAAGACACGCTGAATGCAGTCACATTTCGTATTTTAAATCAGAAAAAGTAACGGAAAGCAAAAACCGGTCGAAATAATAGAGTGAGAAATTCAATAAATTAATTACGTGAATTATCCTTAAAAAGGTTTTTGCGATTCGCGAAAAAATGGCATGATTCCTGGCTGCCGAATACTCTCGGGTGTAGTTAACGGTAATTAGTTACACCCTTCTAATTTGAGCCACTTCATCAGTACTTAACCTATCGACTAACAATTATACCGTACAACTATGAAATCGTATCTCCCTAAAAGCTTTTTCAATTTTCATTTAATTAACTAAGATTAACAATACAACAACAATTTGAGTATTTTATGGAACACTGTGTAATATATTGAATGAAATTAAAACTAAACCGATTGACAGCCGAAGCGAGCTTTTCACGAAAAATGATTTGAAAAGCTTTCAGCTTTAAGCTTACTGGAACTAAGTATGCATATCCTAGATCCCCGGGCATTTCAAAAAGGAACTACGAAGTAGAAGTAATGAGACACGCAGAGCAAAACTCATTTCAGCATCCGATTTTTCGAGCAAAATTTATGAAATAGCTGACGCATTTAAACTACTTTAAGCTATTGATTTTTTATTGAAAAAAATTTAGCCGGAATTGGTTACACAGTGTTCCTGGCTGTAGTCCTCCCTTAATCCTAAACTATAATTAACAGGTATTATTAGTTATTATTGCTGTCACTGAGGCTTTAAATTTTGGTTAAAAGGTTCATTGAACATTCATTAGGGTAGGTCAGAAGGGCGGATGCACTTGGGCTTTTAGACGTAAAGTTAAGATAATATTACGAGAACTAAACATAGCATTCAAAAGAGGTTCTAAACAATATCAAACGATGCGACCGGGAGCATGGACCGCTCCACTTCACTTCAAATCCAATTCAACGAAATCCTGCAATCGGCTTAACGGTGCCACTCACGATGCAGTGATGGGAGTCTTGAGTTTGCTTTCACTTTTAGCACTCTTCCGCTTCCCCTTCTCAGAACTCACTTTAGTTGAACGCGTTTCTTTGCTGTTTTGGCGGCAGCTTTGCCGCCGCTTCTGCCGCTTTCACTGGGCGCCGGCGTGGCTCCTCTGCTGCTGAGCGAGGGCGTGGCTCTGCTGGCGCAAGCAAGTTCACTCAGCGAGGAGACGTCCGTGGGCGCTTGCTCGCTGCTGCCACTTTGACTGTTCTTGAGGATTTTCTTATTCAGCATAAGCGGTTCGCCGAGAGGGCGCGTTGGACTTGGGTTGGTACCTGCAACTAAAGAGATTGTTTGCAAAGTGCATCAGTAAAAAATTCTCTCTGTCATTCAGGGTTAGTGGTCGCTGGGTTAGTCCGAATAAGCACGCTTTCATTGCAGTTGCCAGGACTCATTTGCTTTGCTCGAGGAATGTCTTTGTGTTAGTAATCCATTATTAGATTTGATGAGGAGCTTCTTTTAAAAGCGTGGTTTGTTAGTTGCTGTTAGTTGAAGGCTCAAGGGTTTCTGTTTTAGCTAAGATAGCATCAGTTTGCTTAAACATTCCAACATAAAGACAACCGTGCCTTCTTAAGACTACTGTGTCCTCGTTTTATGTACGTAAAGGTCTGAAACAGCAATTTCAAAACTCTATCGACCCAAACTCCGATTTTCAAAAGTGAATATCAATTGGAAACACGTAGTGATGGACTCTATATATGCATATTAGTTGTTGTAAAGATCGAACTTACTTCCCCTCCCACAATCCCCAAACTGAACTTCACAAATTATTATGAACGCGACCTTATCTGCTGAATTCAACAAATTGGATATTAAATCATTCGAGACACATTCTATTTGTGGCGAGAAAATCAATATTTCCCGAAATACTTGTGGCCTAAAACTGTGAGTCAGTGTTAAAAGCAAACCAAAAATAAAAAACAGCAACAACAAAAAGTTCACGAAATAGCCGTGAGTTCTCGCTACGTTGGGAAAGCCCGCCGGCGTGACTGACGCCCCGAAGCGACAGCGTGTCAGTGAAAATAAGCCAATGGCGAAAGCAACAAACACAAGAAATTCGTCGAGCGGCAATAAAATCAATGAGCGGAAATAAATACACGCACTCAAGGCGAAAAATTACAGCAAAAACGCCGAAAAGAAGAGAAGTAAAAAAGCATGTACATGAACACACGGATGTGCAGTTTGGCAGAAAATCGCTCACCAAAAAAGCAAACCGAAACCATTTCCAAATTCGTGCGTGTCCAAAACTTTTCGTCGAGCACACACTCACATATGTGCACTTTTGTATGTGTGTATACGTTTTCGTATTTGCACGAGTGTGAAAGTCTGCGCTCAGCCATTGGTAGCTTTTACGAGTAGGCGCGTCTCTACGCTTTAGCGCAAATAACGGTGATAATAATAATATCACTTAATACTAGTCATAATAGCGGTAGTTATAATAATGTCAATAGCGGTAAAACAGAAAGTAAAACCGGAGAGTGAACAGTAAAATAGAGAACAGTTGGCCTGCTTGAGGTTGCTCATACGCCCCGGTGGTCGATTGCGTTTATGCAGGAATCACTATAGCCTATTCTTAAACGTTATTGCAGTCTTTTAGAAGGCATTTTCCCTGATATAATTTTCCTTCATCAAAAAGAACAACGGTGTTGCAAGCAGAGAACAAACTACTCTCCCTTCTTTATTTGGCTATCGAAATTTAAGAAATGTTTACAAACTCAAGGAAGAGAATATGGCGCTTTGCAGTAGTCTTTTGTTCGTGGAAATTATATATGCGAAATCCGGTGATTACCGCCATTAACAAGCTAGGCGCTTTAAGCTTCACTGTTTGCAACCACAACAATAACAAGGTTGTTATAGATTTTTGCGCCAACTTCATAGAAATGCGTCTTTTGTTTCGCTGGCTTCAAAAAAAAAACAATAACAATAACGAAAACAATCACCGACGACGAGGATATGCATTTCGGTGCATAAAATTACGGAAGTATTTAGGAAACGAGTTGCGGAAGCGGAAATGATTGTGGCGGAGTTAGCGCTTCGCCGGGAACAACGGAATGGGGACAGACACGACCAGCAAAAAACGACGGGAATACGCAGAAAGCTTGAGGAGAAAAGGCAAGCAAAAAATATAAAAAAAAATGCTACAGACTACGCGCTTCGGAAAATGAGTGTATTGCAGATGGCTAGAGAGGACGCTCGGCCACATATTTATTACCATTTACAGGGATTTTCCTTTTGCATTTCGCATTTGTGTACACACGTTTCTCATTGCTAATTCGTGGAAATCGCGCTCGAAATAATTCCGCACATTCTCCCATAAAAGTCGAAGCGGGCGACGGGAGCGTTGCATTAAATGAAATTAATTGTGGCACTCACATTAAATTAATCAGCGGAATTCAAGGGCGCACGAAGCGAGTTTTTCACTCAAAGCGCCAGCAAATAATTCAAATGCTCCGTCTGCGCTCAGCTAAGGCTCAGGCTTCACACGCCTCTTGCGCGTGATTTATCAACTGTTTATTTTTGGCTGCCATAATAAAGTTTTAAATATGCTCGCCTCTTCGTCGTTTTGCGCTTTCGCCTCGCTTTCGCCCCGCTTTCCAGCTGCTTTATTATCGCAGATTTGCTTTTGTTAGTGTGGTGCCCTTTGAGCGCTCACTTTCTTGGTGTTGATGTTGAGTGTTCCTTTCGGCGAGTTTATTTACATAAATATGGAACATAAATACTCCTTTGAACTTTCGGAACTTCCGATAACTTCATCCAAACTGAGCACACGGCGGATGAGTTTGAATTAGAGCGTTCGCTGCCTCTCGGAACTCTGGGGTATTGAATTGCGCTCCTTGGCACATAGTGTCTGCTTTGGCCAACAAATTTGAAAAATTGTGCTTCTCGTTACTTGGGTCTTTAAAGAGTACAGAGTTTATTTTCAGTACTGACACCTTGACCTTGAGTGACCGACGGTGTTACATTCTTAAAAATGTGTTCGAAACTTTCGTTGCGACGCCAGGTTTTGTAAGAGGGGCGACAACGTCGGTCTTCATTGCGGGCCTTCAGTCAGTAAAAACGGCTGATTGCGTTCAGTCTTTAATGCGTGCAAATACTCGCTGTAACTGGCCTTCAAATACATAAAGTAACAGTTAAGGATGGCTGGTAAGTTATTTACTTGTATAGAAAAGTACGCATACAAATGTAATGGAAGTGTGTGTGTTCAGCTGGCAGTTTTAAAATGAAAAAATCACGTAGCAGAGGGAACACCAACAAAACATGGGAAAGCATAATGCAAAAGTAGCGAAAGGCAGTGAAGTTCGAAAGGAGTGTATTAATTCATAAATTTGTGCCCACGCTCAGGCAGTTCCACAGAAAAGAACAAAACTCCTCAATGAAAAGAGGAAAACAATAGCAGCAAAACAAAGGCAACGGCGCCTCACCCCTTAAGGGCTTTTATTGCCACAAGTTATGATATGGTTGTTTTATAAGCCTTGTTTACATTACGCCAAGGACGCAAGTAGGCGAACACGAACTCAAAAGAGGAGCGCAAAACACAAGCAACACTTTTCAGTTCGCTGTAGGAAGGGCCACGAGTCTAGCGACCGCAAAGCCGCATCCGGTTTTAGTGCACTTCTGTGCCAAACTGTTGTAAATATGTATGCAGATATAACAGGCTGTGTGTGCTTTAAAAGCGGGCCTTTTTGTAATCCGCGTTAATTAATAATAGTCCCGTTATGAGGGGACACTGGCGACAAGTAGTCCGCAATGAACTAGTCATGTACTAGTTACTCTTTTCGAAACTGAATTACGAGCATGTAACTACAAAAGCTTTACAAAAGTTAACTAGTTAACTAAGCTGCAATGTCCAACAAAATAACGATTTCGCTGCTTAAATGGCGAATTCAAGAATTGAACTCCATTTGGTGTCAAATCTCTCCTGGAGATGCCCTTAGGCGTGTACCTCTGCACACAAAGGCTAAAGTAATCCAGTCGGTGCTAATGTGTGCGGTGCCCATATAATTAATTTGAGGTGCAGGAATGCAGGACAAAATATACGTCAAAAAAACAAGATCTGTGACTAGGTTAATTGCAAACAGGGTTATCAGGGGATTCGCAGGAAACCGCAGTCGGAGTTAGGGTTTAGTACGCAGGCGTACTGAGCGCAAGTCTGGTATGATGATCATTACTGGGCGTGGTCCCGAAAGAGGTGTAAGATTAAAACTATTCGTACAGCTCTGTCTGCACAGCGGTCCCATAAAGGCATTCCATTCGAAAACGCTGCAAATTCTATTTCTTCCGGTATTTTTCTGCCACTAATTGCAGTTGTACGCGGTAGGTTGGCCACAAATTGTGTGCGTGTGTGAGCGAGAGTGCGACAAGCATGTGTTCGGTGTAGAAAGCTCCGCCGGTGAGCCTCGTTGCGACTAACTCAAACATGGCACTCATACGCTCTGCCAACCACTTAAAGCGAATAACGGTGAGTTCTAAAAATTCTCCGCTTTAGAATCGCATTTTCATAATTCTTAATTGCGCGAGTTTCCCTGCGCTTAGCACATTTATTTACTTGTCCATTTCTAAGTGCATGTGTGTGTGTGGATATGTGTGCTTGCGCATATTTTCATATAATTAAATGAGATATGTTTCAGGGTGTACTTGATAGAATAATCGCACTTATTTTTTGAAATGTTGTACAAATAATTTTATAATTTTTGGAGCTCCTTCTGCCTCCTGCCATATGTGGTTGTTTGTGTGGTGCAGACTGGTGCCTGTGAGCTTCTGGCATTAATTTAAATTTTCTGCTCTGCGTTCACTCGAAAGTGGTCACTGGACTTCCACTTTACACTAACGAGCAAATTACGCTGGCGACACGCTATCATAAGGTGTCTGCGTTTCGTGCTGAGATCTGCTCTAAACCCGGTCCGCAATCCTAGGGCGGCAATTTTTACATTTTCTAATAATTTCAAGGATTTTCATTGAGTAAATTAAAAAACGTTTCATTTATCAAACAATTCCTCTTGTACTTTGTTGTTGTCCTATAGATATTTTACTTCGAAATGAAGACTAAAAGTGATCGCAACATGATCGCGGCGGCCAAAAATCAGAAGAGATTATAAAAAATGTAACCTTATTTTAAAATTGAAATATTTTTCAACTCGAAAGAAACCAATTCAAGACACGGATGAGTTGTCTGACCCTATAAAAACGCTTACTTCGATCTGATTGATTTCTTTTTGTCTCAGCATGATCATATAACATAAAGGGTGCAATGAATTCAATGACGTCATTACTTTCTACAAAATATAAGTTGAAAAAACTATAATAATGGCAATCATAGAAAATAATAGCTTCATTCAGAGAATATGTGTATACATATGTACAGTGTAAAATTAATATTGCATAAAAACATCGAGAAGTGTTCCCACAGTTTAGGAACCGCTTTCTTGTTCCTTCGCCATTCACACTTAGATAGATTGCACGCATCAAGATGACAGTAAATTAGTGAATAAGAAGCAGTTAAATCGTGTCTACTGGCCTCAGTGCAGTGCAGTGCTACCATACTTTGACTATGGAACCTAGATCCACACATTCCTCATAAGATCCAGAATCATTCCACATAAAATTGCAAAGAATAATAGACAGAGGGAGTAAACAGCTATTAAGACAACATTAAGAGAAAATAAAAGGTAGAGGATAAACGAAACAAAGAGTCCGACAGCCAACGAGCGAGCTGCCAAAGAGGCACACAAGTGCTTAAGTACAAAAGTAGGCAAGTATGAGCACAACAACTGAGATGCAGAACACACAGAGTGAGGCAAGTGAGACGGCTTAGACAGTTTCTTAAGTGGTTGCAGCAGTTGGTGCGCAGTTGTTGTAATTACTTTCTGGCAATGATATCGAACGATGCTGCGAGGAGCGCGAACGCAGACGTCCGAACCCCGAAAGCGGACGAAAGCCGGCGAATAGCCGACGCCGCATGCCCGAATCGGCCGTTATCGGTTGCTGTGCCGTTGGTTGATGCGACGATGCCGCTGCTGGTGCTGCCACTGCGGCGCCTGCTGCAGGGCCCGACTGTGGCAGTGACTGTGCCTGCTGTTGTAGTAGTTGTTGTTGTAATAGCTGTTGTTGCTGCTGTTGGTATGCCAGCACGTTGTTCTTGAGCGTCGCCGACGGCAGCTGCGTCGCGGTGTAGTAGTTGATGCCGATGCCACCGCTGATGTACGCCGACGTCGGCAGACTCGCCATCGAGGGGGGCGGTGGCATTTGCATGGCGGCGGCGTTGCCCAGGGACAAGCGGTAGTCTAATGTGTCATTTTGTTTAGCAGAGTTTTCGGGCGGTTGGTGAAATAGTCAAAGTGGGCAGGTCAGTTTGGGGTTTGTTGGTGATCGTGGCGGTTTGTTTCGTTTGGCAAGTTTGGCGAAAGAAAGAGAAAATATGGGGAAAAGGAAAAGTGCGACAGAAAGGGTGACATTGGTTAGTAAATTATGCGAAAACTCTTAAATTTTCTTAATTTTGCTAAAGATAAGTGCAAAAGTTGGAAAGGTGAGCTTATTGATGGCGTTCAAATATTGCTTGCCTAATTATGATTCTTTTCGGATAACAATCATTACACTTCTCATTCCATTAATTTTTTTATACAAATGTGTTACCAAAACTCCGTAGCTTTTCATTTTTGTGATTTCAGAAAATCATACCATTTTTCGTTTCCGAATCCAAATAAAAAATATAATTTTGGTGTCAAATACAAATCGCTGCTTTCTACTCTGATTCACCTGATCAATTAATAGCACCAAAAATCAGCGTTCAGTGGCAAAGAATTTGTTGCACAGTGTATGCATCAAAAGTAATCTCTCAGAGCAGTTAAAACAAAAACAAACGAAAATTTAGACAAAACTTAGTAGAATTCGCAAAAAACTTAAGTGCAGTGAACTGAATTTGTGAAATTGTTAAGCTAGTTTTTAACTTTTCAACTAATAAACAATGCCATGCAGCTAAAACAGAACTAGAAATTTTGTTAAATATTGGTTAGTCGAAAAAGTTTTTCGTATTTTGTCAAAAAAGTAATTTATTTATTATTAAAAATATAAAAAAATAAGTTAAAATTTTATTGGAAATACGAAAGACTTCTTTGACTACACAATATGTTAATGCTAAGCACTAGTTTTTGCCGAAAATGTTTAGGACAACTATGAAATCGTAATGAAGATAGCAAGATAGTGACAAGAAGGAGAAGTACTGGTGGATAAGTACAAAAATCAAAATAAAATTCGCCTCAAAAATGCTTTAAACTGAACTGTTACTAAAATTTCTTCTGAAAAGGAGCAGAAAGCGAAATTTGCCGTCAAAAACCTTTCAAATCTCGATATCATAATTTGTTTTTCGCCAAACTCATATTGAGGTACATACATACTTCCATTTATATATGTGCGTGAGTGCACATATGTGAGTTGGCATTTCCAGCTCATTTCGCGCAATAACACTCATAGACTAGATTCCCAATTGCGCTGTAAACACAATTGACTTTTCCGCAAATCCATTTATCGTTGGAGCGAAGCGAAATCACTTTTCCATTTGCCGATATTCATTGACAATTTTTATGCTCGCATATCCTTTATGGCGAATTGAATTTGCGATATTAGAAATTTTATTGTCCCCTCGTTTGAGGGTGAGTTAAACCACTTGTCAGCGCTAAGTTTCTGTGTGCGCGTGAGGGTAGACATACAGAAGAAGAACAGAAAGTTTTCTACTAAAATTGGCAGAGCTGTGTACAGCTACGTGGCAAAGCGGGACTCGCCCACAAAAGAGCGCCATCTTGGCTCGAGAATGACCGCCCTAATGCCCGTCTTCAAGCGTCCTTCTAGGTATGTCTTTCCTTTGTGTGGTTAAGTACACTATCCCATAAAAATAAACCACACGAAAGCACTTCGTGTGTGCGCGCGAACGTGTGTTGTTGTATGTAATAAGGAGCGGAAATGAATTTTGTGCAGAAGTGGCACTAAAGTGGTGCGAAAGTGCGGCGCAAGCACGTCATAAACTCGAGAGTGGCATTATGAAGTGCACAAACGCACCAACAATCGCACGGACGGAGTGCCTAAAATTCCCTGCGTTGCCGCAAAGAAAATGATGAAAATGCTACTAATGCCAAGAGAAGCGTGAGAACGGTTGGCAGGGGAGTATATGAATATGCCGACGCTGACGACGCACAGCCAAGAAACATCAAGTATATTGGCAACAACAACAATGGCGGCGACAAATTTAGCAGCACGGTTAGTAGCAATAACAACAACAACGCAAACTGATGGCGCCGCTAATGTCATGTCCAGCCACAAAGCAGCGAGTGCCACCTCCTTAGGTGCAGCGACGTAATGGATGAGCCTTGGTTGGAGGGAAATGGCGACGGGACGACGGACTGAAGTGGTTGGGGTGGTGCTGGCCAAGTACCAGCGACGCACTTGACTGGAAAATTACGGCCGCGACGCCATTGTCGCTAGCCAATGTTATGGCTTTCGTTATTAGACAAGTTGTCCTTGTTGTTATTGCTGTGGCCACTGCCATTGTTGCGAACATTGTCGGAGCTGTGAAGCTGCGGTGGCCAGACGACTGAAATTTGGCTGGTGTCCTATTTTTGTTGTCGGACACGGTGCTGGAAACGGTCAGGGACGCCACAACTCTCGTCCGCTTGTCTCTAATCGCCAGTGCTCAGTAAACCGCGAACTCCGCAACAACTGTGACTTAATGGCAGCGAAGTGCGCATAAAGAGACATTACAACGAGCACCGTTGCATGCCACATGCGGGGCGCTCGATGTATAGTGCGGTGATGAAGAGTTCAAAATATTTCCTTGCTCAAATGAATGAGAAAAGTTGAACTCAACGACCATAATCGGCAGGCATCAGCCTCATGTGGAAACGTGCTTCGACCGGTATGAATATCACTTAGGAAACAATATCCACATTAGGTGTATACTTCAAGTGTCAAAATGACATTTTAAACCTAACCTCCCTTGATGAAAAAGCAAAGGTATTCAGTATCCCGGCTTAAGTCTGGTCACAACGACCACTTTACCGATCCTCCCTGTTTTAGCACATCGGTTCAAGAGACAATGTACCATAACACACTGTTCAGTACAAATTAAAGGAGGTCACGAGGCATAATACAATAAATTTATTAACCCTTCTATTACCGTTTATTTGTATAGGCCACCACCGATAGCTTTCTCCATTCTTGTTAACTATAAAATTTTCGAATCAGTAAAAGTATATTTGATGGCATCTCACTCGGAGGAAACTTTTGAGAGGCCACTGTTAAGTTTTCACGTGCAACAAATTAATTTTCTTACATTTACTCATTCGGCACCACACGTGCTCTGGCGCCTATTCCCCAGCCGCCTTTGTGTCGCATTGGCTCTTGGAGGTAAGTCGGGTAACTGGCTTTGATTACTGCGCGAAAGCATTTATTACTCGTTCTGCGTAACGCCTTTCGCTTCCACGCGCCCTCCCATAGTCAAGGCTGTTGGCCGTGCACAGTGTTGCAATTACTTTTACTGCCACAAAGCATTTTTATCAGCGGAATTTTATTACTGTAGTTCGCGACGCCCACTGTTTATGTGGCAAGTTACAGCTTGCAACCAACTGGCGGCGGTGGCGGCGGCGATGCATTCCTGGGCCGCTGCAGCTATCGCGCTCACCTTAACAATGGCGGCCTTATCAAAAGTTTTACAGTTGCGGCCGAGAAGTTTCCTTGTTACACGCTGTGGCGCTGTGCGCTGCTACGCCATGCTCTGCCCTCGGCAGTAAAACACAAGTTTACAGTTGTTGCATGGCCGTTGTTGCAGCCTCGTAATGTGCGACATATCAGCAACTCGCATCGCTTTTGCCGCTCATTTACTAACTATTTGGCAGGCAGGTGCAAGTTTAATAACGGCTGTGACAACTATGGCAGCGCGCCGATAACGCGGGCCGCCGGCGAACAGAAATGCAATTTCCCTTTTATGGGCCATAATTTATTTCCAGCCAGGGAGGGAGTGCTCAGATGATGGTACGCCGTGCTTGAGTTACACTAATTAGGTGCAGCTGTTGTTGTTGTAAAGGTAATAACACAGGTTTAAGGCGAGACCCGGAATGCTTGAAATTCACTTTTTAATATTTAATCAAAACTAAATTTGTGCTACCGTTTTTATCTGAATGAGTGTGTCTAATGTTTAACTCACGTCGGCTGAAAAGCAAATGCACTCATGGAAGAGAGATGCAGACAAATTGTTGCAGTTCACTCAGGATTGGCCACGAGCCATGAATCGGAGTGTGAATATATGAATGCAAGGATTGATGGCCAAAATATTATCGCAGTCGTTCAAGTCTACGCCGCCAAAGAAGATCTTTCCAAGAAACGGCTCAAAAAAAGCTCGAAAAATACAATCAACCGACGTTCAATCCTTCCATCGTCCCTCGACTTGCGGCGACAACGTGGTCTATTAATCGTTACATTTCTTTGCGTCCTGTCCGTCAGTCCGGTCCTCACGTCAGCGCCCCAGCAGCGTTACCATACAAACGGCCAGAAAGCGCCCGCGAGGCATTAGCAACATCGCCTTTCATGTGGTTTGCCTACGTTGGCGAACGTAGGCGTTACATGGCATGAAATATTTATGGGTGTATGCTGCGCTGCAGTTCAAACTACATTCCTCAATGGAAGAAGGTAATAAAAATGCACGCGAGGCATGGCGACGCTGTCAACGCAATATTTTTTCGCTTTAAACGCCTGCATTTAGGCGATGTTTTATGGACCGCCTTCCACATACGTGCCCCGCGTTGCAAATAAGGTGCAAAGCAGTCTGGCAGACTTGCAGCATCGCTTGGCGAAGCATTGTGGGCTCCTGTGGAAGGGGCGCACCTGCAGCCTCATATCCGCATGCGAAACGTATTGTGGCCGCCTTTGCTTAAGGTCTTGCGCGCACAAGAAACGTGTGTGTGTTTCCTGCAAGCAATTTGCGCAAATAAATACTGGCGGCAACGTTTGGACTTATTTCGCTTCGGTCCCCACAAAAGCACATATGCAACGTCAACGTGTGCAGTTTTGTGGATGCCTATATTTCACATATTTCAGCGACCGCAAGCGCCGGCCACGTGCGTCTTCAAAGTCGTTTAATTTGCAACAGCTTTCACAGCCATTCGCCATTCAACGCAACCGCTAAGCCAAGCAGCCACAAAACTCTCCGGAAAAACATACGCACGCTGTGTAGCGCAGGTTAATGCAGGCGCTTATTGGCGATATGCCCCTTTAGTGCATGGTGGATGAATGGCGGAGTCTCCTAGTTGCCTTCGCAGAAGCCCCTTAGCGAATTGCATTGAAATGGTGAACCGTAAATTAAGTGTTTCCCTCGTTCTACTCCATTTTTGAATTATGCAGCTGCCGCGCGCCCCGATTTTTCTTCTTCTTCTTGTTCTTGCTGCAACGAAACCGGCGAAGCCAATTAAAGGATTTCTTTCCTGCTTTCAACACATATGCGTTAAACGCTCTAATTACTTCATTCCCGTTGGTTAAGCAGCAGGGCTGCTTTCTGTTTTGTTTCATTTTACAACGTTAGTGCGCTTGAAGCATGCAATGCTCCTTTTGCAGCACCAAGGCGTCACTTACTGCGGTAGTGGTGAGCCAATTGTATTTGTGGACTATGTTCGAACGCATTAACGCACACGTCAAAGCGCGATGCTATATATATGTATATTATATATACTTCATTAAAAGGTGATTACTACGATTTCTTCCAACAGTTTTCTTTACAAAAATGTCGAAACAACTGCAGTTGCTGCCTCAAAAGCAAAATCAAGCGCTAATTACAACAGATTAGCTTAAAGGAAGATTCACTGGGGTGGACCTTCTTTGTGTTACTTATGATGGAAACCGTGGTCCCTTTTCTGTTTAGGCACACCTTGGGTTCAGCTTTAAGCATTTTCATTGTGGCAATTTAAAAAACTTGATCCTGAACGCCAAAAATTAAATATAATCATTGAAATAAAGTGAAAGGGCTTCTAGGAAAAATATTCTCGAAATCATTCTGAGGTTTTCTAACAACTGCACTACGGACGCATTTACCAAAAAGTCCATGATCTATTTGCTATACCATTTAAATATTATAAAATTATGTAATTATTAGGCCAATGTGTGTATGTAAGGTAAGCAACCACTGTCACTAAGCGAAATGTTTTACTTGATTATTCTTATAAATAATATTATTTCATACATTACATTATATTATTAAGCAGAATGGCAATCACACGTTTTGTCTATATTTCTATGTATGCATGTAGCAAAGTCAACACAGATAAATATTGATCCTTTAAATACTTTTAATTTTTGCTAACAAAGCGGCGGCAAAGCGCAAAGTCATTCGCAAGAAAGTGCATAAATAGAGAATATTGTTTTTGCGCAAAACCTTCAGCAAAATGCGCAGCTACTATAATACATATATACTATGTATGCAGTACTAAGCATCTAGCAATAAAAGCGGTTCGAGTATTGGCTACTTTGGTTGATTAATATTGTATGACGAGAATGGAGGCATGAGTCAAGTGGAAAAATAAACATGAATCAGAATGGAAACCAAACAGACCACAGAAATCATATGGAAACAGAAGGCTTTGTAAGCATGTTTAAGGTGTGGAACTCGGATTGTTGTTGCTGGTGATATTTGGGTTTGAGTATTGGATAGTGGCTGTAATGGGTTTTAGTATTATATTGGTGTAGTTCGTGAGAAGTGAAGAAGTGAGCTGTGAATGGTGGCGGGCGGCATGTTGAGTGGCAGGAATTATGACGAGTGGCATTGTGTGCAAGCAGTTTTTGGGTAGTTTGTAGACTGGAAAGCCACAAGAGCTTTACAGCTTGCGTGGGCTGTGTCGACGGAACGCATTTCTATGAACGCATTTCAAAGATGTAGGCTTTACTCTGCGGTTGCAAAAAGCTTACAAAGTAAGTCAATTCTGTTTTGAAGGGGAAAATGAATTGTTTGAAAATCACTACAAATAGAATGTAAACAAAACCGCTATAAATGTAACGAGAATCATCAAAATAAGAGCTACAATTAAAAATTGAAAAGTAACACTGGATAAAACAGGATTTGCAGGACTTTGAAAAACGGCAGTGTATACAAATATAATGAGGAAACTGATAACTTTATACAAATACAAACGAGCAAACTAGGGGACAGAGAGAGAGAGAGAGAGAGAGAGAAAGAAAAAGAAATGAGACAAGCGGAAGACACAGCAAAAAGAGAGTAAACTAATATTTTACAAGCCTCTAATTGGAGAGAAAGAGAAAGAAAACGGCACGATGGTATAAATAAAACGAAAAATTGTTCACACGTGACACAGGGGGGTGCATGGAGGAGCTAACTCGAGATTAAGGAAATCTCAACGCATTCTGCAGATGCTTCGGAAGTAAGTAAGTAAGTAAGTAGGAGGAAAGTATTTTTTTCTAAAACGTGTGATTTATCGCTGAACAAAAGTGATGTAAAGTGTGTAAATCTGCATCGAACGTTTGGTGAAAGTGACACAAGATGTCTTCAAAGTAAAAAATTTGTGGTGAGAGGAGGTAGGTGAACTGAAATAGAGCAATCATGGTAGGAATTAAACATGGCGGACCTGAACTGCTCGAGACATCTTGCTGCGGCACCGGCAATCCACCGCTGCGTTGCTGCGCCAGCTCCTGCTGCTGCAACTGCACACCAAGTATCGGCACCGGCACCGGCGGCGGCCGCACGCCCCGTCCAGCGCGCTGCGCCGCCGCCACGGCCGTGGCTGCTATCGCGGAGAGCCCACCCGTACTGCTGCTGCTGCCCGGACCGCCGATGATGCCGGTACGTTCCGGATAGTCGGGCACATTAACGATCTGTATGTCGGGTCCATCCGTTTTGCTGCCACCTTGGACGGATTTGTCGGCGCTGGCGGCTACTACGCCGGTTCCCGTCGTGGACGCTGCAATATTCGCGGACTTAAGTTCGCCGGTTTGTTTGAGTACGCGATAGATTTGATCAATATCTGTGAACTCTGTTCGAGACATGTTTGGAAATTTTGCAAATTGTTGGTTCGTCAAGTTTCGGCACGAAGTGGGATGGGCGTGGCCAATTCGTAAGTTGGGTTTCAATTTTGTCACATTTTAGACGTCAGAAATGAAGCGAGCATGGTGTCGATTGCCAATTAGCGTTGGTCCAGTAGATATTTGTAGGATTTTTGATGAGTTTTTCAGTTCAGTGTCAGTTTTGCCCAAATAAGACGTCGTTTGTGATATACAAATAAAAATTGTATGAGGGGTTTATGAAGAATTTGACGCACGATCGATTAAAATTATAAACACTAATTTTGCTCATTCTTAACAAATTTTTCAAACACATAAAATTTCGAGTAATTGAATGCGGATTGAGGAATAGTTTGCTGTAAATTGTATTAGATATTCATACTTAGCTTAAAGATACCAAAGAGAGTATTGATAATATATGACATATGTCCCTTCTATGAATTCTCAAAAGATTCTAATAATATTTGGTGATCTCTAAAACCTTCTAAGATTATAACAAGCAAAGATGTCAAACAATAATCTTCATAAAAATCATCATAAAATATGAAATATGAGAAACCGATTGCTATTCAGTTTTTAAGAAGAAGAGTCATACTATCGTGATACCATGACTATTGTGATCATTAATTTCTTAGAAAAAGTAAGGAAATATATGTCCTCAGTAACCATGACCCATGTTTTTTTATTTACATCCGCTAACGAAATTTACGTTTTTATGATTAGATTTAAATATTCGTAGGTAGGTTAATATAAACAGGGACATCGCGAAAATTATAACAGGACTTATGGCATAGAAGTGAGTTTAAATCAGGAGGCAAGTTGGATTAGTTTCTTTATAGTTCTTATGATCAGAGTACTCTACTTCAGCGCTCTCATCTTTTCTCTCTCGATCAGCTACATGGAATTGTTCTACGTCATTATGATAAAAGTAATGCTAGCAAGTAAGAAACACTTCTAATGATCAACTACTGAAACGCTACAGAACTTGTGCCTGGCAGAGTGCTCCTAAGATTGTGTTGGTGTACTGAACGAACCGACGAACCAAAACACTTTTGCATTTCTTTGATCGAATGCAAAAACTTTTCACAAATACCACAGTCGGCGCCAAAAGTAAAAGTGCTTTGATGGGTTTCGGTTTTCAGCTCGGCGAGTTTTCGACTTTTTCGATTCTGTTTGTGTTCCGTGTTTGTGTTTGCATGTCGTTGTTGTGTTTTATGTAATTAAACAACAATAAAATTAGTGAAAATAACTCAATGCCTTCTTTTTAAATGTAAAAACAAAAGAAAAAATATTGGCGCAGCACCCAGCAGAAAAGACAGCCGGTATTATTTTCTTACGTCATTGGTATAACTGCTTTAATTTCAAAAGCTGTCCAAAGCTTTTGAAGCCAATTGAAAAAATTCTGCAAAAAGAAGCTCGATTTCACATTAGTAACGCGTCTCTTTCGAATTGGGCAGCAATACAAATAATAGTCTCTTTGTACAGTAGCTAATTGAGCAATTAACCGGCCTTTGCTCGATTAAAACGCTAATTTAGATCGATTTGCCATAAAAAATAAAAGCCGTATTTTACTACATTAAATCTTAATTGAATTCAACTCGAGTTGAAACTGGAGTTCCACTTTGCGGGTTGTTGTCCAGGCTTATGGATTTGGTTGTGTACATTGATAAAATATCAAACAGCTGATCATTTTTAATCAAAATGAAGAACACAAGCAAGTATAACAGCTGATCGTTAGTCGAGTAGCCGCCAGTGCGAAGGCAAAAATTAGTTACTCAATTATAATCTAAATGTAGTAAATTAATTTGGCTGTTCATAAAGCATTGTAATCGACCTCGAGACCGTTAGATCAGTCAGCTGCTCAGCTAACTACCGATCGCTGGTGGCTGCTTTTCCACTGAGCGGCGTCGTGTGGTAACTACGAGTATATAGACATAGATATACATTTGTATGTCTGGCCAGAGTGCCATGATTATGAGATGAGTTGGTGGTATGAGCGCAATTTGAACAATATTTGGATGACGTACTGGCGATGATTAATTTCAATAAGACATGCTATGCCAATCTAAGCAACACAGTAGACTAGACTTTATTCAATTTGTACCAGAACTATTGGATTAGCTATCAATTTGGAAACTAAAACTAAAGCTCGAAAGCAATGGCCAAACATTTAAACATAAACTTCAAATTATATAATGAACATATGCTTATATATATAGATCTATATGCGCCAACTAAAGCAAGCACACGGTTGCATTTTTGCACTTTACTGTAGCCCTTTGCTTTCGTTGCTACTTCGTGTTTCTGGTGTACGAGCACATTTGCACGATTACAACCGATGAATATTTATTGAAATATACGATTATATAGTATATATATGTATTTATATAAAGCGATACTTGGGTGTGACTTTGGTCATAATTTGGGTGTTTGTCATTCAGCGAGCCAATCGATTATGTTTGTGTGTGTGTGTGTGTATGCAGCACCTACGGATGTACGCAATCAAAACAAAGCAAATTACTCTGCAATAATAATTTCTACGATAAAGTATTCTTCTCGTTTTATGCTCGTTAAACTTTGCTGTTGTGTAATCATCTAATTTTTTTGTTTTTGTCTTTGTTTTTTTAACTGCTGATTTTCTTTCGTATACCTAATTGCGCGATGCGATCGATGAACGGCACTTTCTGGCGGAATTTTCGATTTCCGATTGTTTGATTTGCATTGGGCGACGCCGGCAACGCGTTCTCTTCGTCGGCCAGTGTTTGCTGTTGTTGCTGCGGTGGCTTTGATTGTAGCGCGAGTGGCGGTGGCGGCGTTGGCGCCCTTATACCCTCCTCAGCCGGCCCTTGAATATTGCAATTGATGGAATTTTGTACTTAATTTGGTTTCACACGGGTTATTCTGAGTATTTTTGCAACGGAAATGTCACCCGTCTGATATGGAGTGTATGAGAGGCAATTTGCCGGGAGGATTACGAACGATTTAAGTGTCGCCATTTACTCAACATTCACACACAACAAAAGCAAATATTTTTATATTTTAATACCTAAAATTAATTTAATTTTATTGTTGTTGAACAGTTATTCGAATATAAATTATCATAAATATTAAACAAATAAAATCGTTAATAATTTTTATTCGCCTTTTATCTTAATGAGTCCGAAAGCTCATTCGGTTCGCCATCAAATTGCTTCAAAGAAACCGAGTGCCACGTTCTTTCGGCAGATCGCTTAAATCATTCGTTTTTTGTTTTGCTTTCCAATATTAAGTTTATGAAAAAAATTGTGTTTTTTTATTTTCTAAGAAATCAGGTCGTGCATGAGATTTGGAATCAGGTTAATCGAAAATATAAATCAGAATAAGAAACGAGACAAAAATGCAAGTGTATGTTTGGCGTATAAATGTAAGATATATATATTTGTGCAAGAATTTCCTTGAACTCTAAATTCGCTTCTACAAACGCGCGACTTTCGACGTTTCTCGGAATCAAATTTCAACATTTTCTCCCTTAGTATTTACAGTTAGTTTGGCAGCGCAGTGACTCCGAGTAAAATATTTCTTGAACGTGTGTTGTCTCTGCGCTTTCATTCAAGTGTTTCTGCTGCAATTGGCTGCCAAGTGCGCTGCAACTTCTTGGCCGAGCAGTTTGAGCTCTAAGATTCCCTCTTCGTTTCCGCTTTTTGCTCAAAAGGAAACTTAGTTGCGTGTGTTGCACGGCTGCCGTGCTGCCAAGCGCACAAAAGTGTCAATCAGCAGCAAATCAGATTGTCACAATTGATTTGTCTGCTCATCAGAACTTACACCGCCAACACTCACCTAACATATGCAAGTATATCTATGCACTGCATAGTGAAGAGCATTTTCTAGCTTAACTTAAGTGTGTCGAGTGTGAAATGGTTGAAGGGAGGTGTTTGAGCATCCAATTGGCGATTCGACAAGGACTGCAACGAAACTCAATCAAAGTTGAATCAAAGCCGCTTTTGTGGCTGCTGCTCCAGCCTGCTCCCTGCTTAACACAAAGCGCCTCTTGAATCGCATATTTGCTTAGATTAAAGGCCTCTAGACTTACAAGTAATATTTCCATAAAATATGTTCTTAAAGGAAAACGTTTCTCATACTGAAAACTCAAAAGAAACATTATGTTACTGGCGTTGTTCTTGTCTTAAATCTATTTCTTCTAGCGTCTTCCACAATTCTACCGCTCTGAGTGTGGGCAATGCAATTTCTTTAATGGCACTTGAACAAAGTAAATCAACAGCGATGGAGGCAAGAAGGCGCTCAAAAAGAATTCGATGGAAATGAGCTTTTGCCAACTGAATGCTCCACACGCCATCCCTTCTCCCACCGGCGCCGTCCATTGCATGGGCAAATGCTCAGCAATCAATCCGGCACTTGAACGTGTTTTCTGCGGGGAGAATTCATAGGCCAGCCTCCTCTTTTACAATTATAATGCAAATAAGAAAGGGCGAAAGAAAGGCGAGGAAGCTGCATCAATAGTACATAACAAAGCGGAGGTGCGACGGGGGCAAAGCAAATAATGTTGCAATAAGAAATTGCAATTGCTCAAAGTTGTCTTTGGAAGAAAAATAAAGCAGAACAGATTGTATTCCAATTGTTTCTTGTAGCAAGTACATGTGGCTGGGTAAACAGTGAGAGAAATCACTTGCTTTCGCTTCTCTACTGCAAGACAATGCCTTAGAAATTCATATTTTTTCGGTTTGATTTTCTTTCTTTCGTTTGCCATGCTGGCTGTTGAGCCGATGTAACGGTAAATATTGTCGGCATATGACAATGCAAATTGAAGGGAAAGCCTCGCAGAGAGCGGAGCGCGTTTCGTTAGTGGAAAGCGATGCAAATTTCATAAGTATGCAACGATGGGAAATATGTCAAATGCAATTGAGGACTTGAGTTTCTTTCGATTAAAGATTCGCCTGTGCAAATATTCAAATGAGTATGAACTTGATAAATCAGATTGCAAGTTTCTTGTACAGTGAATCTATGTGAGTTCGGAAAGGATTTTGGTTGCACTCGGTGGTAATTCTTCTTTCAGATAAAAGATGCGGGAACCTAAGCGCAAGTTCTTCGCGTTTTGATATTGGAGTACTTCCGAACACTTGTGGTCCAATTAAGAGAAAATTTAAGGTTGCTTTCTCAATGTCTGGTTACCAGCCTTTATGCCCAGTTAACAGAGTTGTCCGCTTAATGTAGCGTCCATTTAATGGAGCTTTCACTGTATTTTTTATAATTTTTTTTTTATTGTTTTTGCTATCTTATCTTCTAGGTTGGTTCGAACTGGACATAGTGTGCTAAATTTTCCTCAAATCGGTTCAGTACTTAAGGAGTCCATCGCGGACAAACCACGTGACACATAAAATTTATATATAAACATAATGTTGCTGGAATCTTTGTTTGTTAGTCCCTACACCTGAGTTGCCTAGTCTCCTACACCTCCCGGTAAATGTGATTTTCGAAAACTAATATTTAAGTCTCGGGTTTGGTTACTAACATTTGATCTTCGGGTGTAAGAGATATGAGAATTTAGTGTACGAAGTACTTAGTTAACTGATAAATAGAAAAAAGTTATTATTAGATTGGTGATGGACTTATCATTAGTCGTTGCGAACATGTATGAGTCAGCTCATTAAGTGTTGATGGCTACACATTTTTGTTGTTTACGCGTAATTCTAACCTGCAATTCGATGTACACACATAATGGGAAGAGTAACATAAAGGTGGGTTTACGATACCGTGTGAGGGCACTTAGCTAAGTAGTAGAGTTTCTAACAAATTTTGATAGATTTTTTCTAATTTCAGAAACTAAGCTATAATTAAGATTAGAATTAAGAAGAATTGGAAAAAAGAGTTATAGTTTCAAAAAATAAATAAATAAATAAATAAATAAATTGCCGATTTAAATAACGAAAAGAAATCCAAAGATTAAAGACGTTGAAAAGTTTTAGAAAAAACGAAAAATTGTTGTTTTGTGTAAATAATGTATTGGCAAATAGCTGAAGAAATCAGGAAACACACTATGAAGCTCTATGTCATACAGCCCTAAACCTTCAAGAGTAAACCGCGCCGCCTATTAGCTGGGATATTCTTCGCCTTCTGACTCGAGGACCCCAACTGAGCATAAGCTCGTTACTTTCTTTCTTGCTCGTTTAGTTGTTATTGTTGTAACAGCTTTTGTCAACTCATTCACAAATGCACTGTTTTTTCGTACAACAACAAACCGCCCTTTAATTAGCCCCGCTATGGTTAAGCAAATATTAGTGCAACATATCAGTGGAGGTGTCGGCAATCAACATTGGCAACGTTCAGAACTCACTTTCTTCCTCGACATCGGCGCGGTTCTCCAGCTCCGAAGTGCTCTTCTGTCGCCGCAGTAGCTTCTGCTTCGGCTGACAGCGCGGCAGTTGAGATGCGCAGTCGCCATGGGCGTTCAGTTTGCAAATGCGGCAGCGTAGTCCCTGACGTGTGTGGCCTGCGGGCAAACAAATTTTATTTCAGATCGTTAATGTGTGCCTTAGCGTAATTAACGGTAGTTTTATGAGTGCGCATGCGCAATGGCTTACCTCTTAGTATTTGTGAGCAGACATCGCAGGCGGTTATCTTCTTGTAGGTGTACTCCTGCAGGTGGTGGCTGCCATCCTCGTTGGGACGCAGCGGCTGTGAGGACGAGCCGGCGGCTCCATTGCGCCTAAATTGTCGAGCAAATCACAAGAGAATGGAAGCAGCATTAGTGAATATATAGCATATAGTCTAAAAATATGGATCTCGCAGACGACTGGACAAATGAGTATGAATAAAACGATAAACAAGTAAGAGGAAATGAAGACAAAAACTATGAAAAACTCAATTAAATATGTACATAAGTTTAGCTTAGAGGAAAACACTTGAGCAATACCAATCGAGAGCAACATATAATGAAGTCGAAATTGATGTAGAATTTAAAAACAATTGAGGCTCAAAAGAGACTCTCACATTACATGATTACAAGTACAAAATCGAGTAGTATTTAATTTTTCTCTATTTCTCATTTTCAGTTGGAAACTTGAAAACAACCGAAAATTGATTCATCTTCAACGATTTTATTACGTCATTCTTCGAACATCATTACCCTGCAACCCAAAAATTGGCCTTCGGGCTAAGCCGCAATATTTAATTATGTTTGCTCCTCAGTACAAACTCCCCATGAAGTTGTTGCTCTGTCAGAAACGTACTTCAAACTAAATTTCCATCTCTCATAACATAATAATAAGCAAATAAAAAATTTATATTCCATTTCACAGTTACGATCACCACTAGGCACGATTGATTCCTCGAAGCCCCGAAAGACGCACTGAGGATACTGAGTTTGCCAAAGTAAGCGCCTTCAGAACTCCCGCTATGAAATCCATCGAAAATACTTGTTTTACTTTCATAAACGGTAAGGACTTGAAGTTGTAAATTCTGTGTGCTCCGTTACGTATACGCTATGACACACATGTGAACTGAAGCGCGCATCGAGTTTATGCTCAGCGTTTTTGCGGCGACTGTCGGTCACAGGACGATCGATCAATTAGCTTGCAAAATGAATGGGGATTTAAAATAACGGATGAGCGAGAAAATAAGAGCCAATCACACACATACACACAGACAATATATTGAATTAAGCGAAAGTGGCAAATGGCAACAACAATATGAGAGTTGTAAACAATAACACGTCGCAGCGCAAAAAATGCTGCAAAGAGAAGCAGCGCGAAATGAAAATGAAGCAGTTGCAGCAGCTTGAAAACTGTCACAGAAATGGCAGCAACAAAAACAACAACGCTATCGGTTGCGGCAACAACAGTGGCAATGATAATTGTTAAACTGACAAATTGGCCAGCGAGTGGAAAAAAGTAAAGTTGAAATGTGGCCAGTGTGCGTGTGTTTGCCACCGAAGTCACCGCTGCCACCGACGCCCGTCCGCGGAGCAGCGCGCTCGTATACTTCCCGAAAGCATGTAAGTGCATCGGTGAATGCGAAATGTCATTTACTTGTATGTGTGCGTGTGTGTGCCAGCGATATGCTTGCGTGTCATGTTAACGGACAATATCCAATTACTGATTGCCTATCTGCGCTCACACACACACGCGCACATATCCACGTATATAAAAAGTGCAAGTGGCAACAGATCAAGACATTCGTGTGTGTATTTGCTTATGTATGTGCGTGTTATTGACTGTGGCAGTCAGCGTACTGCGCCTCACATACATGTATGTACGTAAATGTGTGTGTGAAAATATGTGTTTACTAAGGCATTGTGCATGCTCAGCGCTGATTTTATCGGCTTGACGCTGCAATATTTTTACCAATATTGCCATATATGCACAAAATAAAAATTCACCCCATCTGATTTCGAAGTTGATTGCTTTAGTTTATAATCTCTTGAAATTTCCAAGAGATGTGACAATAAAATGTTTAAGGACAGCAAATGAAATCAGTAGCTTAAGGGGAATGGATTACTAACTAGCGAATAAGAGGATCCAGTCAATATAGCATTGGCTACCTAAAAAATACCCGAACTCTTAAGGGGGTATTCCGGTCTAGTGGCATAAATTGCAGGTTTTAAAAGTCGTAAAGAAAAGCAGTTCTTCACTGTACTATCCATTTTTCTATAAGTCATGTATGAACATTACAAGAATACCGGAAATAATAAAAAAAATTAACATCTCATAAACTTGGGGAAAATCTACACAAATGGTCACATGACCATACCCACGATTTCAGCGCGCCTAGCAATTGGAAATAAAAAAAAAATATTTTTAAACTAGAATAATATCACTTTGTCTGGAACTACGGAAATGTTGGACAATTTTCTTATCGAAATAACAAATTTGCTGAACAATTCTTACCACTGTTTTGAATGTAAGAAAATGTAAATTTTAGGATACAATGCTGGACTTAGGTTAGACGCACCAACGTTGTTTTTGAATAATGCTTTTATTATTAAAGTTTGAATCCTGTCTGTAAATTATTTGATCAAAGTTGGTTGATTTGCGAAAAAATAACTGTATATTCGAAGATTCCAGAAATGTCTATGGCAATCGGTTGGTCATTGAAACAGACGCATTTTACTTTTTTTGCCTTGCGTAAACAAGTGCAGTTTTTTTATTGAGAAAGAACTAAAAGTAAACAAATAAATTGTTTTCGTACTGCATTTAAAGTAAAAATGTGAAAAGCTACTATTCAGAGCTTATTGGAACGTGAAAAAGTAGACTAGAAAAAATAGACACTCTTAAGAGCTATCCAATCAAAACATTACATTAAACAAATAAAACGCAGCTCCAAAACCATTGATAGATATTTAAAGGATCCAGAGGCATATGGCACACATTTTAAAAGATAAACAAATTTGAACACTCAGTACACAAAACTGCTAGAATTACTTCAAATTTTACTACTTTATTACTTTACTTTTACTTTTTTTCTGCTGCTAAGATTGAGGAATTAGTCGGAGTAAAAGTAAGCCTTTCAACTGTTCAGCGTACAATCAAAAATGCTGAACATCTAAAGCGTCTGAAAATCAAGAAAACCCCCTCTCTGAATGAACTACTCAAAGAAAAACGGCTTCGGTTCACGAAAGAATACATAACGTGGACTGCTCAATATGGCACTCGACTTAATGATTGGCGTTCAGTTGTCTTTGCTGATGAAAAACGTTTATATTTAGAAGGCCATGATGGATTTCAATACAATTATCACAATTTTTAAGTCACCACCACAGCCAAGAAGGTGGAGTCATGGTGTGGAATGCCATTACGTTTTATGGATCAATTGAATTGATTTTTATCAATCGTAAGATGAACGGCGATCGCTTCGAAACATTGTTGTGATCAATTCCTTGGATTTTCCAACAAGACAACAAACGTAAACAGGAATAGTTAAACCTCAAAAAATAAAAAAAAAATAGTTTCTTTATTTCTAGCTTAAAATGCATCTTTAAATCTTTATTTGAGATAAATCTTTTCGAGACCGTTATTTTTAAGTAAAATAATCAAGAAATAAATGCAATTGGTCCTCGCTTGGGGGGCTTTAGCGGCATAAGTTATTTGAAAGTTTATTTGAAAATTATATTTATTTATTGGTTTTAAGTTTTCGCTCATCCTGCTATAACAAAAAATTGCTTAAATTGATTAATTCATTATCCGAGGCAGTTGTCAATTGCAAATGGCAGTTGTTACACAAGTGACATAACATAATTGAACTGGTAATTAATTCAATTGAAACAAATTAATTTTGCACCATTAGCTTACACTTTGGTGCTGAACAACTGTCGAATAACTGTTTTCCATATTACACATTTTTTACGAGAATATTGCAACGGAGATTTCTGAATTTAATATCTCTTCAAAATGAGATGAAAAATGCAAATATCTGCTCATTTTCCCATCCGCCCACACGCACACGCGCCCATCCTCGGGCATAACTGTATCGCCGCAGCGAAGTGTAAAAAATATTTCATTTCACTTTCGCTCAACACCCAGAAGATCTTGTTTTCATTGCCAATTACTTTCATACGCTTCCGCTTACATGAGCAATAACAATTTATTTAACCATAATGCTCGCACACACACTCACATGCACTGCCGCTCGTGTTATTTGCGCTGTGTAAATGTGTGCGTAAAGCAATATTTATTGCACAAACACGCCTGCATATGCGCTGCGCTTGTCTGTGCATGTCTGTGCATGTGCACGTGCGCTTGCTTATCATTAATTTGCTGGCATTTTACGCTCCGTGCACCGTGGCGTATACGCAACCAATTTCGAACGCAGTTTATTCATTCTGCATTACTGCAGACACTCACTCGCACGCACACAAGTACACATACGCGTCCTTCCGTTGCTGACACGCTTTCCATTGCTGCTTTTGTTGTTGTTATTGTTGCCACTGGGCTTTGTGCTGCTCATTGTCGGCACCGTAACGCTGTTGTTGGTGTTTTTGTTGCTGTATTATTATTGTAATTGTTGCGCGCTTTTGTTGTTATTGTCTGATGTCTTCTTCATTTGCATTGTTACCGCAATTTTGATTTCATGTATGCGCTGTTGTTGTTGCTTTTGTGTTGTTGCAAATTCATAACTGTAGTTTTTATCTAGTTAGATGCGCCTTGTCCGCCGCTTTGTTTATTCGCCGCTCTCCATTCACAAAGCGCGTGTCTAAATGCCTACGCCAGCTCGATTGCAGCCGATTGCAGCCGATTGCGCACACACACACACATGAAAAACACGCGAGACACACGTATGCATGTGTATGTGAGTTGACGTGCGCTCGGTCATCGTCTGCGAACGAGTTGTCTATTCCGCCGACACTACTGCTAATTGTTGTTGTTGTTGCTGTTGTTTATACTTTCATTGTTGATGTTTGCATTGCATTGTTTGCTCGTTGAATTGGAGCTTCGGCAACGAAATATGAATAAACTGAAACAAACGCTGCCAAATGCGTGTTTACAAACTCATTTACCCAGCGAAAAATGGCGGGATTTGATGTGAGCACGTTCTAGTCCGCAACTAGTACGATGAAGGCCAGTTTGCTGGACTGGCCGACAATTGGAAAACTTAAATTTGTTGTCTTCTTGGAACTTCATCCTCATAGAAAATTAGTCTAAGGGCTATATTTTGCTCTCTTTATAACAGTAATTAATGGCATTTATGAACGGAGCGGACCGTTAACATCTTCCCAAACTCATCAGCGAAACTTCTCTGTGGAACGAAGAGTTGGAGTTTTGAATGGGAAGCACAAAGTGTGAACTTTTCAGTTGAATGTCGACTAGTCTCCGACTAGTGAAATGTATTTGCCACCATTTGCACACCAACACACACATCTACAATACTGAAATAACTCAATGTTTACGCAAATTCTGTGCGCTTCTAAATTTATTACGTTTTATTTGCCAAATGCCAGGCAAACACACACACTTTCAGCCGGCCAAACATATGTGCATACAACATACATTTGTATAAGATTGTTTGTTTATATGTGTGAGGCATATGTTGTTTTGATGTCTGCCTGGCTTGCAGCCTGTTTATTCGGCCATTCATGCGCGTCTTGTTATCAAGCATTTTCAGTATTTGCTCTGTATTTTATCTGCAACTCTCACTTGCAATTGTAAGGATAAAGACTCAACACTTTTAATGAGCTTTAGAGTGAGTGAAATGAAAATTTCCGACATTTAAGCACCCAACTGTTCATGATTCGTTTCAAAAAGTTTGAGCATTATTTCTTGGATTCTCGTGCCTCTGTGTTAAGAGACAGTGATCTGAGCTCCTTTAAATGGCGGAAATGTTTGAATGTTGCATTTAACACAACGAGCTAAAAGTGATTTTTTGTATTCTTTATGTTAATAAAATCGATCTGTTGCATTTAGAATGGTCTTCAATAAATTCCTTTGTAATGCAGAGCTTCTTAAGGAAACTAACGAAGTAAATTTTCGGTTAAACTTCAACTTTGCATTGTTTACACTTGAGGCTTACTAGTGAAATGCCATCCAAGCAATTGATTAAAAGAATGCAGAGCCCCGAGAACACAAGCTTACCACGATTGAATCAGAATCTAGAACTTCGTGCAATGCAGAAATCTTTCGTTAGCAGCCCGGACTGTCTACCCAAAAGAAAACTATCGTCTTGCTTAAGCACAGAACAACTTCTCGCTGCTTTCTTCTTGTTCTCGAATACTAGTCACTTTTGGGCGAAAACCCGATCAGATTGTGACCAAGCTTCCACGTCCAAATAATAAAAGCAAAACTTCAAGAAACTCAAAAGCGAAAACGTAAAGGACTTAAATAAACTTGCAAAATGTTTTGAATGAAAATGCGAAAAATGAAGTAAATTCAATGAAGGAATTACAGTTATAGTATATGCTTATAAGAGAGATTCCAATATAATAATAGCAAATTCCTATGGAATTCTAAAGTAAAATGTAAGATTTAAGAAACAAGCGACGCTCGTGACGTCGGTTGGCACACACGTACTACCGACAAACATGAGTTGTACATGAGCCCTGGCTATGAAAAATTCAAGAGAAATACGAAATAGTTCAGCATTGGCAAATCTGCTCATCTAAATGTTGGCTAAACAAAAATATACACAAGGATAATATGTACAAGAGGTGGGTGTGGTGGAGGAGGAGAAGCTCTTCGTTGGAGATATTGGAGGGGGGAAGGAGACGCAAGGGTAGGGTGTGGTTGCATTTCTACTGAAATATTTTTACATTTTTAATAAATCGCTTTAGTTGATAAACGGGTAACTGTTAATGTGTGTCTAACTATAGTGTAGGAGATAAATTCCAACATTACAAACATACTTGTGGTTTTTGTTTTATGTACAACTACCGACACAACTACAAAGTCTACATACATACAAACTTCGTGGACGAATCAAAACCGAAAGGAACTAAATGCTGGATGTTTTACTATTTTCAATTCAGAAGAACTCACACGTTGTTGGCAGGAGGCGGAGTGGAAATGGACTAGATGTTTATATCAACTAGAGATTTACGGCGGTATGGGCGCTAGGAGGCATGTATTAACAACTACAGTTAGTTGTGTGCATTTAAATATAAGAATTTATTTGAATAGGTTTTTGTCTCTGTTGGCTTGAATATTTCGAACTTATCTTGCTTCTTCACACTACGATTGATTTTAGCGTTTGCAAAGTTAGTAAAAGTTGATCTAAGGGATCTAAAGGATAATTAAGTGGTTCGAGTTTGGTCGAGTCCACATCTTGACCCTGATCATTGCATAGACTCCCGATTGGCAAATACAAGCAGAGAAATGTAAGTGGGACCCTCAGCTCCTCGGGACGGTTAAAAGAATGGCAAACAGATGTGTCTGATCTGAAAGGACTACGGACAATGGTATATTCAAGTTTAAAAATATTGGCTTTCCAACGCGAATGAAGGGCAAGTGAAGCGTTTCTCTGCTTGTTGTGGAGCTTCTGCTTGAAAGATTTACTGCAAATATCCCCTTACAGCTCGTAATATTAATTTTTCATTCTATTGAATATGTGGGCCCAAAATGAGAAGCCATCTGCGATTTATGCAGCATCTATGCGCATAAATCCTTTAAGCAAGCAAAATATATTTCCAAATTCAGTTCTTTGTTTGTTCGCTGTTTGTTGTTGTTTGCGTACACATGTATGTGCTCATATTGCTCGTATTTGCTTGAGGCAAACAAACAGACAACTCAAGCCGAGTCGAGTAAAAAGCAAACGAAAACTCACATGTGTACATATGTATGCATCTATATATGCATGTGTGTGTGTATGCCCGCGTGCAGGCGAATAAACAAAAAAACGGAGAAAAAGATTTTGAAAACTTTTTCGGGAAATGCGAAAACTTTTGTGATTTACTTTTGCTCCTTGGCTTCGGTACTTCTTCATTCTTCTGCCGTGTCGCCCACCCCGCCTGCGCTCGCTCGACCGAGTCCAACTTTTAAGTGCCACCAACTCTGTGCCACTTTTTCATATTTGCCTTTTGCTTTGTCTTTCGAAACTGGTGGCGCGCTCCGATGTTCGCTCACCAATTTCCGTGAATGTCTCGTTGACTGTGCCCTCACCCCCCTCACTCGTACGGAACTTAATATTTATGTTTGCAATTCAACATGTTGGATAATCCGTCTTTCCCCACTTTCGCTAACGGTTTGGTGTCTGACTCCGAATTGAAAACTTTATGGAGTTGTTTAGTCTGCTCCAAAGCATTACAACAAATAAGAAAGACACCGAATATATTTTGAAAATGAGCTCACCACTTTCGGGCTTTTGGTTCATTGACTTGCTCTTCTAAACAAATATCATAAGAGGGAGAAAAAGGGAATGAAATAATGATGAAAAAGGCGATGCTTGCCGTAAGGCTCTGCCTCTGTTTGAGGGCACCTTTAGGCAGGAGGCATTACCTGTGAGCTCAAAGTAATTTCGCTGCATGAACTTCGGAGAGTATGCCAAATAAAATTTGGTTAATGCAAAACTCGTTAAGTATACAAGTATGTATATTTCGTAAGTTGTAGTATTAGTTGAAATGTGCCGAAAATAGATTTCCAAAAATCCCAAATTGTTTCAACTGAAAACAAGACTAAAAAATTTCAAGAAGGCAGGAAAGAAGCTTCTACAAATGTGAGATCCTGATATTAATATTAGCTCCTAAATTGTGGGTCAGACACTCTACCTTAAGTTCGAAAAAAACTGTAAATACAACTTCCTGCAAATATTTTGTCTCTCTCTTATTTGCTCTCATAACTGGCGGAAATGTGTTCAAGTAAATTTGCAAGCAGAACTCAGCGACGTGTTCAATTAAGAGTGTAATTTTGTTAGCCGAACGTGACGCGAATGGATTATGCGTCGCCGCTAATCAAACACGCAGCCACCTTTACTTATATATTATATGTACATTAAACTATATAGGCCGATTTTGATTATGTTTATTTACATAAGCAATAATGAAGGCAACAAAGGATCAAAAAGGAGTTTTTCATTTCATTTGAATTATTTCAAAAACTATATTTACTCGGTTCAACATTTCGGAGGAGTCTACTGGAGCTACTGATTTTCTAAGGTAAACTATGAGTGGATTTGCAACGGTAAATAACTGCGATCCGTGTGTGTGGAAATGCATTTTCGTATACACATGTGAAAAGGTGGGAACGATTCGGGACATTAGACGGAACACATGATTATGCAGCAACAACAAATACTTAAGCTTAAGAGGAAATGTTTAGGGGACGGGAGAGAAGTGACCACTCGCACACTCAGACATACATATTTACAAAACGGTGATCGAATTTGGAATTTTAAGCGGAATATATGATCGTGGGAGTTACAAGGATTTTTCAACCAATTTTCCGGGAGCATGCGTTATGAGTGCATCTCACACACAGACACACACACAGGTGTATGATTGATGCAGTGGTGCGAACGTCAAGGTAACGGAAATGATACTTGCAATAGGTTACAGAGTAACTCTGGAACGAAACTCTGGAAAATGATGCATTTCAAATATTTTGTTTGTTTGTTTCATTACCTTAAGGTTAAGACAGTTGAGACGGCGTGATACATTTGATTTGGACGTGGTTGACTGGGTGCAGAGATTTTGCAATTAACGATTTGCCGTATGTATATTTGGTTTGATTGTTTTGATTTTTGGAATTTTATGTGATTTCGCATGACAAAATTATTTCAGAAACGTTTTTGTTGAGTTTTGTTTTGATTTGCGGTTCGGTTAAGGCAATGGCAAAATGTATGCAACAAAATAATTGGATTATTCGATGTGTTGAATTAATTGTGAATTAATTGCGCAATAAAAGTATAAGTCATTGGCAATTAAATTTATTGTATATAATAAAATAGTTTTATTTGCTTAATAATATAGTAAGTGCTTGTAAAATATGCTAACAATATGGCTACAGATACTTTACGAAATATTCTAAAATTATTATTTTAAATAATTTTTAAATTTATTGCTTAACTGCTAACCATAATTTTATTTGAGTAGCTTATTGCTAACCGAATGTTATGGAAATTTATATTTTCTAGTTGAAAGCTCTTGTTAAAAATATTACAGTGTCCATTATTTTCGAAGTTAATTTTTTTGAAATAACACTTTCTGCAGTTTCAGTTTTTTCCACTCAAAACCGACCACTTTTACCACTTTTACCATATTTTTAATATAAGATCGTTCGCATAAATTTACGGCTTTTTAAAAATAAAATTATAAAACAACAAGTAAGGAAGGGCTAAGTTCGGGCGCAACCGAACATTTTATACTCTTGCAACTTGCAAAAATCAAAGCCGGGGAAATACTTTAAGGTGTAAAACCAATCACATAGAGTGAAGTCAGCTGGATGTTCGAAAAACCTGATATTAGTTGTATAGGGGCTAGGCCAAGTTTTCGCTCAAATCTATCTATTTTTGCCAAAAACATACACTGTTATGTGTAATACACGCTCTCTTATTTCCATTAAGATAACTCACATATTGGCCGATATATGCGGTACAACGTCGCACGGAAGTTCGAAAATCTGTATTTTACGTAAATGGGGCTAAGGGAAGTATTGGTTTTTGGCATACAGACATACCATTATAGAAGAAAAATTATCCCCTAACTTCAGTTACATATATCACACATTGACCGATGTTTTCGATCAAAGTTCAACTATGGGGACTGGGGTTTAAATATTCGGTGGCTAGGGGCTTGAACAATGTTTATTGGATTTAAACAATTATTGCTCATAAGGTGTCACACACTAAAGGCATTATTAGGGCAAAGTTTTATCCCGTTATATTAATTGCTTCTTGATTTGCGTACTGAAAACTAAACGAATCAAGTGAAAATTAAAGTTGTGCTATGTGGGAAATAGGCGTGCTTATTGTCCGATTTCGCTCATTTTCACAACGTGACATAGAAAAATACAATATACCAAATTTTGTCGAAATCGGTCAGTCGGATCTCGAGATATGGTATTTCGTCAAAAAGTGGGCGGTGGGGATATATACATATTAAACTTTTTAGAAGCCGAGACCACGCCCTCTTTTTCAAAACTTGTGTCCTCCAGGCGCTCCTTGCTACTGCGTTGCTCTGTACTAAATTATAGAATAAATATATATAAAATATATACTACTTAGTTATGGCACTTTATATGTTTTCGGTTATTGGGGATTTGTGGGCGTGGCAGTGGTCCGATTACCAAGTTTCATCAAGATATCTCAATTTTTACTCAAGTTACAGCTTGCTCGGATGGACGGACGGACGGATAGACAGACAGTCAACCGGATTTTTCTCGTCACCTTGATCATTCATATATACTTGTATATAACCCTATATCCATCTCGATTAGTTTTAGGTAATACGTACAACCGTTAGGTGAACAAACCTATAATACTCTGTAGCAACTGGTTGCAAGAGTATAAAAAAGGTCTGGATGATGTATTTGAAACGAACTTTCCTTTAGATATTATACGCAGTTAAAGTTATGCATTAAATGTACCGTAATTGTATAGTATTCCATGGCGTGTGAGCAACACAGAATGCATACATCACTTGTAGGAATGCTAAAGCCATAATAATAAATAACTTATACTGCGTGTAACTTCTAAAGGAATGGCTTTGTGGAAAAATCATCTGGATCTTTTGTCTAGAGCGGAAACTTTTGTCTAAGAATCTAATTTTTCTAAGAGCTGATTATCCGGGGTTTAATTGATTAAGCAAAATATCAAAAACCCCTAATTGTATAAATGGAGAAATGAATTGTTTCAAGAACGCTCAAAAAATCAAAAATCAATTTAAGAAATAGCGAACTTCATAATAAATATCAACCGTCTCTAATTCAGTTAGATTATGTTTATGCTGCTTCTGAGAGATAACTGCACGAAGCTCTCTTATCAAAATTATTTCGCAGTATTTTCTATTTCAACACTATACTCTCCGAATCCATTAAATTTGCCAATAATTTTATTTATTATTTAGAATAAGTGGAATATATTATTTTGAGTTTGCAGTCAAACACAGACCGCTTCGATAAAGTGTGAACGCAAATGAGGCTCGCTCGCTCAGCGCGAAACAATTGCTCGACAAGCAGCGCTGCACTCGCAGCACCCTAATTACACACGTATGCACTTAATTGCTGTGCTATTTATTGTTGCTTTATTATTTGGTTGTTTTAGCAGAGCTTAGTGGCAAATCTGCCGTTGCGAACATTTCGCGATTACACCGATCCACACAACTCAGTGCCACTAATAAACCGTAATTAAAAGTGAAAGTACACAAATAAGTCAATTAGCTAACGGTACTTAAGTGAATGCAATGGTTGCTGCTTTATTAGCTGACCTCTCACACGATTCCTACACATACATATCTGCATGCCCCCGGTATACGAAGGCGACGAGTGGCGTGTGAGTTGTGGCCTCAAGCCATAATCACCAAATCGTCACACATCAGGTCCCACTGTATATATTTGGCTCGTTAGGGCGGCGCCTTCTAAGTGCCCCAAGTAGACTTATATAAATTTCCTGAATGCGGACTCCGTGAGGCGTAATCACATTCGGCAAGAAGTGTAACTTTGTAAGTTAAAAAGATTTCCAGCACAAAAAAGCTCCTGATTTCACACCAAGACATTATGTAATGATTTGTTGGAGCAAGCGAAGCACACCCTAATGTGTGCAAAAGCAAGGTTTCGCATGTTGTTGTAAATTTAAGCCACAACAACACGGCACTTACTTATGCATGCAATGTGACACGCAAGGCAATTTGTCACTTGGGTTTTGCCGGGCTTTCCTGGCGTACACGTAACATTTCGCGCGCTCGCCACAGAGCCGCGGCCCAACGCGAAGCGTATTTACGGCGCAGCGCCGTTGCTTGACCTTAAACCGCACGCGGGTAGCTGATTTAGTCAATTGTTCGCGTGAATTTCAACCAGCAAAAACAACATTGGCCATGCCACACTTGTGTGGATGTGTGTGTGTGTGTGAAATGGTCATGTACTTAGTTCCCAGGCACTCGACCACACACACTTTTGGGGGAAAACGAGCAAAGCTTTGTACTGTTTAATGTTTTTCCGCTGAAAAATAGAAAACACGCGACACGCGAGTTTCATTCATGCAAAAAAATCGCTGATTTTGGCGAATCGTGGGCACCGCGTTTTCAGGGCTTTCAGATGATGGCATATGTTAGCTTTCCTGCGGTATTTGTGGCCTTGCCCTTGTGGAATGCCCGAAATTCCCCGGTCGAATTTATCACCCATAAAAACTTGCATAATTTCTTTCTAGTAATTTTTCCAGAAATATATTTCCGGAAGTTCGAAATTCAAAGCAACTCTCTCCTCATTCCTTTTGTTCCGTTGTTTACCTGCTGTAAGTGGGCACACGCCAAGCGCTTTGGCTGAAGGTCCGAAGATAGCAAATGCACCCGACCGCTTCTACCACTAGCTCACATGGCTCTTAGTAAAAAACAGACCAATTATTATTATCTGAGGCAAGAAGCCAACTAATGCATGTAAGTAAGTTGCGGCGTCTCTTCGGGGTCGAGAGACCTGCTTTGATTTGAAAACTGCCGCAACCATCACATGCCCAAAGCAGAAATGCATCAATTTTGTGTATATCTCATAGCCAAGCAATCGATAATGATAAAGGACTTATGTCCTGCAGATGCCCGAGGAAACGCTTGCCAACTTGCTTTCGAATCACAAAAAAAGTAAAAATTGCTGAAAACCTGAAAGCTGCGGTCGGTTGAACCGCAAAAGCAGAAGCAAAACACTGCACGGCTGTGGAGACGGACAGACAAAGATCAGATGCGGGCCAGAGTTGCCAAGCAATTTTTTTGCCAAAGTGAAAAGCTCTCCGCACACCCGTCACTTGCAGGGAAGTGCGCAAAACAAACTTATTTGAATTTCAATCGCCAAAGTGATACTGCCACAAACAACCGCACGCTTCTCATTTGGCACTGCGGCGTGGCGGCGTGGCGGCGAGGCGGCAAAGCAACCGCATTGAACTACTCATTAGTTAAATGTAATATTTGCAACATTTCCCCAACATTCGCCGAGTTTCGCCTGCTGGCGGCTGTCCTCCCGCTCTAGCGCTCGCTGCCATCAGACGGGGTGCCGAGCAATTGATGGCATGTGTCACAGGCAGGCAGCGGGAGGAGTGGCCCTGCATTAAATATTTACAGCGCCGCGGATTAAATGGCAAACCCGCAGAGCGCCGTGTGCAATTGCAATAAGCAGGAATTTGCAAAGTGAAAACAGTGAAATGTTTATCTGCGTGGGTGTGAGTGCCTATGCTTGTAACACTCAAGGTGATTTCAATATTTTTCACATTTTGCCACATATTAGCTTCTGCTAGCGTCGCAGAGTTGGCGCCAACACAGCTGGTTTTTATTGTTGCAGATAGCTGCTGATGCCGCTTGACAGGATAGCGCAGCAAACCGAATGCACTCGACACAAAAGCAACATGTTTCGCTGCGCAGCGCCAATCATCGTTTCCATTGAGCATTTTACTTTTTTCCTGCGCCCTGAAATCACATGTGCCACATGGTCTATTTCGCTTTGATTTGTTTGCGGTAATCTCTCGGCCACGCGGGCTGCGGCACTAATACTTGACGTGCTCAATGAGAAGGCGGCATTTCGTGGTCAGCACAGGCAACACACACACGCACACACTCTAGTACCGGTCGTCGCACGGCACCGCTTGGCATACTTTCCGGCGTTCAATGCGCCCACGAACACACTCGTCAATGGTTCGCGATGGCGACAGTGGTGTTGGCGGCTGCGCTGAAAAATAATAATTTTCCATTGCAAATTTCACATTTCAATGATTACATAAGGCAAAGCAGCTTCTGCTTACGACTCAGTAAATACACATAACCGACAGACACAAGCCGCATGCCTTATATGCCTGTGTGAGTGTGCCCTCTGGCGCTGCCCGTATTGGTTGGTGGCGTCCCGTCTATCCGACTATCGATATGCCGTCACAGCTTCTTCCTGTTTTCCCTTCCAAGGCCCAACTTGATGTGTAAGCGCAAAATTTCGCAAATGAGAGAGTTTCAATGCACTTGGGTTAGGGGGGGGTGGGGCTGTGTGCAGCTCGGTATTTGTGTGAAGCATATGAATTTTTCAATTTTTTGCGGCATTTCTATTTTCATGTAACATTCGCTGTTTTTATTTCCACTTTTATTTTCATTTTTATTTTTTTGTTTGCGTCCCGTTATGAAGCTGGCATGAAATTCCCTGACGCGGCGCCAAACGGCCGCAATCAGTGCGAGTGCTCATCGGCCGTTTGGGGAAATCATTTAGTGTGAAATGCAAGTGTGCTCGGACGCCCCGCGCCTCCCTGTGCTCGAGTGTGTGCCGGCTGCGGCTGCGGCCGCTGCTGCTGATGTTGCAGCTCTGTGCCACAAACTTTTAGACAGCAATTTTCACTCGGTAAACTACTGAAATATGCAGCTGCCTGAATAATTTCCAATTTTTCTACAGAGTAGACAATTTTTATCTATTTTGTGGGCTTAGTTCATTTTTAACGAGCAACCAAGCGAGCAAAGTTTGTTGCAGGCACCGCTTTGATTCTTGCAGTTACTCATTTAACTGTTTCACTGCTGTAGCTGTGCGCGTGACTATCTAGCTATGGATTCGGAGTGGGGAGCCGCTTCACGGCAAAGTTTCGAACTTATCGCTCGAAATAATAAATATGAAGAGAGCATCCTTTACCTATTTTGGGTAGTCGAAAAAGTCTTTTCGTATTTCTAAGCAAACTTCATTACCTATTTTTAGTTATTTTTTGATCAAATGAAGCTTAAAATCTCACCTTTTCAACACTATAGGCATGACACAATGTGATTTATAGCACTGGACCAGACTACAACGACATCTATTGACAAAATACGAAAGGACTTTTTCGACCACACTACATACTTAAGTGTCCAAAATTCATACTTCATAGACCTACTTAAGTATTCCTATTTCTAAGTATAAATTCACAAGTCTTAACTACATATAAATACAAAATTTATATATATATCTTCCTTATATTATTATGTAACACTGTAATGCAGTCTAATTTAATCTAGGAATACACGTGAGGAAAGTCAGTGCTTTCGCTCTTGCTCTCTCAGAGTGCTTGTGAGACGAATTTGTGAGGCATTTAGAGAGAGAGAGAAATCGCTAATTAAACTCACCTATCGGCGGGTGCTGAACCGGAAGCCGGCTTTAGGCTTCTAAATGCTTTCAGCCACTTTGTTTTCATCGATGGCGCGGTCGCGGCTGAAAGTTTACGCTCGGCGCGTGGCGAACCCGGATCAACTTTGCTCACGTACAAATCTTTCTGCAAGTAAAAGAGAAAAATATCCAATTAATTTCCTTAAGTATAGTAAGTAGTAAGGATAGTCATGTATTTTTTTAATAAACCAACAGCAACACCTAATAACGAGTTTTGCACACTGAGCAACACTTCTTCCAGAGAAGGTTTGAATGAGGTAGTTTTTTTTTGTAACCCAGATCGTTTGGTATCTCTTGGGTATGATGTTAAGTAGCCAGAACTCGACTGACAATCATACGTTCAGACTCTGACAAACACAAGCTTTAATTTCCATAATCTCTTCTGAAATTAGTATCGCTCGTTACTTTTCTATTCCAGCTCCACCTTAAAATGTCCGTTAGTTTTCGCCCAACTTTTTTTTACACACGGCCCCGTTAATAATGCAACAAATTCTACCACTTATACACATGAGGAATCGCCATATGAATCAGTGATGATCGCGATCCAACCGAAAATTATTCATTTGAGTTGAAAACTCTATGGCTGCCCTCAATTGTTGTACAATATTTAATATATGCGCCAGTTTTTCATGATGCAGCAACACAGCGTTTAATATCCTGCCGCCGAGTTGACGGCTGAGTGAGCGCAGAAAAATAACTGTGAAATAATTTGAAAGGAAATAAAATTTATAATACACTTCGTCCGTAAAACAGAGCTTGGAAACCCATCTGACAGCGGCGTGAGGTCGTGGAAACACGACTAAGGGGATCCGGCACATGACAACAGAAAAGACAGCAGACGGCTGATGAAAATGAACGGAAGTAGCAAACTGCCCGACTGACGAATATTTAGTGGCGCATTTCACAATAGAAGGCACGGGCTCGGCACACCTGGCAAACAGGCGAACATGTCAGACAAAAAAAAAAGTCAAAATCATTGAAGAACCGCAGGCGCTGGAGGAGAAGCGAAGCGCAGCAGAGCGTCTTATAGCCTGTAAGTTTTTACGGCACTTAAATCACACCACATTACCATTAATTGGCTTGCGCTTATATGCACATATTTACAGCGCCGACGACAGCTCTGCCTTTAAGGCGAATACTGCTCAACGGAGCTGATATTAGATAGCTTTAGTTTTCGTGCTAGAATTCGAAAAACAACGCTCTTTTAATATTTTCAGTTTTTCTTGACAGCCTGGAGTGGCTCGAAAATTTACCAGGAGTTAGTCAGTAGCTGGATGTCCGTCACTTTTTATAGGCGAAATCTTCGAAACAAACGTTGGAGGTACTAAACTTTTCCACTTTTCTATGTTCACTGTTGTCAATGCTGTAAAATTCTCCCACCTAAATCATTTTATACCCTCTTTTTGGGCTCGGTGCTTGCTGACATAGCCTCATTTGAGTTGCTCAGCAAATACTGGAAATTCACCAGAACCCGCCCCCCAGCCAGTCAGCCAGCCAGATGCCATCTAACCACAACACTCAAATTCAATGCCCTTCCATGTGAATGCATTCGATTGTCTATTCGTGTGGTAAATTTCATCACATTCCACACCATTCCCGACCGCACCGGCTTCGTGCCCCGCACTGCACACAACGACGCCTCCATGCGAGCTCCATGGTGGGACCGGTGGCTGCTCGCCCGCTTACGAGCTTCACCGCAGTGAGCATTTTTGCGCACGGAAATTGAAAAGGTGGTCAAGTGAAAATAATTTGGTTACATTACGAATTCAATCAACTGCAAATGTCGCAATCACCAGTGTATGGTTTGCACTGCATGGATTTTGTGTTTGTGTATGGGAGTGTCGTTCATGCGGCTGCTAGGTGTGCGCCGGTGAATGAGTGAGTGTGAGCTTCATGAAATTGTTGAGCGTGTTCGATCACTCTCATACTGAGCAGGAATTACTGCCATTGTCGACTGTTAAAGCGCTTTTCAAATTCACTGAATTGTTGGTGCTTCTAGCAAGTGCCTAAACTCAAATAGCTGCTAGAGATAGTGTTGGCACTCATCGATGCTTTGTTGTATCGTGTTAGTTTGGCGCTGCACACGCAACTATTGATGCAGGATCTCAAACTACCTCGTATTCCAAATAAAGGCCCGTAATGGTTTATGGCCTCTGAAAGAAGTGAAAAATCGCTATGAAAAATGCGACCTTCAATTCTATTAAATTTCATACCCAAATCTTATGATTATGAAGTCAATAAAAATACCTCAAAATGTAAGCAAAGTACTTTTGTTGTTGTGTCTAAAGCGATATTTGCGGTGCCGGATGCCGCGACTTCATTGTGCTTGTCGGCGTTTAATGGCTGTTGTTATGTGCTTCCCACAAACATTAGAAGTAAAAGTTTTCGCTCACAAACATCCACACACTCACACGCGCAAAAGAGCGCTCGAAGAGATGTCTTAGAGCCATAAAAGGAAAGCAAGCCGCGAAAACAATTGTGCAGTCTGCGGCGCCGCGCGGCAGCACGACGAAAGTTTACCTTCGCGTTTGCTGCTCGACTGCACAGCTAAAGACGCTTATCTTCGCAGCAAATTAAGCCGAGCGATTTACGCGCAGCTGTGTATGTAGACAAAGGCGCGCCCACACACCCACACAATAAATATGGAAATGTGAGCAGAAATTCACAGACGCTGATATCTAGCCACACAGAAGTATTTACGAATGCCGAGTAATGCGATTAGCGTTTCTGCCCAATTTTTATTTGGTTTTCCTTCACTCAGGCTACGCATTGCCTGCGTCGTTGCGCGCAGAGTCAGGGCGGGGGGAGAGCGCAAGGCCTTGTCTAACACGCTGCATTCACCACCGCCATCCTTTTGCTGGAATTTTGTTGACTTTACTTGCTGTTGCCGTTGTTGTAGCGCCTCAACCACGGGTTTTATGCGAGCTTACGACATAATTTGCATTCATGATGTCGGCTTAATTGCCGCAATTAGGCGCTGCGTTATGTTTTTATGGCGCGCCATTCATTTCTTGCCTCGGCACACATCTCACACGCCACCGCCCCCTTGGTGCCTTCCCTGCGTCGTGCGTTTCCCAAATGCGATGCTTACGATGTGGAAAATGCGCTGATAAACTTAATTGGCGTGCGTGGCGTATGAGTAACATTTCGACCGTGGCGCCCACATATACCACCACACACACACTCACACACATGCATGAACATATTTCTCCGGTTAATTGGAAACATGATTAAATTTTGATTACAGATATTCACTAAATATTCATGCGCCGTCAGTTGCAAGTGTCAGCTAGATGTTGCAACATGCGCCTTTACTTGTATGCACTTAAATATTAACACTGTTGCACTTGTCGTGTCAACTTAATTAATTAAATAAATTAAATTTATTTAAATATTAACAGGATCTCGCACTGGCAGCCGGTGACCATGTCGCCGCAAACGACATGTTTTTGTGGCATTAGGCAGCTCATTTGTTGCAATTAGTCGACAAGTGTCAAAGCCACGCGCCACTCAATTTAATTAATATTTAACTAGCACTGAACTCCACCACACTACACCACAGCATGGTTCATCGGGTCCACCTGTCGGTGGTGGCGGACTGATGGCAGTGGCGAGTTTAATCGCGAAGGCAATAAATGTCAAATAAAACGAATTGGAACTTATGTTTTTAGGTGCTTTAATCAACCGCGGCCGATAAGGCTTGAATTTTTGCTTTCGAAAAGCAGAAAGGCGTGGCTTGCCGACTAATAGGAATATTTGCTTGAGCTTTAAAGATTCAGAACGCGATTTCATTGCCTCTCCTCTTCGAATGTAAACTGAAGTAGAAAGACGAATTGTCCAACTACACATAAATCGTCTATCCACCGGTATGGAAGAAGCATATTAAACACGCAGATATTCATGTTAAGAGGCTCCAGAAGAACAGCCAAGTGAACACGCTGATAGCCAGGGCACTTTTTGAGGGAATTGTTAAAAAATCTTGCAGATATTTTCAAATAATTATAGTTTTAGACGACGCATACTTCGTTCTCTCACTATTCCTTCATTTTATTGCCATCTGAAATTCAGTTTAGCTTTCCCGGCTATTCACAGCACCAATCGTATGTGGCATTAAAATGCTCCATGCTCCTTAAGTGAACTGCCACATTTGTGATTGCATTTTGGCTGAGGCTTTTCACTCACATGCCACAGCTCCACGAGTGCCTAGCATGGTTCTCAGGCCGCTTGTCAGCTGCGCATTTGAGATGGGAGACGCGTGTGTACCTGCATATTAGATGAATATTTAAGTAGTGCATACACATGCACACACATCTAGAATATCTAATTACTTTTCCGACTGACTGCCAGTCAGATTCGGGCATTGTCGCCAGTTTCAGCAGACCCGTGCTCTGAATATCCTTAACGACTGGAGCTGTAGCTCGTGGCAACCGTTGTTGCTCATATTGCTTTTGTGTATTAATTTTCGGAATTAATTTACCTTGCAGCTCCTTGATAGTCCCACGCCCTCCAACGCTCCTACGCCCTTCACACACACATACACACACACACATGCATGTTGTGGGCGCATAATATGTTAGTTATGTTGCCGGCTAGGAAAACTTCGTATCTTCGCGTTACAGTGCCGGCCTAGTTATTATTTATTGTCGCCTGTGGCTCCTGGAAGGCGGCACAACCAGCCATCTCTGTGCATTTGTTTGTGTGTGTGTGCGATTGCGCCGCCATAACGCTGCGGTTTAATGAAGGAAATTATGCGATGGATGCAATGAATAAGCGTTTGCGCCGTACTCGTACGTGTGTGTGTGGGTGTGTGCGTGGTGGGGGTGGTGTGTGCATAATGAATAAATTAAGGCGAAGATAATTTTATGCTTACGACTGCGCTGTGAATTTTCTGGTAATGACTGGATTATTATGAGATGCGCCGGCACAATGTATTATCTTAAATTAAACAAATGGACGTTGCCTCCAGTTTCCAGTTAAGAAATTGCTTTGGAAATCCACAACTGCTTTCGTCTATTGCATTTCAGTTTAGAAAATCGCTCTTAAGTATCGCGAGAAAATTACCGTAATGAAAACTTCTTCATTAGCCTCATTTGGCATTGAAAAAATTTGCTATCTGTGAAATTATTATATATTTGTATTAAGAAAAGCCGACTTTAATCAATAATTATTTCCTTTGAGCAAGACAAAGTGGCTCCGAAATCATGTTCCATACCAAAATCGATCTGTTACTTCAGCTGATGTGGAATTAATCTTCTAATAAGGAGCCTTCGTGAAAATGGTTGAAGTGACTGCGAATTTTAATCCAGCCGGTACAAATTAAACTTTTTGAAACAAATTGAGCGTTTTACCATCCGATCACTATCGATTTGGACTGTTCCATTTAAATTACGCGAGAAAACCTAACCAATATATTTTTTTTAATTTTCTCGCATTGATTAAACCTTTGTCTATATATATATATAAAGACATAATTGTTTCGGGTAGTCTACTTTATCACAAATTCAAGAATATCAATGTCTCAAAGCATTCAGTGAAGAACGGGAAATCACCGGAAACTTGCCTCATGCATGTAGTCCAACAATCTTAATGACGGTAACGCAGAAATTAATGAAAGAATTCTTGAAGAACGCAGTGTTATCAGTTGGGAGACAGCAAAGCATCCCATCATCTCTTATGGATCGACACAACACATTTCTGTTAATGGTTTGGGGTTGAAGGTTAATGTTTTGGGTATGAAGGTTAATGTTTTTGGTATGAAGCGTGCTAATGCTAGACTTGAAAAACCACGTCGAGTAGAGGTCGATAAAGAGATGCTTATCAACACTGCTGCAGAAGTGATATTCATCGAATGCATCATTACTGATTACTTGATGTGGTTTTATGAATAAGACGTCGAAACTGTCTCAAAACGAAAAAACCCAAAAGTCGCTGAAGCCACTGAAGACCATTCCAGCCAAGGCATAACAACAAGGAAAGGAAAAATGGTTTAACCTTTGGAATGTTCGTATATACTCAAACGTTGCCTAGTTTGAAGGTGATAATAAAGATTTGCCGTGAAAATATTTTTTTTTTCTAGAATCAAAAATCATTCCAGAAAACTTGGGACAGTTTCTTTTCTCTTCAGGCAACAAAAAGAAAGCAAATAGTCAGGCCAGGCTGTTGACAGACTCTTGGAGCATATACCACAGAAAAATGTAGGCTTGGTGCCTCATTCGAAGTCTTTTGCATTTAATTTTAGCATTTTCTGTTGTAAGCTTACATTTTATGTAAATCTCTCGGAGTCTTTCGTTTAATTAGTGTTTTGCTTAAAATGCTTTTCAATACCGTCAGCTGTTCTCGCCTCGTTCGTTTTCGCTTTAAGGCGGCCGCTCGCCCTGGTCTCCTCTTCCGCCAGCCATATTTATGAGAAACTTAGTTGCACAGCCTTTTGTTGCTTTTACAACTTAATCTGCCGCACACACACACACACACACACACAGATGCGGGGAGACTTGTGTTTGCATTGGAGCAAGCGCAGCCAACGTTAGTGTGCCTTCACGTTCATTTATTACCAACTTCATACGAATTGCCTTTGTTGATATTTTACCGTTTCACTTTGACTACTCTTTCGTCCCTCTAAATCCTTTAACCCACCTACATGTATGCCTGTGTGTGTGTTGTATATAGACATTATCAAATGTGAGTGAACATGAGACCGTTAACTTTGCAATAAAATCCAGAAGGTAAACAATAAAACAAGGCTAAAAGGGACCGTAGCCGTGGGTGTGTTAGTACCTCGGTAGATAGCTCCCAGAAAGCCATTTGGACCCCGCACAAATTTGCTCAGCGAAGGGGTGAAGGGACGCAGGACAGAGTGTAAGAGGAGAATTTCAAATAAATAAAGAAACCGTTATAGTTTCCCCAGTTGCATTTGTATTTATGCATGTAGGTCAGGGGGCAGGTGACTGATGCGCGCAGTTAAATGATTTCCTGGACGCTGGGTGATTCGTTCGGGTTGTTACGGCGCGAGTGGCAGCGACAAACCGCCGGCTGGCCCCCACAGGTTGATGGCAGGTGCCGCCATGACACTTTTATGTTGGCAGCTAACCATTTTATGCTTCTCATGTAGAAATACAAAGTTCGGGCGCTTTTAGAAGCGCGCGCTTACGCTGCGTTACGTCATAGCGATTAAATGCGATTTCATTTCTTATTTACCGTTATTTATGTGCGCGGATTCATGTGACAGCAAACAGTTTTTAATGCATCACACGGGCGCAGTGACAGACATTTGTTATGACACTAACAGCGCTTCAACGTCAGCTTGTCAGTTTGTCAGCTGTGAGCTTGTCGGCACAGCTATTGTCGTTACCGTTATTAGCGCGCTTTTGTCAGCCATTTCGCCGATCAGCCGTCACCGTCAGCAGCGCCGCTGATGCCATCGAATAAACGTGGCTCTTATTGTTTGTTGTTGCGTGTTTCCTATTCGCTGTTTTGCGCTTATTTAAACTTTCAGTGCTCGTGATTTTGATTACTCTCGCTCGCTTGCGACTACAAGCTCATGCATGCATAATGATTACGGCTGTCACCGTTATTGCAGCTCATCATTGTTGGCTTCTGTCGGCGGCAATCAGTGGCAGGCGCGCGCCAGACTGCCGCTGCTCTTTACGGACTAATGTGGAAGCACCCACTTGTCACTGTTGCTAGGCATAAAAATGAACGGTTCGTCAGCACAGTGCCTGTCAGTCAGTCAGCATCGCAAGTGGATCTAATGGAAGTGATGTGAAATGAAATTTAGTTTTATTTTAATTTCCACTCTGCACTAATTACACTCTGGACTCATTTGTAGGCAGTTACATTGATAGGTGCACGATGTACACTAGTGTGTGGAAATATAGCGGTATGCGAGGCCATCCGATGTGGCGTTATGACTTTGGTCATAAATGCCTTCGCTTACAAAAATTTAGAAATATGCCAAAAGTCTATAGGGAACACAAAAAGAAAGTGTGAGAAGAGCCTTTTTAGCATTTCGAAATTTAAATCTAATTTCTCTCTATGCTCTCAAGAGCTTGTTGAGCAGCCGCGCGGCCGTGTTGTTCACAAACAACTTGAGCATTGAACCCCCCTCTCAGCCCAATTAAGCTAGTTTTGAAGCAAGCATTGGTTCGCTGAGGCGCCAATACATTTGCTCTGACAATTCAATTTCACGCTCCACTAATTAAAATAAATTTATTACATATTTTTCTAAGAACTTTTATTTTCCTTTGCGTTTGACTTCGTTGTCCCTGTCATCGCTGCTGAGGCCACTTTGCCCGACATGGCGTGTAATTAACATGCACTTTTATATGGCACATCGTGGGGACGCAGCAATGCCCAGTGAGAAAATCGGTTGCTCAGGCGGCGACCTTGACTAACTCGTGAGGATTGAGTTAACAAACGTTTTTGAAACTTTATAACAGCAAAATTATTTTCCAAATCAAAAATTTTTATTTTTATTTCTAAACGACAACGAATAGCTCGAACGGAGCTGGTGTTCTCCTGCCGTGCAGTTTTATAGTGCAGTTTCTCTTATGGAGCCGATAATTTAAAGCTCTCAATGCCACTTTAAAGTCTATGGTAACCTATGCTTTGGTTACTCCATTTAAATACCAGTTAAATTGCTTGCTCATTGGTCCTTTCAGGTATTGTCATTTTGCGCAGAGGTTCCCTCTCGCTACGTGCTCGATGCGAGTATTTATTTGTGTGTCATGTGCAGCGAGTCGAGCGTGAACACAGACCGATTGCCAAGTCAAATTGATGCATTCGAGTGCAACTGCTGATTTGCAATGCTTTTACATACTTGCTGCAGCTGATGTTTTTCTCGTTTTTGTTGTTCTTTTATGTGTTTTGTATGGCAAATATAAAATTTGTTTGACTTGCAGTGAAGTGTAATAGCAACATTTATTTTCATTGCAGTCCCCTCCCGCCCCGCCGCTCCTTGCCTGGCAGCGGCACTGTTTGAGTTTGTGCGAATGTGAGTGTGTCGGTGTATGGCGTGTATTATGTGTTGCACTTCCTATTGGTGCACTTGCATGTTTTAATCTGCACGTAAAACTTTCCAGGCATTCCTTCCTGCCAACTTCGAGTCGAATGAAGCGAATGTAAAAGAGCACACATGCAAGCATTAGCAACAGCATGCATGTATGTGTGAGTGTGTGTTTACTCGTCCATGCATAGGTTGAAAAGCTGCCACATGTGGCAACTAAAACAATATTTTGATCCGCAATCGGCTTTCCATATGCATAATCACATACTTGCACACCAACGCACACCGACACCAACACATTCATACTCCAACTCACCCATACACCATGTGCCAGTGGCCAAGTGGGTCAGGAGCAGTTAATCGGTGCATCGGTGGGCGGTTGAAAGTGATGAAGTGATGGATGAAGGCAGTGTGCTAGTGTGGGTGGGCTTCAGGTGGCGCTCGATGCGCTCGGTTGTTGGCGTACAAGCAATCAGGCGGATTAAAAGCTGAGCAGCTATACAGACACTTGATTATTGTGATTATAAGTTAATCCCGGTTATGAATATGCAATTGTAGTGCCGAGGCGAAACAGAAACAGAAACAAACCCAGAAACGGAAACAGAAAAATTATTGCAAAATGTTACAAGTCACTCAAACGTCGGGTTGACCTGGATTCTCTGTGAAAGTGAGTTGGCATGTTGCTCAGCATTGCGTGCGGTCTCGTCATCACGAACACACCCCGTTGGAAAAGCCAGGACCAGAACCATAGCAGCACTCGTTCGCTAATTTAAATATTTTATTATTGGAAAGGATTACTGCTGATCCCTGCTCTCTGCAAGCGGTGCTCCTAAGTAATACAAAGCAGCTTAACTGTGAAAGTCGTCGGTATTTTCCGACTAAATTGCATTTCGAATAAATTTTGGTATTTCTTTATTTTGGCGCTCTCGGCAATAACCGTTAGTTATCCCAATTTCAATTAATGCTTGCAGATAGCAGTGCTACTTAGAGCACACACGATCACAACAACAACAACAACAGCAGTTTGGCACACATGTGGCGCTAAAAGTGCCAATTGAACCGAAATTCCTCGCCAGCTCACCGAGCCCTTATCAGTAATTGCAGCGACCGTGCGGTTGCATTAAGTCGATTGCAGCTGCCGATTTGCGGCCCATCGCCCTCCAAGCCAACTATTTGTGCAGCCATGGAGCCATCAGCACATTACAGAATCCAAAGCTCTTCCTGCTGGCGCTTTCGTTGTTCGCATGGTGTTAAAATTTTAATCAGATTTCAGTTCACATTTCTATGTCGACGCCAGTTTGGTCTCTTTTTGTTTGCATACATCGCGTTGGACCAGCATGCATTAGTGTTGGTGTTGCTGTGTGTGTTGCCTTCGTGCTGACGCCGCCTCTCTTCAGCATTCCAGTAGGTGTGAGCCAATAACTGTTAGAACACATATGGGTTAATGAAAGTTTGTTTGCCTTCTGAGCGCACACAATTACAATCACACACACACAAGTATTAGGTTATGTTGAGCCAGTGCTGGCTGGTAAGGCGAAATGGTTGCAGTCAAAGCAGGACTTAGTGAAACAGTCTGGCAGAGCAGAGCTGCTCATTCAACAGTGCTACTTTCCTCCATCTCTCTGCTGTGGTGTTACTTTTTATTACCTTGCAACCCACCACGTACCCCACTGGTTCGAGGAAAACTCTAAGTTCTATCAAACAGGAAATTTTTGCAGCTCAAACGTTCGCAAAAAGCAATTGCTGTCGTTGCTAAGAACTGCTTGTGTGATTGCCTTCACTTTTAAATGTGTAACCGTTTCGCCTGCAAAACCGATTACCAAAAACCCACCCAAACTTATGTACAAATGTCAAAGTACTTTCCACAATCGAAAACAAATAAAGGAACTCGAGTGGCTACTTGTCGGCTTGCGGCCTGCCGGCTTGACATACGCCTAAAAATCCATATTTCCGCCAACCAAGGAATCGCCTGCGCCAGCATTGGCTGCCGACTGCCATATTGCGCCGACCGCCTCCCACCACCCGAAAGAAACTTGCCTGTATGAGCTCTCGCCTTGCAACGCCCTTGCGTATGAATGTGTGCGAATGTCTGTGGTGGGGTGCGGAAAAGGAGAAGCTATCGACCAGTCGAGCGAACCGGCCTCTGGCGCCCTTTCAGGCAAATGGAAACTTTAATGCACTTTCGAGTACTGCAGCCTGCCTCGCATTCTTCGGCGCCTTATTCGCTGCCCCCTTTAGGCACATCACATATGTATATACATATATACACAACATATGTGTATATATGTAAGTAAGGATGTGTGGTGGAAGTAACAAAAAAATTTTACGCTCCACATATTTTTCAACGGTTGCCTACAAAATAAATGCACTTATAACTGCGCTATATTCACTCACACACACACACAGAGGCAGAGAGAAGTATATTCGCGCTTTATTTTATTGTAGTTGCAATAATGGACTCGCTGAGGCGGGGGCTGGCTTAGTTCGAGGCGGCACAATAAGTTCACTTGACGCAAAGTTAATGGCTGGCATTTGTTGTTGTTGTTGTGTTGTTTTATCACTTTCGTGTTCATTTTCGCTTGCCGTGTACAACAACATGGCGCAACATGTATTTAGCATGTCTTTGTTGTGTTCGGAGTGTTTATTTTTTGCTATTATTCCAACGCTGCCGCTGCTGCTGTTGTTGTTGTGTTGCATTCATGCATTAAGTTCCATTCATTCATTGCGTCGTGTTGGCGTCCGCGCAGCGATTGAATTTACAGTTGCTTTCAGCGGCGTTCGCAAAACCCCAGCCGCCAGCATCCACTGCTGCGAACCCCGCTCCCCTCCCCCTTGGCACGAATCGCACTCGCCTTGAAATTATAGCACAAGTTTAGCGAAAGTGTTGCAAAACAAAGCAACTAAAGAGACTGGTGAGTCTGAACCAAATAAATTTTTGCGCGAAATATTGCGCGGGGAGTGGGGGAGAGCGCGCACAAAGTGGGTTAAGATGCTGCACGCTCTAGAAGATGGGCCCAAAGAAGGCCAGCTGCGCAGCAATTGCATCATGCAGTTTCTGTTGGAGGGTGCACAACGACTAGAGGCAGGAAGGTGGACAAGTTGTTAGCGGCACTCATTGCGTTTACACCACGCGGGTTCGCATTGATACATGAAAGTGTAACGATATTCATTTTATACACGTCCATTTACAAGTGCGGTTGCTCGCCTGCGGCAAAAGTTGAAACTGTGGATTCCTCTAAGGGCGGCAAGCACTTTTCACTATTTTCAGCCTCCAAAAATATGTAAAGAAGAAGCAGCAGATAACTACAAAATAAAAGATAGTATGTCGTTGTTGTCGTTGGACCGGCAGAAGACATACCTGAAGTAACTTCGAGGAATGGTGCCGAGTTGACAGGACTTCTTCTTCTTTACTGGCGTAGACACCGCTTACGCCGTTATAGTCGAGTTATCTACAGCGCGCCAGTCGTTTCTTCTTTTCGCTACGTTGCGCCAATTGTAGATTCCAAGCGAAGACAGGTCCTTCTCCACCTGGTCTCTCCAACGAAGTGGAGGTCTTCCTCTTCTTCTGTTTCCCCCGGCGGGTACTACGTCGAATACTTTCAGGGCTGGAGTGTTTTCATCCATTCGTACGACATGACCTAAATTCGCTGAACTACATATGTCAATCTCGTCGTATATCTCATACAGCTCATTGTTCCATCGAATGCGATATTTGCCGTGGCCGAAGCGCAAAGGACCATAAATCTTTCGCAGAACCTTTCTCTCGAAAACTCGTAACGTCGACTCGTCAGATACTGTTATCGTCCTTGCCTCTGTACCCTATGGCAAAACGGGAATAATGAGTGACTTATAGAGTTTTGTTTTTGTTCGTCGAGAGAGGACTTCACTTCTCAATTGCCTACTCAGTCCGAAGTAGCAAATGTTGGCAACAGATATTATGCGTTGGATTTCGAGGCTGGCGTTGTTGCTGGTGCTGATGCTGGTTCCAAGATAGACGAAATTATCTACGACTTCGAAGTTATGACTGTAAACAGTGACGTGGATGCCTAGTCGCGTGTGCGATGACTGATCGCGTTGACAGTCCTTGTCTGGTTAAAAATCCGGGATCGTTCCGGTTACCCGGACCCGATTGTTGTGGGAAGTGTAGAAGCGAGTCTAGACCAACCAGCCATATAAGAGGAATTAACAATAAAAATGTATGAAATATTTACGAAAAGTAGAGGGAGAGATTATTAACTAACACATTCTGGTTACAAGGGAACATTTGAAGATGTGTAAAAGATGCTCCATTCTTTTCTTTTGCTAACATTTATTAACCAACCTGATCGCAGTTCAAATATTCTAAGTGAGAATCAGAGAGCTGATAATCAACCAAAAGGAGAAAGCTTCCTCCCCCGGTCCCTCACATATTTTCCGTAGCTTCTGCTGATCACCACAAATATCGTTACGCTTTCACTTTGCTTCCACAATATCCCCATCCCCGCAGCCAACTGTAATCAGCTGTGCAACAATAATAATAAAAACAGCGCGCTGACCAACTCAGCCGAACTGGCGGCGACACTTGAATGCCGGCGTTTTACTCATGTTTACAGTTTATTTTTCCGCTTTATGGTTTTGTTTTCACGCAGCCACAATGCCATCGCCAATGACGCCGAGGGGCAGCTAAGCAGCTTTCCTCTGCGCTCGAGTGTCATGGGCCATTATCTGTGCCATCTTCCATCTTTGCGCAACACCCTGCTGCACACACACACACTCATGCATATATGAAGCCATACACACACCTCTTGCCCATATTTCGTCCCTCGTTTCGTTCATTTGCAGCTTTTCATAGCAATTGTTGTTGTAAAAAGAAAAACACAAGCACAATTCAAGGCGTTGGGACAAGAGGAGACCGCACAGACGACCACTTACATATTTATGGAACTTATGATTGCTTTTGTCAGTTTCTTGCTGATTGCCATTGTTTCAGCAGTGCTTGCGGCGCGCACACCCCGCCCCTGTCTCCCCTGTACCATATGTGTATGAGCGCTTGCCAATAGTCGAGCAGAAAGATAAGGGGAACTCTTCAGCGCACCCCGCGGCTTTTGCCAAAGTGCAGGCGGATGGCCGTCTGCGGGGACAACGCGCCCTCACTCCATTCGCCGGAGAGCGATGATAATCTTAATTAAACGTTCAAGGCACTGCGTAAAATATTTATGATATTCTCATTTTGAAGCAAAACGCTTTTTAACTCACACGTGACGAGATATGGCCGCATAGATATACAAACAGACATATAAATGGGAGTTATGCAACCAGTTGTCAATACGTTCGATCACTTTTATGTAAAGTTCCTCTACAAGGAAACCGTTAAGTTCGATTTAATGTCTATTTATAGAAGTCCAAACGAAGCTTGGGCTTTAGGGCAACAGGGGAAGCCTTCCAATATCTAATCACACCAATAACCTTGCATCAGACGGGCTTGTGAAACCAATGTCACGTAGTGTTGCACTCCCGACTGCTAATGAGTAGTAAAGGCTCAATTTTGGCATCCACGCCGACGCGCTGGCAAATGAGCAAATAAATGGGAATGCCATAATAATAAACGCCTGCAAATTGGCGCTCTCTAATGGGGCAAACGACGGACGGGGCATTTTCGCGCCCATAAATCATTCGATTTCAAGCAAATGAAATGAAAGACTGCAGCCAAATGCATGTATGTACGTGTGTGTGTGTGTGTGTGTGTGGCTGCCTCATTTGCCTGCAAATACGAGGCCTGTTTGTTCGATAAGGGAAATGCCTGCTTTTTGCGCTTTGGACGCGTGTTCATAATGCGATAGAAGTGTACGATAAGCGCTCACACATACACCACACTACATATTCATAGCGCGTTCAGAGTGCATGCGTTCGAAATGTAATTTAATTTGGCCTGACTGTGGCGACGTAGCATGCCCCTAACCGCCAGCCAACGACCAACAGCAGCACCCGCCCCACTGCTGCAATGCTGCATTTGAGCATTTTCGCGAGCATATGTTGTGGGCCCGGCGGCACCTTTTTATCAAGCGCCGTGATTAATGTGCCCACTGGCTGCGCTCGTTAGTTAAAAAATGTAGTTTGTGGCACGTAAATCACGCCATTAGTGCTTGCTTGTTGCTCGCTTTCAACGCCTTCTGTTCCCAGTCCGTTGATTGTAATGCACGGCGGCAACGCAAAGCACTCAAGTGGATGCCGTCGACATGTTCGCTGCCCGCGTTCACCACTTTTGTTGCTGAGGTTTTCAATGTTCGCGCTCTTGTTGTTCTTGTTGTTGTCTTTGCACTGCATTAAAATTATGACATGCCACTTGCATTTGCATGCACATTTTTTGACCCAATTACAAGCCATAAATTAATTATGACAATATTTGCACGAATGAAAAGCGCCACGGCGTATGAGTGATCCGCACAAATGAGGCTACGGCTGCCACAGAAGCAAGGCAACCGTAAGTGTTGCAGGGAGGGACAAACTTGCCTGTGCAAGAAATATGTGTAGGTGGGCTTGAAGGAAAATACTGTGTTTTATTTATTCCGTTACATTATAAAGACAGAAGTTGTTGTTGAAGGCGAATATAAGAAAGCAGATATTCAGCGGGATCTAATCCAACATTTGCCGCTATTATCAAGCGAACTCAATGTTTGGTTTTCAAAGTGCCCAGCAGTTCGCCACCAAAGCTGCTCAGCTAAAGCTTGTAATGAAATAAAACCGTTCGGACCTATAAATGTCCGCAGTAAAAAACATTTTGCCAGAAATGCGCCCTTTTGGCAGCCTTACTGTCGCCGTATGACAAAACTACTTCGAGAGCTTTCAAATCAAGCACTGCGAGCCCTTTTTGAATTCTCTGTGAGCAAAATCCCTAAACTGAGCGCAAAAATTACACTAACAACTTAAAATGCTAAGGGACGATAAGGACTTGGGATTACTACGGAATAAAAAAGTAATCAAGTTCAAGGCTTACATTTGAGCTGTGCATTTTTTTGCCTTTTGAAACGTTTAACGCTCGTACCGTTTTGTCATTTATTGCTCTCCATAAATTTATGTGTCACTTCTGACCAGCTTTAGCCTTTAAGGCACCAACACTTAAGCACACAATTGCTCAGAAAACACGACGTGCAAGAGTGTGTGCCCTAATAGGCTTTGAAGAAAAATTGTATTTCTTTTCGAAAAGGGTGAATAGCCGTCACTTTATTATTTACGAACTGAAATGGCCAACGAAAGTGGTCAGAAATGGAATGGGAACCCAGAGAAGTGAGTGAAGAGCAAAGCCAGTATTTACACTAAAAAGAAATGAGTGCAAATAAAGAGAAGGACTTTTGGTCAACATGGGTGTAGTAGCCGGGACTGTGTCTATTATTACTAAGCTTACGGCGGCTGAAACGCCAGCGCTTCTGTCAATGGCATTCGCTTGATAAAAAGTTGAAAAGTGGAAGCTTGCCCAAATTGTGCTTTGCACAATTCGGTATTCGGTGCTGGTAGCAGAATTTAAGCTCTCTGTGGCAACTACCGATGAACGGGCGAGGCCGCAGTTTAAGCTCTCTTTGATATGCATATGTATGGGCTAGCAGCACAATGCCTGAGCAACTTCTCTGTCGGCCCACTTAAATAATTATAACCAGAAATGTTCACGCTCTATGCGCTAAGCCGCTGACTTCTATAGGAGCTTGCCGACTGCCAAGCTTAAGTGGCTGCCGGCACATAATTGCGCTGCCACATCACTCTAAATGCGCCGTGACATGACGTTTTAATTAAATGCGCCTACTAAAATGCTCGCGGACTCACACATTCACAATCTCACACACACACTCGCACACATACAGACACATGCATTGTGATTTCCATGGAAAATTCCATAGTCGGGAGCTTTTCGACTGCACTTAGTCACTTTATGGCGGGCGATTCGGAAGCAGCTACCTAACGGCCACAACTCATCCATAATATAAGCACTTAATTACTTGACTCATGCGCTTGCAATAACCCCACTTACACGCTCGTGATTGTGTGCATATGCGCACGCACTTAAACGCGCGGCGTGCGTGTGTGTGTGAGCATATAATTTGCATAAAGTTGAGCACTTAGCCAAGAACATGTCACTGTGCAAACACTCTCGATGCCAGCACATATAGATAGGCACGCGTGTAACGGCTTATTCCCCCGCAACACACACACATATATGGCTCACATGTACACATGAGCAGCCACATCCAAATATCGGGCGCGTTTTTGGCCCGTTAGGCACACAATAGCGGCCGCATTTAAGTAGACTCTGCTCGCTGCTATTTATGCGGCTCCATAGCAGGCTCAAGCCAGCCTCGGAATGCGCAAATGCGCCTGTGTATGCGCTTGTGTGTGCGCCGCGATTACTGTTTGCTCGGCATTCGCGTTCACTCATGTTCGAGTGCTTGCTTATGCTCGTGTTTCCATGCGCTTGCACACCACGACAACCGCCATGGAAGTTATGGGCTCTAACATTCGGCTGGCTTAGTGTGTATGTAAGCACATAAAAGATTCAGCCACTCTATTCTTTCCAACGCCAAACCTTGGTGCTTTTGAGGCAGAAGACGTATATTTCGAGCCTTACAACGTCTGCCTTTAACTCCTTAGGACACGCAGATCTCATTGGATCAATTCAGAATTCCAGTTTATAAATAGAATTTTCTAAAGAGCTGTTGCCGGGTTCAGGGTGATAGAAAGTTTGATGGGAAGCTCGACTCTTTGAGAAATCTCATATAAAATATATGGGCATATACATGCGACAAATTGAAAAATGTACAGATTTATTATCCATAGACATGCTGACCATAATCACCCTACTAAGTTTACTATTCGCAACACCACAACCCACCTTAAGACCCAGTTTTCATTACTGGATAATATTTGACCGAACAGACTTCGTCCAGCTATCAGTGAAGAAAATATAGCAGCTGTGATTGTACACGAAGACCATGGAGAATCGATTCGCCACTGTTCCCAGCAACTCGGACTAATGTATGAAACGACAGAGACACATTTTACGTCGAGATCTTAAATTGAAAGCGTACAAAATACAGCTTGTCCACGAACTGAAGCCGCTCTATACCTTCCCAAGCGACATCGCTTCGCAGTAGGGACTCTTGAAAAGTTTCAAGAAGATCCGACTTTTTCGAGCCACATTTTGTTCAGTGATGAGACCCATTTTTTTCTCAATGGATACGTAAACAAGCAAAACTGCCGCATTTGAGGCGAAGAGCAACCTGAAGAAATTCAAGAGTTGCCATTTGATCCACGAAAAACAACAGTGTGGTATGTGGGCCGGTGGAATCATCGGGAATATGTAAAGTCTAAAGTCTATGCGGACAATCCCGCTTCAATTCGGGTCTTGGAGCAAGCAAAACAGTTGTCATTCGCCAGATACCAGTCGAAATGCTCGAACAACTGATCGAAAATTGGACTCAATGGATGGACCATCTGAGAGTAGCCGCAGCCAACATTTGAGATAGATAATCTTAAAAAAGTAAATGCCTTCGAATGATAATAAAAATTACACATTAAATTTCTGTGTTTTGGGAGCCCCTAAGTGGATCACTGTTTATATAAAGGTCACTATTTATTTGAAGGAGGCGGTTGGCTAGAAAGACCTCAAAATCACAGTAAATAAATTCCTCCTCGTGGAAGGAACTCAAGGCTTTAGCACACAGTGCTGCGAATCCATAGTATATGTATATACATATAGTATAGTATGTTTTTCACAGAAGTCATTCCAAATGATTGGCACTCACTTCAAGAACTTTAATTGTGCGCTCTCTAGCATGGAAACCTCCTTGCACATGAGTATTTTGGCATAATACTCGTACAGAGATGCATTCCGCTTGCATGCACTCCTGCATTTTTCATGCATTTACTTATTTAACGGTATTGTAGTCCACAATAATAGCAACAGCACACACTCCGTTATCGCAGTAGACTCATACTTACCTTGTTGCAGATATTCAACTGTAGACATTTTATTTCGCATTTATTTTTCATTTTCTCATTCCAGCTGCAGGCGCACCGTTATGCCGCCTACTCTGCGACTGTGTGTGTGAGTAATTGCGTAACTTTATCTCTCTTGTGCTGCTCTGAATATTTGAAAAATGCACGAAATTGTCAAATTTGGAAAATATGAAATGGAGAGAGTCTCCAGCACACACATACACACATGCAAGTTCATACAAGTGAATCGCCACCCACACACACACACGAGTATACTTTGCAGTGCGCTTGGCAATGGTGCCTACAAACGTTGGAGTCAGTTTTTAAGAGGTGAGAGGCAGAAGCGAGGGCGAATACCTGCCAGCGCAGCGCTCATTGAAATATCGAGTTCTACGATAGTTTAAAATGTAGAGAGAAATAAGAGCCCAGGGCAAGAGGAAGCAGATGTTTTCATGAATTATTTTATTCCTCGCTTCCTCAAGCATTAACAATTAAATTTGACGAATAGGACTCGTAGTTTAAGTTTATTTCGCACAGCAGCAGCTCAAATCTATTTTCAATTTTAAAATATTGGCTATTTTTCAGCTTCCATAAACTCTGGGGTACATAACTATGCGCATACGTGCATATAGAAGTAAATATTAGGCAATATGAACGCTTGCATCAACGAATTTCAACTGCACTTGAAGTTTTACATAAAAATTCAATAAAAAGTGTTAAGTTTCTTTTTGGGCAAATAAGATTTCAATAAAAGTACGCAAAAAGACTACACAATTTATCGAGATTATATTTAGTCCTCTCTCGATGAACAAAACCCAAAATCTATAAGTCACTCATTACTCCCGTGCTGCTGTATGGTGCAGAGGCTTTTCGATGGAACGATGAGCTGTTCGAGTTATACGATTGACAGAGTTCAGCAAATTAAAAGACAGTGGCTACGCTGGCTAGGTCATGTTGTCCGAATGGACGAAAACACTCCAGCTCTGAAGTGTTCGACGCAGTATGCGGCGGGGGAAGCAGAGGAAGAGGAAGACCTCCACTCCGTTGAAAGGACCAGGGGGAGGAGAACCTGGCTTCGCTTGGAATATCCAATTGGCGCCACGTAGCGAAAAGAAAAAACGACTGGCGCGCTGTTGTTAACTCGGCTATAATCGCGTAAGCGGTGTCAGAAGTCGAAAAAGTATTTTCGTATTTTGTCTGTAGATGTCGTTGCAGTCGTATATCTCCAGTGATACCAATCACATTGTGTCAAATTTTAATCCTCACTTAACCAAAAACAAATTAAATCTGGGGACGTCGAAGAAAGTTACAGCTGCTCAAAAACGAGTGAAAATAATGAAGAAATTCGCTATATTTCAAAATTTTTGTATAAAAAATGGAAGAATGTCACACAAGCCACCAGTGAAATTTGTGAAGTATACGGAGACGACGCTGTATCAGTTCGCGTAGCACAAGAATGGTCCGCTCGCTTCCGCGCTGGAATTTTCGATGTGAAAGGTGCACCTCGTTCTGGTCGACCTATCGTTGGAAAAGGCGATGAACTTATGGAAAATATTGATATTAAGCAGCCATGACATCGCTATGGAACTTAGCATTTATCCGCTCGGTGTTTGGGTACCACAGGATTTATCTGTGAAGAATTGAATGGACCGAATTAACATCTGAGATTCTTAGCTGAAATCGAACCATTTCTGAAGCGAATGACAACGAAAAGTGGATTAAATACGTCAATAATGTGCGAAAAAGATCATGGTCAGAGCGTGGTGAAGCTCAACAAATAGTCGCAAAGCCAGTATTTACGCCTCGAAAGGTTATGCTGAGCTTTGTGTGGAATTGGAAAGGAATCATCCACTATGAGCTGCTGCAGCCTGGTCGAAGGATTGATTCTAGATTTGCCTGTCAACAACTGCTGAAATTGAAGCAAGCAATTGAAAAAACGGTCAGAACTGATCAAGAGAAAGGGCTTCGTCTTCCATCAGGACCACGCTAGACCAGCACTTTGATGACTCGGCAAAAACTGAGAGAGCTTGGCTGGGATGTTTTGATGCATCCACCATATAGCCCTGACCTTGCAACATCGGACTACCATTTATTTCGACCAATGCAGAGCTCCCTTGATGGAGTACAGTTCGCTTCAAGACAAGTTTGTTAAATTACAAGTTTGATTAGAAATACGAAAAGACTTTTTCGCTTACCCAATATAATACCGGTAAAATTGCAACAGAGCAGATATTTACAGTTTATAGTGAACTCCGGCATCCACTGCCCCAAACATTCGCGTATAAATTCAATTGCATACCGTTATTATTTATATAGGCACTTCAATCGAATTATTTGCATAATGGCCAATCGATGAATTTAACTAAACCCAATTCAAACACGCACTGCAAACTCGAATGCGAGGCTTGATTCGTTTTTAGAAAATTTGATGCATGCAACGCCAAAATGCAAATTTTGTGGCCGCACAGGTCGATATATGTATGTATGCAGAGGGAGTGAATGATAAATAATAACGGGAGACCGGTTCGCTCTTGCACTCCTGCAACATTTCATCATCAAATATCATTCAAGTGGCTAAACCAATCTGCGGCAGCCCCGCCACTGACGCGCCATGGCGTATGAGCAGCCGAGCAGAAGTGAAATAAATGTTCGCATTAGCAAATGACTGCAATAAAGTGGGGGGGAGGGCAGTGGGCGGCACGCTAAAAATAGTAACAGCACACTGATGAAAAATTTAAAATTTCAAACACACACAAGCACTCACATGTATAGATGAGTGTACGTAAGTGTGTGTTTGCATGGAAATGTGGCAAATCCGAAGGGAAATCGGTTACAACATTTACCTGCTGTTTCCACTCAAATCAGCATTTAACTGTAAACTCCGCTCGGCGCCCGTGTATGCAAATTGCGGCTCGAATGACACGCAAACGCTCGCACGGACTGGCTGCCACGAATCGCTGCTGAATTATCTCGAAGTCACGTAAGTTGGAAAAATGATGTAACAGAGTGTCAGCAAAAACAACAAGTGCTCTGGAGCTGCAACAAATGCGAAGTCCGAACAGGTCGGCAGAAATGATCCAACAAATGGCTGGGACGATGGCACTTTAGCGGCGAACGTGCAAATGTCCGCCAGAGGAATTTGGTGGGGGCTGCGCGAGAAGGCATGAACGTGGCACGAGCGCGGAAAGTGAAGTAAAATATGCACGAAACTCAGAGCAACTCAGAGCAACACTCAATATTGCCAAGCACGCAGCGGCCGCGTCACGTTTAAAGGAAGAGGATGTTGGTGGCAAGGGCTTTGGTGAGTGGCCACTGAAGTCCGTGTTTTATGTTAAAATGTCATTACCGTTTACATGTATCTGTATGTGTAAACGTTCATTTTCGAACAGTGACTTCTACACACACACACATATATTTATATATAGTACTTATAAGCGCATAATTCTTAAGTAATCCCACAGTGAACTTCACTCGTTTAAAGTGGAAGAGAGAGCCACACTTAATCCGAGCTTTAGAATTTTTGGTGCCTTTCCTGAGCTCCAACGCTAGCTAGGTAGGTAAATGGAGTAGTTACAAGTCTATAAATAATGGCTTAGTGGCAACACCATTGAGTTTACTTAAATTGGATACGAAGATTTTGATCACCATTGTCAATAAAGATATCCGATTTGTCTTCAATTCGAGGTGGTGGTGGTCTATGAGAAGAGAATTGCGAAGTGTAAGCCATACCAGAATCTCTGGCTTTATTTTCCATTTCGCTAAGTGTTCTTGGTTGGTGATACTCGGCGCGGCCATGGTGACTGCGCTTTAATGAGGCGGAATGCGACAAAATCAAATTAGTCAGCTGACAATGGTGCTTATTTAGTGTTTGCCTTAGAATACTAGAAAAAAATTAAATTATTTTTTCTGAAAGACTTGTTCATAATCCAAATTTTCCGTTTTGGTGTGTTTCGTGGCTTTGGCGATCTCTTCTAGCTCAGCATGCTTCACAATCACCTGAACAAATGGAACACCCAAACTATAAACATATGTACGAGTACGTATCGGAGTGAAAGGGTTAAGTTTATATATTTATATACACGCAGGCATACATATGGCCAGGGGCGCACGTTGTTTGGCACCATAGTCGGTGCGTGTCGGCCAAAGTGTGAAAGTGTGCTGCAGATTGGATACTTGAGGCATTTTTACAAGATCTACAAACGCTACGACACTCAGGTAAGGGTACTAGGCACATGGACGTGGCGGATAAGAGATTTTCGTGCAGTCAAGTGCTGCGTGAAGAGGCGTTACGAACACAAGTACATCAAATGTACTTAGACCATGGCATAGAAAAGGATAAGGAAGAAGAGGAAAAGGACATTACCGTCGGTCACCTTTGTTAACAGTTATTAAGGCTGACAGTCTTTTGTCGGCTTTTGCTTTGTGTCACTTCTGATTTGATAATAAAATTGCATCAACTTTAAACTGAACTCTCGCTTCAATTCGGCAGGCTTACTTCATGTGCAGGTCATGTGTGAAAAGTTGAAACTGAATATTGCAGGCATTAAGTGAATAATCCAACATAAATGTGGTGGCAAACATCAGACCAAAAGGACTTAATCCTCGACAACACGTGTTAACTGCAACTCACGAAAAACAGAGCGCAGCAGCAGACACATTCACTCCTGTATATACATATGTATATAAATCAGTGCCATGTATAGAAACTTCGCTTGTTGACGAATTACCAAAAACCAAATGAGCCAACAGATTCGATTAATTCGTCCACAAAGCACATGCAGGCGCCACCACAACCAAAAACATGAACAACAGCACTAAGCTGAGGACAAACAAATATTCTGCAGCTGGTTGATCAGCACTTCACTGGAGCTACAACAACATATCGTGTTGTCGAAAAAGTTTTTTCGCATTTCTAATCAAACTTCAATTTATTTTTTTATATTTATAATGAACCTTAATGCACCATTCCATCAATGTAAAACTTTTCTGGTTACTGGACGAAAAACTGCGACAAGTAATTTTCATAGGCTCTCTTGACGCCAACTTTACTCCATTAAAGAAGTTCTGCATTGACCGAAACAAATGGTAGTCCGATGGTGCAAGATCAGGGCTATATGGTGGATGCATCAGGACTTCCCAGCCAAGCTCTCTCAGTTTTTGCCGAGTCATCAAAGTGCATGGTCTAGCGTGGTCCTGACGGAAGACGAAGCCCTTTCTCTTGATCAGTTCTGACCGTTTTTTTAATTGCTTGCTTCAATTTCAGCAGAACATTTCGAGGCGTCAATCCAGGCTTTGCGACCATTTGTCAACCATTACCACGCTGGTACAAGCAAATTATTGACGTATTTGATCCACTTTTCGTCTCCTGTTATCATTCCTTTCAGAAATGGTTCGATTTTATTTCGTTTCAGCAAAGAATCTCAGATATTAATTCGGACCATTAAATTTTTCGCAGACAATTCATGTTGTACCCAAACATCGAGCTTCTTTTTGTAGCCAGCCTTTTTTAAATGGTTCAAACCCGTTTGATGATGAATGTTAAGATCCTTAGCGATGGAAGCGAGTGAACCATTGCTGTGCTACAAGAACTGATACAGCTTCGTCTCCGTAAACTTCACAAATTACATTGGTGGCTTGTGTGGCATTCTTCCCTTTTTAATACAAAAATTTCAAAATGAATTAAGCTTAAAGTCTTACCTTTCCAACACTGTACTCGTATGGTATGGCACAATGTGATTGGTAGCACTGGAGATGTACTTGTATGACTGTAACGACATCTATTGACAAAATACTAAAATACTTTTTCGACTACCCAATATATTTCATCGATTTAGCCATGTCCCTCTATCGGTCCGTTGGTCCGTTGGTATGTTCGCCTTTTTGTATATAGGAGAACCGTTCCCACATTTTTTGAGATATCGATCTGAAATTTTGCACACATCCGTGTCTTCACATAAAGGTACTCTTTTACGGGAACCGTTGATATCGGATCGCTATAACATATAACTGTCAAACAAACTATATGATCCAAATAAAGTGTTTTTATGACAAACTTTCTTATACACTAATCACTGTAGAGAACGACAAATTTCCAAGATTTCTTCAAGTGGTGGCTGCATGTTGTGTTATTTTCGCTTTAAATAAAATTGTTTAATTTATTTAGTCATGACTATTTATAGCAACTTTTTAGAGCCTGGGTGAGTGCTGAAGTTAAAATCTTAATTTTATTGATTTCAATTTTGAAAGAAAAAGTGGAAAATATTGGATTTGAAATTGTTTCTTCGTCGTCTTTGATAAACCAAGCATCGCCCAACGCCATTTGAGTTATGTGAGTGCACATACAACAACATAATGTATTTGCCGAGGGAGGGAGGTTTCTCGGAGGGAGTACGAACGGCTCGCTTATCTGCATTTATTGCCATCCGTGAATAAGTGTCTGCATGCAGGTTGTGTGGTGTGTGTGTGTGTGTGTGGCTAAGTCTGTGACTGTTTCTAGCTTGTGGACCTGCCCCAAAAAATTCATTAATCACTGTCAAACATTGTTCGCATTTTCTGAGCACACCAACAACCTTTGTTACACTTACAGTTGCACTTGTGTGCATGTATGAGTGCGAGGGTGTGTGCATTTCGAATTCTGTCTTAAACTACTTGAGTCAACTGCCCTCCCTGCTGCGCGCTGCTCTTTTTCCTTTACTTTTTTGGCGATTTCCTCAAGTCTCTTGCCACCCCCTTCTCTTCAGAAGCCACAAACGGAACGTCCTTCATTCGTTTGCGCTTGTGTTGGCTAAGTAGTAAATACCATCGACTCGAGGTACATATTTAAATAGATATGTCCGCAACCTGTATGCGAATTTCAACGAGCTTGCCGAGTGCCGAGTACAAGACAAGCGGGCTTGGACCGAGCCGAAATGCACAGTGCGAAGGTGCGAGGGGGTGCGGGTTGAGGGCACATTCCAGAGGCAGTGCAGGTGTGATTGGTCGGCGAGGCGGGCAATGAAATGACTAAATGTGTGATAAAGACATTCCAGCGGCCGCTCCCTCCGCCAATGCCTGCAGAGTCTAATAGAGTCGTCGCACCGTCTGCCACCAACACAAACGCGCACACGCACACACAGTGCGCGTCGGCTTCCTGTTGCTGCAGCTGCCGCCCCGAGTTGTTGACTTAGGGCCTCACTAATTGCGAAATGTAAGCGAGACATGTTTACGCTATTTGAGCATTTAAGATATTAAGTTCCAAAGCGCATTAACGGCATTAAGTTATTGCTGTCCATGTGGATGTATCTACTGGTGTTTGTGGGTCAATAGTATATGTGTGTGTGTGTGTCGTTGTTATAGGGGCCAAGCAGAAACAGGGTTGCGGTGCTTCGTTTTAGACAATTTGAGGATATTAGCTAGAGTTGGATCAAGGAGGGGTCAGAGGGGCACACTCTGTTGACGTTCACCAATCAAATGGGTTGTTTGTTGACCTAGCATTAACCCTTCTATGATTTATGGCTTACAAACCTTGGCGGATGAGAAAAACTAGCTGACAAACCACTTGACATATTAACGAAGATTAAAGAGCGAATGGCTGCAGCTTATGTCAGCCGGTGGAAGGGCGAAGCAGATAGAGAAATAGCCTTAATTCGGCCAAATGTTGGTCTACATGGTCTACAACATTAAGGGGCAGCAACATAGCTTAAATATCAGCATTTTGTAAAATTCCAGGCGAAATCAAGAAGTCATACAACCCCAACGGATCTGATAGAGATACGTAAAGATTTACACGAACACATAGGAGGGGTATACATAAAGTGTTTTTGAAAATGAACAAGGACTCATACAACACTATTTTCGTTCAACACAATTTACGGTTTCGTTGGATTTAGGCGTCTAACCGAAAGTTCAGCAGCCGCAAAACATATTTCCACCCACGAGCGAAGGCTTCCACATAAATATAGAGACGCCACACAGCCACTGGCAGCCGACAAATACTTCAAAAATGCATTAGAACATCGCATCCTGCTCAAAAATACCAGCTCACTTCTATTTTTGTGGCAATAATGCGCAAATAATTTCACCAGTCACTCCATGGCACACACACACACACACACCGACGCAAGCTCACCTGCGCGCTGCCAACAGGCATATGCACTTAAATAGTTGCTTAATGCATCGCTAACAACAATGCCAACAACAATTGAAATCGAGCAAGTGTTGTTGCATGCAACTTGCACTTGGATGAACTGCAACTACGCAAAATATGCCGACCGCAACGAGATTTGTGTGCTGTGTGTGCCTGCACTTTTATTGTTGCCATTTTCCTGTAACTAACGGCATACATGCACAAGCCTTGTGATAAGTGACACATGCGGCAGGTACTCGTTCATGGGAGTCTGGGAAATTCTTGCCTCTACTGTATGTGGTTGTTGTTGCGAAAAAGTACGAAAATTGTGAGCAAAAATTGCCTCACTTCTCGCCACACAGACACTTACCAACTTACCAGCTGCCCCTTAGCGCCTGTGGTCCCACCACAAACCCCAATACCTTCGTTACGTTTGACTTGTAAGCTCCTTTCCTTAAGCCCATTACCCACTCACGACGCACACAACTCAAGCCGCCTGGATGGCCAAGAGCCGGCTGCATGTGCGAGTTGTCGGCTGCCGTGTAATCGCCGTCGGCTCTGAGTTAAGTTCTTCAAGTGCGTAAGCAGGCGAGAGGACACAGTTAAATGCGGCAAACACTTATCGACTGAAGTCTGCAAGTGCCGGAAGCGGCGGCAATTGAAGGTGTCTACTTGCAACGCCTGAAAGCGTTCGCACAAGCTTGGCTTAGACAATTGATTTTTCCTTGCCGCGCCAAAGAAACTTGGAGCGAATCCCAGATTTTGAGACATGGAAACACACAAAGTTGGAAAGACCAGACAAATGGTTCCACGAGAAGCAATTACCTTAAATGCCGCTTGAAGTGCACATTCCCGGAACTGCAATGTAGTTATCTAGACTATAGAAAATACTCGCAGCTGAAATGGCATTCAACAACAAGAGAATATGTTGTGGTATAATTTAAAAAGCTTGCATCAATACCAGAAGTTGAAGAGTTCAACTAAGGGAAGTTCAATAAAACTGTTATCAATAACACCGACGTGAGCCACTCGGAAGATTGCCTCTTTGCGTTGACCTGGTGCCACCGAAACACATCACTTCTTGCTAATGCAACATCTGAGTAAGCCTGTTTGATCAGATCAAACGTCTCCGTCGCAGATTTTCCGAGTTTCACACAGAATTTAATCGCGTATCTCTGCTCTAACGAACGCTGCATTTTCGGCTTCCACCACTCATAGAAAGTTTCTCCTGACTCTCCAAGTGATCGGAGACAACTGACCAGCTGCTCGTTCGTTAGCTAAGAACGTCCTCTACCGAATCTAATCGGTGCGCGCACGTTTCGAAGTACAACCGGGCGGAAGAAAGTCCTATTACTTTTCGGGCAAACCCTGTATATTAATTACAGTTATGTTGCTTTAAGTGAGTCTAACAATCAAGCCTGCATCACACTGAGTTTTGATGAAGCGCTGAGTGTTTGCACCATAAATAGCGAAAAATTCGCTGATTCCTCCAGTCATCCGCGTTTTGAATGAATTCATGAGCTTCGCTCAAAAACCATAATGCCCTATAACAAGAGCTCATCAGCGCTTTGGGTCAGCTCTCAGAATTCGATAAAAACTGAAATTTATACCGCATTCATAAGCATTGTTCATTACGCTTCAGCTGCATTCTCCGTTCCTCTCAATAAACACCATTTGTCATTATTACTTGTAAAACTCGCCATTAAACTGCCAAATTGAAGCGTCATAAATTCTCAGAAGAAAAACGGATTTTAATTAATTTCCAATGCAGATGCACCCGATTGCGAGCATCGTCCACCGAATAGACCACACACACACACAATCGTAATTTTTTATTCTTTTTTTTTCATTTCGATGACTATTGTTAGCGCAGCGTTAAATATTTCCACGAAAGTGTTGGAGCTCCTACACATACTATACCCCAGCGCTCCTGTAACCTCAGACAACGGTATGTGAGCACGTAGCGCTTCTGCAGCTAGTGCGGCGGGAGCGAGGAGCCTCCGTGGGCGCACAATGTACCGCTATCTGCTCACTCACACACTATCCCTTGTTAAATATGTGGTTGGAGAAGCTCGCCTGAGCACCGGCTATCAACCGCGCCACAATGCAGAGATCTAAACGCGGACCGGCGAAGTAAGGGGGAAGCGAGCGAACAGCGCGTCCCAACAGGTCCAGTTGTGCTGATAAACTCACTGAATTCGACACTGTTTTATGACACTCTTTAATTCCCAATAGATGGTGGGTGTGTTATGTATCAACAACAACAACAAGAATGCTAACGTATGAGCACGTCGACGCTGCAAGCGCTGCTCCATGCCTCCAAACCCGCCGCTCGTTCGCGACCAAAACCGCCAACTCATCGATGCTGGTGCCGAGCTGCTTGCAAAGCTCAACGCCGCCGGGTGTCCAAGTGTATGGGAGAAGCACAAAAGTCAAAGCAAAACAATGCAGCCACAACACAGAGACAAAAAGAAACACAACAGCAAAAAGTAACGGCGAAAATCGGTCCATTGTGCGACTTTTTAAGCGCAACACCACGCCGAGCCCTCCACATGGCCCCTCAAACGACCGACCGCAGCTGTTGGCTCTGATTGCATTGTGCTCTGTGTGCTATTGTGTGGGGGGCGCCCAGAAGGATGAGCGAATGTGCCAACCGTTCCAGCTTTGTTTTTTCGTGTTCTTTATTTCGTGATGTGTTGACTTCATTCTCCGCCTCTCCTCCCTCCCCGTCCTAATTCCGCCTTGCTTTCGCTCGTGTTGTTAGGAATATTGTGTCGTGAGGATATCGGCAGCAACAACAACCACAACAACCGGCAGAACAGTTACAATTTGTGTTAATAAATTGCATATCGGTATGTGCTGCTGTGCGGTGAGGTGGGGGGCTGTGTGGGGCCGTGTGAGGGCGCCCGCATACATATGTCATACTAATGCATGCCATTGAGTCGCTCTTCCTGTGGATGTTGTTGCTCGTTTGTTGTCGCTGAAGGGCAGCGGTTGACTAGATAAATGGCGGGATTGTTAATTATTGTACAGAGAGCCGCCGAGGCAGGACCACACACAAGGGAACGAGATAAATTCGAACTTATCTATATTATAACTGAATGTGCTTACGCCAGCTATGTGTGTGAGTGGCTGTGCAGTAACAGTAAAATAAAATGAAAAGCAGGGGAATAATGAAATATGTGGCATTTCTGCTGTCAGTCGAATGTGAAAGTTCGTTAATTGGAAAAGAAGGCGGGGATTAAGGGAGATGGTATAAATCTGTGGAAATTGATTGGAGAAAGAAAGCACAAGGACTAAGTGGGACGACCGCAAAGTTTATTCAATGATTTAAATAGCAATGTTTGAGCGAAAGAAAGCAATCGAGCTTTTGTTTCAACTCGCAAAATTGATTACAACTCAACGCGTTTGAATCCAGCTGAGCTGAGCATTAGAGGATTAAGCTCCCTCTAATAGTCTACTTATAGATAATTTTCGGATTCAACAAATGATTCAAAGCAAGAGTTTAAGTCTTTAGGATCCAAAACCTGGCTTAAATATCTTGAGTCCCGAGCTCCTTTCATAAGCAAGTCTTTGATTTAAGTATACGAGTAACGGTTCGGAACCGAAAATATTTGCCTACAGAACTCATTCCGAATACACAAAAGAAAATCATTATTATTTAATAAACCAGCAAATCTTCAAGTTCCACCAAAGTGAAAGGCTTTGAGATCTTTCCGCTGAACATCTGACAAATCTGCCGAAATCTTTAAGCAGTTGCTGTTGGGTGCGCGCGCGGGGATGGGCGCCAGTGTGGGTGAGCAATCAAAAGCAATTAAGGCCCAGGTAACCTCGAATTTACGGCTTGAGTTTCCAATTCCTTGCACTTCGCGGAAGGCTGTTGAGTCGCACATAACTGCACTCAATCAGCAGGCTGCTGTGCTCATTTTCGGCTGCGCCTTTGAAGTTGATTCAGCAGCATTTAGCGAAGCATTCCTTCCTTGTCAAACACCAACACATAAACACATACACACATATAACGGTGCGATTACTTGGAGGATGCGAACGAGCACGCGCGGTCTAATAAAATTTCAACATGGTCTTACACCTACACACCACAGACAGACATATTTACCCAAGTTATGTACAATTTAATAATCCGCAGACAGAGCCGCCCACACACACACACATACATCTCGCTAGGGCTAAGCGCATTTGCTGGAGCTTAGCGCCATTTGGTTCTTCGCGAATTCTAAGCGTTGCTGAAATACGATTATTATATCTGTAGACTTTGGTGAATTTTAAATTTTGAACGCTGCTGGCTTTACACTTCCCCCTTCACGCGCAAATACTTTTCCCCATTTGTCTCTTAAGCGGACATGCTTCTCACTGCCGTCCTTTGTCTGCGGCCGGAAAACGCAAATTTTCATAATTTCATAAAAAAATACCGTCAGAAATGAGCAAAACCTGCTCGGCATGCTGAGCATAGCAAAGTTTCGCGAAAAGAACTAATGAAATTTCGCCGAACGCCGGAGAAAAAGCCGCTGCAGTAAATGAAGTCTAGCGCCGGTACGCAGACTATCTTCTGTCGATAAGCAGACACAAGGATGTAGGTGTGTGTGCGCTCAGGCGGTGAATGTTGCGGTGCTTCTTGCTGCCAGCCAAAAGTCGTTAAGTTTCTTGGAAGTGAGTTGAAGAAAGCAGTGAGAACGAAAATATTTAGATATGGGTGTTAAGACCGTAAGTCAGCTGGGTTCTTGTCCCCAGCGACTCGCCTTCAAGTGAATATGACTGTTGGCAAAGTTTTCGGGTGCTCCACTGGCCATGCTTGTGCCGATGTGTCTTCGGAATGTTTGTGTGTGCGAGTGTGATCGGACAACATCGTCCAAAGCAACAAGAAGTGCTGTTCCACCCACTCAACCAGCAAAAAGGCACCAAAAGTTAGCAAGCACTCGCTCTTCAAAAATGTTTTTGTGAATTATGAATTAGTTGCAAATCTGCAGCAGACTCTTTGAATTCTTTTCCAAATCATATTTGCATTCATATTAGTTGGAAGCGCTAGGAGTGAGTGTGACATCGGCTCACAGCCACCACAGAACTTCAGCAGAGCAAATTGCTGTGAAACTTATCATCGCCTTTTGTCTTATAAAACGACAAGCAACTCTGAAATCAAAAATACTTAGAGCTGTCACATTGTGGGTTCCGCGAACTACTAAATTGGTAAAAGTAAGCAAGAGAGTCTCTCAAAGTAAAGTATGTAAAGAAAAATACATATTTACAGAGTAGACAAAAGTTCAAGTTAGGCCAGTACATGATCTGGGACCTAAGTTACAGATCGACAAGAAAACTTGCACATTGTTCAGCCCATTGCAAGTGAGTTCTTAGTAGAATTTAGAAATTGTCCAAAATTTATCAAAATCACATATAATTATGGATAGTTTCAAATACGTGTTTGGGAAATAAAGACAGCTTGCTTGTTGATAGAAAATGAAGGCGGCGATAAAAGAAGATTCCCAATCATATATATGTATATGTAAGTACATAAGGTATATATTAGGCAGGGCATATATGTATGTGCGTCCAACACATATATATATATACGAATGCCCGCTTTGTATTGATAATAACGGTAATGGGCTCATAATTGCAACAGTCAACACTCACAAATTGCAATAATTCATGCTCAGCTTTTACGCATAAATAAGCACGTGACCGGAGCACACTCTCCCCAAAGCCTATGTGTGGGTATATGTGCTTGCCTTTGACAGTTAATAATTTATCAGCATTTGCATTTTGCAGTTAATTTGTCTAAATGTGAAATTTATGTAGATTTCGAGCGAATTTAACAGTTATATGTGCCATGTAAGCACTTGACCACTTAATTATAATGCATTTCAGGGTAATTACTTTTCAAATTTAAAAATACTGATGTCAAAGTAAGGAGCGGCTACATTCGGATGCAGCCGCACATTGGTTGTTCTCACAATTTCCAGGAGCTAACTCTATCCTTGTTAGAGAGCTTTCATGGAGAGCAAATATTGAGGTGAGAATCAAGGCATCGGTTGCCTTTTATTGCCGTAGAGGAGCTATAGGAAAAGGCTCGGACTCACACCAAAGGTAGAGATTTCGCTATATGAAATCGCAGTCAAAGCAATAATGTTCTATGGTGTCTTCATCTGGTGGAGAAAAAGGTTACGCTGGATATAAATGTTGAACGAGTCCAAAGAGTGCGCTAATGCGATTTAAGAAATAACACCCGTTGACATTGTCGGCCGTGTATTGCTGCGAAATGTGCACCAAGGCTCAATGAGACTGGGTATATGAAGGGGTCTAAACAAGGAATTTTCTTCTTTAACTGCATTCCTGAAAACTTGGATAAATGCGCCGCAGAGGGCACTTGTGGCGGTTTTTTCTCTGACGAGACGCTTGAACTTTTTCTCGGAAGGATCAAAGCTAGGAAGGAAGGAAGGTTAAAATTGGAGTATTCCAGAAGGAAGTTTCCGTCAATCTAGGCTTAGACTACCGAGCCACTGTAGTATTTTTCAGGCACAAGTAACCACTAATCACTCCTACAACAGAGCGGCAAACTAGCGCGAAGCTCGCTAATTGTGTGCTCAAACTTAGTCAAGGAGTGTCTGTCCTCATCAAACATCAAGCTACTTAGCATCACACTCGTTTAGGCTTGGTTACAACGAGATCGCTAGCAACCGATGAGCTAGCAAGATGATACTCCTTGCCCCCTGACATCGGAATGGGACCGAGTTGGGTCTCCATTGGCGTCTTGCGTTCTATCAATGGGCCAATAGACCTCTCGCGCACTTAGTAGGCGACTGTGAGATCCTTCTAGTTGTCAAAGTTGTATGAAGAAGGAAACAGTGGAAACATCCCGACATTTCCATCTCCTACCTTTAATAAACCAGAGGGAACATATATTAGCCACCCCAACAAACTTATGATAAGCTCAAAGCGCTTTGCCGATCCGTAAAGGACTTATAATTCAGTTTTTTAGGAGTTTTAAGTAACAAAACGGATCGGCAATCTAAGATATCCAAGTTAGATCGCTCTTAGGATCGACCTCTGAACCTAACCTGATGCAACTTAACGGAGCGTGAAAGTAAATTCAACATTCGCTATCAGATGAAGTGAAGGACTAAATTAGAATCAATGCAAGTATTTCAGCTAATTTTCTTTCGACACATTTATTCTATTGTACCCTTGTGCACTATGTTGCGAGAGTAGAGAAATAATTAAACCAATGAAATAATGCAATTAATTTTTGCAAGAACAACATACATTCAAAACCAGTTTGAACGCATAATGCCCCCGAATTGGTAAATTAGTTTGAGTTTGGCTTCAAATGTGAGGTAGGGAAAGTTATAGGTGAATGTGAAGAGAGGCGGAATTACTAAAAAGCATATTTATTGAATAAAATAAATCTTATCTTCTGCCCTTTTCAACTCTGACACTCTAGGAGATATAGGTGTAGTCTTCAAGGCCATCATTACGAGATCAGGTATATTTTTTTAATCAGGATCAGGTATCTAAAAATGGATAATTTTCGTAAATAATTCGCTACATGCCTAGTATAACGCTCATGTTTCAGTGGGGCACGGAACTTAGATTTTTCGCGAATGAAATAGGCGACGTCCATCGTATTTCTTACCTCACTCCCTTGTTTTTGTGTGGCACACACACACTTCTCCTTTTCTCAGAGAAATGCTTGACGCCTGACAAATGGGTACCGTTATTCCTCGGTATCGCTTTCAACGAGCTTTTAGCAATCGCTTTGCCGTTTAGACTGCACTTAGCCGGCATTAAATCCACTTTAGGCTTCTCCACAGCCATTGAATCACAATGGTCTCATTAGCACTGAGTGCAATCGTTAAATTGTAATCTCATGCCGACATGTCTCGAAAGCCATACAAAATGAGCAAAAAACAAAACAAAAAATAGAGAAAAGAACATGTGTAACGGGAATTGGAGGACGAGCGAGTAAATTACAAATCAATACCAAGTGTACATTACAAGTGTCAGATTTACATACATTTAATGACTCAGCTCAGTTCGATCCAGTGCCAGAGGAGGTGGGAAGTAATTGAAACCAAAGCGAGACATATGTAAATGCACAAATAACGGGAAAAAAGAGAACTTTTATAAAAGCTCTTAGGAGGAATGTGTTGACTGTGAGAGACGAAAGAAGAAGGAAGAAATTTTTAGTTTTCAGTATTTGTTTAAAAGGAAATATGTACAGTTATTCTTAAGAAATTTTACCTCAGATTCTTATTTCGCAAACCTTTCGACGTTGTCATTGTTATAATTGAATATGACATATTTTCCTCGTAAACAAAAACAAAACTTTCGGAATGACGAACGAGGTCTATATGTCACGTGGTACCTGAGAGCCACGAAACTTTCGCCGAAACCCGTCAGAATGTCAAGAGAATTTGATAGCAAAATAGGACATCAACAACAACAGCAACAACAAAGCAATGCGAGTATAAATAAAATAAAACAGTGGCAACAACTGCGGCAGCCAGCAACAACGCCTCTATCAGTGCCAATACGCCGAGCTGACAGCTGCAGAAAACTGTCAAAGAATTATCGAATTTTGCGAAGCAAAGAGGCAACGAAGCGAAGCCACGGCAGTTTTCGAACATATGCAACGCTTTCCGCATAGTTTTCAACTCCTACCCCTCCTCCACTTCGCATGTGAAATGAAAGCTACCACGTCTGCGGGAGACTACCTTCACCCTTCACTTAGTTTCTGCTCGTGAGCCGAGTTTTCGGCTTATGAAAATTTCAGGCGAACAATGGAAACAAAACGAAATTGAAAACTTGTGTCTTTGCCACTCGCAGCTGAGCGCCGAGCGGGGTCGGTGCCGGGTCCGCCGAGTGCATATAAAACTAATTGCAAGGGATTTCCAACTCAATACTTGCCGTGTGGGGCGGTCAAAGGGCGCGGGAAGAGCGAGTACAGAATAGTTGCGAATTTAGTGTTACTTAATTCGAGGTAGTGCCACAGCAATAGGGCACAGCGAGTGCTGAACTTAAGCCGGTGAAAACTGCAACAACACCAACAACAAAGGGAAATAAAACAATGCTCTGTTGTGCCGTTATGCTCGCATTTGGAGAGTGTCGCTGGCGCGGAAGGTCACATATGTATAATACCTGTTCGCCCTGCAGAAGAGCGCCAAAATGTAAATAAGATACAACGGAGGACAAAAGCAGCAAAACAAAGTACACAATAAACAAGTGCTCAACTGAAGAAAAGCGCGAGAGATGATCCACTGGATACAATATGTATTTACTTATTTATGAGTGGTGCAGCACGAGGGCGCAACACTTCATTCGGCGGCGCCAGGATGTCGAAAAACGCTTGCCAAGCGGTGTCTCCACTCCAAGACGTCGCGCAGAGCCAAAGGAAACCGTGAAAGGAAATCGGATAAAAGTAAATCGCTCAGCTGATGAAGCGTTTCATCATGAGCGAGTTGTGCCCGCTTTCGTGTGCCACCCTTTCTTTCCACCTTAAACGTGTCATCTGCTGCTCGTGGATCTTAGCCCACTATTCTCAACAACAGAAGTGCATGCACAAAGCCTCAAAGCGAGCACACGCTTCCACATTTGATATAAATTCAAATCTCCAGTGAAATTGAGCAATCTTCTTCTTTACTGGCGTAGGCACCGCTTACCTGGGAAGACCCATTTTTGCACATTTTAAAAAAAAAATCGGGAAAAATAAGAAAATTTTTGAAAAAAAATAAACTTTCCTATAAATTGTAGTGTTTGTCGCATACTTCACGCAGAATGTATTTTCAGCAGATCGGTTGTAGTATAAAATGAACATTCCTTGAAAAATTAACTGGTTGATAAATCGACCACCAGCCGAAAACGGTACGACAAATATTTCCACTTCACTATTTCTGTGTCTTGTGAACTCCAATGTTCCAAATGAATGATGGCCATGAATATACTTTCAATTTAACAGAAAATTGCTTTGTTAAAATGTTGATTACTGAGTTCTTTCTCAAACAAGTAGACGCAGGAAGTATCATAATGAAAAACATGGAGGACAAAGCGTCTTACACTTCATACAGTTTTTCGTAATTACATTGCAGAAAATGAAAAAATCGACTAAATACTTCTTCCACTTCATGGAACATTCAAGAGCTTTCTTTCCAGATATTTCTAGAATAGAATTTTCCACAAGCTTCCTAGGTCACGAATATAAAAAGAGACCCTTCCAGGCAGGTAGTTAGTCGGTTGTTGTCCACGAGCCTGAGCAGGTCTTTCAGTGAAATTCGTAGGTATGTTCCCTGCTGTGCGGTAGTAAGGTATTCCGTTCTTGAGTAAAAAATTGACTGTGAAATTTACAGTTTTCTCTTGAAAATGTTTCGCAAAAGATACCTTAGTCGAAGAGAGATTGAGGAGATTATGGGGCACGTCGATCATGAAATCGCAAATCGCATTCTCCATGCAGATACAGTCGACTTAGTGGTCTTGCCTCCGGAAAGTACAGATGCAGTAAGTGAAAAAATATCGATGAAGAGGAGCAAATACTCAGCGATGGAAGTGCGTTTGTACCTCACGAAATAGCAGGGAACATTGAACTACGTTGCGCGTACAATGAAGACAATCCGAATGCGTCAGCCGATTGCGACGAGACGGAGGAACATCTACTGAATTTGAATCTAGTTCAAGTTCGCCTGTGACATCCGAACGTAGCAGAAAACAAGTCAATCTGTTCGAACCAAAATGGACTAAAGCAAAAAGGAGTAAATTCTCTCGCGAGCTTCCGGTGAACAAGGATATTGACAAAATGGAAAAACTTTACAGCAAATATGGTATGGAACGACAATTCTGTTGTGACCATTGCATCGAATCATGAGGCAATTGAACCACTGCATCGTGTGAAGCGATGGAAAGGCGGCAAGAAATATTATGTTGATATGCCACACATCGTAAGAGCACACAATAATCGAATGGGTGGTGTTGATCTCCTTGATAATGCCATGAACAATTATCGAATTCGCGTTCGAGGAAAAACGTGGTATTTGCCACTGATAACAAATGATTTGCAATGGTGAACGCTTGGAAAATTCATCGTGCTCTCGTCAAATATGAAAAGGGAATGTCACTCACCACCGAAAGATGTATTGCACGAAAAATAGAACCATTGGATCAATTACAGTTCCATATTTACGTTGCAGAATGTTTGCTTCGAATGGCAAAACCGTCGACGCCGTCTTCGGTGACGTCGACTTCACAGTCAACAGCTGTTCGAAAATCCAAAGACGCCGCTCTGGAGAGTGTTCGTAAAGACAAAGTTGGACATGACATTAACAAATTAGAGAAGCCTCGTCGTTGTCAAAATGGTCACAACCATTCGTCATATAAATGCACAAAATGCGATGTCGCTCTACATGTTTTGTGCTTCAATCAATTCCAAGAAATATAAAGATAAGATATTGAACTTTCAAGAAAAGTTTTTCAAAACTTACTTATGACATGTATCTATCTTTTATTGTAAATAAAATGTAATGTAAAATTGAAAAATTGAACAAAATAAACGTTTCACTTTAGTAAGTATCGTTTTCGGCTGATGGTCGATTTGGCTAAACTGCTTAATTTAAAAAATCTCAAAAAATTTAAAACATTGAGTTTTTTTCATACCAAGCAGAATATAAAGTTTGAATGAATTCAAAGCAGTGGATCTAAGTGCGGCCCGAAATAGGTTAAATCAATAAACGCAAAACGTGGAGAAACAGATTTAATCTACAATGACAAAATCTACAACAGTTCTTTTGCTGAAGATCAAGTATAATAAAAGAAAACGTTAGAAACAATTGGGCCGCGAGCTTACAAGTATGTCTTGACTCAATAATTTGAAATGAAATTGAACGAAGCATCTTTGATATTCGACTCATTATGTTTGAAGGATTTTGATAGATTGTATCAAAAGTACTAAGGCACTAAATACCGGAGATTGATGTGGCATCAGATGCCAGCTGCATTTTCAGCTTCCCTCTAAAACGTTTAGAAAAAACTAACTTCTCGGAGTACTATGTTAGAAGTCGAGACGCTTGACCATCATGTACCCAACTAACCCGCATAGATACATACACATGTCTCATATTATTCAGAACGCCAGAGGAATATTGACTCTGAGTACACGTGGGCAACGCAACGGTAACAGCCACAAAATCGACCAGTAAGTAAATCTAGTACTTCCAAAAGCTCCGAAATTATGACAACCCCTCGAGAAAATCGGCTGGTAAATGTGTGTTTGTGTCGTGCTTTCGGTGCCAACTTTGCGGTTCTGGTGCGATTGCGGTTTCTGAGCTGCAGTTGTGGTGGCAAACGACTCATCGCCTGCCCTTGCGGCACGAGCTGGCTCGTATCCATGCACTTTCGCATACATTTCGGCGCCTCCACGCTGCTGACAACGCTTTCGCACAGCTTCAAAGTCAAGCCATTCATTCAACAGTCGACTGAAGTGCGAAAATGTGAACAAGTTGGGCGTGCAAGCGAACCCACTCACCCTTGAGAGGCACACCCATCTCCCGCACAGCTCTGAGCACATGTGTGCAGATGATTTCTGTAAATTGAATCCTGAATTGCATGGATGTAGGCGAAATTGAACGCGCGTATTCAAATACGCATACTTTTTCACAGCAATCCGCTTTTTTGGAGGCTTAGGAATTTTCCGAGAGCTGATATTTTAAACTTGCGTCAAGGACTTCTTACGACATGTGGATTTGTGGCCTCCTCGAATGGAGGGGAAGTATCGCTTGCAATACCCGTGGGCGCACGAGTGCTAAGGCTGGCTCGGCGTTTCGGTGTGAGGTTGTGAAAAATAGAATAAATTTTCCTCATATTTAGTATGATATTGATATTAGAAGTCAAAGAACATGAGTTTTATTGCTCGCGAGCACAATTTGTTTTATTGTGTGATGTTAGAAATTATGTCAGTTAAAAAGAAGATGTTTTCAAATAACGAAACATTCAAGTAAACTTCAATAAAGAATTATATAAATAACTGAAGCGCAAATTTAAATCAACAGTTACCTCCTAAAGTGATGCAACCAAATCCAAATCAATGTTTCTACATATATTTGGCATTGTCAAAGGGATTAACGAGAAGGAATTGGTATTGGTGGCCTTCCGAGAGAGCTGGGCTTTACCAAATGCACGCCAGCTCGTCGAGCCGCAGAGGAGGATAATAAGTTAATAGTAACAATTTAGCGTATTAGCAGCAGCAAGAAAATTCACAGCACTCAACCACTTGGCCTTTCAGCCAACAAAAGCCGCTTGCAACAAATGCCGTCAACGGCAGCTCAATGCGGGTACAAACTGACAACAACCTTTTGAGCCGAACAATAGTTGAACTTAGCAAAGTGGCTGCAACAACAACAAAGGACCAGTTGCATTCGGCGCTGCCGTTGAACTCGTGGCGTGGCTGCGACAGTGTGGCAGCGGGAGCTAGGATGAGTACCCACTTCGGATGGTTATCCCAGCATCCCACACAATCTTATTATCTGTCTGTTAGGCCACATGGACGCAGAGGAAAGCACGGAGTGCACATCCTTTTTGTTGCCCTCTGCATTTGTTGTTGTTTTTAACTTTTTGGTATTTTTTTTGCGCGCTCGAGTGATCCTTAGATTTTTGATTTCACCTAACAGCTCTTCGTTCGAGCAATCAAAGGCGGCATCAATGGCAATGGCAATGACTGCGCATTCTGCAAGTGTGTGTGTGTGGGAGCGTGTAGCAGGAGGAGCGTCGAGACGTGGCAAGTGAATGGGTAAAATAATAGAGAAAGGGCTTGGATAGCTGTCGAGATGGCCGATAAATCAACGAGCACACAAAGGCTTAGCAAAGCGAGCTAACGAGCCGGCAAACTAGCGAGCGAAGAGCTGTAATTCTAAAAGGAACGTTGGCAATGGGTTCTCAGCCTCGGTCGGCGTACACGTAGTAGATGTGTGCTTTGAATGTGGTAAGCAAGCGGATGAGCGCTTTTGAATTGCCGCTTAGCTGCTCCTACGCTGAACCTTGGATCCAAGGGGTGGGAATGTGGGCTAAATATTCAAAACGCTTTGTTATTGACTTCTCTTCTAGCTGCTTCGCGGTAGGCTTATGACTTTAAGGTTTTAAGCGAGAAATTACTGCACTTTTGGATTCATTTATTTAAATTCGGTAAATCCCGATAAAAGTCCTTGCTCACTTAGTGTCAAGAATTATACTTTAATGTTTACAACCGCATGTGCAAAATGTATCTTTGCACTACAGGAGCCAATTTGGATTAAAGCAATGACTTGCTTATATACACTGAAAATCAAATTTCATCCGGACTATTCATATAAACCTTGATTTGTACCCCCTTTTGGATGGCAGCGGTTTAATTACGTCGCAAACATTTCGTCTCTTTATCTTATGAATTTTGTGTATTGAGTCAATGAACTCACGACACGTTCCCCATAGGTATTAAAACATAGAGAGGCAAATACTCTCGTTCGGGTTTGACAAAAAGACAATAACAATCATGTCACAACTTTATAAGGTCCTTTAGTTGAAACTGACAATGACAGGCCTCATATATTGTTTAGTCGAAAAAGTCTTTTCATATTTTGTCAATATATGTCGTTGCAGTCATATATCTCCAGTGCTACCAATCACATTGTGTCATACCATTTGAAAAAGGCTGACTACGAAGAGAAGCTCGATGTTTGGGTACCACATGAATTGTCTGTGAAACGAAATGAAATCGAATCATTTTTGAAGCGAATGGTAAAAGGAGGCGAAAATTTGATCGAATACGGCAATAATAAGCGAAAATGGGGAAGCTCAACAAATGGCCGCAAAGCCAGAAATAACGCCTCGAAAGATTATGCTGAGTCTTTGGTTGGATTGGAAAGAAATCATTGATTCTACATTTTACTATCAACAGCTGATGTTCTGATGCACCCACCATATAGCCCACCAAAATGGTAGATATTTTTTCATTAAAGTTCATTATAAATATAAAAAATAAGTTGAATTTTGATAAGAAATACGAAAAGACTTTTTCAGCTACCCAAAATAAAACAATAACAAAAATATGTTGAGTCGATCCATAAGGAGTGTTGATCTCCTCTGCTATCCCTTTGGTGCCAACACGACGATTCAGCAGCTGTCAAAAAAAATGATGTTCTTCTATATTAGCGAAATACGCCTATTTTATTCGTTCCCTAAAGAAATAACATCCAATTATAACGATGGAGGATATACGAATAAATTTTCTTGAAATATTGGAAGGTAATTTGCAAAATGCTTTGATAAACGCGTACTCCTTAGTGAAACATTAAACAAATTAGCAAAGTAATTAACATAAACAAACACACCAATCTATCTGCAAGGTCCAAAAACCGGCATTTCTTCTCAGTGAGAGAATTGATAACTGATTTGAAGTAATTTTTTTGCTTTTTACTCGAGAAATTAATAATTTTCTTATCACAACGAAAAAAATTCCACTTCAGGTAGACACACGTTTGGCGGCTAATATCAGCGCCCAAAGAGATTATTTTTATTCAAAGCAATAGCAGTAACTAATCATACAATAAGTCATTGCTACTGTATCCAGTTTTTTGAATCCTGCCCTTCCCAACGCCTTTGCGCTTCGAAACCCTTGTCAGTATCAAATCACCTCTACACGTTTAGCACTTTCTCTCCGCTTGGTTGTTTAATCATGGGCTTGCGTTTATTTGACATATTAATTGCACCAAATTGCCGCACGCTGGTCAACCACCCGAGCGCTCGAGAATAGGATCAATATCAACGCTGCTCGCCATTACACCGGGACATTCATCAATCACGCCAATCAAAATCGCATTCGCCTAATTCCATTAGCGCAAGCCATATAAAATATGCAGGCCCTCAAGTGTGTACATATTCACACATGTAAATAAATATATGTGTGTATGTGTGTGAGCAGATATGTTTTTGTAGATCTAAGTATAATTAAAATCCATAAAATTAATGGTTTGTCATTGCACGGAATGAGCGAGTGAGGTATTTGTTCCGTGCTCTGTGCTCCTGGGTGAGTGGGCGGGAGGCAGCGCGCTGACAATTTAGTACGACGACCTTGAGTCAACATCGTCAGCTCGGCAAATGTGAAATAAATGTGGATCTAATGCGGCCAACAGGGAAATCAGAAGAATCACCAAACACAAACACATAGAAACTTACAAAAATGCTTTAATGTGAGGCGGAATATGTGTGAAGTGAAAATAAGCAAATTCCGACAGAGTCCTGCGGGGGGCTGGGCGCCGCGGTGGACGTTCGTGTGGCTAAGTGATAAACAAATGCCGTTGTCATGCCAAATTGTGCCACAATAATAAGCCGTAAAGCAAGAAAAAAGCAAAAAGAGAGCGCAAAAAGTCGAAAAATTCACACGGAACACATTTGCATATGTATATCTGTGTCTGTATGTGTGTGTGCGAGCCCCAAAATGACGAACCGATAAACAAGTATTTGGAAAATCCCACGAGTGCCGGGTAATGTCACAGCAGAGTCGCATTAACACGCCACGCAATATCATGAGGAACAACAACAACAGTAATAAGAAAGTACATTGACAGCCGTATTAGCGGAGTGTGTGTATGTGTGTGTCCGCACATCGGCACTTCGGAGTTAGGTGTGGAATTTTGGGCGTCAGGTGCGAAAGGTTTTTCGCTTGCCACAATTTCACCCGTCGACCCGGCAATTTCACCGTTATAGACTCTTGTCCTTGCTGCTAGTTAAAGGCAGCAGACCTTACCGCATAGCTTGGCATACTTTAAGGCCTCGCACTGTCCTTGCTCACGAAACACTTAAGTGTGTTTCGCCTCCACTTTACTAAAGTATGCAAATATGTCTCCATGTTCTACCTAAATTTTTATCTATGTGCTTATGCAGATACATATTTATACATATATACAATACATATGCAACGGCGCTCTAGTATTTGGGGCGGCGTACTCGCAGGCGCTGGTGCTAATGCTTTCCTTTCAATGTGTGCGTCCTTAAGCCGTCATCTTTCTTGCGAGTCGCTAACATTGTTGTTGTTGTATGCGCTGACTTAAGTCGTCGGTGGTTCTTGCCACAACTACAATAGAAATACGGTATGCTCACTTACCTGAAAAGAGAGAGAGGAAGGTATATTAAAGATGAAATATGAGTAACGGCACTATAAGACTGTGTGAGAAACTTCTGAATAAACGCAAAGTGCGAAGCTTCAAGCGGCAAGCTCCAAGAAATATTGCATAACAAATTCACTCAAATGCTTTACAGTTATTCCAAATATGACTAAGTGCGCTGGATGAGAGGGCAGTTCCAACAAAGCATAAATACAAATACACAACTTTCCACTACGAACACAATAATAACAATAACAATAACAATAACAATAACAATACTGATAATAATAATAATATGCGAAAAATAATAGAAATGAATCGCATGAATATATACTATATATGTATATAGACATATAGCATATATGTATATGCTTTATATGTGCTATGGGTCTGTGAGTGGCAAGGATATTCATGTATTCGGCGTTGATTGGATAGCAATTGTCATGCGAAATTGCACATCACATCACTTATTATGTAAGCGAATGAGCCTTCGTTTCATGCTTGGCTGGTGCTTGCTCCATGCTTGCGTTCACAGTGGAACTTGTGGCACTTAAGAGTTGAGGATTAAAGTAAGTGATGAATGTTTCTAGTGCAAATACTTGAAGTGGAAGTGGAGCTATTATTCCTTCTTCTACATACCTTAATGTCACATAAGAATTACATATTATATTAAACAAATAAAGTTTTTTACCTTCTTGCTTCGGTTTCAAACTTCCTCAAGTTTTTTTGAGCTATTGGCTAGTCTACTCACTTCAAATTCATACATATTTATTAGAGAAAACGAATTTTTGAAATGCCTCCCCAAGCTTCTTTATTTCTACCCTCCTCCGTTCTGCACATTTTCACTACACGAGAGCTTTTCCCTGGTTCAGGGAGCACCTAGATTGCGAAAAGAGCGATACATATATTGAGTAATCGAAGTTTTTTGGTATTGTGTCAATAGATATTGTTGCAGTCGTGTATTTTCAGTGCTTCCAATCACATTGTGTCATACTATGTGGTGTTGGAAAGCTGAGACTTAAAGCTTCATTTGACCAAAAACAACTTTAATTCGGGGAAATTGAAAAAAGTTACAGCTGTTCAAAAATGAGTGAAAATAATGCAGAAAATCCCAATATTTTGAAATTTTTGTATAAAAAAGGAAGAATGCCGCGCATGCCATCAATGAAATTTGTGAAGTTTACGGAGACAATGCTGTATCAGTTCGCGTAGCACAAGAATGGTCCGCTCGCTTCCGTTCTGGAACTTTCGATGTGAAAAACACTCCTCGCTCTGGTCGACCTATCGTTGAAAAAGTCGATGCAATTATGCAAAAGATTGACCAGGACCGTCACATAAGCAGCAATGACATCGCTAAGGAACTTAACATTCATCATTGAATGGTGTTAAACCATTTAAAAAATGCTGGTTACAAAATAAAGCTCGATGTCCACAACAGATGAGATTGAAGCAAGCAATCGAACCACAGGGACGGAATTTATCAACACAAAAACTTCGTCTTCCATCAGAACAACGCTAGACCACTGGGAAGTTTTGATGCATCCACCATATAGCCCTGAACTTGCACCTTCGGACTACACGTGGTAGGTCAAGCGAAACCCATGAAATTTACTTGTCGCAGTTTTTCGCCGAGAAACCTGAAAAGTTATACACTGATGGAATAATGTCTCTGGCGGAAAAATAGCAAAAAGTGGTCGACCAAAATGGTACATATCCGATTCATTAAAGTTCATTATGAATATAAAAAAAAAAAAATAATTGGAAGCTTGATTAAAACACTTTTTCCACTACCCAATATATGACCCTATATCTGACCCGATTACTTCTAAGTGATGCCAACAACCGTTAGGAGAACAAAACTATTCTAGTATACTCTGTAGCAACATGTTGCCAGAGTACAAAAATAATAAAAAACTTTTTAATTGCCGCATATTGATTTCTTTAGAAAATGGCTGTCAAACTTTCAAGCTTTCTAATTTGACTTGCTGATGCCCGGCACTCAGTTCACTCCGCCCAAAGTCTCAAAGATGGGCGCAAGGAATACTTCCCTGTCGGATATTTCGGTGCACGGCAAATTCACTCTGCTAAGTGAGATTTCACAACTATTCGCATTATAGCGCAACAACAACAATAACACTACTGAGAATAATATCTCAGAGTTAATAGGAAGTGAGAAGTAAACAAAGTGGAAGCTGTTGAATGAGGAACACAGTTAGCGACGGCTTAAATATAACATTTTAATTAATTTCGAGCCGAGGCGCTCCATGCGGGCTCAACTCACTTGACACACCGACACACATACATCTTTTGCAATGGCAACTTTTGTTTAAGTTGACGGCAACAGCTTGAATATTCCATGTACAGAGCAAACAACACACACACACACATACATAAATATAGTATATATATCAAGATATAGTTTAGAACCTTTGACGTTGTGAAAACTGTTTTCCTCGCATTTGAATGTTAGAAATTCTAAAGCGAGCCGAAGTCGGGTGGCTGAGTGTAGCATTACAGCACGTAGGGTCCCATCCTGGACTGGGCTTATTACAGATGTATGCCTGGCTGCAGACTCCCAAGAAAGCTCAAGGTGGCAGCACGAGACGACGAAGCTGGGCCAAGCACACAGCGAAGCGCCTATGGCACGTTGTTGCACCGGCATGTGGAAAGATCTCTTGCATATTCGTTCATACAATTTATTCTGCACAAAACATGGCTTACATTTGTGTGCATTCAAGTTGATTACAACTACACACAGTCGCATCAGCGCTCACCCACACAAGCATAGCGCTCAATCCAATTGTATGAGTTAAGCTGGTGAAGAGGGAAGCCCTTTTAATTTGGCTTGTTTTAATGTCGGAAGTGCTTATGGCTTAGCGGCATTCAGAAGTGCTCCACAAATGACTCACACATACACACTCACGGGCAGGTAGAATGAGGGCTAAAATGCAAACAAGTTCCTTTGCGACTAGTTGCATGGAAGAGGCTATCTGACAGCCAGAACTTAATGACAGATATTGGCGCGCTCTTAAGATTTCCAAAGTGGACAAAGAACGATGCGACCAAACTAGAGGCTTAATATTATTGGACTTGGATTCTAAGAATGAAACTGAGCCCTGAGTGATCTCAATACATTATCATCTCGACTAATGCCTCATCGAAACATAGTTTACCCCGTTATTAGATCACTCCACATTGTTGCATTTTCAGCTTATTAAGGCATGCGGCTCAATACTGGTCCTAAACTAACCACTGCCAGAACCGGTTTGAGAATAGTAAGTTCTCCGCCATGTTTCCGCGAAGCTTGTTGTGCATGCCACAATTAAAACCATTTATCACGTTTCACATGAGTGTGTGTGTGCTTGTGGCGTACTGCTAGCCGTCCTGCGGGACATAACCCCATTCCGGTTCATGGCGCGCCGAGAATAAACACACTTTGCACCGATGAACGTGTGCTAAGCTCCAGCTTAATGAAATAATAGTGGCCCAAAAGCGTGTTGCATGCACCAACACATCGCGCATCACACACACACACCGGACACACAGCTGATAAACAATCCGCAGTACAAACCGCACACATCGCATGTGTAACGGGATGTACATGTGTACCACACACACTCAAAATAAAGCAATGTATACATGGCACGTTGCAAGAAGTCTTGCCCATGCCACCGATCAGCTGCGTCTTTTGTTTTATATCCCCGCTCTTTCCCTTTTTCTTCTGCGCCCTCTACACCTCATCCACCGGCTTTCTTGCAAAGTTACACCGTCGAAGTTTGGTCTCTGTACAACTTGCGCAACTGTTCTTCACCGTTGTACAGATGTATTAATGTAGCTTCATGCTTGTACTCGCCGCCACTTGTCCTCTTTCGGGTCTGCACTTTTTCTCTTCTTTCTTCCACGCGATATTTGTAGTGCTTTGTAAAGTTTCTGCCGCTTCTTTTTGTTGGCGCTGTTTACTTCCTTTTAATGTTCACTATCATTTTCCGTTCGCATTTTCCTTTCCCCGGCAACATTGCCCCGCTCTGGTCCTTATCCGAAGCCATTACTTTTCAATTTTTGTGCTGCTTGTGCGCTGTCTTGTCTCTTTGTTGTTTCTCAGCATATTCACTCCGCGTTGCATTAAGCATTAAACACGAGAGTCAACTGCCATTTATTTCAATTTTTTCGTCGTTTTCCAAAACTGCGTTGTTCGAGTCCATGATCGACTTCTTCGGCCAATTTTCGATGCGATTATTCTTTATTTCCTAGAATTCTAGCATGTGTGTGCTTGTTATGTGCATTTGCATCGAAGAATTTGGTCCCGCAAACTTTAAAACTTTCATTTCCGATAATTAAAGTTGGAAGTTAGAGGAATTCTAGAGACTTTTAACGTGCTGACTGCTAAATTCTCGAAACACTATCGCTCCCAGAGCGATGACTAAAAACTTAATCTGGTAACATAGTTGTTAAAAATGTGTAATTGAGCAAAACGAACACGAGTGTTTCCGACAGAAAAATTAATTGTCCCACATGTTTCTTTGTGGCAAAAACTCATCCTTCAAACTCAACCTATTTTACCCTATGCTGATGTGAATCGTATTCCAGTGTGGACATCTGCGTCGACCACAGTGCTTAGCGTCACAAACGCCCAGATAGTTCGTGGCCTTAACCAGAAACCACCCTGTGGGAGAACGATCCTAGAAGCGTTGAACTTTAACACGGTCCGACCTTTCCGCGCCTTCTCTGCACGGAACTTAATACCCCACTAAATCCCTAGCGACCATATTTACAAACTGATCGAAGGAGTACAGACTTGATCTTAATATTACAGTCGATGGCGTCAAGATTCCGACTGTCAATAATCCTAAAATTTTAGGTGTAACTTTTGATAGCCTATGCTCCTTCACTCCTCATACGACCGCAATTATCGCCAAAGTACAGAGCCGCAACAAAATCCTCAAGACGCTACCCGGCAGCACATGGGGAAAGGACAAAGAATCGTTGCTGGCAACTTACAAGGCAATCGGCCGGCCGTCCTTAACTAAGCCGCACCAATATGGTCGCCTGGATGTAATGGAACGCACACGAAGAAGCTTCAGACCTGTCAGAATACTGCACTCCGGACTAGGACTGTATGCCTCTTGATGTCTCCTATCGATTGCCTGCATAGTGAGACCCATATGCTCCCAGTTAAGGAGCATAATGAGCTCCTCACTAGGCAGTTCCTGCTGGCGTGCTTTCGCAGAACATGGCCATCTCTTTGCATGCCCCTCCAACCCCACTCATCTGACACCCCTCTCCCTTTGGTCCGACCCCGTCGAAACAGCACGTTTCTTGGGCCTAAAACAATATCAACATCACCAAAACAAATGGCAGTCAGGCACAAGTGTCTGTATGGTAAGGTGGATGAAGCAAAACTTCCTAACAGTTTTTGCAGATAGTATCGGTTCGCCGGTTCGGCGTTGCTGTGATGTAAATTATTGCATTGTCTCTAATCACGATTCCGGGCTTTTCTTGGCAATTGCACTCATCAACTTGATGAGATGTTTTCGGGAACGTTCCTCATTAATAGTTTCACCCGGTTGTTCCTATCACGGCACGCCTTTTTGATTCCATCAGATATAGCAATTTATTTGGTTGGTTCGCAGGTCTCATATATAATTTTTGGGTTCGTTTTCTGTTAGACAAAAGGCTGCTTGAGTAATTTTCAAAGGTCCTGCGAGATCTTTTCTGTTTGGCGACAATCCTTATTGAGTAATGCTTCCAGTTCTTTTAAACTTATTTGACCGCCCGGGAAATTCGTCGTCTTCCAAGCCAAAATCACCACTCTTTCATGCAAACCACTTTGACACGTTCGCCAGGAGACCGTGTTCGCCGTAAACTTCCACCAAAATACGAAAACTTCTGGCAGAGGTTTTCTTCATATTTTAGTGTCGAAGAAGAACTTCCGACAAAAAACATTTTTTTCAGGCACAAAGTGCGATATATTTGAATTTAATAAATTATTGATGTTTACGCTTCAAAGAAATTACCATAAATATATTGAAAAAGACGCTTTCCAGCACATCTTCGGAATATTGAAAAAGTGGAATAATAATCAAGTTACACCATCTCTTGGCAAAGCGCACGAATATGGCCATAGACCCAATAGTTGCAGCTGCAATTCAAGTGATATGCAAAAGAAGCGTCCACTATATCTAACACTAAACCCGAGCACTAGATATTGATCCATTATTTTTCTTTCTTTCTTTTCGTTTCGATGAAGAAATGAATCTTTGGTTGCCAATTTCGCAACAATCTCAAGATTTATTGATTTAATCAACAGAAAGCAACTGCCTTGCATGCCGCAGTACAATGAAGCATGCCCCAATATATTTAAGTATATGGAGAAGTGTGCGTGTGTGTGTGTGAGCGCCACACATTATTCCAATCGACTTATTTACACCGCCGAGCGCAGTAGTTTCATTATTAAATTCTCTAAAATACAAAACTATTTGCATAATAATAATCGCTTTTAAGCACTACAACAAACACAACGGGCACTTGCCACTCACTTACAACAACAGCAACCAAACCAAACCAACAAGAGAAAACTGTGGTGCAGCGGAGTGAGTATAGCGATGCCGATTTGCAGTGACAGCGTTGACAACAATAGAGCCAACAGCAATAGTACCAGTACAACTATCAACAACAACAACAATAACTTTAGCGGCTGTAGTTCTCTATGCAAACAACATTGTTTTGCATTATTGCAACAGACTGCCAGCAAAGTTTCTAATATTTCTATGACACTCTATACTTTTGTTGTTGTTTGAGTTTGACAGCACACAAATAGCACGACGAGCACACTCGCAGGCGCCGGGGTGTGTGGAGACCGAGCCCAAAATAGACCGAGCGCGGCAATAAAGTGAGGCGAGTACTTACACAAGAGTAAAGGAACTTGTTAATGTTGTCAGAAAGTTTTCCTATTTTTTTTTTTTTTGAAGTTCCGGATGAATTTCGGCACTTGCGACAATGTAGTTGAGCGAACGCGACGAATAATGCCAGCCCAAGCATGCTAATGCATCACGGTAAATGATGCAGGGCGAAGCAGGGAGGGGGAAGGAGGCCCGTGCAGGTGTTGGCAGCTGCATTGTTTACTCTTTGGGGATTGTTGGTTTAATTCCTCTTCGTCAGCGCACAGTTTCACCGTTACGGCAGTTATTCACTCGATGGAGCAGGCAGTGAAAACATTTTGAGGAACTCAAATATTAAAGCGGACTCTTTTATTTTTAACAAGCTACAGCGAACAAGCAGAAAAGTGAGCGGAATTTATCTTTGCTATAGATTTCGGAAAGCTTTCAAATGGAAACGCTGTTCAACAAATCAAAAATATACATATGTACATATTTTACTATTAGAGTTTATACTTGCAACATTTTTGGATAAGCACAAGTGCCACAAATGTACCGCTCACTTAATTCCCTGCTCTTGCGAACAGTTATTAACAGATTTGAATAAATTTCAACGCCGATTTGAATTAAGTCGCATTATATTTAAATGCGAAGCTAATTTAGCGCAGCGGGAGCACCGGAGGCGGGCGCAGGCGGTGGCTGGCAAGCCAATGTATCGAACTGTAAGCGAATGCAAATGGAGTCAACCGGCCAGCCATAATTTCTAAGCGTCCAAATGCTATAAAGCACTCACAGATGCATTTCATTTGCATATTCACCATATTCACCACGCAGATCGATTTGACAACAAAATTAAATATATTTACGTAAGTAATATAGATGGGTATAAATACATTCGAAAACTAATAAAGAATAATATGGATAAATGAAATAACTGTATTTGCATTTCAAGCTTGATCGCATTAAAATGTTGCAATTTTCATGAAAAACATTCTATGAGCAAGTAAAAGGCACACACACTCACACCCAAAAGCTATGAAAGATTAAATCGTCAAAAATAAATGCACAACTTAATCTCTGATTTGGAAAGCAAAGCTGTTCGAAAGTGAGAGACTTAAAGGCTTAAAAAGTTATCAAAGCAGGCGAATTTTTTATAACGGTCAATGCACAAAATTAATTAAATGCGCATATTAATTAATTGAATATAAAATATATGTGAAAATTCGGGCTTTTGGGAGAATATGATATCTACATCAGTATAACTCTTAATCTGCTAGTTAAGGGGTATTCTAGTCTAGAAATTTGACAAATTGAAGTTTCTTTCATAATCTGATGAGGAACCATCAGGTGCATTTTTTAAAGCAGTATATGCCAGATAAGCCCAAAATGTTATTGGCTTTTGCTACAGTTTTGAAATTTACTCGGTGAACGAAAGCTATCCACTTAAAAATTAACCTAACTTAAGGGTGTCATCTAATGTTGTAGCTTGTTTGAGCCGCACTATGCCATGTTTCGTCAATCATTGTATTTTTTGGACAACTACTACACTAGTCTCTCTATTCTAGTTCTCTATTGGCTTATTTGCGCACTCAAGGAATTTACGCATTGGGAACAGTTCGACGAAACAGAATTCCTGGCTGTAAACTGCCAGTGAAAATGCCCCATGATGAACTTGCACGAATTCATATGCCAAGTTGCCGAAGTCTTGATGAGAAGTAGAATCCTGTTACAAAGAAAACGAGCCGGAAGTAATATTGTTTTCCCATGTTCATTTCACAACCCAGCAAAGCAAACAATTCTCAACACAGATTCTATTAACTCAGGCCATCACTCATTTCCAAAATGTTGTTGTAAATGATTCGGTTGTGACCAAATCATCGGAATTATTCTATGGAAAGCACTTTTTGTGTCCAGTTTAAGATTTTGAAGTGTTTGAAAAGGAATATAGGAAAAGACGCCCGCGGAGAAAAGGTCAAACCAGCCGCAGAAAAGCAATGACCATACTAGGGAGAAACCTCAAGCAGATACGTCCAATGAAAACGGTAAGAAAGTCTTAAGAAGTTCGAGAGTAACGTTCCCACAAAAAGAAAATATTTGTTATTATTAACACAAAAAGAAAATATATCTAACGTAAGATTGCCCACAAAGCTTATGAGAAGCGCACACACAGCCAAAAATAGAGCATTTTCTAACTGATATATGTATAACTGTGTGTGTGAAAGAAATTTTCCATTGTTCATTCAATTAGTAGAGCCTCACACAACCAAACAACTACTAGCGCATCCATATCACATATACAACACATTGATAGCGATTGAGTCCTGATATCGGAGATGACCGCATAATTGCAGATGGCACACGCACACCGCCACAAAGTGGTTCTGCGTGAGACAAAGCTCGCTTCATTAATTTACGCAAAAATTCAGTTACATTAGCAAGTGATAGTGTCATGCAATACCTTCAAGCAAATGCTGTTCAGGACTCCTCTAAGATGAAATTGAGTTAAGTGTTGATTGAGCGGGAGTGGGGATGGTGAGATTGTGCAACATTTTCCAAGCTGCCGCATTACAATATTAAGGAAATTTCTCTCGTAAGAGGTGCTAAGTACATTGTACTTGGATCAAGAGTGCTGATTAGTTTCGAAAAAGAGCTTTTTCGCAATAAACCAACTTTTAAAGAGGATAATTCTCTGTCGAATAGTAAATAATCCATTCGTTTATGTAGCGAAACTTTATCCATTCACTCCGGCTTCTCCAAATTGGACAAATAGCCACAAGAATGGTCGTAAAAAAGGATACGACGAAGTACTATATGTTCATCCAACATACTGGTTGGCACAACTACGGGATCTAACGCAGAATTACTCTTACTAATACATCTTATTTGGGCTTAGTAGTGTGTTAGAAAGTAAAATCTCCTCCCACAGAGCAGGCTAAAGCTTCAAAGGCTTCAATCATGCCCAAACAGACATTAAGAGGAGAAACCTGAGTTGTAGATCCCTAAATATTCAAGAGCAAAAATCTGAAAAATATTGACAAATCGGCGAATGCAAATAACTATAACATTAAATGGCGTAAAACATAATGGCAAATCTAATTAACTCTAATCTGAACGCCGGCGAATTTTTGAGCTCTGAAAATATTCAGTCAGGAATAGAGGCGGTCTTGTTGGAAACTAAGAACACCTTCAGAATAACCAAACATATAATTATTGATTACTTTATATCTATTATTAGGTTTAGCTTCTGAAATATTATCTCCGCCCCAGCAAAGAAAACCCTAAAGCTAAACTCGCAGGCAAACTAAATTCCCTTCGAAAACCGCGAATATATACATACATATGTATATCCCAGTCATATTTCAAGATGAATTTAGCCAAGGGTCAAATATACATATGTATGTACATTAGAAGAGATGAACAGAGAGATAAGAGCAGAGCAAAAGGAAGCAGAAAAGAGGAAATCGCAAAATCAACATCAAAGAAACCGAAAATATTGCCAAGATTAAAAATATAAAACGCGATGTGGGTGCGATTGGGCGAGCAGTGCGAGCGTGTGGGCGTGTGGGCAGCCGATATCCGCAGAAACCACAGGCGGTCGAATGAATGGCGCGAAAGCCACAGCTCAGCAATGCGAGACGGGCGAAAGGTCAATAAAGCGATGCCCCCGAGGATTAGCAGGGAAGCCCAGCCACGTCCAAATGATGTGAAGAAGAGGAAGAAAAAAAGAAATCAAAAATAAGCAACTAAATATAGATTGGCTGAGCTTGTGTTATTCACTACTGAAATGTTTCAAGGCGCACACACCCACAAGCACTTCAAACCGGCTTGACTTTTCTTGAATTAAATGACTTATTATTAATTTCAAAAAATTCTTTCTTCAGTGTAATTATGACTGGAAACACGAACACCCAACCAAACCAGCTGTCATTGGAGTAACCACCCGCACCCTTCACATTTCGTCGCTTTCGCCTTGACGTCCTGATGCACAATTCATGGCAAAGCAGCCGCCGTAAGTTCACGCTCTTTCTCTCTTCAATAAACTGACATTTGTTTCACTTAACAACAAAATTATTTTCCGCGAACGCACACATGTATGCGGGGCACGAATGCGTTGCTCCAACTGAATTCCGGCACACTCGTGTGCGAAAAGTTTTCTGCACCTGCAGCATGTAATTGCATATACCCGCCCCCTTCCCTTCGCCTTCCTCTGCCCCTTTGGCGCGGCATGAGGAATGCTGAGTGTAACAGAAAGTTTACCAACAACAACAACCACTGCTTGCCTCGCACTTAATGCAACGTGAAGCTAAATTTGCAACACGCAACTCGTCTGGGCGGCGAGCGTGCCTCGAAAGCTGCGAAAAGTGTTGATAATATGCCACAGACATGGCCTGTTGACTTGCATGTTGCAGCCGAAGAGTGACGGCAGATTGTTTTGCACACGTATGCAATTGATTTTGCGAAAAATCACTTGGAATTGCTAATGATATTGCAAGGTCACAGGGTTTTGTACGGGAGCTCATGTAACAGCATTTACAGCGAAAGTTATGAACGTCAAAACAGAAGCTCTGGTGCAATAGCCGCATTGTCCTTGTGGAAGACATTTGAGTTGGGGAAACCGGTGGATGTCGGTGCGAATCCATGTGGACTCGTAAAATATCCTCGAAGCATAGCGAAGTGGTCGAGCACATCTTCGTAGATCACGATATTTGCTCCATCTACGATGGTTGCACACCCAGAATAATCCACAATAGTTGAGGAGCGTTTCGGTATTCATTTTACGTCTCTGCCATAGTTCAGCTATGGGTTAGCACCATCAGCGCCATTTGGTCGAACGTGGTAGAGCCCAAATCCTCAAGTGACGAAAAATATTTATTTTTATGAGCTCTTAGAACCAATCTAAAAGAAGTAAATTTTTCCAATAAGACAAGCCAACTGAAGGGTCCTTACTTTGTTGCCACACAAGAATCTGCACATAATCTTGCCAATCATCGCTGACAAATTACTGGTGACCCAGTGTGCAAGCGACAGTGAATTTGCTGCTGCAACTAAACGCTCATGAGCGCCACGAACGCTTGTACTTCCCGCTGATTGCTCCAGCTAACATCAATAATGCAGAAGGCAAGGGCAAATGACGGCGCATATCGAACTGATTTCGCTGCGCGGAGAAGCAGCAGCTGCGACGCCTCGCGAAGCGTTTGCGCGCTGCCACTGACAGGTTAGAATAACAAATAATACGAATTCCTTATCTAATGGAAATGGAAAATGTCAGCGAAAATTCGCCGGATAAAGCGAGTGTGAGCAAAGTGTGCGCCAGTAACAGGGAGGGGATAGGAGCGAGAGCATGTAAAGTGCGAGGACATTTTTAGGTTGACATTGATGATGTCTTGATTGTGCGCCCCGGCTGGCAGGCAAGCTGGCTGCTGCATGCTGCGCGTCGGCAGCATCCAGAAATTGCATTGACAATTTTTCAGTTGAATGACAAGCGAGGCGACAGCGAACCACGTGGCGCACAGGAAGCAGACGTTCAAGCGATTGAAGTGAGTGCGCTCAGCGCAGCAATTGAGTGCCTGATTAAAATCGGGATTCGGTGGAGGTACTAAGGGAACTAAGGACACTAAATATTTTGTTAAGCTTGACACAGACTACGCGCCGTGCAAAACTGCGCTAGTAAAAGCGCGCGGCGTGGCGTGCAGACCAAATTGCAGAAGACTGTTTGCGCTTATTTTCCGACAATCCGATTTGGTACATAGTTATCTGGTTTTCAGAAAACAAAGTACTTTTAGGTTCCCAAACAATTTTCTGAGAATCTTGCCAGGACCAATTTGAGGAACTTCGAAAAAGGATACGAAAATCGTTAAATTCGAAGTGAAAAAACTGGGATTTCTGTCAAAACAGTTTATAGCTAGTAAAATTAATCAAATTTCCCGACGGTGTGGACCTCAAAAGGCTGCATAAAGAATCGGGTGAAGCAAATTCCGAATATAGAAACTAACGTCAAACTCAAAAGTCATTGCTCATAATTCCCCTAATCTTTCAATGTCTTCCCACAAATTTGACAAATGACTCATTTATTTAAGGGCGTGGGCCGATTGCCAGCCAACAAACTTTTAAATTGGCAAGTCATTTCACCCGTGCCAAGCCACAATGTACATTGGCTTGGCCTTTCCAAACGCCCTTCCAATAAAATTCAAATGAATTCCACTTCCCCGGGAAAGCTTTGGTTCCAATGTATGGTCGAATAAAAACATTGCGCTGCCTCATCGGCGTCGTGGCATCAGTTGAGGCTTTAATAGTAAACACCAAATGGAACGATGAACGTTGTACGTTGAACGGTAAATAAGAGGGGCGCAACAACAACAGCAAGTTGACGTGTGCTTGCTACAGAACGTTGGGCAAGTTAAGCCACAGGAATTGTTGTCAAAGTGCCAGCAGCAATAAAGGCAATAAGTGGACTGTGCGCTGGAGAAGCAACAAAAGTTGCGGCCAGTCTTTGCGGGTGCATTAAGGTTGGCAGCTGGCAATACGTTACGTGTCGCAAATGTGGCCAGTGTAACAGCTGCGCACACAAACACACACACACGCACACATTTGCATACTCACACATACATGCAGACATACTCGTATGTACAAACAAGCACGAGAGAGACGAGAAGTGCAAAAGCTTGTTGGCCGTTAAAATGTCACAGTACTGACCAGCTGGGTGGCGAGGGGGTAATTTGAAACGCAAATGCAAGTCAGAAATACACACACGCACATACAAATAAAGGCAGGCTTGCATATATCACGAGAGACACCGAACTAAAGTATTTGAATTTACATATTAAGGCCATATGAACCCTGGGCCGCTGCATCTCATTTGAAGCGGAGCTTGTCTCGGCTTCCAAGCCAAATTTAATATATCAGCAACTGGCGGGAGAGGAGATACCATCAATTTGCATAGTACTGTTGTGCACCTGGTTTCATGCAAACACACATCCACGTCCGTCCCAACTTCAACAATTCCAGAAATCGAGGAATTTCTTAATGGCATCTGATCAATCAAAGAAGAATAAAAGTGACGTTTTCTAAATAATTCGAAGTCAGGCCGAAAGATGTAGTAGTAAACTAGTATTTTCCGGACCAGTTTCTTCTATGCAAAACATGCTTTTACATACTGTATCTGAGTTTGTTTATGTGAGCGTGTAGCGTATGGCCCGCTTGCGCTTAGGTCGGTATAGCACACGCTGTTGCATCTTATTGCCAGCAACATATGTGTTGTTTGTGTGAGCTCCGCATGCGCACGCACTCGTGCGAATAACGACATTGTTTACCGTTATACGTGTACGTACGAACACACTGTCGGCTTGCATTAAACATTTTGCTTTGCAGATTTCCAAAAGTTTGCACAACATTCACGGCTTGACAGCAGGAAGTGCTTGCCACTGCCACCTACCGTCCCCCGAAGCACCCTGCCACAGTTCATTCACATACACCCAAACACATATATACAGTGCGCTGGTTGGTCATTTCGGCCGTGTCCGTTTTTCTTGCTCTGCTTTTGTGGCGTTTCGGGAAATGTCTTTATTGCTTGAAACATTTCTCGTTTTCGAATCGGCTCCCCCTTCGTGTTTACGTAGGGTGTGTGCATATGCCAGCGAGGTCGTGCACATTTTGCCATTTTAATTGTCGCTAACAAAAAGTAAATGTTGTCCCTCCACTTGTTAACTCGCAGAGCATTAAAATTTTACATGTGTAAGGAATTTATGCAGCATGCTGATCTCTGTTTTACATACACTCTGCTGAAATGGGTCAACAGGATCAACGAAGCGTAAAAATGTAAAAATTGTCAAAAAAATATATGACGCGGAAGAGTAGCTCAGACGTTTGGTGAAAGATTCCGGGTCCCTCTTTAAGGCTCTGGCTGTATAAAACAGCACAAAACTCGATTGGCTTACGAAATCGACTGGTCAGGAATAATAATGAACGAAAATGATTGTTTATTACTCCAGAGAACATCATCATAGGAGTTTTGTTGTTAGTCTTTTTGTTGTTGTAACACAGTGTCTAAGAAAAACGCATCGACGGCTTTTCATTCTTCACCTATTCCACTCCATTCAGCGCGGCGACAAGTTCGATTTCTCAAAGCGTTTATAAAACTGGGTTTAATTTTGGACTTTTGCAGTACAAAAATGTTTCACATAAAGCATGAAGAGGATAACAAGAAAACTCTATCTATCACCATTTCAAATTTTTTATAGCACAAAATTCAATGGAAAACTCAAAATAGAAATTGCCACTCAATGATGTGATGCAAGCACTTTAAAAGCAATCCGCTTTCGCGTGGCGCCTCATGTCACAATCAGCAGTAGTAAAACAGTTTTACGAGAATATCGCAGCAATTAACTGAGAACAACAACAACAACACATCAGCAGGAAGTTCATAATTGTACGCTCACTTATTGGCTTATTGCTCGCTGATATGGCTGCGAATAGTGCATGCCACCAACGCGCCACCAGCCAGCAGACGCATCACTCACGCTTCAGTCGGTGCGTTGCCGCTTCCCTTTGCTGTTTCGCGTTTTAACAAATTTATTGCCATAATAAATTGAACCATAAATCTTATTTGCAGCATAAACGTCAACAATAAAAGGCAAATAACGAGAAGAAAATACACAAAGGCCGCCGCCACCGACATGCAAGTACATAAATAGTTGGGTGAATAAACAGCATGTAGACATGGTATTGTGTGCGTGTGTGTGGGTGTGTGGGTATGTGTAGTGTAATCAAAAAAAGTCAAGCAAATATGGGAGCAGCACAGGCAGCGCGTTGAGCAGAAATTTTTGCCTCTCGCTTGAGAACAATAAGTGCCAGGCAAATAATGGTACTTTTGCATAGCAGCACACACACACACACTCACTCGCATCCATTTACGAGCCAACTCATTGAGTGTTCAAATATTCCAACGATGTGTGTGCTCATCGGAAGAATGGCGTAATCACAAACACACACACACCGCCACAAAGATGCTTGCGAAACCATTGTACGTATGCATATGTGTGTGTGTGTGTTTGTAAGCCAACGATGGTAAATAAAACAGAGTTAAGTCGATGTGAGGGTGGGATTTAGCTGAATCGAACTGAATGATGTGACATTGTGAATGAAATGAGGCAGACTCTGCCTGTTGCAGGGGAGTCGTCCAAGGATACGTATACGCCGCGTATCACCGGGCTGTCAATCACTGCACTCGTGCATGTAAATCCCATAAACACCAGCAAGAAAGTGAAAATACATAATTATTATGAAGCTTTGTTATTGCATAGAAGCTTTTCTTCAAACTAGAAGGCTTTCGAGGGCATAAGATGAAATTCCAGCTGAAGCAATAACTGAAACTTCGTTTGCGAAGTGTAAATACATAAGAAAAAACGTTAAATTCGGCTGCACCGAAGCTAATATACCCTTTACAGATACATTTATTTTAGTAACTATGTGTTCAGTTTGTATGGAAGCTATGTATATGCTATAGTATGCCGATCTGAACAATTTCCCTGTATATTACATTGTTGCCTTAGATCATAACCTGTGCCAACTTTTGTGAAGATATATTGTCAAATGTGAAAGTTTTCCATACAAGAACTTGATTCCGATCGTTCAGTTTGTATGGCAGCTATATGTTATAGTGGTCCGATAACGGGAGTTACGACAAACGAGCAGCTTCTTGAAGAGAAAATTACGTTTGCAAAATTTCAAAACTATATCTTAAAAACTGAGGGACTAGTTCGTATAAATACGGACAGACGGACAGACAGACAGACGGACGTGGTTAAATCGATTCAGCTCAACTTACTGGTCATTTATATTTATACTTTTAGGGTCTCTGACGCTTCCTTCTGGTTGCTACAAACTTCGTGGAAAACTTAATATACCCTGTTCAGGGTATAATAAAGGTAAAAAATATAGGGTAGTCGAAAAAGTCTTTTCGTAATTTGTCAATAGATGCAGGTACAATCGTATATCGCCAGTGTTACCGATCACAATGTGTCATATCATACTCGTATAGTGTTGTAAAGGTGAGATTTTAAGCTTCTTTTCACCAAAAAAAAAATTAAATTCCGGGAAGTTGAAAAAATGTTACAGCTGTTTAAAAATTAGTGAAAATAATGAAAAAATTCGTTATATTTTGAAATTTTTGTATAAAAACGGAAGAATGCCACGCAATCCACCAAAGAAATTTGTGCAGTTTACGGAGACGATGCTGTATCAGTACATGTAGCACAACAATGGTTCGCTCGCTTCCGTTCTGGAAATTTCGAAATTTCGATTTTCACTGTTGAAAGTTTTACACTGATGGAATAATTTCTCTAGCCTAAAAATGGCAAAAAGTGGTCGACCAAAATGGTACATATTTGTTTGTTTATTAATAATACTGGTATAAATATAAAAAATAATTTGAAATTTCATTAGAAATACGAAAAGACTTTTTCGACTACCCCATATAATCAGTTAAACCAAATTTTTAAACGACAGCTGAGTTTAGCCATGCTAGTTTGAGAATTATCGAGCTTCAGCAGTTGCTTTTAGTAATTGTGTTTTTACTTAACTGCTGCCCAAGAGCCTTTAGCAGCCGTCTTTTCAACACCATACCTACTGACTTTTGACTAACTTTGAAACCCATCGTTTTGCATAATTTTACCGCAAAGCGAGGAAGATTTAAATCACATTTCTCCTTAGGTAACAATAAAAAATAAATTAGAAAGCGTTCCATACTGACTTGCCACAGCTAAAGTGCCGCTCTAAACAGTAATTGATCTTTAACACATAAATCTTGTTTCCGTCGCGGATCTACCCTTTCATTTACAGTTAGATCTATTTCTATACACTGCCGAACACCCTGTTATAACCCCATATTAGACCACCGAACGTCGGAATGCGAGGAATTAATATTAAAAATTCATTGACTCTTTCACCACCCACACGCTCAACCGCTATGCACCGTTACACACAGTCAATTATGAGTCCCTACATGCATATCCCTACTGCAAAGACATGTGTGCCTGTATGTGTGTGTGCCATTCTATGCTTTGTGTGCAGCGCTCATGAATTTTTATTGCCTTTATGCATAGTATTTTACATAAATTATTAGCTGAAGCGCATTAAATGAGCCCGTGAATGAGCATGTGAGCATAAACTAACTCAACACCTCTCAATGTGTGAGCTTGTGTGTGTATGAGAGCGCTCGACAAATCGCTAAAGCCTGCTCTGATGGGCGCTAATTCGACCCAAGCCACCAGGCTGCGAGCCACGGAGCGCACGTTTGGCAAGCGGCACTCACCCCCCGTGGCCAATCGGGAGTTCGCTGCGTAAATCAATGAACATTTGACAACGACTAAATGGCAGGCAGTGAGCTGAAAAACTTTCGGGGACTTTTTCAATCGAATTAGCGGCAGTTTGGCTGCCCACTGGCTTTTGGCGTCACTAAGTGCGATTTGCATTTTCTACACAGCTTCCACGCGCATGTTGCAACGACAGCAGCGCCGGCACTCGCTCTTCATCCTGCACTGGCTGGCATATCATCAAATTTGCATTTGAGTTCACAGCCCCAACTTAGTCGATTCGATGTGGGGCGTGTGTGCGTGTGTATGCCACTTGGCAAATGCAGTTCCGTTTGCACACACACTGCATACATATTCCCCATAAGCGGCACCGTGTCGCCTCGGCCTGGCATTCATTTACGCCTGCGTATCTGCTGTACTTATACGCATCTGTGCGTGTATGCGTGTGTGTTTGAGGGGGCGCTTGTGCTTGGAATGCCCGACTTGTACTTTGTGCCCAGTGGGTTTTGGTTCCGACGTGTCTCTCTGTTTATCGATGTCAATGCCACATCCAGCTCCCATGCGTCCTATCGCTGGTGTTGTTGTTGCGGTGTTGTTGATTGAATGCTAAGCCATGCCTGTCGGCCTGTCAGGCTTCCGCCAGCAATGAGCAGAATGTCGACATGTTTGCGGCTTTTGTGACAACTTGTTAATGCAAACATGTCAAGTATGGATTTGAATTACAACACATTTGGGACTTGCAGCGCTCGTTTGTTGCCGCTCTTGCGTATCAAACACTAAATGAAATGTATAGATTTTGTCAATTAAAAATTCAGGAAACGTCTGTTACATTGTTGGCGCTTATACATCTTTTTAATCCCAATAGAATCGACAATTACTGTTTTGGTTCCACCGAAATTTAATTCCTCCCGATTTTGATTTAATAGTAGATTCACATATCTAACCGTTGCATCGGTTATCCCTCGAAGCGCCCGTGCGTATGAGCAACTGATATAAAATCCTTACCTTTTAAGGAAGTTAACTGGCAGCAGCGACAGCAACACGCCTTCACTAGCTAAAATACAACCCAAGCCCTGCTCTAGGCCCCAAAATTTGAGAAAAAGTTAAAAAATGGCGATAGACTTATAAAACTAAGACTCATCTAACACTTTCAACAGCAGTTCCACTACTTCAAATACATAGAAGGGTTACAAATACAGCGTATTTCTGAGTTTCACTTGTGGAACAACTGCCAGTCACCTTTGTGTCAAAAACTTTTCGGCAAAGGTCAACGCGGTTGCGTTTTTGCGCTTACTTTTGAACTTCTTTCTGTCTTTCTGCAGTTGTACTGCCTTTTTGACTTTTAATTATCGCATCATTTGGGGACGAAAATACAAACGGAACTTTTGTTGGCGCACTCTACCCACGTTTATTCCTCCGAACTTTGCTGGAGAGTGCATGAAAAGGAAACGAGAGTAGTGAATGAGCAGTTTGGCAAAAAAAAAGGGAATGCTTTTATGACAAATTCACTTGTACTTCGTCAATTAGTGGATCGCGCGAACTGTGAAGTAGAAACTTCGTTATTTTTAATTGGTGGCGTGAGCCGAAAACCGCGGCGAGCTTGACATTCATTATGAAAACTGCAATTCAAGTGCAATTCTTCAAAGGTGCGTTGGTAAACTATCGGGGAATTATTGCTCAATTACGCACCGGCCAACGGAGGTCTTAACTACATTTCTTCTGGAACACGGTTTATAACCCATTTGGACAACCTTGGGAATACTACCGTTATTGGTCGCAGCTTTCACTCTTTCGACAACTTCGGATGATGATTTCGGCACCAAAGTTTGCCATCAGTTGGTCAAAGGTCCTCAGATTTCTGGCTTAAACTTTACCTTTCAAATCTTCATGCAAAAACAAGTCCACGGGAGTCAAATTCTGAAGATCTGAGTAGCCCCTCTTTTCGACCCCAGACAACTAGGGGGTGGTAGAGATTGAACTTTTTGATGTGTAATGCGGCACTGGTGAGTTGATTTGTTGAAACCAGTAACGAGGAAGACACGACAAATTTTAGCTTAGATATAATGGACACTATTTTCAGATTTCAAAAACTAGTCCGAGCGGCACTATTGATTGGTCAACGGCCAGCTGCTTGCGACTGCAAGATCCTTCTGGCCTAGTGTAGAACGCAATAGATCTACTGAAGTTTACTGATTTCTTACCAGACACTGTCCCATAGGCATTCATGTGGTAAGGTTTAAATTCTTGGACTCTAGTTGTCAAAGTTGTATGAAAGAGGGTGAGGGGGCAACATCCCCCCTTGCAAGACCGAGGCTGAAACATTTCCATAATCTTACTTTCGACGAACCAGAAGACAAATCAGAAATGATATTAACCGTCTTAAAAAATGTGTAATAAGCTCAGAACTCTTATTAGATATGAAGGGTCTTATGATCCAATATATAGGAGTTTATAGGTACTACAACGAAGCGGCTTTCGAAGCTGTCCAAGTGAAAGAGAGATTATGCCAGACCTCTTAACCCAACCTAACCTAGCACTACTGATTTACATACTAACATAAAATTTGACAGGGTGTGTGAACTAGGCAATAGAGGTGACTTAGTAATCCATTGTGATAGTTTAAAATTTACTTTTCTTTTGTGTGCCGATTTCAATTTTCTAACTGGATAATTTCAGTGTAAAAAAACAGCTCTTTGCAATGTTCTTTTGCATTTAAAATGGCTCATCAATTTTGCTCAGCAAAATATTTCTAAAGCACCACCTACCAATACACACACAAACATGTGTAGTAAGTGAGCGGAAGATGCTACACTCTTTGCAACGGCTGCTTTTGCTCACTTGCCAGGGTTTCTGACTCCGTGTGAATCTCGTATCCGCCCGTCCAGCTGCCAAACCCCCCGCCACCGCAACAACAAACTGCTTTCGCTCGTGTAACGGCGTTGACTGACACAACTTTCGGTCTCACTTTACTGCATGCAACTCAAACGACTTAATTAAATTTTAATTAAAACATTTTTCACTCTTTTGACGTCGAATTTTGCGAGTCAATTGTTGGCGCGCAGGTAAACTTTCATTGTACGGACTTTTATGACTGCAATTTACAGCCAAACAAGTCGATGGAAGCTCAGCGTGAAAGCGTCATTACTCGCTGTCCGCTAAAAAACCGCTAGTTTCAATATATTGCTTGAATAGTTGCTACAGGAAAAAATTCGGGCCAAATAAAACTCGAGCTGTTGCGCTAAATTTGGTCGGCCATCGTCGGCGGAGCCGTTATTAGTGCATTAATGCAATTAAAACTCGCTGACAAAGATTTCAAAAGCTGCCAATCAGCACTCGGCGCGGCGGAGCGGGCCGCGGCGAGGAATTATGAATATTAATTAAAAAATTTCATAATAAAAGCGCAGCATGCACAACAAAAACAACGGCGCTCTGCTGGGCATCCATCTGGGCTGACGAGCTCTAATGATAGTCTCCGTGTCACAGTTTCGGCCGCGATTTCCGCCGTCGGAAGCGCGGGTTATTAACAGCGCATAATTGCAGATTGATTTAGATTCATTGGTTGCTCTTTTTAGGGCAAGTTGTGAAGGGAGAGGAAGATATTGAAAGAACACTGCCGCAAGCACTGCAAAATAATTTAATTTGATCGGCATCAATAAAGGAGAAGTATCAAAAAAAGAAAGATGTCCGAAGAACAGTTGGAACGCAAAGGTGGCTACTGTTAAAAATGAGATACTCTTGTGAATCACCCTGTAGACAGAGATAGTTAATGTGCCTAAGATCATTCAATTAAAATAAAGTTAAGGCTTTTCCCAATATTCGCCGGAAAATATAATTTTTGTAGAGTCAGATCCAAATAAATTTCTCAAATAAAGATGCAGTGTATTTGACTTTCAATAAAGCTCATTGCTATTAATGTTCAGTGAGGAGTTGAGGTCTTAATGCCAATGCTACACTCGAATTTTATGAATTTTCTGCTGATAACGGCTTATCCGATGCTCATTGAAATCACGTGATGACCAGTGCCACACTGCCCTCTGCAGCATGCCACGTCCCACTTGAACACATGGAGTTGCCACATAGTTGCAGGATCCCGCTGGTATTTACGGGAGTATGCCTGCGGTTGCGTGCCTCCCCTTACAACACAGCTGCCCTGGGCCGTGCTTCAGCTGCATTCAAGCACATACAAGTCGCAATTAATAAAGCTATAAATGGATTTTCAGAGGATATACGTCCATCAACATTGCCCCGACAGAGCGAGAAGCAATCGCACGGAATATAACGGAACAACAACAACAACAGCATCCGAGGATTGCACGCCATTGCCAAAACGTCATCTCGACTGTGGCAGAGCCGGCCAACTGCCGGCATCGAGCGGTTGACTGTTGTCGGTGGAGGCTTAAGCCGTTGTTGGCGCAAATGCATGACGGGCTTTATTTGCTTTCAGTTTAACATTACTCCGTCAGTGGGACTGCTATTTACAATACGATGATAAGTGAGCGTTGAAAGCGCAAATAAAAACATAACTCGGAGTTGGAGCGTTGTTGTCACTGTCATAATTGGGCAGTGAAATGTTGATGGAGCGCAAATAGCTCAGAGGTCGGGGAACAGAATGAAGGAATATCAATAGACCAACAAGCGAAGCTAAGAAGAAGAAGACTGATGTGGGGTCATAATTATGAAAGTTTATTTGATTCAACTTTAAAGAAAGTCAACGAAAATAACAAGGCTAATTGAGGAAGCCACTGGGTAAGCGCAGGTAGGGGTTCCATGAAACTAGAAACCGCATTTAATTTTCCCACAAAATTCAATTAAATGTCGCAAAGCAAAGAAGAGGAAACATGTGATTTCTTTCGGCAGCTGTTACCTGCCGGTCTGTGCTCTTTTTGCACGACACTCATTGTTATTTTGTCCAAACACAACTCGGCTGCTCCGCTCTGTATTTACTATTCCAAGCACAGCCTAGCTAATGTTCACACGACAAACCTGCTGCTGCCAACTCGCACACTTCGGCTTGGAAATAGCTCTTCAGCGGCACGTTTATCCTCACACATACACATGTAAGCGCTTGAACACAAAGCAGCAGCCTCGCTCTACTCTCCGTCACGTCACTTCATATTCCACCTGAGTCACACTGTCGGCTTTTTTGCTTGAACTCGATTTGTGTCCACCGTGTACATGTGAGTGTGAATGTGTGTTGTGGACATATTAGGCTTTGTGTGAGTACTTGCAACTAAGTCTCTCAGACCACTGGCCAAGCAAAGGCCAAATACCATGAGCCGTTAGTTGACAGCCGTCAACAGGCATCATGCCACAACTGGCAGTGTTGTCAGGCGCCTGAAACCGTCCCTTTTCATTTCCAATGCCGCACAGCTCCTTTTTTGGATAATGCAAACAGTTAAGCTTTCTGACTAAGGCGATTCAAGTGCTTCGAATGTGAAGCTTTATTCCAAATGCTGGCATTAGTGAGTGTCAAAAGATAATATTCTGTCGACATGTGATTTATGACAACCCTAGCTTTGGAACTCGATTTACCTTGCGTCTTTAAGGCCATCTAAAAATAAACTCTTTCTTCAAGTACTCTACGAATACGAGGTTTGTTAAGTGCCACACACCAAAACAATGTTTCTTCTCACAAAATATATTAGAATTATATTCGTACGGTTTGGGAAGAGATTTATTAATCCATTGTCCCAATATTCCGAAGAAGCGTAAACAACAATATTTTTTTTCAATCAAAATCTCGAACTTTGTACTTGAAAATATGTTTCTGCTTTAAGTTCGTCGTTATTACTTTAATATTTTCTACGTATTACGAAAATTTTTGCATTTTCGTGGTAGTTTATGGTGAACGTAAGCTCGCCTGGCGAACGTGTCACTTGCCATCATGGTTTGCATAATTTAAAAAAGTTGATTTTGGCTTCGAAGGCGAAGAACGTTCAGGGCGGCAAAACAAGTGTCAAAATAGAAGAAGAACGAGCTCGCAAGATCTTTGAAAGTCACTCAAGCAGCTATTTCAACAGGCTTAAAGATAGACGATTACACTCAAAGCAAGGAAATCGGGTTTCACGCGAGTTGGAACAAGCATTCTTTGAACAGCAGTTTTGCATGTCAAAAATATTGCTTTAACGGTAAAATCAGGAATCGCTTTTGCGTCAGATTGTGACTGGTGATAGAAAATGTATCCATTACTACAACTCTAAGTGCAAAACAACCCATATGTGAGACCTAGCTAACTAGCCAAATCAGCGGAAAATTCGTATATCTTCGATGTAAGATAATACTTTGTAACATCCAGGGATCATGCTGCAGTTATTATGAGCAACCGTGTGAAGTTATTGACAAGGAAGGTTACAACTTTTCGAATTGAATGGGCAAGTCAATAATTTTGCATCGTGATAATGCCTGCACTCATGTTGCAAGACCATTTGAAAGTTATATGGGAAACAGCGGCTGGGAAATCGCACTCCTTCTTTCCTATAGCCCAGACCTTGCCTCTTCAGGCTAGCATTTGTTCTGGTCGATGAAAAATGCCTCACATCAAAATCGAGTATTAAAAATTGGCTTGACTCATTCTTGCCAACCAACCATTTCTTTTGAGGTGGAATCCACAAATTAACGGAAAGTTGAGAAATTGTCATAACTTGATTTGGGCAATACGTTTGTGAACGTTTTCCCTACATAAACCATTTAAAATTATTAAATTTAGAATTTATATGTTTTTGTAGTATAAACAAGATATCAATGTGATATTTAAGGAAATTGCGATGATATTTCTATTCGTTGTTAAACATTTCGGATGGAATCAATCGATTGGTATTCCGAATTTAGCAGCGCCTTGCCATCTTGTTTCCCTTCGTTCCCTCCGAAACGACTCTCTTCAATCCTAACACATCACTGAATATTTTGTTTGCCGGCATGTACCGTTATCTTTAGACATTTCATTGTTGTTGGCACGGCTGCCCAAATTCCGTTGCTTCACTCTTCACCCTTTGCCTTGTCTTATTTTATTGCAAGATTTATATTTCAATTTCGCCAGGCAAACATCCTCGTGACGGAATAATCAGAAGCAGATTATTTGCATGTCCGCACACACACACAACCACACGGCGGATAACCGCATGGCCTCCACTTTCAATAACAATAATAACAACAGCAAACAAAAATAGTAATACCAGACCGCAGGCGACACCTTTGCCTACAAACCGAGTCAATATTTAAACGAACGCCCTCCAACACACGCCCACAGCCGCTGCAAGGCGGAAACAGCTGCACGCACACACGCACACGCGCGCATTTGTGTGTTCAACTGTAAAAGCATACAAATTTTCATGTTTTAAGCCAAATGTAAACAAACGGTCGCACACACGCACACGCACCAAAGTGGAGTAACGGCAGTTTGCGGTGTTTGTGCCTCTGAATGACAATAAATTACGCCCCCGCCCGAGCCGCCGTTGCGGTATGCTGCAACACACACCAACTACAATTAAAGTGTGTGCCTGCTGAGCGTCGGCACATTGTATTTTAAATTAATATTTATGTAGCCATTGAATGCACGCGGCATGTGTGCGCCCAGCCAGCTGGCCGAGGGGGTGGCAACGGCAGCGCGCCGCAGATTGTGGCAGATGGAATTGTGCGCCTTCGCAACGCGCAGTTGTGGCTTGCTTGGAAGTGTTTGTGGGAGTGGGCTTGCCGTGTTCGCTGCTTGTTGAAGTCACTGTTAACATAACGGTCATACATGCAAATTTCACTGGCCCGCTTCCAGCTGGGAGCACAGCTGTGCGGTAATCGATGTTGACAACTCAGACAAGCAATACAACTGCCACTTACTCAAACGCTCACCGATTAATGCTACACCAAACACCAAACAAATGTCTCCAACTGGAAATTTGTTATTTAGAGCAAGCAACAATCATCTGCACCAAACACTCGAGTATGGTAGTGCCAGTTTCGGCTGGAACTGCGAATTATGTGCATAAAAGAAAACATTTAACAAATTCTGTTGATTTTTTACGCTAAGCCGTTTGCCATGATATTGTTACGTTTCATGGAGGGTGGTGTAATAATGCGCCGATTTCAGCTGCCTTTGGACCAAGCTTCCTTCAACAGAATTGTGAAATTTACGGAGACGATGCTGTATTAGTTCGTGTAGCACAACAACGGTTCGTTCGCTTCCGTTCTGGAAATTTCGTTGTGAAAGATGTACCTCGCTCTGCCGACTTATCGTTGAAAAAAGCCGATAAAATTATGGAAAATATTGACCAGGACCATCACATAAGCAGCAATGACATCGCTAAGGGACTTAACATTCACCATCAAACTGTTTAAGCTGAAGATTCTCGTTGTTTGGGTACCACATGAATTGTCTGTGAAAAATTGAATGGACCGAATTCACATCTGCGATTCTTTGCTTAAACGAAATGAAATCGAATCATCGAACAAGCGTGGTGAAGCTCAGCAAATGGTCGCAAAGCCAGTATTTACGCCTCGAAAGGTTATGCTGAGTGTTTGATGGAATTGGAAAGGCATCATTAACTATGAGCTGCTCCAGCCTGATCGAACGATTGATTCTACATTTTACTGTCAACAACTGATGAGGTTGAAATAAGCAATTGAAAACAACGGCCAGAACCGATCAAGAGAAAAGGCTTCGTCTTCCATCACGACAACGTTAGACTACGCACATCTTTGATGACTCTGCAAAAACTGGTAGAGTTTGGCTGGGAAGTTTTGATGCATTCTCCATATAGCACTGACCTTGCACCTTGTTTCGGTCAATGCAGAACTCCCTTAATAGACTAGCGTTGGTTTCAAGAGAAACCTAGAAAAATTACTCGCCGCATTTTTCCGCCGAGAAACTTGAAAAGTTTTACACTGATGGAATAATGTCTCTAGCGGAAAAATGGCAAAAAATGGTCGACCAAACTGGTATATATTTGGTTCATTAAAGTTCATTACAAATATAAAAAAATAAGTTGAAGTTTTGTTACAAATACGAAAAAGCTTTTTCGACTAACCTATAGCTTGGCGTGGGAATTTTAGATTGAAAATTTGAAAAACTTTTCGTACAAGATGAAACTCGAGAACTTGAATTGTTCGCATAAGTTTTGAGGTTATGTGAAAATTTTTTGATACGTAAGTCTTAAATTTTTTTTTATGCCTCCAACTTTTCCATATAACTTTCTTCTTAGAGAGAATTCATATCGCCGTAAACCACATTTTCTTTAATATTTTATATTTTATCTTGGTTTCCCATGTGCTTTGTGCTTATAAAAATTATCTACCCTAGTCTAACAATGACTCGAGTGAGGTTTATTGCGGTAATAGCAAACTGCTTAATTAATATTTATAAACCCATTTGTAATTACACATGTCTAAGGCAACTTTTGCCCTGTCAAAATCTCCACCGTTGCTTCGGTTTTCTACGGTTCGCTTTCCGGCGTTGAATGCACAACTACTCAGAGCACATTAAGAGCAGAAAGCAGTTTTATGCGGAAAACATATTTCAATAATAACTCCTTCATTTTCATAACTAAAACCGTTTAAATAGCGGCGCAGCAAATGCTTTGCTTCTCTGACGCTAGAGCCACAATATTAACAGTGGAATCGAGGCAAGAAATTTGAATTAAACTGCACTCTTTCGCACAGATGAAAGGCATTTGCCTATACAAACGGGTTTTTGCATGAATATATGTAAGCGAGCAAATGTTGTATCCACTCACAGCTGTCGGTGGAAGCCTTGAGGCTCTTCTGTGAATATCTGGCAGTGGCAGCCACTCCGGCCGCAAGGTTATCATGTAATGTCTTGTAATGTAAAACAGCTCAGAAAAATTTTCAAATTTAGGCACTGTGATAAGCATGCGTGAGCGCAACAAGATTGACGCTTCCTTAATAGTTTGCCTTTTGGCAACCGGAGCAAAACGAAAGTGCCCTTCGACTCTGCTTTTGGGCTCTGCTCTCGATTTCAAAGTGTTTAGGGTTAGCTCACACAAACTCAACTATTAATTACAAGCAAAAGACGATCTACAAAGCTTGAAAGCTAATTCCATATTGACGAATGAAGGTGTCTAAAGCAAAGCACTAAACAGTTAGTAAGTCAGTATAGTATAAAAACAATATAGCAGTAAAGAATCTTTTCAACGCTTGAGCGAGTGTTTAAGTTTCGACAACGGGACAGGTGATTACTTGCAGAGTATACACATCTATTGATTGATGTTTTGTTGTTGATATATGTTTTTTAATACAGTTCTCCGTCTACTAGAAATGAATGTTGCTTGCAGAAGGCTGCTGCTGATTTGAGGAAAGCCATCTAAAAAATCTCAAACACTTTTTCTACTCGCGATAATAAGTGCAGCGCCCCAAAAAGCTTTGCAATCTTTTATTAATGATGACAAGCTGTCACTTAACTGCGCCTAAGCCTCAATTATCCACAAATTAAAAGCAATTAAGTGAACAAACTCGAGATGTCAACAAAATGTGTTGTTGTTATTGTTGCAAAGACCTTTGTCACTCAATAATAATGTCCTTTACAAGCCGAAACAAAAGACACCATCACAGAGTAGCTCGAAAGGCACAAAGCGCATGCGAGTGTGTGTGTTCACAAAAAGATTGAAAGGCCAAGGTTTAGTAAAAACAAACCGCAAGACTGGTAGGCTTAAACAGATCAACGTGTAAACTTTTCGAAAAATAAAAACTTCAGACTAAGCCCAAACTCATAGCACAAAAAGTGTTTGGCTATACTCTTATGGATTAACAGAGGTTTCCGTATTACCACTTCGAAAAAAGTCCAGATGGACCTAATTTGTACCTTTGTATAAGGCACTGTATGTTTTGAGAAAGAAAAGAATGTGCATAAAACTACAAAGAATGTTAAAAAATGTGCTCTCCTCCACTTCCTTCACACGTGTGGGTCCTCATGCTCCCAGTCTGTCTCCTTTTCGCAGAAATGCCTCTGAGCCAGAAAATGAACGACACACGCAACAAGTTTTAAATATTTAACCGCCTGTCAAATGGCTTTTATGACTCAAGCAGTAGCAAGAGCAACAATAAACAACAAACAACAACAACTGCTACCAGTAATAACAGCAATAACAGCGACAATAACAAATTGTGCGTAGCGAACTGGTGCGCACTGAACGAAACTGCGTGCGGGTGAGTGTGGAAAGCCGGATGGCCATTCTTTTTGGTGACACTTTTGGACAGCAAAACTACCCAGTGGCAAAGCGAAAGGGGTAAAGAGAGAGGAAGCTAAAAAATAGTAATACTTTGGGCACAAAATTCAGACCTGTTACCGAAGGGCATCAGCAAATGTATGAAAAGAGACGATAAAAAAAGAGGACTATGTGCGTGTGTGTAGGTGTGTGTGAAGGGCAAACTGATGAGAAAATTCCAATTCATTGAGGCAGCACATGGGCAGCGCCGTACAGCCTCCGGGTCTACCAGGGCGCTCAACCTCAATTACCACTCAACTAAGATGCTTTTTTAAACAAAACTCACTTGCATTGTTTTTGCCCTACGATCCTACACACACACACACACGCGAACATGTGCCTAGAAACAGTTGCGTTCGCCCATTTGTTACAGTTACAACCCTTTCGAGTTGAATGAGTGCCACTAGTGTGTCACATCGTCTGTGAAGGATGTTTTCAAGTGCACACACACGCACGTGCCTGCCTACACACACATACACGAGCGTTGAGTGCGAGCGTGCCTTTACAGCAGAGGATGCATAAAAATTCAAGGGCACCACGCCAGCAGCGCAAAAATTGTAATTTACGTGGCGTGGCAAGCGAACTGATACAAAACAAGCTCACACACATACACTTACACCCACATATTTGGATGCATACAAGCAAATAGTTATCTAGCAGCGTATAAGAGGGCGGGCGAGCTCAGATTTCGCAGCGACGCACCCACGCAATGTCACCGCTTGTTGCTACGGATTTGCCGCCCAGCTCGCTGGGTCGTGGGGCAGCAGCCTCGCCGCGCGTGTGTGTGTGCTGTGTGTGCTCAGGCGACACGCTGTCTGCTTCGGGCCGTTCGAGCGTATCAGCTATGTGGCTCAACACCCTTGCAGGAAACTATTGGTCAATTAAAATACGCAAAATTAGCGCAAAGCAGCAGCTTCGTGCAGCGAGCCAAACGTATGTAGGCAGTAACTATTACGGGTGCAGGAAAAATCCCCCCAAAATAACACAAGTGCGCTATAAGCAGAACAAATTAGCTCCGTCTGGCTTTTCCTTATAGGGATGCTGACTACATACTGACTGCTACAAAAAATATTCTTCATTCTACAGCCTTATGCGGACACAGTTGTGTGTATGTGTGTGTTTGAAGCCGGTACATTGCTATACAGCCCCCCCACATGGCAATAAATTTCAAATTAACCCTTTTTTTATCGGTGACAGTGAGTCGTTGCAACTGTGCCAACTATCATTGGGTACCCGCTGGCCTCTCACAGATCAGAACTTGTCAGATTCGACTGTGCTTGGTTGACTCTGCCACTACTAGCTGCCCTATCGGTCAACCATAAATGTTTGGCAGATATGAAGCGTAAAAACAAATGGAGCGCTGGACTTTTTTTCGATGAAATTATGAAAAAGATTGACCAGAACCGTCACATGAGCAGTCAAGGAACTTAAGTCATCATCATCAAATGGTTTTGAAAAAAAGGCTCAATATATAATAAGCTCACATGAATTGTCTGTGAAAAATTTAATGGACCAAATTAATATCTGCGATTCTTTGCTGAAACGAAATGAAATCGAACCATTTCCGGAAGGAATGATAACAGGAGACGAAAAGTGGATCAAATACGACAATAATGGTCGCAAAGCCAGGATTGACGCTTCGAAAGGTTATGCTGGGTGTTTGGTGGGATTGGAAAGGAATCATGAATCATTATGCTTGGCTGAAAACCAGAAAAGTTTTACACTGATGGAATAATGTCTCTAGCGGAAGAATGGCGAGAAGTGGTTGACCAAAATGGTACATATTTGGTTCATTTAAGTTCATTATAAATATAAAATATTAAGTTGAAATTTAATTAGAAATACGAAAAGAATTTTCGACTACCCAATATTACCACAATAACGATTTAATGTTTCTGTTTAAATTTTTAATTCTACAATTAAGTTATTTTCATTTATTATACATAAAAGATACATCTCACGACACACACACGTATGTATACCTTAGTATATTACTACCACTACTAAAACATTTGTCTAAGCGATGCTCATGTCGTTGGCGCTCTAATTTGCTTATTCGCTGCCACTCAATGTTGGACCAGTACACACACACACACACTTAACAATCTTTCTGCCACATAAAGTGGTCGTCTTGCATAAACACTCGAAAGTATTTTAACTAAGAATCTGTTTCAGCTTGATTGGGAGTGCTGTGCTTAAGTGCAGTTAAAGTGTTTCATTTGAAGATTGCTTTTCTAACGACGATATTCTGCCACATCCATTCACACCAGGGTTGTCACAGACTTTGACTTGTTAGCACAAGGCGAGGACAGGCGATGGCTAGGCGCAGAGCAGCTTCTAATCAAGACCCTACTTGCTTTCACACGTACTTGTTTCGCTTTAAGTATTTTCTAATAAACTCTAAACTTCTTTCCAAGTATCCTGTCACTTCACCAAGGCTCTGATGCGACTGCGAGACAATTTCCTGATTCCCCATACATATATTTTGATTAGAAATATCAATTTCCAATTTTTCTTTGTTCATTAGTTCTACCCACTTCACTTCGTCTCGCTTCATTTGAGGTCGTAAATATGGTGTGTTTGTGCAATTTTAATATTTCGGAACTTTACTTGACACTTGGGGTGAATAATCGTAAGCAGATTTCAACAGATCCGGGACAAATGCCGGAAGCCAAGTGAAGTGAAAAAGTCGTTTGCCAAATTTCAATGCCATGCCGCATTAAGCTCAATTAAAATTGCTCTGAGGCGCAGCTGACCGACGCCGAGTGTGGCCTGTTTCTTGGTCGAGTTTATTGCCGAGCGAGCTAAGAGTGATTACAGCTGCAGAGCGATGGGGTCGAAAAGCCACTCGAAGTGGCAACGCTGATGGGAAGCAGACACATTTTGTGGCATCTAAAAATTTCAATTCCATTTACATTATTACATCGGAAAGCCATCTAAACCGAACTGAAACGAAATTCCCAACTTTGCTGGCCCACAGTTGAGCTTTGGAAATTTCCGTGTGGCGAGAGAATGCTGGTTTGGTTTCATTTTATTGAAATCGGCAGATTCTCGCATTTAATTTAATTTTAAAGTAATTTCGAACAGATACTCATGTTTGCTGCTGTGCTAAGCAATCTGTATTCACAAGCTTTGGATGTGAGCTTGCGAAGTGGCTGTGGCTATTTTTTCAAAGTTGATGTTTGCTCTCTGCAATTTAATTAAGTTAAGCGATACTTATGTGCAGAGGGCCATAATATTTTAGCAAAATTGGAGCTGCAAGCAAAAAATATTTATTTTCCGAAATTGTGTTAACTTTTGGCATAGTTGGTGAGCTTGCGAAAACAATATTGCCATCATAAACTTTGCAAACCATATCAAGGAGAAACTACTTTGAAGGCTTGCTTTATATTTACAGAAAAAGTAAGTCAGAAACCTGGAAATCAAGGAAGATAAGATTTAAAAAGTTTAGAAAAACTGATATTTTTTGAGCTCATTCCAAGTACGTTTAAAGGTAGTTCGGAATAAATATCCATTGTAGTACTATTGTGGCACACAAAATCCACTCACGATTGCAGCCTGATCCCGCATTAAAATATATGAGTTCGCATAGCCAAAAAATTGCATAATCTGCCTCCACATCGTTTTGTAATATCTGACCTCATTAGTGGTCACTCACCCACTAGCCATAAGCTCCAAAAAACTACTTAATTATTAATTATTTTAAACTCTCTGACCACCAGAAATTTGTACTTTTCCAGAAGGAAGGACCGTCAGACACTTTAAAATCCGAAGCTAATGCTTTAGGCAATCTAAGCTTTTGTTGCTTACTCTTAATGAAAATGTCCCTTCCTTCCTTACTTTAGATATGGTCTGTATATTTATGTAGCCCATTATATGGCTCCTTAGAAATACAATTGATGTGTTTGTAATTAGCGTTAAACCATCGTCTTGCTACCTCGTTTCATCTTTTCGGTTAAGCCATTTGGTGCACACAATCAAACTATTTACATATGTCCTCTATGCTTTTTGGAGACCGCGATTCAAGGTTTGGTGCCTTATGGGTTTCAAGTATTATGTCTCGGTTTGTGTTAAAGCTGCGCGTTCACAGAGAGAGTGGAAAACTGTTTCCCTTATTCCTTCTAGCTTGCAGCAAATATTGTTATAGGGCAGACACATTTTTAGCGCGTGTTCTTCAAACGGCCAATGCCTCGTTATAGTAGACGTAAGACTGAAAATCTGAAAATACTATTCCTGTTAAGTTATAAGTCCTTGGTTGTTGTCTTATCATACTTGGGCCCTAACTGCTTCGTTATTTTGCAGTTGGTTATAGACTTCCATCTGCCCTGAGCTTAAAGCATTTCTGCAATGTTTAACTACGCTGGAATTAATAAGTGGCGCCGACAAGACCTGCAGTGTTGCCTGGTTATCCATATGTATGGTTGCTTTTTGCATCCGCCCGACAAACAAAACGCGAACATTTCCGCGTGAGAACTTGAATACTACCGAGTCTCAGTGACCTAGCCAGCGTAGCCGCTGTCTTTTAATTCGCTGAACTATGTCAATGTCGTCATATATCTCAAACATCTTATCATTCCATCGAATGCGGTATTCGCCGTGGCCAACGCGCAAAGGACCATAAATCTTTCGCAGGACTTTTCTCTCGAAAACTCGCAACGTCGACTCATCAGTTGTTGTCATCGTCCACCATATAGCAGAACGGGAATTATGAGTGACTTATAGACATGAGAACCAAGCCGCGAGTACGACGACTGCTTGTTTGATGACAGGAAAAATTTTACGTCTTACCTTGCATTTACTTTGCTTTTTTGTCCAGTCTGGAGAAAGCAGAACTAACGGCGCGGTTGGCCAATATTATCAGTATCATCGGCATACGCCAGCAGCTGTACATTCTTATAAAACATTGTACCTGCTCGATTCAGTTCTGCAGCTCGAATTATTTTCTCCAGCGGCAGGTTGAAGAAGTCGCACGATAGGGAGTCGCCTCGTTTGGTATCGAACGGCTCGGAGAAGTCCTTCCCGATCCTGACGGAGCTTTTGGTGTTGCTCAACGTCAGTTTACACAGCCGAATTAGTTTTGCGGGGATACCAAATTCAGACATCGCGGAGTTGAGTTTGCTACTTCCAGAAAAAGAATATGCTTTCAAAATCAAAGAAATGGAAAATCTTATTGACTGCTTCATAGATAGATTGAAAGGCCTTTTGGATAATGACAACGTCGTGCTACGTTTGAAGTTCAAAGGTGAATTTGATCACTGGCAGAGCCATTCGGGGCAAAAGCAAACGTCAAAGGACAACAAGTTACTGACTAGTGCATTGGAAACGTTGAAGAACTGTGATGTAGACCCCTTCCCCATAATTCATAGTTTTCTTCGCATATTCTGCTCTGTACGGTCTTTTTCGACACTTCGCCGCATGAAAACGTGGCTGAGTACCATCATGCTTCAAGATAGATTGATCGGCCTGGCATTGCTGTACACGTATCATGACATTGAAGTCACTGCAGAAGATGCTCTCTTACTCAAAATTTTCTCTATTCACGACTAGAGTGTATTCTCATCCGGAGAAGTCTATAGTAGTCTAACCTTGAGAAATTATAGTCCCATTTCTCAAGGTCCATATTACAAGGTGTTTAACCATAAAAATACACGCCTTACACAGCAAGGCAACGTTTCCGCAAAAACTAGGGAAATCTCCGTTTTCAAAGCATAAAAATACTTACATACTAATAATGAAAGTCTTATTTCGAAATGGAGCTGTTAACTCCACTAAAAAGTGTTCTTCGTAAAGTAATTACCTAAATATAATAAAATGAAATATTTTTCGTGAGAGAACCATAAACAAACGATAACAGTAAAAGATATATATAAGTTGAGATGTCTAAAAAGCGTGTTATATACATAGTAAAATTCCGAAATTTCGGTTCGAGTGCTACAGAGGCAAACTGCAATTGCTACAAATCTACAAACATACATATATACATATATACAAAGGAACAGAAAGAACCAGGATCACTATGTACAAACTTTATTTAACACGAAACTCAATGTAATTTTTTTTGTTTTTGTTTTTGCTTTGTTTCTGTTTTGGCATCCCACTACAACCAATTTCTGAGTTAGTAACGCGCATTACAACAACTCGTTGCCGCTACTCAAAAAACAACAGTCATTTTCGCAACGCAAAATGTGTGGTTATTTTCATTTTATCAAAATTCTTTTTAACACACTTTCCGTAATTATGTAAGCACTATGCAAGCCAGTGGTTAGATAGAACACTTAACGGTAAATGTAACAATGCAGTCAGTTGCAAAACGAAAATCTCGCGCTTGCAACAATGCAAATATCTCATTTCGATTGCTTTTCATTTTTTTGTATTTGAAATTTTGTGTGTGGACTTGCACCAATTTGAATTTCCAATTAATTTCCTTATTGATATCTAATTAATGAACACACAACAGTTGCTATAAATGCATTTTCGCAGCATTTCCGCATTAAACTACTGGCATTTCCGGGGTCGCTACGCTAGTGAGAGTGGGGCGTTCTAGTTGCTCTAAAAAATGTAAATTAATTCAACTAATTTGCATGCAGCATCCGCTAATTAATTATCAAATTGGCTAGAACAATTCAAATGCGCTGCAACTATTTTATTTCATTATATTTTACGACTATCATCTATTGTATTTGTTGTATGAGCGTGCTAAGAGAGAGAGAGAGAGTGAGACAGAGATAGTTAGATTTGTGGACTCTACGTGCCTCACAGGGTTTACGTCTTGGGGCACATCACATCAAAGGATCTGCGTTAACGCAAGTTTGGCGGAATGGCGACTGCGGCTCTTAGTTTTCTGTTCACGGCGCTTGACGCTCAACTCTCGTGCTATCGTCTACGGCTTCTAAGCGCGATTCCGGCTTGGCCAATCTGGGGTCCCTCGGCAATGGAGCAGCGGTGCAGTGGCTGGCTACAATCGGGTTTCAATTACATTTTGTTGTACCTCACCTCAAAAATTGATTGCATTTGGATGCAGTGTGTAAAATATTTCTATTTTTCTCTTCTTCTTCTTCTTCTTCCTTCAATAAATTGTATTATATGTTTTTGTTTTTGTTTTTTATGCTCAACAACGAACAACAAGTAAAAATAAAGAAATATTTGCTGGTTTTGCTTTTGGTGTTTTAAAACAACGACAACAACAACAACGAATTGGTGCTGAATTTTCTTACTTTGGCGAGTGACTTTTTGGGAAGTTCACGTGCGGTCGGTGCGGTTGTGGGCGTGCCGCGTTTATTGCTGCGGTTTTTCTTTAACACGATTACGCGCATGGTGACGGAGACGACGACGGCGGCGGCGGCGACGGAAAGGAATCAAAGTTAAAGCGAACGATAAGAGCTGTTTTTGCGATTAAGTGTTGACGACGTTTATGGTGACGTGTTATTCTTCATTTATTATTAGAAATTTTTTAATTCAAAATTTTTATTTTTTCTGACAACGAACTACATACATATATTGTGTTTGTATATTTTCGAATTCTATACAATTTTATAATTAATTCTACTGCTTAATTATTTCACGGCTATTTTGCTTGAGCAACTTTTTGGTTTTTCATTTTATGTTTCGTTGTTTTCTTAATTATTTTTACTGCTTTACTTAAGGCTCGTAGTTTTCAACACATTTTATTTCAAATTCTTACCTTATTATTAATTTTTTTTTATTTTCAATTTTCAATATTTTCCTACTAACATTAGCTATGAACTTTTCAACTTATTGATAGTTTTGTTTTTGTTGTAAATGCCACTACTTCATAAAAGTGTGCTTTGTGCGTGTTTCGTTAGCTCTTAATCAATACGTTTGTGTCTGCTCAAGTTATCTGAATTGAATAAAGAATGAGCGTGCTCAGTAGACTTAATTCTTATTAGGTTTGTAATAACGGTTTAGTTGCGAATTCTCGGAATTGTTCTTCTACTTTATTTTCCAATTTCATAATTTTATTTTCAGTTACACTTAGTTTGGCTGATTTCAGTGCAATACATACATACATTTATATAATACATATTTACACTTTTTCTTATTGAACAACTCTTTTTTAGATTAATGCGATTATATCGAATTTCTACACTCGCTTATTTAATATATATTATATACAGTTAAGTCCATGTGTGCGTAAATGTTTGAAAGCTGCTTTATGTGTGCGGAAACAGATATATTTGTGCTTGACGAATCAAATGTCATTTTATGAATAAATAAACTCTAAGCTGTTCTTGAAAAAAAGACGGATTAGGGATTATATTTAATTTCTTCAAAGTTCGATTTAAAATTTCACATTAAGTTTGACTTGGTAAGGAGTCTTCTGCAGGATCGCAGCGATTGGGAAGGAATAGGAATATAGACATTCCATTCCACAATTGACCAGTTACGTCTTTCATTATCTACCAAACAACAGATGTTCAGGTGATAGGAATTAAATGAAGGAGTTACGTGGGTTTCGCGGCTTCAAAAAATTTATTTTTGGTTATCCTATTGAATTTTTTAACATCTCTAGAATATTTTCCTTAATTCTCAAGTGAATCCGAGAAATAGTTTTGGAGATACAGTCTTGAAAAGTTGCGCGGTCAAGGTCAGCCATATAGTCAAAAAAAGTTTAAAAGCATTTTTCTCGAAACTATGTTTTCAAGGTCGGTTGACAAGACTTTTCCCGAACAACTAAACGATCTTAAAAAAGCTTTACACCGGTTTTCAAGATATAATTTACAAGGTCTTGAACGAAGTTTTTTTCCGTAAAAACGTCTGCCAAAAATAAAATTTTCACGTTTCTTGTTTTTTCCTCGTACAATACATACTATGTTTTCCGAATTAAAACATTTTTTCTTTTTGCTTTTGATGATCCTGCAAGAAGTTCTGCTGTCAAATTGCTGAAAATTACGTCTTCATGACCGACTTCTGAATATTTCATTTTTTATATAAAGAAAAAATATCAAAAATTAGCCGTTTTTCCTCGCGGAAACCCATGTAACCCCTTAAACGGTTTTGCACTAGACCTTTAAATAATTCAAAAGTTTCGATTTGTTCATAGTCAATAATCACAATTTTTCGTTGAAAACACTTTTGAGTGAGATTTTACTTCTCATTTTTATGTTTATTAGACACAGACGTAAGCCTTCCAATTGTCTATATATGTACCTCGTTGACCTCATTGCAAATCTAAAGGCTAAGTGTTCCAGGACATTCATTAGCAACGGTCATTAGCTTTAGCTTCAATGCTTCAATGGAGCGTTGCTAGGTTACCTTTTTCTTTACAGATTAGTTTTTGACTTTGGAATAAAAAAAATCAGTGAAGATGTTAGTAAGCAAAGTGAAAAATGAAAATCGAAATAATAATGAATTAGCGTGTGTCACTACAGTTAGTTTACAGTTAATTTACAGCAGATGTGGCGAGTCTTAGCTTGAATAGTTAGTTGCTGCAGTACATTGCGGAAATAATTTCTGGCGGCTACCATACAAATAGCACAGCATTAGTAGTTGAAGTGGGTATAGCAAGAGAGTTTCGGTGAAAGTACTTGTGAGTTGAGTGAAAAATTCACTAGTGGAAAAACGTTTTACTTACATAAGTCAGTAAAGACTACTTAAATTTCGTAAATATCAACTTTGAACTTTTCAGCTTCACTGAGGAAATGTTTGTGGGTTTTTTAAACTATTCTTCGACGATATCACAACTTACTTATTTTTTTTGCAGATTTCTTATTACTTATTTATGCTCTTTTGCAATTTGTTGGAAGTCGCACTTAATGAATCACTTAAAAATACACTGAGATTATTCTTAAACGTTACTTGATTTTTTAGTTCATCACTAATATTATTATTTTTTTATTGTTGTAATTTTTTTTAGTTTTTTTTCTGTAAGAAATATCAAAGTAATGCCTTAATGCTTTGAGGAAGTTCCAAAGGGTTAGTAGATTAAGTTTTTAAGCACTCAGACCTTTCAGAAGCTACGCTCAGCTCACAGCCTGATTTATATTAAAAAAAATCTGAAACCCCCACCTCACATATTTATGAAATAAACTCGCGTCAACGAGCTAAAATGAGGCCAACCGAATCTTTGTTGGGGCAGTCCAACATTTTCGCTGGAAGAAACCTTTTCTCCAGCTTTAGATATTTCATAAAGAAATTATGAGCATATCCTCAGATTTTTCTTGCAATAATGGGACCCTAAGCTACGTCTCTTTAAATGTTTTGTCTACCCAGGCTGGCTTGATATGTTAAACCCACTGAAATATGAAAATAAAATCGGCGAAACCTCAGCCGTCGGTACACATGTAACCAAATGAGTGCTAAGAGTTCAAGCAATTTGTCTTCGAAAGACCAATTTTCGAAGGGTACTCCTTTTATTGTTTGAGGATTTGTTTTGTTGCTTTCAGTTTATTCATAATTACCATAGAAGTTGGGGAGTTTGTTACATAAAATTATTAATTTTATTCATTTTTTTTGTTTTCTCTATTTTTTTATTTGCTACTACTATTTAACACAACTTCCTAGCTAAGTTTATTTACACGTTTGATGCTCATTACACAAAATGTTTTTTGTTTTGGTTTTGTTTTGTCACAAAAATATCACGCGGCTTTTGCTTGCACTTGCCATCACGCAAAACTATAGAAGAACTTCGAAGAATGCCCCAAGGCACACTCGTGCTTGAGAAGGCACGCACTGTTTTACCGCAAACACTTAGTAACGGATTTCATCGAATTATGCGAAGGTGATACGCGTCTAATAGCAGACTGAAGAACAAACGCTACGACACGCATTGGTCGCACGGACACGATTGGCTAAGCAACGGCTAGTTCGGTGGCCACAGACGGCAACGGCGGCGCGGAAGTGTTTCATTCACAAAACACCCATACGCGCACGGTATCAGAAATAGTTCTCCCGAATCACGGATGCACTGCTTTAGGCGTTTGGCGGCTCTAGCGTAGGCGTAGACCAACAGCTTGTGTGGCACGCAAGCGAGTAGCGATTTACCGTTAACCGTTTTCCGTTCGATATACACTCGAATTGTCGAAGCACGTGACTGACTGTGTGGTCTGTAAGGCCTTTCGCTTTTATATGTTGGGTTACATGAAATAGCTTTACAAGTAGCAGGACTGCATTTCGATTCGGGCTTTTCCGTCTTCAAAGACCACTTTGTGTTTGCATGGCACACTGTTCGGCGCAACACGACCAGCTTTCCTGTTGGTGTGACAGCAACTAAGGCGCTCTCCCTGTTGTGCCGCTCGCTCTGTGTGTTGCAGAGTGTTTTGCTTTCGCTCTCCCACTCTTTTCGCAACTCTTTTTTGGGCGTTTATGCTCGCCCCTTCGCTTCACTTCGCCTCATTTCACTTCACTGCGCTCTGCACCAAGTGACAGGCGTTTTGGCGTTTTTAATACTCGACTTTGACACTTCTTGCATTGCCTCGCACAATCGTTATGACTTCATAATTTTTTTAGTGCCCCATCACAAAATGGGAACACAAAACCTCGCAAAGCTCTGCGAATTTTAATGAAGAGAGTTATTTTTGAAGTTATTGTACCTTGCTAGTAATTTTCACACTTTCTGTCTTCACATTCTCATTCTGAATTTCGCTTGTGCCTTGTGCAGCTATCTATTTATAAACACTGTACAAAGTGGAGGAAGTGCGGGTGTGGGAGGAAGAGAAAGGGTCGATTGCTGTCTTATTTTTAACTGTTCACCACTCATCTACTGCATTCCCGTTATTCGTTTCCTTTTTCTTTTCAGGTTATACACTAATATGTTTTTGTTTACAAATTCGATTAGAAAAACTTAGGATACTCCCCTTAACTGCCATCCCACGTGGGTAGCACACTTTCCGAATATATACCGATATATTTCGAGACACATTGTCTTGCAGGCCACTCTTAAACTGGCCAAACGTGGATGGAGAAATCCGCCTTAACCCGATTTGACTCCATAACTATCTCACTTTCACGTAATCACTTTGCTTTGAATCGCTCGGATTTTCATTATTAAATCACCTTTAGCTTCAATCACAGTCTGGCATATTTAGCGGCGCGTCTGGTTTATTTTTGTTACTATTTTCGTCTTCAATCCGCAACGATTCTCGCTCCTTTGCTCTCCGCTTCGCTATTGTACTTAAATGCAGAAACGACCACGCGTTCGTTCGCTCGCCACTTGACTGACATTAACGGGAGTCGCAAGTGACAGCTGGAGCAATGCTAGGTAAGTGGAAGAGACTCTGCGAAACATTTAAGCGGCGACTGAAGGATGAGTAGGTCACATGCGCACTGCGGCAGTCGGTCGTATGCTCAGCTGCGAAGTTGCAAATGTCAGTGTGACAGCTGTTCGCAAAGCATCACACAAACCCATGCACATGTAGCAAAGACTTTCACTTGTATACTCATCTCGATAAGTAGGTCAATGTCACTTCCATTTGCATGAACTTCATGCAGAAAATTCTGCTAAGAAAGCTTGTTGAGCTTTCAATAACAATATAAAGGAAAAAGTTTTGTGAAGACTTTAGGTAACCTGTTGCTTAAGGTGCCGTAGAAGCTTTAAAAGCTTTAAAAGCTTTAACAGCTTTGCAAGCTCTCCACTTAAGCGGCAAAAAGGATACGAAAACAGTAAGCTGCATTTATGTTGATGCTACAGCAAACTGAAGAAAGCTTAAAAAGTTTACGACTGTAATAACATTACTGGACGTAGTTACAAGTTTCTCTGTGCTTACATAGACAAAGCTTTTCATACTAAGCTTACATAGCACCAAAGTTTCTTTTCAATTAATAGACACATTAAGAGTAAGAACTAACTATAAATCAAGTATAAAATAGGTATTCTTATAACAAAAGCTTATAGAACACAAGTACTAAAATATTTAATGCTTTCAAAGCTCAACTTCGAAAATAATATTGGCCATACGAAAAAATCTATGTGCGATTCCAAAAAACAGCAACATTAACATTTGATAAATTAATGAAAAAATGGTTCTCAGATATTTAAACGAAATATATTAAACGAATAACCGTAAAAATTTCTGAATAATGGTCTCACGACCATCTTGGGTGTTGTTGTAAACATACATGCAAGTTGCTATGCAATATTTCTTTGGGCGAGCTTTCTTCTTAAAAACGATCTTTAGCTTGGTCCACTTACCTGTGCTTTGATGGCAGCGAAGTGCAACTGCTTAGCACGCAAATCAAATTTCTTCAAAGAGAGCTCCTCCTGCAACTCATTGACCTTGTTGTACAGTTGTCCCTCAATGCCACGCTGCTGCGTGCGATTCAAGCCGTCCACGGTATCCTTGAGGGGAGAGATAGAGAGAGAAAGAAAGAGAGAGAGAGAGATCTCGTTAACTTCACTTAATCTTTGTACTGGAGTAACGGTACAAATACCTGTAAAAGACGTATTTGCATTTCCAGCTCATGCGCCTCCCGCTTCAACGATTCCAGGGCTGGGCGCAACGACAGCGTCGAATGGCGATCGAAGACCAGCTCGTTGCGCAACACCGGAGCCATTTCCTGTCGAAACCAAATCAAGTAGATAAGCATACATAGTTACAACACAAAATACCGAAAAACAACCGCTAAAGTATAAAATTAAAATGAAGTCTAACTGCCATTTCGGACAAATATCGATAAGAAATGTTTCGGAACAAAAATTTTTTAAACGGTAAAATTAAATGAAAAGAACTAAAGCTTTCTTCTTTAGGCTGTGTTAATTTTATACTTAAAAAGAGAACTGTCAATCAATTGAGTTAATTCATAATTGGTAACTATATTTGGTCTCGTTCGCTTACATTAAAATCACCGTTATCCTCGACTTCGGCCGGCAGCTGCGGCGGCGCAAACATGCGCTTAGGAACTTTTTGCACCTGCGTGGGCAGCGGCGGCAGAATGCGTACGAAGCTCGTGAGGTCCTGCAACGGCGACACGGCGCCGCACTGCGCGGTGAGAGAGCCGTAGCGCTTCGCTTGATCCGATGCCTGTAAAGAAATTTCGAAAGCAAATAAGTGAGGCAACACGCTTCAACTGAACTTCCCGACAGTTGACTACATTAAAGTGACGCTGAGCTTCAAAAAAGCAAAACCCAAATGTAAATATGTGTATTTGCATTTGCATGTGTGTGTGTGTGCACTTGTAATGGAATAACGCTAGTAATTAAATTGGAATTCATAACGATTCCATTTAACTGCACATTGTTTGCTTGTTTGCTTGTTTTCTCATTTTATTATTGCGGCCACAATAATATTATTACAATTGACCCGTCTTCATTGTTGCCATTGCTGTTATTGTTGTTATTAATGGTCAACTAGGTATCGCTCAAGCCAATAACTTGTGCAAACCGCCGTTTATGTTGATAGTGGCCAGACCGCCGCACGCACGCAACGCAACAGTTGCACTTGCACACACACACGCATTCATGCAGACACACATACACGTGGACGGCTTGTATTTCACCTCCGAAGCCGCATGCGAATTTCAATTTTAATCGAAAATTTCTCTGAGAATGTGTGTGTTACGCAATTGTTCCTTCCAACAATTTATTCATGACCATTGTGTGCAGCAAATCAGCGCTGACCTTTACACAATACTAACGCACCCACAAATGCCCCCGAATACGAAAATGTAACTCAATTGTTTGGTTAAAATATTTTGAAAAACAATCTGCATAAATTTCATCTAACAATTTCAATTCCAATTATAACGGAAAATATATGCGAATAAATATCTCAGCACTTAGGTGATAATTATTGGTTAGTCGAAAAAGTATCGAAAGGTTATGCTGAGTGTTTGGTGCGATTGGAAAGAAATCATCCGCAATGAATTCCTCGAACCTGGTTGAACGATTGATTCTACATTTTACTGGCAACAACTGATGAGATTGAAGCAAGCAATCGAAAAAAAACGGTCAGAGCTGATCCGCAGAAAGGGCTTCGTTTCCATCAGGACAACGCTACATACGAGGTGTGTTCAAAAAGTATCGCGAATTTTGAATTTTCGCGGGTTACGTATATTCGAATTTCGAATTTTTTGTGGCGTTATGTTGGTACTCATGTCTCTCACTTATGCCGACAAGCTCGACCATTTTGAATGTTCATTTAATTGTTGACAGCTGCTTTGCTTGGACGTGTATTGGTTCGTCTTCGATTTTTACCTATTCAAAAAAATGGATCAAAGAACCTGTATCAAATTTTGTGTGAAAAACGAAATTCAGTTCGCGGATGCATTCCGAATGTTGACTGTGGCATACAGAGAAGCTACCTTGGACCGAAGCAACGTTTATCGGTGGTACAAAATGTTCTCAGAAGGCCGAGAAGCAGAACAAAAATTGGCTTTTGCACCACGATAACGCCCCTGCTCACACATCGTTGCTTGTGCGCGACTTTTTGGCCAAAAACAACACACTAATGATGCCGCAGCCACCATATTCCCCAGATCTGGCCTCTGTGACTTTTTCTTGTTTCCTAAAGTGAAGAGGCCCATGAAAGGACGATGTTACGCTTCTCTTGACGAGAGAAAGACGGCATCGAAGGAGGAGCTGAACAAGATAAAAAAATGATTTTTTGAAGTGCTTCGAAGATTGGAAAAACCGTTGGCACAAGTGTATAATATCTCATGGGGATTACTTTGAAGGGGACAAAATAGATATTCATGAATAAATAAATAATTTTTGAAAAAACACAAAATTCGCGATACTTTTTAAACACACCTCGTAGACCACACACATCTTTCATGACTCGGCAAACACTGGGAGAGTTTGGCTGGGAATTTTGACGCATCCACCATAAAGCCCTGAGCTTGCACCATCGGACTACCATTTGTTTCGGACAATGCAAAACTCCCTCAATGGCGTAAAGTTGGCTTCAAGAGAAGCCTGTGAAAATTACATTTCGCGGTTTTTCACCGAGCCACTAATGGAATAATGTTTCTAGCGGAACAATGGCAAAAAGTGGTCGCCCAAAATAGTACAAATTTGGTTCATTAAAGTTCATTATAAATAAAAAAAGAAGTTGAAGTTTGATTGGAAATACGAAAAGATTTTTTCGACTATCCAATACCTAATTAATTTTTTCTCAATCTGGAAGTCTGATGCGACTTTCTTGGTTTGTTAAGTAAGGCTAACACTCGTTTTTGTTGTCGCTCTGAAAGTAAGACACTAAGCCATTCTAGACGTTAAAAATGTGTTAATATGCAAACTGGCTGATCGAAATCAAGATCTTGTAAGGAAAACTTTTTTATTTGACACGATTTTTTTATATAAATTATTTTTGAAGACTGCGCTACCATCTCCGTACAATTTAATAAGATCCGACATTGGAGCTTACAGCTGTCGCTTAAATTGACCGATCACAATCAAGATAAAGTCCTATCTATACCCTTTTAAACTGTATGAAATACACTTATGAAGGGTATTTTAGCCACGGTGCGCCCAAATTTGGCGATTTTCCGAGTTTTCATTATTAGATTAGCACATTTTGTGGGAATTCCAGTATCTTGTAGACGCGTCTTCCATTTCAATGCTAACTAATGTATTTAAAAATGCCACCAGACAAAATTTATTTACTAGAAAAAGGAACAAAAATGTATGTGAAAAACAAAAAATAACAATTTTTTAATGCTTCAAGTGCCACATAACCACACACAAACACAAGCAAGTGCATACAAACCCGAAACGGCAACTCACCTTGTTGGCAATGACATCGGCACCCTGTTGTATCGATTCGGCGATAATACCGCATAAATCATTGTGTATCTCCTCCAGTTCTTGCATCAACTGCGGCACCGTGTCACAATGGTAGGTCTCCAGCATGGCATTTGTGGCATGCAACTGTTGCACGTACGCATTGTGTGCGTCTATGTATTCGGTGAGTGAGAGTGGTGTGGGATTTTGACGATGCGACATGTAACACTGTTTGTAATCCAAACGACACTGCAACGAGAGCGCACAACAAACAACAAAAACAACAGAAAATGTCATTTAACGGTTGAGCAGACAATGTAATCATGTAAATTGAGGAGGACAGTGCAAAGGAGCAATTTCGTTTTGTGTAAAGGAAGGTCGAAAGCTGGGAAGTAGAATACAATTAGCGCTTTCTTAACTCTTTTCAACTTAAATCGTTCCGGTTATTGATACTGCCTATTGCACCTTCTGAGTTCAGCACCAACATTGCATTGTTTCTTGACAATTTTAGACTTAAAATGTTGGGACTTGCCATCCACTTTTCTTTTTACCCGCCATAGTATGGTCTACCCTGGTCCTGTCTGCTACCGCGGTAAATGCGCTGTAAGTCATCTTAAGCTGAAAAGCAAAGTCATAAGGGGGAGACATGCTTCCACATGGAGGTGAGCTCTTCTGAAAGGCCTTTGCACCGGTTGTCTGCTTCGGGCGTTTTTAAGCTTTTTGTTTGTTCTTTCTTTTAAACCAGCTCAAGATGCAAGTATAAAGTTGGAGAAGGCGAAGCAAAGCCCAACAGCATCCTGCAACACGTGATGAGCGTCTGACGCGAGTACTGCATGCAGGTAAGCACCTCGCCACCCAACATAACGGTTCACATACGTCCGTGTTAGTGCATTCCGACATGCATATTTATAAGCTGGAATGGCGAGTGCATTGCGCTCATGAATATTCCAGCGCCGCATAAGGACATTGCGGAATGCATATGTTTTTCTCTTGTTTATTGATTTCTCGCTCAACCGCCTCGCCCTTCCTCCTCACTTTAATATTTAAATTTTTTGACATTTTGCATTTTCGTACTTCAACTTGGTTCCGTGCACGCATTTTTTCCCCTGTTTTGTTTCTTATACTCACCTTCGAAAGCTTCTCTTCAGTCTTTGCGATAATAGTCTCAAAAGACTCCCTGTGTGTGAAAATTTTCCGACTTTGAACTTTACGATGAAAGGATTTATCGAGCATTGGACGTGACACCTGCAAGAAGAAGCGAGAGTTAAATTTAAACAAAAATAATTAGCATCTGCTGCAGGCCCTTGATTATTATAGATGATGCGCTCTTGCTTCGCTTCATCCGTGGATGAAGAGATAATTGCTTTTGAGCATAATTGAAATTGCAGCTGTGAGGCAAGGTGTGGCAGCAGCAGTTTTTATTTGAAGTCCCAACGGTGGTGTTTACTTTGTTGCCACTTGCAGACATACCCTCTAGATGTTATTCAGAGCAACAAATTGAAGAATATATCAGGAATCCAGTTCGACACGGCGTATGCGCAACTTGCAACAGTTTAAGACGACTTGCAGAAAATTCAACGATAATGTCAAGAAAACATTATGAATAAAACTATTTGATCATTGGCATCAACCCACGAAGACGACAATAACTACAACTTAGGGCACGAAAAGATTATTCTTCGCTGGGGGTGGAAGATATCTTAAGTCAGGAAGCACCAAGCTCAAGTGCAGTCAAAGATCAGATGGTCTCACCGATTTCAAGAGTTTTATAAAGACAACCATGACGACGCTATCCAGTACAAAAATGGAGTGAAGCGTGTGATTTTCTCATTTCATGCACGTTTGACACCAAACAGTTTTATTTTCCAGTAAATAAGCTCACATAATTTCAAGAAGATATCTCACATATTCACCGACATTTATATAATATGGTATCACTCGGAGTCAGTTGAGTTGTCAGTGGTCATCGCGGGCGCATTTGATCAACTCACCGGGGCGGCTGCGGTTGCGGTCAGTACTGAAACCTGCACATTACCAACACGCAAATAAACGGACCCATCTGGGCTGGCACAGAGCGCTAATATTATTTCAGCGGTAATGAAGCAACGCGTGCTTATTATCGCCACCACAACGGCAACAGCAGTTGCAAAGATAAATTTCACTTTACGCCTTGTTAGCTTTTAACGGGACTCACCTGACGCGAAAGCACGTTGGCCACATCGTTTGATGCCTGAGAATCGGTTTCGACCTCCTGTAGGAATGTTTCCCATGCTTGGAAAATTGCCTGATGGCAGGCGGGTCTGCAAAGAGAAGGAGACGAAGGAAAACAACAGAGAAAATCAACAGCAAAAATAAACAGTTACACACAATGTTTCGTATGACCCATTACCAGCATGTCGTTGTCCTCTTCCGTGAAGACTAAATGCCAAATAATTACCAAAGCTACAAACTCTCGTCACTCAAGGCTTAAAATTTAATAACACAATATTCTCCACCAATAGTTAATCGGGGTACTCGGTGAAGATCGAATACTTAATCCACAGCACTTACCTTTCTTTGCGAAGTTCTGCATTCTTTTTACGAAAATTGGAGACTAAAGATTGTAGGGCAGTTGCATGTTCCTCGTATAAATGGGAGAGGGTTTCGGTGAAATCAGATACTGCAAGTAAAGAGCAGATTATTAGCATTAAAAATCAGCGTTGCACATTTAAACGCAAGTCACAAAATAAATATTTATATTTTCCATAAATGCCAACTGCAAATACAACTTAATCTGCAACACGACAGCCGGCTTTCACCTACAAACCCACAAGCCGGCGGCGGTCTGTGTGGCTGCACCGTCGCTTTTCTCAAGCGGATTCGAGTGTTTAGATAAGACGATGGAAGACACTGCGCTTTGTTTTTGCGCCGCACTTGGCTGTAGGGAATTTGAACTTCCGGACGCACGTGCCAGCAAACTCGCCGACTTTGCGAGCTCCGAGGCTTTAGTAGGCTATTAAAAGTTTCGAATTGAATTTGATCAACTCTGCGGCAGACTGAAATCAGCCGACGCCACGACGTGTAAAATACACACACTCATGCCCGTTGTGGCGCGCTTTACGGGCTAACCGAATGTCAAAAGTTGCAAATGCCGTTAATAAAGCGCGATTGTTTTTGTTCCTTAAATAAATTATGCATAAATCCGGAATAAGTGTGGGGAAATTTAAACGACGGGTACTTGGGTATTACTAGCCACTTGCCGCCGAAACTGAGTGCCACAAGGGAATAAATGTTGTGTTCAGCACTGGTATTCGAAGATCACTGCAAAGATCTGCGAAATTTACAGAATTTAGACAACAATCTGATAACTATAATCAACTGCTCTGGAGGGCAAGGTCCAGACAGGACTATTCCAGACCCCGGTTGGTCTATGCTTGCAACGTGACGTATCGAAATGGCTAGCCGCGATCATTTTTATTGTGCTTTGCCCTTTGCATCACGATTTCTCCGCACAGCCCCAGCATTTTCCTCAGGGCATGCACTTGAAGTGACGAGCATCAGCGATTACTCTCACTCTCACATAGCAGACAAACAATCGCATTGCCGTGCTAAATTGAATTACGGTTGATTTTGAAGTGGCTTTATTTGATTGTGCTCAGCGTTTAAGTGGACGGGCGAATAGACGAATGGGCGACAAGCAAGTGGGAGAAGTGGATTGTCGTATTGAAAGCTGGTAATAAGAGCGTAAATATTAGTTTGTATTTATGGGTTGTTATGTTGACGCGCGTGGCGTTGAAAGTTTTCAAGCTGAGGCAGCAGAACGATGGAGAATGGATATTTGGACGTTGCACTGAACTGAAGCTTTGCGATACTTGGCATTTGCACTGGCAATAAATAATATTTGTAAGAGCACAGCAGGCTTTCGAGTGAGATTTTGGTGCGATAGCACCCTGAATAGCCTGGATGTTGAGTGCAGCAGAGCTGAAATATTTCCTTACGAGTAATAGCTACAGCGAAGAAATACTAAAAGTTCTTTATTTATATGTGATTTTTCGAAGCTGAAGATTTCTCTAAACCAATCGACTAGTAATCGAAGTGCACATTAGTAAATGCCTTGCAAAAGAGTAAACTTTTGTAGAAATAAAAAAAAAGTAAAAAATAAAAATACAAAATCAAAAACTTTTTTAAAGCTAAGAGTAGACTTTAAATCATTGTGCATGTGTGACTTAAAATTGAGATTTACACTGCCAACTAACTTTAACTCCATTTTTAAAGAATACTCACCAGCCTTACAAAAAATATTTGTATTATTAATTGCCAATTTCGCATGAGCAAACATTCAGCATTTTTCAAAAATTAGAATTAAAGAAATTTTTAGTTCTACACCCACTCCTCCTCCTCAAATATGTATGTGCCTTTAAAGAGCCAAATGCCCCACACCTAAAATAAGTTTCATTTTGTTTTTCTTGGGAATTATTTTCAACAAAATTGAATTTAACTGTGCGGAGCTTATGGTTTTGTATGTATATATGTATGTGTGCAAGAAAGTACAGTGCAAAATGGCTTAGTAAATGGCTTTCTGCAATAACTGCAAACTACTCTAAACAGCGTACACTCGTCGACTTGTCGTACTAAAAGTCCATAAGCAATAAATATCTTAAGCGCACTTGGATCGGAACGAGTAAGGTAAACAGATTTGTGCTCACCTTCTGTGAGCTTTATTGCATCTTATTAAGTAATTGACTTTTAGCTCACAAATTTTTGACACCCTGTCAGTTTGCTATTATCTCTTAGCAACACTGGTGTTGACCACGCAACTTGATGCAACCAATAAAGGTGTCTCATGCCTTGCGTCTCACCACTAAAAACCTTATTTAAACGTTTATGCCAGCAACACAACATCTTAAGATACAACCCTGAAAGTAACCAGATCAGCCCACAAGGGTTCGAAGGTTCTTAGCATCAAATATCCTCCTTCGCTCGCTTCTTCGGCTGCATTTGAGTGGCATATGAATTTTGCATAAATGTTGTAAAAGTTACGGCAAAATGAAGGCAGCAACACAGTGCCATAAACAAATCGATGTCATAATTTTGTGAGCGCCCCAGCCCAGCACAAGTGCCTGCGCACACAAACATTCACCTACTGTAGATGATATGCATCATTGAGCAACAGATGTATATCTGACTCTCGAATGGTGCGAGCACTTGAACTTTGCCATTAAAGTTTTGAGAAATAGGGTGGCATTCGAAAATCGAAATCGTTCGAGCAACACATATTCTAAGTTAATAGAACAACTTATTATATGTGCTGTATGTACCATATATAGGTAATACGAAGAGCAAACTTTTGATTATGTCAAAAATTCTAATATAACTTATATTATAATCAAAATTCTTCACTTTTTTTAAACAGCCAATACCCAGCATGACACCCACGAGTGGAGCTCCACTGCGTATGCGTAACATATATTTTCCCTTTGGAAAGTTTCCTTGCTAAATCAGAAATATTTGTTTTCGTTCACATATTATGAACATGAACATATTATGTACGGATTCTCAACTACCTCGGCAGGCTATGAGGTCAATCTGATCAAAATTCATTTGTCTCAAAAGAAGGATCCCGCGGATCAGTGACCAAGTTTCCAATTTAAAGAAAACCTTAAAGTTTTACCATATACAATTCCGTTTGCAATATTCTTCTTAATTCTCTCAATATAAGTGAACCGCCCTAATGCCAAAAACAAATTGAATATCAAGTTGTCTAGTGCAAATGCAATACCAAAACGATTTTCAACTGTCGAATTAATAATGCAAAGATGCTCACATGAAATATTGATAGAGCGTTTTCCTTCTTTGTTAGCCTTGGAGTTCATTACTTACATCCAAAGTATTTCATTTATTACGCTTTTGGCACGCTCGCACACCTCGGGCTGGTACTGGTTGGAGTCAACTCACTCACATACATTCTATACATGCATACGAGTACGAGTAAATGTGCAAGCACTTAAAAAACATCTCCGGCTAGAAGTAGCGAGCTTACTAATGGACAGGAGGAGAACTCAATTGAACTGAACAGAAAGGAAACTGTTATTTAGCGAGTCATATTTATATCAGTCCGAAGTTGTGCATACGTTTTTTCTTTCCCCAAGAAGATGATCAGCAATACCAAAAGCTTCGTCAGGAACAGGAAGGACCTCTCTGAGCTTCGATGCCAAACGAGGCTTCAGACAAGGCGACTCCCTTTCGTGCGACTTCTTCAATCTGCTCTTAGAGAAAATAATTCGAGTTGCAGAGCTTAATCGAGCTGGTACGACCTTCTATAAGAATGTACAGCTACTAGCGAAGCCGTTGATATCGATATCATTGGTCTTGTAGTAAACGAGGGCAAGACAAAGTATCTCATGTCATCAAACAAACAGTCGCCGCAGTCGCGATTTGGCTTCCACGTCGCCATTGACAGTCATAGAATCGTTCTTGCCAACAGGTGCTGCTGCGGACTGAGTTGGCAATTGAGAAGTAAAGTCCCTCTAGACGAACGAAGACCAATCTCTATAAGTCACTCATTATTCCCGTCCCGTTACGAGTTTTCGGGAGAAAGGTTCTGCGAAAGATTTATGGTCCTTTGCGCGTTGGCCACGCCGAATATCGCATTCGATGGAACGAGGAGCTGTATGAGATTCACGACGACATTGACATAGTTCAGCAAATTAAGAGACAGCGGCTGCGCTGGATAAGTCATGTCGTCCGAATGGACAAAAACACTTCAGCTCTGAAAGTATTCGACGCAGTACTCGCCGGGGGAACAAAGATGAGGGAACCCTCCACACCGTTGGAAAAACCAGGTGGAGAAGGAAACAGCGAAAAGGCAATCTGTTGTAAACTCGGCTATAACAGCGTAAGAAGAAGAAACTGGTCATTTGTCAGCACCGAAGATATCCTGCAACTATAGCATACAGCTGACCGATCAGAATGATGTCGATGTATGGAAAATAACTTCTTTTGAGGAGATATTTGCACGGGTTATTAGCCAAAGCAATGCTACAATTTCTGACTAAATTTTTACAGATCGGACGACTATAGCATATAGCTGTCATATAAAGCGTGCGTAAAAATAAAGTTCTTGTATAGAAACTTTTTTATTGGTGATTGCTTTAAAAAGAAGTTGCCACCAAATTCAATGCTACTTTTACATGCACGAACAAAATCTCTATTTCCTTGCTACAATTTGCCTTCTTTCAACTTTTCAGTTGCAACTAACTTTTGTGCGGACATTTGCACAAAGAGAAAAATGTGAAACTAAATACCGAAGCAGAGGAAACTTAAATTGATTTTGATATTATTGCAAGAGAAGATACAAAATATTTCCCCTCAATAAGTTGTCTTCAGAGGCATTCGTGCATTATGCGGCATTGTGCCGCAGGAAGTAATAAATTTCATAACAACTCAATGCTCGCAGTCAATGTAATTCAATACAACAAATGAGAGATGCGATTGCCCAAACAAAGCGAAATCGAAATGAAATTGATGAGACATGGCCATTGTCCCGCATATTATCAATTCTGTGGCGCGTGACATGAGCGTTGTTGCATGCTGCAAATCTACACAAAATCTGCACAGAGGTGACAGGTAAGACGGATGTCTGACGCACCGTTAAGAGGTGTGTGTGTGTGTGTAGTTGTTTGTGAACTCGCTCGCTGTCCAAAGTGATTTGCTTTGCCTTTGAGCACTTTCGCTCACAGCTGAATTGAAGGAAAAGCGCTGCAGCGTAATATATCTCCGTACAAGCGAAAGGGACCAATCCGCAGCGCTTTATTTGTAGTTGCTAATGAAAACTCTGAGTTCGGTCGCTCAATCAAATCTGTGGCAGCCATTTATCTTCCTTTCAGCGTGCAACGTCTGCACGCGCCACATCCGCGCTGCCTGGGCCGTGACGTCTTTCCACATCAGTTTTACTTGATTTTGCTATCATCGATTATTAACGTATGGAATGCGTCGATGGCATTGGGTAATGTAAATAAAAAGTTTGCAAAATTAATAAAATCGCAGTTTTCTGTTCCCCTCAAGCGACTTCGATGGCATTTGATTTCCACTATTTCACGTATGAATATTTTAATGCCCGCCATTTCCTGCCCGAATCGATTGCTTATTGGACTATATTTTTTGCTGTTGTGAGTTTGATTTTCGCATCCGTTATTCGTTTTGAATGCAGGCGGATGTTGTGTTTATGTGCGCACTTCCCTCCACACACACGAGTGGGTGTATGTGTGAGTGTGAGTGTGTTTATCCTAAAAACTAATCTTGACTCCCACGCTCGTCCGGGCGCATTGCACTTTTGCTTACAAATAGCCTCAAACAATCTCTCTGAGAGCTAACGTCATGTGACACGAGTGCCCTGTGCGAAAAATTGGTGGTGTAATGCAACCCGGAAGGCGAAACTGCTATCGATTTTGAGCAATTTCACGTAACGTGAATAAACGAAGAACTCTTTTTTATTTACCTGTATCTATATATTGACTAGTCGAAAAAGTATTTTCGTAGTTTGTCAATAGATGTCGTTGCAGTCGTATATCTCCAGTGCTACCAATCACATTATGTCAAAAAGGGGAAGAATGCCACGCACGCCAAAATAGAAATTTGTGAAGTCAAGGAGACGATGCTGTATCAGATCGTGTAGCACAAAAATGGTTCGCTCACTTCCATTCTGGAAATTTCGATGTGAAACACGCACCTCGCTCTGGTCGATAGGTCGACCGATAGGTCGAAAACTCGATGAAATTATGGAAAAGAAAAAAGAAAAGGGCCGTCACATAAGCAGCTGTGACATCACTAAGGAACTTAACGTTCATCATTAAACGGGTTTGAACCATTTAAAACAGGCTGGCGACAAAAATAATGTCGTTGTTTGGGTACCATACAATTGTCTGTGAAAAATCTAATGGACCGAATTATCATCTCCGATTCTTTGTGAAACGAAGCGAAGAGCAAAAACTGGAAGAGCTTTGCTGGGAAGTTTTGATGCATTCACCATATAGCACTGACCTTGCAACATCGGACTTATATTTGTTTCGGTCAATGCAGAACTTCCTTAATGGAGTAAAGTTGGCTTCAAGAGAAGTCTGTGATTTTTTGTCGCAATTTTTCGCCGAAAAATCAGAAACGTTTTACACTGATGGAATAATGTCCCTAGCGGAAAAAATTGCAAAAAGTGGTCGAACAAAATGGTAAATGTTTGGCTCATTAAAATTCATTATAAATATAAAAAAATAAGTTGAAGTTTGATTAGAAATACGAAAAGACTTTTTCGACTACCAAAGATTGAGCGAGAAATGAGCTAGTTCTTCCTCGCAGTTTGTCTTGTATTGAGGTTTGAAACTACTAAAAAATGTTTTTACATCGAGCAATCAAAGAACTAAAACCATGCAATGCGATAGCGTCGTCTTAAGCTTCGAACATTCGCCCGAATCCGAGATCTGGATGAAATATGAGGCGCCCCTAAAGCTGTGTGTAGCAACTGTGTTTATTTCTGGAGGTCATTCTTATTGATATGCCACAATTAAAATCAGAAATCTTAGATACATCTGCACATCATTCTTCTACTACCAATTAATAAGAAGTGATCTGGCCTTTCCGACTTGCGTTGAATCTCAACTAGACCACTTATTATGAGCATGCTGTTTGTATGTATGTGTATGCACATACACAATCGTATACACATTTATGGAGGGCTGTTGGGCAAAATTGAAGCTTAAACGGAAATTGAGTTTTCTTCTGCTTTATCTATGGCTCAGCTGCGCCTCGATATCTTCATCCCGAAATATTCGCAATTTGATTTCTTCTGCATTTAATACTCACACAACTGCAGTGCTTTACATACATATATACCCCTCACATTCTGCTCCGGCGGCCGCAGCGCGTGCAAATTTGCCAGTTATGGCAGGCCATTGTGGCGAACAGCCGATAAATTCAATGAGTCCTTTCACTAAGTAAAAATATCTCACGACTGTCTGTCAGAAACCGTATTTGTGTGCCTTTTTGTGCCTGTGTTTAGGTGTGTGCATGCCCTTTGAATGAAGAAGTGGGTGTGTGAGTGGGATGTTTTCAATGGACGGCCGTTGGTTGGCCGTGGCCTGTCCCTTCGAAAACCGTAGCGGTGAGTTAATTGAATTTTATATTGCCGCTGGCCAAAAATAACAGCTTGTAATGGATATATAGTACATATACAAATATACCCTCACATACTTCACGTTGTGATTGAATTTCTCGCATTCTTCTTGCACCCTGTGAGTGCTTGCTCAACAATCGCAGGAATTTCCACACAAATGTCGGCTAATCATATTATCAAAATTCATTTCGGCCCTTACGCCTAAAGGTAGGCTGTGAAATAAAAGCTTTTAGCTTTTTTGCAGTGTTAAATTGAAATTCAAGGTCATCATCTTTTCAGATCATTTAAAAGAATAGAGTATTCTCTAACTGTTCATTCAACAATTGAAACCTCTGCTTTGGAGATCTGGATACCAGGGGCAAATATATTTCATGTCTCTCTTGTCTTAAACATTTTTGAAGCTCTCTTCGATTCAAAAAAGCTTTATATTCTTCGCCAGAGGTTTCTGTATGACATGAAACTTTGTCCTAAGCGCCAATAAAGGCTAGCAATTCGAAGGTAAAACACGGCGTTATGCAGTAAGGAACTTAGAACAAAAAGAGAAGAAGGAGACGTGGGAAATAGCAACCGTTAAATTCTTAAGCTATCATTTGCGCACACGACATTTATTTGTATTAAAAGTAAATATTGTTATGTCATCTAGCGGTTTGCTCTGGTCGATCTTCGCATTTCACTTAAACGTGCTGATACTTACCAGAGGCACACACACACACATAGCCACGCTTATCTGCTCTGTCTATATTGCACAGCAGCTCCGGCGCAACGTTTGATTTTTATTGCAAAGCCATTAAGTGCGCGCCACTCGACCTCGAGCCGCCTCACCTTTATGCGCTTACCACGCGCCACTTTTGACATGCTGTCACGTGCAAATGCAGCCATTCGGATCTTCCCGGTTGACGGATGCGTCGCTTTTCTTGACGTTCAGCACTCGGAGTGTCATCGGCAATCGCTTTAACTGTCACCTTTGCTGTTGTTGTTGGTGTGGCTGTGGCGTCAGTAGCACGCGCCTCATTGGCACATCTTTTAGTGCAGTTTGCGGTGAAGTTGAGCTCGCTTTATTGTACTTTAAACGCATTTTATGGCTCTCCTGTCACTATTGGCGCAGCGATAAAAAGTCCCCGCTGACCTTGCAGCTTTCAGCTGCAATCGAATCGACGGCGTTATGTGCTCGATGTGAGTACGCTTATCATTTGAGAAGCTATAACGTATGGTGTACTCGCTTAACGGTATTTCAAGTAGTCCACGCTGAACACCGACATTGTTGCTTGTAATAAGTCAGAAGAGCCACAACCAAGCGGCGATAAGTGCGCCTTAGCGAACACAGACAATCACATACATACGTACATATTTTTATAATTTATATACCGCGAAGTCCAACATCGTAGAGCAAACGTCACTTTGAAGTGCAGTAATGTAGTCCAGTGTCTAGGTCAATTCCCTGTGATGCTGCAATGGGCTTATATACACATCTCCAGCGCCAATTTATTCTGTAATTTTCATTAACCTCTAAACTCCTGTGGTTAAAATTCCGACTTCACATTATCAGTTGGCGAAACTAACCCCTGATTCGTAAGGATGTCTGAATAAGCAGCAGCGCACAGATGCCTCCATAGCTACAACTTTTACATGGAAAGTTGGACGAACTGAACTTAGAATGTCTAACTCTTTCCTAACATCTCATATTTTTCATATGTAAAACTCGATGCGATATCAAAAATATGTTTAGAAGCAGCATATAACAAATCGACTTCCAAAACCCCAACAAAAGGAATCGAAAATTCTTTGGATTCCTAACATAAAAAAAAAAACATTTTTATTTCAATGAAGTATCGAATCCATCATTCCTTATTACTTCAATAAAATATAAATTTTCTTAAAATTGGACAGAGCCTAAAATTCCTCACGCAAAATGCCAGAAATTGTGTGTGGCAATAATTCGAATAACGAGAGGTTCGCCTGAAACCCAAATTAAATATTCTGTCAAAAGAGACTACCTCCTTTTTAGGACATCTAACTGTTGTTTTATTAATTTTCTCAAATCTTACACAACGACATTGCAATTTAACAGCCTTTTTGTGCCGACCGCTTCAATCTTCTGCTAATCACTTTTTGCTCAAATGCTCAAACAGCCGCTAACCAAATATCAATATTGACCGTTACTGTTGTTCTTTGAACGGGATAATGAAAGTGGAAAAGCAAACTGCACTGAAGTAAAGGAATAAAACCCTCGGATCGGCGGAGCGTTCAATTAAAATGTCAACATTGCCTTTCGTTACGACACTTGAAAGCCGCTGCTGCTCACCGCTCTCATATTTTTCGCCGTTTCTCATCTTTTCCTGCGCCACTTTCTTTACACGTTTCGCAAACTCTTCATTAAAAATTTCCACTGTTCGTTAAAAATAGATGGGCAAAAAGTTTTTCCTCACTTTACACGCGAACGGCTCTTCTCGCTCGTTTTCAAAGGTCAATACAAAGCGCATCATTATCGGCGTTGCCTGATTGAGCATTCGAATCGGTAGCTCTCCATACATATACTCAGTGCAACTGACATAGAAAGTTTACCTTTTAGTTCTCATGTTTTTGCCGCTTATTTCTTTCTCCCACCTCCATTGATGTGCCGCTGTTAGAAGCCGTTGGAAGACTCTCTCAATTTTTTTTTTAACGCGGCCGGCTAAAAAAGTGGCATAAGTGCTTTTCAAACTAAAAACTTTTAATAACAAGCACTTAATAGTTTAATTGAAGATTTCGCCCACACTTTGGCGCTGAATGCATAATTAGGCGGCGCTTTTTCTCTATTCACAGCTCATAAAAGGGCTTCAAAGAGAAGCTATAATTAATAGATGTTCATTAGCAATAGTGTAGTGGTAAAATTATCATTTTTGAGTGGCGATAGTGGCAGTTCATACTGAAGGCCACCACTGTGTAGTGGCTAAAACGCTGGAGTTCGCCAAGAACTGGTCTCAGTAACAGTTTCCGATCAATGAAAACAAACAAGCGTCTAACATTTTTGTATACAAAAACGAAAAATCTTCTAGGCTCTACTAAACTTCATTTGGTAAGTACTTCGCTTTTCTCATAGTAACTAAATCAGAGACTACACAGTTTTGTTCTTATTTTGTTTTTATTTTTCTCATATAAATATTTTCTATAGTGTGTACAAATCATATGCAGACGAAATTTTCAAAGAAACATTTGTTTTAAGAACTAGCCACTTCTTGTATAATATTCAAGGTATACCTCTGGGGCTTGGTTAGTTGGAAAACTGAAAAAATAAATAATAAAATAATAATTAAAAAATGTTTGCAATAGTTGAATCGGTTAACTAACAGAAAGTGAAGGCGATACTCGTGCAATCACCATTGATCAATGGCTAAAACAAAGTGAAGCGGTTTTCTGCAGGGGTTTGAATAGTATGTTCGATTTCCTACAGGCACACAGCGCACAATGAGTACATAAACCGATTATCAAAACCAATAAAGCGCTAATTTCATATGGCATACTCTGTATTATAGTAGTATATGTGGTTCCCGTTATACAAATGTGGTAGTCTGCCCTCCCCCGTGTCTGCATTGTCAACAGATAATGCCACGTAATCCCTCGAAATCCCTCCTAACTGCTATTATGTTACAAACAGACACATATATCTAACGAAACAAATGTCAAATTATGTACAGTTTTTGTTGTAACTACGGCACATATTCACATACTATGCGCCCGAATAGACGACTATATTTTCGTATTTTTCCCTAATTGCCAAAGAATTCACGCTGAATCTAGTCAATGACACCACTGATTATAGATATGCTAGCAGATCCGGCGAAAACACACTAACAAAAAGCTGCGTAGTTGTTGCAGGACATATCTTTTGCCAACTAGTTAACTTTCAAGCAAGAAATTCCAGTTAGAAATCAGATTTCTTTTGACGAATTTGATTTTTCCCCGCTGGATTCCAATCACTTTGTGCTCTTTTATAGTTTGCTCTCTACTCTCGAGTTGATTTATGATCGAAAATACCCGATGCGCTTGCTTTTACTGTGTTATGAAGGCTAAACAACTACAACAACAATAAATAATAACAATAAAGAGAGCGATAAATCGATGGCAATCAAAAGTTACACACACATTTATAAAAGTACATATTTACTCACTAACATTGTAGTCAATACGTGCCGTTACTTACATAACAGGGATATAGCTTCCACTTCTCTATAGTGTTTATAGTATATCGTATATCCAAACATACATATATAGTATACCAGCTAATGCAAATGGAGCCCGTAGTTACATTTTGTCGAAAGGGTTGTCTGACGTGAAGTCCCCTTTGTGCCAAGCGACACAATTTCGAAAGCAAAACCTTGTAATTTGTCATTTACAGACACTGACGAACCCGCCGGCAAACAGACAAACATACCTATTGCACACACATACATACACATACGGTATAATTTACATACGTGCAGCCCTATCTGGGTTACATTCAATTACAGCAGTCAAAAGCGATAGCAAAGTGCGCAGCGCAAGCGGGAAATAAAATTTCCAAAAACCCCAACACGTCGAAAAATGCAGACGCGTATTCAAGTGAGTACTCTCTTATCCAAAACATACAAGGTGGGCGCTGGTAGAATATGGAATTGATTGTAAAGAAGTGTGACCTATTTCGAATTTATGCACCCCGGAAAACTCAGTAATGCTAGCCCATGGGTTGCTTCTAATGTTTACTTTTGAGTGAAATATCGAATGGAATGTTTTTTTCATTTTTCAGTGAAAATCTGAAAAAAAATTGAAATCATATCAAGATAAGACATATGCTAATGTTTAGCTATCTAGTGTCAGTATTAAAGACTACAATGAATTGCTACATTTGAAGTTTGTCGCTGCAAAAAGTCTAAACAAATTTAAAAAAACTAGTAATTTCAACTAAATACTTGTTTTCGAAACTTATTCAATAAGTTTTGAATAGAAAAGCGGCTACATATGATAAACAATGAAATTTCCGAAAGGGCTGACAGGGGGATCAGAGCGAGATGGAACGCCTTAAGTACGCGCAGGATCGTCAAGATCATTGGCAAAAGCTACGCAGGAAAACTTTTGCTTTTTACTTACGCGGTCTCGAAAGGGCTGCCGGACGGCTGTTGGCCTCTTGACAGGTCACAACCTACTGGCATCACATGCGAACCGGAGGGGCGCAAATAATGAAAAAACATGCAAAAAATGCAGTGAAGTTGGCATGAGAGAGACGCTAGAACACCGCTTATTCCTGCGTCCAGGACTATCTAGAACTCGCCTTAAGTATCTATGAGTTTCGGAGTTCAAGGGGTTAGACGAAATACGAAACTTAGACGTGCTGTTGACATATACTTCACGTCAAACTAAACTGAACTCCCATCTGGCATTACTAAGGGCCTAAACTAATCTATTTCAACTCAAAAACTGACTGTGAAATATACCAAACCTCTATTATAGACGGCAGCAACATTTATATATAACAAAACGAACGAATATCTTAAAAGTATTTCCAAGAAAAGTTTTTCTTACTCAAAGTTCGGATTCATACATTCAACGTCTGCCACACTCGTTACAGCGCTTGCTAATTTCACACACTATTTCTTATGCTTCATATTCTTTGTACAGATTTTATTGAGCTCCAAAACTGATGCTGCTCCCAAAATCCCTCCAATCGTCCACACATTTACAAATTATATACATATTATGTATTTAAACTCGCGGAAGTGGGCAAACATGGAGACCGGCGACCGAATTCTATAATTGACGTGCTAAAGCACAATATCCGCTCGTAAAGCTGTGACTCGCCTCGGGGTATTCAGGCAATTTTGAGCTTTGCCACCGCTTTGTAATTGCCTCGTCGCGACTGTGGCCACATGGGTCTTTGGCAACACAGCAGCGGAGGGAATAAACTTTCTACTGAGGCAGCGAATGTATCGCAATTGACATGGGCAAAGTGTGGTTTGACAGTTCGGTTTGGGATAGCCTACGATGAGACGCACACGCAAGCACACAGTGAGAACTGCGCATAAATTATGGAAACAAAAAAATAATAATAAAACGCTTGATTATCGAAATTTATTTGCGCGCAGCTTATCTTATCAGATCACTATAGCTGATAGTCACATCGTATATCAAAAATATTAAACACCAAGTAACAGAAGCTAGTAAAGGGACTGCATTGGACAAGGCTAAATTCGTCAATATGTTGGAGTCACTTTGAAGCTTAGAAAAACCCTGGCTTCTTCAGAACGAAACACTCGTATGATATTAATATAAAAACTTATCTCGAACACTACTTAATACTCTCTGTTTAGGTACAGAGACGAACCATTTCACTCTTCAACCTTTACATTACAAATAATTATTTACAGTCAGTTACAAATTGGCTAAATGGATGAAAACCGAAATGTATTTCTGTGTGACTCACCTGTTTTGATTAACTTAAAGTTGACATTATTTTGGGATTTGAAAGCCTCATTCAAACTGCTGTGTCCGTAATCCTTTAGCACCCCATTGTAGGAAGCCATTCCGGCCCGCGGGCCAAGGGAACCACTGCGTGGCCCCCTCCACCCAAAGAATCTACGACTTTTTCGACCACTTGAAGATTTTGTTGAAGAATCTGCTGGCACCCGAAGTCCCGGTGGATGTTGAGTATGTTCAGTGAAGTTTGAAGCGAAGGTGGTTGAACCATTTCAGTGTGTAGAGAGAGCGAAAGGAGTAAAAAATTTCAATATATTAGTGAGAGAATTGGTGCTTCTGAGCGTTAAAAACGAAAACTAAACCAAAAACAGAAAATAAAATGGAAATTATACTTAAACTAAGAAATTGTATTTTAATAAATTAAGCTTATTAAGGAACACACATATAAACCATGCAACAAAGCTAAATCATGCGCAAAAACTTAAAAACTAAAATCATGCGTTGTGGGATAGATGAAAATATTTCAAATCAATATTCAAAGGAGAATATTTGAAAACGATTTTTAGGAGCAGAATTCATGTAATGGTCAATACTTTCGACTCTTTAGGTGAACCAGCATTTTCTAGTCAAAAACTAGGAGTTTTATTACCTGCGGAAACACCTCGCTTCTCGTAAAGGCGGTGGCTTCTACTGTGACTACTTTTGGAGTCTTTTTTAGCACTATTGAACGCACTTCATTTTCTATTTTATTTATTCGGATTAAAGCGTGGAGTCGCACCCCAACAGTGTGATTTGGAGCAAATGACCTTCATGGCAGGGCAATCAGCTGTGACGGCCCGTGTGCCGAAGATAATTGCTACTACTGGCTCGGCCCTTCCTTTCCTTCGAGTGCCTCTCAAAGGGAGCATTGCTGTACCTCATCAATTATTCATGAATGCCTCAATTGAGGTTCTTATGCTTGTTTACAGCTGTCTGTCAATCTGAAGCAAACAGCCTGTCGGAGTGTAGAGAGGAAGAGTATGCAAAAACCGAAGCACAGCTAAGCAGACGCTAAGGACAATTATCAAGCGCAGAACGGCAACGCCGCTCAATGCCGCATCCGACGGTTTAAAGTCTAAATATGTATACAAACAAGCTTACCATGCTCCTTCTAATTTTGTTATGAATTCGTAATGTCGAAGGTAAACAACCGTCCGCAATTTAAAATGCACAAACGCATGCGTTCACAGACATAACTGCCACAGCCGCGGGGGAAATGCCAGCTACGAATAAGGAAGAGTATGAATGAACTCGCGGCGGCGAGGCGTGTTTAGGGTGCGATTTCCCACTCGCGTATTGAAGCGTTAACTGATGAATTTTTAAAATCGAAATCAAAAATGTATGCGAAAGCTTCCGCCTTGGCTTTTCTATGGATTTGTGGCAAATAAATGTCCAAATAAATGTCCGTAACGCAACACGCAAATTCACCACTCGACATCCTCCCTGTCTGATCAATGATAAAATACTACAGAATAAGCTTATGTTTTTGTCCAAGCAAAACACACCAAACGAAGTCTTTCAACAAACCTTTGCTGAACTGGAATCTAATTACACAAATAATGGCTGGAAGTTATTGTTTACGGATGGCTCCAAGTCCACCGATTCCACTTCGTTAGCAGTTGTCACTGTCACAGGAGAAATTATTTGCAATTGGCTTCTTCCCTAAACTATCCTTCATGCAGTTAATTACGCAAAAAAGACTAAAGGAAAGTTCCTCATCTGTACAGACAGCAAATCGTGTATGTCTGCAATAACGTCTCCTTCCAATCGCAATCCCATAATAGAAGTAATCAGAGACGCGGTCATTGGTACCCCTCAGAAAATCCAAGTAATGTGGATCCCTGGCCATGCTGGTATTACAGGCAACCACTTCGCAGACCTCGCTGCGAAAAATGTAGCCAGGACTCCTGCCTTAACATACTACGTCTCATCCAAGCAAGACATTCTTAACCTTATTAAGCACAAAAGGCATCAAAAAAACGCAAGCGAATGGAAAACATTTAAACATCACTACGCGGTCATAAACCCAGCCAGAAATCGTATAATCTACTCGTCAACAGTTCCAACTAGCGCAATGAAGACATATACTCGATTAAGGATTGGACACACTATCATAACACACGCCCATTTACTATCGGGTAAAAGCCCATCCATTTGCCCCCTTTGCGAGGACACCGCTACTATCAAACACTTACTCACACTCTGTCCGATGCTTCACTCAACAGCCCACAACTCTGGCAACATTGATCTCATAAAACTACTAAGTGAACCTTCAGAAAAAAACGTGATGATTGTATATAGATTTTTAAAAACCAACGATTTGTTAAAATATATTTAAGCAAATTACATCTTTACTAACCCTTAGCAATTAGAATTTTTCACCTAGTTATAATTACAAGACGGCTGAAGGCCTCGTAGCCAGTGCTGCGTTTATGTATTTATATAATAAAAACTCTTTTTGTTATATGAATTATTATAAATAAATAAAATAAATAAAATAAATGTCCAAATTAAACCCGTGTTTGAAATTCGTAAAATAAACTTCCAAAAATTCATTGTAATTTTAATATATAAAAGATAAAAAACGGAGTTTTAATTAGTTTATTTCAGAAATATATAAGTTTTTTCCGGCGACTCCAAAAAAGTCGATAAGGATTTTTGAATTAATTAGCAGATCAAAAAATATTACAATTAATAAAGGTCTTGGCACAAAAAACTGGGAAACGAAAATAAATAATTTGCGTCATCCAATTCCTTTAAATTCAGCTTCTCTAAACTCTTCTACTCTTCTGCTTAGTTCCAACTAATACGTTGATTTTCCATAAATTGCTTTCGTGAAGCAAAAAAGTTTTAAGTTCTTAACCGTTAATGCCTACAAAAAAACGGAAATGGTTACCATGCAACTCTGTGAGCGATTTGAGCACCAAATATTTTGCGAAGCCTAGGGATATGCTACACATAATTGAAAATTGGATACTTTTCTATCAAAATGGAAAATGTGCGATGAGCCTCAGCATTATTATATTTTATGACGCCATAGAACTTTCTAAAAATGCGAAATGCCACAATGTTCGATACAACGCTTCTTAATTAATTGCAATTATTGATAATTATCAGCGAAAGCTGTTGGGATTTACGTCAATGAAATGTGAAACTATTACCTTTATCCCCACACTACTTGGCTTCCTTCGCGGGGAGCAACCCGCTGTCAAATACACTGACATTAATTCGATATTTTCCACTGTATTTGAGGCATGGAATTGTGAATACGAGATTTCTATGAAAATATAATATTACCACCTTAAGCATGTAAGCAAGAGCTGAGCTGGAGTGGAACCGCTGATTAAGTAAACTCACAGATTTTAAGAACATTAGAAGCAACATTTCTGAAAAATCTCTGTATACATATTTACTTAAAATCGGATAGTTATCTTATTTTCGAATACATGCTGTGCGCCTAAAGGAATATCACGAACAATTTTCCTTCAGAGACCAATGGCAGCGAAAAACTACCTCTGCAGCAATAGGCAACCCCTAAGAGGGATCCATTGCATCTTAACTTCGGAATGGCGGAAGGACACGGGGGTTGTGCGAGACGACAATTGCAATTCACTTTGCGCCGAAGTTTTTAAGCACGCAACAACAGTTAGCTACAGCAACTGGCCGAGCCATGTGACACGCTCTCAGCGGATGTGTCAGGCAGTATTGCCACTAAAGTTGGCGCCCGGGTCGCTCCGTAGCCAAGCGCGGCAGTTATGCTGAATAGTTTTGGCGTTATTTTCAACCAACTTGCCATATTCTACTCACACTTTGCTCGGTTAATTTTATTTTATATTGTCATATTGTTGTTGCATTCGCATGCTTCGCGCTTCGGGACCAAGTCAGTCGCCGCAGAAAGTCACTGCAATGAAAATTCATTTGAACGAATTCAATTTCTTTTGTTGTTTGTACTGTTATTACTATTGTTTTTGCTTCTCGTTGTTGCTGTTGTATTGTCTACATGTTGCATGCGCGTGCTCCTGCAACCTCGCTGCCTTTAATACCGAATTGCATTGGTGCAAGCAATGTTTTTGCCATGGAAGCGGGTGTTCAAGGGGGGGTGGCAGCCCCCGGAGTCTCGTCACGTACCTTTCGTTGGCCCTCGTGTATGTACCGAACAAAGTGTAAACATTGTGAAAAATGCGCGCATAACATGCCGCACAGGTACATAACACAGCTGCAGGTCGACTGCAACAACAACAATAGCAACGCAAATAAAATGTAACAGCGCTTTTGTGGCCCCCCACGGAGCGTAAAGGGGACTTTGTGCATATGTAAGTACATGCGTTGGCATTTGTGTTTGACATGTGTGCTTTGTTGTGCACAGTCGGCGCGAATTACGAAAGCAACAATACTAAATAACTCCACTTGTGTGACGCAAGGCACTAATTATAGAATACAATAGCAACGACATTGGTTCTCAGTGACAAGTCCCCAAACCATGAGAAATTTGTAGACCCCTAACTTGGTACTCTTTTAGTAAGACCTCTAAAATTCTGATAAAAGTAACTAAAATAAATATTTTAGAAAAATGTGGACAGCTCCTAAAAACTGCATACTACAGCCCCGGGTTCATATTTGGAGACTCATTTACGAAAAACTACACAAAGAGTATTTGGCATTAATTTATAACCCAGAGAGGGTCGCTTGCAAAATTCAACTTAACCTTACGAATGGTTGGTTCGCTCAGCACAGAGCTCGAGGAATATTCACTTAGCCGTGATCAAAATCCCCAAATGATTAACTCGAATTTCTGTACCCCAGAAGACATTTGCGCAAACAGCTGAGAACTTCAACAGATTGCTTTGAAGGTTAGGTCTAACCATAAAACAGTTCTCAAAATATTATCATTGCGCACTTTTCTTCCTGCCTTTATGAGTAATTTATATGAAAACTTTACGCTACATAAAAGCGGTTCCGCAGAGTCATTCTATACCACCCTCTCATTCCCACTCCCATTAAAAGCATTTCGGTATTCTTTGAAGAATACGCTTCCATTTGGTATGTGGCAACCTTGTTTTTTTGTCAAAGCATTGCATTAGTGGGGCAAAACACAACAACAACACCAAACAAAAAAGCAAATCAAAGTTAGACTAATTTAGCGGTTAATTAAATAAAGCAATAAAGAGTAACAAATTTTGAGGTTAGATTCAAGTCGTTCCGAATTTCGTTCAAATCTTTTTGATGCACGCAGTTCATTCTCTTTAACTGTTTCAAACTATTAATTCAGCAATCTCTTTTGATTGACAATGATCGGTCTTTGAATTCAATTTATTTATTTATTTTTATTTTTTATTTTATTTTAGAAAAGCCTCTTGAACTGCAAAACTGTAAATCTTAATATGATTAGTTATTGTAAAAGAATGTGTGTTTTGAAGGCACCTGTCACCTTTCTGGGGCACAACACCACTACTAACGGACGCCGCACGTCTTTCGCGGTTCGGTGACACTGGTTGCTCGGTGGAACGTGATCGCGAGTTCATCGCCGTCTTGCCCTCATTTGGAGTGGGTGCAAACAGACCGCCCCCACCACCGCCTCCACTGGCACTCTTTGTGCTACGCCCATCTATTTGCGGCGAATACTGACTGCTGGCACTCGATAGAGATCCGGTAGGAGCCGAGTTCGGCGTCATCGGCTGCAACTTATACTTCGGTTCTCCCGACTCGAAGAACGCATCGAAATTGCGTTGTCGCAAATTTTCGCAATTAAAGACTGGGTTATCGACAAGTAGTTGTAGATCTTCCTTCAAGCGATTCGATTCGCGCTGATCGGTTGAGGTAGAACGTCCTAGTCTGCCCAAAGGCAGGTGTAATTTTGGACGCAAACGAGACGATTTGCTTGGCGTAGGGGACTTAGGCCGCGGTTCTGGTGGCAGATCCATCGGTGACATCGGTCGACCCCAGCCTGGGCCATAAATAATCTGTGTTGGATCGGGCGAAGGTGGTTCGAGAAATACGCTTGGACTACGGTCGCGCGCACTAATCAGTTGTCCACCACCCCCTCCAAGTGATGTGGCGCCCGCATATTCATCCAATTGTTCCGTCTCATAGCTGAGCTGTGGTGTCGCTCCGCGCTGCGGCGTAGGACCACGTTGCGGTGTGGTGCCGCGTATAGCTGTACTGCGCTCGAGCGTGGGTCTTGGCCCACCTTGACGGCCCTGCATCGAACGCGAGCTGTCTGTCGCATCGTTCTGCATTTGGCTGGCTGTGGCTGAGTTGTTGAGTCGTTTGGAAATACTGTTATGCTTCTGAATTTGCAAGTGTCGCAATAACTGTTCCTCTTGCTGTTGTTGTTGTTGTAGAAGTAGTTGCTGATGTTGGTAATCTTGTTGTTGTTTCTGCTGCAAGAGCAACAATTGCTGCTGATGTTGCAGTTGCGTCGGTGACGGCGGCGTCTGTTGGTGTGCACTGCGATTGCTTCTGTTGCTCCGCACACTCGAACGCTTGGAGGCGGCTGCGTCCGGTGTAGGCACGGCCGAAGCCGAATGTGTCAGGGATATGCGCGATGTGCGTGAGTTGCGACGAGTTGGCGTTGGCGGTAGGGAGTTCGCGGCGGCTTGCTGTGAAGTGGGTTGGGCTGGTTGGCTGGGATCGTAGGTGAAGGCGGTGGTGAAGACTGGCGCAGCGGCGGACGCGCCGCTATTCAAGGTCCGCGACGCAGACGAGTTGTGTGCTGGTACAGTGGTGTTGGCGCTGCTGACGTTACTACTGTTAACACCTTGACTGGCGGCAGTTCTACTGCTGTTTGTGGCAACCGCGGTTACGGCCCTGTTGTTAGTTGTTGATTTGTTTGTATCAGTGGTGGTGGCGATTGCCGATGGTAACGGCGGTGGCAATGATCTTGGTGGTATTTCTATTGGCACTTCGGGTTCACGCAGACAGTCGAGTGTTGGTCGTGGTGCTAGACGTGGTATGGCGGGACCATATGTCATCAAAATGAGTTCATCAGCTGGAAATATCACAAACATTCCTGGCCGCCCCCATGTGACATGGTGACTCCGCGAATCTCACACACTCTCCGCCTCTACAGTTGCGATTGAGTTGCTGCTGCTGATATCTGGACGGACAAGAGCTTAAGGGAACACTTTTGGGCAGATTTAGTTGAAGATTTTTGTCTTTTATATGCTCGATGGGATGTTTTGGTGGATATTTCTTTAAAGTACGCTATATATAGTTATCACTTTGCTCTTACGTTCTCAGGTTATTAAAGCCTATTTTCTTTGTATATTCTATTTACATAATTCTGTATTGTTATAGTTATATTTTATTTTAAAATTATCTTTCGTATTGATTATTTACTTATGCAAATTTTTTAATGTTAAATTACTTATACAGTGTCTATATTATTGTTGTTCTGGTCTTCGTAGTTTCTTTTCTTGTCTTTTTTCGTTTTGGTTTTTGCTCTCAAAAACCGCTAAACTCAAAATTTGTTTTTTGAAATTTCAACTTAAGACTTTTTCAAATAAAAAAATCAGATAAATCACAACATCTATAAAAGTGAATATATAGAGACGGTATAAAGAATAAATGTGAATCCACACTCATTTAACAAAATATGTAGATAGGTGTCTACGACAATCTCGCTTAAGCTTAACGTACGTCTTTAACTCAGGGAAAGCAAATATCACAAACAAAACTGATACATCCCGCGCTATCCGTCGTTTAAAGGTGTCGTCGTCATTTAGCGCGTGGCATATTGGTCGATATCTGCAAGAAGAAAATACTGAGAATAATTAGATTTCTTTTTAGCGGAATACAAAAATGTATTAAGCATAATTAACTCAATTATAATTGTTACTTAATTTCAATACTTTAATTAAAAATGCATAGCTATAAATAAGAAAGAATTCAATAATTTGGTAAATAGTTTGGTTTTTGGTTGCGAGGCGTTTATTCCCCAAGCGAAAGTGAGAGACTCAACAGATTTGCCAGTGTCTTAAATAAGCCAAAACATGCTGAACAGAATCGTCGTGAAGCATACGCTGGCGCTTAGCTTCCCATTAGAACACATTTCCGCTGGTAATTTCAGCTTGTTTCATTAGATGGCCGCCAATTTGTAACGGTGTATGCGTGTCGACTGAGCATTTGCAGTATTTGCCGGCACAACGGCAAAAGTGCCTTTTGCTGGATGATGAGCCCCCAGTGCCAAGCCAGCTAATAACCGAGACAACAAAGTGTAACGAAAACAAAACCAGAGCATAAAACTTTTGCGAATCCATTTAGGCGTCGCGCACAATTTGCTCAACTTTTATGTATCTCATACCTGGCAGCAAATTTCATTCCGGTACGTGCCAGATACAGTATATGGTCACCAAAATAGGAATAGAGCATTGTTATCTAATTTTCTTTCTTATTAACGAGTTAATTGAAATGTCCCCGACACGACAAATAGATGGCGCTACAAGATTTACATCCTTATGATTTTTAGTTAGCCCTAATCTTCCAAACTCGCGTGTATAGACATGACAGCTGTCGGATGATTAGTTTGTGAAATACATCATTTGGTGAAGCAGCTTTCGTTATTGTGAAAAGGAAAATTGAAAAAAAGAACTTCGCGTGTTGATAAAATATTGCTTTTTGAAGGGAAAAAATACAGTTGAAGAAAAAACTTGGTTTGATGGCGATTTTCTGGTCACTGTCACAGAAAAAGCAACCTTCAAGGATTGCCACTCTAAGTTAAGATGCTGCAAAATGAGCATCGAAGACTCAGCTTTCGAGATATCAATCTGCAAACTTCTCTGCAAGAATTTGGCTATTTGTCGTAATTCCCAACATCGGTTGTTTAGAATTGTTTTCATTTAACGAGGTATCTCATCAAACATATTTGACTTCGAGTTATTATCCAAGGAAACAGTGCAATGTCTAAAGCAATTGTTTAGATCGAGCCACTACAGCATATACATAAGTAGCTGTCATTTAAAATGACAAATCAAGTACTTGTAATGAGTCCTTTCTATTTGTGAAGAGTATTTTAATTCGGTGCAACCGAAGTAAGCCTCTTTTTGTTTTCATTCAAATTATATCAGCTTATTGACTTCTGTGCATGAAGACTAGTTTCACTGTACGCAGATATTGGACTCCCAAGTAAGTGTGAGCTTTCCCAACTGATCAATATAAGTCAATTTCGAACTTAAGCCACCATCTTCTAGGTAAGGGCTCAATATCCTTCAACTTTTGCTAGAGTAATCCAATTATATGGAGAGATGCTGTGGTATAACCTTTGCGTCGGCTTTCCTTCGCTATTTCACTTTCACCTTTTTGTGGGTTATTTGCAATAACGGTAACCTTTACCGCAAGTTTTATTAAGTACAAAATTTCATTACATTAAAGCATTACACACTACACCTACGCACACGCACATTTATTCACACATACACACATATCTATAAACATAGTAGCCTTATTAAAGACTTTTTGGACGTCGGCTGGATAACAGGCTGCTCTTCGTGTGCAAAATTTCGCTTTTGTCTTAATTTACTTTCGGTTTTCGCAGACCGTGCTACTTCCACTCTCGCTTGCTTTCTGTCCGTGATATAATTTTTTAACACAAAAGTGCTTCAACGACTAAAGCGTATCCAACTTTTGTTCATGGGTGCATAGGTTGGTTCGAAAACTTTTTCATTTGGCCAAATGTGTGCAACAATCCTTTTTAATCCAGAAATGTTAGGTCTATTAATCCTTAAATGAGATATTAGTGAGAATAATGAAGAAACCCAAATAGCCACTGTTTTGAAGAAGGGATATTTAAGGGCCCCAGCTTGATTCAATAATATGTAAATTCGTTTAAACTTGTATTTTCTCTTAACTTTAATTAAATTTGTATTCAATAAGTTTCTGTACTACCCGTTACCCAACCAAGAATATTGCCGCAGCAGTGCGAACATTCGAAAGTATTTCGTGGACATCGTGGCCGGTCGAGCCTCTGGTTGACTGTGAGCTTTTTGACTTATTTTGTGGCCGCATCACTTCCAACCGTTTGTGGAAATTACAACAAACTCTGGACAAATTGCACTGCAAATAAAATTATTCTTCAATTTCCTAAATTCTTTACTGGACTCTTAGCTGTGCGTTATTCGGGTTTGGATTGTTCAGTTTATTACACTCCTGTGGTACACTTGCGCATAATAAAACTCGAAAAAACAAAAAAAGAGTGAAATTTTATGTTTTTTTTTTTGTTGGGCATCAATCAATATTGAAACGGGTAGACCCGTTTGATTGAGAATATTCGATCACACCTTTTGCAAGTTCATAAGACCAAAGATTAGTTTTATGCCAAGCGCGCTCTACTGCCAATTCCAAAACACCAAAATTGTTTTTTTTTTTGTTTATACTTTCTCGAGAAACTTGCCACAGTTACTTAATAACTAACGCAGAAAAATTACAAAACTACATTTAGCAGGGTTTTATGAATAAAACTTCACTCAATAATCAATATTCTCAACCTTCAAAAGCAAGTGACAATTGAGAGCAACATTTTACCAAAATCCAGAAAAACATCAAATCACTGCCTTCAAGTCTTTCGAACACCACTTTTCTTAGGTTTAGTTCTCATCTCGCTTCCTTCTCTATAATCACAGCACAAGAATCTGTAATGCCACTTAAGGCAGCCGCAGCCTGTTAGCCCCTTGGAAACAGTGCGTACAGACTTTCGGTTATTATATTAGCAAATTAGGGAAGAAAACTAATTGCGATTTAAGTCCACGCCGCTTTCATTACAACAACTATGAAGGTAATTATCGCAAGCTAAAAGATATCTCTTCTACTATAATTCTTGAATTTAGAGGCTTTGAAGACTCGCGAAAACCTGACACTAATCTACACCTGCGCCATTCAGAGTACGCTTCAGCCGAATTAGCAATCCTCGAAAATGACATTTTAATTGCGCAAAGTGTGTTGAATTTGATGTTTATGGGAGTGGGGGGTGTAACGGTTGCAATAGCAAGCTCATCCGCAGCGCAAATGAGGACTTGAAATTTCAACTCAATTTCAAATTGAAACAAAATTTTACAAATGACAATCAAATTGGGTAGCTTCAGCATATACCTGACATTCTAGGTACTCTGCGCACACTTGCACTCCCCTCTTCAAATACCCCAAGCGTTTACACCTACCACTTACCTAAAAAGGGAAATCAATTATTTATCTTATGCAAACTACATTCGGTGAGCTCACATACATACCCCCTCCCCACGGACGGACGTTCTGAACTGCCTTTCTATTGCCACATTTTAGCTTCGCTTTATTGATATCCTTCTAGTTGCGCAATTTCTGCGCTGGAAAACATTTCAAAATTGTTTACACAATATTATGCATGTAAATGTTTGTATCTTTTATGCGAAAGGGAAATAACAAGTCCAAACTACTTCCAGAGACAAGGATATGGAGCAAATTGTTATTTGCTTTGCAATCATAATTGAAAGCTCTTACGAAGGCAAGTGCGCTCGTGTTGCTCGTGTTGCGGACAGAAAAAGGTACGCTCTAGCTCTCCTGCCAGTTCGACATGTGAGTAGCATGAGAACCCAGTCGTCGTCAGTACAATTTTACATTTATGGTGAAGGCGAGCAATACAAGTTTTTTTAAAAACCAGGAATTAAGTGAAGTTTCTTATATTTTCCAGCAATAAAAAAAGGTCAAACCAAACAAACAACATTTATAAACACTTCAAATGGTAAATGAAATAAAAACTTGTTTTAACCATTAAAAATACTTCAATGTTAGCCTCCAGTTTTTTAATCAAACAAGTGAAGTTTTAGAGTTAGCTGGTGGAGCGTACAATATTCAGAGAGGCATTTTATCTATATTTGAAAATTACAACAAAAAGTCTTCACACTGAATTTTTCGGGTTATCCGGAAACCGCTATTGAAATGTCTACCTTAATTCAGTCAACGCAAGGACCGGCAACAATTTACCACTGGGCTAACTTATGGGTTAATCGGAAGAACGCAAAGGTAAACACGAACTATTGAAGTCCGGAAATAAGAGCTTTTCCATCTCCTCCGCAGCCTATTCACTTGTGTACGCAAGCAATCATCGCAGGTAGATCCCTCATACGCCCCTACACACCTTATCCGGATGGTGATGTTAGGCTATATTTGCTTGCGAAATATTTGGCTGGCCTGAAAAGCCAATAATGTGGGCAAGAAGGTAGTCGTTTGCCTTTATTGCAGAAGTTTGTTAGAACTGCCAACTGTCTCATATATGTGACAAGTAATGCGTGTGTGTGTTTGCGTGCATTGTTGGAGGCATTCTTTCAGTTCGTTGAACACGGTGTTATTTCATTTAAAGAGTGGCCAGGAAATTATAACAACGACGCACTTACAAACCCCAAAGCTCTCATGGCTGGTTCCCAAAAATTGTGTGTTTATGTTAATATCATTGACGGTAACAAACGTGACGAAATTTATAAATTCTTCTCGGTCATTGTCGTCCGCTTAATTTCATTGGGAAATAGCAATTCGTGACATCAGGTACAATATAAATAAACAACTTGAGTAAGCTTACAAGATGTGGCAAACAAAACGTCTGCGATATTAAGAAGGCTTATCTCACGGTAATTAGCGCAAATTGTGGAGTCGCCTTTTTTGTGGATTGGGCAGAGCATACTTAGCTTCCAACCTTCGGGCATGCTTTGTCAGACCATATCTTGCAAAGAAGCTGATGCATGCACCTTGTCGGTTCTTTGTAATCGTATTTGAATAGCTCGGCCGGTAATGCAGCTGTTAGATCACCACTTTGGTTCCTACAAGAGTATGCTGCGATCTTGAAACCTTCCGTTAGTCACCGCATCTTTTCGAAGAATTTTGTAGCATAAGCCCTGTCGGCCAGCTTCTTAAGCTCTTTATGCTCACGCATTTCGGCATATTTGTTTTTTTTTGTCTGCAGGTATCTAGCGCATGCCGCTCGTGTTATGGTCGATTGTAACGTTACGAGTTAGGCAGTCTGCTTTCTCTCCGCTGCGACACGGCAGTCCTCATCGTACCAGCTGTTCTTTTGCCTTTTATGTGGTATCATAACATGATCAATCTGCTTTCGAACTCTTCGATTCGAAGACAGCCAAGTGCCTTGATGAGTTTTCTTGTGTAGGATTCTGGTACTACCGACAACTATATTTCAAGCCCATTCAAAGTCGATAGCCTTAACCGATTTTGATAAGTTTTGGCACGGAGGCTGAATTTTCTAGCTGCTGTACTTCAGAAGTCTTCTTTGCCCATCCTGGCGTTAAAGTCGCCTAGCACAATTTTTATATCGTGGCGGTTTTCATAAGTGCACTCCAGTCGCTCACAAAAGACATCTTTGGTCATATCGTCCTTCTTTTCTGTGGGAGACGTGGGCCCAAATCAGTGTTATGTTGAAATTCGCTTATTCACTCCACTATATTTGAGTACGAGTAGGTGAGTGTGTGTGTGTGGCAGTGGTTCATGCCCGGCGGATATGAAAACAGGAAATGGCTGCAGTCATGCCAACATTCCGACCGTCAAAGGTATACAACAACGGGATGATGGGACAAAATCCACAACTGCAACAACTAAACACACTCATATTTGCAAAGGGAAATATTTTCACAGTAGTTTGAGAGCTTTTACTCGCTCCTTTGAAATTGACGCGCTTCAACGTGGCCTTAGCAAGCGCGCTTTTCACAGTACTTGCCTAAATGAAGAAATAACAAAGTGGAAACAATATGTGCGAATATGAGATCGTGTGTTCCACCAGCCCTCTTAAATAATTGAGCTTATGTTGGTATATATGTATGTACATATGTCTTTATTTCGACGACCAACTGCAGCTTTCGTTTCGATAAGCAAGTAAGAGATACATTTTCGCAGACGGCTTTTATAAAAAAAAAAAATAAAAATGTGATTTTAATAACCGAAGAATACCTAAGCTTATGGTAGTTGGTAGTATTTTGTAAGTAAACTTCGCTCTGCTTTATCACGTCTACGGTGGAGTCTTTCTTCTTCCTCCTTTCAATGACGGGATAGTAAATCGATTGCAAAGCTGCTTACTCGCTAAATTGCTGTATAAACTTTGGAAATTTACCTTCCTTTCATGCATATAAATAGTGGAATCAGTTCGCTTTTGCTCCACCATTTACACATTTCAGTTATCAATTTACCTTTGACCTGAATGTTTCATCGAAATGCTATAATGCCCTCCTGCAAGTATTCCCACCAATCAGGAGAAGCTTAGAAGACAATTAAAACGTCATTAGAGAAACCGCACCCGAAGAACTGGACAAGTAAGTAGCAAGTCAAAAAGAGTTCTTAGCAAGAAAAACACTCGAGGACAAGTTAACTTGAAACACCGTACAAACCGTTGCCCAAAGAGGATAAAATCTCACCAAAAAAACATTTTTTGAAAATAACTTGGAAAATGACGAGTGGCTCATGTCAATCGCAACGAAACTTCAGCGGAAAGTTTGTGAAAACTTCACACAATTTTCCAAGTAGCAAGTTTACTTTGGACCAAACTACTCGGCCAGCACTTTCCCCGCCCGCTCGAGGGTACGCATGTATGAGCGAGCTGTGACCACAAATTAAGCTTGTACTTGCTGCAAATGGGCGGCAAATCGGACGGCAATTTCGCACAACCAGACGAGACAACAGCACACACACACACATATATACATACATATATTAATAAAAAAAGTACACGAGGAGTTTGTCAGAAGACAAAGTGGGAGAAAACTTTGTGTTGACTACAAAGTGCCGGTTGAAATAAAATTTTCGCCAGCCAGCAACAACAGCAAGGCGCTCGCCTAACACAACAACAACTGAACTGGTGGCAAACAACAAACACTGCAAGTGGACAGCTGTGGCAGCAACTGTCGGAAAATAATTCTGAGCAGCTGTTCAAATTCGAAATGTTTCAAGTTTAATATGTGCGAGCGGGCAGAGTGATGAGAGCGGTGCGGGGGGTGCGGGGTGGTGGCCGTGCCCACGCAGTTGCAGATAAATGAATTAATGGATGCAGGAATGAATGATTTAGTGGTCGAATGAGTGCGACATTGCAGGAGATTGGCGATTCGTTGCCATTAAAATGTCGTTTGGGCGTTTAAAGGCGAGTAAATAAATTCGGAAATGAATTTGGTAGCGTGAGGTGTGAGGGGTGAGAAGCAGATAAGTCAATTAAATAAGTCGTTTTGCATAGCACAAAGGACATCTGTGGCAATGAATGGAATGAATGGACGTGGACGTCAGTGGGATTGGGAACAAAATGCTCAGATTTGTATGGATTTAACTTTGCGTAACTTGTGAAGTGCAATGGCCGACCGATCTGCAAAGAAGAGGGAACAAGAGCGACGAAGAGAGCGAAAACTAGAAAAGTAAATGCTGCAACTCGTTCCAAATTTCGGTGGAATTCTGGTTATTTGCTATCGTCAGACTGAATAATCATATTCAGGATAGAATGGTAAGCAAAATATTGGTAGTCGAAAAAGTCTTTTCGTATTTCTAATCAAATTCTAAAACAAAATATAAAAAGATTTTTTCGACTACAGTAAAAATAAATGTGTGTTCGTAAATAAAACAAAAAACCAGCAACTTCACTTGCGCCGCAATTAATATACGCTTCACAGGTGCATTTCTTGTAGCATGAAGGGGCAAGATATGTATCTTGATTTTGATCGACCGGTTTGCCAGGCAGCTTTATGCTATAGTGATTCCATCTAATCACTCACAAAACTAATACGGCTGTGTAAACTGACGTTGAGCAATACCAAAAGCTCCGCCAGGGTCGGGAACGACCTCTCCGAACCGTTCGATACCAAACGAGGTTTCAGACAAGGCGACTACCTATCGTGCGACTTCTTCAGCCTGCTGCTGGAGAAAATAATTCGAGCTGCTGGCGTACGCCGATGATATTGATAATATTGGCCAACCGCGACGTTAGTTCTGCTTTCTCCAGACTGGAGAAGAAAGCAAAGCAAATGGATCTGACAGTGAACGAAAGCAAGACGAAATATATCCTGTCATCAAACAAACAGTACTCGCGACTAGACTTGCTCGACTAGGGTTAAGTTGTAGATATCTTCGTCTATCTTGGAAACAGCATTAACACCAACAACAACGTCAGCCTCGAAATCCAACGCAGAATATCTCTTGCCAACAGGTGCTGCTTTGGACTGAGTAAGCAGTAAAGAAGAAGATCTCAACTGAACAAGATTTTACCGTTACCTTGGTCTATACTCCGTGCCGAGTTTGGCAAAAAACTTTGTCAAACAAAAACGCATTCCCTACTAGAACTTAATTTTATCAGTTTGTATGACAGCTATATTGCCCCAGAAAATATTCGATGCCAAAATTCGTGAAGATCTCTTGTAAAAAAAATATTTCTTTACAAAGATCTTGATTTATATCGGTCACTTTGTATGGTCCGATATCCGCAGTTCAGATCGATATTTGAACAACTAAAGAAGTGCTTTGCGTACATATGGTGCAAATAGACAGACATGGCTGAATCGAATCGCTTATATGCGATATACTATATATGTACTTTAAGGTTACTCGATGATGTCAAAAGCTTTGTAGAATAAAAATTATTTTGAGTTTATCTGAATTTTACAGAATTAATTAGTTTTACCACTTTTTGCCATTTTTCCGCTAGAGAAAATATTCCATCAGTGTAAATCGAAATTTCAAAATTTCCAGAACGGAAGCGAGCGAACCATTGTTGTGCTACACGTACTAATACAGCATCGTCTCCGTAAACTTCACAAATTTCATTGATGGCATGCGTGGCATTCTTCCGTTTTTATACAAAAAATTCAAAATATTGCGAATTTCTGCATTATTTCCACTCATTTTTGAACAACTGTAACTTTTTTCTACTTCTTCGAATTTAAGTTTTTTTGGTTAAATGAAGCGTAAAGTCTCACCTTTCCAACACTATATGATATGACACATACCTTCCAGTGTTGGAAGGACATCTATGAACAAAATACGAAAAGACTTTTTCGACGACCCCAATATTAGAACATTAAATACAAAGTTTTATATTTATATTTATAAATGCTGACAAATTAATCTGCAAATTTAGCTCATTCAACCTTTTCACTCCAGCAATGCACTAAGGTATTCGCTCGAATGTAATTGAAAACATATTTTATAGCTCATTTCATTGCTCATATACATATATGTGTGTAGGTGTGTACATGTGTTACCCGTACGTTTTGCATATTTAACGAAATATCGAGCCTGGCAATGCCATAAATTAATTAAATAAATTAAAATTGATTTGCGCATCAAAAGCTTTTTTTCGCTTGGCGATATAAAATTCCCGCAAATGAATATAAATTAAACGCCGACGCTCTCAGCGACGATAGAGTAAAGCAAATGATTTAACACACACACACACACCGCACGCGGGCTCCTACATTCATGGGTAAACAAGAATAAACGAGTGAAAATGGATAAATAAATATTTGCGCTGATTAATTCGCGTGAACAAATGAACAAACAAATAAATGCCTGCATAAATTTCCGTCATTAGGTATGTGTTAAGTGCGTTTAATTCGAAATATTTGTAAGCCAGCAGGATGCCGCACAGCAAAATGCACGCGCTCGCCGACAGAGGCCCTGGGCCGCGCGACTGTCTCATCGCCTGCTCGCCACGCATCGCTTCACGGCGCGCTCGCTGGCGTGGCAGTGGCAATGCACACGGCCGTGGCAATGTCTCAGCGTTAGTGGCGTTGCGCTTTTGCGCTTTTGCGCTAGAGGAGCGGGGGCATCCCGCCACAAGTGGTTTCTTCCCGCTTGTTTGTGTACAAATCAATTACAAATACAAACAATTCAGTTATTCATCGCCGTTGGCCTCTGCCATGCTGTGGCGCAATCAAGGTATCGCTGGCGGTGCAAAGCCAACGATGGGCGGGGGGGAGGACAGGGGTTGGGCAATGATGTTCGCTGTTTACACGAATGCGCGCACAACTGGCCGTAAGCCAAAGATGCTTACTCATTTCAGTGGCGCACCACACGCACACATATGTACACTCACATGAGCACCGCTGCCACATTTCACTTCGCCAAGTCCAAGAGCATTTCATGCAAATCATGCATCCGCTTTGATTCTGCCAAAAACAAGTGTAACTACATACACACACGCACTTAAGGAAGCGGGCAAAGAATGTGTGTTGCATGCAACATATGACCCTTTTCCTCTTCAGACTGTTACTGCATTGCAATATTCATAAGCGCACAGACCGTTGATTGCAATACGAGCTCGTATGCAAAATTGTGCCTATCTTGCCTTGAGGTTAGGCTGTCGGAACAAGGTTTGAGGGTTGAGCGTCTTTTATTGCTGCACTTACAACCGAAAATGGCTTTCTGAGACCTGAGCCTCTTTTCACATATTCGCCATTTGGCTGGTATTTATTTGGCAAAAGATATGGCAAGAACACTGGCGAGCGAAACCAAAGCAGAAGAGTAGCACAAGAAACATATATATCACATAGAAATAGTCAAATATAAATATGCAACAATAAAATCAGCTGGTTATAAGCACTAGGAAATATCTCAACGCTGATCCAAGAATATCTTATAATAATACTTGAACTCTACAGAGACTCATGCATAACTGTTTAATTCTAGTTGCCTTATCTTTTATCGACAATGTTGCAAGTACAAGCAACGTTCAGTCTCAATATCCCCTTGCAATTTCGTATGTGTAACATGAATGCCTTTTGAACTCCGCCACAATTTTCTTCTGCTCCGCCTCAGCTCTCGCTGAGAGAATTATGTGTCTAGGAAGTCGAGAGTTTGCACAAAATTGGCAATACATGCCTTTGGTGATTACTCATCAAATTTTTAATAGAAGAAATATGAAGACAAAAATAGTGTAGCTAAGATAAATTATAAGTGAAAGAAGCACATGTTGTGAGAGAAAAATTTTAAATTCTGTAATATTTGATTAATTCGGAGTTATACTGCATCGAAGCACTAATTCATCAATTCTTTGTGGAAGAGAGTCAAGAAAACTTAGAGTATCCGCAGATTGGATGCTCAAAGCCCAATTTCCGTGTTGCATAAATGGTAAAATACGCTCGGCTCGGCTTTAAGCGCTAATCTTATTTCTCTTTGGCCGTATCCAGTAGATTGGAAAAATTACATTCAGCCAATGGCTTGATGATATCGAAATAGATTCTATCGTCGTCAATTTTTTGACGAACTTGTCAGAATATTTTTTAACACCTGTTAAGAAACTCGTCTAAAACACGAAGAAGAGTTCTTTAGCATTTTTTACTTTTCGTTGGGTAACCTATGAAATGGTTATTTCATTTTGTCTATTTAAAGAAAGAATGACCTTTTTCAAAAATAATGCATCAACTGTAATTAATTTACTTCAATTACACCCGTTAAAGTTCTTAGTCAACTCTCATTATTTCAATGCGGCAAAGTGCGTAATGCGAATAATTTCACGCCAAATTAGTTCCACATTCAGGTCGGATGATGAACGGAAAAGTTTTCGCTGTGAATAAACTTCGAGACATTAACAAAATTAAAAACCTCAAAAGTCTTAACCAGTATTCGTTGAAGGAGTGACTTACTACCACTTGGAAACGGAAAAGGTTTCAAAAGGCAAGAACAAAGAATTTGTTTACAAGCACAAATACAGAGACCCACACTTAAGGACAACTAAGTGCAAAGTTTAATGCTGTCATATTTTTACAGCAACAAATGTGCCAGGCATTCTTGGCGATTTGAATAGCTTTGTGGTTTCTTTAAGCCTTGAAGAGACTCTGATCCTCTGATCTTCCTTTTTATTAAACCGCACGGAAAATAATCGTCAGAGGGGAGGACGCACGCATTTAACGTTGCGATTATAACGGCTTATGCGTATGTTGAAAAGCGGCAAAACAGTGAATTAGAAGAATTAGGTACTCGCACTTAAAACTCGCATTTTCTTCCCTCGAACTTTGTCCGCCACTCTACTGATTCAGTTTAAGGCTCCGGTCTCTCTCGCCTGCGCTGCCAGTCAGGCAGAATTCAGTACAACAGAAACAAAAACAAACATGAAATGCAAATTGACAAGTCAAGCTCAGACCTTTCAGAATCAGCAGCCAACAAATACAATAAAGACATTGCAGATAAAAGTAACTGGTGCAAAGTCGACGCCAGGGGATTGAGATACAAAAAAGTGAGGGCAGAATAAAAATTACAGCCATTCACAGACACACACACAGAGAGAGATAAAGCTACCGACACGCCGGCAGCTGCAACCAGGGCAGAAGCAGGCAACGAAGCGTATGAGGGGAAGTGGGTGGCTGTGTGACGCTGCAGTTCCGTTATGAGACTGCACTTATCATCGTGTTTGTCAAGCGTCATCCCCAATTACTCCTACAGTGACAGCATCGATAAAGTATCACATGAAAAAGTCGCTCTTTGCCATCAGCTTCAGTCTGCGAGTATTTTTTCATGCAGTTTCACTTAAGCAGTGAACGAGTGTTTGCGAATCACGGCCACGACATTTTAATACAAATACGTTCTGCGAATTTTAATGGCGCGCAAGCGAACGAAAAGCATTTTTTACGATATCACAATCCCCACACATACACAGCCATCACATGCCATCCATCGGATTTGATGATTTGATGAAATTGGCGACTTTTCGCTCCTTTCGAGGAGTTTAAAGGCGCACGGCAGTTCGGAGCTTTTTCGGATTTTGGAAATGAAATTGTCACCCCTTTTAGCACGAACTTTTTATCAAAGAGTTGTGGAACCGTGGTTTATATGCCGCTGGTACTTACGTCCTCAGTATAATAACTAAATACTATTCTCGTAACACTCTTCAAGTCAATTGCATGCTTAAGCTATCAAATGTAACTATTAGATAATCATAAAATGTGGAAATCATTATTGATATGCTTAGTCATGAATAATATTGTTCCAACTCTCCTTGGAGGAAGCTCACTCGCTCGCATTCGCAAACAATAACAGAAAGCAAGACAAAGAAACTAGACGCACGCCATGAAGCGCGCCAAGAACGCCAAATTCGGCGTCGCACCGACATTTTGCACATAACAAAAATATCTTACAACATGCTTGAATGCAGCCATGGGCCGCGAAGCGCACAAACCAACACTCAACGCGAACATTTATTAACGAATTGCCTTAGAACTGCTTAGCACCAATGGCAATAAAACGGGAAACAAAGCTGAATTTCTTTGGCATGAGCCATGGCGCGCCTCCCAGTCATTCATTCAACCGCAAGTACCCGCACTCGCGTGCGCCTAATTTGTAAGGCTCTTATGTGCTCACTTACATGTGTAAGCGCTTGTGGACCTTGGCAATGCACTTGAAAGGCCGCCATAATTTCAGACTTTTGGCGTCCGCTTTGGTTTTGCATATTTCTCTTCGCCTTCTGTACTCGCACAAATATGTTTAAGTGAGTGCTGCATGTCGATTGTTAAATTGTATTGGCTCTTCTTGGGACTTTCCGCACTGCCGTGCGGGTCGGTCGCATTTTTGGCAAGAGGGCAAGTGATTTGGCAAGAGCTTCGTCTCGCCGTTTCTTGGCGGTGAATGGGCAGCCAGGAAATTCGATGAATGCTTTCGACTCTTCTTCGCGCTATGGTACTAGGGAGTGCTACAATCATAAATTACTGAAATATTCGTGTACGCAGCAAACAACAAGACTTTAAACAAAGAGAATTGCTGTTAAATATTTCGGTGCGCTTTGAAATTGCAAGACCCCGTCGCTATTAAACACATATTGACGAGATATTATCGCTGGAATATCGAAGCTGTGACAAAAAGACACACCACCATAATACTCACATGTTCTCCTTTACACGTATTTACTTATATAACAAGTATTTATCCTGTACCTGCTGCGAGCTTCGATTGGTCGATTGGACACCACAAGTGCCAGCGACGACTTCACACGCACTCAGCTACCGAAAAACAATCACAAAATCCGATGGCGTGAGGAAATGAGCAGCAAAATGTTTAACAACAACAAACACAATAATAACAATGTCAACAATGAGGTTTTCATTGTCTGCTTGTAGCTCAGTTGCTATTGATTGTACAAATATTGAAGACAGCCAGCCTTCTTCTGCATTGACGCACATCACATCATTAATAATGCAGTGTAATTTGCTTTCTCCTCATGTCCACGCTGGCATTGCGCACTTTTATGTCTCGTACACTGGCGGCGAACACATTGTATGTGCTTAATAATTGATGTTGTCGCCGGGCCAAGCGCTTATATGAGTATACATAAATACATGAATTTCTGTTCTGTATTTGCAGTTATGTTTCATAATTGATTTCTCGATACTACAAAAATTTCATTTAAAAGTTTTATTATCTGCGAGCCTGGAAAACAAAGATCGACATCTGAGGTCAAAAAAGTAAAAGCAAATGGAAAAAACATAAATTTTCGCATATTCTTTTAGTTTCTCGTGTTGTTGTATTATTACAAATAATTTTGATTGCTGCCACGTTGATAATTCTCGATGGAAGACGAAGCCATTTCTGTTGATCAGTTCTGGCCGTTTTTTTCGATTGCTTCTTTCAATCTCATCAGTTGTTGACAGTAAAATGTAGAATCAATCTTTCGACCAGGCTGGGGCAGCTCATAGTGGAGGATTCCTTTCCAACCCCACCATTTACTCAGCATAACCTTTCGAGACGTTAATCCAGGCTTTGAGAACATTTGTTGAGCTTCAGCACGCTTGGACCATGATCTGTTTCGCACATTATGGTCGTATTTGATCTAATTTTCGTCTGCTGTTACCATTCACTTCAGAAATTATTCGATCTCATTTCGTTTCAGCAAAGAATTGGAGATGATAATTCGGTCCATTAAAATTTTCACAAACAATTCATGTGGTAACCAAACAACGAGATTATTTTGGTCGCCTGTTTTAAATGGTTCAAACCCGTTTAATGGTGAACGTTAAGTTCCTTAGCGAAGTCATGGCTGCTTATGTGGCGGTCCTGGTCAATATTTTCCATAATTTCATCGACTTTTCCAACGATAGGTCGACCAGAGCGAGGTGCATCTTTCGCATCGAAATTTCTAGAATGAAAGCTAGCGAACCATTGTTGTATTACACGAACTGATACACCATCGTCTCCGTAAACTCCACTACTACACTACTTATATGGTGTGACACAATGTGATTGGTGGCACTGGAGATATACGACTGCAACGATGTTTATTGACAAAATACGAAAAGACTTTTGCGACTACCCAATATGTTATTCGGATATTTCAGTATTATTTTAGCTTTTCAGAATTTTTGACTAAAACAGGCCTATATTTTTGGTTGAATGTATATAGTATTGTGAGACTTGTAAGCATCGTGTATTATATGTGCATATTTACATCGTCTTTGTTAAGTTCTGCGTTAATTTATTTTTGTTTTTGTGAAACCAACAACTGTAACAAGAACATGCATCAAATGAGAAAAATGTTCGAAAACACAATGCACTTTTCGAATTCATTTTACAATGCTCTTGTTGCCCACATTGCCCTTGAGTTAGAACTAGTGATTTGTTGCCGTGACAATGATATTGAATTCCGTACATTTGTAAAAATGCCAAATTTCGTTCTGAAGCACATCGTTCACAACTACAGAATTATCCCTTGGTTCGAATTTATTCTGAAAAGGCGCCTTTCGATTTCTGGGAAGGAATTAGAACTGATCTGAAGCCGGCCTAATGGAGAAATAAGTACTGTAGTAGTTAAGTCACCTCACCATCTGAACACTTCAAACTGAAGTAATCCAAAGAAATCCCAACATGTTCTTACTACGTCCACATCAAATGAGATTAAATCTAAAAACTAGTTTCGAATGTTGCGTCGTAAAACGCAAATCCACTTGGTTTTTTAATTTCATATTATAGGTATTTGGAAAAGGCTTTAGCGATAGTTTGGGGAGCCTTGAAACTTCTATATTCAGATTTAGATGCAGCAGTTCCACGATCCACAGAATTAGTTGAGAAATCGGGCGAAAAATGTAGGAAACTTGAGCTTCATTAACAAGTAGTTGATTTTATAAATGAGCATTCACCTACAACGTCTGTTGAAAAATATGTACCGTTACGTTTCATAAAAACAAAAATATTTATCAGTTTTGTCTCGACCACTAACCGCAATTTTTGCGCAAGTTGAAGCCACCCCTGCCAACTTTTAATTCCAGTTGCCCACACAGCACAGCAGAGGCCACCGCAGTTATATCGGAAGGCAAACATAGTTCTACCACAACGCTTTCCCACGAATTAGAAATGTTAACTTATCTACTCAAAACAGCAAACATTCTCCGAGTGCTCTGAAAGTTGCCGTGAGTGGTATTTATTTCGTATTCTCGTGGATGTGAACTCGCACATCACGTGCCTCTATGCATGTGAGGAGATAGGAGTGTAAACAAAAAACCAAAAGTTATTACATTTTACCATGGAAAAGAGGTAGACAGGTTGATTCTTACTAAAAAAAGTTTCTTAGATTTTACTAAATTCACCTCAACACCCGAAATAGTCGATAATAATCGATATTCAATCGATAAGCCCAATGTATTATGTAATAGACTAAACGCCAAAGACTTCCACAGGTTTGCGTGAAATAGTGACTTAATGTCGCGATTATTATACCCATTGTTTGGTTATTTCAGCAATATGCATTCGAATGCGTCATCAAGCGTCAATCCGCGAGAATCAAAGTATTTGTCACACAAATATTACTCATACGCCCAGGTGGCTAATTTGCGGTATGGAAATGCCTCAACGATAGTGAGTGTGTGCATGCGACTGGCATGCATAAAGCCATTGCATGAAGAGGTGCAAAATGCATGAGCACGTATTTATAGGCACTTTAGTATACTTTGCTGTGTGAATGTGTGTCTAATAAATTTTTAGCGACAAATTTGTGTATGAAGGCAATTTGAAGCATATAGAATTGGAAACACATTAAGGTGGCTCTTAAATATCGGCAGAAAATTTTACGTCTTACAGCATTTGATTTCATTGGAAACAGACATTAGATAATTTATAACACGGCGGAGGAGGAGAGCCAATTCCGAGGGAATCAAGCATCTTTCAAAATGAAGAGATATTTGATTGATCATATTTATGTGGCCGACAAGACTGCTTTTTGGATTAAATATTTAATGATAGTACGATAATAGATATCAACTAGTTTGAAATATCAAAAAGGAATATAAAATGAAATTGACAAAATGGAGCACCGTTATGTACGAGTATCTGCATTATTTAGAAATAAATTTAACATTTTACAACTCTTTTACGAGAAAAGTTTACGACATTTTTATATGCCTCTTTCCAGTGATGATTTGATCAGCTCTCATTGCCGACGCTAGTTAATGGTTGGGGCGATGTAGAGGCGTGAAATCACAGCTGTTAGTATATATAAAAAAAGAAATAGTAACGGAGAATATTTGCAATTTTGCAAAGGAATGGTTGAATGCATAAATCCTAACAGGTTGCAAAGTATATTTACGCAGAAAGGGAAAACCGTCACAGAAACGCACTAAAAAAACCTGTGATTCTTTAAAGAAAACGCACTTCGACTGAAGCGGTGGCCGACGGGATTCAACCAATTCATTTCAGATTGTACAGTGTAAGTTTGAAGACTTGAAAAATAGAACAAAAAAAGAAAAACACTTATTTAATTGGGGTTACCTTTTCTCTGGAATAATAAATCAGATAAATAACCTCAATACTTTCCACATGAACTCATCAATAATGCAAACCCGTCCGAAACTTGAAATGTTTCTATTTTTTAGACAACAGCCTCGATTACTTATATAAAAGTTTGCTACTAAATTACCCAAGGAACCCCTCTCACCCCTTTTGAGCACAGCAAAACAAATTTAATTTCGAATTTCTGTTGTAGGAAAGCCCACAGTAAATAAAGCATAAAGAAGATGCTGGGCGTGCAATACAAACATAAATTTAGTTGTGAAAGTTAAATGAACCCAGAAGCATGAATTACTTTTCAATAAACACACACACACACACACATGTGCATGAAGGGACCAGGCGTCCCTATCTTCGTTTTATGTATTAAATAGCCATTTCTGTCAGCGGCGACAGCTGTAAGTGACAATAACCAGCAAACTGCACACAAACACTCAAACACACATACACACATATATAAAGCGGAGAAATATATAATTTATTAGTTTCCAATGTTTCACCACACAGTGCTGTATAATTCCCCAGAGTCCGCTGCTTTACCAACAAATCGTCCACACATTTTCTTAAGCATTGCTGCTTTCCCCTTGCGTCCCCCCCGTGCACAAACAAAGCGCTCACTCACCATTTAATCCAGTGAAATGCTTTTTTAAAACTGCACGACTTTCGCGGAGCTGACGTCAATGTCGCAGTGGCAGATGATTTCGTATGTATTTGTTGTTGTTGTTCTTGTTGTTCTTGTGGAGCAGACAGCTGAGCGACACATTTAGGCGACAAACACACGTACGCCAACAAAGCGCTGGGCGGCCTGCAGAGGAGGGAGTTAAGGAAGAAGACGAAGCGCACGGAGCGAGTTAATCAAATAATTTATATTTCGCTCGTCGTTTTCTAACTTTTTATGTAACGGTATTTCGAAAACCAATGTCGTATTTTTGCTTTCCGAAACTATTTCCACAACACTAACCACTTTTCGCTTTTGCGCTTCCTACTTCCATTGATTTATTGCCATCTTCTGCACATTCGTCTCGCTGCTTAAGTGCCTGGCGTCTGGATCCACTGCTAGCGCCGCTGCCGGCTGCCGCTGCCCCACACACACGCTTGCACACACGTTCCGCCGCAAAGGACGCTGTCGTCTTGGTACAACGGCTTTTGCTTTTGTTGTTGTTGTTGTCTGCCTGCCAACACTTATTATACACTTCAAGTTGATTTATTTGCAAAACATACACAAAACACAAACTCAAAGTTGCGTCGAAAACGAAATACTGCTCGCCGCTCAACGCGCTTTTTAATACTTGGCAAATTTTTAGTCCATCTTAATTTTGCATTCACATTTTTCACACTTATTTATTTTAATTTCTATTTTTTCTTTTTTTTTCTGAAAAGCACTTTTTGCTCTTCTCTCGTTGACTTTGAAAAATTCTTATTTTTCGCAAAACAAAAATTTCAGCAATTTTCACCTTTTACGCTAGTGAAAGGCATAAAAAATGTCTTTAGCACTTCAGCAGCTCATTGACGCGTTCGCGGTGCGCGCGGAATCGTGGGAGCCCATTGCTAAAGGCTGTGCGGTTGGTCGTTTTGCGCGGCTATGCAGAGGGAGTAGCGCTCATGAAGTGCAAAAGAGCCGACTGCAATCTTGCGGGATGATATCTTTGGCGATCACTCCCGCAAAAGCCTACCAAAAATTTACGGAGTAACAATATTTTCTACAGAATCTGTAAACCTGGTGATATTCAGTATAAAAGCTGCTAATTTAGGTCCGGAGACTTCGATGGGTGAATTTCAAAAATAAAGCAACTAATTTACAGCTTTAAAATACCAATTTTGTATATATTTGCCCTCTAAGAAAGCCAGCAATTCCCAGTTACCTACACTTCTTTACTAAAGCTGAAGAAATCCAAAAGCAAAGTAATTAATAGTGCCTGAACTCATCTAACAGGTCTGTCCCTGACATTGAAGGAATAAATTACAGGAAAAAAATTTATGCAAACAAGATCTTCTTATTCCCGAGCATTATTTCACTTAATATTTCAGATTTCTTATACACATTAGCTTTTTTCAATCTTAATTTTAATAAACCATTATTTATAAGAGTAGCGTTACTCGCCGAGGAAAAAATTTTTTTCACATCTAAATATTTTTCAAAGTTTTTACTTTGCAATTTTCACTTTTCAGTAAGTTTTAGTCAGAAAATAATAAATTCTTCACATTTTCCACTTTGCACCGAGCCACTTCCTTAAAATAGCTTGCAGTGAGTTTTTCTTAACTTTTCGGCTGATTTATATAACAATTTGTCAATTGACTTTTTTTCTCAACCAGTCAAAGACCATTGATTACTTTTGTGAAATCCACCAAAGCATATCCTCAACATTTTTTTTATCAATTTTCACCACAAATAACGGTTGTGTGAAGGAAAAACTCTTTTCGATTGAAGACCCGTGCCGCGTTGCTATCTCCGCTACCTCACTTTGGTTATTATTATTTATTTTATGTATTAGTTTTTGTTTTTGTTTGTTATTGTTGTCGCAGCTCATTCGCGCTGGTCGCGTTCGCTCGTTCGTTCGTTCCAAGTGATCTCAGCAGCGAAATTAGACTGAGCCAGTTGAAAAGCATTTTGACAATTTTCGTTGACAATTTTCTCAATTTCCCGCAAAAGCACGCAAACAGCAAACACACACACACACACACATGTATATCACTGTATATGAATAAGTGCTTATTGAAATTTGCACTTCGGGTCGGTTTACTGAGATTATCTGGCCGCGCAGCTGTCGATTTCTTATTTCACTGTTGTCAGTTTTTGCTCTCACAAGATTTTTGACTGCACCACCTTGGTACCACCCCCTCCGCGGGTGCTGACACACACATATGTGCAGACATGCAGCATTATGTGCAACAGGGGTAGCGGCCACTGCGGGCGAAGTAGTAAGCTTCGCCGTCTCATTCTCATGCCTTGCTTATGTGTTTATGATTTCCTATGGCTTTTGACTTTGCTTTGACGCCTTGACGCTTGTGACGTTGCACTCGCTCGTCACTATGACGTCACATAATTAACTCAAAGCGTCTTCGAGCGTTTATTTTAGTAATTCTTGTTGGCACTTGGTTGGTTGTAGTTTTTTCGCATTGTTGTTGTTGTTGTTGCTTTTGATGTCACAACCAACCGAATCGCGCATTAACGACTGTCGCAACGTGCGCCTGGCCTATATTTAGCCAGCACTCTCTGGGCGCCTTCACTCCGCAAAGCAGCTGTTTTTCGCGAATTGTCGCATTTGCCGCATATTTCTTAGCCGCGCACTCAAATTCAATCATCCAATTCCCATTATGCATTATTGACTTGCTTTTTCATGTGTTCTTGTTATTGTTGTGGTTGCAATTCTCTTCAACACTTTTCAAGTGCTCTCTCCATCATTATCTCTCCCGTTGTTGTTGCCGGCGTCTTCTGTTTTGTTATTGTCATTTTGCTTTTAGTGTTGTTGTTTGTTTGTTTGTTGTACTCATGGTTGTCGTTTGCTTCTGGGACTATTTTTAGAATCATAGTCTTAGCTGTGCGTTCGCCTTCGCCTTGGCAGCGATGTTTCTGTCACTCGCTCGTACTTTGGGACGATTGGAAAAGTGCAAATCGTATCTGAAATATAAAACAATGAAAGGGTTACAATGGGTAACACTCATAGAAAAGAAAAAATTAAGAAATTGATATATGGAATGATATTAGTTTAAAATTAAAGCTTCGTTTGAGATTCTGCATTAAGGTGAACACCTGGTGTAAAATAAAAAAAGAATCGACTGCTTTTTTCTAATTTTTTCATTTGATATGGTATACTTTTAAAAATAACATTTCAAATCGATATCTCAAATTATCTTTGAGTTATAGTTTTTGAGTTTCCTTTCTATCCTTTTTCTCAAAACTACATTTTTCAAATTTACTTGAGCGATTGCTATCAGAATTTTTCTGGATGTTCTGTATATACTACCTCTACATACAATGACCTACAAGTTCTAAGCAAAAATTGATTTTAGGCAGGCCATAAATGACCAAAATTTCAGCCGAAATTCAAAAATTTTTTAAAACACCGGCAGTTTTTCAATTTTTTGATTTTTTTCGACCGAATCAAACAGACAATACCTCCTAGTAGGAAATTTATGTTTTAGGTTCATTTAAATTTTATTTTCTACAAGAAAGGTCCCGAACGCAAAATAGCTATCATTAAAACTTCTCGAGATATTCTGCTTCTTAAGTAAGGCTGTACGGAATTTTCATAGATTTTTTAAAATTTCCTACAAGTTTATCATTTACGAGATAAATACAAGAAAACGCGAATTTCATGGGAAATCAGGTTTAGAAGTTCGTACTACTTCGCCAATGAGAGTTAGAACTTCTTCGCAATGGGCACTTTTGTACAGTGTTCAATTCTGAGGAATACGAGTCTAATGTCAAAGCGTTGCCATAAAATGCCTGTGAGCTATAGAAATTTAAAAATAAAAGGCCCTAGGCATTGCCAAACATAACTTTGAGTTATCCACACAAGTGCCTCGAACTTGAAAAGTCCCCACTCAGTCAGTACTCAAAAATCGGCCGTGTCATTTGCATATCATTTTATCTAAGCCACCTGAGCAACAAATCAAGATAAAGGGAAAAGCTAGCAAAAACAGAAAATACAATCGAATAAATTGTATAAAGTATGTTGTCGACATTTTGCAGACAACCAAGGCAGGAATTTATCATTACTCATAAATGTACTTATATATTCATATGCAGTTATATATTGTACGAGTGTGTAGAAAATATGCGCTCATTTATTCATGTTTTCATTGCCCTCTCCTACTGACAGCGAAACAATGAAATGTCATCTACATAATGCAAAATACTTAAAGTTTAAATAAACCATAAATTTTTAATATACCCACTAGGGAAACCATACCTATTGTGTTGACCATGATAGCAGCTGGTACGATCTCTGCAACTCTGAACCCTTAAAATCACACCCACGGATTTAAATTTAAATGATACAAAATTTTAGTAAAGAACCGGGTAATCTACCTGAATCTCAAGCGCTTTTAATTTACATCTGCTCTTTTCGGTAAGTAAAATGGTAAGCAGAATCGGACTATTAAATGATAAAAAGGGTTTGGTAAATAATGTGAATTTTAAGCACATATTTTCAGTTCCGCCATTTCTTTTCCGCCTGACTCTATTATGAATTTTTTTCTTTCGGGGCGTTAGATACATATGTTTCCTAATAATAAGCAAATCTTCTGCTCGGGCATTAAGGTTTCCTAAATAATGCAATAAATAGGAATGAATTAGCTACAATGCTGCAACGTCGAAAATTTGTGTCGCCCAGAACATTTTGTAAGAGATCTTAGGTATATAAAATGAATTTGTCGTACAAATCGTTATGTTAGGAAGAATATTTTCCTTTACTCTGCCTTTGCAAGTAAAAGAAGTAGTTTACAAATCCTAAACATTCACTAAATCACTATCCAACTTCAATCCCAAAGCATAGCTAGTAATTGGTACAGTCCAACGGAGAGCGTCTTTTACCCAGATTCTGGACCCTGAAATAGAATTGTACCTTTCTGTCGCCATTAGAGCTGTAAATACATAAACTTTTGCTACCAAAGGAATTTTTCCAATAAAACTGCGAGAACTTATTCCTGATTTATCAGCATTGAGCAGAAGAAGCATGAGAAGAAGAAGCGTGAGAAGAAGAAGAAACAATTCAGTTGAAGCTACCGTCATTGCGCCATAAATCTATGTGCATCTTGTTATTACATTTCTGCATGTTGCATGCCACAAAACGTATTGTAAGAGATATTTCTTAGCAACTTCATGGCAGTTGGCACATCCACAACAACTACAACAACTGCAAGGACCACATTTTACCCTGCTATAACTTTTATTTATATTTTTATTCCTTCCGCATTGCACTTCCTACTCATTCGCCGCGCTGCCCTTGTGTCGGCAGCTTTATGGGTGTAGCTACTTCTAGTTGCATTATGCTCGTTACTTACCGCCAACACCTTCGGCACAGCACTTGCCGGCACCCGCGCGCTCCATTGTATTGTTGAAAAATATTATTTTCATTAGCAACACAAGTTGCAACATATTTATTCACAGCATTCCACAGTGTGGCAGCACATAAAAGTCAACACTTATTACGTTGCATAGACATAACTAACTTGCAACAAGCGACAACATGCGACAGCATGGTGGCCTTTATAGCCACCAAGTAATGTTGCAAGACACTAGCCGCCACAACAACAATGTTGGCTTTAAGTGTCACAATGTGCCACCGCAGCTTTTTAACCTTCGAGCAAATGCGTTTAAGCCATCAATACAAATGGCTTAAGTAACAAAGCGGCCGTGCCACTTGGCAGTGCGGCAGTGTGGCAGTATGGCACTGCAACAGGCCACCAGGAGTATGCTTTGTGTGGATAAGAACTTTTCATTTTCACATTGAAATAATGGTGGGCTCTCAGCTATTGGTAAATGAGGCCACCTTGGGCTTGATTTTTATACGAAAGAGATATCACAAAAGAGACAAAATATAGAACTAGTCACCCAGAGAGTATTTTTGCTAATTTCGAAACGCACCCATCGCACGTCATATTTAAATGATTGCTACACAATAAATACGCTGAAAGAACTAAGGAACATTTCCACAAGAGCAATTATGGGCATGCACCCGCCTATTTTGAAGGTATTACTAAAAATGTCTAATAATCAATATAAAATTCTAAGTATACGAGTATAAAGGGTTCCAAATAAGAACATGTCGAAATTGTATCCTTCTTTAATTGCATCTCTGCAAAATTGGATCACTGAACTGTAAGGACAAGGGCTTCTTCACTGCTCACATTCCGGCGAGGGATATGTGTATGGGGAAAAATCGGTGGAGATGAGGAGCAGTAAGCTTTTTCACGTTTTCTGTACGCAGGTCTCAGTCAATCTTAGCTTTCGGCTACCGGACCACTGTAGTATTTTCAGGCAGAAGTGGCTAGCAGGTAGACGTATACCTATGAAGTACAGCTTCTTTTAGGGAGGTGAGCATACACTCCGACAGCAGATCGGCCGAATTGTGCATTCAAAGCTAGTCCAGGAGTGTCTGTCCTCACTAAAAATAGCATCAAGCTACTTCATCATCAGACCGGGTGCCCGCAAAGGTAAAAGCGATGAGCTCGGAATGAGGCAGAGTTAGATCCCCATTGGCGTATTGCGTTATAGCTCTGGACCAATGAATCTTGCTTGCACTTAGCAGACACTTCTGATCTCGAGTAGAACGCAATAGGTCTACCGACCTACTTTCCCTGAGAAAAGTTCATCTTGCCGCAATGGTAGGCCTCCTTGTCAAAGTTGTACGGAGGAGGGTGAGGTGGAAACATTCATGCACTTTCTCTTCCATTATTCAGTCTTTAAAAGACTGAGGCTGAATCATCTCAATAATATTTCCTTGGACGAACCGGAAGACAGTGCCGCATCTGATATTACCAGTCTCAACAAACTTGTGAGAGGATCAAGGAAATGTGTGGATTTCTATATACATATCTTATGATACAGTACATAAGAGTTTTTAGGTACCACAATGGACCGATGTTCTAAGCTGTTTAAGTGAAATCCCTGTTAGGATCGCCCACGAAATTTAAAAAAAATTTCCATAAGCGCCGTCCATCAATAAGACGATTCTCGCGGTATATTCTTTTAATTGCCGTGTTTTTGTGTGCCAGACATATTTACAATTGTTCAAAGAAATTCCAATTACAGCATCCATTAAGGTGTTGTACAAAGCAAACAGCAATTAGCTCCTAATTTGTTATTCCAAACCGATTATTAGTGGATATATTGGCAAGAAACCCATGACCCGCTATAGCGCATGAATAGTTTTTGCTTTACCGCGTATTTCAGATAAAACACAATTCCGCGTAAACATTTTCTTCGCGGTAAACAACAATAACATGGGCATATTTAAATTCCACCGCAGAGTAAATGGGTCTGCGGCCACCACTGTTTATATTAGCCAAAAGAATTATGGTAATTACAGTTTAGATTTTACTGCTCATTCTGTTTGTGCCACAACTAAAACGAGCGAACTTATGTAAATACAACACTAACATATAAACACACAGCACTCGGTGCTAAAATTGATTAAGATTAGTTGTAGGTCTGCTCTGCTGCATATTGACTTAACGGACTAGCCAAGAATTTCTAATCATAAACAATTGCCCTTGAATTAATGCCACAATTTTAGCATTTTGTACACTTTCATGTTGCACAACTGGATGCCACCGAAATCGGTCGAGAAAGCAAGAGAAATTAAGGAAAATTTCAGAGCTCACGGTGGTGTGTTTAATGAGGTGTAAAATGAGGTTGTGTGCTACCGTCTAAACTATTTTGGTGGAAATTTGTTCCGTAAAATACACCGTTTTGTAAACAGCACTCAATTTATTTGGATTTGACTGATTGATTCAAATAAAGCGTCTTTAAATTACGATTCTTTTCTTTTGGCCCCCGTACACGTCAATGCCACCCAAACGTGCGCACACTCAAGTGCGAAAGTATATGCCACAACATAAAGGCACACCAGAAACAAATAACCATCAGAGGCACGCTTCCATAATTGGGCGCTTGGCATTGACGCAATCGCCGCCCGCCTGGCATTGGCATTTCTTTCTATGTTTAAAATACGTTTTTTTTCGTATTATTCCGGAGCAGTGCATAACAATACCGAAAAGTTAATGAAATGGCCACGTAGTGGTGCGTACGAAAACAACAACACCCATCGGGCAAGGCAATGAACACCGCAGGGGCGAAATCAAAGCATTTATGGTACAACCGATCAATGCGGGTGACGGACAGCTCACAGCCGACATACAAACAAATTACTACTGTAGGGAGAAAGTGAAGAAAAGAGTAAAGGGTTGGGATTAGACTTGTGGCACTTCTACTTTCTTCAAAACAAGAAAACCAATTTATTGTTCGTTACCTCAAATAAAGCGTCCGTTATAAAAAGGTGGTGCGAGATCGAAATTGTTTCAGAGTTACAATATTAAAAGAACTCCACTGAACAGCAGATCAAGAAGAATTAGAAATTGGAGTACTTTTTAACTTCAACTCATTTAACACTTACAGGGTTTGTCCGGAAAGTAATAGGACTGATTTTCTTCCGTGCGAGCACCGACCAATGCTTCCGCAGCCGCCCTACAGCTCAGATGTGGGCCCCCGGGTTTTTTATTTGTTTCCTTGCCTGAGAAGGTCGACGAATGGCAAGCATTTTGAGACGACAGATGGGATCCAAGCAGCGTGCACCTCGGCTCTCAAGGCTATTCCCTAGTATTCCTTCCGTGACGCCTTCAATGCTTGGCAATCAGCGCCGCATCGACGCAGAAGAAGCCTATTTTGAAGGGTTGTAAAGTATCGATTGGCTCCATACATTTTTTTAAATCGTAAGTCAAAAAACGGCTTACTTTTAGATTATTAGAGGCGAAACAGGATTTTCTAGCCGGTTTTCACCTCCAGTCTGCTAATAAAAATCAGCATGAGACTGACATGAGGATTGCAATTTATATACAAGGTACATATCGTTCAGACAAAAAACAACAAGAGACTGCATTTATGCCCAGTTCTGTAATATTGTCCTTCTAAAATACTTTTGACCTTCCCATAACATAAAGAGCCATTGCTCACACAGTAACAGCGTACATTGGCAATTAAATAATTTTGGATTTCTGTTTAAAAGCACACTTCCTGGCGCTTCGAGTTTCATCTCTTTATTATCGATGTTATTTCTGTTTCATTTTGGACCCCTGTCACTCTCTCTTGTTTTGCCCTTGTCAACTTTTGACATTTCAATTCTCCGTTCAACTGTTGACAGCTGCTTGTTCGTCATCTATTTTTACAATTCTTTGTGATGTTTTCACTATGATAATTTCACGACCCTCGCACTAACAGACAGGGGTGTTGGCACTCAAAAATTAGGTAATTATGTTGGTTTTAATTATGAAATGCCTTAGATCATGTGACTTCAAAGTTTTGCGTGTCAAACTCTTTCGCAAAGTTTTACTCTTCTTTGCTGCCCTTTGAGGCTTTCTGCGGTTCTTCAACTCTTTGTATTATGACTCTTTTAATGTATTTTATTAATAAAGTTAATTAATGCGATGTAATCAGTCCAAACAGCCAATATCTTTAATTAACCGGTTTATTTGTGGTGTCAACTTAATTTGCATAACAAAATTGTAATTCCCGTTAACACGGCGGCGATAAAACATACCAGACGGTCTCATACTTAATTATCTAGCAGCATTCATTATTTATTACTCACACACACAAACACACACACACATGCACGAGCACATTAGAGTTGTGGGTTGTTGCTTTGCAGTTGCTGAAACTTTAATAAAGTCTAACAAAAGGAAGTGACATTTTTACGATCCCATCGGGAGCGCACTGCAGGGCATACAATGTCGACCCCTTCCATAAATATATGAGACAAACATAAGGGCTTATATACCATGTATTGCATTTGTGGACTAACTTGCAGGACTACTGACATACTCACTGGAGAAAAGTGACAGAATGAGTGATAATCAGTCGCACAAGGCACACACTTGATGTTGTAGTTTTAATTACCGTTGTACATAAAATAATTGTTGAAATTAACGAGTTTCGCCACCCAATGAAACGACGACCTATCACTTATGTACATATGTATAAGTAATAATATATATATGGCTTGCCTGTATCAATGTCTTGCAATAACATTCCTGTCAAACGCATGAAACAGACAACTTCGTAGTTTATTCATGAAAGTTTCCTTTACGGCATGCAAAAGCCAACCAGCACATTTAATGCAAGTCGCTCGCATCGGGAGAGTTTGTGCATTTAACTGTACACATGAACTTTGGAAAAAGCCAAAAGTGTAATAATGTGAGGGGAGCCAAGTGGAGCTCAGTTTGTCAACACACCGATCTAGCAGTATTCATAAGCGTCACTGACATCGGCAGCACCGTACGCACGAACACGCAAAAGTAATCGTTAAAAGCTTTGTTAAGTGGCAAATTTATTCGCCTCAAAGGCATAGACCTGTGGGCCCCCCTTTGTTGCTAATTGCACCCTCAGGGTGTTGCCAACCCTGTAGTCAACGCCAAATAGTAATGATTCGATTCAAGATGTCACTGAGCAAATGTTTCGATGGATTATGCGCAGAAGGGAATGAGGGAAAAAAACGAAGAATACGTCCCCTCAATATAACAATAGCGTATAATTTTTTTTGGGTTTTGAGAAAATCGAGTTTAAAGTTTTTGTAATTTTCTTATTGAAGGAAATTTCTGAACATGAAATTATGCACCATTTTTTCCAATGACATTTTGACCCACTTTGTGGAAGTAGAATTTGACGAAATTTTGACCAGACATTTAATCAATGATGGAGATTCTAAATATGCAATAAAAAAATAATGGCGTATGAGCACATACGCTATTGTTATATTGAGGGGACGAATAAAGTAGAAAAAAACAAGATCTCTAAAAACGCCAAACCTTTACTCTTGATTTATATTTAGATTTTTTTTCCATTCTTGAAGCTCTGCTATTCAACACTTTCAAGCTGGGACATAGAAATGTAATTTATTACCTCCGACACAGCTGATAGTTGTGGACCCCATTTTTATGTACCTAAACACAACAAAATGGGCCCCAACTCCCGAAATAATGGCGCTTACCTGCGGCAGGTCCGTTATAGCCTATGGCGGTAATTAAAAGTAAATTTAAAGTGTAACTGTGCGCTATTAAAATGACAGAAGCAACAATTACACTCATTTGAACAGTTATAGCGGTAATAAAAGCACATTATCTTCCTCACGATAGTGAATTACAACTGCAATGCAAATGCGAGGTTCTCGGAAGATTGTAGTCCCGTTAGCGAGCATTGTGCTCGTATATCATAAATTATATCCAGTTGGGCATAAAAACATCATCAGGTTCCCTATGAGGAGGGAGCCACATTCCGTACTGAACCCCCTTACTTAAACATAAATTGAAGCGGATTGTATCCACACACACGCACCGACCGTAAATAACCTTGAATAACTAATTTACGTGCGCAATGTGTGGGATTAGTGGTACAATAGGTGTCGGCATTTAACTGTCTACCCTCTTGGGTTGCCCAACAGCATACTCCATTTAACTAAGAAGGTATTACACAAATAAATAAGGCTCACCAGCGGAAAGCTTGTTGAAATTAGCTTCACTAGGGTCTTAGGCCTATCAACGATTTGAATGAAAACAAAATAAATTTTAGTTATTGCAAGGCCATTTCACAACAGTGTGCATGCTCAAATAAGGTCACATGACTACTAATCGTAAAAACACGAATTGAATTTAAAAAAACTTCCGCGGCTAAGATTCCGATTCGGGTTTCTACCCTAAAGCATAAGATACGGAATTTTCTGGAAATTTTCAAAAACTTATTTTCGCAAAGCATTTTGTCAAAAAATACCGAGATGCACTTCCACATAAATGGCTGCCATTTGCAATCGTAATAAATGATTCGTAAGCAGGAAGACAATGGTCAGATGTATTTTTGATGTAACACACCATTAAATTGTTGAGCCGTATGAGTCCTGATGGAATATGGAGTCATGTGTAGAAGTTCACGCAAGTGAGGAAAGTTCTCTGAGCGCCATGCACCTGGGAGTGACCAGAAACGATTCTTTAACAAATGGGTCAAGCAGCTCACGACTTCCGGTCTTAGACCGAGTATCCTCTGGTTAGCCAAAGAACATCCGTTTGAAGGCGATATAAACTGAGAAGGCGAACCATTCCTCCCGAGAATGTGCGCTTGGTTTAGTACCCGCCACGTAAAAACGCCTCCAATGAAAAAGAATTAACAGCCTCGGATAAACTCGCCCGAGGCTGTTGTGTGCTTTCGGCTATAAACGCGTGGTGATGTCTAAGGCAGCAAAATAGAAGATATGAGTTCCGATGACATCTTTCCCTCCACATCAACAATAAACCACGTGGTGAGCAAACCAGTGCTGTATTAAAAATGCTTTTCTCGAGGTTTTCGTATTTGGAATTCGCAAAATTCTTCGTGAAGAAGTCAGAGTCCTTACACTTCGTGTAGTTTGTGCTTATCATCAATTGTTTTATCTTTTTGCTGAAAGCACAATAATTACCATAATAACCATAACAGTTATCTTTACATAAGCAAGCCCATAATTTATCATGATCGTACGACCGTACTGTGATTATAATCGCATTAACGGCGTCGTTCAAATTCATTAACATTTCCTCAGAAAGTGCTAATGATTCCCTATAAAAATCGCAAATCGCGTGCCACTGTGCTTTCTTCCCCACAGCGACCGCCTGCTGGAACAAGAAAATCCGCGCTTCATTAAGCAATTACATATGTACGACGAGTAAATGGGCGCACGAGGCGGAAGGCGAGAGCTGGCTGCTAATTCGACTGTGTCTTTGTCGTGTCTCCCTGAAGGCACGCTGCGGTCGCTGACACTGACTGCCTTCACGAGCAGATGTGCTTTGTGTGTGGCAACAATAATAGCAACCACTGTGTATTGACAGCTGCCACTGACCGCACGCAAATCGCTTAGCCGCAGAAACTTTTGGCTTAGCTGCAAAAGTAATTAAAGCAAAAACAACGAGTTCGATGAAATTTCTCCGAAATAACTTAACTAATTCTTTGTATTCTTTGTGTTCCTCGCATCTGACCAAAAGAATAATTGACGTGGCAACAGTTTCACCACCAACGCCACTGTAAAGGATGCTCAAGCAGTTGTTGTTGTGCGGGAATACAATTGAGTCTACGGCTAAGCTGAATAATAGAATTAGCCACCAATTGTCACCGGTCTGTCGAAACTGTGCTAAGCGGCTGCTGGCCCCACCCCTTTCTTCCTGTTCATGCCTCTGCCGCTGCTTTCGGCTACTGCATTTACGACCACTAATCGCCCTCGGCTCGCTGTTGAGCATTGATGTCTGCTTTTTGGGTCATTTGTCAGCTTACGTGCTACGGATCAGAGTACAAATCTTCGCAACATACTGTCCACATGGACAAATACGTAACTAGCGCTGTATGAACGGGCACACTGAGCACCTTACTCAAGCCACCGTCCTCGCTTTCAAAGGATATTTGCATAACATTATCGCTCAGGTCGAATTTTATGACCATTTAATGGCAAAGTGGCAAACAATGGTGCCTGGACAGCGGTTTCCCCTTCCCACTATTTTGAAATGTTCGGAGGCACCTCTGCAGGGTAATAAAACACTTCGATTTAACCTCAACTTATGTCGCTTAAATGCAGACTGGTCATTAATCTTTTGCAATTTTATGAGCCTCGACTGGGAAACATACGGTGCATACTTGTCCCCGGCTGCGTATATTATATGCATGTTATTCATTGCTCTCAACACGGCAATGCGAAAAAGCTCAGTTGGCATACTGTGGTGCCCTGCTGCCCTGCTGAAAGCATGGAGGAAAGATACTTTTGCAATATCCGAGAGAAGCTGAGAAAAGTGGCGGAATATATGTAGTCTCACCAGCCTCATCCACACTACGGTAACTTCTAACAGCTCCACCAGGAGCAAAACCACGATATTGGTGGAATCAACAACCCGGAAACCCAAAACGCACAGCTTCTTCTTCTCTTAGAAATTTGTTCATAACTTTTTTAGAACAAAGTACCATATTTTATAACGGTATTTGCTGATATCTACAAATTTAATATTTCTTTAATTTTTTTGTTTCAATTTCTATTTTTGTAAACAAGAGTACAATTCCACAATTCAAATCAATTTTGCGAACAATAAACTCAGTTGGACAATTCAAGAAATTAGAATTCTCCCTCTCTTTATTTGCAATTCGACAATGCGATGACCTTATAGCGCCACTGCATGCAACATACATACAAGTGCATACACATTGTATTTGAAGGTCTAAAAATACAATACTTATCTCTCCCCCACCGGAATAGCTAAGCACCTACCATTGTCCACCCGTCCCCCCTCGTTGAAGTGACCGTGGTTCAGCGGCGTTTTAACAGCGTTTTTCGTACCTCATTCATGCATTGCTCAAATCACTTTCCTCTCTGACCACCGGTCATCCGGTGGCACTTTGACGATGTCGTGCGGGCAATGCCAATTTTCGACCTAATTTGGTTGATGAATGGTGGGAGCAGCGAAAGGAAAGCACAATTGCAGAGTGCAAGAAACCAGACGAGACAGAAAGGAAACGCTGCCAGCCCACAGAGTACTACAATGAACGCGCTACACGCTTACCCCCTCGCTTTACCAGGTATACGTAACTACATTGTTGCCTTTTGTTGTGCTCTTTTTCTATGTCGCAACACTCATCTAACATAAATGAACGCTTTTGTTGTTGTTTCTGTAGTTAACACTGTTTTATTTTGCTCTCTTTCCTTTCATGCCTTTATTTTTAGTAATTTGCCCTCAGTGCGCTTTCAGTTTTCTTGTGCTTATGCCTCCACCCCTCGGACCACACCCGTAGCAACGGCGAAACACCGGGCCGTAGAGGCTTATATATGAAGACATTTGTAGCTTAGTTTAAGTTGCATAGTTTTGGGCGCGCTTTCCATCAATGCCTCGCCTGTTCGCTGGTTCGTGCTTTTCGTGTTTTTCGCACTTGTGCACGTGCACCGCAAATTGGCGGCAGGATTAGCTGCACGGCGTATTCACGTTCATTGTTCACAGTGGCACCTCTTCGACACAGCGGTGCGGTATGGACGGCTCTTAAGTGCTAAACGCCTAAAGCTATGCATGCTGCATTGGTCTTGTATTGCCTTTCCGCTTTCCACTTTCAAAGATTATCACAACGCTGTTATATTTTATCTGATGTAGAGGCGGTCGCATAAATTTGCACGCCAATTCGCTAATCTGCCTTTGAAAATCTCGAAACGCCTTTATAGTTTTTTAAATCTGTTTACCGTAAAATCAGTACCGAATTTATAGGTTCAAGTTTATCAAATGTCAAGGAAGGCGACATCCTTTAAAGTGTGAATGGCAACAACAACTTGAAAGAAAAGGCAAAGATAAATGAATTTCATATCATTTTGGCTCCTTAGTATTTTTTTTATTTCTAAAGATCCGTTTTCATCACTAAAAGTTACCAACCATTTTATGAAAATATTTGAGAAATTTACTGTTTGATTTCCTTCTCACAAAATGCTAGAAATATCAAAAATGACCAAAACTCTATTCATTGAATACCCACTTAATGACGGAATTTAGATGTGGCTGAACTGTAATGAAATATTGTCAACGTTCCACGCACCTTGTAGTGCCGAATTCTTTTGAATTCTCCCTGACCTCACAGTCAAGTCAATTATTTTGAGACTTGAGTGAACCTTTTTCCACATTTTGAGGTGAAGGACAAATGGAGCGCACGAACAAATGAATTGGCGACCCTTGCGATGGAGAATAAAAGCTGTGATTTAAAAGAGCAACACCGCTTTGCCTTAGCAACGCACATTAAGCCAACACAATAAATATAAAATCAATAAAGAAAACTTGAGTCTAACAAAAGGGCGCCCTGCACTGAGATACTCTGCGTGATATGATGGCATTGAAGGGGGAAATCTGTCATTGCACCGCCTCACGGATCACCCAGTTCGCTTTGCTCGGTTCATTGCATTCTGTTGTGCCGTTTTGGGCCACGCGGTCATTGGCCTCCAAGCCATTGTAATGTCACTACCAACATAAGGGTCGGTGGGTCGGTGGGTCGGTGGAGTTGTGCGACATGCATTTCTTCCATACTAGTATTCCTTTTAATGATCATAATAAAAATTCTGAAAGGCAAAATAACAGCGCTTTTCTTTCGGAATTAAGCGAGCACATAAGGTAAATAAGAAAAGAGCGGAAGGGTAGTAAGGACTAATAAAAAAATTCCACTTACATTCCAGCTGCGACTCAACTTCACCGTCTTGTTCAATGCAAGACGTTGATTCCACCAAGGAACGTGATGCGAATTGTAAGGATATCCTTGTGGAATGGAAGTTCTGACTGCTGCTCGACGAATAATCTGCGGAGTGTGCACATCAAACGCTACAGACCAATCTGACAAGATTGTAATTGGAGTGAAGTTTCTTTTTCATCCGATTTTCATTCGGCATGGCTCTCACTTCATTGCGTTTAATTAGAGAATTTTACACCAATTTCAATGACGAGGAATCAGGCATTCCTGCATACACTTCGTTATTGATAAGGCTACTATGATTATGGTTGCGATCCAACACTGATGTGATGCGGTCATATCAACTTGATCTACTGATTAAGGCATGCAATGTGTTCAAACGCTTTTACCGATGTTGATAGTTTTATTTGTAATATGAGTGATAACAGCGTCCATTAAAGTTTTATGTGTAGATAACACAACCAACAAGAACGAACCTACTATCAGCAGATCGCCGAATATTATCAGGCCGATTTTGTATGGAGCATATAATACGTTTTGTTTCAGCGCAAAAAAATATATATTTATTTCACTTCGAAGTTCTTATCCCCAGCATATTATAAATGCGCCTAAATGTAGGCAACATAGTTTCATATATTGCTCAATATTATTGATATACAGTATTTAAGGTTCGGTGCTTACAAGAATAGGCATTCCTTTTGAATTTGGATTAAAACAGAGCTTGGAAAGCCACACAAAATGGAAGAGCATGTTTATATTATATCATAAAAGCATATATGTAGAAAGAAAACCTCAATCTTCAAGAATATAGCCTTTTTCATTTATTTTTTTCTTTTAGAAGAAAATGTTAAGTTACGTCTGGTAAAATATTACTTCTGCGCGAAAATCTAAATATTTAAATAAGAAGCCTTTCGGTGCTCATATGCCTCGTGCCACCGCTGTTCATGAGTAATTAGCATAATTTCACAAATGTAAGCAATTTTTTCATAGAAAAGCAAAGAGACCAACACACGAAAAACTCAATACGAAAGTAAATAAGCAAGGGAAAGCAAGAAAAAAGCCTTCTTTTTTGTTTCGAAACATTGAAATGACGTACACGCCCTGCCTGCGGGACTCATTGGCTTAGTGATTGAGGGAATGCTAATGGATCCCTGCCCATTTATTATGTTTACAGTAGCGCCGACATTCATGGCTAACGATGCATATAGTATGTACACACAACACACTCATATATATATATACATATATATACATATGTATATACATTTTTATATATGTATGTATATATGTTTATGTAGGTACGCATATATGTATGTATATAAATTCATTTATCATCAACTCTTTAGGTGGGGCGATTCACTTTTTATAGAGCGAACGTTTTCCATCTCTCAAAATATTTGCTCGGCCGTTTGTTCTTTCATACATACAGAAGTGTATTTGCATAGCGTTTTTATTTGCGGTTGGCCTAAACAAAATAGCTTATCATCACAAACTAATTAAGCAGCAATAAAAAACACACAAGCGATTTCCACTTACCGAAGAGACTGGTACTGACCCACAGTAGGCCCCAAGCAGCTTCAACAGGTGAGCGCGCCTGTATATGAAACAGCTACACGAGGTGTTTCGTCGAATATTGCGAGTTTTATGCTTATAGTTGCTTCGTCGAAAACACAGCATCACGCTCAGAGTAATACAAATATCCCTTAATCCATTTTCCACAAACTAAATGCAGCCATAGATACATACTTATGTGAGCTTATAGCGAAAGTCCGTTTATTTCCAAATTTCCATTGGCTCTTCTGGTTCAATTGCTTTGCCGAGCAGCTGAAAAATTGATTGTCACACAAATTTTCAAGCAATTATTTTTGTTGTTGTTCATCAAATTGTTGTGCTCGCGATTTCTTGATAAACCGTTGGTTGTTATGGCTCTTAGCATTTCTTTTCTGGATTATTTATTGCGTGTGGCAATTTAAAATTTAATGCTTGTGGGAACTTAACCGATTCACACCGTTCTCAATTTCAAAAACATATTATCGGATAGTTTTGAGTTTCTCAGATTTTTTCTTTTTTCAAATTAAAATTAAAATAATTATTTTGTTCTCTTTCGCCGTTCTTATGCATTTTATGACAAAGACATTTTTCAGACGGCGTGTGGATCGAATAAAGAACTTTTTTTTTAACATTTTGAGTTCGAAATCGTAAGAGAGTTTGCATTTTTTACTGCTCTTTAACAGGGAACACAACACATAACTGCTGAAATCTGAACTCGCTAGTTCCCTTCAAGGTTATTTCAGGAAAAATACCGTTAACGCTTTTTAAAGTGTATCTAGGATTATTTGATAGGTCTATTTATATCCCCCAGTACTACTGAGGTCCAAAGGGCTTCGGAAAAAAACATATTGAGTAGTCGAAAAAGTCTTTTCGTATTTCTAATCAAACTTCAACTTATTTTTTTTTATATTTATACTAATAAATAAATAAGCAAATATTTTGGTCGGCAACCGTCATTCATTTCAAATAAAGCTGTGATTTGGAAAAAGATTTTGCTTTGCGAAAACTATAAAATTTAAATATAGATTTATAACAGTGAATACCAAGGTACCCCGAATTTCAGTCCGAAAAGTTCGCTCGAGCAGTGTATGCCCTTCCTGCTTTGTCTGCATTTATTTTAGCGTTTTTGGTAATAAATGGAAATAAACGTGTAAACGTGTGCCATTCTTTGAATAGTGTTTTTTCAGTACCAACTCAAGTCTTCTGACTTTCAAGCACAAGTTAGGTCACTTTGGTGTCAAATGTCACAGTCAGTTGAACCTCAGCAATTTTATCCTTAGCCTCATACACATTCGAAGAGACCAAGTCGCACTCATTTGAATTAAGGCTTTTCTTTTGCCTCTTAGGTCAATTGTATGCCATTGAGCATTGGCCCCTTGAAACGACGCCATTTTCGTTGCAGCTCTTAGTTATAAGCAAATTCAGAATAAGCTTCTTCCTGTAATTACAATTTCAATCAGCTTTTCGTCTGCGCTCGGATTTAACGCAATGGCACTCAGCTCCTTTGCCATTTCAAGCTCACTTGCTGTACACACACACAAATACATATTTATGCGGCAGTATGTTGGCCATGTACGTGCTGCATGCGATTGTGGCATTAAAAAGCGCACACACAGGGGCACTTTAACTCGTGCGTGCGTGTGTGTGTGTGTGTGAGTGCATAATAAATGCCCTAAAATTTACGTACATGAAAATGCATATTTGTACATTCCACACGCAGTGCGACTATTCCGATTACATTTGCACACATTGCCACTTGATTTGTGCCACACATGCGTGTTCTGTAAATACAATATTGCAACAAATGCCACTGCAACATGTAAAAGGTCATAAAGAATCGGAAAGACTCTAGCTACTGTTCACCATCTCGTGCAGAGGCAGGCGTGCGCGGACAGAGGGGCGCACACGTGAACCCCGGCCGCATATGCCACTTGCCACATGCCGCATACTTCATCAAATTGCCATACATGCAACAACATCGCCGCCGCTGCCAATGCAATTTCACTCCACTTATTTCCGCCACGCAACGGACGAGTCACTGCTTCGCACGCGAGGGGGGGGGGGGGCAGAAGAAACACGAACGCGAACATTCAATGCAACGCGAATGCATTTTTTTGTGAATTCTTCAAATATTTCTGGTTTCCCGTATTCCTTTAGCCGCTTCAACGCGCGCGTACACGAACACACTTGGCCACAAACGGCGAACGCACGCACACATGCGCACGCATACATACTTGCTAGATTAATTTGTACTCTACTTTTAACGACTTCGCCGCGTTGTGACTTTGTACCCTTTCACAGTTTACTGCCTCGATACCAAATGTCAACAGCACAACCTCATAGCCTCGCCGCCACCGTCAACGTTCAACATTCAACCGAACTGTCACTAACACTGGCGCTCAAATGTGACTGCTGTGACGAAGTCAAAGACGAGGCCGAGTGAATTTCATAAAAACGAAAAACAGCACAACTTCTGATATATTCTGTCTCTTTCACTACTCAGCGTCGTCACCGTCGTCGTCGTCCAACTGCCGCGACATACGTCCGTGCAGTAACGCGTCGAAATCCCTACTAAACGCAAAAATCCGGTGGCGGCGCAATAGTCGCTGGCAAGCACAACCGACGCCACGCACGGACACTTGTGGCAGTCGTGCTCGCTTTCGGAGTCGATTTCGGAGTGAACGGCAAATTCTTGCAGTTTCCCGCTCGTGCTGCCCGGCCCTCTAGCTATGCGGCGGGCCTGGGCAAATCAGCTGGCGGTCGCCAGAATCAAGCAAGTGGTTGTCGCCTCTCTGCGGCTCTGAGTGCGCGCCCGTTCAGAGAGCGAACGTGCTCCCCACTTGTTTACGTTTCTCGCTTTGAATGGGGGAAGTGGGTGCTTTTGGGCCACACTGTCTGTCTCTGTGTTACTGGGGCGCTCATGCGATGGCACACATTTGTGCTCATGTGTGTCTATGCCCTTGCGTCTTCAGACCTGGATGTCCATAAACATTCATCTATACGGTTAAGTACGCATATGTTAGTATTTATGGTGGCACAGTGGACCAAATGTTAGGAAAATATTGTATCTTTACCAAGAATTTTTCCATGCGAATTTTCGGCGACTTCCGATTATGCGTTGAAATTTAAATAGCTGTTAATTAGGTAAATATCGGAAGGCCCGGAACGGCGTATATTGAGTTTGCTAGGAAGTTTGTAACACCCAGAAGAAAATGTCGAAGATTTGTGGGTTATATATATGTATGTATAACTGATCAGCGTGACGAGCTGAGACAATGCAACCATGTCCGTTTTCTCGAACATGAACTAGTCACTCTATATTTAACATATCAATAAGAAATGAATTGCGAATGTCTTTCTCTTCTCAAGTTAAGGGAAGGATGACTCCCACATAAAATTTTTTGCTTTACCTAGACTTTCGCGTATATAAATATGACACCAGCTTACAACAGATGAGCTTGTTAGCAACAAAGTGCACCAATTATATCATAAATTTTCGGAAGACATGCTAAATACAGTTCCCTACCCTGTAGAATAGTAAAAAATTGTATTGGCTCTCAATGCGTAAATTATTTATTCCAATGCCTGGACAGAAATATTACTGTCCCAAAATGACAACAAAGTCCTACACTAGGCCACCTTTGAGAGCCGTTGCTTTTCTATAAGAAGCTTTAGTAGGAAATGCATAAAAAGGAATATGTAGTTGTAAATGAATAGTTAAGTCCCAGTCAAATGAAACTTAATGGAAAGCTGTTAGCTTATTAAACACTATTATTTTCTTTTACTCAAGTTGTGCGCCAGGGCGTAAGAGTTATATGCCGACCTAACAATGCCAGTTCTAGCAAAGTAATGTTCGCATGTGTGTGTAAGCTTATATATGTATGTGTGTACTTATGTGCGTAAATGGTCTGTGGTGGTGTCGCCGTCAATCAAATCAAATTAATTGAACTTGAACAATTGCTTTTCTACTTTGCTACTTCGAAAACGCAAGTGAGGCTTGCCTTGATGTGTGTGAGGAATAAGTGAGTAAGCTGTGTGTGGGCACTATAATTTAGTGGGACAGTTTTATATGAAAGCAGATCGCTTCGTCCGCGATTTCGAAAATATTTTTGAGCAGAATGGTTCTAGTAAAAGTTTTCATCCAAACAAATATTTAAGCCACTTGTCCATCGCTGAAGCTCTTCGTCAAAGAAAACTAAACAGTTGTTGATAGATCAGTTTTACTAGTCCATTACGGGATCGGTAAGCCAACAGAGCGGAAATATTTCGTAATGAAATTTCACCAAAAGAATCAAAGAAACATTTTTAAATACTGAATATTTTATAAATAAATTTACTTTTTTATAATCTTTAGGAATTTCAATGCATTGAGAAAATTGGAATTGCTTTGTTTTATTACACTTTAAATCACGTGAGAAATGTGTGTGAATTAAAACCAAGTTTCATCCCAACTCATCCTCAATTTCCAAATAAATAAATAGCTCATAGACTTTCGCATTTTTTGAAATTGACCAATTTGAGAGAATTATAAGCAACCAATAGGAAGCCACTGCAGCTAGGGCTCTTTCTGGCGCAACAATTGCATTTCCGTTCAACAGCAGAGCGCCAAAACAATCTGTGTCACCCCTTTGGTGGCATTTTATTTGTTCGCTTGGACATTGATATCAGCATGATATATTAGCATTGAGGTCGGAAGTCGATTTGCTGCATTTAAAATGCAAATGCCCATCCACAAAGGCCGACAAGGCAATGGGGCACAGTTGGTTGCACAAGACAATCGATCTCCCGTGTGTGGACTACGCTGCGTATACGTCACTGCCAGCTCAATACCGCTATACCTGCTGTGGACACTGACAGTGTTGCCTTTAAATGGATGCATTGAGCGTTGATTGCATTCATTTCCATATTTAAAGACTGTTCAGGTGACGCTGGTGAATTCTCAGCACAAGCCAACTGGGGTCTCCATATTGCTTGTACATTAATGGACATCTTAGGCAATTTACAAATAAATTAATAGTCAACTTTTGTGAATGTCTCACGGGCATGTGCAAGTATAGTTATGTATATGAGAAATCGATAAGCCAATTTGTTCTTAGTACAAAGCATATATTTGAGGATATGTTATTAATAAAAGATTTTAATTATTGCTTTCTGACTCCCCCAAGCTCGCCTTAATCTAAGCAACAACTTTTCGAAATCGGGTCGCAGTCATCGTGTGTAAGCTATGTACATATATTAATAAGTAATTCCAAATTCTCTCCACATTTTTGTTACTCTCGTGTGAAAAAGTCTCATTCCTGCCCTTTTGGACTCAAAAGCTACTGTATAATTACCGCGCGGGGAGCCCCAATGTTTCCCTATGCAACACTATCCTTCCTAGTCACCAAATCACCTTTTTGGAAAGAAGCAAAACTCTATTTGACTTCAGTTTCATTAACCGTAAACTTCGAACCTTGTTTACGACATAAAATTCATACACACGTACACACAAACCTGTGTGATCCAAAAGTTCGTTGTTCGTGCTACCTAATAGTTTCCTCTCCATGCGCTGTCATAACACTTATGTGTGTGCAGTCGCCTCGATCGATGCCATTTGTGCTTGTAGGAATTCTTACGCACCAACCGACACACATACATGCATATCTCGTTTCCTACCGCCTTATGATAAAATTATGAGCTGTCATGATGTCGTAATTATAACACACACACACCCCCCCAGCACAGGTGTGTATGTTTGTAAAGCATTCACAACGACCCCTGAACATTTTCATAACCGTCCTCGATAATGAGGCATATAAGTATTCTCATTAATGTTTCGGTAAACACGTGCATACATGCATATCATAGCGCTTCTATATATACAGGTAAATTCGTGCGTATATCTGTATGTGCTGTTGCGAGTTTTCACGTCAGAAGTAATGTGAAAAGTTCCATGAAAACGGAAATGACTGAAGACACACATTTTTCGGTAATGTGTGCATGTGTAAGTGCGCGTTTTGACGTGTGCGTTATTAATGATGGCGGCATAAGTGTTGAGCGATGAACTTAAAGACCGAAAAGTCAAGCTATTGGGACAACTTCGAATGCAAAATCGAGAAGTCGGAAACCCTCTAGATCGATATTGTGATGTGTTTGTCATTTCCGTTAAAGAAGAGGTCGTAATATTTAATGGAGTTTATTAAAAAATAAAATTAGTCTATTTTTTACTTTTATAATCGGAAAAAGTATTTTAGACTTACCGGAAAAAATAGTTCCTTTCTGGGTTGATCTACTGAATGCTGAGAGGTATCCTAAACCTGGCCAAACCTCTACTAATGTGTGGGCAGCTGATAGCTGATTTGACGATGCAATTTTCTAACGACTTGCGGTCGCTTAATATTTGTTGGGCTCTTTCACTGGAAAAATATTGACACATTGTAATCTTCCAAGAACCCGCGCTTCTCTCGCAGTTATTTAGTGATGATTAACTGTTTACGAAACCCAATATCCACGGATTTTCAAAAGGAAAACCAAGATTATTTTACCAGAATAAATATTCTAAGCGAAAGTTTGTAAAATTTTTGTAAACTTTGCCTGACATTTAAAGTGTAACGTTTTGAGGCTGAAAGGTTTTTCCATACACCGCGGTAAATTTATAGAAAGATAGATAGATTGCATGTGTCTACAGAATAAACGGCGCCCTTATTGGTGAGTTCATGCGTCAGTACCAACGTCGCTCAAGAGTAAATCAACTGAACTGTTGCCTTCATTAATTTTCAAACGCACTTATCTGCGCTTGCTACGTTCAATGTTATTGCCTGCGAGCAGAGTAAGGCGACACAAGCGCGCAGTGAGGCAACAGTTCTGACAGCCAAATTGCTGAACTCATTCACTGGCGACACCCCCCAAGCAACGCTTCATCCAATTCATTGCCCGCGAAGCTGCCATAATGCGAAGCATATCTTTGAATGCTTTCAGGTATGAAAGCAGAACACGACACATGAACAAGCACGCTTAAGAGCGCACAGATGTCGTAATTATATAGCACAGTGTTCACAGGCGCTGAGGTCATTGACAATGCCGCAACACACTTACCCACTTATCCAGTGAATGGCGCTCCACATTCTTCCGGATGGCAAAAGTTATGTTTCTCGTGTCTACAGCGACGCATGATACTGCCACAAAGCACCTCAGCAGACATACCCTTCTCCCATTGTCATCAAAACAGATATGTGCTTCAAGAGTGAGGAGCTGCAGCAACTTAAGCACTTAGGTGAGTGCAGCGCATGCGTTTAGAAATTCATATATCCGTAAATATAGGTGAATATGCCCGAAACGTGTTTGTATCTGAGCGTGCAACACCAGCATTACCAGCTCCGGCTATCAGCACACGTCATCGGAACATTATCGGGCGATGTTGGCTGTCCCCTTGGGATTTCTGAAATTAAAATTACAAAAGTAATCTAAAAGATACTACAAAAATATTCCGCTAGACTTCTTTAACCACCAAACCTCAAATTCGAAGACAAATTTTCCTTCCCACGAGAGTGAAGTGTAAGTCACCGGAGCTGACCCGGGCTGTCAACTCGGCAATATTCATCGAATATACTTCAGGACCGTTTTCAGGACAGTAAAAACCACAAATTTAATTTATCAAACTTAAAACCCTCATCGGCGATCGGGCTGGCAGGTAAAGGGTCTGCAGTTTAACATTGATTGTCGAACTTTTATAATTTCGTTTTCGCTTTCTTTTATCAATCCACTGACCCACATGTAATACCACTCTGATGTGAAAACAGTTCGAATATGTGCAATTTCCCCTCCTTCATACGATGTTTATGTATGTTGGCCGCTTCTCAACACTGAAATGCCGAAAATTGCCATCACAATAAATATTGATGTTGAAACCAAAGTTTTATTTGCCAATTTTCTCACGCCCGAGACAACCGATTACCGTTAAGGAATGTCGACGATTTCGAGAGGAATGCGCTGGCGTGGGAAAGCAAGCTGAGACGAGCTGTTGAGCCAACAAACCAAAATACACACACACACCAGCAGCTGCTACAATAACCGTAAGTCAAGCGGGCTAAGGAACTGAACCGCAGGCAGCAAAGGTTTATGAATTTGCGCGACTGGATTGGAATGTGTTGACGTTGTTAAATGCTTAGTAAATTATTTACTTTGCCCACAATGCGACGGAAGCGTATCGCTGCTCCAGCCGCTTATTCTTCGCTATCCAAATATATGCGTCCATACATACCTCTTCGATGGCTAGTGCTTCTTGCTACGTGCCCGGCATGAGAAATTCGCAAGAGCAAGCCAATGAAGGCGTTAGTAATAAATGGACAAAGAGGGCTGTTTTCCGGTAATTACTGCTGTCGTTGTACCAGTGAAGTGGCTCAACGAGTGTGTGTGAGAAATTTCAGCTTCCATTGACTGCCACTATGCTATGCAGGTCCAGCCCAAGAAGTTCGCACGAATGTAGTTGCCTCGAAAACACACCGAGTGCTCTGCCTAAGCAAACATGCCTTACGTAACCAATACGCACTCGCAGACTTACACAATTGCCACGTCATAAGAAGCTACGGTGCTTTTATTGCTTCACTACAGCCCCGCACAAGAAGCTTTTTGGAGTTGACTGACGCAGTTTACTTACCACTTGAATTCTTTGCTTTGTCGGCTTTCGACTATTTCACTGCTTGAAGGTTTGGCAAGCTGCTAATTCATCCGCTGACAAGGGAGTAACCAATGCGCGATTTCCATCTGCAGTCAGTGCTCTTTTTTGTGTTAGGAAGTTACAAACTAATACACAAAAAATTCTTTCTCAGAAATGCAGATCTACATAGTGAGACATACTTTGATAACAAGCAATTAAAATAATTAAATTTTGGTTAATAAAAGGGCTTTCGTTTCGCTTGGAAGGAAATGTGCATGACAAAGGCTGAAACTCAAAGGGTAAATGCATTTGTGCATACGAAATTGAGTTTCAGCGAAATTATGCAAATTCTTGTGGCAAACAAATCGAATTAGGGTGGCAACTTGCGTTGTTCGCGAAGTAACTCATACGCCCGGGCGCAGCAGCGCCACAGTGTTGTTCGTGGGTATGCTTGCAGTTCGAACGAAAACCCGCAAATTTAATGCAAAAAAAAACTTATTTACACCACAAACAATACTGTGAGCGATCACTGCAATACATACACACATACATATTCTACTTGGAGTTTTTGGTCACTTTTATTTACACTTCTCAACTATGTGCATATTTAATGCGCGTGATTATCTCGTCGCATTAACTTTTCCCCTTCAACGCCTCTCGCTGCTGCCGCTGCATAAATGCATACATAATTTACTGAACTAATTTATCTGCTCAACCTCATTTCAGGGCCAAGCGCGTCCGAGCAACAAACTGGTCTGCACCCCCCTCCCTTCGCGAATCAAATATGCACCCTCTTCTCGCCGCGCTTCGCTCACACTCGCTGTCTCGCGCTGGTTCCTGTATTGTTTACTGAGCTTTGTGTTGAGCTCTTGAAGAACCTTTAAATGCCTCGTTTTTGGCGATGGCTGGCAAATAAAATGAATGAATTTACTTTAAAAATAAAATTAGAACAAATGTGCTGCTTCTTCATAAAAAAATATTCCCTGCAATCCCTTTGTTGTGAGAAATTTTACGTGTCCGAGTTTTATCTTTTAATTTCGCCTTAAGTCGGCTAAATACAATGAAATATTTAAAAAGCGAAATGCATCGCAAAATTGTTGAGTTGTTGGAAACACCCAGTGATTCGCCTCAACATTTGCATTTCACTCGCAGTTGCTCATAATAACTTCTGTTTCAGACACAACTTCGCATAAACACGACCAAAAAGCGCGAATATATATTCAGTGCACAAATACCTATGAACATAATCCACCTTAAAGCTGCCAGCGACTATTTGCAAATAATTTTTCGAGCCACGCCGCAAAACAAACCAGAAAATGCGTGTTTGAATGTTGCCATGAGTTTGTATGCACTACGGGTGCAGGTGTGTGTGTAATGCGACGCACCAAATTAATAGAACTTTAATTGCTGGGTTTTCATTAATGGTTTTTAAATTACGAAAATCAATCAAACTAAATACTAATGACACAGCGACTTAATAACGGTTCTCCATCCAGCAGATTCAGGCGAAAAATTTAAATGCGAATATATTTATAATTGTTCTGCTAAAAGTGCTACAAGGTTTCTAAAGCTTCTACGTTGCCATCAATATACCGATTTCTTGCAAACAACTGACGAATGTGTTTGAAATAATTGAAGCCTCAGAACTGATTAACCCTTTTGAAGTTGAAATGTATTAAATTGCCATTAAAGAGCTTAGCTGCCGTCGAGTTGAATCTTCCGTGCGTAAACAATGGAACATGGCTGTCATTTATCGCCAATCAAAAACACATAATTCGCGAGATCTGCAAAAATCAATAAAAGCACTGCGATTGGGCACGTGACATGCAAACAGATTGCATCCAGTTCGGTTCGCGAGGTTTAAAAATATGGGCACATCTTGTCTTCTATGATTAATGGGTTACGGTTTGGTTTGGTGTTTTCTACTCTCTTTCTCTAAGTTATGGCTGCATGGTTCGGTTGAAGCTGGATGCAGAAGCGGGTGGATGTGGCAACAAATGCTCACTAAAATGAAATTACATATTCACCTTAAGTCATATTATATGTAAATAGTATACATATGTTATTTCGATTTAAATTTCGAAATGTAAATGTTACTGAGAAAATGTTTTTGACGTGAAGTCAAAGATGCTCAAGGTATGCGTACACTCTTCGAGGTTACTAATGTCACAAATTCGGAAAATAATCTTTTAATTTCCATTAAACAAAATTTTACGGAATAAAATCTCTTACTATAACTAATATTTACATAAATTCGCCTATATGGACATTAATCATATCAGTGGAGCCAGAGAGAGTTGTGAAAGGCTTTGATCAATTTTTAGCTCCAAATCACATATTCATAATTCCCTTAAAATATTTCATATATTCACTGACATATGCATAAGTATATGGTATTAAATTACCGGGAGGAAGATTCAAATGGTGTTTTTTGATAGGTAGGTGTGGATGTAGTCTAGGCTAAGTTTTGTGTAACCCGTTGCATCTTCTTTATAGTTAAATTTGATACTTCTAAGTTATTTATTAGCAGCTCGTGAAATGAGACTATTTGAGCAGTTGCTGATAGTTTTATTGTTCCGCAAAGTAATTAATAACCTTCTTTTTCTTCATTAGTGGTGTAGACACCGCTTACGAGGCTATAGCCGACTTAACAACAGCGTTCTAGTCATTTCTTCTTTTCGCTGCTGGCAAGAGTGATTTTGCGTTGATCTCAAGACTGATATTATTGTTGGTGCTGATTCCAAGATAGGCGAAATTATGTATGTCTTCAAAGTTATGACGATCAACAGTGCCGTACGAGCCAAGCCGCGAATGCGATGATGATTGTTTGATGACAGGAGATATTTCGTCCTGCCCTCGTTCTTGGTGGTGACCCATTTGCTTCACTGTCTTATCCATTGTTGAGGCCAAAAGCTTTGTGGAAATATCAAGTGCATAAATAACGGCATAGTGGCAGTTTCTCTTCGTGCTGTCGAAGACGGCTTTCAAATCGACAAGGAGTGGTGGTGTGTCCAAGAATTGGCACGTGATGAAAATCTAATCGATAATTGATTTTCCAAGTCTAAAGCTACACTGATAAGGTCTAATCAGTTTGTTGCTCCACTATAAAAGGCGCATATTGTGGGGTCCTCCTGTTTGTGAATTGGGTAAAACATTCCGTTGACCATCCTTCCATTAATTACTAAATTAATAACAGCGAATTTAATTTTTGAAATAGAAATTTCCGCAGATCGTCGCAAGCGAGTTGTTTTAGCAGTAATTTGCTTTCACTTTCTAAAATAATTGCAGACATTGCAGTAAAATTTAATTTAATAATAATTGCACTCTCATAAAACTAAAATGTTGACTAATTTGACGCGCAGTCACACACCCACACACACACTCACACACATATGGGCGCGCCATCAGAAAGTGCGCAAAACAATTAAATTAAATTTTCCAGAGCAACTAAAAGCGAGCGACGACAACAAGCCGTCAGCCCACGAAGCGAAGCGGAGCTCTCGAAAATAAGTACAGTCGTCAGTGCAAGCGGTGATAGGAGCATGCACAAGAACAAGAGCAACAACATCCTTGCAACGTGAGTTCTCCTTAAAAGAACGCAGAAAACTCAAAAAATTAACACAACAAAAACAAAACACGCAAAGTGCACGGGTTTTCGATTGTTTTTGCAGCTTCCACAACAACAATACCATGACACATTATTAAAGACTACAGATTTGTTGCTTCTGCTGTTGTTGCATTGTTAATGTCGCCGTTATTGCCGCCATAATTACAACGCAAACACACGAACTGCTCGCAGACCCTTTCGCAATATCAACACGACGGAGGGCAGTGCCGGTTAACTCACTTGTTAAACACTACAATTTAGTTCCCCCTTCGTTGCTTACAGCTGCAGTTGTACAGTTAGTGCGCTGTGTTGCTGCGATGTCAGCGTAAGAAAGTACTAAACACCTGCAGTACCGTTACACTGCAGTGAAAATAAGCGAATACAACGGGGACGAAGTTGCCACAGTGAATGAGTTTCGGAGATACTTCTTAAAACAGAATAGCCGAGCTAATATTTAGGTCTTACGTGGAGTTTATAAGATACCGGCGATACCGGCGATACCGGTGAGTCCAACTTCAATCGTAAAGACATTGCTGATCTATAGAGAACACAGCAATTCGAAAAAGCAATTGGATTGCATTGCCTAAAGTCTTTTTGGAAAATATTCATTAAAATTTCAGTTTTCGAAACCTCTAAAACCATCTTACCCACTGTTAAGAGCGCTATGTAGAGATGGCTGTAAGGTAAATCAATTCGTTTGTACACTTGCAAACTGCAAGTTGTGTCTCAGCGTCAGCGCAACAAAGTGAACAGCCACGCAACGCTGATTGCCATGTCGCCATAGTGGCCGGTTAGTTGAGCCAGCGAGCATTTGTCCGAACAGAGCAACCAACCAGCCAGCCAAGCATGCGGGTCAAGTGACAAAGGACGAGAGATGACCACAGGCGTAAAAGCGGGAGGTGAGCAAACAGTGTTGAATAGAGGAAGGGAAGGCAGGTGCTTGAGAAAATCACACAGCCAGTGGTGATAGTGGTGCGTCGCTGAAACAACAACGACAATTTATGAAAGCGACTTCTTGGCAAGTCCTTGATATAACACAACACCTCTGCCTGTTCTTCGAAAAAGGGTATTTTTGGCGCTAGTTGAGTTAATGATAATGAATGGTTTCGTCGTTGTTGGCAGTAAACTTTCCCACGAACACCTACCTGGATGTGAGTTGTAAAGCGACTCATCAGTATGTATGTGCATTAGGAAGGTTGAAAGTAGCATTAGTGGCAATCGGACTACTGACTTAAGTAGAACGTGTAACTGGATTTGCTCCACTGGAATTGAGTAAGCTTTCGTGAGCTAGGTTTTAAAATTTCGTCCTTGTGGCAGTCCCCCACATTCACTGACGGATCATGATATATTTGAAAGTGGATCTCCAAAATGTATAGCTCTAGGTTGGACAACTTCATCCTTGCAGCAGACCCCGACATTCACTGACGGATTATAATTGAAAGTGGATCTCCAAAATTTAGATTTCCAGATATTCCACCCTCAATTTTCTTACCTCGCAATCATTCGCTCTGAACTAAAACACTTGACAAGCGATACACGACTCGCGTGTTGATATCTAAGTCGTTTTTAACATCGTTTCTCTGTCACGTATTTATAGCTTTTGAAAAGTTCAAATATTTGTATGCAATTAAGACGCAAAGTTTAAAGCTCCTTAATGCAGCACTACTTGTGACATTAAACTGAGTTAACAACATACGAAATTTGTAATGTCATCGCCTATATTGGAGAGGAAGAGAAGAAAGTTTCATCCTGTGGCAGCGTGTCCAGGCGGACTTAATGCGCAGTGATGACTTAATAACAGTATATTACACTGCAAGCGTTATACATTAGCAATGGTAGGGAATAATAACGGATTCCCACACAATTACTTATGTTTTATCTAATTAACAGTTAAGGAGCTTTAAGTAATTATAAACCAGCAGTTTGATAATCCTCGGCATGCATAAATATATGTTAGCCATTGTTTACACGTTAGCTCGGCTGTGATTACTTCGGCAAGTCATTAACGATGTCATTGAAATGCTTATTCGCTCTGAACAGGAGCCATGCGAAGCCAAGGATCCAAATGAGATAATTACAATGCTGCCGTTATTTCTGCATGTGTATGTGATGTACGTCTATTTGTCGAAATATTTGTGTAGATGTCGCGAATATCGCAGTAAAGATAAAAAAATATTTCTAAATAATGCAGAAAGTTATTAAGCTAACGGTCACACAAATTCCCACAACAATCAGTTCTACGCACCGGAATTCACCCGGATTTTATCCGGCCAAGGGTTTTTACTTCGGAGATTTAACCCCGTTTAGATCGGTAAGTTTTAGTTAAAGCTCGCCGTCACTGGAAGAACGCCTTGCTGACTAGTACTGGCATTGAGTCCGACCAGGTGCCCGGAGGAATTCTTCTGCTGCGTTTGCGTCAAAAGGCTCCATCATAACTCCACCGCAGTCAAGTGTAATCCATGCAATGGATGGAGCTTAACACCTGCTCAGGCCTTCAGAAACACAGGAAGTGGAAGACGAGTGGTCCCATGTTGCCAACGCACTACCGCGACCTTAGCCTCTACGGCTGTGCAATCTGCACATAGTTCGCGCACTGCGCCACCCCTCACCCCGAGTGACCAACAGAAGACCCCCACAGTCCATAGGAGCTCAAATAGGCAACATGACTCCCATTCCTGCTGAGGGGCTTCGCAGAAATTATTTGTATATTCGCTTGGTTTATTAATAGTATCGCTGGCTGCATTTGGTAAATGAATTGTGTCGGATTCTAGATCCAAATATGAAGAAAATTTTTATTTTAGTCCATAGAGATTTTCGATTCCTCCTGCGTGTAACTACCGTACCCCTTGCACATATAATTTTCAGCAAGCGCTTCTCTAATTGCTATTCTTTTGCCAGTTAAATTACATACAACTCGTTACCGCATCCTTGTGAGAGCTTTTCTATGAAACTTAGTTGAGAAATTGTTTGCGCTTTGATTGACAGTACATACATATTGTTGGAGGTTTAAACTTTCCGATATGTTGACTTGGTAAACGGATATGAGTGTCTGCATTGAGTCACACGCAAGTTTGGAACTCCAACTTAAATAATTTGTGCACACTCACATAAAAACCTGCAGCTGTACGAGTATAGGTATGCCACACGTGAGTGTTTGTATGTAAATAACCTGCGATGTTTTCTGTGGTTTCCCAAATATGATATAATAGACTTTACCAATGTAAATATTTACTAAACCAACAGCAGATAAACAATAACAATGTCAAAGTAATAAACACTGACTTTGGCCTAAACAAACAGTTAACCGAAAATTCCGTTATGACTCTTAGTAGACGTGAAAGAATTATCCAGCTAATAAACGAGTGTTTATAAGAGAATTCCCTACAGAGAAACGAGCAAGTTGCAAGCTACGTGACTCGCAATCGACATGAGTCGAAAGTCCAACTTTACAACAATATTTACACTATATGGTTTTAATTCCGTTTTTTTGTGAACAGTAAGTTGTTTGATGTGCACATATCTTTTATAACTACTATAAAATGGTTTAGTACTGGTTCTTTTTGGACCACTTCATTTGTTGTGGTGTGGTGTAGTTCTTCTCGAAGGTTATTCCGATTACAATAAATTACTAAATGATGTTTAAATTGTCAAAAGATTTTCGTTCTTCAGTTAATATGCTTGCATATGCGGAGAAACTTCGCTCGACATCTGCAGATGTGAAATAGAGTCAGCTTCGTTGGAGAAAGTTTATTCACGTATGAACCTATGGCTTCTATACCTTATTTCAAACTATCATTTATTTCCTCACGAGGTTTTTATCCCTTATTTCTTTCGAGAATGGCATTAAGCTTTTCAAAATATGCTTTATTTTCTAAAGTAGATATCGAGGTTCGTACCTATTCGACAAGGCGGATAGATTATTTTATGTCCATGCCTTAGGTTTCGAGTCTTACAATAACATTTGTAAGGCTAGAAAAGTTCTGCTTTATAACTATAAGCAAGATCTGTAATTAAGCGGTATGACTTAAACAGCTCCTGGGGCAGTCAAATGGCCTCACCATCGTCACTACTAAATGAATCTACTACTCTTTTCTAAAATATTTCATCAAAACTTTACCTTTAAAAATACGTTTTTCATATTTGAAATGAAACTGTAATAGGACTGATTTTCTTCCGCCGCGACTGTACTTCGGAGCGTGCGCGCACTGACTGGATTCTGTAGAGGGCGTATCTAGCAAACGAACGAGCGGCTGGTCAGTTATCTCCGAGCACCTGGAGAGTCAGGACAAACTATTCGCGCGACGTGTTTCTGTGAGTGGTTTAAGCCGAAAATGCAGCGTTCGTTAGAGCAGAGGTACGCGATTAAATTCTAAGCGAAACTCAGTAATTCTGCGACAGAGACGTTTGATATGATCAAGCAGGCTTACCCAGATGTTGCTTTAGCAAGAAGTGGTGTGTTTCGGTGGCACCAGGCCTTTTTGGAGGGCCGGGAAGAAGTCGCTGATGAAGACGGTGTGAAAACGATGCTCATTGTCTTTTTTGACATCAAAGGCATCGTCCACCATGCCACCACCAACGCCAACCATTTTACGTGGAAGTCCTCAAGAGGCTCAAACAAAGGGTCAATCGGGTCCGACAAGACATCGCAGCCGATTGAAAGTTGCACCACGACAACGCCCCGGCTCACACCGCCCTACAGGCTAGATGTGGCCTCCCGAACTTTGTTTGTTTCCTTGAATGAAAAGGTCGATGAAAGGAGATCCAAGCACCATACACCTCGGCTCTCAGGGCTATTCCGGAGAATGCCTTCTATGACGCCTTCCATGTTTGGAAATCGCGCGGGCAGCGCTGCATCGACGCAGAAGGAGCCAACAAGGTGCAAAGTAAACAGGTTTTTTTATTCATAATGTTTTTTAGCTCGTTGGCCGGATAGCCGCCAGTATGCCGGTGCAAGCCCTTTGAATGGCCTCTACGTCTGCAACGCTTTCCTTTCATGGGCAAATACATTTTTCTGAAAAGGAAGAAGTCGCACGGTGCCATATCAGGTGAATACGGGAAGTGGTTAATGGTTAAAATGTGATTTTTGGTCAAATAATCGTCCTTCGAATGTTGGATTCTGAGCAATTTTTGGTCGTCAGTCAATTTGTGCGTAACAAACCGAGCACACACCTTTCGTAAGCCCAAATGTTCGGTCAAAATGCGATAAATCGATGTTTTGTAGATATTCAATTCCATTTTCAAGAATTTCAAAGATGATTTCGGCTGATTTTTGATGAATTCTCGCACAGTTTCGATGGAATTTTCGGTGATCACGGGTTTTGATTGGCCATTTTATCATTTATGTCTTCACGACCACTTTGAAAACGTTGAAACCACTCGTACACTCTGCTACGGGATTCTTAAAGAATTGTAACGATTGGTTCAATACATTTTTTTAAATCGACGATGGATTTATATTTTCTTTCCGAATAAATGTAAGAATATGCCTTAAAATGAAAAATATCTGAATCATGCTCTTAAATATTAAATATTATTAGTAAAATACAAATGCATATTTAAATAAATTCTTTGAACTTTAGTCGAGGTATTAAAGATGTATTCAAAATTTTATAAACTTTTTGGCAAATGTCGTTCTCTGAAACTAATAGCATACTTCCGCTAATCTCTCCAATTCCCCTACAACTTATTTAGTAATAGCCTTCAATCATTTACAGTACTTAAATCACTATTACGGATGGATCATATTATGTATGTGCGTGTGCGTGCAGTACCTGTGTGCAAACTGCGAGAAGTAATTTATTTGCTGTGAATTATAGGAATTCTCTTTAAATACTAATTGGGCTTAGTCAAATATTTTCATGTGTCGCGACAACGAGTTTCCATAACTATGTGCATACATACATATGTACATATCGGAGCACATACGCACAGGTATGTATTATTTATGTCACGTTCAATGACTCCCAGATTACTTAATTAATTACAAAATTGGCCGGGTCAACGGCAAATGTAGCCAATTTGGCAGCAATTATGATATTCATGCAGCGTGCGCACCACACAACAACAACAAAGAGGCCACAACAGCTAACAGACAGAGGATAATGGGATAATCACAGATATGGAACTTGCAGCACACGCACACCGTTACAAAACACACGCACGCTCATTCACACGATAATGCGAATGCGTTTGCAAGTGTGTGTATGCGTGCGGCATATAACTTAATTTAAATGTTAATTAATTGTGACAGCCGCAGGAATATTAATTATCATACAGCAAGAAGAAAATACAAATACAAATTTAAGCTTTCACTTTCGCTGATAAAAAAGCTGTTCAATCCAGGGATTTCACTTCCAAGCGGGTTTTTAAAATAATTCGCAACCAGCATCTGTTTGAAAGGACTACATATAGAATGTTTTTTGCACTTTGTCTTTCCTTACTTACCAGAGTTGGCGCAATTTCTTGTTTAAAGAAAAGCATACTTTTAGGCTCTCCCCATATTGAACTAAAAAGAAAAATTTAATTACCTCACAGAAGAAATTCTCCTATAAAACTTCAAATTCTTGATGCGGCGGTTTAGCATTCTCCGTGAAATTTAATTACATTCCGAACAGTCGGTGCACAAATTACTCCCTGTGAAAGTATTAAATGAAACTCCACTAGCCTTATCACTCAGCCTCGTTAACGAAGCTTTAGCTTAAGCGGCAGCCCACGTGAGTCCAGGTGAGAGCATACAGCAAAGTCAATGTAAGGTGTTAAACAACATGCTCTTTTATGTTGTAACAATGAGTGATGTATGTTTGCATACAAGTATATGTTTGTATGTTTGTGCGCAAACATGAGCAAAATATGAGCCCGAAAAATGGCCATATGTATATGAGCATACGGGCATAGATGGTGGTAAAAATATTAAGTTGCTAACAGCGACGTAAGTTAGTCGTTCAATGGCATAAGCGAGCTCAGGTAAATAAAGCATATCATTGCTTGCGTTTTCGTAGAGTGAATGGTACAGCGGCATGTAGATGTTAGAGTTGTGGGCCAAAAATTTTAGGCGGATAAGAAATGTAGAGTAGAGAAGATCGTAATATTCATTTCAGAAGAAAAGCGTTTATCCTTTCAGTAAGGGTAGTTTGCGGAAACACAACAACACAACACAACAACTTCACACTCCATTTTTTACTCGCAACACCACTCGTCAATAGATTTCAGGTGGAAACAATATCTTCTAGAGCCCTGAATGCCTAAATACCTAGTCTCACCACCCAGTGGACTTGAAAATAAACACTTTTTTGTAATATCAAATATAAATTTAGTGTCTTCAGTGTAAATGAGTGCTTTGAATTATCTGGTTATTATATATTTATTCAACAGTATGCCTGTACTGTTAGCAGCCTCCCTTCGTAAAAATTTTAAGCACATGCCAGGAGTGAGACATTTCTGAAGACTATTCTTCAAAATACGAACGTATACGTATATTTTCGTATGGTAATGGGCGTCACATGCGAAACAAATAGAACCTCCACCAAATTCAAGGTCCCTCACGATTCTCATATACAAAATGTGCTTAAAGACTTACGTGTTTTGGGTATACTATGTGTGCTGAAGTAAACGAAAGAATCATTATATTTATTATGTGGGAGTGTGGGTATTACGCAGGACAATTTCAAATATTTCCAGCATTAAATTATGGCAAATAGAAAATTGGAAATTTTGAAATTGGAAGATAAGGTAGTATTGACTCGATTTTATCTCTTTTCGGCATTACTATATATTGCTGTCAGAAGAAGATGCTCTCTGCGTTTTGTTAAGGAACTCCAAATGCCATCACCAATATATAAAGAGCATAGTTAACTGTACTAAGACAAGTTTTCACCCGAGTTTAACCTTTTCAGGCACAATCGCTCCAATTATCACTTCTATTAGGTATAGTATATAAGGGCTAAAGGCAGTATTGATCTGATATTCTATTATCAGGAAAGGATGCTCTCTGAAGTTCAATATATATCTCACCGATTGACCGATATTTTCAGTAAAATGTCAGCCATAGGCTCTGGGGTCCACATTTTCCTTATATGGAGCTTGAACGGTTTTTGCCAATTTGTGGAATAAAGATGGCATTTTCATTTTGGGTCACGGAAAGGATTTATATCTTCCACACCAGGACAAGCCATTGTTTCAGCAATCTCTACTTCGCCGACCTGCAGTTTTTTTAAATTTAATTTTTTTTTATATTATTTATGTTTTGTATTCTTAGAATATCAATAAAAAGCATGTAAAAAAATGGATAGTCAAAATAATTTTTGATTTTTTTTATCGTTTAAAAAAAAATACCCAAAAATCGGGCTTCTAAACCAGAATACCCCCTTAAAGACAGTATTTGTGGAAAGTTTTATCCCAATAGAGAGTGGCAGTATTCCGATTACGCCCACGTATAATACCGTTCTTTCTTAATTTCTCCTAGGAATATGTGTGCAAAGTTTCATGAAGATAACTCAAGTTGCATCTTGCAGGCAGACTGACGGACGGGCAGACATTCAACCGAATTTTAACTCGTTTCGTCATTTATATTGGGTAGTCGAAAAAGTATTTTTGTATTTCTAATCAAAATTCTATTTCCTTTTTTTTATTTATAATGAACTTTAATGAACCAAATATGTACCGTTTTGGTCGATTCCTTTTTGCCATTTTTCCGCAAGAGACATTATTCCATCAATGCAAAACTTTTCTGATTTCTCGGCGAAAAACTGCGACAAATAATTTTCACAGGCTTCTCTGGAAGCCAACTTCACTCTATTAAGGGAGTTCTGCATTGACCGAAACAAATGGTAGTCCGATGGTGCAATGAGCTATATGGTGGATGTCTCAAAACTTCCCAGCCTAGCTCCCTCAGTTTTAACCGAGTCATCAAAGATGTTAAGACAGACAGAAGGCAATGCCCTTTCTGTTGATCAGTTCTGGCCGTTTATTTTCGATTGCTTGCTTCAGTCTCAGCAATTCATAGTAGATGATTCCTTTCCAATCCCACCAAACACTGAACATTCCACAGCGAAAGCGAGCGAACCATACTTTCCTTTTTTATACAAAAATTTCAAAATATAACGCATTTCTTCATTATTTTCACTCATGTAACTGTAACTTTTTTTCAACTTCACCGAACTAAATTTTTCCTTGTTAAATGAAGTCTAAAATCTCACCTTTCCAACACTACATGGTATGATACAATGTGATTGGTAGCACTGGAGACCTCTACAGACAAAATACGAAAAGACCTTTTCGACTACCAATATTTACATAACACAAACTAAGAGAAGAAGTGGTCGAAATTTGTAAGCAAAGGTTAGCCAATTTTCATAGCTTGGCGGCAAGTAAGCGCAGTTTTATTCTGTTTAGAACAGATCTCCAGTCCTACAAAGTTTATGGAATGTTTTATTAATTTTATGGTTCTATAAGATTTCATTTTCACAGCATGAAAGTTGGATGATTTATTCTCAATGGCCTAATGAAAAGACTAATATTACATGAGAGGATTTATGCTAGCTAATCGAGGCTACATAAAGTATGTTACCTCACTAATCTAAAGCAAAGAACTTTTTTCTAATCGGAACTCAACAATGTTCCACTACCTTTCCCAACTGCGTACTAAAGTTACGTACTTATTTATATGCATATATTTGTATAAAATGTCATTGAAGTGAAGTTAAGGTGGCAGGACACAGCAGGAGCAACTTTGATTTATGAGGAAACAAACAAACAGCCGTTCAGAAGGCATCGAATAACGACAGAAGAAGTATAAATCAGTTGTACAAAAGAAAATCCGATAAAAGCAGAATGAGCTTCTTGAGGGAGGAAAGACATGTTGAACTCGCATTCGGCAAGACAACAGAGGCGTGTGCCATATCGATTTGATAACTACATAAAAGCACCATATAGGAAAGTATGAATGATTGTGTCAAATCAAATAAAAAGTGTGCAACGATTTGTAAACACAAGCTGCGACTCTTGACCGAAAGAACCGAACTCCTTAAGGATTTATGGCTGAAACTGGCATGCCTGACACCGCTCGAAGATATTAAACCTTTTCATTACATCTGTTCGAGCAAAACTTCAGCCGAATGTTGAAACTTTTGATATTTACCAATGATATGACACGAAGTTGTCCTAAGCAAATATTGATGGATTAATGGCCAAATTGAGTGTAAGCAAAGGTGATGCCAGAGGGGTAAATATTGAAGTGTGTTGTAGTAATTGTATTTCGATTATTTGGGGGGTGTTATGGAGTGCACGTTTACTACACGCAATATACTTGGCTCGTACTCGACTCATAACGGAGGCGTTTTCTGCATATTCTCTTCTGCGTGAACTGGGGATCCAAAGATCACTATAAAAATAATTCCAAATGTAAGCCACCGGGTGTTGCGATATATGTGTGTGTAAACAGAAAATGATTCAATTCCTTACAGCTCACAATATTCACATGTACAAACGCACTTACGAGCGTGGCTGAGCACATTTGCAACACCACTGTTTGGCATGTGGCGATAAGCAGACTTTGCTCTCTACTTCTGCTTCGCTTAGATACCCTTCACCACAATGTGTTGACCAATTGACCAGTATCCTCGTACTGTTTGTTTTGCTTTCTTCCTTCGGTTGTCACACTCCAATAATTCTATTTGCTCAGTACACTTCTGCCGCTCTCGGCCCTGTTATCCCCGTTAAATGGCAAATTCTATTAATATCACTATCGTCCACTCATTGTTTGGTAGTTTGTCGGTTTACATGAATTGCTACTTCGGACATGCACGAGCACATGACGTCAGCAAGATTTTACATGCCGACTTCTTTTTCTTTTTGGCATATTCCTGTCTGTTAACATAATCATTTCTTCATTTCTCATCTCCTACCGCCAACAATGAAAAGCATAAACGTTTTTTTCATCAGAAGTGTCAGGTTCAAGTGTTTTTCATCAATATGGTTCATAAGTAGTAGTTGTGTTTCATCTTGCTGAATCTTCCGCTAAAAGAATCTTCATTGGTGAACATTCCCGAAGATCTTATCGCGTAGACTGTGAAACTTTGCTCATCAGAAACCTAAAGAAATAAGTGCTTTAAAAACGATTAGGGATAATATACTTTAATAACTTTGACGAAATTCAATAAAAAGTATTCCTCATGCCTGACAACTTTTGAAACCTACCGAGGACCGACACTTTTTCACTATTTAACTTCACTCAAAAGGTCAACGCAGTCAGCAACAAACTTCTTACCAAATGGACGCTGCGGGGAACTTCATAGTATAAAAGGGTTTTCCGGAAAGTAATATGACTGAGTCGATTACAAAAAATTTATTGAACCAATCGTTACAATTCTGCTACTTCTGCGTCGATGCAGCGCTACCATCGCGATCACGGAAGCATTCTCCGGAATAGCTTTGAGAGCCGAGGTGCATGCTGCTTGGATCCCCTCTATCGTCTCAAAATGCTTGCTTTTCGTCGGCCTTTTCTGCTAAACAAACAAAAAAATTCGAGGGCCACATCTGAGCTGTACGGCGGCTGCGGAAGCGTTGGTATGTCGGCCTTGGTTAAGTAGCTGTTCACAAGAAAGGCGCTGCATTTGCGGCTTACACTACGCACAGAAAGACGTCGTGTAAAAATGTTTGTCCAGACTCTCCAGGTCCTCGGAGACAACTGACCAGCCGCTCGTTCATTAGCTAGGAATGCTCTCTACCGAATCCAGTCGCGGCGGAAGAAAATCAGTCCTATTACTTTCTAGACAAACCCTGTAGATATCCTGGAGACACGCTAATGTAGCCAAGGCATTTCTGAACCCACTCAAACTGCTAGGTCCAATTTTAACAGTCGCCAATACAAAAATCCGTGTCCGCATTGATGAGCTGTGTTTGATCATGCTCAAACTTATCCGTTAAAATTGATTTGTTGAACGCAAGGCATGCTTTTGAAGTGCAAATATATGGAAGACCGAAATTGTGTTTGCTTTACTGCAAATCCAGTATATAAATATTTAACAAACAATTATTGACTAAAAGTTATTTTTGCTTGGCATTTATTTTCGTCTCTCTTCTTGTTGCTATTATTATGAAGCTCTGCATGAAATGTAAGAATATGCGAATCTGCCACAATACCACAGCCCCATCATCCCTAGAAGTGCTTAAATAAATCTGATGCTCATTAATCGCCAATACCAGCAATTATGACTACCGGCCCTAAAGACAGCCCCCATCAGTGAGTTCCTCCGCCAGTCTGCAATATAACATTACAATGGCCGATCCAGTGGATGGTGGTCAGTGGATAACCATAAGTGGCGGCAATAATTTTGATGGCTCTGCTTAATGATCCAACGCTTGAACGCCACTCAAAGCCAATATTTGCCATGTTTAAGACTTCGGAGGCGGCTATAAGTTGACCGGCCGGCGTTTCGTTACACTTCATCAATGACTCAATGTTGAAGTGGTTCGGTTGTTTGTTGAGCAATAAAAATGGGTGGCACAAGGAAATTATTAATTATTGGCTTAATCCTGTTTACCGAAGACTAATTGTGAGTGCTAATAATTTTCTGGAAGGCAGGTTAACACATACATATAAATTAACAGGACAACATTAGTATGGATCAACTACCAAAAAGTTCAGGCAAGCGTTTCTAAGACGTTGTTGAAGTGAGATCTCAAGCCAATGAGCATAAGAGCCAAACATTGTCTGCGCTACTCTTTTCTGGCTGGAAGATAAAACTATTCTCAGGAATTGTCTGAGGCACCCACGAGCATTCCAACCAAAATAGGTTGTTCTACTATGATGTTTTTTGTAATTTATATAATTTTAGCCTTTTTTTCAACATTTGTGTTAAGCTTTTCAAACTTCCTACTGGGTTCCACTGAAAAGTGGAAGGTTTTGATGATTCTTTCGCCGGAACGTTGGTGGGCAAGCAGCAGCTATTGCGCGTAATTATAAATACACATTCAATAAAGATTCAGAAACAGCTTATTAGCCGCAATTACTGTTGCAGCAATATTAATAATAACGGATCGCAGGAGAAACTTTTGCCATCGCCATGGCGATTCGTCGGTGACACTTGGAAGAAGATATGGCAAAATAATTGCTTAGCAATGATATGAAACATGTTGCCCATGGAGTTAAGTTCTTAGAACAAGCAGCACACAGGCGGAGCGACAGGCAACGCGGGGTGGCTCAGTAAGTTCTGTATTTAAAAACAATATTTTGCATATATGTATGTATATGTATATATACATATATGAATGTGTGTACAGATAAATGACCTAGAGAACTGGTTTTTATTGTAGTACCTCTGAAGAAGTTCAAATAAAATAATTATAAAATAATTGCTGCACTTCAGGATGAAGCAGTTACCGTATTGTTGTTGTTAGATTATAAATATGTAGATTAATAATTCTGCTTGAAGCCAATAAGGAAATTATTCAGAAGGCATTTGCAATTACTTAATATTATATAAGCATTTTGTAGCAGTAAGTCCCAAATTATTCATTTCTAATCGGATGATTCCAAATGCAAATGTGCTAAGCTAAATTAGCCCCGTTAAATGGAATTTGTGTGAAGATTGAGCAAGATGAGCCCATCAGCTGCCATATGTACATATATTTTTACCATAAAAAATCATTGAAAATATAGCCATATTGGACTACAGTCTCCATTATCGGCGATAATACCCACTTTCAGCAAGCAATTATCTAGGCTTTAGCCCACCGTCAGTTCAAAAGTATTTCATCTCTTCAATTCGAAAAAGATTTCCGCCTCCAGCGAAAAAAATGTTTGCAGCAGCTTTTGAAAGAATAAAGCAAATATGAACTTGATGAACTGTGCTTACAAATACCCACCTTTGTGTGGCTGCACATACGAACAGTTTGCCTCGCACGTTATGTACGTGAGCCGCAGGATGCGTGGCACAATGAAATCAAAGCAATGGCGAATAAAACAATAGCAATAACGTAAGAGCTGAAACACTGACATCACTGCCAAGTGCCAAACAACGGTATTTACGCACTTGAATTCAAAACTGAAGAACGGTTACACACGAACAGATTGCCACCAACAGACGCCACTTGCTGCTGCTTCAAAGCAAGCGGCACACGTCCGACCGTGTGTGTGTGCGCTTGTAGCTTTGCTTGGCTGCTCTCCACGTCAGTTCCAATTTATGCGCTTGTTTATCAGCGAGCTCCAATAAAACCGTTATTCTGCCAGGTAAATCTCCTTATCTCAATCATAACGCAAGCTCCCCCGCCCCCGCTCACGTTGTGTGCATAACTGTGCATGTGCTCACATACACACCGACAATTATTTTATGTATGTGTGTGTGTGGCCACTGACGTCTGCGTTGGCAACCGAGCCTGCAACCAGACGAGCAGTTACCTGGCAATTTCAATTAAAATTCGACATTGAAACCAATGAACTGTCTGATTGTCTGCGGCTGGTAGACGCACATACTAGCGGCTAGCGTAGAGTAGATGGGTGTTGGGATCTCAACGAGGCTTGCATACAGCCAGCCACTCGTGGTTACACGGAATGGTGAGTTGACAGCCTGCTGCCAAAATATCGATTACGAAAGTGAGAAGGACTTTAAGTTTATCGAAGGAGTTGTTATTTTTGAGTGAATATTTCATAAACGCATGAAAGTTTCTGGGTTACCTAGGCGGGGATTGCGGTGTTTTTGGGGCAGGTATGCTTAAAATATTGAGTAGTTTGAATTTTTTTTCCTTTCTTTTAGTTTTTCAGCTAAAAAACTGCCTATCTGTTACTGATCCCCAACATAAGAATCGCGTCTTTCTTTCTTGGTAATGCCTTGGCAAAACTGGTTCTTTGAATAAGAGGAGACCTTGGTTGCTTTTATTCATAGAATCTGTTTTTTTTATCACTGCGTCTACTATTTGGGAGAGCTACTGTAATTCCTACTAGAGTCTACATTGTGCACATACACTTGTTATCTCTTAAGCCGTTTTTTAAAAGCAATTTTTGTGCGCGTTCTTTTCGTCTCTACAAAAGAAGCGGAATTCCACATTTCCGTTATGTGTAAATATTTCCAAGAGAGGTTGGAAATATTTTTTTCCCTGTCATCTAAAGGAGAAGAAGACAACTTAGCTCTTTTTGTATTCATCAATTATGAACACCGTTGCTTCTATTAATGAAAAAAATTATTATAACATTTAATTATTTGAAGAGTATTGATAAATACAGAATTTTACCAGCCATAACTCCTGAAAGGAGCTGGCGAGATATAAGCGAATTATTTGTGTTTTTAAACAATAGTACTTAATAAACGTCAACATTGTGTTTTAAACCGATGAGCTACAAACAAACTCTAAACTCGCAAAATTATACTACAATGTGCTCATTATTCATTCCACGAAAAAAAAATAACAAAAAAGCATGCAACAAAAACAATAACAATGATGCCGCACCAGCGCACGCATCAAACGAAATGTGAAACAATGGAGTGAACAAATAAGCAGAAAGAGCGTGGCGCGCCTAATAACAGGCAACAAAAAAGGAATTATCAGGCGTCAGCCGATGAAACGCTCGGCGGCAGCGAGGGCTGCTTATGCAAATTTATTAGAGCTCGCGTTTCACCTACAACAACAACAACGGCTCGGTTAACAACAAGGAGACGGCAGCATTCACATGATTTGCAGATCCAGCGGAGGGCCACAAGAGAAGGAGAACGCCCCATAAACAACCGGGAACGCGAAACTTAAACGCAGACAACGTTTAGATAATATAATCCTAAAATGGTTTAAATGCAATGCATAAGCTTGCAAAGGGAAAGTTAACACGATGATGGTGGCGCAAATGTTCTGGCGAAGCAACAATTATATTTGATATAAATTGAGGGGAAGATGTGCAGTATGATATTGAACATGTGATAATTTTATCCTCGGATCCACTATTATTGGTCTGCTATATAGTTATCATATTCCGAAAATAAAGCTTTTATCATTTACTTATTCCTTTCTTAGATATAGTTTAAAGTTTCCGTAATCAATTAAACTTCCAATTCTATAGAAGGGGAATTTTTAGTTTGAAGTTTATCAAAATCAACAAAGAAAAATTTCCCTCCACAACATGGTATACTATTTTTTTTCCAATTTTATAGAAGAAGAATTTTCAGTTTGAAGTTGATCAAAATCAACAAAAAAATATTCTTCACTGGTTTTCTTTTGATTTGCATTTAGTTTACTTCATCAACCATAAAACAATCAATAAAGGTCATAATTTCATTTAGCAATACGTAATAATACGAGTATAATATAATATATATTACATGAATAATGCAAATAACAATAACAATTCAACAATGTGTAAAGCAGAAATATTTCTTCATTTCCGGTGAAGCGATGCGTATACGTAACATCCTTGAATTTAATTTTCTGCTGTTGTGTTCTCAGGCTGCCATAAGGAATGGCTCAACTTCTTCGATTTCCAAACCCTCAACCAAATAGTGGCAACAAGCAATAAAAATAACAATAAACACAAACATAACAGCTGAATCAGCAAAGTCTCGATAAGAAAGCCGCAAATCACTTACGGTTCAGAAGTCTCGTTCGCCGTCTAAACAACTTCCGTTCAGTTCTTGCTTTTAACATTTACACAAGTAATAAAAAGCGCAGAATAATAATTATGTTGGACGTCTTTTTGGGAACTCAGCTCGGAGAGTGTGGGAAATCTCACGCCTTAAATTTTTGAATTCATTCGCGTGGAAGTCCGTAACACTCGCTGAAACCCGAACTTTTTCACTTTCAACTTTAGGTGCAACTTTCTCTTCATTTGTAAAATGATATCGAGCGTAGCGTGCTCACACACTTATCTTTATTGTATTTGTGGTACACCAACATCAGCTTCATCTACACCATGTACATTTGTGTGTGTTTGGGCGTTCGAATTTTCACAGCCAAGGCATGCGATGCTCACGCCGGTTTCGGTGGCAAGGTCACAAGTTTATTGCCATGAAAATTGGGTGCCGAAGTCGCTGCTTGTTGTCTGATTTCTCATACGTTTGTATGTAAGTGATACAGATGTGGGTACCACGTGTGTGTAGAGCACTGTGCGAGTCTCAGTTTCATTTAAGTAAAAAGTTGAAATTAAAAATCTAAAAAATAATGAAATTAAATCAAAATGTTTAAAAATTAAAATTTGTGTGACAAGTATTTAAGGCCCATTGGCGCCTATGAGAAACAAATTATAAGAAGTGCCGAATCAAAGCTGAGTCAGTTGACCCTCCATCTCTCGCCTTTGTCTGTCTGCTCTTTGACAATAGAAATTAATTTAATTAAGGAATTCTGAGATCAAAGCCATTCAATGCCATGGCACATTTTAATTATGTGAAACGCTTCCAAATGCGGCCTTCATTCACTTATTTTACCGTCTATTTATGATATATTTTCTGCCAAGGAGCGTTGCTTTAAGAAACTTTGCGCCCATTCAGCGCAAAAAGCGATAGTCAAGGAATATTTGCAGGCTCACCGCTTGAAGGGCACAGCTACGACTGTCTCTTGATCTTTGGTGTGTACCAGTGCATCCATTTTCGGATTGAGCTTAAACAGTGTTGTCCGGAGTGAGCAAACGCGGCACGCATCTCGCCGACTGTTTTCTTCTGCCCTATATTTCATGCAATACATGACTCCGGTCCAATTCAGCTAAAATTTTGAACCTTTTGGCATTGACCGTTTACGATAATGATATGTTGTAAAGGATTTCCTCGCATTAGCCATTTCCAACTAAACTCCCAATGATTCGTCAACTTAAAACCAACAACAACAATGAATGGTTTGTAACTACTGTTAGGAGGATTTGAACTTAACAAAAACCCAAATATTGAAACTGCTTTCTTAATAAAAATGCAGAGTATCGACCTGCGCATTTGTCAGCCCCATTACGAGCCCCAAACTGTTAACAACAAAAGAGAATTTCAACAATAGAAAAACACAAAAAAACGTATAGCAAGACCGCATTACTTTTGTCAGAAATCATTTCATTTGAGCCAGTCACGAAAAATAATTTCCATCGACTTTTATTTCATTATTAATTGCTCATTTCATCGCCGTCTGTCCCCATCGTTCCCACTCCCCACGCTAATGGCGACGCGCTTGGCTTAACGAGAACTGACCAATTATTTCGGTTGTTATCAAAAATAATTTCATGCTCTTTGTGGCTGCCCCACGCCAGTCGCCACCATTGTTGCGGGTTGCATGTGAAACGCCATTTGCGGTTGCTTCTTTTGTTTAGACAGACAACCGCAATTTTACTTGGGCTCATACTCGTGTGGACGATCATATGACTCTACCCAAAAAAAGCTGTCAGCTGTCAGCTGCCAGTCTTCCTCGACAATTTGATAGTATGACTTTATACTTTTATGGTAAACTTGGAAAGTTTCTTTACAACTCTTTTACAGCTAGAATTCTAATTGGGTCGACTATAGTTTGGTACCCATTTGTTTTTATACATATGTACAAGTACAAGTCAGGTCGTGAAATGTGAGTTTAATCGAAATCACAAAATTACTTTTGCTTCTTTCTTTAGACTCATATCGGAAGGTCCGTCAAGGAAACAACAGCTTTTTGGATACAAATGATGTAGTGAAATGCTGCTTAGCTTCGGATATTTCTGAGAGGTGGCTCTGTTGCTGAAAAATATTAGCAGTTAGTGTTTCTATTCGTAGGGATTATTCATCAATTCGAAGGTAAAGTCCTTGAAATTTAAAAACTTTTCTAATTTCCGGACAGTAATTATTAGATTTTTTGCCACTACAGCTTGATATAATCACACTTTCTTTCACATATAGGATTATCTAATTGTTTACTGACCACAGATTTGGAATGTATTGAATCAAAGTAAAATTTTCGAGTAAAGCTGATGTAGCCTAAGCAGGCCAGACCATTGAGATGGTGTAGAGAACTAAAAAGAAAAATTCGGACTTTGAGGATTGAGTCTATGAAAATATTTGTATGAGTAATTTTTAATTGAAAGAGTGTAAAAACACAAGAAGAACAATAAAACACCACCAACCTGTTGAAAATGATAGGGACGTTGATATTCAAATTCCTGAACTTAGTGGAAGTGAGAATCAAAATGATTTCAAGGCATAGTTTACTGGGTACTGCCTCTTTCTCGCACGCACACACAAAAACAAACAAGAACAGAAAAACTTCGATCAGCAAATGGACAGAGGGATCTAAGAGGTTCGGCGGAGCTCGATGTCAGTTCTATTTTAATTCAAATTACATAAATATATTTCACCAATAAACCTCTCAGTTCCCATGAATAATGTATTTTCTTCGTCAACTTCAAACCGATTTACATAATTTCACCTATGTTTTATGTATTTAATACATTAATGCTAATAAAATTTGCCCCAACACATTTTTTGTTTGTCTTTTTTTCTCCTTTAGGTAATAACACAGCGACTCCTCACCCTCCTTCAGTGGCACTGTGTGTCTGCCCCCAAATTTCCATGTTCTTCCTATTCGTTACTTGTTAGCCTCCTACTTCGTCCCAGTTAGGTATGTAGTGCTTTAAGAACTCTTGCTATGCCAGATGTCTATGTGAATCCATTTGTATGCCAGTAATTCCGACTTGGACGACACATGCACTTCACATTTCATAAATAATTTAATGCTTTAATGGAATCCACACTCCCTCCTCAGTATGACTTACTCAAAGCGCACATTAAAAATACACATGTAAATACCTTCGTATCCGTGTTTGAGCAGACTGCCATTTGACGCTCCAGGCGCTGCTGTTTACAGCGTATAGGAAGCTGATCCCCTTTGCATTGCTACTGTGCAACATGCGAATATACAAATATCCCCAACGGTGTCAGTGGAAGCAAGCAGGTTGGGACTGCCATTCTAGTTAGACAGTCAGAATTTGGCGACATGAAAATCAAATCTTCATATTCAAACCTTTTGAGGTTCAGATTCTAGAAAAGTTCAAGACTCATTACAAATTTTTGTCTTTAAAGGTCTACAAAATGATCGATAAAAATCTAATTTTTGTATGATTTTATTTGTGAAGAGTATTAAAGCTTCGAAGCAATCGAAGTTAACGTTATATCTTATTTTTACTTTATGTAAATACATTGTTGACGTATAGAGTCTCGCACCAAACACGGATGCTTATTATAGAGATTAAGGAGGTCATCCCGTGTGTCGGTTTCAAAAATCGCCTTATCGATTTATGCAAAACAAACCGATCTAGAGCATTCGTAGAATGTGCTGAAAGTAATTTCCGAAATTTTTAAACTGGGATCCACGATTTCTCGAAAACGGTTCCATCGATTGGTTTAAAATGTTTATGGTGTATTTAGCACATATTTGGTATCGCTCGTACTAAGATTTTTGAAAATGTTGAACCGTTTTTTTTTTTTTCATAAAAAACTAGACGTAAAAATCGTGAAATTTTGGGTTTTAAGGATTTGAAGCATTCAAAAATTTAATTTTAAAAATTCTAATATTTTCTAGTTCCATCGATCTATGGGTGTTAATCCTTTTTTGTTTTGTGGTTTTTATTGAGTATCGAAAATATTAAACACCGTACATACTGAAACTAAGTGTTTGATTTTTTAAAATACTACTATTTAAGGGCTTTTAGTCGGACCAAATCCAAAATTAGTAACCGTGCACAAATCCTTGTAAATAGTACTCTTCTTCATTATACAAAATTTTTCAAATCTGGGAGTACTTAATTTTACAAAATACTATAGTACACTTTCTTAAGAAGATGAGCTATTTCTAAAGTCCATTTTAGAAACTGTAATATTGAAATTAGAGAGATCTAAGTCAGGAGAAGAAGAGAGATGAAATGCCATGGCGATGTTACGCATGTCTATCTGACCATCTAACCTAACCGAATTTTAAAATCTGCTATGAGATTACATTATAGTATAGTATATGTATATACTAAGTATGCGTGTGAATATATTATAACTGAATGTGTGTCACTATTTAGTGTCAATTATGATTTTATATGCTACAAAATGCACTCCGAATATTTTCTTGCAATTCCCTGGTACCCATACTTTTGATGCACTGTAAACTGCTGGAAAAAGACAAGCACCCGAGTTGGAGAACATGCTGTAATGCGCATGTGTCAAAAGTGGCCAGATGGAATACATCAGTAAACTCTCATTTTCATTTCTACCTTTCGTCTGTGTTTACCAAAAAGCGAATTTTTAGAATAAACACTATGATTTAGGGAATTAGGTATGTACATGGGTAGGACAACAACCATAAACAAAACTCACTGATCTCCAATGGTACATACAATACATTCTGCGTTCTGAAAATAAAATTCTGATATTAATTCAAAGATTAATGCAGCTGTGAAACTCTCGAAACACAAATGAAACCAGTTTTGTAAAATAACGGACTCTTAGCCAAAGAAAATAAATATAGAAAAAAGAATAAACAAAGCATACATGGCCTACTATACTTGTAAGAAAATCGTCAACAAGAATTGGGGCCTCAAACCAAGTATAATCATGTGGATGTATACGGCTGTAATAAGACCTATACTTACATATGGAGCTCTGGTATGGTGGCCAGCGCTAAACAAACAATACAACATTAGAAAATTAAATGGAATGCAAAGAGCAGCATGTGCGGGTGTTGCGGGTACAATCAGGTCATGTCCGACTGATGCGCTCAATGTGATCCTGCATCAACTACCAATGGACATTTTTATTCACAAAACAGCAGCTATTGCGGCGATAAGCATAAAAGAATTGGGAGGTTGGAATCAGCAGAACTACGGACATAGTGTAATCCTAAACAAGCTCACCATTAATAAATCAGACTACATTCTCTCAAAGCTGGATTTCAATAGACACTTCCAGGTGAGGATACCATCTAGACGAGAATGGAGAAAAGGTTTAATAGTAAAGGAAGATACCACCTCAGTCTATACCGACGGGTCCAAACTGGACTGCGGAGTAGGCACGGGAGTATTCTCCGCTGATTTAGGCATATCTCTCTCTATACGTCTACCGAACTCGGCTAGCATCTTCCAAGCAGAAGTACTAGGCATAGGAAACGCCTGCGAAGTTCTATTAGAAAACCATGGGAATATACATAAAGCAACTATATTTACGCATAGACAGGCGGCCCTCCTGGCATTGTCTTCACCCATGACAAATTCCAGTATAGTTCACAACTGCAAGAGAGCACTAAGCTCAATAAAAGACAAGCTCCAACTAAACTTGATCTGGGTTCCCGGCCACAGGAACATTTTCAGTAACGAAAAAGCAGACGAGTTGGCGAAGGCAGGAGCTTTCCTCAACGAATCCGAGGCGGAGATAATACCAAGTCCGCTAGGATCAATCAAAGGAGAGATCAATAGACAATTTCAACAAATTGCAAATAACAGATGGAAAAACATCACAAAATGCGTCATAACTAAACAATTATGGCCAACATATGACAGGAAAAGAACCAACGACTTACAACAGGGCACTGGCCATTTGGGGAACACGCATCCAAAATGGGTATGCCCTACAACGATATCAGCCGTGGCTGCGGAGTAGCAGAGAACAAGGAAACAATCTTCCACTTTCTCTGCGAATGCCCAGCTCTAGCACAGATCCGACACAAAACACTCGGAGTCCACCAAGCACCAAACCTTGAATGGATTTCCACCAAAAGCATATCGGACATAAGTAGTTTCATCGAAACCTCAAAATGGTTTGAGAGAGAAGGTGAAACGTAATAGCAGATACAGAAGGTTCTACGAATAGTTTATCAAAATGCCACATCAAGTGCTAATTGAGCCCGATAGGGCTGCACTCCTACCTACCTACCTACCTTAGCCAAAGAGAAAAAAATAATGCTGGTAGGGATTATTATCTTCCAAATTTCCCACTTTTACAGATTTCGCTATATATGATTTAGATATTGGCAACTGAATAAGCTATTTTGGCACGGTCTACTACCAGTTAATTTGCTTAACGTCGTTTCCCATACCTCACCACTCGACAGGAAATATCAGGCATAAGCCGTTAAGCAAGCACTTACTATACATATGTCGAATGCAAAGCAAAGTGCTACCAGAATCTATGGTGCTATGAATTTCACACAATTCTGTCACTGCAAAAGTAATTCGAAAGCTGAACAGCATAAACTATTAGAGGAAACAAAGCATGCACAATATTTGAGTGGCTACTTGAAAAGGGAGTCAAGGGCGGTGGATAATGGTGAACTTAAAGCGCCTGAGCAGCTGTCAGCAAACTCATCCTACTCGTCGCACGAACCGATGTGTGAAGTGCAATGCATTTTTGCACAAAACACATTTATATTCACACAATTGATGCAATAATATATAATATATGTATGTATATATTTATCGTGTGTAAATACCAAGCTTTCGTTCAACTCAAATGTTATTTGTTATTACTTGAAAAAGTACAATTTATTAGTTGCATTTGCTATTTCAACACTATCGGTTGAAAATTGCTGGATTTCATTCCAAATAAATTTCCAAGCATTGAAGGCGTCACGGAAGGCGTTCTCCGGAATAGCCTTGAGAGCCGTTGTCGTGGTGCTACTTCCAATCGGCTGCGATGTTTTGTCGAACCCGATGGGCCCTTCGTTTGAGTCTCTTGAGGACTTCCTCGTAAAACTTGGCGTTGATGGTTTGTCCAGGAGGAACAAATTCAAGGTGGACGATGCCTTTGATGTCAAAAAAGACAATGAGCATCGTTTTCACTTTGGATTTGCTCATTCATCAGCGACCTTTTGCCGGCCCTCCAAAAAGGCCTGGTAACAAACGCTGCATTTTCGGCTTGCTTGAGAAAAGTTCTGCGGTAGATTTATGGCCCTTTGCATTGAGCTGTATGAGATATACGACGATATTGACATAGTTCAGCAAATTAAAAGACATTTTTGGCTACCACGGAATCTTCATAGACTCACAGAGAGTGCACGGAGTACTCACCTGGTGCTATTTTGAGCCATATGACCTAATATCAGCCTATTATAATACACAATGGCCAGAATCATGAACCGGACATTTGTTTTAGCTCCTTACACAGCCAGCTATCCCCCTGCTGACTAAGAATCAGATACAAATATTTTAAGTTTAATTATTTACTTTATTGGGTTAGTGTTGTTTATAATCTGAATGCTCTCAACTATGACACTGTGACAATTTTCTCAAACTCTCCCGATTCTTAACATTGTTTAATGGTGCATTTACTTTTTTACCTTTAACTTGTTGCTATGTGATATTTGACCGAATCCATTCGTTATTATTTGTGTGCTTGTATGTATGTGTGTGTTCCCAATTTCGATATCTTTAACACTACTCAGCCGATTGGAGTTTTTTATTTTCATCTGCAATTTCATAGATTTACATATACATTTATATGTATGTTTGTATGCATGTAGGTATGCGGTCACATGGCTTAATAATTTATATTCTCTCCCTCTTAGGGGTTACATTTGTGTAGGTATTGTTGCTTTATCGTCTGTTATCTTACATTTTATAGGCAAATAAATTAGCTAAAATGCCACTGTTATTATTTTCAGCCATAAGCGCTGCGCTTATTTCCTGATTTTTACTTTCATATTTATATTTTTTATTTTTATATTTTATAAGCATGGTTTTCCTAGAGTTATCTAATTTATTCAATTATTATTTATCTACTTACTTCATTCTGTTTACTTTCTTACGATGCTTACTTGGATAAAGTGTTGTCATTTTCTAATTAAATGCTTGGAAGGTTGCTACATTTCCCGTTATACCTTCACTTGCTATTTTAAATGTTTTTCTTTTGTTTTGTAATGTTGGACCGTTATTACATTTGATATATTAAACCAGCTTAACACCTAAGTTACTATACATAAATATGTATGTATGTATGTATGTAAATACTTAATTGGGGAACCGCAGTTTAGATACTCTATGCGATTGTAAAGTAACATCTTCTAATACCACTTAAAGCATTTGTTGCGATTATCCGTTAGGTTTCAAGATGAATTCGCTGCGTCGCTCGCAGATACGCAGTTAAATACAATAACAAAGTCAAAAGATTCGAGTATATTTTCTTTTCGATTGCTGATTTTCTTATTATTCTTGTATTAAAGTGGCTGTGCAGTTGTGTTGGTGTATTCAAATCAAATTCGTAAGGCCACTTGGCTAATACATACAAATACAATGCTTACATACGATTATACATAATTATCATCGTTTATTTTTAACCGTTATGAGAACGAAAAGTCGCTTTGGTCAAACAAACCAATATATTTTATCTTCTCGCTAAAAATTATGGGTAATATTGGCTTGCATTTGCAATGCTTCTGATAAAAGATATACAAAAATTGGTCCACATAGAGGTCTTAGTCGCATCGGTGCATTGTCTTGGGGAAAAGTAATATTCCGATTAGGCTTCATGTAGGTTGTGGTAGTTCTGAAAAAGCAGTAATTCTCCAAACATAACCTCAAACAGTCAGTAAAAGAAAACAAATTGTCCTGTGGCCTAGTTCACCACGCTTAGTAGAGAGCTCACATGTATCGTATATAATATATACAGATATGTTTGGGTATCGCCACATGAGTATAGTATTCAAGGGTGACTATACTTTTAGTTTATTTTGAAACTAGGTCCTGGGGAAAAATACGTATAGAAGGAGCCAAGTGCACCAGCTTATTAATGGTGTATGCAATATTTGGGTCCTTATCGGAATATTTGGTTTCTAAAAGTATTTTTCGAACTCAAACTTAATTTCTGCAAAAAAAAATATACATATTTTGTTCAATTTTGTTTACCGAGGTCGGAATTTGAATTCCGGTATTTTTATGCATATTTATGCATAGGTTTACTTTTGGCTTCTGCTATTATGTTTTATTCGTTATTATAAGTGTTTTGATTTTGTTTAAAGACTCTTTGTGGCCCTTATCCTTTTAAAACCGTGAATGATTGTTTTTGATACTTCGTTAGATTTCCTCAATAAGCTCAATACGCTATGTTTCTTAGTTAATTAAGAAGTATAAATGGCATTATTATCCAATTCTACTAAGAATCTACATATTATATGTATATATTCTTTTTTTTGTTTTCACGCATCAAAACAATTTAAATTTTTATTTTATTCATGTTTGCTTTGTGAGTAAACATATGTACTATATGTACCAATCTAACGGTTTCAAACTACGCCGAAGAATCGCTAGCAACATTTTTCAGACACGTTACGCAAGGGTAAAAGGAACGGTACTCTGGAAGGAAGTTAGATAATATTCTGAAATTCTACTTCTTGCTACTTTATATGCAAGTTCAGGAGTAGCTTTCTAAGGAAAAGTCAATCAGCTGTCACAATGAAAAAGGTGAAGGTCTGAAATTTAAGTTGTTATGTTGTTATTGTTCGGTATCTCTTTTTATGCAATTTCTCTACAGACATACGTTTTTGAGCGCCTATTTAGAGAGCAAATCCTAAATGCATATGGCTTCTCGGCTTCATGTGCTGCGATTTTGTTTAATTTTTCCACATCGAAGCATCTCAGCATTTGCTCCCTTTGAAAGTTGAGCACGTCTCCACTTGTTTTGGCAAAGGAAGTAGAATTCAAGTACAAAAGGGGGGCTTAGCTCGGATTCGAAGCGAATATTGTTGGCATTCACTTGGAAATAATTAGCAGCACCTGACTTCGTAATCATTATCAATTGTCACATAATTAACTACTTGTATAGATGTATTCTTATTTATATTTATTCTTCTTACTAATGTTTAACATTAGGGTCCGCGCCGTTTTACAAACTATATGGATTTGAATTGATGTCGTGATACATATGTATGTATACCTTTATATATATATATATAAATATATATATATTTATTCATCGCACAACTGTTTTCAAACTGTTTTTAACAACTACACACAGATTTAATGATTTTCATTTGTTCAGCAGCCCGCCGGCAACGCTTTCCACGCTTGCCAATTGGACATCTTTTCGTTTATAATTCAACACTAACACTAAATAACACTACGACATTTCATAATTACATATGTATATATGTATGATTGTTTACTTTTTTATTTTGCATTGATGTACATATATTTATGGATGAATTTCCGGACCATTTTGCCTTATGATTGCATGTATTTATTTTTTGCGAATATATTTGCCAGTATTTTCTTATTTAAAATACCGTTAACATTTTTTACATTCTAATCTCAAAGTCGCCCTGTTTTACCTCTCATTTTCAACAATCTTGTATACGCCCGCATGAGTGCGCACAGCACTTGCCATTTTATGAATACTGCGCTAAGGTTTGAGGCGTTTCGCTTAGTTTTAGTTCATGTAATTTCTTCGAATGGTTTGGAACTGGAAGCGCAAACAGAAACTTATCTACAAGATATTTTTTGCAATCGGGCAGTTTGAACTTCTAAATCCAATGAATTCAAAATTGTTTCTGATTACTGATATTATTGTTACCAAATTAAAATACATACATATATGTATAACTCATTCTGCATTTAATATTACAGTAAATTTTAAATAAAGTAATTCACATAAAGCTTACGATTAACAGTTAACAGTTTTCCGGTTCCTGTTGTTTTTGTTCAGAATATGCACATGAATATTGAACGACGCTCATCTTCGTACATGTTCACTCATTAAGATTTTGTTCGGGTTACACAAAATAAAATTAAAAAAAAAGTAAAGCGAAAGAATTTTGTTATTCTTAAATTTCTTAGTCAATTGTAAGAAATTCAGTTAGAGTGGATCGATTCTGTTCAAAAAAAATAAATGTTCGGTGTTTTTGCACTACATAATTTTCATGCGTCGTATCTTGTGGAATTATTGTTAATAACAAGTTACACGATTTTCGTTTTCTCATTTACTGGAATTGTTAATACATTTCAAACCAAAATTCTTGTATATTTTGTCTTCAAATTATCTTATGATTTTTTTTATTTAGTATCACGATTTGGAGAATTATAACGATTACCAAAACAAATGTCATACTTCGAAATAAACAGTAATACATTTTCAAAACTCACTGCAACTTTTACATTTTTGTAAGTTTTTGTAGAATGTTAACTAAAAACTTGTTTGCCATAATTTGACACAATTTCTATTCATTTTACAAATTGTATTTATTTCTTAGTACATTATATTTTAAATGTATTACTTGCAAATGAAAACATTGTGCCTGAAAACCAACGAATTGTAATTTGCTTTTTTTCAAACTTTCATGTTAATAATTTAATCATTCTCTAGTACTTTTTTAGCACACATGAGTTTAAAGAATCCACCTCGTCCTCGTAAATGCTCGTATCTTTCGTTATTAAATTGCTCTCCGTTTTTTAAACAAGTTTCCAATTGATAATAGCGATAACAATTTTGCATATTTTATAATATAGAAATTTATTGTTTAAAAATTTTCAGCTCCTAATGAATCTTATTAAAAAGTCAATTGCAATTTTTGAAGCCAAAGGGAATGCTTTTCTCACAAAAACGTGAACAACAATGAAAATAAGAGCGCTTGGATAAAGAATAACAGCACAAAATTTCAATAAAAACAAAGATTAAATAAAAAAATGTACGTCAAAAATAATTTTTCTTTGATTTGTATAACGATTTATAAGCATATCAAGTATTTATCGACACCGTATTTCTCTGCGTCAAAGCGTTTTTTATATAATGGATATCTTGTTTAATTTTTGTCCGAAATTGCCTGTGAATCTCCATTTGTCCAATGGTCTATGCTCTAGCCAACCACTCTTCTAAGAAAATATTAATAATTTGCAAAATAATAGCAAATCGTCTTAAATTAAATAAGATACAAAGTGTTTACTTCTGTTTCTGGTTTCCGTTTCATAAGTAAAATAATTATGTATATATAGAAGCGAATTGCACAGTAATAAAAACATTATAATGATAAATAAAAATAAAAACTACCAGAGGACATGCTTTTTGATTTATTTTCTTCTATGTAATTTGTTGTTGTTATGCTGCTGTGATTAATTTCTTTCTGCTATTGTGCCCGTTATGCTGCATCGGCTACTGCGTCAACACCGCCTACGAAACGTCCTTATTACTCCATATAATGTGCATCGTTTGCTAATTTACGCCTCTTTCATATTATTTTTAATATTTTAAATTATTATTATTGTTATTAGTGTTTTTTTTTTTGTTTTAATAAATATTCAATCCAAATCTAAACGTCTATCAATAATGGCGCGCGTGCGCCAACGCCAACACCACCACACGACGCCGCTTGCCACGCCCACGCCAACGGCAATGCCAAAGTGCGCGCTCACGTTGGCGTCGCCGTCGCGCACGCTGCAGCCAACGTCACTTGCGCTGAAACATGCGCCGGAGCGTGTTGCGCCAGCACAGTGTTTGGCCAACTGCCGAAGCAGCCGCCGACGACGAGGGTGTCACTGCACCACCCGACACCGAACGCGTGGTGCGCTTATGCGACAGTAATGGCAATGGCAGCGAAGTGGTTTTTGTGGCCGCCAATGGTTTGCGTAGCGATGTGCACTGTACCACATCCAGTTCGGCCATGGCCGCTACCGCCAACATGCCACTTCCGGCATTGCGGGAAGTTAGGTGCGTGGAATGCATCACATTTGACGGTGATGGTGACGGCGACAGGGACAGTGAAATTAGTGTTGCAGATGGCGCTAGCGGCGAGGGCAATGCCGGCTCTGGTGGTGGTGGTGTTACGCTTGGTGCTGGCGCATGCGCGCAACAGCAAATCATTGTATTTTATCTCAGCCACGGATGCTTCAGGCAATCCGCAGCCGTTGCACGCTTCGTCCGATCAAATACCAACATTGGTATGAGAAAATCAGCAAAGGCCTCTGCATCGTCGCGTGGCCATTCGTACTTTTCCGATAGTACGTCCACCAAACCCCATGGCTTCAAGCCGGTGATGTTGCGCAGCTCACCTTTACGGTTGAATGCTTGCGATGCATACGCCCCGCGTAAGATTATATTATGGGGTATCGGACCCAATAATTCGATAATATGTGCAATGTGATCCTCATCGCGTGAGTAATTCTCGCCCGAATGGGGCTCGAATAGGTAGTCGCCAGTGGCCAACTCAAAAGCCATACATGCGGTACTCCAAATATCCGCTGATGTATCATAGCCTGCACCCAGTATTACTTCTAACGAGCGATACTGACGAGTCTGTATGTCCTCAGTAAAGTGTTTGTCAACCCAACAGGCATTGCCTAGATCGGCGATTTTAACATCGAACTTGCACGGTTCCAGAGCGGGATCCTTGCGAGGGATTGGCTTTACAGCCGGAGGTGAAGCTAATGCAGGCGCATATATTACCGGCTCGGATTTGGATTGCTGTGGGGCAGCTGCTGTCACTGTGCAATTAACAATTTTCTCATTATTATTGGCATTTTGTTTAATGTGAGGTGTAAGATTCGTATTCGACGTGTTGGTATTGTTGTTGTTCTTTATGTTGTTGTTTTGCTTTTTCGATGCCTTTGCGGAGGCATTTTTAGTCGCTGCGTTTTTCTTGTTTGCTGATTGTCCTTTGAGGGTCGGCGAAGAGCTACCTGAGTCATTCAACTCGTCTTTAATGGTGTGGCTATCACTGCTCGATGATGATTTGTTATCATTTTGCTGTTGTTGGTTTTCTTTTTCCTTTTGATGTTGTTGCTGTTGCCCTAAGTTTTCTTCAATTAAAAAAAAAACAAAAAAACATTTAATAATAAAAGAATAATATATATAAATTAAGTGTAGTACTCACTCTTATTTTTCTTCTTTTTTTTCTTCTTCTCGCCAGGAATGCTGTTTGTGATGACTTGTTCGGTTGCATTGTGAACAGCCGTCTGCTTATGCTGTTTTCGTGGCGAATTCGTATTTGAGTTGTTGCTGACGCGGCCTAGCAGCTGTTCCTCTTCATCGTCGTCATCTGCATCGCCATCTGCGTCATTGTCTTCTGCAATGACATGTTCTGCATCTTCGTCATCGCCATCTTCATCATCATCATGACCGTCGTCTGGGTCAGTGACATCGCCATTAACCAATTTACCGCCTTTCAAGCGCGCACGCTGCTCATTGTTGCCATCGCCAAAGCCATCATTGAGCAACAAGGTTCCATCATCAGCCGCTACTGGCGCTTCCCCGCCCTCCGGTACGCCACCGCCACTCTGTTCCAGGTAATCCCATTGCTTTTTAAACAACTCCAAACGTTTTTTTGCCTTTTTCTTTAGTTTCTTTTTCTTGTTTTTACTCATCTTGCCGGTAATTTGCGGTTCGCGATATTCTTTGGGAGCCCGACTAACAAACGATGGGAACATTTTATAATTCATGACATACAGTTCGGTAGCTTCGTTAGCCAACGAACGCACATACTGTTCATCGACACAAAGCAGCACATTCTCCGGCTTAATGTCGGTGTGAATAATCTTGCAACAGGAGTGCAAGTAGTCCAGACCCTCCAAAACTTGGCGTGTGATCGACTTAACATTTTCAATGGGTATGCCGCGGTAATTGGATTTACGTATAAGTTTTAGCAAATTGTCGCCAAGCACCTCGAACACCATGCAAATGTGTGTGCCATTTACGCCAGTGATCTTGAAGTCATCTAGCAGCTGCACAGTCTTCTGGCGACGCGGATTGCTTGGTTCCGAATCGCGCACCGATTTGAGTATCTTAATTTCGTCTTTCGCCGTCTCGGCAAAATGATGAGCTGATTTTACAATTTTTATGGCCACGTAACGTTTCTCCTGCAAATCCCAGCACAGCCATACGGTGGAGAAATGGCCCCATCCTAATTTACGAACAACATGATAACGTCCTATAAAAATATAGAATAAGTAAACAATGTCAACATTTAATTTATTTTTTATTTTTCTCTTATTTAAAAATTATATTATTATATGACCCAAGGACAAACCCTCAACATTAGTTTCGGAGCAACAAAAAGCATTTTCATTCCGCGCTTTTATATTTCTTATTTGATTGTTCTAAAGCAACAAACAATATTTAACGGTATAAAAATCACGGCAAAATAGCAAATAATAATGTACACACATATGTAAGTATTGATTTGTTTATAGAAAATAACCAGCTTTGTTTTATGACGCCAAAACAGATGCACCCATACTATCATTATATGATTCACAAAGCTAAAAACAAAAAACAACGAAAAACACTTGAATGCACCTAGTAAATAGACAAGATCATAGAAACCAGTGCAATCCGGCAGTAAATTCATTCCGTTGTAATCGGCTTTACATTCTTTCAAAAGATTCTAGACAGTAAGCAATACTACTGCGGCACCGTTAAATATATTCATGCCATACCCGGTTCCAGCTTATTTTATTTGTCCATTTTAATTGTATACTATATGTCACTCTACTTGATTTTTTTTTACACCATGTTGCAGTTGTGGTTGTGCGAACAAGTACAATTATATTAAAGAATATACTTATACATATATCCAATGAGACGGGGCTGATTTGTGGCAGCTCATTTCAATGTCACTTTGTGAATATATTAGTACAATGGGCTCATCACCATCCACTTCAGTCCTCCCGCTCTCTTTCAAGTGGCCTTAATGGTGCGGTTTCGTTGGCTTGCCACCAACGACTGACCAATATACTACACTGGACAGACGACACAATAAACTATAGTTGTATTTTTGAGAAATTGCACAAATTTAATTAACTCGACAAATTGCAAATTTCGAATTTTTGTCTGAACTGTCACACTACTCGATTGACTATTGTGCTGTAGTGGAAAATCAATATTAAATTTCTTTGACTTCTAGTAGCATTTAATGTTTTCTTTTTATATAAAATATTTTTAATAGCGCTATTATAAACTTAAACTTTGTGTATTTGCAAACACTGCCTAACTATTTAATATCACACAAAACCGTTATAGAGTTTTTAAGTCTTTTCGGTGTTTAGTCATGAGATAATAGGCTTGGAAGCGATATCTATTAAAAAATGGCTAACTCACAAAACAGCCGTTTTTACGACAGTCGGTCGATGTAACCGCAACTAAACGCATTTTTACCTGATCAAGGATTGCCAACTGATTAAGTCGACTACGAAATGCGTTCCAAGTAAAAACTAATTGCAATATATGTATGTAGATATACAGATATGTATATATGTACGTACATATGTAATATTAAAATGAAAAGAAGATGCAAAATAATAACAATATACATATATAAAGTATGCGGGTGTGGTTACAACATAAAAATGTACTTTTTATGCAAAAGTATACAGCGAGGAAAAAATAACCATGAACACATTTTATTGATGTTTTTGCACTTCCTTGTTGCTTCTCGGCCTAATCACAAAAACAATGATAATAAGTTAGGATAAAACCAAACCAATTGTTTTTGAGTACTAACTAAAAAAACGTGCACATGCCAGGAATGAGTATCTGAAAAAGGCATGCATACATACACACATACATATGTACATATGCATGCACAATAAACGAAATCCTAAATACATATTTCTTGGCTCACTAAACTTAAAGAAAAACAAATATACATATGTACATATTTACAATCATACATAGGTATGCAGTATTTGTTGCTACATAACACTGATAACAAAACCTGCCGTGTATTTAGCAACAATTCTCTTTTGTTTCATCTTATTATTTCTAACATTTACCTTGAAACAAGTCGCCAATATTCACAGGATGATAGCCCCCTTTGCAGTAGTCTTCCTTCAATTCTTGCTCCTCATTTTCACTATTCAATTCGGAATCTTCCGAATCGTTCGATGAACTGCGTGGCGGGTATTGGTATTGTTGCTGTTGCTGTTGTTGATTCTGAGGATCGTCATATTGATGCTGTTGTATATTCTGAAACTGTTGCTGCACATGGAAATTGTTCATACATTTTTGCTGTTGCTGTTGTTGCTGCTGCGGCAACAACTGCTGCTGATAGTTAGAAGAGTACTTTTTACCTCCTCCACTAGCGCCACCGCCACCGCCACCACTGACGTTATTCACCGAACTTCTCAGGTGTGCACTATCGTCTAAGTTATTGGTAGACCCTGTAGCTGGCGTATTAGTAGCTAATGAACCTGTGCCACTTGTGGATGGGGCTCCACTAAATGATTTAGACATTTTCGCAGTGATTTCACCTTCAGGCGAAATAGGAGATGTTGGTGGAGCACCACTTGCGTTGCTATTATTAGAATTTCCCGGTGTCTGACCAACACCACTACCGGAACCACCAGCCACGCCATTCTGTTTACCACGCTTCTTGTTGGGCTTATGCCGTTTCTTCTTGGCTTGTATAGCCAGAACTCGCCTGTTGACGTCAGCCTTTGTGTTCATTTCAATGGTCTTTAAGCTAGCAGCCGCTACTTTTATCGTTAAGACAGCTGTTGTTTTTGTTACCCTTATTTGAGATGCTGCAGAATGATAGCAAACTGTTTTTGGTCAATATCGCTCCAGCTGCTACAAATATGCTAAATGGATAATAGTTCTTTTTCTCGAATAGTTTTAATGTTTTGAGAAAACGTCTTCTTCTATTGAAATATTGAATTTTTGTCTTCGTATTGTATTTTTCTTTCTTTATTTCAGCCACACCACTTCCTTGGTCGCACTATAGAAATTGTTGAAAAAGAAAAGTTGGTAAGATTTTTTCTTCGTTATAAATTTGGCTAGGTTTCGTCTCTTCTTTTAGAAGTACGTCCACCGCCTACTCGAAAATTCATTCAAAGATTTTTCACTGTGACAATTTTTCACAAATTTCCTAGCTTGAAAATTAAACTATCAAAATTTTTACTAAACTTGAAAAGATTTTCTCCGCTCAAGTTTTTTTCGTGGTAGAAAAAGAAATTAAACAAAAAACGCAACCGAACAAAATTTTATATAGAACTTCCAATTAGATCATTCATTCTATCTTTCTCTAACCCAAAGTCAAACTACCCAAAATTTCAACTACAACATAGTCTATTTCGTTTTCGCAAATTCGATAGCCATACGTTTGCGAATGTCGTCAAGCGACAAGTATGTCAAAGAACTTGCATTGCCAACTACATTCGTCCGTGCTTTTGCAATGTTTCGCATATTTTTTCAATACAACTGTTACTATCATGAGGAAGCTTCCACCTGTAACAATTGTGAAATATTCTGATCTTTCTAATGACTACACTTACATTTCTTAGGAAATGCGATGAAAGAAAAACCAATCAAAACTTTGCTCCATCTAGAACTATTTTCACTTATTACAGAGAATGTTCTCTTCTTCTCACCCAAGTTCATTTAAACATGTGGTTGGAATCGCTGCTTTACCATCAGAGTTGCAATTTCATAAACAAAAAATTTCGGAAGCAATAAGCGTTATTCACTAAGTGTTAAAAAAATAATTTGTTTGTAGCATCTTCTAGTTGATATAAAGAAAAACGGAATATAAATGTGATAAATATTATATATTCAAATATACCAGCGCTATAGTGGAAGATAAAGCAAGTACAAGAATATATATGCTCATAAGTATGTTAAAAATTTTGTCATAATTATGAATATGACTTCTGTTTGTGTTTGGACCACTGACACTTCGATATTTTTGAAAATATTTTAAGCTTTTTACATTGTATCCGACCGTAAGGATACAATTAACTTTGAATATAAGAACTGGAGAATAAGCAAATGTTCTGGTAACCATGGCATAGTGGGGAATATAATAAAAGCAACTCTGTGCTTTAGTATTTGGCGATAAAGTCCAAGTTTGATCAAGTACTCTATACAAAGCAAAGAACGCCGTTTTTCTCTTCTACTAAGTTTACTTTTAGAAGTTGTGCGATGAAAATTACGTTTAATTATCCAAGATTATATGGAGGCAATAAAATTATATTTATGTTTTAATTGGTGGCTGATGCGCAATATTTTGTAGGATCGTTTTTTATTTATTTTTTTGCAAACATTATTGAATAGACAGCCGAACAAAGGAATGAGAGAGTCCAACATAAATTCATAAAACAGCTGATATCAAATTGACATTTCGCGCGAATAGATTACGATAGAGTGAAACAGCATGTAACCGAGAATAGTGTACCACCAAATGAATCTGGTAAAAAATTTCCCAAAACAAAAGCGCGCGAAGGGGAAGAAATTGCGCGCCAAATACTACTACTAGTATAGCAGTTTATTGAGGTTCATTATAGCAGAAAATAATGAAGTTTTCTAAATGGACGCACATATCTAATAATGATGGGTAGTAAAGTTATTGAATAAGTAATAGGATAATAACTTAAATTTAATAAGTACATCGTATGCTCAGTTGAATGACTACGAGTAACATGCAGTACTCACACACACACGCTTACAACTTGTGTGCACATTGGTAAAGAGTGGTGTTCGATTCATTCTGTGAATACTTTTGGAGGGAAAATTCGTGTCAGTCGGAATTTGAGCGGGATAAAGTAAAGACGTGTATGGTGTTAACGTGTTAAAGACCATTGATAAGAAGACGTGCATTTTTGTGAAATTATAATTAAAGGAATATTAAATATAAAATAAAACAAATATATTAAATACATAATGTCACAGCCATCAATTGCTTCATTTTTTAATACGCGTAAGCGAGTTGCAACGGATGAAGTGGCTACCATTAAAAGTCGGGTAAGTAGTAGTAATGGACTAATATTTGTTTTTGTGCATGTGTTTAACTGGGAAAGTGACAATATCCTTTGGCGTACTTCAGTGAATCGTCAGACGAACATTTTGTATGTAAAGGCATTTCACCCCTACATTTGTACACTCTCTTATTACGCGTATGTTTGTACATACGTGGGTGCGTGTTTATGTGTGTGTGATGTAATTTGAACATGCTCTTAAAGCCAAATATGCTCTTTGATGACGATGGAAACGTTTAACAAATTTTACATTTATAGCGACTAACAGATGACAATGCATCGGCCGTCCCGTCTCCTACTCCCAGTGTAGCAGGAATCCAAAATGATGATGACGATATCACCGCTATCAAAGCAGCTGCAATGGGTATACGGACTCGATCCGGACGTACGATTAAGCGTACTGGTATTCAACCCACAGCCGAAGTGCCGCTTAAAAAGCCAAATAAATTGGAACAGACTCCATTACAACAACAAAAACTAGTACAATTTATCAAAAAGGGACCAATGTCCCCAAGGAAAAAAGCAACACCAATTATTGAAATGCAAAAGAAGAATGAAGAAACACCAAGCGCTAATACAGCCATAAAGATAGCAAATGCCTTTGCATCTAAGGACAATGCAACAAATGTACTACGAGGACTCAAAACTCCAACAAAACAAATTATAAAAGGCTCTGGTGTTACACCTCTAAAGCACGATGACTTGAAGGGTCTCGTACGGAAGGAATTAAATTTCGATGAAGTAAAAACGAAATTATCGCGCAGTGCTAAATTGCAGGAATTAAAAGCTTCTCTATCACGCATTCAAGATCTTGAAAAGACGCGTAAAGCACAAGAAGACCGTAATCGTCGTATACGTGACGGTCAAAGCGTCTCGCCATTAAAGAAAACAACAACCCTTGTTCAGCTTAAGGAATTCGATACGATTGAATTGGAAGTATTGACTAGGTAAGTTTAAGAACACTGACCAATCCAACCTATTTTTTATATTATATAACTTCATTGAATCGAGTTCCCCAATTTTACATACTTTATGTGGCCTACAACGATAACCCGATAAAGTATTGAGGTCATATAAGTTATTTTTTATTTAACTGCTCTCACTGGTATAAAAGACTGTCGAGTGTTAAACTGCTGTCACTGCATTTACCAACGGTCTGATGGTCATTCAGTTAGCTATGTAATTCACGGCGTTACTCTACGTCATTGTCAAACATTTAAATTTTTTGTTCTCTTCCTAGTAGCTTGCATGCTTCTTTTGCTTAGCGTTGCAGTTGGAAGCAAATAAAAGCAGAAATACTCTTGTTTACATTCTTGCAATACTGCCTGGCTATTACATGCTAGCATATACATAAATGTATACCCAAATTATATCAAGAATCTTTTTATTTCCTCTTACATGACTTTGACTTAACTTATGTATCTCTTTCACATTCCAATGCTCAATTTTTTTTGTTGGTTTTTCACATTGTTTTATCCTTGTATCGAGGGTTGTTTTTGTAACGGCCGGTTGCTGTCGTGGTTTACAATTTCTTCAAAAGTGAAGTCAGGTAGCTAAGAATGAACATCCATAAATACAATTTATCTGGTACAGTACAGCAGACCCGATGTAATAAAAAAGGCATGTAAATATATGTAAAAACGGCTGTAAATACTTCTGTGTATAGTAGCATTTCTGTATGATGAAAAATTAAAATGTTCTTGGATAGATAGGTGCATTAATCTTATGTCTTTTACTTCAATTTTTAATCTTTGAATCAATCTTTTTGCCGTTGTGTTATGTCACCTATGAGTTTCTTCAGTTTTATAATTTATCTCATATATTATTTATGAATGGAGGATATTTTACGGATTATATTTTATTTATTTATTTATTTTTTCACTTGAAATTCTCCTGCAAGTTATACTTTTGTTTTTATTGCAGTCCGGCAAAAACATTCAAGACCCCCACCAAAATACCACCACCAACACCAGATAAAAATGAGCTTATGTCACCACGTCATACAGATGTGTCGAAACGCATCCTCTTTAGCCCCGCAAAGCAGGGTTCGCCGGCAAAAGTTGTGGTGCCACCTGCTTACCAGCGCTTTATGAGCCTTGCCGAGTCAAGCAAAGCTGGCCAGTTGCCTTTGCCATTTAAATATCGTAATCTTATTGAAGTATTCAAGGGAGTGGACTCCGTGTGCGCTATGTTCCACAATCGCAAGGAATGCATTACGTTTAAAAAATTGAAACCGGCCGTGCAAAGGATGCTGCGTAAGAATTTCACAGAAACCCATTTGGCACAAATTAAGCATGTGTATCCCGAGGCGTTTATTTTTTCACAAATGAAAATGCGCAATTATGGTTCCGTATCAAAGGCGGACTATTTCCAATTAGTTATTTGTCCAAATGTCGACGGCAACTCGTCGGAAAAAGTAAAGAGTCATATTTTAGAGGAAAATGATGCTGCCGATAATATTTTGAATGTGGCTCAAACATGCGTAATGAATCCGCAAGTTATGACTGACCGTTTGCAGCGTTTTACAAATACTATGTTACAACGCGTTTTAAATGAGCACGAAAAGTTCTTGCACACACTTGATCCGCCGATCCGCATACCTAAGTCAAAAGTGACGCGTTGGCATCCGGATTTTGAACTAGAAAACTGTCCAGAAATTGAATGCGCTCATTTGCCGCAGCCACCGAATGTGGAGAAGTATTCGTCGGCGCGCGATATATTGTCTACAGCACGTAATCTTTTCAATTGTGCAACACCAATGGAGCGAGCACTAGAACGTTACGAAGCTAAGATGGAAGCAACACGAGTGGCAGAAGAGAATGCAAATAATGCCTCTAAAGTCACCTCTACGACTGACACAAAAGGCACCACACATGAAAGTAAAGATCGTTTGGCGACAACTATCAAATCCGCAGCTCTGGCTACAGTGACAACTGAAACTTCTGCAATTAAAACAACTCCTGCACCCGCTGAGGCTTACCAAAACCCAGTTGTCACTGGAAATGATGTCACTTCTAATTTATTGAAAGGTGTGCCTAAATCGTTGCTAGAGAAAATACGCGCCAAGCAAGCGGCCAAAGCACTAGATGCTATGACAAGGCGACCCTCACAAGATCAGGAAGCCACTATGTACTCACGCCTTCCAGAATTGGCCCGTCATCTGCGTAACGTTTTTATTACCGAGCGCAAGGGTGTGCTCATGCTGGAAATCGTCATAAAAAAGATTCAAAATAGTTATCGTGCGTGTTTGACGGCACAAGAATTGGAGGCTCATTTAAAGCTTATGGCCAAAGAGGTGTCTGCATGGGTGTCCTTTCACGAGGTACGTAAGACAATGTACCTTAAAATAGCACGGGAAATGGAATTGAAAAAAGTTATTGCCAAACTGGAAGAAGTAGCAAATGAAAAGAGCAAATAATTCAAAATGAAAATATATTTTTTATATAATAAAATTTTGTTATATTATTAAGCAGACACAAAGTTATGTACTGGTAATTTATTTAATATTATGAGTTTTATATATAACATAAAATTATGCAAATTACTGAAAAGTTTTTGTTGTCAATTTATAATTCCTCAAAGTTAATTGTCCTAAGAATTATTTAAAATTTCCATCCTAATTTTGTCCCTTAGTATCGCCTCATTAAAACAATATATTTGTATCTTTAGATTTAAATCTGAAAACAAAAGAGTTAGTTATATTTTATAGGCTAAATGCCACATAATATTTTACTTTCATGTAATAAGTTCTCCAATATTCATAAAAGATTGCATATTCTCATATTGCATGGAAACAAAGTGATGTCAACATTTGTGGAAACAATATGTAGTCACCGAATAGTTAATTGTAAGCATTTTCATTTCCCAAGTGATACTCATGTAACCGTTATATATTCATTACATCACCTTACTTTTCTTTGTAAAACTAACATCGATGTCTCCATTTGTTATAATTAAAAAATCATTATGTAAGTGATTCCAAATAAAGACTAATCATTAAAATATTTACCAAGTAGTTTTAGAGAATGCTACCCGGTTGGCCCAGTATTAATTCGATTCGCTGTTATGAAAAACTGAATGTAGTTGGATTGATGAATTATTTAATCCAACAACTGGTGAACTCGTACTCTTTTTAGGGATAAGAAATTCATTGGCTTATCCAAAGGTTTTGATCTCTATAGGACTAAAAATATAATAAAGTTTAACTACGGCTGCAGCGAAGCTGTAATCCCCTTCACATGGCAGCTGTGTACTCTATCCGATGTGAACAATTTTTTCAAAGATTGTATCGCTGCCTTGGGCAATAACAAATGCCAAATTTCGTGATATCTGCTCAGATGCAAAAGTTATCCCTACAAGAACTAGATTTTGATCGATCATGATTTGTACGGCAGCTATAATAGTTCGCTCTGAGAAATTTCTTCAGATAGTATTTCGTTATCTTGAGCAAAACTATGTGCAAATATTCGTGAAGATATCTCTTCAATTAAAAGCGTGAATTTCATCGTTCAGTTTGCATGTCAGCTGACATATATGCTATAGTGGTGCGAAATCAGCTTCTAAGAGAGATAAAGGACGTGTGCAAATTGTCATATCTATATCTCAAAAACTGAGGGACTGGTTCATGTTCGAGTGTATACAGACGGAAATGGATAAATCGAAATCATTTATATGTATATTTATTTTATAAGGTCTCGGAGGTCTTTCCACGGGACTGTTAAAAACTTCGTGACAAATTTAAAATACCATCTTCAGGGTATATTATTTATGATCTGGCAACGTTTTGTTGTCAAATGTCAAAATGTTTTTTGGCGCTTCCGTTCGTTAATATGTTTTATCGTAAAGAATGCAAAAATTAAATATTTGTTTTTATTGTGCATGGTTATATTGTGTTGTTATCCATTATATATAAAATGGCAGAAGAAATTATAATACATGAACCAACAAAAGCTGAGTGTGGTGAAATTAAAGCTATTGCTAAGGACACTGTGCATAGGATTTGCTCCGGCCAGGTATTATTTATAATAGTACTTTCAATGAAACACCCATAAACCGTTTCATTACGTAAATTAAAATGATCGCCTATTAGGTTGTGCTTACTCTAGCGGTGGCTGTGAAAGAACTTGTCGAAAACTCCATCGACGCCGGTGCATCGCTCATTGAAGTTAAACTTCGGGAACAAGGTTTAGAATCGTTGGAAGTTAGTGATAATGGTTGCGGAGTTCGGGAAAGTGATCTCGAAGCTATGAGTAAGGACGTGTCGATTTTTAGCTCAAGTTGATATTAAAACCGTTCTGATTGCAGCCGCCAAATACCATACATCAAAGATCAAAGACTTCGTTGATTTGCAAAACATTGAAACGTTTGGATTTCGCGGGGAAGCACTTAGTTCCCTTTGTGCTTTGTCTGATTTATTTGTGCTCACAAGGCATGCCTCGCAAGATGTTGGTGGGTCACATTCATGCTATTACCATAATGAACAACTTTAATTATACTTTGAGTTGGATTTTACATATATGTAGGTGTACGACTGGAACTCGATCATGAGGGTAAAATTAAAAAGCGCACCCCTTGCGCTCGTGGTGTAGGGACCACGGTTACATTAACAAATTTGTTTGTGACGCTACCTGTGAGGCGTCGCGATTTTACGCGTAACGTTCGCAAAGAGTTCAACAAAATGTGTCAAATATTACAGGCATACTGTTTAGTAGCGCGAGGTGTTCGTATAATTTGTACCAATCAGAATGCGAAAGGTGCTAAAATGGTAGTTATGCAAACACACGGAAGTCAGGATGTTCTAGCAAATGTCGGTGCAGTTTTCGGGAATCGTCAAGCGTCCGAGCTTTTGCCTTTAAAGTCGATCTTTTGTGAGGACCAGCCTTTAACCGAAGAAGGCTTGCGTGCAGAATTGCAGTCAGAATTTGGAACGGATGATAACTTGCAAATTACACCCGAAGATGTGGATCAATTGAAATCCTCACATTTTAAGTTGGAAGGATATGTATCCAGCTGCAATCATGGTGCCGGCCGATCCTCCAAAGATCGCCAGTATTTTTATATAAACTCGAGACCATGTGATCCAAAAAGTGTAAAATTTTCCATCACCTCCACCGTCAAATATTACTTTCATTACTTGTTTTCAGATATCAAAAATTGTGAATGACACTTATCATCGCTATAATAGCCATCAATATCCGTTTATATTTTTAAACATTGTTACTTCTCGGTCGGACGTAGATGTAAATCTAACTCCAGATAAACGGCAGTTATTGATTCACAATGAAAAAATATTGATAATAGCTATCAAAAAGGCATTGTTGAGTACCTACGCCAACTTACCATCTACATATAAACTTCAAAACTCTACTATAGTAAGCATGTTGGGAAATGACCGAGAAAATGCGCAAAATGAAAATGATGAAGACAAAATAACCACTGATGAGCCACTTGAGAATATGCCAATTAGCAGCTCACAACGTTTTATGGATGTATTATCGCAATGGAAGAAAACTGGCGACACAGTAGGCACAGCCCCACAGGTCTTTAAAAAGCGGAAATATCCAGACGAAGTAGAAGTGCGTACGTTAAAGTTAAGGAAAATACATGAGTATTTAGATAGAGAAAATCCAAGACATTGTGATATGCCTAAAGAGTTCAGAGTGCAGTCTGAGAGTGATGATGACGAAACTAGTCTACCAGCTAAGACAAATGTCTCAAATGTGGTATTGAATGAAAAGAAATTATTTGACAATAGTTTACTTGATTTACAACGTCTAAGCAAAGAATCTCTAGGTCTGTAACGGAAACTAAAAAAATCATTGACTTCATTTATATTTATTAGTTTAAATGTTTTTTCGTATAGAATTTGACTCATTGACTGAGAAGACTGTGGAGCGCCTGGATTGTAAAGTTTTATCTAACAAGCCACAATTATTTTTGCACCTAGACGTTCCGGTTAAAGTTGATAATTTGATGGATTCGATGAATAAAAATGACGAAGATGAAGATGTGACGTGTTCTCAATTGTCAGCTACAAAAACTGTCGTGTTAGATGATAGTGTAATAGATGCTGAATCTACTAGCAAGTACTACTCTACTGGAGTTATGCGTATTACACTCCCAGAAATCGAGCGAAATATTAAAGCCGAGGAAAAGTTAAAGGCTGAAATTAAACAGTCTAATAAAGCCAAGCTGGAGCGCTTACGTTTCAAAAGTGAAATTCAGCCCAGCCAAAATCTAAAGGCAGAAGAGGAATTACAGCGTGAAATTAGCAAGGACACTTTCGCCAAAATGGAAATTTTGGGTCAATTTAATTTAGGTTTCATCATTGTCAAATTGGATACGGATCTTTTTATCATCGATCAACATGCCACTGACGAGAAATATAACTTCGAGATGTTGCAACGAACTACAGTTATGCAATCCCAACCATTGGCTGTACCGCAGCCACTCGAACTGACGGCGGCCAATGAGATGCTCTTGCTAGATCACCTGCCAGTGTTTGAGAAAAACGGTTTCAAATTTGAAATAAATGAAAGTGGTAAATAGTTTTGATCATATCACAGTAGGAAATGGTAAATAGTCAGATTTCTTTGTAAATTTTGATTCAGCATTGCCTACTAAAAGAGTTAAATTACTGCGTAAACCCTCTAGCCAACGTTGGGAATTTGGCAAGGAGGATATTGACGAGTTACTCTTCATGCTTCAGGATGCTCCTCCAGGAAGTATGTGCCGACCATCACGAATACGCGACATGTTTGCATCGCGAGCTTGTCGCAAATCGATAATGATTGGTATGGCCTTAAAACGTGCTACGATGAAGAAATTAGTTACGCACATGGGAGAAATTGAACAACCTTGGGTAAGTCAAATTCAAAACCGAACGCAAACGTGAAGATATTAAAGATTTAACTTAAATAAATTAGTTCGTAATATATACCATAAGTAAAACAAGAAATAATAAGAAACACTATTATTATATGTATGCATATGCTCAAAAGAGTTTAAATAACATTAAATTGAAATTATTTGCCTTCATGTATATTCGATTTAAAACCATTCGCCACCAATTGTACAACCTGAGATGGGTCGCGACCTTTAGTTTCCGGTAAATAACGTTTGGTCAGTAAGAAAAGCAAAATGCAGACCAAGGAAAAAGGTATGAACACCAAAGAGCCCCATACTTCTTGTAGCGTTGGAAAGAGCATGCCCACGGTGAAATTACATACCCAAGAGGAAAGACTTCCGAGAGACATGGCCGCTGGGCGTGGAGCCACTTCGAAAAGTTCTGTCAAAATTTAAAGTAAGCTAATATGTTTATGCTTAATGATATGCATAATTGCTTACCTGATCCAATGAAAAATGGTATGGGACCCAAACCAAATTGGAAGAACAAAATGTAAAGAAATATGCATGCGATGCAACCCATTGCAAACCAAGAGACATAGTCCTGAAATGAAAAACAGATAAGTTAGATAAGTCGTTTAATTAAACAAGAAGATCTAGTACTCACAATAAAGTAGAGTAACACTGCAAATGCCATCAAAAATACGCCACTAAAAAACGTTGAGAAAAGAAAAAGTGGACGACGATTGAAGCGTGCCATTAAATATGGTCCGAATAACGATATTGCCAAATTAAGGCTACCAGCACCTAAATTAGTCCACTCGGCAGCAGTTGCAGATAACCCAGCTTTCAGAAAAATAGACACCGAATAGAAGAAAATCTGGAAAATTAAGTATGTCACCAAACAAATATAATAAAATAATGTTACTGTTTATCAACACTTTACTCACAGCGTTAATACCGGATAATTGTTGTCCGCCTTGATAGGCACAAACTATGATTAATGGTAAGCGAAGCTTAGGATCGCTAAGAATGGCCTTGTAACTGCTGACTTGATTTTTAACATTCGCTTCAGCTTCCATCTCCAAAATCTCTCTATTAATCGCATTCTCATTAACGTTTCCTCGCAACTTTTCCAGTTGTTGTCGCGCGCCAACCTTATCACCTTTCATAATGTATAACCATTTCGGACTTTCTAGATAGTAGTTCATAGGTGCATAACATATTAACACTAGCACAATATAAAGGCTGATCGCGATGTGCCATTGATCAGCATTACCGAAGACGCTTCGTAAACTAAATACTTGTGCTATCACAACGCCGGCGGTTAGGCCCATTGGACAGAAGACACCTAAAACACCGCGCATTGATAGTGGTGCCACCTCTGACAGGTACATAGGCAAACATGCCGTCGTTAAACCTGATGCTAGGCCGGCCAGAAAACGGGCAATAATAAGCGCTTCCACCGAACGGAGCATGCGACAAGTGTAGAATAGCATAGCGGAGATGATAAAGATCACACCGCAGTATAGAAAACTGCTACGCCTGAAAAAAGTATGGAGATTGAAATTAATACACTTTTATTACTTTTGTGTAAGGTAATTTTTATTTTAGGCTATTAAGAAGCACAAAAATATAAAATCGAACGAATATGGTAACTGAATAAACTCAGTTATGCGTTTAAGGAAACAAAATTTAAAATTTGAGTTGAAATTCTGATGTTCGTTAACATAAATATTTGAGTTTTAGTACATTATTTTAGACATGAACGTTACCTTCCGAAACGGTTGGCCACTTTTGCTCCTGTAAGAGATCCTATTGCGCCGCCAACTAAGAAAATCGAAACAATCGTTGACCATAGAATGTTGATTCCCATTTCTCCCAACTCCCAGCCATATCGCTCTATCAGTGTCTGATTACACCAATCGCGCATAAACTGCAAAAATATTTTCGTTTTTATAAATGGTAGAAATAAAGAAAGATTCGTAATTTAGAAGCAAATTCCTTTACTGGTGAACTAACCTCTGCAGGACTATTCATAACACCAATGCAATATCCTGAAGGAATTGCTGAACCTATGGTTGCACCATATCCAACAAAGGCCAGCTGCTTGCTCCATCGCCCTGCCTGAAATGCACATAGTTCAACAACATTAAATAAAGCGCGCAAGTAAATTCAGAACACTAAACTAAACCTTATCCTGTTGTTGATCGACCAGGCGTTCTTCCTCATTTGGCTTTATCGCCTGCTTATTTTCCGGCGCAGCGATTTTGTAGGTCCCTTCTTCACACAGTGACGCGCTCATTTTGTGTGACTTTATTCGTGACGAACAAAGATTTTTATTTATTTCGCAGTTGTGGGTGCTATCAGCTAACTCTATGAGACTTTTTAGCTTAATCTGTGATTTACTATTTCGTACACGCAATTGGCATTAGATTAGCCTTTCTCGCTTTTTTATCCATTTAAGATAAATGCTGAAGTGCTCATTTGATAACGTTGGCTTTTTAATTGTGAAAGTTGGATTCCATTGAATTAGACGTGGGGCTTTTAATTCATATTGATAAGACAACTTCATGCTGGCCAAATACTGGGCTCCAAGATTGTTGGATGTGTAAATATTTAATAGTTAAATATTGTACAAATATATACGTATTTTTATCTACAAGTATATATGTAAGTACCTATTAAAAAATGGCAATGGCAATGGAATTTTACTGCGAGTTATTATTAGACATAATATTTAAATTATAATATAATATATATTATATTTTATATATTTTTGTTATATATTTATGAATAGGATAGCCTAAGCGAAATATACCCGTTTAAATGTTTTGAAATATGTTCGACTCTGATCCATATCTATGGTTGCTCCTTCTTCGTCAATCTTCCTATTGCCATGTAAAATGTAAAAATTGTATTAAAACATAAGTATATACACGTACATGTAATTTTATCTTAAAACATACATATGTATATGGAAATATAATTGGTTGTTGCATCAGATGTGCTCAGTTCCCCGTAGACTTCCATTATCTTTTACCACCAGTCACCATCTGTGAACTGATTGCGCCATGGCTTAACGAATATGTATGTGTGTATAATGTGGAAATATCACAATTTAATTTATATACATATGCATAGAGTTATCTACAATTAACCATTTCATGTTACAAATAATTTTAAAAGTACTACAGAACCTTCTTTTTGGATAACCTGTGTAATTGTGTCTTTTTGCTTTATATATACTTTAGAATTGTCCACATGGGCGGCCAACGATGCGTCACCTTATCAATATCGCAATGCTTGAAGACGATGTGGAAATCGATGATACACAGACAGTTACTTAGAAATATGCTTCGCCAGACTGTTGATTAGTTGGTAAAAATAGGATGGTACAGGTAACTGGAATTTCAGAATTCGTGAGTCTGGGTTAGATATACCACAACAGTAATAAAATATGGCACAAAAGAATTAAAATTCGTGTATTTGTCAGTTCAGAATTTTTTTTATTAAACACTGATTGTACGAAAAACATTAAATCCACTATGCGCCGTGGACAATATTACACCAGGCAATTGCGGATGCCAATGCAACTCTTTTATTTCCTTCTGTCCTTGATGTATGAATAGTAATTGCGGTGGTAGTTTATTTATCTCATCTTCGGTTTGTGTTTGTTCTGATGCGTTGGGTGTTGCCTCTTGGTCAATATCCTTTTCTACCGCCAAATCCCATAGAGCAATTTGATCATCATCACCACCAGACGCAAATACTGTAGCGTCATTAGGGTTCCATTCCAATGTGGTAATATGGTCAGTATGGTGTTTGAATGTTGCTATTGGTTTCTTTGACTGAAATTGTCTTAAATCCCAAACATGTAGGAAACCATCGTCGCCACCACTTGCAATGAACGGTTCTGTGCGATTCCATGATATAACATTAATGTCACTTTGATGTGCATCATCACATGTGAGCATACAAGCCTTTTGTGGTGGTGCTCTACAATCCCAAATTCGTATCGTTTTATCGACTGAGCAGGATGCCAATACGCTAGCCTCATTGGGGCTCCATTGCAAATCTTCCACAGATGCAATATGACCCACTAGTGGACGCTGATCAACTTTCCAGCTTCCTCCTTCCAAAGGTGACCAAATGTGTATATCACGTCTGCAATGCATTAAAGACTTAATATGTAACAAATTCTATTAGGTTAAATTTCGTAATTACTTACTTGCAATCACCCGTTGCGAGTACACCTTCGGCACATATACTCCAGTCAATTGCGAAGCCTTCTTGCTGATGACCATTGAAAGTGAATGCTGGACGTACGGTCTCATCAACAACTTCACGTTCATATTGTTTAAGTAGTTGGGAATCTTCGACTGCTTGAAGCTGTTTTGATATATCCCAAATATTTACTCGTCCCAGTTCACTCCATGAAGCTGCGTAAACTGTATTGCCTAAGCGGCGGGCACGTACACGATTTACACAACCTTGATGCTTTATCAATGAACATGCCATTTGTGGTTTTCTTTTTTCATCTGTATTGTCATCATCGTCTTGGTCATCTTCCAATTCCTCATCATCTTCATCATCATCACCACCTTCCTGCGTCTTGTGCAAATTACTCATTTTCATGACGATTAAATTGTTGACATGAGTACGGGCTGCCTGAGTTCCAGCCACCATATAAGCGGTTAAGGGAAACTTCTCCCTACCGGCACCCAATTCATCAGGCACTATGTCAAAACTAAGGCATGGCGCTCCGGTTGATGCCTGATGTAGCATTATGTAGGCAGATTCATCACATACGAGCTCTTCGCCATCTTCTAAAGGTTTACCTGGCAAGTATACCTCTTTGGTTTTAGAGGCGTTCGTTGTTTCTTCTTCATTGTCACTTTCCATTCCTTCCTCGCCGGCATCCTCGTCGTCCTCGGCTTCGACATATTCCAAATCCATTTCATCATTATCCATTGTTTGAAAGTAAAATATTTGCTGAATTTAAAAATTACCAACTCGAAAATATTTTGACATTTCTCATATTGGCACGTGCAATCCAAAAAGTTATTGCCAGATCAGTTATTGTTGGTTTGTGACAACGGGTGGTATCTGCGAAAAAAATTCTATGGGATTCGCATTTAGTCTCCAAATTTAAAAAAGTAATGATATATATATGAAAATAAATTTTCTTTATACAATATTTGCAATCTTATTAAATAACATTTTAATGTTAATACAAAAAAGAGTGAAAAATGTTGATCTGAGTTTTAGGTATAACATTCACTACATTAATTATTCTTAATTAGCACAATAGGTAGAATGGCAATAACACTCTGAAGTGAAAAATAACGTTGATATGAAGTTGTATATTTTTTCTTAAATTTTTACCATAAATATTCAATACCTTTACCTAACGTAATTCACAATCCACAATAATCATTTGATTGCTGACAGTGGCAACGTAACGATTACAATATAAGTGGCAACTCATTTTTGTGTTTTACTCTTGCCTATCTGATACCGGAATGCAGCTGTCAAATTTATTTACGTTAGAATTTTTGATTTGTTTCCAAATTTGCATTGTTCATAGAATTTATAAGGACAGGAGATTATATTTTTCAAAAATCCAAAAAATTTGCTGGTACTAAATTGTTAATCTCTGTAAGTCAAAATTTCAAGCTCGTGATGTCCTTGAAGAAAGACTTCTCCAAAGTGGAGTATCGAATAAAGCTGTTGTCGGGTAATAATGTAGTTCTTGTTGAGGCGAATGGTTTCGAATCAGAGATATTTGTTCCGGAAATTCAGAATGGACGCATTAGTTTCCAGAACATTATACCTAATAGGCGTTGCTGCTTTATGTTGAATGCATTAGCGACAAAAAATTTGGCACGTAGAAAACGGCGTCCATTACAAACTACTGATCAACTAAGGGGAACAGCAGAAAAGCAAAGAGATAGTATATCACCATCAAGAACATGGCGCCTACAGGGTGGAGACGAAATAAATCGTGTACGTTCGCCGTTAGCATTTAGCACACCTGCACCTGCCCCGTCACCAACACCTTCATATACTATAAAGCAACAAATGAAGTACACAAATAAAGAAAATTATACACAACGTCCACGCACTTTAGCTCAAGCATATCAAACAATTGAGTTGTTGCGTGCAAGAGGATCTGCACCAATTCAGTTGACAAGACGAAATAGTCTCCAAACTCCATGCACAAAAACTGTTCGTATACAATGTGAACAATCGGAAATCGACAGACATTTAAATGAAAATTGTGGTGACTCTGGGTCGGGTTTCAATATACCAGATATTCCAAACTTATCACCCAGATTTGAAACACCAAATGAGATGAAAACTAACACAAAGAATTCGTACATTTCAACTCCAGGAACAGTTACAAAGTGGCGTAAGTGTCTGACGCCAGTACGAACTTACTCTCGTCATGGCATTAATGTGCCACGTTTACCTTCTAGTTGTAGTGTCAAGAAAGTGCGAAACATAAAAAAGATTTCTTCGACGCAAGGAACTGTTGGCTCATACAAATTGGAAATAAAGAGACGGAAGATTATCGTGGATCCCAAAACAACTATTACACCCAAAACATTTAAACAGCAGCAATATTCTACGGCTCACTTACGTCCGAAAAGTCCGGATCGGTTCTTCGCAACAGCAGCGAAAGATCGAAAGAAATACGAGATAAATAGAAAAACAGCTTTTGATATGCTGACGGAACCTAGTAGACCTGTGATTTCTTCAAAGCTAACACAACAATTTAAAAAGGCTTGCGTGAACAAGGCGTCGTCTACATGCCCAAAATATAAAATCTTATGCAAAATACCACCTTTGGAACAAGTAGAAGAAAGTCGAAATCGGGAACATCGAGACGTGAATATCGTTCGGAATTTGCCGCCAAGTAATGTAACAGTAGCCGCTATGATGGAGAAAGCGTGTTCGAATGCAATACAATCATCCAATCGCTCCTCACATGTACCTCATTTAAGATGATCTTCTCAACAAAAGTCATGTTAATATGTAGATGAAATTCACTTAATAGTTAGTAAGAATTGTAAATTTGATGGATAAAACTTAATGTACTTTAGGACCATGATGTGCAGTATGTATGCGTACACAAACTTTTTACTTTTATATTTTCTAGAATTTAAACCAATAACTTTGTCTTCGTTTAGTGAAACTATTTTGGCTACATGAACTGCAATATAGGTATGTCAATATGCCATTTTGCAATAAATGTAGCCATTAAATTTTTTCACCTCAAACAAAGAAATGTTTAACATCTATTGTGCTCGTTATTGCTTTTATGTATATGAGCAAAATGCAATAAAGTAATTCGGAAATTATAGTTGTTTGTAAGAATATATCGTCTTTTAAATGTTCCCGATATGCAAAATTGCTTCTTTGGAATATTGTTATTATGTTACCATGATTTGTAGATTAAATTATACTGAATCTTTTAATTAACCTAAGTTTTAGTCGATTCGTGTTTTATTTATTTATTTAATAAACCATACGCCAATCGGCTTTATACATCGATAAGGTAGTAAAATATACAAAATTAAGTACTTTGTAATATTTGGTCCATCCAGGACATTGAGGATGGTGCATATATCAATGTTATTTTGTTTTTTATCTTTTATAAACTTCCAAAAAGCGTTGGTGTCAGACTGGACCATGTTCTCAACTTTGTATACGTAATTACTGTAACATTCCGCACTGAGTATTTTGCAGTCCCGCCTTAGAGTACTAAAACGGTTGTAATTGTGTTAGTTTTCCTTTTTCTTGTATTGAGTGTGTGCAGATTTTTTCAGTTTAATCTTGTTTATGAGTTCATAGGAGAACCAGCAGGAATAGGTACTGATAGATTTTTTGTGAACAAGTACATATTGTGATATTCCTTCCTTCAAGACTATTGTATAGCCAATTGACTTTACTTTCAATGGTGTCCAGTTCGTACAGTACTGTCCAATTGACTCGGTTAAAGAAAGCGTTGAGGCTGACGTAATCAGCTTTCTTGAATGAGTAAGTGGATGGATTCAGTTGTTCTAAGTTGAGTTGAAATTTTAGACTTATGATGATGGCGAGAGGTAAAGTTTTATCCACGTAAGCCTCAACATTGCTGAATCAGAGGTCCAGAAGATTGTTCTGGAGGTTGTTTATGTTATTTATTTGGATACATTCAGATGGACTTGCCATCGTATACAAATTTGTCGCAATCGGCTCGGGGGATGCTGCTTGGCAAGTTGAAGCCCCCTACGATTATTAGCTTTGCGTAATTGAATTTCACATTGATGTAGTTTAGAGTTGTAAGTAGTTTAAGACAAGTTTCTAGTGTTGTAAGAGGCGGCATGTATACACATCCAACAATAATATCATGGCCAGTACCTTTGATTTTTACGAAGACCAATTCCAAATCTCTTTCATCTATGGTAATTAAGTCAGCATGGATATGACGTTTGACGGCGATGAAGTCGCCACCACCACGCTCTAGGCCGGTGCATATAGGATTTCTATTTATTGTGGATAATATTTGGATGTGGACTTTTGTGTTATAAGATGAATATGTATACTTGTATGTATGTGCATATAGAACCAAAAATATAATTTCCACAATTAAACACACTATTTTAATAACATTTGAAACAATTATAAATAAAACCATTTGATGGGTCTATTAATATCCGTAAAACACCTATTTTTTTATTTATTTCTTGCTTTTTGTTTGCGAACACATTTGGATTGCTATTTAAATTAACTATATTATCTAAACCAGTTATACTATCCTTAAACCAGTTATACATACATATTTATTGTATAATAATATATATCTACATATATTCTTCGAAGATATATTTGCAACTTAGTATCACGATTTATTCTACTGTACACTTAATAACTGTGTCTTACGTAGTGTCATCTTCTGCAACCAAAGCAGGACTTAAAAGCCCTCTTTATGGCGCGCACATTATGAATGACTTGTTCCTGAAAAGGAGATTTGTATGTTCAAATTCTGGTCTCATTGAATCTTATTTCGTTGTAATGTACCTGCATTAAATTGAAACACATAGCAATGAGCGCCATACCAAGTAACAGATAAACAGCACAAAGTATAAAACTAACCTCCACTTTGTCTTTATCGGCAGTAATCTGGAAATGAAAACGGATTAGTTTTCTAGATAACAATAATAATATTTAGAAGCATACCACTCGCTCGCCGGGCACCAAATCGCCAAAACCGATACTACTTAACGATATGAAACAGAAGTAACTGCCATCCAAATAGCCCCATTCCTCCCAACGGCTAAACAAAATAGCTCCAGCTAATATATAACTGTGAAATCAAATTGCCTTAGCCAATTGTAATATATTTTTATAAACTACAGACTACCTTATCATTATGATCACGCAAACCGTTAGCGGTACAGTTATTTCGTCAGTATTCATTCGTATTTCTCTCTCAATGTCAGAATCATTCTCTTCCTCGAAGTTCTCCAGTGCACTCATACTCTGGGTCGAAGTTTCAGTTTCTTCACTGTAGTAACTGCTCGAGGAGCTGTTACTGCTCCGACTGTCACTACTACTGCTCGTATTCCGATGACTTTCCATATCTTGCAGCTGTTATGTAATGTTTTTTATTTTAATAGTCTCTGTTGCTGAGTTTCAAACCTACCGCTTTAGACATAGCCAATTGACGTAGTTTCTTTCGTTCCCGTATGATTCTCCGTCTTGCAACACCCGGACAAATGCGGCACAGGCATACTTTGGAGTAAATCCATTTAAAGGATTTGGCTAGAACATCGCCTATATTCGATAAATATAAAAGGAAAAGTGGCATACCAATAATTGCATATAAAATGGTCACTAATTTGCCCCAATCCGATTTTGGTGAAATATTTCCATAGCCTGCGGAATGAAAAATAATGAAGATATTATATTATGCGATAAAGTATGGCCTTTCTGCTTTAAGTTTTTACAACGGCGAAGCTTAAAGCGAGTATTTTAGATAAATATTTACAAATATTAAAAACAAGGAAGCAGTAAGATCGGTCGCGGTCGTACTTTTAATGCTCTCGCATTTTGTAAGAATGAAAGCCGTATGAAATATTTTTGGTATACGTTGTTAAGGAGTCGATTTTTCAGCCAAACCACAATAAGTTCAAGAAAATAACGGGTATCTTTAAATTTCAAATTACGCGGGTTTGGAGAGTCCAATTATCAAAATTTTTCTTTTATGTTGATGGTCACACAAGCCTCTGAATTAGCAGCACAAAGCTCACACTTGCTTGTTCGTGAAGGCTATCTAAAAAGCGACTTTGCATTGTGTTTTAACAGTGAGTAAACCCTAGCAATCTGAAAGATTGTATTCACCTATAGTAGTTATAACCGTTAGTGAATAGAGGAAGGCACCCGAAAAGCTCCATTGTTTGTCAATATCTGGATCAATTAAGTTTTCATGCGCAACTTCCCGTTGAAATTCCAGTAAAATTTCGTTTACTCTGTAAAATAGAAAGGAAGAAGGCTGTGAGACATAAATGCTTGCACAACGCAAATTTCGCGTTCATAATACCTACCTTTCCTTATAATAAAAGTTATCAAAGAAACTTATATTTTGTACAGTTATATCCCAGATCTTCTGCAGGCATTTCGCCGTTATGTTGGGTTTTATACTTTTGTGCTTGTTGAATCTTTCGTATTCGAATAATTCAATTGCTTGGAAAATGAAGGCACCTGTATATAGTCAATGCAATTGAGTTCAATAAAAGAAAATCTAAAATATATTTTGAATTGAACAGAGTTGGGAGAGTTTCAATTTACCTCCAATGGTATAGATTATTACAAGGAGTATGATGCCAACATTACTAAACATAAAAGCTGTGAATTGTCGACATCTATCTTTGAATCGTTCGAAAGGGGGTTTTTGTCGTTTTCGAAATGAGCTGCGCCGTGATGACATTTTCCGTACAACGCTTACTCTAAGTCACCTCAAACAGCACTCCGACCGTCCTCTTGTATGCTGGAGTGAGTGTATGCACTTGTGTGTCTTCTTCGACGATGCTTTGTAAAGATGAGTTTCAACGGGCGATCGGCAATTAAAGTGGAGCTACGATCTGCCCCAATTTGCAAAAGAGAACCTCTGTGCTCTGTAACACTGGACATGCTTTACGACAGAACAGCAGATACGTATCATTAGTTGTGTGTGTTCTGTAAGGTTGATGGCGATAAGAACGGCAACTGAAAGTAAACGAGAAAATCAGTAAAGCATTAGAAAAATAAAAGTCAATGCAATAATAATAAATATTTTATATTAATAATTTTTGTTAATATATTTATATTAATAACAATTTATATTTTATGGTATTTTAGGTTAAGGAATACGTAGGTTGCCTTTCATATTTCGGGATTTGGCAACCCTAGTATTGCAATCTGGGAACTCACAACTTTATCGTAAAGTTTTATATTTTCAGTGTTATGCATACTCAAAACTGTTGTTTACAGTTACTTAAAATATGCATCTCGGGCAAAAAATGGAATTAAATCGCGAACATTTTCATGCGATTATTTTTTGCAACTTTCGACGTGAATTATCCCAGGAACAGTGCTTCGATGAACCTAATTAAATTTTTTGCGATGAAGCTCTATCAAGGACCAATATTTATTGATGGCATGGTAATTCCAATCGAAGTTGTAGATCAATCCAAGACGAATTTCGTGAAGGTCGTCCAAAATCAGTTCTTGCTCCGGAAACTATTAATGCTGTATACAAACTGATTGCAAGATCGTCATTTAACCAGCATACATTTAATATTGCATGAACATTTTTCAAGCGGAGTCCCACATAATTTATTGATCACTCAAAAAAGGCTAGGGTCGATTGGTCGAGAGAAATGTTGAAACAAATTTTTTAAATATATCTATGACAACGTGACAGATGATGAAACGCGGATTTATACGTATAAGTTCGAAAGTAAACAGCAGCCGACCAATTCCAATTGAACCGAATCTAACAAAAGCTGGTAGCCCACGAAGCTCTTCAAGCTGTTTTTCAGAAAAGTTGGAGATATCGCAACCAAGCCACTAGAACATCGCAGGTCAGTTAATTCTGCGTGTTATACAAATATTTTTGTGTCAATTGTCTCTCCAGAAATCAGGAAAGCCAACCACCGAATGGGGAGCACTCTTCACCACGACCATGCGAGCTCTCACACCTGGAATGAAATGTATTTATGAGCTCACAAAACATTGATTTGATGAGCCGTCTTCAGTATAGTCCTGACTTGGCACCGAATAACTTCGTTTTATACCTAAAAAAAAAATAAACTAAGAGGCCAGAGTTTTTCGACAACTGAAGAAGCGATTGTTGCGTTCAAAACTCATGCTTTCGAGATATCTCAATCATGTTGACAAAAGTGCTTCGAGAATTGGTTCAAACGCATCCAAAAGTATGTATGTATATAGGTCTTATTGGAGAATATTAAAAAAAAAAACAATAGAGTTACTTTCTGTGATTAGTATTTGTTTTTGTTTTCAAATCCAGAAATAAAAAAGACAACCTACATATCAAAAGCTTGGGCAGAATCAATTGCTTTGAGCTGTGATTACTAAATTCACTCGTTTGAATACAATCGCAGAATTTTTGGAAAAGTCGCTATTTGAGTTGTTTACAGTTACTTAAAAAATGGGAGTGCCACAAAATCCCCAGCTGAAAAAAAATCCCCAAACACATAATCCCCAAAATCAAAATCCCCAAAATTAAATTCCCCTAACACGAAATCCCCACCTCTTTTTTGAGGCAGTGTCACAAAATCCCCAAACACAAAATCCCTTTTTTTTTTATTTATTATTAGGGAAGCAGTTGTAGATTGATAACCAGACCGCCGGGTGTACTTACCATCGAAACGAGCCCAAAAAATGAAAATAAGCCGACTTCGAAAGGGTACATATACCAACGAACCAGGAAATGTACAGGAAATTAATATACCGGAGCATTTGAAATACCTGGAGGGAGAATTATTTGTGTTGAGTGCTTGGGGTTTCGATGGTGAAAAGAACATTATTATGGGCACAACGAGTTCCCTAAAGGAATTGGAGAGGTCACACTGCTGGGTGATGGATGGGACGTTTTTTGTTGTACCGAAAGTTTTTCGCCAACTGTTCGCCATACAAGGGCTAATTGATGGTCAATTTGTGCCTCTAGTCTTTTGCCTGATGAGCAAAAAATCCAAGCAGGCGTACACTGAATTTTTTCATAAACTGTTTAATTTGGCTTTAGCACAGAATATTAATCTTAATCCGCAAAGAATTATTACTGATTTTGAGCGAACCGTCTCGTCTGCGGCAAAAGAGTATTTTCCTGATGCCCGATATAAAGGGTGTCTATTTCACTTTGGCCAAATCATTTGGAGACGAGTTCAGAAAGAAAGGCGGATGAAAGTTTCAGCATAGCTGTTCGTATGCTGAAAAGTTTATCATTTGTTCCCCCAGAATGTGTGTCAGATTATTTCAGTGAACTGAAGAGTAGCTCGACAGACAGAGATTTTAAAAAATTGTGTGCTTGGTTTAAAAACCAGTACATTAGTGAAAATATGAAGGCGGGTGCTATGATATATAATCCAAATTTTTGGTGCGTTTCGGATTCTTTTAAGGATAATTTTCCACGCACCCAAAATTCATTCGAGGCTTGGCACCGTAGGCTTAAAGTAATTGTAGGGAGAAAAAAATGTGGTGTATATGAAATCATAAAACATTTAAAAAAAGAAATGATTGAAGTTAAATCAACCATAGAAAAAATATGTACACTCAGGGATCGGTGTGCGAAAAAACAAAAAGAATGTCGAGTGTGTAAAGAAAATTAAAAAAGTTGTTAAACGTCGTTTAGATTCAGATAAACTTATTTATTTAAAATCGATAGCACACAGTATTTCATTATGTAATTAGAATTTCCATACATGGTTTATTTATGTAAATGTTTTGAATTTATTGCTTTTTTGTTTCTTTACATCACTAAAGATTGGTCTACATATGTATGTATATAAATATATGTTTATGTTAATGTATATAAGCTATTCGAAAAATTGTGAAGTTTGTATTTATTTATGTTGTACAAATATGTTAAACTGATTGATATAACATGTATTGCATTTTCTTTAATTTACCTATTAAATATTCGTGAAACCATTAAACATAAAATATCTCATGAACTTAAACTTTAGATATAATACTGAGTATAGAATTCCCTTGTTCTGTGTGAAATACATTGAAATTAGGTTTAAAATCGCCGCGATTTTGGGGATTTTGATTTGGGGATTTCGATTTTGGGGATTATGTGGTACTCCCACTTAAAATATTCATCTCGATCAAAAAATGGAATTAAATCGCGAATATTTTCATGCGATTATTTTTTACAACTTTCGAACTTTGAACCTATGTAATTCTAGTTTTGCTAATGAAGCTCCATGACTACGTTTTAAGCTGTCTTGAACGTACTCTACGTATTTAAATAATAAATTAAATAATAATTAAAAACACTGCAACCCTATGTGTAAATATGCCATTTCAACTGCTTTAACACACCCTAATGTGCGATACTTTTGTATGTAAGTATGCTCGTATGTCTGTATTTATGGATATAAACTGCAATTTAAATATGTATATTTTTTGGCACACGTGCGTCGAAACAAGTGCGGATATGCCTAAACTTTTGAAAACTTGACTCCGAACATACCAACAAAGATCGTATGGCTGCTTGTATGACAGAAGGCGTGTGCATACATACATATGTACACAACGACGATTTTGTGATAAGACCACACCGATACATATAAGTTTATAAATATCTATGCACATTATACTTGTGTCTGCATGTGGTTTTAACCAGTTGCTAATACTATGAGTGAACATCGTATGCGTAGAAGCGAAACTAAAACAAAATCTTGTCGGGTGCTTTGGGAAAAAATACTGTACATTAGCCTAAATCGTATGACTCACAAATGTTATTGAACTGCCTTTACGTGTGCGTGAATGTAAGGAAGTACTTTTGTTTTTAATATGTACATATGTGGCTTCGGGATATAAGATGAATTTTAAAGGCGCTTTTAAGTTACATAAATCTAGTCACATAACCTCAATTATTATAAATTATGTAAGGTTCATAAAGCACGTATTCGGGAGTGCGTCAGAAATTGATTAATATTTTATATACTAAGTATTACGAATTTAACCAAATTATTGCTTATAATATATACATAAGTACATGCAGCTGCGAGCATTGAAATAGTAGTGGGCATTCGTTAATCCACTTGTGATTTCAAAAAAGTTAATAGTTTTTAATTCGTATAAAAAGTAAGTATAACCTGTCATACCTTTCATACTTTCCTTTTTAAACGGAGAAAAAAAAATATAGGGTATGTATTTCCGAACCGGTGCGAAGCACTTTTGGAGTCTATGAAGAGACGTTGTGTTGTTGTGACAAAAAATTGAGGTCATTCTACCCAGCAATATTTTATTAGCAATTGAAAACTGTTTAGAGAGTTGGTGCCCATTACATTCTATTTCATTGCTCGCAGCTGTACTTATTTATTTTGTTAGTGTATTTATACTTAGCTTTGCATTATGACAACTGTGTGCTATATTTGGTTGTTGATATGGGCGGAAGGAATAGTAAGTAAAGTGAATTATTGATTAACTTACAGTTTTATATGAGTTTATAACATTAAGGCGAACATACATAGATGTGAATAGAATAGCAGCTATTTTCCCTGAAATGTATGGGATTTCTAGATACACTGTAAATGTCAAAATCGGTCGCTATGTGCGGGTTATTTTAAGAACGCAAATGGGAAGTAGACCCTAAGCTGTGAATATACACTTCGGATGCTCCTTGATGCTCACTTTCCAAGCAATACGTCCTCCAGGGGGATATTTCTCGGAGTGCGGCAAGAGAATTGTGGCCTTTGTCGACTTTCTGAATGAACAGTACTTGAATTGTGCGATCAATTCGTTCAAGCTGTAGGGCAACCCCACAAGGTGGTGTTCTCCCTCCTATACTATCGATCCTGATCGTTAACGACCTACTTAAAAAACTGATTGTCAATGTAGCACTTAGTCAAAGAAAAGTTTCTGAGAACCATGTAAGAGTTGACGTAAGGGTTTCTCAGTCTCTTAACAAAGTCGGAATTGGTCTTGCCATCAACCCAAATCAATCACCTAACCTAACGGAAATGGTTTTATTTTCTACAAGATCCCGTTGGCACCGCTACCGCAAATGAGAGTCATCCGGTGAATACAGTGAAATATCTAGAGCTCATCCTGGATAGAAAGCTTTTGTGGAAGCCGAATATAGAAGAGAGAGTAAAAATGCCATCCATAGCCTTATACTGCTGCAGAGGAGCCATTGGCAAAAGGTGGGGTCTCTCACCGAAAGTGGTCCTCTGACTCTAGGACACCATAGTCAAGCCCATTATGTTCTATGGAGTCTTTATGTGGTGGAGATCTCTAGAAAAGACCACACTTACAAAGAAGGTCGACAGCGTTCCACTCCAACCATGGCACTTAACGCCGTCTTGCACATAATGCCCGTAGATATCGTTGGAAGGTGTATGGCTGCGATAGTTGCTAGCAGACTCAGAGAGTCTGGGTTCCTTAAAGAACACATGTCTGTACACTCAGAAATCTTCACACACTTTGACTTTATACTGTGTCAACTGAATCACGGCTTAGCCAAACCGAGCTCTGGCGGCTCCTTATCTCCTTATATACCGGCGAGGGAGTTGTGGGTGGGAAGAAGCCTTTGAAGAATAGGGGCAGTGAGCTTCTTTACGGAAAGGTGTTTCTATCAACTTCAACTTCAGACTTCCTGACTATTGTAATGTTTTCCAAGTCGAGGTTACAGCCATTAAGGCAGCAGTAGATCTCCTGCTCTGAAGTATAGCCTCCTTCAGAGAAGTGATCATCCACTCAGATAGCAGAGCGTCGATATGGAAGAAGATAAGGTGGAAACAAATTAACACTTCCTTTTTGACTGTCTCGCGTTTGGGAGGTCAAGGTTTAAACACTTGAGAGCTCATACCTTCATACATCCTACTGAACTGGCGGGAATGAAAATGATGCGTCTGTGCAATTTGTATTGGCAACTAAGCGTTTGATAATTTATAAGTTCGAACACAAGAGTTCTTCTTTTGTATGGCTTCACAAAGCACTGCATATAGCAGTCCACGTGCGATCTCTCTATATCAACCATTTACCATAACCTAACCTAACCTAATGTTAAAATTATAAGGTACCTAGATACAGTTTTTGTTAGTAGAAAACATATGTATCAAAAGGTTGCCCTAAGAGTGATGTTATGTATTGACCTATCTGTGAACCGTATGAATTTACAGTTACTGCAATTATTCATTTAAATTTTTCCGCATAAGCCATCGGCCAATGGAAGCGTAAATTTCCTACTAGGTTTTGTGACCGTCTATTTCTGACCAAACATCCATTTTATGAGAGCAACTGACGCCAGTCGTCATTGTTATTACTATGCCCAAGTACACGGCGTCTACTTTTTCGGGGGCCGTGGCATAAGGGGTGTATTTGAGGATGCGTCTAATGACCGAAAAGCGTTGTTTAATTTGAATGAGTTGCAGTGAGCCAACGAAGGCATCATCATTATTTGGATCACTTTAATATTAAGTGGATTTTCGTATACTAGAAAAAGTCACTTTTTGTAAAATTGCCAATTATGTATAATGTGAAAAAAAAATGTGTAAATATATACGAGTATGTGTAACATAATGACAGCTGCATTTTGGCAGGCAACTTTTCTTTTATTAAGTTTCCTCCATTTAAATACTATTTATGAGAAACCTAATTCAATTGAAATCTTTTTTATTTCAATGACATAGTCAAGACATTTTATGATCATTGTGAGTGGCTACTACGCGGGCATGCAATATATACCTATGTATATAGTATGTATGTATACATACATATATATGCATGTATATATGTAATTGCTTGCTTATAAAAGAAAAACACATTTTTTTTCAAATTTGTCTGAATGGATAAAAATATGAATTATGAATAGAAATAGCGTTTAATAGGCTAGTGTGGTTGAATAAGCAAATGCGAAAGAGTAGGCAATTTTAGAAAAAGCACGAACCAGCTGTAACTTGGCTCCCAAAGCGACATTTGGCATGAGTTGATGGGCGGTAAGGGAAAACAGGTGTTCATCGGTATTGAAAAATTGCTATGTGGGCGCGTACTTGTGATGAAATACGAAAGAATATGTTACAATAAATATTTTTATTTCAATAGAAGTAATCACAAACACTTTTCAATAAATGTAGATTCAAGTATACATTATTTATTTTTTATTTATTTATTAAAGTGATCATGATATGCCGGACCACAGCTGAGCGAAAATGTATCCTACAAAACCAACAAATGAATTAAAAGTTTTCATATACATACATAAGTCGACTACTTCAAAATATAATTTCGTTCTCCTCAGGAATGCTGTCGTTTAGGCAAACCGAATTAGTACTTAGAACGAGTGAAAAAGTTGGTTGAGGTCGTGGCATCGTCTTCTTTGGGGTATAATATTCATGTAGCCCAATATCAAACTAAACGCAATCAAACCAAAGTTTTGCCCACTTCTCGCAGAAAATTTGGGTGTGCATGATAGGCTTGGCAAGTTTTTAACTCATGATTATAAATAAAATATAGCTAAATTAAAAAAAACTACGAGTTTTAAAATAAGCGTTTACAAAAAAAGAACTATGCTCGAACAGCTAATTTTCTGAAATATGCCACCACCTGCTGTTTGGATATATTCCAGAGAAAGCAAACTGTGCATCCAAAATAGCAAAAGGCTAATGTGATAAACAAAACAAACATAAAATATGACTTTCGAGTTTATTAATATAACTTACTTCTAGAAGTGAAAGGACTTTGATTTTCGTTCGTTAACGCCAATTTTCCGCAATATTTATGATCCAGTCTCTAGATAACAAAGTTGTGTTTCTTATGTCAATTGTTTGTCCATATCGAATTCAGTAGAATAAATCAACCATGATTATGTATGGTATTGATTCTAAAATTATGCAGTCTTATGGCTAGATAAAGTACCTTAAATTCCAAACGGAAAACAATGAGAGAAGCACGAGTACACTAATTGAGACCTTGTATTTGTTGAAGAATTTATGGCGATACATATATTAGGTAAATTTTAGCTGGTGTACCGTAAAATATTCAAAGTGTGAAAATAGTTCAGCTCGAAAGGTGTGGGGTTGTATATCCATGCCACCGTAGGAACAATACTGTAAATAAAGGAATATTTGTTTAAATTCAGATTTGATTGGAACATCATCCATTTAACAAATCACCTGTTAAAATGCAGAATGTCGACCCTATAAGAAACGATATAGCTACGAAGCTGATTCGTCATCTATTAAGGGGGTACAACCAAAATAGAAGGTATTGCTCATAACAATTTTGTTACGAATGCTTAATCCACAGAGAGTCCACAATTACTTAAAAGCAAGCAACACCAGGGAACATAGCATCTAAATTAAATTGTGTATTCTTTGTAGTTCTTCGAGGCACTCACCTACGAATATAATTCCGATATATTTACAATGAAAATTAGTATTTTAAAAGCCTGGCACTACTAAAAAAATGGTTCACATACGCGAATAACAAAGAAATTATTTTCCTTTGCGTGTTGTTGTATCATCTTAAGAAGGGACAAGCTTTGTGAATATTTTTGCATCAATTTCGTGCTGGCATTTTAAAATAATCGCAAGTGGTTGGATGGAACACTTTTACGTTATTTATTTACGTTAGATCATTAATTACGAACATAAATATTTACTTCTCTGAATATATATTTTTTGTGAACCAAATTAGATATGGATGGTACACCCTGTAGGGAAACCCTACAACCAGCAGCAATAAACCATAAGAAGATATTTTTTACATGGCGATGCCATTGATGTCGTATGCCAAGGGGAATCTAGCTCTATTGTGGTCTACAATAGAACAAACGTTCAATTATTTATTTATTATATTTACGTCATATTGGGTAGTCGAGAAAGTCTTTTCGTATTTCTTCAAACTTCAACTTATTTTTTTTTATACTAATAAATTGATACAGGTCGACCACTTTTTGCCATTTTTCCGCTAGAGACATTTCCATCAGTGTAAATTGAAATTTCGAAATTTTCAGAACGTAAGCGAGCGAACCATTTATGTGCTATGTATGTATGTACACGAACTGATACAGCATCGTCTCCCTTATCTTCACAAATTTCATTATCCAACTTTTTTACAAATTTCTTTGCTGAATTCTTTGTAAGAATTTAAATGGATTTAATTTCAAAAACGTTGTACTCAAATGCATCACAGGTTATTTGGCTGTTCGATTCAACTGGATAACAGATTAATGTTGTTGGTTTTGCATTCATTACAGACTTTACAACAAGGTAGCATGTTTTATGGTTAAATTTTACATTTTCCAATAAATGTCAGTATTTTACGAACTATGTTAATTTACTATTATAAAATGTTAAGGTTTTATTACTTCATTATTTAAAAAATAATAGTTTCCAACAAATTGCTTGCAATTACACACTTTAGTCAAACAGCAAAAGCAAAACGTTTTGCCTTTTCACACAGTCATACATACATACATATACGTGTAAACCTAATAGTACTACGGACAGACAGACATATATGGTTATATGTACATATGTATGTAAGTATGTATACGCAGTGTTTTCCGCATAATTAAATTGAATATTATTAGGTGCTTGAAGCGAAACGACTGCGACTGTGACTGCGAGTAACAAGCCAACATGCGAACGCTGAATCAAGCTGACCGTCTCGCTGACAAACCTTTGGACGGACCGTTACTTCGCTATGAAAAGATCAAAAGCTGTAATGGGATGAAATGCAGAACAACTCACTAATACATAGACATATATGTATATATATGTATGTATAGTAATCGTATCTTTGAAAAATCTGCTAAATATAACGAACATGTGCAAATACTCCGCCCTGCCACCTACGTATGTACATACATATGTAAATGTGCCCATATAGAGATACACTGAAAAATAAGTATTTCTCTTCTTCTGTACTGGCGTAGAAAGCGCTTACGCGGTTATAGCCGAGTTAACAACAGCTCGCCAGTCGTTTCTTCTTTTTGCAATGTGACGCCAATTGGAGATTCCAAGCGTAGCCAGGTCTTTCTCCACTTGATTTTTGCAATCGAGTAGAGATCGTCCTCTTCCTCTGTTTCCCCCGGCGGGTACTGCGTCGAATACTTTCAGAGCTGGAGTGTTTTCGTCCATCCGGACAACATGACCTTGCCAACGCAGCCGCTGTCTTTTAATTCGCTGAACTATGTCAATGTCGTCGTATACTATATATCATATAGCTCATAATTTCATCGAATGCGATATTCGCCGTGGCGAACGCGCAAAGGACCATAAATCTTCTGAAGAATCTTTCTCTCGAAAATTCGTAACGTCGGCTCTTCAGATGTTGTCATCGTTCATGCCTCTGCACCATATAGCATTGGTTTTCGTTCGTCGAGAGAAGACTTTATTTCTCAATTGCCACACGAAAGGCAAATCGCCTTGTCTAAAACTTCGTTTGATATCGAACAGCTAGGAGAGGTCCTTCCCGATCCTGACGCACCTTTTGAAGTTGCTCAACGTCAGTTTACACAGTCGTATTAGTTTTGCGGGGATATAAGATTCAGACATCACGACATAAAGGCAGCTCCTTTTCGTGCTGTCAAAAGCAGCTTTGAAATCGGCGAAGAGATGATACGTGTCGATCCTCTTTTCACTGGTCTTTTCAAAGATTTGGCGCTTTGTGAATATCTGGTCAATTACGGTACATACGCAGAAAAATGTGCATTCATAAGTATGTACTTATATTAAGATACGTAATTAACAACATTAATATGCCTAGGTACAAACGTATGTACATACATATGTTTATGCATACTTGTATGTACATATATCCAATTGTTCTATTTTGCACTATTTGGTATTTCATTGTTATTAGAAACACACCACAGCTATTAGGAACTTAAACACCCGACCATTCTAACATCTGTGGTATATTTGTGCGTCATGACTATTTCTTTAGTACCTTGGGGAGATTCTGTTTACCCACCCTCGTACGTACATGTGCAGGTGAGATATGTGTTTATCTGCAATTGTTTATGAAAAGTGTGATTGAGTAATAGTATGGTAATTACCGAAGTTAGAGATATTTTATGGAAAATATATTACAACCTTCCAACGCAACACTTCCAAAGAAATTATAGAAAACATAAAAATTTTGGGGAAAAAACGACGAAACCGTTTGATCAATCAAACGAAGATTCTTTGAAATTCATTTATTTCCTTACTTTTCTACACAACTACATTCACATGTGATATCTTGGTATCTTTTCATTTACATTGTATGTATAATATATGTATGTATGTATGTATTTACGATCTCCTGTACGCAATTAAATAAAAAAGATCTATGCCAAGAGCCACATGAAAATCGTTTGTTTGGTCAGTTTAAGTTCTTTGCGTCAAATCGTAAGGTATGTAGGTGTTTCATAAATTAGATTGAATGGCTCCGCTTATAAAATTTATGACAGTTCATCGCATTTGTTGTCCATTTTTATACTCTTGCGACATGTTGCTACAGAGTATAATGGTTTTGTTTACCTAATGATTGTACTATACATATCACCTAAAACTAATCGAGATAGATATAGGGTTATGTACATACTTATGTACATGTAAATGATCAAGAATAAGAGACGAGTTGACAGTCTGGCTGCCTGTAACTTATGTAAAAATTGGAATATCTTGAGGAAACTTGTAATAGTTTGTAGATGCGTAATCGGACCGGAGGATGGAGTCATGTGTAGAAGTTCACGCAAGTAAGGAAAGTTCTCTGATCGCTATTCATTTGGGAGTGGCCAGAAGCTATTCTTTTACATATGACTCAAGCAGCTCACGACTTCCGGTCTTTCACCAAGTATCCTCTGGGTAGAGAGAGAGGACTTTACTTTTCAATTGCCTACTCAGTCCGAAATAGCACCTGTTGGCAAGAGCAATCCTGCGTTGGATTTCCAGGCTGACATTGTTGGTGGTGTTAATGCTGGTTCCTAAATAGACGAAATTATCTACAACTTCAAAGTTATGACTGTCAACAGTGACATGAGAGCCAAGTCGCGAGTGCGACGACTGTTTGTTTGATGACAGGAGATATTTCGTCTTGCCCTCGTTCACTGCCAGACCCATTTTCTGTGCTTCCTTGTCCAGCCTGGAGAAAGCAGAACTAACGGCGCGGGTGTTGAGGCCGATGATATCAAAATCATCGGCATACGCCAGCAGCTGTACACTTTTATAGAAGATGGTACCTTCTCTATTTAGTTCTGCAGCTCAAACTATTTTCTCCAGAAGCAGGTCTGAAACCTCGTTTGGTGTCGAACGGGTTTGAAACCTGCCACGTAAAAAAACACCCCCAATGAAAAGTAGCATCCAGCCTCGGATGAGAGACCCCCCTTTGATGGCGACCATGGCAAACGAAATAAGGAATAACTCTTGCCAACAGGTGCTACTTCGGACTGAGTAGGCAATTGAGAAGCAAATCCTCTCTCGACGAACAAAAACCCAACTCTATAAGTCACTCATATACCCGTCCTGCTATATGGACGATGCCAAAAAACTGATGAGTCGACGTTGCGAGTTTTCGAGAGAAAAGTTCTGCGAAAATTTACGGTTCTTTGCGCGTTGGCCACGGCGAATATCGCATTCGATGGAACGATGAGCTGTACGAGATATACATATGACGACATTGACATAGTTCAGCGAATTAAAAGACAGCGGCTACGCTGGCTAGGTCATGTTGTCCGCTTGGACGAAAACACTCCAGCTCTGAAAGTATTCGACACAGTACCCGCCGGGGGAAGCAGAGGATGAGGAAGACCTCCACTCCGTTGGAAGGACCAGGTGGAGAAGGACCTGGCTTCGCTTGGAATATCCAATTGCTGCCACGTAGCGAAAAGAAGAAACGACTGGCTGTTGTTAACTATGCTATAATCGCGTAAGCAGTGTCTACGCCAATTAAGAAGAATCAGACCACTGCCACGGCCACAAAACACCACTAAATTAAGCTATAAAACTCTAATGTGGCACAGGGGACTGTAGTAGCAAGAAGCATCCGTAGGCAAAAAATTTTGAAAATAATAATAAGTTTAATATACGTATCTCCTAATCTATTAAAACTACAACAAACAAAAAATTGTCTTCACAAATATTATAAGAATTCCTATTAGTGTGAAAATGGATGAAATCGGAAGATAACGCCGCTCACTCCCATATAATGGTAGTGTTAAAAACTACTAATACTACTTATGTATATATAAAGGCGCAATAAATCCATAACTAAATACGTCAGAGACATTTAATTTAACACCCGAGATGGTATGAGAGAGCTTTATGGGGGCCGGTGTGAAAATTGCACGATGGGCATGGCACCTCCCTTTTTTGGTGGAATCACATGTTTATCAAAATTGGAATTGAATGGTTGAATTGAGTCAATACTTTCCTTAAGCACCTTATGCCTAATATATATATTTTCGAGCTTTCTGGTGACTTTATACCGCAGATATCGGCCAATATGTGAGTTATCTTAATGAAAATGAAAGAGCGTATTTTACTCATAGTATATCTTTGTGCCTAAAATAGAAGAAATTGGGCGAAAACTTGGTCTAGCCTCCATATAAATAATATCAGGATTGTCGAACATCCGGCTGACCTTACAACTCCCACATAGTACATACAAAAGTAGGCCAATAAGGACAGCAAACCACGCCATATTTTTTCCCGTTCTTTCAACATTTCTCTTCAATAAGGTTTGCCATTTCAGCATGGAAAGACATACGATCCAATAACGAGTCGAAATTATTAAAATTTACTATCGAAATTCGGAGTCAGTGGCCTCAACTTTAGAGCGGGTTTTTCAGTAAGAGCGATACAAAAGTTTTTTGTTAATAAAACAAAAACTGTTTGCGATATCAAAGAAATTAGAAGTACATTCGTACGTACACCATGTGTATCCATTGCATTTCGAAAAAATTGCGGTTTGGTGCGGTTTATGGGCCGCCGGCGTCATTGGACCGTACTTGTTCCGTTGCAGCAGTATCGGCCGATTTATGCTTGAAAACCGTCAAAAATTGGGTTTAGCGTCTGGACTTCTGCAAGCGTGCCCGTGGTGGCCATGCAAAAGAAATCGAGTTCCATACATAATGACATCGAATGTTCTTTCACACGTATAAATAAAAGAATCTCATTGATATCCCAAATGTTTTATTTAAAAAAATTTTTCAAGCGCTCTTATTGAAAACCTCTTTATATAGTATATATGTATGTATATATAAGATTGCTTATATTTCGATCTTATGGTTGATGTTTTACATCTCCCTGGCCTTGCGTGCAAGTTCCAAGAGTATAAAATGTTGCACCCGAACTTAGCTTTTCCTCACTTGTTTTAGCATATTTTTCGTTTAATACCCAAACATTGATCAACTGTTCGGACGGTGATATCGAAGAAAGTTAACTTGATTAATAACTTTTTTTATGTATACATATGTACATATGTATGTATATGCAGGGTTTTGTGTAAAGACAAATGTTTTTGTTTTTTTTTTGTAAGTATTTTTTGTTTTGTTTTTGGCAGCAACGAAGCGTATGTACATACATATAAATATTAGCACACATGAGAAATAATTATTGTAATTATTAATTTAATGTGAAATCTGTCACCTTCTGACATATGTACATATTTGAACACATATGCACATGTGCCAGCCATCACGCCGTTTATTTAGTGACAGACGCGTCAAGTTTCCTGAGCAAAACAATAATGATGTCCACACCAATTTTCACTCAGTGACTTTTCGCAAAAAAAATTAGTACGAACTTTTAAATTCGTTGGATTCTTACGTAGCGCGCACATAGGCAGAGACCGTGCGTAAGATGTGCCAATACCCGAACATCAAAATAATATTTCTAAGTACGGAGGGTACTCTTTCGAGTGTATATGATTTTAACAGGCGCTATTATAAGAACTGGGGACCGATTGTCGCCCTGTATTCCCATTATGGGTACGAAATTATCTTCTGCCAGAGGGCATGTACGACATAGATATTTTGCGATATCTTGCTTAATATCCGATCCGATCGATCTTTTTGTGTTTCAGTTGTATTTTTAATAATGTTTTATAGGCGTGGAAATGATTAAAAACAAGTGGAAGGAGGATCTAAGTTCGGGAGTAGCCAAAATTTTTTAATCTAGCAGTGTGCAAGTATCAAATTCCTGGCTACCTTCAAATATTGGTAAACAATTTCTTACATATGTACATATGTAATATATGAATTAAAACGAGTCATCACGTCTTGATGATCATTCATCCACCTATAAACCTGTTTATGATACGAAAATTTTGGGGAAGATTAATCATTCATTACAGTACCGTAAATATAGCGAATCGGAAATCATTATATTAGGGATATGGCATTCAAAAGCAGGTCTAAACCGACTTCATTCACATCATGGTGAAGAAAATATATAAACTTAATCTCAGTGAAATATCAGACATTTTGACCAACATAAACGGTTTAAAGGCGGAAATCGCTATTGTAGGGTACTGGACTGATTGCATTGCAACTTTTGACATTACTCAATTATACTCGAGAACATGTTTCCATTCAATTTTATGAAGATAACCCACACACTGACGACATATTGGCATAAAGTCTGCTAGAATAACGAAACTCTGATATGCAGGTATCCCACATTTTCGACATTAAAATATTATCTAATACATCCGCTAAGGGGTTAAGGATAGTTAGAATTTGCAAAAATCGTTTCTCTTGAAGTAATTTGACAAATACTTATCGAGTTATTCGACAATTAGTAAAGAGTTTTCGGGTGATCTTGAACGTTTTAGAGCAGATAGCTAGCAGCAGCTGCGAGGGACAAATTGAGTGTAAACTTTAAATGCCTTTTTCTCAAAGCTATAGTATGTTTTTTAAACTAGTAACCACTGTAGCTTAGAAACCGTTCGGAAGATTACAATAATATGTGACCGTTAGTTTGTTAATTTAAAAACAGATGTTTCGATCAGGCACTAGGTTATCTATAAATAAAGCCAAGGACTAGTGATGGTCACTGTAATGAGCTTCGTTTAAAACTGGACAAACAGTCAAAATTACTATATGAGGGCTAGGGTAAGTATTTGCACATTTTCACAAGACATTGTTATCGGAAAAGCTTTTCTATAAATTTCAATTATACTTCATCTGGTATTGATAAGTTATGGTATCAAAACAAGCAAGGACAATACAAGTATTTAGACGTAAGATGGCATACCGTACGAACACTATTTGTGCAAGGTTTTATTCTAAAGTGACAGATTCCTATGGAAACTAAAATTGTGATATGGTATATAAGAAAGAGGAGTGGTTACAGTCTAATTTCGCTCACTTCACACCGTAAGATGAGAATGTCAAGGACATGTACCATATTGGTCGAATAGTTCCGGAGGTATCCGATTTTGCCAAAATGTGGGCGGAGTCAGGCCCATTGTGAAATTTTTACACCAATTCCAACTTAAGCACCATCAAAGCTGTAAAATTAAACGCAAACCACAGATACATACATATCCCTTTTGCATCTGATACAAATATAGAAAATTGGTTATTACCTAAATATCGAGTTTCCTTGGTAGAAGCAATCGGCAAGAATTCTTTTAGTTTTTCCTACACACGGCAGCCCTCGAATAAAAACTGTAATCATTGTAAGTGGAAGAGCTCGGAGAACGTCATCGCCTCGTTTGTTTTTGCGATAATCTTCACCTAGGCAATACTCTACGAAAACAGTTCAACTAGTACATATGTATGTATGTATATATACAAGTGTGTACATTTAAATGTGTATAAACAATGGTTTTGTATATTTGGCCGGATTTGTATATCTTAAGAGTCAATGTGACGTCACTGTTGAAATATGTACATATGTATGGACGCTACTAACAATATCACAATTCAAAACTTGTGTAAACAATATTCTGATCTGTATGGATGTAAGAATATCATCAATAACAGTTTTTCACAGCTTCAAAAAAGTTTGCGTATTTACTTGATTTCCATTGGGCACTTATTTTTTTACTATGTTTTTAAAATCTGTTCTGCTTTATCATACTCGTACATTCGCATTTAATTTATTTTTGCAACGAATTTTTACACAAATAAAATTTATCATAAATTATTTATAACTATAGAAGAATAACACTAAATTCACTTTTCAAATTTTCCATAATTTTATAAAATAGACAAATGACGAATTAAAATGCCGCCGGGTATAAATTTATGACAAAAGGTCCAGCGTCACTCCTATGCAGAAAGTACGACACTGCCGCGTCAACTTTTCCTATTTCGACGCGGTTCGTTTTTCGCCGCCTGCCAGAGAAATCACTACTGACACTATTTTGTCGCGACGGCCAACAAAAGAGTTCGAAATTGAGATTTTTCTGTGGTGATTCCTAGGTATTGACGTCGTGTTTATGACGATTTCCAACGATCAGCGATTTTTGGTCGAGAGAGAGTTTGTGGATTCTGCGCAGACGATATGAAATGATTAAGCAGATGAGCAGTTAATTAAAAGTTTCGAAAACTTAAGGATTTGTAGAGTAAGCTATGTTAATCGTAGATAAACCGTGGCCACAAGTTTTTGACTATTGGCAAACAAATAGTTCGTCAAAGTCAATAGGAAGAAATAGAAATATTTAGATAAACCTTTGGTGACATGGATCGATTTGGAGTTTTTAGAAAGGAATTATTTCATGTTTGTTGTTGCTTGTTTCGTTTTTATATATTTTATATTGAGTGAATTGTCTTTTTTAACGTGAAAGAAGTGGATGGAATCAAAACAGTGTTATTTCGGTGTGATTTATCATGTGATATTTGTACTCTAACCTAAAAGGAGTTTGATAGCAATTGTACTTTTAACAATTTTGATCAGTGCTGCGGAGTAACAGGTGAATTTACTTTCATCATTTGTTGTCCTTTTCACATTCTAACAGAGAGACGTACATTAAACCTATCAGAAGGCGATGTACGATGACTTATCAATTAATTTTCACTGAATATTTTAGTGGGCATACAGTGAGCACCTATTTACCATTTGTAAATTTTTGCAAAGTTTTAGTTATATACCGTTAATTTCACTTATATGTAGTGTAGTTAGAACCATTTTAGAACCAGAGTCGCTTAAAGAAAATGTGCAAAATATTTCCGAAGATTTTAGCTTACATAACATTGATCCTTAGGACTTCTCATTATTTTACTAAATCTATACAATTATCATCAATATTCTGAGGTAAGGGGTATATAAGCAATATAATGAAAACTAATGAATGAATATAATTATTGTTGAATAAGACTGGGACAATTGGCGTGAACTTTTGTCAAAAGTGGGTGAAATCGGATCAAAACTTGCCCTATCCCCCATATACTCAATAAAAATATTTCTGATTGTCTTTATACCAATTGAAAGATGTCTTAACAATATCAAGTGAACGTACAATTATATTATATATTAAATTATAGTTTGATGTAGAAAATGTGTGAAATCAGTCCATCGACTACCCCTGCTCCGCTGCACTACATGTCATAATTTTTGTTATTCTAGCAGACTGTATGCCAATATGTCTTCAGTGTGAGGGTTAGCTTCATAAAATTGAATGGAAACATGTTCTCGAGTATAATTGAGTAACGTCAACTGTAAATGCAATCAGTCCAGACTTTCCTCCAATCTGCTCTATACAATGCAAAATAACACTTATTAACATTACGAGTACTTAACGTTTTCTTAATGTGTGAGTAATAATATTTTTTATGAAAAAAATATATAGAATAAATTTGTGAAGTGTTAGTAAATATACCATAATAGTAAATTTTAGCTCCGAATTCTGTAGACGTTGTTCTGAAATTTTCCCGTTTCGTCAATTTGACCGTGTACAATGGTCGGTTACAACCGAACTTAGCTCTCCATACTTGTTAAATGAGTATTTATGTTTTGTAATGAATAGCCTGTAGTTGTTTTGAAGACTTGTAATTTTGACGGAAATAATTTCAATGAAAAATACAATTCAAATAAAATACAATTCTTTTGAAGATACACACGTACATATATAATACAAAAGAGGGAAATTTTAAGTCTCACGAGATGCCAGACGATGTAAGCATAAGATGTTCAAATTTCGCCACTGTCCGGCCATTGTATTTTAATATAATGAATAAATTATTATAATTAAAATATAACAGCCGAAACGAGTTGGGTGGACGCCAATGCTGCTGCTGATTTGCGTCGGGACCACCATCGGTGCTGTTATACCCCTAGGTTATGCGCTGGGGGTTATGAATACGCCTGCTGAGGTGAGCTTGGGTAATATTCCCATAAACTGCTAATCGCATGCATTGCCGATTTCAAGGTGATCAAAAAATGGACTATCGCTAGTGTGTCTAGAACATACAGCATTGAACTCAATGCAACGAAGGCGGACATACTATGGGCTAGCATAGTGTCAATTTTCCAGGTTGGCGGTATTTTGGGTTCCTTTATTTCTGGATCTATAAGCAACAAATTTGGAAGGTAAAAAGTCGGGAGCACCGTACATACTGTACATAAATATATATGTATGTTGATTAACTAGCTTCACGCCACTTCTTTTTACAGAAAGGGATGTCTTGCATTCAGCGGAGTTTTGTTATCCTTAGCTGGACTTTTCTTACATTTCAGCCGCATGGCTCACCTCGTCGAGATGATGTTATTCGGTCGTTTTTTGATCGGTATCTCAGCTGCGCTAATCTACACCTCACAGCCGATGTATTTGCTGGAGTGCGCGCCCATACATCTGCGTGGCAGTGCTGGCGTCTTCACACTGCTTGGCATAACGGGTGGCATTGTTTTTGGGCAAATATTTAGTTTACAACAAGTCTTTGGCAATGAGAAGTGCTGGGAATTGGCCTTAAGTTCCTACTTGATTTTTGTTCTGATTGGCTTCTTGCCGGCGCTTTCGTTTCCGGAATCCCCTAGTTGGTTAATTAAGGTGCGACAAGACGAAGAATTGGCCAGGAAGTCCTTGAAAAGTTTACGTGGAAAAAATGCTGAAGAAACTATAAATGCCGAAATTGCAGAATTGAAAGCTTCAGCCGCTGCCTCTAGTGAAATACTTGGATTTTGGGCGGTGCTGAAGAACTCAGAATTTTGCCTGCCTCTGCTAATTGTTATCTCATTTACCGCTTGTCAAGGCTTGAGCGGAATTAATGGTATTTTCTTTTATTCAGTAAGAATATTTACCAAATGCGGCTTTTCCGATGAAAATGCCACCTGGTTAAATTTCGGTTCTGGTGTGCTGAATTTTGTGTTTGCGCTCATTAGTTTGGTTTTAATGGAGAAATTCAATAGACGTCCCTGCATGCTCCTCTCAGCGGGTGCTTGTGCTCTATCATTAATCGGCTTGGGGTTCGCTTTGAAATATATTGTAAATATCGTATATATTAACATTAGTATATTCATTTGATTTGGATACTAAATTGCATTCTAGGATTACGTCAGCTGGTTCCCAATACTTTGCGTTATTTTCATGGCTTCCTTCATAATATTTTTCAATGTGGGCCTAGGGCCAATACCATTCTTTATAGGAACAGGTAAATTTACCAAAGAGTAACTTTAGACAACTAAACATTTAGAATTTTTAAGAACTCTTTGAATTACCACCTCGTACTGTGGCCATGGCTACCGGGAACTTTTCATGTTGGACCGGTAATTTCCTGATCGGTATGTGTTTCCCTCCTGTAGAGAGCCTAATTGGTCCATTCTGTTTCCTACCCTGTGGTGGTGTTTGTATATATTGCTTCTTGCTCACGTGGCGCTATGTACCGGAGACACGTGGTTTCGAGCCGTCGGATGTGAAGCCTTTGATGGCGAATGGCCTTAAATCGAAAGTAACTTAAAGTGAGGTTACAGAAATTGATTGAAAAAATATTGTATTACTGAAATCAAGTTTATTGTCTGGAAAGATTCTTACTATTTCGTTAATCGAAGAAAAGTCTTTTTTTTCTTAAAATTTATATAAACATATTACTGTTGTTTTCTATAAAAAATTATTTTTTAAAATAAAAATACTTATTGCATAATGTTAAATTCAATTCTCAAAAATGTTAATTTTTACCATCTGATTTGCTGTTTTAGTTTGAGTTCGATTCCAACTCATCTTCAATGGCTTTGATCGCAATGTTTTTCACTCTCAACAAGGTACACGGTTGTTTGTGTCAAAATAATCGACTTAGATGCATATGCAAGTATAGTAAGATTGTTTATGTACATATATACATAAATATATTTAATATATCGAAATGACGAGAATATTATTGTACTCTAACACACTTTCAAAGAGGCTTTATTAAAATAGGCCCAGTGTGCTCATATGCATCAGTTCCAAAATGGACCACATGCGTCTTTCTGAAAACCACCAGCATATAGTTGACTTCATACCATATACATAGTGGAGATGTCATACATTCAACTGGTTGTCTGATTAAATGGATAAAATACTTAATGTCCTCTTTTTAAATTTGCACAAACTTCGCATCATCACCATTATTATACAGTTACAGGCGTATACATTTGTTGCGAAGATATAATTATTTTCAAAATATTACCATGCCATTTTTTGCAATATTACCAAAATATTAAGTGAATATTTAAGCACTGACGTGCTTAAGCGGTCATTACAACAGGTGTTTTCTTTTAGTATATTCGTATAAAAGCATCCTCAGCAGCCTATAAAAATACACATGTACATGCATGGCGCATATAAATTGTGTTAACTTAAGTGAATTAATTATAAAGAAAAAATCTTTGTTTAAAAATAACGAAGTATGCCCCAGTTTGTGGTACACTGCGAAAATGTGTGCTAAATTGCCAACTGAGATTTCTTAAGGCTCCCCTAAAGCATTCATTTTGTTTTGTAAATTGATGTTCTATAAATAAATAAAGACAGTATCAAAGTTGTATAACATATTTGTAATCTAAACTATTAATTTTACAAAAAAAAGTGTTATATAATTATTTTACATATGACAACAAATTAACATAGCTGAGGTTTAAGTGGTCAATATAAAAACTACGCCACTTATTCCGAAAGAAAATGATGAAAAAGTAACTTTTTCCCTTGTCAGAAGATTATAAACTAGTGTTAATCTGCCAACAATTTAGCATTGCATCTTCCTCGAAATTCTCGTTTTACCTTCTAAATAGCAACTCTTCCTTGAGATTTAATAATATGTATATTTTCCACTAACATAACAAAACTTGTCCGGATGATTGACACTTGGGGTGATCACTTTTCTCCATGACTTTCGAAAAATTGTTATGATTTCCTAAATAAACTGTTAGAATGATCTTAAAAAACCTAAAACTTTTAATTTATAGTAGTACAGTATTAAAACAAATCTGCAATTAACGATTATGTATTCCCATAGTGAAATGTCAGTAATGTGAATTGTGTTCTACAGATGTTGCTTTGCACTTATCTCGCATTGTGTGAATCCGGAAAGTTTTTTCTCCTTCCTAATTGATCTATTTCTAAATATAAGTACATGCTATATATCGCCACCTAAAATGCAAAATAACGTTCGAAATTGAGTATCTTATTGATTACGATTCACTACTTCAAATTACATACCTAATATTACATACATAAGTATGTCCAACATTTTCAGGTTCTGCGCTCAGATATGTACCAGTTTTAACCAATATTAAAATTTTTTCACTCTTGTTCCATTTTATTTCGTGTTTCATTCACGTCACTGTAAATTTTCGAAAATGTTGTTACGTTATTTTGCATTTTAGGTGACGATATGTATATACATATATACATATGTATGTACATATATTTGTGGATCATTAGTCATTAAACGTTTAATTGCTCATTTCATTTCGTCAGCTTTCATTTCATTTCAGTTTAAGTCGCACTTAGCGTCACATGTATGTATGTATACCCAGGCACATAAATTCTCACTAAGTCTACGTAATAACTTAGTACATAAGTATGTGTTCTGAGTTGATGAGTTTTTGGCAGATTACACATCGTTTGTCGCACTAAATAATAACGTCAGCAAACTGCAGCCGACTGTCATCCAATGTTTACATACATACAAGTAGGTATATGTATATATAAAATATTTCAGTATCTATGTATGGATAAGGAGTATCGTTATCATATAAGGAACTAGTGTTAATATATACAACCTGGATCGTAAATATATATGTATACCCATACATATGTATTTGCGCATGTGCACAAATGCTAAATCATAAAAAGCAAATCATTTATTACTTCATAAAATGATTAACCTCTTCTATATTTCCACAGCACCGCATCAAGGCTAAAGTAATTTAATGCAGGCCTAGTCATATGTACGTATATATTTGGATTATACAAAAACAATATTTGTCATATGAAAAAGATTTCAATAAATTGAATCAAATCAACCAACCTTGTTCTGGGTGTTTCACTGCTTCTATGACCAACACCAAGTCCTGGCAGTATATGTATGTATAAGCATGTACAGTCATATCATATATCTACACCAGTATGCCAGAATACGAAATGTGCCGGTCTGGCTCCATATTAATAATTTTAGCGTAAAGAGTGCAGATGCGTTGTCCGGCTGTCATATGAACTCCAATATAATTCGTGATTAATTTTAGCCTAATGTCATTAATTTGTGCACTGGAAACTCCGCAATATACATTTGTATGTAATACAATAGGTACAACGTGTTTTAAGGTTTAACATCATTTGTTCGCACAACCAATATTAATGTGTATACTCGAGTGTTAAAGGGGTATTTTAAGCCTCATTAATTCCTAATTTTATATCTCATTTTGTTTAATTGCCAAATTTAGATATAAAATCTTGAGTTCACCGAACTCGGTTTGTGTCATTAAAGAGGGTTCATACTGATATCTTTCTCTAGAAATATCATCAATTGAAAGGTTCTTTGGCTTCAATATTTTGTTCAAAATGCTTCGAGTCATGTCTGTCATCAGTCATAATTTGATTGTAAAAGTCAAGCTAAATTTTACTGTCTTGTCAACAAATGTACGAGTAATTCGTTGAATATGACACCATCTCCGAAATATTACTTAAATTGCAAAAGTTCAAGAGCAGTTCCAAATTTTCTACACACAATAATCATTGCGCACTTTTTTAAGATTTTTATTTTTAAACGTAACAATGTTTTGACAATAACTGCTTACATATCTATATATGTATATAGACCTAGACGTAGACGGTAAATGATTAAGACAGATGCGACATTAAAGCTTGGAGTAATTGAAAGGAATAAATAAATAACTAAAGATATGTGGATATAGGAATATATACACAGAAAACTATATTTTAAAATTAAACTCTACAACACAGGTACTTTGGATACCAATACTAAAGCGCTGGAACACACTTGTATACCTTTTTACATAGGAAAATACTAAATACTCTTACTTCTCTTAAATCAGATATCGCTCAATGCACCTTAGAACGAAATCCCTTAGCCATTAATGGTTTAACGTCCGCAACATCTTTTCCGCGAGTTTCGGGTAGGTAACGCCACGTCAGCAGAAAACAATACAGACACATCGCAGCACAAGGTAGGAAGGCATAAGAACCCCAAATAGCCTCTAACATGGGAAAGAACATTCCAATCATGAAGTTACCACTCCATGAAAAAAAGTTGCCCATCGACATGGCCACCGAGCGCGACTCGACTTCAAAGAGTTCTGCGCCCACAAAATATGGCACGGGCGCCAGGCCCACGTTGAAGGAGAATATGAACGATGCAATGAAGGCAATGCAAAGAATAGGCAACCAACTTACGCGGTCCTATGAGATGTGAGATTGAATAACAAATTAATGAGTTGAAAATATATCTGTGTATGTCCATATTTAATAAAGCGAGGCTTGCTTTTTAATACTCACAATGTAATTCAAGGCAAAGGCCATGCCGAAGAGCGATATTCCACAGCCGCCAGCGGAAAACATCATTAGTGGACGACGTCCAAACTTTTGTACCATTATTGGGCTTACACTAGCGAATACTAAATTCAAAAAACCTGCTCCAAAATTCATCCACGTTGCAATCTCTAGCGAAAAGCCTCCCTTCATGAAGATTCTCACGGAGTAGAAGAAGATCGCATTAATGCCGCTCAATTGTTGGCATAGTGGAAATGAGCAGCAGATTACTAGTGGCAACAAGTATTCGGGATTTTTCACAACAGCCAAAAACCCTATTTTCTCGTTGCTCGCATATGCGACTAATTCTTTCATATCCGCTATTTCGGTATTCACACACTCATCGGAATTCTTTCCGCGCAAACGTTGCAGTTCTTTACGTGCTGCTGGCTCATCTTGACGCATCAAATAAAGCCAACGTGGCGATTCCGGATACCAGTAGACCGGAAGAAAACTGACCACTACAAACACTGTATAGAAGCTGAGAGCGAACTCCCACAAGTCTTCGGTGCCGAAAACTTGTTGAAGACTAAAAATTTGTCCGACGAAAATGCCGCCAGTCACGCCGATCGATGTGAAGACAGCTGCACTACCGCGTAGGTGAGTTGGTGAAATCTCCAGAAGGTAAATCGGATGAACGGTGTAGGTGATTGCGGCAGCAACACCAATGGTAAAACGCCCAATCAAGAGCATCTCCACCGAATTTGTCATTCGGCAAAAGTGTAAAAGAATGCCGGAGAGTGTCAACAGGAATGCACTGACCAGCAGCGATCCCTTTCTGCAACAACAATATTAATCAATTAGTCATACGAAAACAAAGATTTTGAATTCATGTAGATTGATTGTAATATGTAAAAATTATGACTGAACAAACCAGCTTACCTTCCAAATCTATTACAAAAACCTCCAGCTATGAATGACCCGAAAATGCCGCCAATGAGAAATATAGATACAATCGCCGACCAAAGCAGATCGACTTGTGATGAACTCAATTGCTCGTTGTAACGTATCGCAAATGCATCGAAGCACCAGGATTTAATGTACTGCAAATTAAGTAAACGGGGGAAAAATACTGAATTGAAATTGTATTTATTTAACTATATTTCTGTGCGCATATGTGTGTGTGTATGTAGGTGTGTACCTCTGCGGGTGTATTCATAACTCCAAGACAGTAGCCAACGGGAATTGCGGTACCAAAGGTGGTTGCAAAGCAAACCAGTGCCAACAGTGGTGTCCAACCTTTACGTTGCGTCTGAAAAATAAATGTACGTACATATGGATATAACCGTTAACGTAATATTTTAAGTTACAACAAAAAATCGTTAGGACTGATGATGATGTACAAACATTCTCCTCTTTTATGGATAAAATATTTTACTGATTCGACACGGCCCAATGCCTTTAATAAAGCTGTTCAACTAAGTTTTTTTTTCTACGCTAACAATATCTGTCGATTATTACACTCATTTAAAGCTTAAAATTTTAATGACTAAATTTAGTGATATAACCATTACTTCCCACTTTTCAACCCTACAAATGTATTTCTAGTATGGAAATGATTGTCATGAAATTTATCAGCCATTCGGAATTGGCTTTAGAAACGATAACTTGAGTATACATTTAAGTATTAGATCTATTAAAACGAAATCCACTATTTTTCCGTTTATCGTCTGCAAGAAGCGAACGTCTAGAACCAGCCAGCTTTGTACCATAGGAAAGGAAATGTGTTCCATCAAGACAACGCCATAAATCGATAGTGACTTCAAACTAAGCTAAATAAAATACGCAATTTAAGGCAAAAGTTATAACAGTTTTCCAGACCAGTCCAAGAATTGGATAATGGTGCATCGTTGAAATTGCCTCCCTCGTAAGCTGGTTGAACAATGCGAACCAAACTTGGTGTATTATCTTTTAATGACGCTGCTTCCTTCCCTACATATGTACCCCTATCGGAATTTATGCTACACGTGTATTTTTTTTTAATTATGGAAAGCATCAAAAGCCAGAGTGCGGGACTTCAAGACGCTAAACCTAACCTACTCCCAACTTAAGACTCTCACACGGAACTCCTTGATATATGTATGTATAGTATGTAAGGTTGTGTTATCTCATGACATAAATGGATATAAGAACTTATTTGACAATAATCCCACATAAAGTGTAGGTATTTCCATTCACTATCTGTTTTCTTTCCAATGTCCACATCTCAGACAACGAGTGCGTTTCTTTAAACACCGCACTGTCGTTCCCAATAACTGGTTTTCAAGGTCATATAACAAATTTTTGCAGACGACCCGATATCTGTCATATTCCTCACATTCTCACAATTCGTAGAGTATTTTATATGCGCTTCTGTTGGAACGAATGTTTAAAATATATACATATATTTTCGCATGCATTTAAATACATTATGATAATACAATATACGATATTTAGAACAAAAAAAGAGATCATAAATGCAATTAAAAATCGTAATTGTAATTCTACTAATTTATTTACGATAAAGGTGATAACCATTGAACATATTGCAACCGACTGAGAAATATTACACTCGACTCAAATCCCTTTCTTTATTTGCGTACATTCAACATACAAATTATGTACAATTATGCATGGTTTAAGTATGTAGTACATACGAATAATTTAAGTAAATATAATATGAAGGTATTTATTCGCCAAGTACGATTGATAGGGTATTCACTTGATCGCGGTTAATAATTTCTCAGCGAAGTTGATTGATTAGCGGTCATAAATATTTACAACATTTAAACTGTTCTTGTAAAATTAACAACAATTGTATTTGGCGAGTGCTGGTTGTAATTGTTCTCCATTTTCCACCTTGCGACCTCGCCAATTGCTCTTCAAGTATACGAGTATTCACCTCCGTCAATTGTACGAAATCAACGTTCGTAAAAACGTGAGGTCGCATGACTATGCACTCGCCTCCCCACATTAAAAGCAGACCGAAGGCGATTAATATCTGCTGCACAACAACACATTGAAATATATTCACAGACGTGTATACTAGGTATGTAAATAAACACATGCCTTTGGATTCAATAGCAGAGTTAAGCTCAGGCACGAGCCAAATTTCTAAACTGCTGATCTGGCGAGATTGCAAATATTGAAAAAAAATATACATATGGCAGAGCAAAACTGCGTGAAAGCATTAAATTTAAGAATGCACTTAATGCGTTGTGAGCATTTTAAACTCGAAACTAATTGCTATAGCTTTTAAAAGCACCCGGAAGCGCAAAAATCACAGGTGACAGGTATTTGGAAAAAAATTCTGCTCTAAGAAACGTACTGCTGTTCTAAACTATAGTTTTGTCCGAATGAGGCATTCCAGCTCTGAAACGTAGATTTATTTTTCTGCGTTGTGTCTGCGACCATGCATTAGGTGACAATAGAATTTTCAATTATTACCGCCAAGGCTTAGAGCTGAGACTGTCTGTCTGTCATGTGCACTTTGAATAAAAATAACTGTTTACTCTTACCTAAGTTTAATTGTAGAATATAGGGGATTTACTTAAGTAACTTTTTCATTTGCCATTTAAATGTGTTTATTTTAATAGTTCATTGATTTACAAACTTGTTTAAGTACTCATAATTGCCGTATTGATTATACAGATTGCATCGAATATCACTTTTGTCGATGGCGCAGGGTTTTAATGGCAAGCGGTTCTACTACTTTAATAAGCTATTCAAAGTCTCTTATTTTTAATTCAGTTGTGCAATTTTACTATTGCTTTCACATGTATATTCGATGCATGGTTCCCCTACTAGTACACTTTAGTAGAAGTAATATGTAGCAGGATTGGTTAGAGCTATGATTTAGCGCAGCATATCTAATTAGCTCATAATAATATACTTTTAATAGCTACTACGAATAAAGATATTTACGGTATGTCCCTATTTATTCCTTCCTTTACTGTAGGACGATTTCTATTTTAACATTTTCTCAAATGCTTAATTATATTAATTCCTAAGCTTGATTATTTTACATAAACTTTATGACTGTGCAAGTGCAGATTTAACAAATATTTAATCATAGCAAGAAAGTAACGAAATATTAATAAAAATCCGCAAGTTGGCTGTAGTTCAGTAATTTTGTGTAGACTAAATCCTTTCAACACTGACAACTTTCATTTGAGCACAGTGTGGCCCATCAACCTTGTACTTGTGGATTGTGTAGCTTTGATTTACATTCATTATTTAGTTTCACGCCGATCTTTCCTAACTATAATACTACAACAGGAAGACATACATATGTATGTATGGAACATACAAATTTTGTTTATTGTTATACATACTTGCAATTCAGCTTCATTTGTGTACGTTCAAGCTCAAGTGCAAGTGTGGGAGTACTTTATTAAAGCAAATTGGCATGATCCAAGTTAAGTATGTTTATTAAGAAATTTGTTAAAAGTAGCAATACAATTATGTACACTTGTGTACTAAAATAATTACGTAGTAGATAGCACGAGTAGTAGCACGATTGTGTAGTCAGGAAAAACTTGAAAACATTTAGTGATTAATTGAGTATTTTCTTGTTTTATTTATTAATAATATTGATTGAATTAGAGATTTAAGTGTTTGCAAAACACTTGAGAGCTCTTTAGAGTAATGGTAATGGAGTATGATCAAATAGTTTTAAGTATATATTGCCATCAGTAATTTTATATACATTTCAGACCGACATTGCGTATGAGCAACAGATAATATTATACTTTTTTATACGAGTTACTAGTATGTAGAGGTATATGTTACATAATAATGTACAAATGACGCTTTTCCAGGTGTTTAGCAGAGGGCTTCAAAGGTATTAACCATTTCGGAACGGCCGAAGCGATTTTTATCCACCGACATTCTGCCTTTGATGCTATTCGCCACCTGAGCATGCAAAAAATTTAATAAAACACAATATACATATGTATGTACATACAAAGTAGCGCTATATGTATATGTACATTTATTTTAAAAAATTCAATAAATTACTGATAATTGCATTTTTTTTGCTTCGTAATTTTTATTGCGCGTTATTAAGTGCTTTGAACGTGCCTTTTTGTTCTTTATTATCAATTTCAACAGCCCAATATTGTGGGCATTCTTCCCTAATAATCAAGGCTTTTATAGTTTCCGTTAATTAAAAATATGATAGTACTTAATTCGTAACCGACTGTATGAAATGAATTTTCATATTTAGATATCGCCCTATCAATGTGGTTTGGGCGCATCCCCATCTCTACGGCCTAATATTTTCGAACAGCACGCCTCCCAACTCCTCCTCCTTTTGTCTGGCGATGTGAAACTGTAGGACCATATATTTGTTGTGTAATGTGCATAAAACTCAGTTAAAGTTCTATAAAGAGTGAAAGCACAAAATATATGCTTTTGAATTTTTGCGAATATTTTTCAAACTTTAAGCTTAGCTTTTACTATGGAAGTGCACATTATATTTATGGACAAATTAAAAACAAGGATTGTTTGTGGATCTTATTATCGAAATAAAACGTTCCACAATATTATACGATATTATACGATATTATTGAAATGGAATTGTGTTGTTTTTAAGCGGATGACGCAAAAGGAGGATTGGAAACTTATTCTGACATATTCTTCGTAATTTTGCATTTTGACTTATTTTGATATTGCTTTGCGAGTATTGTAAATTTGATTATCACAAATCGACTTCTGATTTATTTCGTAGACCTAAAAGTACAAAATAATTTTTTTGTTGCCCTTAGAATTAAATCTCTGATTGGTTGATTTGTTTTGCCGCAAACAGACCCTGGCACTTACATCGTCCTCATTTTTCTCCAATTTGCTATCCATTTATGCTGGCTATTGCTCTGTGCTGATTGGGTGTTTCCTTTAGACCCTTTGGACAACTTCACTGTTTCATAAACTCTTATCAACTAGTAGTACTTCAGATTTAATCACTTTTGCAGTTGGCAGTATTTTTATTCACTATTATTATGTTTAATAATGTACCGCTTTGGTATCTAAATATCTTTTATTTGTGTATTTATGACTTTTTATATTATGTTCACTTGCGACATGTATAGATGCATATCAGTTTTTCTATTGCTAGATTTAGGTATTGTTCACTGCACTTCCGAGATATGAATGCGATCGACGCACGTTCCAATCACCTTTTTATGTTGACAATCGGTGCACCGTACACAGGTTGTTTTTTTATTTTTATTTATTTCCGCGCTTTTGTTTTTGTTGTTGTTTTTGCTTTTTAATACACTGATTCAATTTTGTCAACCTGTGAGTTCTTTCTGATTCGCGCGCCAGTAACTTCTGTTCAGCGTTAAATACGACCGGTGCGCTTATATACGAGTACCGAGTACCCAGTACCAGCTTCGGCCGATCCGCACGTAATAACTAATATCTCACGATTGTTTACTTATTACTATTGTTAGTTAACATTTACGAATATTATACGGTGCAAGGTTCGTATATTCACTTATTGATATGTAAATGTGTGCATGCGTATATCCGTATATAGCGTATGTTCACGTGTATATGTATGTATACATATCAAGCAGAGCATGCTAATAATTGAAATTTGGAAAACATTCTCGTTTATACGAATGTATTTATTGTTGTGAATGGATCTACCAAGTTGTATATGCTAGTAGTTGAGTTTTATCGGCACTCCGGAGATGCACACATGTGTTGATTTTCAGCTAAACTATCTCTTTACCATAGGTCTATTTTTGTAACAGTTTAATCCAAGTTCTGTCGGCCGATTATCTCAGTGTTATACGAGCATACATATATATGTATGTATGTAAATAAAACTTCGGTGTAACGACTTCATAACTTTTATTTATATTTTTGTTTATTGTTAAAGGGATCTATGTGATATGGCTCTGAAGTAAGCTTGGCTAAAATATGTTATGGGTTGGCAATGTTTCATCATCGAGTTCGATTGAAATAGCTGTAATGGTAATAAAAAAATACTCGTATGTAAGTACATTAATCATATTAGAGGATCGTGACAAAGAGAACTTAAACAAGCTTACATGTCTAGCACGTTTGTGAATCTCTGTGCCAATTGTAAGTTGTGTGGGTTAATTGTTAAATTCTACTTGTATATATTGCCGAACAACATAATTAACATTGCAATGTCATCAGCTTCACAACTCGGTGCCCCAATTATTTCTATTCCTACTTGAGTTCTTCGCTTCGGCATTCTGGACCACACTATCAATCCATCTAAGTTTTGGCCTCCCTCTGCTTCTGTTATGTATTTCTACATCCGCCAAGTCAAATTTGCTTAGCAAGATAGTTTTCGTCGACGCGGTAATATGGCTAGCATACCGTAACCTGTATAACAATTCTTATACAAAGTCTATAACTTGAGGTTATACCGCTTCCTTTAGGGGTTACATGGGTTTCCTCGGGCAATTTATTTTTACATATGAAAAATGAAATATTTTAATGCAATTTTTTTTTTTATTTAAAAGACTTATATTTAATAAACATTTTGTAAAATTTTCAAAAAAAAATATCAGAATGGCAGTCATTACGACGCCATTTCAGGCAGTCCCTCGGAAAAAAGATGCATCCGCGTTGCCAGCAGAACTTCTTTCAGGATCATCTGAAATAAAAATAAAAATACGTGTTTTGGTAAAGACAATAAACTAGGTATTGGACGAAGGAAAAAAAAAATGGATTTTTGGCAGACGTTTTTATAAAAAAATGCAATTTTCGATGAAAATTTCTCGACATTTTTTTTTTAAATAGTTGAATAGTAAATCTTGACAACCGACTTTGAAAACATAGTTTTGAGAAAAACGCATTTAAAGGCGGCGCACTTAGCTTAGCTAGCCTCGAGCGCACAAGTTCTGAAGGCTGTACCTCCGAAACTATTAGTAGGATCAACTTGAAAATGTAGGACAATATTCCAGAGATGTTATAGAATTTAATTAGATAAAAAAAACCAATTTTTCGAAACTGTGAAACCCATGTAACCCCTTTAGCAACCATCATCGCAGCCCCAAAAATTATGCGCAACTCTTTTCGTTCAATAACGCTTGAACAGTTTTTCACATTATTTATACTTACTCATAAGTACTTAAAGTCTTACTTCTTTGTGGTAATAATTAATACTTAAGTTTTTTCTTAAGTCAAAATTAATAATCGGACCACTGCTAATTTGGCACAGGGGATCGCAGTAGCAAAAGGCATCTATGGGTAAAAAACTTTGGAAAAGTGGGCGTGGTCCCGCGCTCTAATAAGTTTAATGTATATATGTCCCAAACCACTAAAGCTATAACGACCAAATTTTGCTCAGCGCTAATACAATAAGAACTCCTAGCGACAGATTGAAAATGGACTCCCCATATAACGGTACTGCATGCTTGTATCTAATCTAATCTAACGGTACTGTTAAAAACAACAAGAAGCGCAATAAATCTATAACTAACAGAGACTCTAAATTTTACCTCCAAGGTGGTAAGAGAGGGCTTTATGGTGTGAAAATTGGACAATGGGCGTGGCACCACCCACTTTTTTGTGTAATTCATTATTTCGGAATCCGACTAAACGATTTCAAAATTTGGTACGTGGCATTCGTCTCATATTCCTATGTTCCGGAGCGAAAACGGGCGAAATCGAATCACGACCACGCCTACTTTCCATATGACAGAATTTTAAATCCCACTTGATTCTTCCACTTTCCAATACAAGCAGCAATAATATATATAATATATAATATAACGGTTTAAAACTTTGAACGAATAATTCCTTTAGTGTACTATATGTCATCGTATGACCGAAAATTGTTCAAATTCAACCAATCAAGTTCAAGTCCATAGGTACCGAATATTTGAACCCCAGTATCTATTGTTGAAATCTTTCCTGGGAGTAGTATTTCTGTGTATCAAAAACGGGTAGAATCGAGCCAGTACTTCGCTGAAAATCGAAATATACATACATATTACATATATATATATATATATGCATATATGTATGTACATACTATATATCAGCCAATATTTGAGTTATCACAACGAAAACTACAGAACAGTATATCCTTGTGCCTAAAATAGATAAAATTGGGCGAAAACTTGATCTAGACCCTATATAACTATTACCAGGATTTCCGAACATCCGGCTGACTTTACTCCATATGATTGGTTATGGTATGTGAGGCAGAGAATGCAAAGACATAGAGAAGGTGCAGGTTCGACTGCGAACATTCGTTAGATCAGAGAATGTAGTTAATGTAAAAACAAGAAAAAACGTTAACTTCGGTTGCACCGAAGCTAAATACCCTTCACAGGTGCATTTCTGTTAGTAACTATGTCTTCAGTTTGTATGGAAGCTATATGCTATAGTCAACCGATCTGAACAATTTCTTCGGAGATTACATTGTTGCCTTAGAAAATAACATATCCCAAATTTCGTGAATATATCTTGTCAAATGTGAAAGTTGTCCATACAAGAACTTGATTCCGATCGTTCAGTTTGTATGGCAGCTATATGCTATAGTTAACCGATCTGAACAATTTCTTCGGATATTACATTGTTGTCTTAGAAAATAACATATATCAAATTTCGTGAATATATCTTGTCAAATGTGAAAGTTGTCCATACAAGAACTTGATTCCGATCGTTCAGTTTGTATGGCAGCTATATGCTATAGTTAACCGATCTGAACAATTTCTTCGGAGATTACATTGTTGCCTTAGAAAATAACATATCCCAAATTTCGTGAATATATCTTGTGAAATGTGAAAGTTGTCCATACAAGCATTTGATTCCGATCGTTCAGTTTGTATGGCAGCTATATGTTATAGTGGCCCGATATCGGCCGTTCCGACAAATGAGCAGCTTCTTGAAGAGAAAATGACGTTTGCAAAATTTCAAAAAGATATCTTATAAACTGAGAGACTAGTTCGTCGACTAGCTCGACATACTGATCATTTATATATGCATATACTTTATTGGGTCTCCGACGATTCCTTCTGGGTGTTACAAACTTCTGGCAAACTTAATATACCCTGTTCAGGGTATAATAAAGCCTATTTTTTATACATATGTATATTATATACATATACTATACATTTTATTATAAACGTTCTCTGTGACTAGTCTACGATCATCGAAACGAATTACTGTTCGCTTGTATATATATTTTTTTTACGCCTAAAAGAATGCCGGGAAAATATTATAAGTATTTTCATAGCGGCAAAAAATGTATTTAATACATGTACATTTGTGTATGCAAATACATATGCAAATATTAAACTTTCAACGGTACCAATTACACTTGCTTATGCTTGCCCGCCCATGAAAACCAGCTCAAACGTCTAGATTACCAGTGCCTTTAACAAATATACGAATTAGCAGAACCGATTGATATCTATCTGCATATGAATCCATGCATATATGTATGTATGTATTAATGGAAATGGAAAAAAATGGTCCTCACTTACGCTTCCGTGAAAAATAGCGACGGACACTTGCTAATTGAAATGATTAGTGCTCCTTAATAATAATGTGCTGTGAATAAGAAATATAAAACGGTACATTTAATATTATAACAATATCGATGTTTTTAATGGAGTACATATGTACATACATACATGTATGTATGTACATATCGTATGTATATGAATTTTGCTGCCCAACATGAGAGATATTCACTTAAATGTCTGGATTTGACCTACCAGTTAATTGCAAGACATTTCAAAATGTACAATAAATGCTTAATACTTATCGGGGAGGCATCCACTCTTTTGTACACAATACTGGCATCCGTATATATGTACATAGCTATGTACTTACATCTATTCATATGATATCAGCAAGAAGTTATGCAAATTAGCACATTTACGTTAACATTTTTTAGCTTAGTCAATATTAACCCATATAATATTTACAGGTACCTATGTTTATATCTTACTGAATTCGAATTATTTTAAAATAACGTTTTAATGCCTATAAGTAAGCTTAGATTTTCACTTTTGTTATCATCATCCTCCCGTGTCCAATCGACAGTCATTGTAATTTTTCCTTTCCCACAGCTCAGGAGCGTGGTTTTTGGTAAGAAATTTAGTGATAATGAAGAAATATTCTTGAAAGAAGAAGCATTAGTACTTATATCAAAAGGGGTATGAAATATCGCCATAATCGGTTTATCCCCCTTGATGGCAACTGTGTTCTTCTTTAATACGATATGAAGTTTTCAGTCTGTTTGGTATATATTAACAGGGTAATCTCATTATTTACAGGTATTTAGAATTTGCCCAAATACTTTTAAACGTGTTTGTCCTTTAAAAAATTATAGTTTATTAAATCATAACACTTTTTGCTAAAAAATTGTGCGCCATATATAAATATACATACATATATTACAAAAATTACTCGAAAAAATTTGCCTACTTATCTAATTTAAAACCAAGATGTATATCAGTTTATTTATCACTATGAGCACACCAACAGCGTCCATGACTTATTTCACCTTTGAGCGAAAACCCTTGGCCACCAGTGGCGCAACTTCACACGGATCTCGTCCCCGTGTTTCTGGTAAATAGTATTTCGTTAGCAGGAAGACCAGCAGACATGTCGCCGAGAATGGGAGGAATACGAAAGCGCCCCAGGCGTTCTGTAACGATGGAAAGGCCATGCCGACAGTAAAATTGCACGTCCAAGAAGATAAGCTGCCCATCGACATGGCCACCGAGCGAGGTGCAACTTCGAAGATCTCTGTTAGAAAGAAATAAATATACATATATATTTAATGTAATTAAATTTTTTACTATTGGTAACTTAGTAATAGTAACATAATTAAATGGATAGTTTAAGATAAATATGTAACTCATTTGACAGAATGAAGGCTGAAATGCCACCAAATCACGAAAGATTATTTTTCTCGACCGAACTTATAGATAATTTGTCAACGTTAATTGAGCTGATTTGTCTACTAATGTAAAGGTAATTTGCAAGTAATAATTTCAGCTCATTACGCATGATAAAGGTTTTGAACTTTCCTGGTTTTAGCAAGATGGCGAATAATGTGCCACTGCGTTTCAAACTATTCAGTTTCTGCACCTAAAATTTTCAAATTTGACTCCAACTATAAATAGTTATTATATCTATTATGTTTTAAATTTACTTTAAACGCTATTTCTGTACAGTCTCACGCAATCACGTGCACAGTATTTATTAAGAGCACAAAGTCTACAGACAAGTTATAGAATTGAATCATTCGGAAAGCAATTAAATTTTCTTCTCGGAAAACACCGCTTGCATGAATGGTCACACAAATTGACTCACATTTCTTCATCCATAGGCCACAAAACACACTAGAAGCTAAAAATAAAACGTGACTTCGTTAAAATTAAATCACGTGTATCACACAAAGGCTGTAAAAACAATGCAGGCGATCCAATTGAATTCAATTAAAAATAAACTTAACACCGAACGCCTTACTCTTTAGGTCAATAACTTAATTTCATTACTGAAACTGTGCTGTCGTATCGAATGTCGTCACATTTAAACGTTATTGTTTGAGATGGCTTGTGGCAATGAGTAAACACTGATTGCCCTTTAGTGATTCAATTAAAAAACAATATATATTATATAATATATGTATGTATATGTGTATGTGCATAAATTCATTTTGTATAGAAACTATTAATACTCATACACACATGCAAAAAGTGTATGTGAAGAGGCTTCATAATACACACCTGAGCCAATGAAGTATGGTATAGGTCCCAAACCTATTTGATAAAAGAAGATGTATCCCATAATACACACAATACACAGTATGGGAAACCAACTTGAGGTATCCTATAATGAAAATGAGTTTATTCAATGACACGTCATCAAATTTGTATTGGCAATCCACACAAACTTACTATGTAATATAAAACAAAAGCAATAGCGAAGAGGAAAAGAGAACAAATTCCGCTGGAAAACATCATCAATGGGCGACGATTTAGCTTAGACATCAGCATAGGTCCCAAAAAGGCCACAAGCAAATTCAGACAACCAGCGCCCAAATTCGCCCATTCCGCATCAGTTGTGGAAAGACCGGCTTTCTTAAATATTGATACTGAATAATAGAATATCTGTTGGAAATGATACATTACTTATTAGTAAGTTGATTCATTCAATTGTTTAATTATTTATCTCTTACAGCATTAATTCCAGACAATTGTTGACCACCATGAAACGAGCAAACAATGATTAATGGCAACAATAATGTCGGATCTTTCAGCACCGAAAAGAAACTGCTCGTTTGTACTTTAGTACTCATTTCTGCATCCATCTCATCAATTTCATGCTTAATTACGAGGGCCGCATTGGGTCCTTTGCATAGGCGACGAAGTTCAGATCGAGCCAGCTCCTGGTCGTTGCGCACTATGTAAAGGTATTTTGGGCTCTCTGGAAAATAGTAAGCAGGCAAGTAGCATACAGCCACTAAAATGATGTAAAAACTTAGAGCATAATGCCAGAGTTGCTCGGTGCCGAAAATATGGCGCAAACTAAAGACTTGTCCAACCACAACGCCACCGGTCACACCCATCGAGCACAAGACACCAAAGGTTCCGCGTAAGGCTAGTGGTGCAATCTCTGTAAGGTACATTGGTAGTACGGCTGTGGTCAGACCAGATCCAAGACCGACTATCAAACGGCCAAGTAAAAGCATTTCTACGGAGACAGCAGCGCGACAGAAAAAGAAAAGGATTGCACCCAACGTAAAAAGTCCACCGCTTATTAGCAAACAACCTTTCCTGAAATAAAAAGAATTAATTTACTGTCTGTTATTTTGAAAGTAATTTTTTTAGTTTAATATACAAACTTAAAAAATTAAAGAAAACATAATAAACAAAATTCGATAATATTATACTAAAAGCGAAAAACCTAGCATACCTCCAAGCCTCAATAATTGTATGCTTCAAAAATACTACTTTCAAACATGGTTAACATGGTATTTTATGTTGACTACTAGTAAATTGAAATGGAAATGTGAATTATGAGTAAGGGGGACAAAATATAAACATGAAGTGGTGAGGACCAATTTATACCGATATTAGAAAATATAATGTTGTTAAGAGATCGTCTCAGTGTGAAATTTTCGAGAAATCGATTTTTTTTGTTGCATTATCGGAAACTATACCTATAATAAACATACTCTTTTTCTCATTTTGAAATCAAAATTCAAATTATTATTCATTACAGCGTTTCTTGTAGAAAGGGAACAGAGTGGGAACATAGCGACTCCAATCTTTAAACGCGTTTTTCTCAGAATGGTATTTTCCAAAACGGTTTCCACTGTCAAAGGAAGAGTTTTGAAGATATCTAGTTCCAATTTGGAGAGAACATCATTCTCTATCGTGCTATGGAAGCTTTTATTTTTTTTTTATCTTCCTATTTTTTCAAACCGCCGGCATTTTGTCAAATTTCAAAAAAAACAAAAAATCTTCTGTGGCGCGATAGCGACTTTCCCACAGATTAATAATCTTTTTGAAATCTTTGTTTTTTGATCAAAACTGCGGCCGCAATCGTGGACATTGTACAGGACCTTTTTTTACGTGTCTTTTCTACAATTTATTTAACTACTATACGCTTAATAAACAAACATAAAAAAATCATTTTGTATTCGTCATGAATGTATTTATTTATTAAAAAAAATATATATTAGTTAATTCCAACATTAAAAAAAACGCGAAAATCAGTGATTTTTCGGATGGCCACACTGAGACGATCCCTTAATACTCTCATTTTTACCACTTCATTATTCGATTCTTTTTCGTTGTTATTAGCAAATCTATTGGTAAGCAACTAACCTGCCAAATTTATTGGCTGCTTTAGCTCCTCCAAGCGAGCCAACCGCTCCGCCTATCAGGAAAATTGATACTACAGATGACCAGAGCAAATCTAAACCAGAAGCACTCAGATTAGAACCGTATCGATGGTGTAAAGTCTCATTACACCAAATTTTTATAAGCTGCACAATAAAAATATAAAATAATAATAATATGAAAGCAACATAAATCGAAAAGAAAAAATAAAATTACACTTATAAACATAAATATTAACTTACCGATGCTGGAGCATTGATAACACCAATACAGTAACCCACCGGAACCGCAGCCCCGAAAGTAGTAGCGAATCCCACCAATGCTAACAAAGCGCTCCATTGTGGTTTCTACAAGTACATAAAGTTTATATTTAAATTAGACTTAAAAGTGTAACACTTTTCTGTTAGGAATATCCAATGTTTTTAATAATAGAGTCAATAATTTCCTTGATTTAGCATTCTGTTAAGTAAATTTTGCATTGATCAGATATTTACATAAAGAACGCATTGTTATGAATATTGGAACATATAGTCAACATCGACATATACTTTGATACACGGTAAAGTAAAGCTCTTGGTGTGTCCAAGAGTAGTTTGTTACGTTAAAACTGGGAATTACATCATAATGTAGATTTTTGAATTGAAATCAAATCTATGTACATACATATATCATCCTTATATGTATGTATATAGTACAGGCTTGGGCGTAATCTGTGTCCACCCTATTTGTCAATCTTTTATTTTCTAATATACTGATATTTATTGCTTGCACTCACTCAAGGCCTTTAAAAATTTAATCGTGATACTAGTTACGATTTTTTAATAATATTTTATATACATACATACATATGTATGTATGACAAAATTACTTTTGATTAAACCAAAATTGCCTTTCACAAAAATACAGATATTTTAGAACGTACATACATATATGAGGTTAAAGTAGCATCATTAATTTCACTAAGAGGCAGCAGGAAAAGCACATAACAGAAACATTGGCGAAATCACATAAATATTATGCTATAATTTTTTGACTAATTCAATAATTCAAACGTTATCTCTTGCGTAGGTAATTTGGGGTTATCTCGATGTTGATCAATAATTGTGCAGTAATGATAACATCCACGATAAATTGTTAAGATTATAAATCGGAAACACAGTACTACAGTAGTAATACATACGTACATATCCTCACCTGAAAGGCAAAATAAGGTATCATCAAAAAATTCGAAACAGAGTTTTTTATCGATTACGATTCTCCACTACATATTACATATGTATGTATCACAAATTTTAAGCTTCTGCGATCAGAAATACCCAAGTTATATTAAAATTTCAAAATAACGTATGATCAACCGTGTAAAAATAACAGGGTATTTGTTTTTTTATAACGAATTTAGCCTTGATTTATTGTTTATGTTTACTTTTATTGGGAAATGTTGATTTTCTTCTTTCAATCAAAGAAATCGTCGCCTGAAGCACATCGGGAACTCCAAAAAGTTTACGGAGGTGCTGCGATATTAACGACCGTCGCGTGAGGGAGGCTAAAAACCTTAGAAGACGGTGAGACGTTCCTTGATGACGTGTCAAACACAAGAAGTGATTGCTTCAGCATTGGAAGGTACCCGCCAAGCCATTTCAAGGCGACTACATGCACTGGGAATGATTCAGACACAAGGAACTTTTGGTTCAATACCAAAATGATTCTACATGAAAACACTCGACCTCACGTTGAAAAACCCGCTAAAACCTACCTGAAAACGCCTAAATGGGGAGTCCTATCTCACCTGTCATATTCTTCAGATATTGCACCGTCCAATTATTATTTCTTCCGTTCGATGACACAAGGTCTGGCTCAGAAGCAGTTCCACTTACGACATGGCTCGATTCTTGGATAGCATCACAAGATGAACAGTTTTAACGTAATACGTTACGTTCGGGCTTTGCCAGAAAGATGGGAAAAAGTTGTGACCAATGATGGGCAATACTTCAGATAATTCATTTGTAATCAATTCTTTACAATAAAATTTATTTTTCTTTAAAAAAAGAAATTTAGTTGCGCACCTAATATATAATATTAACATACAAGGTGCGATCCAAAGTAAACAGGACTTTTTGAATCTAGCGCCCCCTGGTCGCGCCATCTATATGTCGACTGGTGCGTTAGAATCTGCTATCTTTATCGATTGTCCAGTGAGAATTTTATGACATTTCATAAGTTGGAAGTGAAGTTATTGCGATTTAAGTGTCAGTATGTTTGTATTATCGATGCGAAAATGTGCTTCCAACAAAGAGCCAACATAAAATTTTGTTTTAAAATTGGTCAAACTTTTACCGAAACGTTTCAATTGATGAAACAAGTTTATGGCGATGATTGCCTATCCCGTAGCAGAGTGCACGAGTGGTTTCAACGTTTGCAAAGTGGTCGTGAGGACATAAATGACGATCAACATGTGGGCCAATCAAAATCCGTGATCACCGGAAATTCCATCGAAACTGTGCGTGAATTCATCAAAAATCAGACGAAATCATCACTGAAATTCATGGAAATGGAATTGAACATCTCCAAAACATCGATTTATCGTATTTTGACCGAACATTTGGGTTTACGAAAGGTGTGTGCACAGTTTGTTCTGCACAAATTGACTGACGAACAAAAATTGCTCAAAATCCAACATTCGAAGAACATCATTAAAGAGGCCAATAGGGACAAAAACTTCCTTTACAATATTGTGATTGGTGACGAAACGTGGTGTTTCCAATATGATCCTGAAACGAAACGCCAGAGTGATGAATGGAAGGCACCGGATGAGCCGAAACCCAAAAAATCGCGCATGGAGAAGTCAAAAGTGAAGGCAATGCTGATCGGTTTTTTTATGATTCCAAGGTTATTGTCCACAAAGAATTTGTTCCACCCGGCCAAAACGTTAATGCGGTATTCTACCTTGGGAGTTTTGAAGCGTTTAGTGCGCGGTATTCGACGTGTTCGGCTCGAATATCGCGAAGATGAAAGTTGCCTTTTGTTGCACGATAATGCGCCGTCTCATCGATCGACGCTTGTGACCGATTATTTGACCAAAAATCACATTTTAACCATTAACTCTCTGTTCACCTGATATGGCACCGTGCGACTTCTTCCTTTTCGGAAAAATGCATTTGCCCATGAACGGAAAGCGTTATGCAGACGTAGAGGTCATTCAAGAGGCTTGCACCGGCATACTGGCGGGCATACCGGCCAGCACTCGTTCGACATGCTTTTGGACCGTGCAAAAAGCTGTATTGAAACAGAAAGAGACTATTTTCAATAAAATAAATTGATTTTGCCGAAAAAATCATTTGTTATGTTTTTTTTAAGTCCTGTTTACTTTGGAACGCACCTTGAATGTATGCATGTGCTTCGCCGCTGTGAAAAATTGCATCGTTAGAAATGTCAGAAAAGTTATCAAAGTACTTCGTAATCAGTTAAAAATTAAAATCTTTGATAATGTTGAAAATAAAATATATATGTACCTACATATAAATATATTTTTTTTTTAATAAAAAGGTAAAAAGTATGTAGGAACAAAAACATAAAAACAGGAAGTTATGAATAATTAATAATTAATAATTAATAATAAACAATGTTTGGTATTTAGTCGACTTAAGAAGTTTCTTTAAGTCTTATTCGTTTTAATAATTAATTCTCTCAGATAACTTTAGGTTATTTGTGGATTTCTTTCGTGACTTTAAATACATAACTCCACCTAAAATGCAAAATAACGCATGATCAAAATATTCGAAATTGAGTATTTTATTGGTTACAATTTACTACTTCAAACTACATACATATGTCCAACATTTCAAGGTTCTGCTATCAGATATAATCCAGTTATAACCAACATTCAAATTTTGTTTTAGCGCATTATCCATTTTATATGTATTTAGTAGAACTTCGTTTTGGCTTCGTTATTGTATGCTAACTGATAAACGCATCGTTAATTGGGTCCTTCATTTTTCTATGCTACTTTTGGTTATTTAGGAAATATGTCCCCTTAAATGCATTAGGTGTAATTAAATAACACAATATACCGTCCAAAATATAACAAATATATATATGTATGTATCAATTCTAACATTCTTTATAATCACATCCTTTATAGAATAGAATGTGTTGTTAAGCACAAATGTACTCAAATATTTGTTAAAGAGCAGCTGAGAAGCAATATAGAATCAAAAACAGGTACAAGGTTCACATTGCATGCATATTCTTGCATATCCCCTCCCAAAACAAATTTTTCCTACAGGGATTAATGTACTTGACCTTAAAAGAACACAGCCAGATAAATATTATACCTTGAGCACTTCCGAATCCTCATGAAGTGATACCTTAGTGCCGTGGGTCACACCAAATTTCCTTGTTTGTTGTTCACAATCTAGACGATGCAGTGGTTCACTTTGTGTAGTCATATGCAACTCCATTTTTTAGGTTTGTTTTATAAACGCAAGCATGCAAGTGCGATGTTTTCTTTTGTTATGTGTTTATTGGTGAATACGAATTGTAAAACGCGTGCGAAATTTGTACTCTTTGTTTTACCTCCTCTTTGGACATGTGCCAGCAATAGCTACATTTACATACATATATTTTAAAATTTTTCAACAGAATTAACAGAATTATACAAAAATTAGGGAACAGATACGTATTTTTTATATATATTCACGATTTAATCCGCGAAAAGATTGTTCACCAAGGGAGCTTATAGTCATACTGTCGGTCAGTGATAAAGGGATACCCAACTTGTTCTGGTGTGAGAGTGCCTCAAAATTTATTTTTTATAACAGCAGAGAACGCAAAGAACTGGTTATATGTTCTCTGCTGTCAATTGGGCCATGTTCATAACGAGCTCATTCATATCAGAGAAAATCTAGCATTCCTATCGCATTCGGTAGCTTAGCTGTTGCGACTCTTTGTTAACACTACCACTATTGTGCTTATATTGTTTTGCTACCACGTGTAGCGCTTTCCAATTATCGGAGAGAACTATTTCTTCTTCGGTACTGTTCAAGGGTGAAATCATTAAGAGAACACTTATCATTACTTTTTGTGGCTATCGTTCTCTAAAAGCAATACAAAATAAACATTTACTCGCAATTAAATATATGTATACACCTTATAAATTTACTCACACATTATTCGCATCGACATATTTAAATCCATTCTATCAAGTACCGATTTATCTCAAACATATGGTTAATAAATCACACCGAACACAATTCCAATGCTTCTGTCACATATTATCCATAACTACTGCGACACCGGAATTATAAGAGTTATTTAAAAGTTTTAGAAATTCACGACTATTGCCTTAATTGTTTTGTTGTTTTATTTATTTTTGAAGAAATAAAATTTCAATATTTACAATGCCCAGATTAAATGTAGAAGTTAACATGTGTATATATGCTATAAAATAATTATTACTTTTAACATGTTTTCCAAAAATAATATAAATTTTTCTTCTGCATATTATGCGCATTCTCCCAAGACAGCTGATCATTTTTACATGTTGTGCTTTGATCCCATATTCTCCTCTAAGCACAACAAAATTGGGAAATAAATACTTAAATGTCAAAATTAAATTGAAAGCAAAATAAAAACAGTTGACGTAGCTATTGGTTTGGAAAGACTAGTCTGATAGCAAACGTAAAGCCAAACAAATTTTGTTTTTCATTTAAAATGTATTATCTTTCATATTTTTGAAAAACAAATTTATGTCTAAAAACTAAAAAAAAAACACAATTAATTACAATTCATGAGTACAAATTAGATACTTAGAAAACAGCTAAATATGCCGCTTCCCACATACGATGTGCTACTAGAGTCTACAGCAGTAGTCAGTACGGTTTTACAATTTTTGTCTGGAGTGTAAGTCCTCATAATATACATACTAGGTATCAATGGGAAAAATCGTATACATATGTATATGTATTTATTTTTCAGAATTATATGCCGTAAATACATACAAAAGAAAAGTACCGGCGAATCATCAGGACTACCTTTTATTTGTGGATTCCTTTCGTGAGTTCAAATACGTATATTGTAGACATTACATTAACATTTGTATTTGAATAACGGAATTATATTTTTACTTACATATATAGAACTTCATTTTGGCTTCGTTATGGTATGCTCACTAATGAACGTAGCGTTATATTGGTCAATATAATTGGGTCCTTCCTTTTCCTATGCTACACAATGATATACTATATTTTCTCTGTAAACAAAAAGTCCTATATGCGACAATTTGGCTTTGTATTATGCATTTTGTTTAGTGTTTGGTACTATACTAATTTGGTTGAAATCGAAGCGGAAAAAGTTCGTATTATGGGTACGATTTTAAAGTGTCTATTAACATTTAGCAATGCAAATAATAAAAGTTTACTTATTTTTAGGTCTGGTCTGCAGTATTGTTACAGTGTGCTTTTTTGCAGCTCCTCTAACAATGCTAATTCATGTGATACGTGTAAAGAATTCAGAAAGTTTACCCTTTGCACTGATTGTAATGACATTTCTAGTGTCCATACAGTGGGTCATATACGGTGTCGTCATATCAGATACTTTTATACAGGTTTGATTTTTTACATTTGGAATTTGATTGAATAATGCATACACGTAATATAATTATCTTATTTATTATTAACAGATACCAAATTTTCTTGGATGTTTACTTTCAATGCTGCAACTTTGTCTATTCGTTGTATACCCACCTAAAACCTATTCTGGCCAAGGCTATCGCTTGGTTGACCAAGCTCCTATATTTTGAAAGCAAAAATATAGTTGGCATCTAAAATATATTAATCGTCGTTGTAACGATGAAACAAATAATTTTATGTTTGAAAACATAATGACTGTATTAAATATTTTTAAAAGTAAAACAATAAATTTATATATTTAATTAAATACGAAATATATATTAAAATGTTGCATTTACTTAAAAATTTAAAAATAATTGCTCATATTTAGATAGTGCATGCTATGGTATATTGTTTAATGAAATTCCAGTTTATACGGTTTGATTATTTGTAAAGCAATAATATACATACATATATTTCGCGTGTGCTTTAATAAACTAATTATGCTAATAACCATAAGGAGTTTTTACTTACATCTGTCTTATTGTATATATTCGAGACCATTGTTTGTTATAAGTACGTAACTGAAACTATTGAAACTATGTGTGTGCTCTTCAGAACTAGCGGTGCTGAAGACTATTGTTAAAAACAGTTAAAATCCAAATTCACACGACAATAAATCTTATCTAAGAAATCGTTATCGATTTCATACTACATGGAATTTTTTATTATTCAATAACATATTAATATACAAACCACAAATAAACAGTATAGTCCTCTTGTTACCTGTATGAATGACCACCCCACTAATTTGATGTATTTCATCATTTAATTATATTGAGCCTTTCTAATATAGAGGTACTTCAATAGATACCATCTAAAATATAGTGAATATGCTATAATAACATTTAACATTACCTAACTACATGATGACTGAGCATTCATTTTAAGTGATTAATGAAATAAACCATATACCCCCTCGAATTGTAAAACGAAATTGTTATCGGAAATATGATTATTATTGAGGTTTTTATATATTTGCTGATCTAAGTAATCTTTTGATAACTATTGGCCCCAACGAAAGGAATGTTTATATTTAAAAGTATAAAGCTCTAGGATTTCTAAAAAATAGATATCAGAAGCACTTATTCAGGCCCAAGCACATCATTGAAAAAATACTAAACTCTTCATTATACCACTTCTACACTTCGTATTTGTATTATTTAAACATTTAATAATAACGAAAAATATTTAGATTAGTTTAGATTGGACTGATAAACGTGGAATGCACCATGACCTTAGGTCTATTGTGCCCACTCCTAAATCACAAAGACTCACCTACCCCCAGCATATTGATAAAGTCCGATAGACTGCGAAAGGTCCGCCGCGCAAGAGCCCCATGATGCGAAATTCCCAATTCGGTCCGGTGTTGGGAAAGCTCCGAATTCACTTCCAGGCTGCAAATTATTCAATGGAAAGTGGCAGATCTTAGTTTCCTCACGCAAGCGTCTTTTGACAACCCACAAGAGTGATGCCAAGTAGCACCACCCATGGCGGTTGGGAGATGCCAAGAATACCTTGTAGCTTAAGCCCCTGCACCACCTCCATTCGCATAGGAACGAACAATATTTAGAAGACTATTTTTATATTTTATCTTTTAATTATACAATTTGAATTGCTCGGAAACGGAAAACATATATATATGTAATACTACTGATGATACAAATGTCTAGTCTAAACCACATTAAATAAAAACAGAAAATATTTTAACAAAGAAAATGCAACCTGTCCAATATTATGGTGAAATTGTAAATATACCATGATTTATTTCCACCACTTGTTTAATGTGTCATATTAATAACGTCAACATAAAAGAATTCGTCATCTGTTACTATTGTTATTTCTTTGTTCAGGAAAAATAATTGGCACCGCTGAGATAGTTTCGTAAGCAGAATAATGCAAGAAAATTGTCCAGAATTGTACGAAGAGGTAAAACTCTATCGGAATGCACGGGAACGAGAGAAATATGACAATATGGCTGATTTGTACGCAATCATCAATACTCTTCAACAGCTTGAAAAGGCGTACATCCGTGACTGCATCACCCCACAAGAGTATACGGCCGCCTGTTCCAAATATTTAGTGCAGTACAAAGTTGCTTTCAAGCAAGTTCAATGTGATGAATATCCCAGTGTAGATACATTTGTAAAAAAATTCCGATTAGACTGCCCTGCAGCTCTGGAACGAATAAGAGAAGATAGACCTATAACAATTAAAGACGATAAAGGAAATACATCCAAATGCATAGCAGAAATAGTTTCATTATTCATAACTATCATGGACAAATTACGACTCAAAATGAATACGATGGATGCTCTGCAGCCGGACGTAAAAGACTTGGCTGATAATATGAACCGACTTTCATTGATTCCGAAAGATTTTGATGCCAAACAAAAAGTTGAAACTTGGCTTAGCACTTTAAATGACATGCAGGCCTCTGATGAATTGTCAGAATCACAGGTTCGTCAATTTCTATTTGATTTGGAATCGGCTTATGCTGATTTTACTAAACTATTGCATAGTCAATAGCTACTCCGTATTTCAACAAAGTACTTGCAAAAACTACGCAGGAACGAAATTATATTTGCAAAAGTTAATCTCATAGCCGTTATAAAAATAAATCTTATTTTGTGAGCAAATTATTCAAAACTAGTTTGCTTACATATTCATTAAACAGCATTTTAACGGAATTTAAAAATAAATATTGTACACATATGGTAATAAAAGTATAGATAAAAATCATAAAATTTCATAGTTTTTTGAAGTCTTGTGTGTTAAATTTTAGAATAGCATCCCCGATTTCGGTGTTAAAATGGGTATGAACGGATAGAAGAGGTTCCCCTGATCAAGAAAAAAAATATATATAGTTGCCGCTGACTTATGGTTTTTAAGACATTTGCATTTAAAGTTAGAAAAATTAAACTATTTAAAATGCGTGCTTTTCCGATTTATAATGAATTTTACACTCATGTTTTTAACTTTTATATTCACTAACACTTCGCTAATTCATTTCTAACCATTTATTTTATATTAAATAGTGCAAAAAAATATTTTTTTTTTATAAATTTGAGCAATAATATTGGGTAGTAGCCGACAACCATCCATTCCACAGCGACCACCACAATAGTTTAGCAGACAGGGTATTTTGTAACTTTACATTTATGGGGGATGTTCAAACTAGCAAATAACTGCCCCGATATTACAACACCGTTGTGTTTCTCAGCTGATATTTATATTGCAACATTCTTGCGTCCAATATAATGCCTTGCCTCGAACACCTCGTACGTACATACATCCAATTAGTGACCGCCACCTCAGGTTTATTCCTAAAAACTTGTATCATGCAAGAATAACATGGTATTGTTGACGTTAAAGATAAAAACAACCAAATTTTAAATTTCGACTTCACCGCGCATGCGTATGAACTATGCGTTTGTTGTGTTTATTTTGGATTTAATCGTATTTTGTATTTAATTTAAATATTAAGGTTATTATATAATTATACATATAGTTTAAACCGATTACAATATTTAAATTTTTATTTACTTTTTGTTATTTCCTTTCAACTGTGCCGTGTGTGTGTGTGGCCTCTTCTCCACTGCTGTGTATTACTTATTAAACACTCTCTTTGCTTCGTAATAGCATTCTACACCTAAGTGTTATTTTTTCTTTATTTCTTTCAGTTTTATAATTTATTCGTGTGTATGAGAGTGAATTACAGATGTACGAGTATGAATGTGGGTTTGTGGGGTAATGGTTTTAGGGCATACCTTTTTGTTTTTGTATCTTAGTAAAGTACAATTTGAATAAGTGGATTGATCTTAAAGACGGAACTTCGCTACAACGTAGGAGTGGAACATACAAAATTTGAATCCTCGATATTATGCGTTTATCTTCTATTTATACTAATATACTTGTACATAAGTATAAATACATACATATGTGTAAAAAATAATAGGATAGTCAGACAGACAATATGAAAAATTAATGTGTAATGTATGTGGTTGTGGACACGCGGTAGCATGCATCGGGAACCGATTTTTAGCGCTGATTGGATGATGTTAATTAATCGGAATCGAGTTTCATATACTACAATCGTAAACATATATGAATACGTTAATGCGTGAGTTTAGGGTTTCCTCTTTACGTTCAATTTTGCCCGGTCCAATAAGAAGGCGAGTAGCCTTGCTTAGCAGCCGATTTCGATTGGCTACTTGTTTGCTGCCGTTGGCCCGTGCTATTCGAATCCTGAAAAAACACAATCAAGCAAAAGTATAAGTTTTAGATATAGGAACGCAAACAGTGTACACGTTTTATTGCAAGGCTCTAATGAATTTATTTCGTTAGTACACATCTTACATAATATTTATATACATATAATATTATGTATATGTATATATTAGGGTAAATCAATTAACTTTTTATATTTTTTCCCCGGACACATGAAAATTTCGTTTTTTATGTTGAAAATTAATTTTTTACTTTAACTAATTTTCGATTTTTCACGTTTTTTTTTTTGAAGGCAATTAAACTTTCGACAAAAAAGGTCTGAAATCTGATGTCAAAAGTGTGTTGTTGCAGAGATATAAGCAATTTAAAATGTAAAAAATAAAGATTTTAATGAAATTTTTGAAACTAAATTTTTCTATAACTTTTCCTTAGAAAGTTTTTCAAATAGAACAACAGTTCAAACAAACGTGAAAAATCAAAGAGAAAGTACTTAAAGTCAAAATTAAGGTCTCAAATTTTCAGGGAATTTTTTTCAACATTATATGTCCGCGAAAAATAAGAAAAGTTTTAAATAAAACACCCTAATATGTATGTATATTATATGTAGCAGTATTACTAATACAAAAAAAGGGGGTATTATATTTCCAAATATTTATTATCTTGAAATTTTCATTCGATATCCAGCAGCCATTTTTAAACAATAATAATTTTATTTTGTTAATTTCGTCCTTAACGCCATTTTATATTTTCGATTTGTGAAGCTCTGTGTGAATATTGTACAACATTATTGTAGTGGAACAATATTGCGTATATCACAATTATTTTTATTCAACTTTGCCAGTTAACATTAAATTAATTATCAGTAAGTAATCGGATGTATTAACACATTTTTTATTCATAAACGCGTAAGATTACAATAGATAACAAAATTTAAAAAAAATTGTACAGGAAAATTATTTAATATTATAATAATTTAACTGATATTCTAGAAACTTACCCGGCGGGATGAATTATGAATCCTGCCGTCCATCTAACGTTGTCCCATAAAAAACCAAAAGAAATAATAAAATAATAAAAAAGTTTTCCATGCATTTGGTTTTAATTACTGTACTTAAAGGAAAGATTGATCGTGAATAAATTGGTGTTCTGTTTATTATATGGTACTTCTTTATTAACTTCAGTGATTGCCGTTGTATGATAATAACGAGGAAATATTAGCACATTGTATTATTTAGAATAAATTTGGTTGAATGCAGTTAGAAACCGAATTCGTTTCTGAGGAATGTTGTCTGAGAATTTCGAATATTATATTTAATCCAGTAAGGATTCAATCAACAGGAATTTGGAAACGAATTAACTATATCTTTAAGTAGCTAACAAGCACTAAAAGTAGAATTTTTACGTAATTTAAAATTTGCAATGGTTATTTGATTATAAAAATAACTACGAACATTTGCATGTTACTTATATTCCAATATTATATACAAATCTTCATTTTTTAATGATTTTCACCGGGCAAAGTTAAATTAAAAATATATAAATGACAAAATAAAAATTCCACTTGAATAAAGTGTCTTATGAACACAGCATACAAGAAAATGAAATAATTTAGAATATATAAATATATGTGTAGTATACCTATTGGAAAATTAATTATGTGAACATTTACTATAACGTAAGTATTACTAAAGTCATAAATACATTTCACATCAAATGTTCACATCTTTTAAATTCCCCTGTAAAACATTACTAACTTAGCTCGAAAAAATTTACCATCCATTTAGAGATGTCTCCAATAATATAAATATTAATATAAAAAAATATTATACAAAAGTTTTAATCGCATACATTTGTTTATGAGTGTGTTAAAAGAGCTTAGCTTTAAGACACGTCATGGGCCTACCAATACAAGGGAATAGATGGTCAAAAAAGGGCCGTTCCCGCGAATGTCGGTCTCGGATTTTTAACTGGCCAAGAAGTGTCAACAACTTCGTCAAAAATAAAGAATTCCTAGTCTGATAAGTCTTTTAATACACACTAAGCATTTGTTTCAAATGAAACTTTAAACAGGTAATATAAGATTACGCTAATGTAGAATAAAACGGGAATGACATATTCTTAAAACTTGTTCGGTGTAAGGATTCAAAAAAAAACAAAAAAAAAAAAGTAGTACATTTGACATCATTAAATCCTAAATTAAATTCTTATTTTGATGGAAAATATGTATGATGCTTTTTTTATAATAGAACAAATCGGGATACTACCATGAAAAGAATAAATAAATGAGGGTGTAATTATTTTGATATCAGTTAGAAATTATACATAAATAACTACGCTTCTTAGCATAATAGGTCTAAACAGTGCTTAAGTTAAAAAAGTTTATTGCTTATTACATTACCTGATGGATTGGCTGATGAATCATATTGTGATGACCAGCAGTCGGCATTGGCAAATACATGCCGTACGGCTGAGCTGAAGTTCCACCAGCTGTCTGCGTATTGGGCATATTGAATGGTGGCGGAGTGCCCGAATGGAAATTTTGTTTCTCATATGACTGTTAAATTATAAACATTCAAATACAAATTTGAGCAATTTACAAATTTTAAACGAACAAACTTACATTGACTTTATTCAGCGCAACATGTCCCTTACTATACATGGACGATGTTATGTCCGAGCTTGATCCGGTTTGTGGCGGGTTCGCCACATTTTGTGATTTCGTTTGCTGATTTACGCTTGACGGATAAGCGCCCTTTGTATAATCCTGCGAAGCTTGTGACAATGCGTCATAACTTGTCGAACCGTAACCAGTGCTATAAGAAGGCTTTGGAAATTGGCCACCAGACGCTGTATTAGCAGCAGGAATTTGCTGCTGTCATAGAGATAAAAAATCAATGATAAGATTGGATGCCGCGATTCATAGTTTTCCATACATACCGGATAGATTGCTGGTGTGCCATACTGAAAACTGCCAGGCATAACGTTTCCACTATAGAAGTAGTAAGGAACATTCAGCATGGGACCGCCCGAGCCTGCTTGCTGTGACATTGTACTTGATACCTATGTGTTTCATGTAAGGAAAAATTATACAGATTCGAAAAATGTATTGAGTGCCTCATATTCTTACATTGCTAACTGGGCTAGAATTATTGTCCGTTCTTGTGAAACGTGCATCAGTCATGGTAGAATATGCTACGGAACCCAAATTATCTCGGCCGGTGCCCAAACTAGTCGGAGTGTAGTTGAGATCGTAATAACCTTGCTGCAAATCAAACATAAAAAATATAAATTTCAATGCAATTATATTGGTACCATAATTATAAAATATGCGACATACGAAAACCCAAACATGATGAATGAAACGAGGCACCGCATTTAGCTACGATATATAAACTTATAAAAATGTGATGAATGTAATGATCATTGTAAGGAACTGTTCTCTGGGAGATTATTTTAATATACTATATATTGTTTAAAAAATATTTATTTGTTTAAATATGTAAAAGTCAAGCGTTAAACGACGAAATCGTAGGTCCTTATGGCCCGCGAACGAATAATAAATACATTGAAGCAAGCAAACAACGGATGCTGCTAATTAACTATCGAATTTACATTGTACGCCGGCGCCTCGTTTCATTTCATGTTCTTTATTTACAAAAGAAAGTGCGATGCAATAAAGGCAAAATATTACAAATAAGCATTGGGATGGAGCATTAGTTTCACTTAAATCATATGGGAAAAGGAAAACTGAAAAATAAATTGAACAGCAAAAATGTACAATAAATAGAAGTTAGCTTTCACCCAGAATTTATGTTATACAAATTTGTTACAAAAAAAAACGTCATATCCGATCACATTAACGACGTGTGCAAACCATGCAACCGTAATTTTGTTTTGAAAGCATTTATGAGGTTATACCCATTAGAAATTTTGTTAACCATTTCAATACCAGATGTGATGAATTAAACAGCCAATTGTAAAATAGATTAGCAAAGAGGATGAAAAATAGTTTTTAATCAACATTCATTAGACTTAAAAATAAGTGAGTAATTTTGTGAATATCGATGTATTTTAAATTTTAGTTTCACAAAAAGAAAATGAAGAAGTTATTTTGGAAGGTGCAAAAGATGATAAAGAATTTTTATGTGATTTGGACCACAATTAATGTTTATGGAGGAATGTATATTTTGCAAAAATAATTAATGATTGAACACCTATAGAATTATTATCTTAAAGAAATTTTATGGATGTTTGTGAAATTTTCTTTGGATTGATTGATTTTTCTAAGTTTTGCATTTTCTCCATATGTGAACTCACCACGTGTGGCACTCTCTGTTGCATCATTTGTATATCCTCGTAAGAATAAACTGGTTGCTGATAGAATGGCAATCCAGTCTGAATATATTGACTAACCATTTGGATGTTGGGCACCATTCCGCTAGCGCTTGTCTTATTTGAAGACGATGATACTGACGCGGCCGCAGCTGCTGCGGCAACCACAGATGCAGGGTTGCTGCTGCTACTACTACCAACTCCACTGCCACCAGAACCGCCACTACCACCACCGCTAGCACCACTTCCCCCGCCGCTAACAGTGCTGCTACTATTCGTATTCACATTACTGTTGCTAACACTGCTTACATTATTACTTGCCGCCACGCCCGAGCTGTTGCTATTCACATTCGAGTTGGCTGTAAAATTAAAAGAAAAAATCATATTACTATAAATATGATAAGATGCTTATTTAACAATGCCTACAATTAACCGATGAAGTCGCATTGCCCGACGAATTAGCAGACACTGTCGAGTTCCCAGTTGATCCACTATTGCTTGCCACATTACTAGATGATACACTAAAATGAACAATAAAAATAAATGTAAACCACGCATTTGTATGCAAATACACATTACTATCATTATGTAAAAATGTTTGGACATATATCCATAATATTTAATTATTGAAAATGCTTCAAAATTATTCATATTAGTTTAAAATACGGCAATCAGTCAATCAAATAGTAATTTAACTCATTACTTACCTCTCGTAATGCGAACCACTAGACGCTGTTGCCGCATCCTTCAATTTCGCACTTGTACTAAAGTTAGTGTATTGAGAGGACGAAGTGTTTGTACTACCGGCGAACCTATACAATAACAAAACGGTAACAAAACAACAATATCTGTTAATTACCAACATTTTTCCTACAACGTTTACATTTAAGTGCATAATAGAAATAATCAATAAATTGTAACCTCAGTGAATGGTCTGAACCATAAATAATTTGTGGAAAGCAGAGTACATGTTAAGGACAAATAGCACTACAAAGACGAATTTAGAAAATTAAAAATGCTGAAAACTTTGTCGCTGCAACGAAACAGCGATGTTAGCTATCCTTTGAAAACCCAGCCTACATACAGGTATAATTTATTGCTTCAATACCCTTCACCTTTCACATAACAATAAAAATAGTATTTAAACGTTTTGCAACTTCTATTTTTATTTTTTTTATTTTTATACCTCGAAGGAAGATTATTATATTTAGCTCTAAGTTTGTAATACCAGAAGAGAACATCGGAGACTGTCATTTTAGTTATGCCCGTCCGTTTATCTGTATATACACGAAATAGTCTCTCAATTATGAGATATCGGTTTTCAAATTTGCGCAGGTCCTTTTCTTCTAAGCGATAAAAATCATGTCCTTGTATGGAAAATTTTTTATTTGACAAGATATCTTTAAGACGGCATGGAATATTGTCAAAAGCAACGGTACAATCTCTGAAGAAATTGTCCAGATCGGACGACTTAAGCAGACTCCTACCATACATATTAATCGATTAAAATCCAGTTCTTGTATGGAAAACTTTTTTACTTAAGAGGATAGATTTACAAAATTCGGTCTAGATTATTGAAATTGATTGAAATCAGGCCGCTATAGCACATAGCCAAATAAGTCTTTATTTAATTTGAGAGCAGAACATAACAAGTTTTATACTTTTTCTTAAATATTTCCTACATTTTTACATAAACTCCTATACAAAGTTACCTACAAAATACATGTTAGTTTGAAGCAACTATGAAAAGAATTAGTATGGTTAACGCATAAAATTTAAAAAAAAAAAACTATATAATTTAGTAGTATTTGCATCACAAATGCAAATGGATCATTCAAAATTTACTTACCCTGAGCTATTTGACAGACCAGTTCCACCGTACACACTTTGGCTGGACTGGTACGCGCTTTGCTGCGTTGGGTAGCCGGTAGACAAATATCCGGTATTTGTATTGCTACAGCATTAGATTAAGGTTGTCAACAAAAATTGTAAGCGTTAAAGCCAAAGGCAGAGGGTTGGCGGGCGGGAAGAAAGTGAGAATTTGATTTGGGATAATTGTTAATAGCAATCAATTTTATAAAACGAAACTCAAAAAGCAATCATACGTACATATACAAATGTAACGAAATTATATACAAACTAATACAAAATCAATTCAATAACAAAAATATGAATACTAAACAATGGTCAGTATAATTATATAGGATGGAAAGATAAATTTGAAATATCGAATTTTTAGCTTACTTTGCATTGCTGTTGCCGCCGCTGCCCCCAACTGCGGGAATGTTTTGTGCTGCATTTCCACTGCTACCAACGTTTACTCCGCCCCCCGCTACTGAATTCGATCCCGTTTGCGCACTCACTGCCGCTTGTTGCTGATAGGAATTCATCGAAGTTTGCTGATACGAACCATATGATTGAGGTTGGTACGTATTTGCAACAGAAGACTAACCGAAATGGTAAAAAATTATCAAATAATTTTACCGATTTATTATTATGTATATATGTATATGCAAAACTATTTTATTTATAAATTCAATGGAAAATTTGCATTAATTACCTGTACATTTGCATAGCTACTGCTATTGTACACTTGCCCGGCAGCAGATGGCTGATAAGCATTTGCAGTCTTGTTAGCTACAGATACACCAGTTTGGTAAGCGCTCGTTGGATAGCCACCGGTTGAGTTCGTAACACTCTGTGGCTGACCGTATGGGTCGCTTTTACTCAAATCTAATGTGTGATTTGTGGTGCCGCCAACAGAGGAGGCACCACCACCTACACCAACTCCATTTCCACCGCTGACAACCTGCTGTTGTTGCTGTTGCACAGCTGCTGAGCCTCGTTGCGAGTAGCCAGTTGATAATGCCTCACCCTATATTTATTTATTTTATTAGATTCGTAATGACAAAGATAAAAATATTCATTCTTACAAGTTGTGTACTCTGTAACCCTGCCGACAATGAACTTTGTTGTTGTTGCACATTGCTTTTGTTTTGATAATCTGTTGACACATCCTGTTGCGATTGCACCAATTGCTGTTGCGATTGTGTCTGCTGTTGCTGCTGTTGACTTTCAATCGTCACAGCGGCACCAAACTTTTCAGGCAAAGTGTCGAAAGAATCTTCTGTGCCGAAGTCAAGGCCTCCAAATTGAACATCCAGGTAGCCAATATTATTCAACGTATCTCCTGGCATTTCCACAGCGGTCGATGGTATCTAAGACATGGATATAATGAATGTATATTCACCTCTTTCTGAAAAATCATTAATATATATTGTTAACTCACCTTCGAAGGCGGTGGTAATTTGGCACGTGCTCTTCGCACCTGTGGCTGTTGTACGCCACCTGAGAGTTGTGTTTGATCAGCGCCAGACACGCCCAGGCCACTCGTTGCCGCTGGGGTAGTTACAGCAGCTGAGCCAAATACGTTTGCGTACGATGTCGGGTACTGCACGGCGGCCGCATTTTGTGCATACGACGATGGTAACTGCTGTTGCTGTTGTAATGGTTGTTGCACAGCTGTGGCTGCAGCATTCTGCGATGTCAAAGAATTGAAATACTGAGATTGCTCCACGGAAAGTGTTGCCGAAGTTTTGATTTGCCCTTGTGGCTGTTGTTGCTGTTGCTGCTGCACTTGCTGAACCAAATTTGCAGCCGCTGTAGCAGCATTCGAAAACGTATCCGCTGCACTGCCATACGGAGTGTTACTAAGACCCGTTGCCGTCAAATTACTTGAACCAGCTAGCACCGGCGGTTGCTGCTGCTGCTGAGAAGTCAGTGACTGTGATTGAGCTAGCTGTGTGTTGGTCACTGCTGCACTATATTGCATCATGGGAGTTGTGGACGTCGAAGCCGACTGCACAACTGAACTTACAGTTGAGCTTTCGTCATTTATGCTATTATTACCACCAGACGGACTTGATCTTGCAATACCCACTGAGTTGCTAACAAGTGTATTCATATGAGATCCTTGCTGCTGCGGCGAAGTTGGAGTGCCAACCAAACTTGAACTGCCCAAGTGATGTTCCAATCCGGGAGGTGCCGATATCTCACTTGTACCACCACTTACCACGCCACTCATACTACTAACGCCACCACTTACCACACTTGCTGCCGTCTGATTTGGCAGATTGCTTGTGGTAAATACTTTACTGTCTTTAAGCGAGCCCACATATTCTTCATTATCCCAGTCACCCCAAGCATCATCTTGCATTTGTTGCTGTTGCTTCTCAGCGTTCTGAGCAATAGTATTGTCCCATAACTCTACCTCATGGTGATCTTCATTGGTGCCAGATCGAGAATTATATCCACGTTCACCGCGACTACCAGTGCCACGGCCACCAGCGCCAAATCGACCGCCACCCCGACCTCCACGACCAGCATAACCAGCTCCACGGCTACCACCACTCCGACCACCACCGCCACCTCCACCACCTTCTCTACGACGATAGTTGTCATTGCGATCATCACCGCCACGTGAATCACGTAAATTACGTTCATTCTCACGAGCTTCTCTGCCGCGCCCTATACATCGTTTAATAACTATTTAAGTACAGTGTGATAAGCATACATAAATTCAATAAAACTTACAGCCCCGACTATCGGTGCCGCCGCGTCCGCCACGGTTACTACTCCGATTACGTGATTTCTCACGTCTGTCAGTGTTTGCATTGGTGTCAGTCCATTCTCCATCACCGCCAGCACTTTCTTGACCGGCATTTGCAGCTTTGTTCTTTTTCTTCTTCGAAGATGTCTCAAATGCTCCCTATATATAAAATAAAACCGTCAGCAACTGAATATCATTAATAACACAATTAAATAATTAACAAACCACTGGAAGTGTCTCGAAGAGATATACAACAGCACGTTCTAAATCGTTATCACATTCATATAATGCGCAACATACTTCCTCTTCAGAACGTTGAGTCATCTCAATAAGTGTAGCGACTTTTTCGCGCATTTGCGGATCTTCTGATGTGTTACTATTGGTGATCTGGGCTATACGTAACTGTTCAGCAGTTGGCTGCAAAATTAATTTAAAGTGAAGTGTAATTATTAAAATCAAATTTAATTGTAGCTTACCTTTGGATGCGATTTTTCTTTTTCTGTCTTTGAGACATCTGTTTTTTTAGTTGATGTCTGTAGGGCAGAATCCCCACCTCCACCACCTCCACTGCCAGAATTTGATTTTTTTTGGTTGCGACCCCCGCCGCTATTTCGATTTTGTGTGCTCATATTTATATGTACACTGTATTTACAAGTAAGCTTTAGAAACAAAACATTAATAGGGAAGGGAAATATTTTCTGTTAAATAAATTATCAATCATTTAATAAATTATCTACGACTAATCATTAATATAACTAATGCATACAATTTTGTTGGTTTTAAAGAAAACCATGTCCAACTAGGAAAGATAATCGATGCAAAAAATAATAGGAGGCTGTTAAGGATATACCAAAAGTAAAGGAGGAAATGAATTAGATTACTCAAAACAAGAGTGAGTCTAATAGTAAAATTTGCTACATTAAATATATGTATATATAAAAAAAAATAATATGAAAATCAAAAAATATTTTTTGTTACAATGTAATGAATTAGTATTGCAAAAATTGCATGTTAAACATATTTACAAAGATATTTTTTTAATAGTATTCTTTCAACTCAATTTAATGAATGGTGCGCACCACCGGCATCATTTCCTACATTTTAACAGACACACGCATTCATGTTCCCACGCCGGTAACAAATCCATTACTCTCAACATGCCACATTACAATAAATACCAAATATACTCCTAGATAATCGAGAAAAATATTCGTGTGCACATGCTACTTGTCATCGATGTTCTGAGAGTTACACTTCAACACAAAATGTTTAAATTTTCTAAATTTTACTTCACGAGACTTTCACGCCAGACACTTTTCTTTCTTTAACTATTATCCTTTTCTAAAGGACTCCAATATATATTTTTAACCAAATAAATAGTAATCCTAGATATAATTAATTATCGCAAACAATATATGATAATTTAAAATTATTATTTTAGGTCGAAAATTACCTTTTATTAAGCGTAAAACACAATAATTGCACACACAAGAAATTGATTTATAAAATTTTGCTCGACACGTTGTTGCCAGCCTACTCAATAATTTGTTAAAACACAATATTTTAATTGGGCTTTATTTATAACCTTTTCTTTATAATAACCAAAAATATATAATTGATATTTCTATGCAAAAACTTTTAAATTACATTTGAAATCAATCAAATCAAAAATAAAGAAAATCATTTATGATGTATTGTAACGAAAATTGTATTTATAAATATAGTTGGCAATAATGATCACTTCGGCTTTTCATTCCCCCAAATTTCCGTTCGGCTTTAATACAACGACTCAAAGACAATACTCGTCATCCCGTTTATACTTCAACGTTGTTCTTTCTCTAACCTATCGTTTTTAGTTTATTAATCTTTCGCTCAATATTAAATGAAGCCGGATTTAGTATGGCGTTTAGACATAAGTGTAACTTAACATTGACAAAAAAAATTACAAATATAAATGCCATTTCAAATTGATCCTTAATATCAAATAGTTTATTGATTATTTTTCTCATATAAAATCAATTTTTACTTTTACATATGCATAGCTATAGCGAAACAATTAAGAACTAAGCAATCCACCACTTAACCGGTAACCCCTACACATAGCCGCCCCTCAAATTCATAAATTGAGCGAAATAGCACTTTTACAGGTACTTACTAAAGTTATGGTAGTAAAAGAGAGCACCAGCTGAAATACTTTTCGATGCGTTTTGTGCTAAAAGTAGACGACAAAGCAAATAACCCGAGTGGAAACATTCATATTGAATTAAACGAGAACAAAATGGAGTATGTATGGAAAATTTTTTTAACCATCATATAACAATTCCTACAATATTTTACACTAGCTACACATTATTTTAATTGCTTATGGGCATATACTTTCAAATGTCAATAATAATGTAATAAATATATATTCGAATATGCACTATGGTCCATGTGGATGAAATTCATGCGACAGGACGCCATTTCAATGGTATTGCACAAGCACACATTTCTCTTTCGCACCAATAATTCGACCATTAGTATAGGATGAATAAGCATTTCATTTGTAGCATTCACCCCCAAAAATAAAATATTTGATCTGGGTGCGAGTCACACACTAAACCAACTAAACTATACACATAAATCATGCAAATATTGATAGCATTTATTCAAATTTAAAAATGTTTAACTTAACACACATTTGGTTCACTAATTTAGGTAATTTAACACCAGTATTTTACAAATAAATTGCTGAAAAACGCTAAGCAAAAACACCGTACCTGCAATTGTGCCGTCTTCTTCTAAAGAAAACCTGCGTTGCCACTCTTTGATATTACTGAAATATCAGCTACAGTGTACTGTGATTAAACCAAACGCAGCACTAACAGACCAACATAATTAAGAAGGAAACTACATAAATCGCGTATCCGAAAAGAAAGTTTAAAAGCTTAAATTCGAATATGCAACAATGTGGGCTAGTCAGAACAATTGCTTTCCGTGTTTCTCTGATATTTCATATTTCGCCTTCGTGTGTTAATAGTTTTAGTACTTTTAAATATACATACATATATATATTCTATTATATTTTTTTAAGAACGAAATACATACATATTTAATAAAAATAAAGGAAGCTGATTGTCACAGCTTCGTTTTATGGGAACGTACTCATACAAAATAATTCAAATTTATCTGTCGAAGCAAAACGAAGCGAATCAGCCATGAGAACCGTCGACGCATTCAAAGGCTCATTACGCTAATGTAATCTCTAGTTAGAGCGCTATTACACGAGGCAACTTTTGTTGCGGCAACTCTTGGTTTATAGGCGAGGGGGCGACGAGGAGAGGAGAATCGCGCCGAGTTTCCAGTGTTCAGCAACTCGCTTTGTGTTCTTATTCGTAACAGTTCGCTGCGACGTTTTTCGGCATTCGTGTTCTTTCTTTCGTAGTACATAGTTGCATTTGAGTATCTTTTTTTGATCTTTTGGTGAGTAATTTGGAAATATGTATACAAATATGCATAATATAATATAAATATTTTAGAAAATGGAGTATGACGAAAAAATCGAATTAATTAAAGATATTGTGAAATGTATGGAGGAAGCCATACAAATTGATTCAGACGATAGTAAAAAGGGTGATATATCTTTGTTTTAATAAATAAAATGTATTTCTTAATTGACAGAGCTGATTAATATATGTGATTGAGTGGCCCAAATACCTATAAGGAAAAAGAAACGACAATGGGTTAAAGTTAAGTGAAAGAGAATGAGAAAAAAACTCGAACAGAGTTGCGCAACACAAGTTGCTCGTGTGAAGGTAATGGGCGACAGCAAAAAAGACATCGCCCGAGAATTAGCAACAAAAGTTGCCTCATGTAATCGCGGACTTATTTAGATTCAGGGCAAAGCAAATAAATCTCCCAAATTGTTGTAAAAATATTTGTTTGATATCAATCCATAATTTAGGGCATTTATACATGTAAGACGTTTTACAAAGAACATTCACCTTTTAAAGAGAGGTTTCGTAGATTAAATTTTTACTCAATCACGTTGCCTAGAAAATATATTTAATGGCTACACTGCTGCAAGCAGCTGATTCGTTGTCAAAATATTCGTATATTCGATTACATTAATCGCTCGTGTTTTCGTAACATTCAACTTAAGCAAGTTCCAATATAACTTTATTGTACATTAATTATAAGAACTAAAACTAAAAAAGATGTCATTATCTCCATCAAGCGGCATAGGGCGCTACTATAAACATTCTGCTAAAATTATCCGCTTTGTCCGATTGGGTTGCACAAATCGTCCTTTCTACCATGTTGTTGTTATGGAGGTAAGCATCGCAAAAAAAATATAGTTTGGTTTTTATTAAAGTGTGACATCTTTTGTAGAGGCGAAAAAATCAACACCAGCCAGTAATAGAACAAGTTGGTACTTATGATCCAATGCCAAATCAGAAGGATGAACGTTTGGTTTCGTTTAATTTTGAACGTATCCGCTATTGGTTGGGTCGAGGGGCTCACCTGTCCACACCAACAGCAGAACTATTGGGTATTGCAGGTTTTTTGCCCATTCATCCACGCACTTATATGACCGCCTGGCGAAACAGGCAAAAAGTTGCCGAAGATGGAACAATTGAAGGAAAGGATCCAGTTGAAGCGTAGAAATTATTATTTATTCGTCAAATCTAGTGAAATAAATGCTAAAATGTATAAAAAAATGTGTTTTAATTGATAGAAATTTACACCTTAAGATAAATTGGTACAGTAAAATTCGAATTTAGTCCCAGAATGAGGTGCACATAAGACACCCTATTAAGGATGTTGTTGTAAACATTCCTGAAGAATATCGGGGAATGGTGCCGAGTTGACAGTCCTTGGTCGGATAAAAATCCTGGTCCATTCCGGTTCCGACTGTAGTGGGAACGGCCTGTTAGCGATTCTGTTTAATCGCCAAAAACACTACAACAACATGATGAGTAATCCTGGAACAATATATTAGGAGCAGACGAAGTACTCTACAAACATGTGTTTCATTTAAACTATGTACATCAATTGGCCCCAAATACAAAACAGTTTTATATTATGTTTTCAAGCAAAAAGCCACCAATTATTTACTGTTATATTTAATTTCTTACAATAAAAATTTTGATTCAAATACAAAATTTTAAAAGCAACGAATAGTGATGATAATCTACAGCTTAGGTGCATAATAGCAGTGCAATTACTTCTTTTATTGCGTACGTATTCTTAAGACATTCAAATATTGGACTTAAAATGCACAATACACATGATTTTTCCGGTTTATACGTAGCTCTTGTATTCGTGATTTCTAAAAACGGTATACTAAAAATTTTATTGTTGATTTAATTTAATTAAAAGATGTGGGCTCAGAAACTCCGCGAAGCCATATATAAAGAAATGTTGCCATGTGAAATATTTTTTACTATGTCTTTGTTCTTTGTAGTTTCCGTCTTTGTTTCATACGTTTTTTTGTTGTGTCCCTCCTCCAGCTCCCGTTTAGTTTACATTCTTACATGAGTTTACTTTTTCAGGATATGCAAGCAATCACCTCAAGTAAAAAATAATGCTGCAAATTGCCTCCAATAATTTAATCTTGTTTGGTGATACTATGAATAGAGTCCTTAGCTTTTGCTGCCACTTTATCAATAAATTCGTCAGCAGCTGGAAAACGAAAGATATGTTTATTATTATATATTAATTAAAATAAATATTACTTGTATGTTAGAAATAATATATTGTGATACGTTTATATGAAATATGAATATGAGTGGTAGTAAGCGTGGTTGTAGTACAATTTTGCCCACTTTTCCAATTTTTATATTGGCTCGTATAAAGTTCTTTTGCACCGTCCCGAATATAAAATTTAATGTCTCTGATGCATTCAGTTAGTGAGTTAGCGTACTTTTAGTTCTTTTCATAAAACCGTCATATGGGCAGTTGGCGGGGTTATTAGCTAATTTCACCTATTGTAAGAGATGTTGAAGGGATTTGTCCTATACAAATTTGAGTGATATAGCTTTAATGGTTTGGAAGATATATACTTTAAGCCACGAGGCGAAGCCACGATAATATTTCAAAGATAAGAAAAGATCCGTAATATGATTCGTTGTACAAAATTATATTGTTTTGTACCATGTCATTATTTTCGGCTTAGTTATGGCAATTTAGAAATTTTCCGATTATTGGCGTTTTGTGGGCGTGACTGTGGTCCGATTACGCCTATTTGGGAACCAGCAGTCCTCTGCACAGTGGCAATGGCGACTACCGCAGTCGATGGAACGATGAGCTGTAAGAGATATACGGCGACATTGACATAGTTCAGCGAATGAAGAGATAGCGGCAGCGGTAGCTAAGTCATCTTGTCCAGATGAAAGAGTACACTCCAGTTTAGAAGGTTTTTGAATCAGTAGAGAGGAAGGAGAGGAAGACGAAGACCTACACCCTATTGGTGAGATCAAGTGAAGAAGGACTTGACTCCACTTGGTATCTCGAATTGGCCAATTTCAAAATATATTAAATGATTTGAAATTCACCAAATTTGGTATAAATTTTGTGCATTGTCTACTTTTTATACCAAATTCCCCCTAATACCTTTTCTGCACAATGTGTTGCTTTCGACGTTTTTCATTAGAGTTATCAGTTTTTTTTAACTTTTTTTCAAAATCTTTCCATTTATGGTAGAAATTTAGAAAGAAATGTTAATATAGCTTTAGAAGTTCGCGAAACCACGTACACTTTTCAACAATTGTTAAACCATAGAGACAGCTCCCTACTGATAACTATCTATACTAGTTTCAGGAATTACAAATAATATTTAGAACAAAACTAATATACTCGCACTCGCTGCAACATGTTGCGAGTGTATAAAATAAGAGAAAAAAATTACCTCGGTGGTGCTTCAGAAAATATGGGCGTACGACGCTGTGGTAGATGACGAAGGAACCATTCCTTTCGATAGGCAGCATACACCAAATTAAGAATGCGCACTAAAAAATACAAAATAAAATAGTATGTATTGTAATATCTCAAATATTCTAATAAAAAACAGTTATTCAAAAAGGGACTGCTATAGTAATATTTTTTTGAGAGTGTTTCATTTTTTGTTTTATTCTGAATTTGCGAACAAGTCAGTCATATATTCGAAAATCCTGATATTCATTATATGGGGAGAGATAACTCACATGTTGTCCGATATATGCAGTATAGTCACCAGGAAGTTCGAAAATATTTATATTAGGTATAAGGGGGCTCATGTAAATATTGACCCGAAACTACAATCAGGAAAGTATTCTCTCCAAAGAAATGGAAATATTCCATACACTGAACAATATTTTCGGTCAAAACTCAACTATAAGTACTAGGGTCCACATATTCGGCACCTCGGGGATTGAATTTAATGTCTCTGGCGTATTTAGTTATTGATTTATTGCACTTTTAGTAGTTTTTAACAGTACCGTTATATGGGGAGTGAGCAGGATTATATTTCGATTTCATCCAATTTTACACTCTCTGTAGGACTTATAATATTTTTCTGGCCGAATTTGGTTATTATAGTTGAAGTGGTGTAGGGGATATGTACATACATATATTAAAGTTATTAGAGGGCGAGACCCCGCACACTTTTTCAAAATTTTTAGCCCAGAGTGATGGCTACGAATTCAATTTTCTCAGCACATTTTATATGATAAAATTAATTTCTTGTTTTTACTTAAATTTCAATATATTTCGTTATTTTAAGTAAACAATAATTATCTCATGTATTTGTAAAAAATTTAACCATTACATATTGGAGGATATCAACTATGTAATCATAAAAAATATTAATTAAACGCGGCCTTAAAAAAACAAACATTTTAACCGTTTTAGTCTTCTGCAGAAATTTTAAGTGACATTAAATTTGGTCCGCTACTATTTTAAAGATTTTAATGATGTATAAAAAACTGAATATTCTATTTGAAATCGCAAAAGTATAATTTAAATATGGCACTCACCTTAAGCAACCAGTAAAAAGGTATGACCGAAGTAAGAAAACCGGAGAAGTATTCAATTAATGACAATATGGCATAAGTCACCCAGTAAATTAACCATCTAGTATCATCCAATGTTGTACTCGACTCTATGGCATGTATGGAGATGTAAGCAGGATAGGCAACGCCAATTGTATTGCACAGCAATTGTGCACCATACCCGAAAATTAAGTACAAGGCACAAAATGCAGCAGCGCCTGAAATATTTTTGTATAAGAAATTATTAGTAACTAACACTCATTCAATATGTATCTGAAAGCAGATGTAAATAAAATAAACCTAATTTTTTGCTTTTATTAACCAATTGTCATAGTTGTATGCTCGCGATACATTTGCAAAAGCTTTTCTTGTAACGGCTCGAACATTTTCCTTGTTGCTTGCTGACGGATAGCGACAAATTAATTTGATCAAGGGATTTCTGCGAATTGCAAGAGTATTATATTGGCACGGAATTCAGAAAGCGTCTAGTTTTCGTATAAAATATTTTCTGTAGATTTTCATCTGTGAAGATGAAAGTTCAATGAGCTATAATATAAACGAACAGTTGTACTATTTCACCGCTAATTAAAATTTCTTGTCTGCTTTGCCACGTAAATACATAAATTAAATGTGCTTAACAGCCGCTTGTCAGTAAAGTGTAGTGAGCTATTGAGCTAATGAATTGAAAACGCTTTTGTACAGAGAGAGAACAAAGGTAATATTCATGATACCCAGCCAATTGTTTTGTTCATCTTATTGATAGATGACAAAGAAATTCAATCATTATTATTTTTCATCAGTTTAGCAATCCGAAAAAGAAGTTTTTCAAAAGTCAAAATGAAGATTGTTTGTCCCATTATTTTGTATTTCTATCCATCTGATCTACATGTTTGCAATATTATTCAAATATTGAAATTAAATTTACAGTTAATAGATCTCATGTAGAAAAAATTTGGTAGACATTTGTATATAATAAACAAAATAAAACAATCTCTCTATGCATTATTTATATACAAACCAGTTCCAAATGTAATAACGGGCTCACTGAGAGCCTTTATATGCTTTTCACGTCTTCGATAATTTATAAAATATTCCCAAATCCACATGTTGAATATCTTAATCTTAATGTAAAACTTAGATTCAGCTCTGCATTTATTTCAATCATTTATATTTGCAAAATAGCTGGGTTGTATCAAAAACACCGAAAATAACAAATTGGTAATGATGAATTGTCAGTATACTCAAAAGAACATTTTTTTGCCACGAATTTATTTATTTTTAATGGGCTGATAAACACTTATCACTGTGACGTCAACCAATTGTAGGGTGTTACCGATTTCATATGCACCTATCGGAATAAAGATCACAGATACGAACATGTGTATGAAACATAATAAGCGAATTAAAACACATCGCATTTAAATAAATTTTCTACCTTACTATATTTGCAGATCTTTTTACAAGAAATAAGAGAATGGAGAAATGATCAAATTATGAGTAATTCCGTTTTAACCTGTAAAAGTCAAGTATTTGATGTAAAAGAGAAATGTGAACAAGAATGGAATAATTGGAATTCGTGATATCAAGCTCTTCATGCATGCGATAGCTTCTAAACGTCTTTTTAAGATATACTTTCTGTACAAAAAATTATATTTAAATAAAAATAGTACTATTTTTAATTATATTACTGTCTACGTTGACAATGACGTAGACATAACCATCGTGTCGTCAACCAAGCGGCAAAAACAAATCGGCTACATCCTACTCACCCAAAAATAAATATAATCTTGGAACGTTTGTTTTTGACTCAACAATTTCAAATGCTTGTGTCCAAGGTTTGCTTCGGTCGTTGAGGGCTTCTTCAACCGATTTCCGGTATTTTTCTGCTAATTCCTGAGCCTTCTGTGCCATCTTTAATTATGAAAAATTTTGTTGTTTTCAGTCGCTATTTTACTGCTTCTTATCTGCCAGGGAGTACGATGCTTCCAATTTTCCAAAATCTAACTTTTCTTCTTTTTTGACGTTTTGCTTTCGCACAGTTTCTATTGACGTAAGCAAATGAAATGCCAACAGAGATGTTGAAATTATTATAATTGGTCTGCTTGAAATTAAAATGGAATAACAATTTTGGTTGAATATTTTAATATTTGAGTTTGTAATTATGGCGAATAAATTGATACTTTAGCAATATTGAAGAAATAATGTTTGCTCATTATTTGAGCATAATATATACGTTGTAATTAGATTACTTTTAAAAGAATTTATTAATGATTTAAATTTACTTGAAAGTAAACATTTTCTACCTAAAGAAAAAATGTATGCCTGCAAGTACATTTCTCGATATTATATGGTACCATGAAGCGTTAAATGCACTTTAAAGTGTTATATCTTGTGTCGAAAAGAAAAATTTTCAGTCATAACATTTAATTCGGGCATGAGAGGGTTAAAACAACCAGTAATTTAAACAAATTAGATCACAAACAGCTCTTATGAAAATAAAAATTTGGGTTAATTCCGAAACCGAATCGGCACTGAGACAAATTGCTCCAATTGACAAAATTTGCTTTCAATATTTATTTGCAAAAATATTTATGTATATTATTTTATTCTTGTAAGGTGCCGAATTTTGGCTATGGTTAGTAACGATAATGGCAAGATTTATGTACTGTGTACTGTGTATGTATGAACACAGTCTAAATAATTGAAATACTTTCTAAATTAGTTCATTGGCATCATAAATTGGATAGATTGTGCTATGCTCTTCAAATAGTTTTTAAGAGTTATTGGATCTTACTAAGATTAAAGAACTCATACCTCATATGACGAAAGGACATGTCTATCAGTTTGACAGTGGTCTTCGAAAAAAAGTTTCAATATATTTTTGCAACCATTCACACCCAAAAGTTTATAGAAAACAAGCAGCTATGAACTTTATGAGAAGATTCCAGAAGAAAGCAAAAAGATTTTAACAAATCTAAATTTATATTTTTTATATACGTATAATGGCGTGCCAAATATAATTACAATTATTTACATTCACAGCACTAAACTCTTTTTGACATTTCGAAGGGTAGAGATTATTCAATCAAGAATATTGAGGTTTCTTTTTTGTTGACATTCTGTATATATGAAGAGTTGTATTCGCATAGGTCTAATTAAATTGCAACTACATAACATGCTTAGTGTTATGCGTGAAGATTACTAAATATCACATATTGAACCACGGTTTTAAAATGGTCGCGGAGCATTTTCTTCGTTTTCTAGCGCTGTTACTATCATTGTTGACCATCATTTAAAAAAAGTGGCAATACATTTAATTTTTTGACAATCTAGTGCTGAACGCAATGACCGCGACAGACTGAAGCAGCACGACAGTGAACTGAAAATGGCGTCGTGAAGGCTGCTACATGAACATTTGTAAGAAGGCAGCAACATAACAATGGCCGGCATGTACACAAAACAACGCAGTTGTCCATTTTGTATGCACACAATTTCGTTGTGGCCATACTAATACCTTTCACTTCAATGAAATTTTGATATTTTGTTCAAAGTGAAATTTTTTATGCAAAAAATAAGTAAATATGTTTTTATGTTCTCTGGAATATGTTGAAGTTAGCGAGAACGACAACTGTCGGCCTGCAGTCGTGTAGTCGTGCAGCTGCCAAAATAACTGTGTGTATAAGAACGTATGTATTTTAATATTTGACAGATGTCGTTTGCATTGTGTTCAGCACTTGAGCGATAAAACTAGTCATCGTCTGAACGCATTCTCTGGCGAAAGGATTTCGTACCGATCGAGAACACAAGTGTGTCGTGTATTGCTACTTTAAAGCAACGAAACAACAATCTATGTGACAAGATCTCTAATAGTTAACTATATGTATGTTTAGGATAATTCAAGAATGATAGAATATAAGATTACGACACTAGTTTACCGTTAGTTTTTTCGGTTTAGCTCGTGACAATTCTTACAAAAACAAATACATTGTGCAACAATTTCGTGACGTAACTGTTTTGCGTTGAGAAGAATAAGCATAGAAATGCATACAAATTGTAAACACTTTTGGAAATTCCCAAAATAATATTAATTCATTCGTCTTTGCAGGAAAAATTTCAGTGGAATGTTTAGAATATTGTTGCGAGAAAAGATATAAGTAGTTTTAGTTTTATACATTAAGTTAATTTATTTTCTTATTTATATTAGAATTATTACTAATATAAATATCTGTTTATGTACAATAAAAGAAAGACTGAAATATCATAAACACAATTGATTTAATCATTCACGTTATTTGGAATAAGTTGACGATAGGTTAAAAATATGTTACAAATATATCTTCAATATAATTTCACAATTCTTTTATCATAACTTCATAAATCTGATACATCTGAACTTATAATATACATATGTATATATTTATATACAACACAAGAAACGTCTTCTTCATTTGAATCACAACTTAATAGACAATTTTATTATCAATAGGCCGATATATTTCTTTAGAAATGATTCAAATCTTTTCACTGAACAATATTCAATCGCTTCACTAAAACTTTTCATTAAAATCGAAAGAATTAATAATATTTTGCGATTTTAATTTGCAAGCCATTTGACAGTTTTTCACTCTTGTTCTTCTCAACACGGTACTATGACGTTTCGTAATGGCGGTCGTCGTAATCACAGTATATACAGTAGAAAACCTTTTCGTGGTAGCTTTCTGAGGGGTGAATAGCAGCCATCTTAGATTTTCAGTGGTAGCAAGGCAGTGTTGTATATATTGAGGAGTAAATAAGAGGCAAAAACTACAAGTATTGTAATTTAATCAAAATCAAAAATGATTTATATGTATATGGTATCTTTTTATTAATAGATGCTTTACACGTCATAGTTTGTCATATTTCGTCCTTAAAACATTGATTTACTGATAATCAGATATTTAGCAAGTAGTGAGTTTTTATGTATAAAATGTGTCCCTGGTGTTAGATTTCTCTCGGTGCAGAATTTTCTACGGCTGTGTTCGTTTACAAAAGCTGCTGTTTTTCTAAGCCAATCTTGTTTTTTAACTTTAAATTCGCTTATTTCATTTAAATAAGTTATTTATAAAATTACGTTCTTATATCTAAATGCGAATTACAACTAATTTTTAGTTGTAACGGCTAACCAATTTGTTTATGCCAAAAAATAGCTTACCACCAAGGACTGTATCTTTTTGCATGCAAAAGTTAAGAAATTCTTGAAGCGTGTTTAACACTAGTTAAAAAAAAACAACTTGCATAACAAGTAATATCCCAGTAAAATTTAAGAAACATGCTAAGTTATTCAAAATAATCCCTTAAATAATGTAAATACTTGCATTCATAATAACCATTAAAGTGTAGCTTATCAAACTTTAAAATTTATATGTAGCTTAAATGCTAAAACACCCTGATTACTATGAAAGTAGCAAAAAAAGTGTTACACAACACCCTCAGATTTTCTAGAGTTGAGTATATGTATGTAAAGAAAACAAATGTTTATTACTGTATATACTGAGGTCGTAATCTTTTATTCTATCATTCTTGGGATAATTGTAATTTAAGGGGTCAGTAGGGTAATCTGGCTTGTTTTTCTGACATTTTTTTTCATAGAAATGTTTATTCTACAATAGAACTTTTTTTTAGATATGTATCATGAGGTATATCGTGGAGTATATAAAAAAAATTTTCGGAATTTTTTTATGACATCTGCGTAGAAATGGCTGGGTGAATGAGATGCGTTTTTTTCACTGGCGGAGACGATTTCTCATGTTTGGATCATCTGAAACGCAAAAAACCAATTTATTCTTAAAAAGTGTGTGAATGGTTATCGTCCTTACTAGAATCATGAAGAAATGTTGATAAATAAAAAAGTTTTTTCAAATTTTTCCCCATGTTTTTTTACATAAATTTTTTCATAACATTGTCAATAAATTATAAAAAATATAGGGACGATAGCCAGGCGTTTTGTGAACATTAAAAAAAAAAATTATGCAAATCGGTTGAGTAGTTCGACCGGAATCACGTCCGCCAGTTTAATAAAGTGTGTTTTGAGTTAAACGCCTTTAGAGTTTAGGGTGTGCACTCCGAGTGCTCCGAACGTCGAGCGGTATTACCATTTTTGGACCTTTTTCGAAACCTTCGAATGGTAAAGTGGGTTTCTACATTAATTCTAAGGGTATAAGGGAACAGAAGATGTAAAAAAATGTAAAAAAGATTACCCTACTCACCCCTTGAATATGTACATATGTAATAAACACACACATTTATGATTTCAAATGAAATAGAGCGCCTTAAAAATCGCTGTCTCGAAACCGGTTTTAGACCCATAATCTCTTAGGCAAAGTTGTTCAGAATGATCCGTAGAACATTTGCCGGAAACGCGATTTTTGTGTTTTTTGATCCTTGTAAATCAACCCGCTCTAATACACACATTCATATATAAAACAGAGATATTTATTGATCACTTGACACAATTTTACAGTGCTAATTTTTACATAATACAACTCAGTTTAAATTATAGACATCTCTCTTGTCTTGATTCCTTTCGTCCTTATAATAAGGCAAAATATATTTAATTATTGCTGCAACAGGGTATTCAAAAAATAGTGCGAAAACAAAGGCAACGGCTTGTGTCAATACAAACGCAACTACAATCTGGCAAATCTGTAACAAATGTTTTAAAATTGCTTTTAACTACATAATCGATGTACATATGTTACTCGTATACGATTACCAAATAAAAGCGATTTATATAAATTGGTTGTCTATAGAAACCGCCAATTAAACGTAGAACGACCAAGTGCCAAAGAAACGCTTGATATGATAACTTGGATAAAGTCCGGAGAACTGGACGACGGCAAAACTCGTACACGATCCCTGAAAAATCATTTTACATTAATGAAAGGAAATAAGATTGTACCTAGGTATTTGTGTGACCCACATCCTAACTTCAAGCACATGCCTAGTATTGCCGTGCTGCATAATAGAGCCCACACATTGCGATAAAAACTTGCAAATAAAGCTGTCCAAATGGATGGCTCGTCGATTTCGAACGACATAACAAATGCGGCAACAAAAATTAAACCAAAACCTATAGGAAATATTAGCCACCAACTCAATTCATATTTTAGTAAACCACGATATTGCTTCGAATGGTTTCGTAACTTCAAATATAATTCAGCAGAAATTACGCCGAAGAAGTAACCGCCAATATTTGTGTAGAACGGTGTATACGCTTGGTAAAAAGTTTCTGCATCTCGAAAAAACATATAACGGTAGTTCCTATTATTGGAAAATACATACATGAAAACAAATAAGTAATCAAATGTAAAACTTTAAAAAGACTCACTCTGGATTTGTATGGTATATTGGTTTTAGTTTCAAAAAGTAGGTTATAAATCCCGTTACCGAAAACATTAATAATAAAAGAATTGAATATACAAATAGCCGTACCTTCGGAAATCTGAAAAATTGCAAAAATAACACATATACATACATACATAAATATACATATGCTGCTATGTAAATAATATTGTATTTCATTTGATTAATATATTTATTATATTTTTAGTTTTATTAAATATAGGTGTAAAACGGTACGAACTAAAACGGTTTTAAAATTAATCTGCCAATATACATATATCATTTACTTACTTGTTTATAATGATTAATATTATAAGGAATAATTCAAAAAGTTGCATATCGGCAGCAAGGTACCATGTCTGATGTGAGCACTGAGTACGGTGTAAATAAATTGCATATTTGATATACATATGTATGTACATACATATATACATACATGCATATACATATGTATGTACGTAACGAGAAAAAAATAATTGGATGTAACATTAAGATAATATTAGTATATGTATGTATGTACATACACTCTCTTTCAAAAGATAATTATTCACAAAAAGTAGGTTCTGCCACCACAACTCGCGACAAAACACGCGCTCGGCTTCCACATAATGCCTCCAGAATGGTCCATTTTGTAGCCGCACAAGCATGGTAGAATTGAAAAGAATCAACATCATTAGAGATGGTAGAAGCCTAAGCCAAATTTCTTCCAGAATTTGAATAAACGTATTACCCAGATAAATAAACAGAATTACCTCAAATATCGATGAAAGAATATTTTCAAATATATAACAACGCAATCTATAAGGCTAGTATTGCTGGTAACAAATTTTCTTTCGTTGAAATTTACATAAAGTAAAAAGCCGCTCATTACAAAAAATATTTGAATTATTGCTGCTCCATTTTCCAAAATGGCTGTTTCAGGATGATAAAAAAACGTTTCATAAAATTGCGGATTATCCACTTGCACAGCCATGAAAAGTATCAAAGAATGTACGAATAACACCAAAAATACTCCAATTACACGTAGGCCATCGAAAAACCGGAGATCTTCTGCTGTTTGGCTGCGACTTTTTGAGGAATCACAAATATGATAAAAGTTGCGACATATTGAAAATGAAACCCATAGTTGGTGCTCTGAAATGTTCATAATGTTATGTTTATCTTGTTATCTGGTTGACTGTGAAAGAAAAGATGTGCTTAAGAATGTCTTCGAGTTTTATATGGTATATGGTTCCAGAAACAAGAAGGCACAAACTGCAAATTTTCACGTCTTAAATAAAGAGCATATCCATTTTACGAATAAATCAAAAAAAGACTAAAACTTTCGGTCATATTTGAATAAACAAAAATTAGGTTATGGCATTGATATCGCTAATTCCTGTACATACATACATACATATGTATGTACGTCAGAACTAGAGATTACTTGTTAAAGTTGAGGAAAATGCTTAGCTTAGCATAATTCGATTTGATATAAAAATTCTTTATATAATATATTCTATTCTAACAAACAGATACAAAAATGTATTTTACAAGTAAGGAAGAGGAAGAAGAGAAGAGAAAAAAAATGCAACTTACACACTGACCGACTTATTCTTCGTAAGGTTCGTTAGAAAAACGGGCTTGGGGTAGTATCGATCCGATTTTATCAATTTTAACCAACACTACATACAATTAACATGTCACAGACTATTAAAAAGCTCCCAATGTTTCATCACCACATACAATCACCAATCATATGGAGTAATGCCAGCAGGATGTTCGAAAATCCTGATGTTTTCCCGATTTTATCCATTTTAGGCACATAGATACATTGTTATGAGTAAAACACGCTCTTTTAATTTTCATTGAGATAACTCACATATTGTTTGATATATGAGAGCTGATTTCCGGATTCAACCCATTTTTGGCACACAGACATACCATTGTCAGGAAAGGATTATCCCTGAATTTCAATTCTACCATATTTTTCAGACATTGACTGATATTTGCGAATAAAAATCAACTATATGTTCTGGGGTCCAAATATTCGGTACCTAGAGGCTTGAACAGTATTAGATGGATTTGGACAATTTTTGCTCTTAAGGTGGCGTACTTCAAAGGCATTATTCATTACATAGATATAAATTATTACCTGAACATTGAAGTGGAACTTTATAAAATTCGTTGTTTTGTTTACTTAAAATTTGCGACTTCTTTAAACGATAGTCATACATAGTAGAAAAGATCGATACCAAAGCAATGATAGCAAGAATTGTATAAACAGTAACATCTAAGGAGTCTGAAATTATAAAACACAAGTTTTTACATTTCGTTGGTACTATGATCCAAAGGGTATAATTACCATGTTCCAAGTACACATTCGCTTCTTCGCAGTATTCGATGCTCGTACGCAATTCTAATCCAAAGTTGTGGTGAAAATCGTAATTAAGACAACGATTAACCATCTTGTCATATCGAATACGATTGTCAGTTTCTCGTTTATGAACATTCAAATAATAGTTAACTAACTAAAATTTATTTTGATATTATGTGTGTTTGTACACAATGGACGAAATATTTCAACTAACCTCAGTATCGCGAATAGCTCCATTTTTCACTAATTCATGTTGAGGAGATGTTATCGCTCCATGTAATAATTGTTTACAGCGTTCTAAACAGACCCCAAAAAATAGTCGATCATGACTGAAATAATGTCTTCTGTCTGTTGAGAAACTTGTGATTTGGTTCCATAGTCTTGAAGTCTCGTTTTCTACTATTTCTGCATAAACAACACAATAAGTCGCCCTAATATTGGAAGTGACAGTGTCCGATTCGAGACATCGATCATAATCATCAAATTGATAAAGCGGAGGCATCTGTCTGTAAACACTCACTAAAAAATTAAAGACCACACACATATGTAGATATATGTACGTATATGGTATGTATTTCTGGAGATGTATAGCTTACGGTTGAATTGGCCTATCACAACAAATAATTTGGCCGTTAGGAAAATATTCACAAGTACGAATAAATTAAAGTAGTTCATCCTTACAATAGCTTTTGGAAAGCATGTACAAAATATTGCAAGCTTCCGATTCGAGTACTTGCAAAACTTGAAATCGAACTACTTATATTTAATGTCTTTGATAAGTATAGTTTTTGCATGTGTCACGCCTCAACAGTTCGAATAAAGTGTGACGTTCATTTTTAGATCAATATTGCATGTGAAGATTCACTTTCGTCCGTAATCACGAACGGTCTGTACTTTAGTCTCCTTTGTTGCCCTAAAATTGGCATGGAACGATCTTAATTTTGCACTTTTTTAAATCTTTAATTTTATTGGAAATTAATCATAATAGTAATACATGTGAATATTGTTGATCGTGGCATTGGTTTGGGCAGAGAACGTTTATAATTATAATTAATTAATTTATAATTATGATTAATTAATTAATAATTATTAATTAATTGTAATTATAAATATAACGTTCTCTCGTTTGGGCTTACGACATTTTTTAAGATAAATGTACATACAAACATATCTATGATTGTAATAGACATCTGAAAATACTTTTCAGTTGAAGTATTGATAAAGATCGTGACACGGACAAACAAAGAAGATTAGGGGAATAAAATTTTCTGTTGTTATCGGTCAGCTTTCATGAACAGTACGAATTTTACTATTTAATTTAAATTAAATGTTTTTCTTAAGAATTAAAGGGAATAAAAGAATAACAATACTTTCATCGAGCTGAATAAACTTTTTTGATTATTTATGTTCTCAATTATGCAGACAAAAACAGTCTATCTCTTGCTAAATAAGAAATTTAGTCAGCCCAATATGATACCGGAAAAGTGTTTTTCCATATTGTTAAGATGCTGTGACTTAAGTGCGTTTTTCATTTAAAACAATATAGGTTTTTAAGTTCAATTCACTATCTATTAACTGCAAATCAATGGATATTTTCATTTTGGTCAAAACATAGCCTTCTACGTAAATACTTTTTTTAACTTAAAGCAAGAATTTCTGAGCGTATTCATTATTAAAGTTATTGCTTTAAAATTTGTAAAATAAAAAGTATCGAAGTGTGGATCTGCATTATCAATACCTAAGTAGAACACTTAATTTTATATGGAATATACTCCATATTCCATATTTGATTCGTAAACAGTAGTGTAATGATAACGGTACGATCCTTACAGATCAGTTCCCACAGACCATATCTACTTGCACATTTGTAATTATCATTGTCGAGTTTGTGCATATTATATGCATATGTCAAATTAGGATATGTTAGGTTACAATTCTGATTCTCGGGACAGAGGTTTTGAAGGATCACAATTGGGCGGCTGTGAGATAGTTAAATTTCACATTTCAAATTTCAAAGAATTAAGGATGCATATCATACTATATTTCTTGCGCCTTCTGGGTGCCACTGGGTTAAAGTTTGTAGAGTTTCTATCTTGTATTTCCTGTCTATAATTGCAACCGTGCGTACGAACAGAATATGAAAGAAATAGAGAAAGTTAAAAATTAACACGACATCACGACATCATTTAACACTTGGTCGTCTAAGAATCGGTACGTTTCAATCTTATTGTGCGGTGTGTGCTTAAAATTTAGGGTATAATAAAGTAAAACCTTTAGAATAAGAAATATACGGAAATAATACTTACCTTATAAAATATTTATTGTGAAAATGTGTGTTAGAATTATAAGGTTGTGAATAAAGTGAAATAAATTGGTTTGAATGGCATGAAGGAAACTAATATTGAGAAATTGAGGCCGCCCTCGCTGCAGCTACATTGTCTGCGATATGCCAGCAAGTCAATTGCAGTAGTATTGTGTCGGTCGGTCGGCAGCGCATTCGCGTTGGCGTATAGCGGAGTGTGGGCTAACACAAATACAAATGCAAACATGAAAATGGTAGACTAAGAAAACATGTGAAATGGACAGACGGAGCAGGAAAAAATTTACTGAGATCTTAGATACTATATTTTTGTTTCACAAATTTTTGACAAGATGGCGATATTTTGAAAAATGATCAGTGGTTTGCAGGAAAGAAGATTGGGCATTTCATAAAGTAATGGCAACACTGATGTTTCGTACGTGGAAGTTTTGTCGGCTTTGGATGTGTGGTCTATGTATGTTGCGGTGTTTTTGACTCAGTTTCCGTCTGCGTCAACGCTGGCGTTAAGTGTCAACGATGCTGTGGAAAACACGTTTTTCCTTTTATATTTTGTATTCCAAGATGCATTGACAGTCAAGAAAAATAAAAATTAGACTTCGTAGGTGCGATAGATAATTAACTTGACAAATACCCGTACCATACCAGTTGTATATAGTTCATTTCATTAAGAATTTAAAAATATGCCACGCGTTGTATTTGTTAGGATAAGAGGCACTGATAATGTGAGCCTAAAAAATTTATGTACCTACAATGTGGCTTACTATGATAAAATATTGATAACCTTTTGAATTCATAGGCTTTAGGACTTATTCTGCGAAGGACAATTGTTGCTGTGTCCATTTTAAATCGTAATATGCATTTATTATTTATACATATGTATATGATTAGTTGAAATAAATGTTTAATGAAAATGTATCAGAAAAAATCACGCCCACATTTACGCAACAAAAATAAATTACACTTAGAAAATTGTATAATTAACTATTAGTTTATCCATTAGTGTAAAGGTTTCTCAACCTAGAACATGTAAAGACTAAATATTTGAATGAATCGTTTCATTTATTTTCAGTAGAGGACAACCCAAGTTAACAAACTGGATTTTTCAGCAGAAGCAGTTAAATAGGCCGGATTTTTGGAATTTACAGTACAGTAAGTTTGTGAACAATATATTAAGCTGAAACAAAAACTAAACTTGTAAACAAATTACTAGAATAGCCGCCGCTATTAATGCTGAAAGTACATAAGAATGTAGTTTCAAGCATTTTGCCTCACATGTGCATTTTCTTTCATGATTTTGAATGCATGGGTATCTTGGCAGATAATGGAGACCGATTCCTTTGGGATTGGATAACTGTTACAACAACAACAGATTCCTTAGGTCATTTTATTAGATTATACATCAATAGGTTATACTTCTTAATAATATCAAAATATACGTCACAATTAGGTTCTATAGAGTCAGAAACGTAAATTATGGAATTTTAAAGGTAATTTTTTTTGAAAGATTACTAAACAAAAAAGTAACGTAATTATAAATGGTATACATATACATACATAATGAGTGCTTATGTTTGAAGTGTTTTTTTAGGAATTACATATTTCATATATTATATATACATATGTATATATTTTATGTTATGTCTCACAATCTACTTGTAATCTATACTACACAATTTAATCGAAACCAAAGAACTTAGTGATAAGGTTAAAATATGAAAGTTATAAGAACCATTGAGCAGCACGAAAAACTAAAATAATGCGTGCATAAAGAATGTGGGGGAAAAGAAAAACACTACACGCGCTATCACTGACTGACTTGCGCTATGCTTTACCTCTCACAGTCGCTGCCATGATCGTTTCGATCAGAAGTTTCCAAATTCGTTAAACTGTGTTGAATAGCGCTGACACGTCGACAAAATTTGTTTTCGGTGCTGCTAGCGCCAAATTGCTGATAGTGTTGGTTACGGTGGATGCGATGGCTGTCTTTCGAAGCCATTGTATTTTCTACACGACGAACTTTATGTATTTCAATTGAGTAGACGTACGATGGCTTCACACACCTCAAAAGTTCAACTTGATGATTTGAGTAATTTTTAATAATAAATTCCTTAGCTGAAGGTAAAACCAAAGAGTTTAGAAAAGTGAAAATCACGCTAAGTTAGAGTTAAGTAGTTTAAGTATTTTAATAATTGCATTATTGAACACAGAAGTAGTAAACTGTTAAAGAGCTCATCATCGCGATCCATGATATCTTTAAATAACCATTCGTACACATATGTATACTCCACGAGTATATTATACCGGATTTGTTAATTCGATGCGGCGGGGAACAGCGCTGCTATTTCAGCTAAACGAAAGCTCGGCAAGTGTCGTTACGACGATGACGACGGTAGATCCTATCCGGTTTTTCATTATTTCTCCACTGCATTCTTTTGACACATTTTCGTACCAACTTGAAAGTACAACAACTATGACTTAATTTTATTTAACCACTGTTAGTTGCTCAACTGCTACTCTATAGTTGTATCTCTCGCCAACAAATGCCTGTATTGTATGATATGTCGACAGAAGAATGTAGACTAGGCAAGTTGATGGCGTTTGGCTTTCGGTATTTAAAATACAGGTAATGAGAGAGAAAAAACGATATAAATAAAAAGCACTTAATTCAAGAAATCTAAGAATGACAATGGCCCTATTTGTAGTTGGTTGGTTACTTGATATTGAATTGTGTGGAAGGTTGGTGCTTGATAATGGCTTAGTTCAAGCAATTGGTTATATCTGTACTAGAGAACACCCACTGCCGGACATACATATTTGTTGGTTCCGTAGTTGGTAAAAGCTAGTCAGGTTCCAGATGGTTCCATTTCCATTTTATTTGACTATCGTACAGAACTTCAAATTGTAGCCCTTTTGCTAGATGAAAGGTTATCGTTTAATTCAATACAATTTGTTTTGTCTCTTTTTATGCTATCAGCTGATGATCGTTATGAATCCAGATATTAGCAATTCAAAAAATGTAAAGATTATTTCCTTTATGTCTATAATTATATGATGATTGTTGGGTTTCACCATTATTTTTGTAGGATTCGAATTTATTTTAAATAAGACTGCAATAATTTCTTATACTTTAAAAGTTGTTATTTGCTGTCTAGTCACGTGTATATTTTGTCACCAATTATTTGTAATAGTCTTATCAGTTAGAAAGTCAGGACCCTCAATGCATATCAATATAAGCACTTTATCAATCATCTTTTCCCTAAAAATGGAAGTACTCAATATATAAATGGTTTTCGTAGCCTGAGAAAATTTTAGTTTTTACTAGGATTTTATAAACTAACGAAGTTGAAGTTTTACGCTTACAAATAATGGGCTGATAAGATTAGATATCAAAAGGAGTATAACCAGATAACAAATACTTTTTCGCTTTCAAATGCTAACGTTAGGGCTGGTTTAAGCTTACAGAATCAAAGTATAATTTAGGAATGTTACTTTGAGCGATAAAATGTGCCAAGACCGTATGTCATGTTTTTTATACATATGACAGTAGTAATTGCATGCTTTCATAAATAAATTTGTATCAATGTACAAATGAAGAACAAATTCAATTGACATCTGAAAACATAAATTTTTTATAGTGGTACTGTAACGACTTGGAACGAAAAAGGACTCTTCTCTTTTTTAAGTAATGCAAGCAGCAGTGATGGAGGAATCAAACGGTATGTATTAAATCAAAAAGTTTAACATGAAACATGTTTAATTTTGGCTATCGCTAAATATAGTAATTATTTTTTTTTACAGTAGAGACCGTTGAACAAACAATCACTAACAACCAACAAGAACATGCCCAGTTCGAGCAGCCATCATCGCCCACTTCTGTCGCTACGCCGACAAGTACCAACAGCGGTAATACCAGCAATGCAACACCAACATTTAGTTATGATGACCTGTTTCCGGCATTGCCAGCGAATACCGCCGCTCCACTTAGTAGTAACGCCGCTCCACCGTGTGTTCGAGTGACCACCACACAAAAAACTCAGGTAAGCGTCAAGGCAGAAAAAATAGAAATAAAATAAAAATTTCTCAAGCATTAATGTGTTTATACATTCTTAAATGATAGGTGTTGCATGTTACTGGCGAGGAGCGAAAAACTACTGAATCGGATAAATTCGGTGAAGGGGAATCAAGACGAATTTGTCAGCAAATTTCAAAGGATACCGGGGCTCAAATTGAGATTGCTGGTGGCAAGAATCAATCTCTAACCTTCCTAATTAAGGGCAAGCAAAGTGAAATCTTAGATGCCCGTCGTCGCATTCTAATGCATTTCTCTACGCAAGCTAGCAAACTGGTGTCGATACCTAAAGAGCATCATCGCGTCATTCTGGGTAAGCGTGGTGAACGTTTGCGTGAATTAGAGCGAGTAACCGCAACGCGTATAAATATTCCCTCTCAAACGGAGGAGAGTGATAATATCACAATTTCGGGCACTAAAGAGGGTATCGAAAAGGCCGAACAAGAAATCCGCCAATTGTCGGCTGAACAATATAAGAAATGCTCAGATCGTACTTCCGTACCGAAAGTGTATCATCCGTTTATTGTGGGTCCTAACAATGAAAACCTTACAAAGTTGATGGAAGAGACTGGCGCGAAAATCAATGTGCCACCACAATCGGTGCAAAAGGATGAGATTGTGATTTCGGGCGAGAAGGATGCAGTAGCTAATGCTAAAGCAAAAGTGGAAGCCATTTATAAAGAAATGGAAAAGAAATGCTCCACTGTTAGCGTTGAAGTTGCTAAGTCACAACATCGTTACGTTATCGGTCCAAAAGGCTCAACGTTGGCGGATATTCTTCGCATCACTGGAGTTTCAGTTGAAATGCCACCGACGGATTCCCCATTGGAGACCATAACATTACGTGGACCCCAGGTGGCTTTAGGTAACGCGTTGACCGTTGTTTACCAAAAGGCCAATTCGGTGAAATCGGTTGAAATCGAAGCGCCTAATTGGACACACAAGTATGTTATCGGTCGCAAAGGTGCCAATATGCGTCAATTGGAAGAGGAATGCCCCAATGTGAATGTCTTCTGTCTGGACGACAAAATCAAACTAGAGGGTGATCCAGAACGTGTTGATCAGGCAACAACATATATCAACGACATTGTGCACAATTACTTAGACCACTATACGTATGTGGTGATGACCGTAAACCCATCCTACTACAAACATATCATTGGCAAAGCTGGCGCAAATGTAAACCGTTTAAAGGACGAACTGAAAGTGAACATAAATATTGAGGAAGATCAGAATAACATACGTATTGAGGGTCCCAAGGACGGCGTTCAACAGGCTCAGCTTGAATTACAAGAAAAAATCGATAAACTGGAAAATGAAAAGTCAAAGGATGTTATCATCGATCGCCGTTTGCATCGTTCGATAATTGGTGCCAAGGGTGAGAAAATACGTGAGATGAAGGATCGTTATCGTCAAGTCACTATTACCATACCAAGTCCTCAAGAAAATACGGACATTGTTAAGCTACGTGGTCCTAAAGAGGATGTCGACAAGTGCCACAAAGATTTGCTGAAACTCGTTAAGGAAATTCAGGAATCTTCTCACATCATTGAAGTACCCATCTTTAAACAGTTCCATAAATTTGTCATCGGCAAAGGCGGCGCTAATATTAAGAAAATACGTGACGAAACTCAGACGAAAATCGATTTGCCAGCGGAGGGTGACACGAATGAAGTAATTGTCATCACAGGAAAGAAAGAAAATGTTCTCGAAGCCAAGGAACGAATTCAAAAGATCCAAAATGAGCTGTCCGACATCGTTACTGAAGAAGTTCAGATTGCTCCCAAATTCTATAATTCTATCATTGGAACAGGCGGTAAATTGATTTCAGCTATAATGGAAGAATGTGGCGGTGTTTCCATCAAGTTCCCCACCAGCGACTCGAAAAGTGACAAGGTACATATGTTTCAGGTGTAAGGCGTATGTACATACGCCCATTTCTTTTGATTTATTAACTTCTTGAATACTTTTGTGTTTTAAACAAAAAGGTGACAATTCGCGGCCCCAAAGACGATGTGGAAAAAGCCAAAGCCCAATTGCTTGAACTTGCCAACGAACGTCAACTAGCTTCATTCACTGCTGAAGTGCGTGCCAAGCAACAGCATCATAAATTTTTAATTGGTAAAAATGGCGCTTCCATCCGCAAAATTCGTGATGCCACCGGTGCTCGCATTATTTTCCCTTCCAATGAAGATGAAGACAAGGAGGTCATAATAATCATCGGCAAAGAGGATAGTGTGAAGACCGCCAAAGAGCAATTGGAAGCCATTATTAAAGATATTGATCAAGTAACTGAAGGAGAGATATCTGTCGATCCCAAGTACCATAAACATTTTGTTGCAAAACGTGGAGAAATCTTACATCGCATAGCCGAAGAGAATGGAGGTGTTATGATTTCATTTCCACGACCTGGAATCGATTCTGACAAAGTTACATTGAAGGGTCCCAAGGATTGTATTGAGGCAGCGAAACAACGCATTGCCGAAATAGTTGCCGACTTAGAGGCGCAGGTCACTATTGAGGTAGTCATTCCACAGCGACTACATCGCACTATAATGGGTGCGCGTGGGTTCAAAGTACAACAAGTGACCTCTGAACATGATGTACAAATTAAATTCCCCGATCGCGATGCAACCAATCCCGTTGAAGGCTTGATAAATGGCACTAACAGTAATGATGAAGGCGGTGATGAAAATGTGGAACCTATACGCGAATGTGATATTATTCGCATAACCGGCCGCATCGAAAAATGCGAAGCAGCTAAGCAGGCTCTGATTGATTTAATACCAATCGTCAAGGAGCTCGAGGTGCCCTACGACCTACATCGCACAATCATCGGTCCCAAAGGTGCCAATGTTCGTCAATTTATGTCCACATACGATGTGCACATAGAATTGCCGCCTAGCGAAACGAAGTCTGATCTGATAAAACTCAGCGGTACTCCGGCGCATGTAGAAGAAGCCAAGCTAGCTTTAGATAAAATGATTGAGGAATACGAAGCAGACCGTGCGGATCGTGAGCTTCGTTCTTACGAGTTGAAAATCGATGTTGATACGCAGTATCATTCGAAATTGATTGGCCGACGCGGTGCTGTCATCAATAAGTTGCGTGCTGATCACGATGTTCAAATCTCGCTGCCAAAACGTACTGATCCCGATCCACGGATTATTACAATTACCGGTTACAAAGCCAATACCGAGGCCGCGCGTGATGCCATTATGGAAATTGTGGGTGACTTACAGGATTTGTATCGTGAGGTCATCGAAGTGGATTCGCGCATACATTCGCACATTATTGGTCATCGTGGTCGCACCATTCGCAAGATTATTGAAGATAATAAGGTAAAAAATTACCTTTCAATTGCTTCTTCTTTGGTTCTTTTTAGTCTTCCTATTACCTTCCTTGTTGGCTTTCAATATTTTAATTTTTGTTTCTCCCATCTTATTTGGGATTTGTAGGTTGACATTAAGTTCGCCTCTTCTGATGAAGCTCAAACTAATCCCAATGGTGTAACAATTATTGGCAAAGAAGAAGATGTCGAAAATGCTAAGGAAATTATACTCAATATGGCTGAAGACTATACAAATGAATACTTGGACAATTTGCCACCATCACCACAACCTCAGACTGTTGCGGCCTTCTTACCAGGTGGAAATGAGAATGGTTTTGTTATTAAAAATGCACCGTGGGAGAAATCTAACGACAAGCAAGGCAAGAGCTCTGCTCCCAATACTCAGTCGCAGGAAGATTTTCCAGATTTCGCAGCTGGAGGCCCAATACCATTGGCTACTCCCTTAACATCAGCATGGGGGCCGAAAAACTAAATGAAAAAGTAAAATCCAAACCGAAACTATATATAAAAAAAAGTATATAAAAAAAACCAACAAAAAAACAGTAAAATTGCCAACGCATTAAAACAAACCAAAAACATGAAAACAAGGCAAACGGTAAAGTCTTAAACTTAAAAAAGTTAGAACATGTTGGAACACGTACACACAAATGCTCGCATATATAAAAATATATATGTATGTGTGAGTGTTAAATCAAAGGTTGTCCATAGCGTTTTTGTTCTAAAATCAAATATGTGTTATAATTTTACATATTCTTTCTAGCATCTCTAGAAATGAAATACTAATGTAGGAAACTACATCCCACATAAAAGACAGCAACGAAAACAAATTGTCTCCATGAGAATATCCAATATGTCTGATACTTGTAACTACAATATTTGCAGATTAAAATCCATTTAATGTGTGATGTATACAACAAGTTGTTAGTGCAGGTATGAGTACAACATATAACTATCCAGAAACGGGTGATGTTCGAAAGTACTTGATTTGTATGTTTTCATAATCAGTTAATTTTGTTTCGTATTCAATAGTTTATACGGTGAACGTGTTATCGTAATGAATACATATGAGAATATTTGGTCGTTATATGTTTTATCATTGTATAAATAATTTATTGCTTTTATTGGTCTATTGAAAGCACCTAATGAAAAGGGCATTTTGAACTGCAAACATACAAACACGAGATACACACGAGTACGCAATTTAATTTATTTTTGTTTTGCTAAGTGAGTTGACCTCTGTTTTTGCCAATCGCCTTCTTATTGTACGTTTTCCATCCAATTACACCAGCATGCCTGTCAACCGTTGTTTGTGTGTTTACAAAAAATTACGTTAAAATGAAATCCCAAAACAAAGTGAATTTTCAATCATTTTTTCAGACACATTTGTGTGTTCTTGTGTGCATTTATGCATGCGTGAAATATATACATACATATATGTTAAGCTAAAACTTATGTATGTTCGGATATATGCATTAATCTTCGTTTTTTTTTACTTCTAATGACTTTAAAAGAATTTAAATTCTATTAAAACATGAAATTTGTACTCTTGCGAAATCGAAGATTTCAACATGCTGCTAACTGATTTTTGGGTGACATATTTTATATGTAGCAAAATATCTACATCTAATTAACAATTCAACGAGAGCATACAGTTATTTAAATGATGTACGTATGTACACGCATAAATAATTCTTTTAATGTAGGAATAAAAACGCAAATGGTTTTGGTATTTCACAACGTTCCTTGTATTTGTTTTTGAAATGAACATAAATAGTTACTCGTAAGAACTTACAGACAGCATAAATAAGGTAAATGGCAATCTTCTTTCAATTTAAAGTCTTATATTTTTTGAGCGATCCAAAATTATGTTTTGTCATATCTGAAGTATTACCATAATTAAATATTAATCATTTATATAGATAAACGAGCATATATATTTTCTTTTATAGTGATGCTATGGTATAAAACAATTATATACTCTCTTGAAAATGCAAGAAGCCATTAATTTAATGCCTATGAAATGCTGTTGAGGTCTTTTTTGTAGTTCCAAATGAAAATCATTACCTTTTTAAATCTTTTCGGTTCAGTGCATTTTTTTTTGCCCTTTTTATGTACTTCTTTTTATAAGTCGAAACACTTTATGTTGTCATTTATGAACATGTGTTTTACAAAAACAAATACCTCCTAAAAATATCTATATCAAAAGTACATGAAAAATATGAAACTGCAAACTTTATCCTGTGCAATTTAAAGTCTTCATTTTTCGGCTTATAGTTTTACAATTTTTGCGATTTATTATAATTATGATTTTTTCTAATGCAATTTACACAATTATATAATATAATGTTAGTTTTTTTTTTGCAAAACTTAGTTAAGGAGCAACAACGATTTTTTAATTGCTTTGCAAATACTAAACATATATTACATACGTTGAACTCCTTAATATATATAAATACAATTTATATTATTAATTGAATATAAACAAAAATGGAAAAGTTAGTTAAAATAAACAAAAAAACTATAAAACTAATTTTTATTTGTGTTTTATTTTTAGTTTCATATTTTCACCATTATATGTTTGTAATTTTTTATTTACAGCTGCTATATTGGACTTTTTGTTTTCATTTATTCCCCAATTACTTACCATGCACAGTTAATTGTTATGATTAGAAAATAAGATTTAACGGTAAAACCTGATGTATTTTTATATACGTACATAAATATACATGCAATACTAATCAGTTATTTTGCAAATTACATTAAATTAAGTAACTATACTAAAATAAAATATATAAACAAACAAATCTATGTACATATATTTAAAATCCACTCATGTGCATATTATACATACGATTTGTAAATATATACATCATATAAATATATATTTTCCTATATATCAGGCAAAACTGAATATAAATAGATAATAAAAATTAAGTAAGATTATAACATTACTAACAATTGCAAATGCATATACAGCGATTAGATTTAGAAGTATTGTATAACCAAGCAAAAGATAGTAAAAGTTGAATTTTGAGATTTCCTCTTCCTTTGTGTTAATGATTTTTAAGGAGGAATATCTCATGATCTTATTTTAGATATGACTGTGGTGTTTGAAACACTGAAATATTTTGGGTCAACAAGAACAGATGCAGGAAATGTCACTATTAATTATAACGGCATAAAATCATATGTTTATATATACACCATTAATAGAAATACAAACTTATATGATTTCAGTACTTGGGGGTACTAAATAGATGAGTGTTAATCGGTTGCAGAAAAATATTATTTAGCCAAATTTTTTTATGAAAAACAATATATGTATGTCATAATAATTACTCTATGTTATTTAAGATTTGTTTAAATCGAACTGATAATATTTTACTCTAATCGATTAGACTCAAAAAGTTTACTAATAAAAATGAAACAAAAAGACATAACAGCAACATGCATAATAAAATAGTTTTAAACGTTCATTTACCTTGTAAGAGGAATTAAAAATTCTGAAATTTTTTATATAAACCAAAAAATTTAAGAGTATATACATATTTATAATAAATTCAAATTCGTAAAAGTAGATATTATAACAGTAAGTTCACCGTGTTTCAATTTATAGGCTTTTTCTTTTTACTTACTTATTCAAAGTTTGACATTTTCGTTTATGAGTCCCTATTACATTATATATATGCTTACAATACTTTTTTAAACCAGCCATTTGACTTTAGTTGAGCAAACATAAGTTGACTTTTCCTGAAACATGTTTTATGTTCTCTGGTTCAAGACACCCTGTTCACTTTTACCAGAGAAGAATTCGCCGTGTTTTTAAATTTGCCTAAGAGTCAGCTGTTAAATTTATTCGTTCAACAGAACTATAACAACGAGTGGAAACAAAGCGAGTAATTTTATTCGTTGATTTCTGAAAAATAGTTCATTTTTGTCAAGAGTAATTTGTTCAACTTCGAAGAAAATCTGAAATTAAAAATAAGTATTACTGTTAAGTAGTTTCTTTAATAGAAATCTTCGCTGAGAAATATTATATGTAAAGTCCAAATAACATCCGCGAACAAAGCGAAACATCGTAGTACTTGCCAATAGTCACAACGAAGATGGAAGATCGTAAGTGAATTTCTCATTGTAAAATATGAATATGTTTGACTATAAGTTGTAACAACTGCTATTTAATACTATTATTAATGTATGATAATATATCGGATTAATTCTCAAAAAATGCTCAATATTGCATATACATGTGCTTGGGCAGTGAGTCACCTAGATGTGGACCGGTCAAATCAATACGGTAAAAATATATGCTATGTTTTACCGACATGCCTCACTGGTATTCTAAGACAAAGCTGCATTTTCTATCTACAGCAATGTTTAAATATCAGAACTGATAGCATTTAAAAATATAGAATATTTACAACGACGTGGCATACATATGTACATATAAGTATATATATTTATGTCACATTGTGTTGAACTACTATCAGGTAATAGCGAAAAGGCATAGTAAAAGTTATTGCTTATTGTAAGAGTTTATTTGGTATTAAGAGTCTGTCACATTTGTTTATTTTAGGCGTCGTCATCAAAATAAATAATATTTCTCGATGTTTTAAAAATAGCGACGTTTGAACATACAATCAATGCTTTCTATGCATTTGTGCAGAGGCGAATGTGATATTTTATGTTAAAAACGTTACATACATGTTCACTAAAGATTTGATCCGAATTATCTTATGTGAAAAAATGTCAGATTGAATTTTCAAAATCATTCTATGACAAGCCCTCAAAACTTTTTTTTATAGGAAATAATTTATTTATGTTCCTATTTGGGCATTAAGCAAAACCTGTTTATTATTCAATATCAGTTTAGGAAAGCCTAGTGATATCAATGATGTGAAAATTTACGTAACATAATCCAATTGGAGTTTTAATACTTATTTGGGTAAAGGTATGGTTACATTTTTAATATAAATCCGGAGATACAATTCGAGTAGTTAGTTCTATAGCATAAAATTTTTACAATAATACTTTATACATATGTATGTATAAGTTGCCGTAGCAATTCAGTACGATTTTCTTAAGTGTATTAAGAATGTGAAGTCATTATCGTTCAAAATTAAGATCATATTAAAATACTTTCTTTCTTAGTGACGTTGAACAAGTTTCCGTCTCTTTTCATATAGCACTCAGGCGAAGAGCCCCCTTTTCCATTTCGAATGCAAATTATCAAATATTGATCAATTGATTTATAAAATAACATTATTACTTTTTATATTTCATCATTTATAATTGTCTATTGACTTATGTACGCATGTTTTGTAGGCTGCTTTTTGTTAATGATTACTAAAGACACTAGTATACCAGATATTGCGTGTTGCTATAGTTTGCTGTATTAGTTGCCTAGCTAAATGGCTGAGTCATCAGTTTGTTGTTGCCGAAGTTTGCTTATGCGGTAAACAGATTTGTGAGAGGCTGGTTCTTTTCGGACGCTTATAGTATGAAGTTGCTATTACGGTTTATAACCACAGTACCAGTGGCAGTAACGCTAGTCAGCAGCATTGTGAACGTTGGATGACTGAAAAGAGCTGTGGAAGTTGCTGACACAAATTTGTATTTTGCTTTGTTGAAAAGTTTGCGCTTTTCTAGTCATATTTTCGTTATTTTCTATCTGCTATAATCTTTGCTTTTATTTCAATATGTGGTTATTCATTTAGATTTTAACCGTGAACGCCAACGGACGAACACGAGCAAAATAATTTAAAATTGAATCGTGGATTGAGTACAAAATGCTCCTTTGACCTAAGTTTGAAGTTAAACAAGTGCAATATTAGCTTTAATCCCGAAAATTAGTATACGGCTAAAATGAAAATAGAGCCGTCCAAATTAATTTTGTGTTTTATTTCTATATACAATTAATATACAGCAACAGCAATCTTAAAGCTAAATAAATAAAATGTATACCATACGTACATATGTATATGCATATATAGTAGCAAGCAAAAAAGTTTCCACATGCTAAGACTGCTTCAATTAAAAATGTTTCTTTTTGAATAATTGAAATGTGATATTACAAATAAACTACGATCGCTGAGAAAAGAGAAAGTGTGTTGTGTTCTGTTACCTTTTCCGCAACTTTTGTGGCTCAGTGCTTATTAATGTATATGTACATTGCATATACCCCGACTTATTACATATCAAAAGTAATTTCACTCTGCTTTTGCCGCATGAGCTTACATTTGTCATTGTTGTTGAAAACATGACAGACTCCGAACCGGTCAGTTTGGAGTTCATCGAAGATCCATACTTGCCCAAATTGGATAATATCACAACTCCATCACTAGATGAGGATACCGAATTGGATGATCAATTGGTGGACTTGGCCGATTGGACAAATGAGACTGAACAATACTTAAGAGATTTAACATTAGATCAAATTTTTTACGATGTAGATTCAGATTATACGAACACGCTTGAACTTCAGGCTGTCGAAACGGAATTTATAGCAACGAAACTAGCCAATCAATTGCCTTCAACGTCAATCGCAAAACGCTTCCGATTACGATTCTTTACGAAACGTTCAATGCGTGAGGTTAAAGTGACGTTTATTGATTTCTCTAAACCATATTTAGCCAAGATTTCGAGTAGTGAGAATTATAAGAAATTCCTAAATATTGGTTCCACAATTACCAAAGGTACGCACCTATATGATCGTTGCGTTTTTTTATATTTATCTTGTACAAAAAATGTTTCTTTTTTTAAATTTCGTGTAAACAGTAAGTTATGTCCCAAACATACAGTATTTATTTTTATTTAAAAATTTTTCTTTGCTCCTTATTTCGCTTAGTTTTGTCGCAAATAAAGATACGAGGTACTATACTATATATTCCCTTTCTTGTAAATTATTTTTGCTTTAATGTTTGTTATTTTATCTTTCGTTTCCGATGGGTTTAAACGGACTATGAATTTCATTCTTTTTTTTTGTCATTTTGAAAAGCTTTTTGCGTAGGTTATAGTCATTATTAAGCGTTTATAATTATTAAGAAAAAGTGTTCGATTTGATTTTAATTTTTTTCATGATTGTCTACAGAAGGTTTCCCATTTTGATATGTCTTGATGTCTTTATTGGACTTTACCCAGCTAGTTCAGCGTTTACTTGAATTTTAAGTTATAAATGTATATAACATAAATGTTATATCTTAAAGTATAAACACATTTTAACCGAACTTCAAACTTTTGTTTTTTTGTCTCGTTTTTCCAAAAAATTTCTTGTGTAAAATCGAAGTTTGTAAGTATATAATATATAATTATGATATGCATAACATATGAACAAAAAGTTTAGTTATTTGAGTATTATTTGCTAAATTAATTTAATCTTCAGCTTATAATAGAGTATTCGAGGAGGTTGTCTTCCAAGGAGGTACTTATAAGACTAAACGAATTCACTTAAGAAGTCATTTAAGCTTACATAATTGGCTTAGAATTTTTCTTTGATTTTCCTTCAACTTGGAAAACTTTGTTATTTTTGTCCAAATGGGCTATTTATTCATTCATTTAAATAAAATAGTTCGAATATATACATATATGTAACCAACAAAGCTATATAAATGTATTGTTTTAATTTTCTTAACATTAACACATTTTCCGCAATATAGATAATACTTCAAAACTATCGGAACCAGCATCTCCAGTAGCATCTGTTGCGTCCGCTGATATTGCTGCCGAGTTTGCCGCACTCACCGCAGAAGAGCAAGAGAAGCAACGGGCCGAATGGAGTCAAGTATATTGCCGTTATTAATGTCAAGGAGTTGATCGGAAAAACTTTCTTAGTACATTATGTAAACAGAGAATTGATATTACATTGAAGTAGTTCTGATTTTTAACAAAATTGTACTAAGATATTTTTCTTGTCCCTCAAGGAGTAGGTGAATATGTAACTTACAGATTTTTTTGTAGGAACTTGCTCGCGTTGAAGAGGAAATAAATACATTGCGTACAGTACTGGCATCGAAAACGCGACATGCCTCAGATTTGAAACGCAAACTGGGGATCACTATGTGGAAAGAGATTACGGACGATATGAATCAGGGCCTGAAGAATGTTAAAGAAAGCTCTGTGTAAGTTTGTTTATACACTCCATTTGCCATTTTATTGTGAACTTCATGTGACTGTATGTGAATCATCTCTTTATCGGATCCTTTTTTATAAAGGATGATAAAGCAACATGCTCCTAGTTATGGGAAGTTCAGAGATGTTATTGATTACTGTTACTGTGTATTCACGTTGAGATACAATTAAAATAAAAAAAAATAATGATATACTTATGTACCTATGTATTATATTGTGCGTTCGCTTGAAGTTCCTAATAAAATGCAAAAATGTTAAATATTTTATAGTGCTACGAAGTGAATGAGAATACATACATGCATATACATATATTTTTGTAGCTTGTTCTTTTTTAATGAATTTAAAATATTTTACCTACATATATTCACGTTGTGTAAAAATACATGTTTATATTTATTCTGATCAAACAGATATAATACGATGAAAATCACATTTGTTTATAAAACAATTTTAGTCTTTCAATTAAATTAGTAAGTAACTATTTTGTATACCTGTAAATAAATTGTATAGTGTAAATCGTTTCCATTGTAGTATTTTTTTTATTAAATCTCATCAAATGATGTATGTACATATATACATATATACATATGTACATACATATATTTGCTGATAAAAAAATTATCCTGATTAAGTTTATGGATTTATCTATTTGATTCTCGTACATCATTTTTAGATTGATTTAATATTATTATTTTTATTACTTTTTTGGTTGTATTTTAAGTTTTCAAAGTGTTGAACAAAGTGTTGGCAATCTTACGAAGGCCGTGCATGATGCCCCAATGTAAGTAAAGCTTTCGATTATTTCACTTTTTATCTTGTCGTTGTCGTCTTTCATGTATTGTATATATTTATTTTATTAAATACATATTTTTATCATATTAACACTAATATTGATTTATAAAACCCGTTAACTCTGAAAATTCCAATTACCTTTATAAATAAATAATTTATGAACAAGTTCAATATCGATTGTGCTTACACAACAAGTACATATGTATGTATATTCAAATTGTAATTGTTGTAAAGTGATTTTTCTATACTGAAATATGTACGACTGTATTGAAAAGGTTTAATAATTTTCAAATGTTGTGTATTTTCTTTTGTCATATAGCTTTCAACGTACCGAATCGGTGCTCAAGTCCACATCGGAAAAGACCGCTTCAGTATTTGGTAGTATAACTAGCGGCATAACTTCAAAATTCTCACAAATGAAAAACTCGGATTCGATGCGTTCGATTGAAGAGAAGGTTGGCTCAGCCTATGAGAATGTTAAAGTAAGCTATGAACACAACAATTTTTTGTGCCAACCCCATGCGGTAACTATAAACTATTTTTTATTCCTACTTATCAAATTAAAAACACAATTTTTCTTTTCAATTAACTTGCCCTTTACTTTATACTTAGATAAGTCAAACATAAAACACCTGGGACTTAACATTTTTTCTTAAAATTATTAATAACTTCCTATTGTTTTAATATATCCTGTGCATTTATTCAATGTGTTTAGAGTTGGAAATTAATCCATTGAATGCTATGTTTTTATTGTTTTTTTTTTCAGGTACACATTTTTACAAACAATAAATCAGTACACATCCTTGATTATTCGGTTAACCTTGGGGGGATTAAAAAATTTTTATAAGCTATCGAGTTGTAGGAAAAATTATTATAACACATTTATAAAGAAATGTTTCACTAAACGATAGAAGTTTATACTAAAACATTGAGACTTTATTTTTATACCGCGAATAACGTATATTAAGTACTGAAGGTAACGTGGGAGACAAAAAACAAATGTATTATACATATATGTATAAATGAATAGTATTCTGAGTCGATTTAGTCATGTCCCTCCGTATGCATATACTCGAACTATTCCCCTCAGTTTTTGAGATATGGATCTGAAATTTTGCACACACCTTTTCCTTCGAAAGGAGCTGTTTAATATTTAGAAACGTCGATATTGTAACACCACAGCATATATGTATGTACATATAGCTGCCATATAAATTGATCAATCGAAATTCAGTCCTTGTATGGAAAACATTTTTTAATTTGGTGAGACTTCTTCATGAAGTTTTGTATTTAAGATCATATTACGTCATTATGATAATAAATAATAGCAATCTAGGTGGAACCGGGTAATAAAGGATCAATCTGATAACATTCCACTAACCAAATTGTATATATACGAGTAGATTAATTATGTAATTGTAAAAATGTGCATGCTTTATTTTTAATGCTCTGTTTTATTGACTAACCAATTGCTTCTCTCTTTCGTTTCATGTTTAATCTGCGTCAACTGAATATTTATAATTGTGGCGTACCTAATGTAGACAAGAGTATCAACTTCGCGTTCGGGTTCAATTAACAGTTTCCCTGATGCCTTAAATGAAAACAATTCGTCGTCCGGCCTGAATTCGCCAACGGAGTCAATAACAAAATAAGTTTAAAATTAAATTGTGTTGCGGTTTTTAATTTTCGTCAGTATATTAGCTTTTAATTTGAAAAGGAAAAACACACAGACACATACAAATATATACAAATACATATATTAGCAAGTGGAATATTACTTCCCTGTTTTCCTTCCTTTAGTGAGTTGGAAATTTGTATTCATTTTACACATATTTGACTTCAAGGCTATTTGAATTCTAAAGCGATAGAAGTAATAAAATGTCGACAAATAAAAATTTAGTTACGAAGCTAACTAACGCCATTTGAATAACTTTATCTGCAATTTTTTTATAAATTTTGATATCGTTAAAAAATGCGATGAGTTTGTTATGTTTTGAACTAAAAACTAAACATGGGATGCATGTACATTTTCTGTGAATCACTAATTGAACGATACATGTATGTTCTCGGTTTTAATATATATATCAAAATTTCTTTCTTTCTTGTTTTGTTTTTAATTTGAAATATTCTGTTTTTCTTTTAGTCTTTAACCCGTTTTATCCAACGGCGCTTATAACATTTCATGTATACCTTGAACTTTTGCTTTTTACACCAAAATCTTAATTTGATTAAATTTATAAATGCTTATTTGAAGTCACTGCTTCTACTTACATAATAGAGATTTTATGAATTATTAAACAACACAGAAGTTATGAGATGTTTTTATGTGTGCCGATCTATAGCTTTTATTGAAATGTATTTCTAAAAAATTCTGTATCTCAATATTCCACTTTACATATATACAATAATATTAAGTGTATTTTTGCTAAATAAATAAGTAAAAATTATATTTGAATGTACATGAAACATAAAAAATTATATATACACCTATGCATACACGAACAATATTAGTTTGTGCTTTTTTCGCTAATTCAATAAAAATTAAATAATGAAGTAAATGCGGTCAACACTCCGTGGGATTGTTTTTATTTGAAAAGGACGAAAAATTTATTTATTTTTAATATATTTTTGTTAATTATACTCGTTCAACGCGTATACATAAATTGATATACGCAAGATATTGTTTCAACTATTAATTGATTGACATTTTACTTTCCCAATGCATTTTAACTTTTAAACCTTCGTTTTTCTCAGTGTACTTGCTCAGCTGTTGGTTGTGAGGCGAAACTTTTGCCCATAACCTCGTCTTGTGTTTAACTCATGAGCCGAAATTTTAATCGAAGTTAAATAAAAATATTTTGTAGTATAACTGAAATACGCGGTAGTTAAAAGTTGCGATAAATATGTTCTCTTTTCTAAAGAGTCGTCCAGTTTTTTGGGCAAGTGTCACAGGAACCACGGTGGGTTTTGCATTTTTTATTAAGTAAGCAGCTCATGTACAGGTGTTATGAAGTTCATATCTTTGTAACAAATTTATGTCACAGGGATTTAATGCAAGGAGAAAAGTTTGTAAATCCCATAAGAGCCGAGGATAAGGTAGTGATTGTGACCGGGTCCAACACAGGTATTGGAAAGGAAACCGTGCGGGAGCTGGCTTATCGTGGTGCCACCATTTACATGGCCTGTCGAGATATACAGAAATGCGAAGAGGTGAAATAGTATTCAGGGATTTTGAAATTTTGAACTCATATTTCTGGTAAACTTTTTAAGGCCCGTGATCAAATCGTTTTAGAAACTCATAACAAACGCATCTACTGCCGGAAATGCGATTTAGCATCGATGGACTCGGTTCGTAAATTTGTTGAAAGGTAATTTTGATGTCATTTAAAAAAATTTAAATTCGTTCTCATTTTGTTTATTCTTTATAGTTTTAAAAAAGAGCAGGTGAAACTGGATATTCTGATCAATAATGCTGGTATTATGCGTTGCCCGCGTTCGCTTACAAAAGATGGTTTCGAAATGCAGTTGGGTGTCAATCACATGGGTCACTTTCTCCTCACTAATCTACTTCTCGATTTATTAAAAGTATGTAAGAGGAAGGTAGTTTAGAAGTTCAATGTCTTAATTAAGTAACACCTTTTAGAAATCTGCGCCAAGCCGTATTGTTACTGTGTCTAGTTTAGCGCATACTCGTGGAGAAATCAATATAGCGGACTTAAATAGTGACAAATCGTACGACCCAGGTAGAGCTTACAATCAAAGTAAATTAGCTAATATATTATTTACACGTGAACTTGCAAAACGTTTAGAAGGTTTGTTTCTAAGAGTTTTTTGTGGCATTTGTTTCAAATTAAAGCTCTATTGTTTTACTCATAACAGGCACTGGTGTATCAGCTAATGCGCTGCACCCAGGCGTTGTAGACACGGATCTTTTCCGACATATGGGCTTTTTTAATAGTTTCTTTGCCAAGTATATTAATTACTTTTTTATATATTTTTTAAGTTAATTGTTTTGTTACTAAGTGTAATTCAACTATTTCAGCTTATTCTTCAAACCACTATTTTGGCCTTTCATTAAGTCAGCTAAAAATGGTGCTCAAACCACCCTGTATGCTGCCTTAGATCCAGAATTAGTCAGTGTATCAGGAAAGTATTTCAGCGATTGTAATTTGAAAGACGTAGCGCCAGCTGCTCTGGATGATGCGCAGGCAAAGTGGTTATGGGCTGTAAGCGAAAAATGGACTAAGTTGAACAATTGAGTAATTAATATTTTACATTTGTACAATAATAAAATTATGTCTGCCTTAAAAATTGTTTTATCTTTGTGTATAAAATAGTCGGCATTGTAAGACATATAATGTTTTAGAAACTTTCAATAATAATTTTTTGCATATACTTATTTTCCTCTATAATTTTAATTAAGCAGTATATATTTGATACTAACTTTTATCCGTACTTGGTTGTTATATTGTAAAATGCCTACATAACATACCTATACAATGGCTTATTCCGGTTGGAATACTATAATCTTATTAGAATGGTAAGAATGAAAGCATGCAACTTCACCTGTTGTATCACAGGTAAATGCAACCCTGCGACTGATTTTGACGGCTGCACGCCAGCTGCGACGCTGCTGTCGTCAGTTGTTGCGCCGTCGCTGCCTTGTCATCATCGTTTTTTGTTAATTCGGTAGTTAGTGTGTCTGGGGTATACTAATTACTTAGCAGAAAATAAAATCTGTTGAAACATTTCATATTCTACACCTTTCACGAAATTGAAAAGTTAATACCGATTTAGAAAACGCGTGTGATACAGTGTAAAAATAGTATGGACCACTGGTCTTGTGGTAAAAAGAAGCCAGTGGAAAAAATAAATATCTGTCATCGTATTTTTTTCAATATTTTGCTCTCATAAGCCACGCAATTTTCAACGTAGTAGATCGTAGTTAATTTTGTCATAACGATATTTTGTATAAAAAGTTTAAAAAGCAAATAGAAATACGAGACTTGTTGGTAATTAAGTAAACGAACTGAAAAAAATCTCACACGAAGATGAAAATCGTGCCAATAGGTTTTCTAAATTTTTTTTTCATATAAAATTAAACAAAACTTCATCACATCAAGTGCCTTAAATGGAAATAACTATACTCTATTTAAAACAATCCGCAACTCAAAATTACAGAAAATAAGGCTTTAGTAAGAATGTAAGTACATATGTACATTAACATCGGAAAATTGCTATTAAGGAATGCACATTTGTGTGAACTTATTCAATTTTTTTTAAAATTTCTGTGTTCATTGAGACGATGCTTTTGTCAATCTTTTATATTAACTCTGCTGTATATTTCAAGTCTGATGTAAAAAGACATTAACATTTACGAAATTCTCTATCAGTCACCTAATTCGAATTTCCATACAAAAGTAATCATTTTACCTGCTGTCTTACCCAAGTTTTGCAGTCAGGAGACACAAATTATGCATACTAAAAACCCAAAGCAATTTGTGCATACTCACACGCATGCATGTTTGTGTTTACACATACATATATGTCCATATTTATGCATGTGTCGTATTGTTTTATGCATTATATGTTCTCTGATTTGCCTTTCTCGTGACGTCAACGTGAGCATAGACGGCGCTGGTAGCATTGTCGCGTTTGACGTTGGCTGCTACAATGAAAATCTTATTCTCTTACTTGCGATATTCTGTTCTCTTTGCCATACTTTTTCGTTAGTAGTCACCTTTATATTATATTATATTGTTGACCCTTTGGTAACGTGTTTGCAGGTTACATTAATTGAGTATATAACAAAAGATATTTATTATTTTGATTGCGACTGTAAGCATACTAGCCTTAAATGTCTTTCTTTTAACTAATTTGGATTCATTTTCTAGCCCCCACTGGGCCACTTTATTTTTTTTTAATATTATTGTAAAATTAACTCCTTGATTTCAACAAAGAAGTGAACCGAAATTAAGACAATGAAAAATTTTCGGCTAATGTATACACTTTGTTACTTTAAACGCCTTAGAGAAAGTTTTTAAGCAAATGGAGTACGTTACTTAACACCAGTAGAATGTCGTAGAAATTTACAAATATCGGATTTGAGAGGTTTTTCGCTAAATACATGTATTATAATAAAAAAAATGTAGTTTCTCAATAAATGAATCGAATATGAACTAAATCGCATTGTAAAATAATAATAATGAAATTCTGTAAGTGAACAAACTATATATGTATGTACATATGTATATACATACATATATGTACATATGTATTTGTACAGCATATACATACATATGTACATACGTACTACTAATGTACGTACGTGTACGTGAATTTTGTATAATAATATTATGTACCAGATCATCTAATGGGCTACTAATTAGCATGTCGCAAGTTGTTAAATTCAACATATTCTCCAAGTTTGCGGCTTTCATGTTCAACTATTTCTATGTCACTCACCTGTACATATCAGTTTGCGGTTCGCGAAATCTCTATATTCTCCAAAATTAACTCTGACGTAGCATGAATCACTTCCCAGCGGTTTCTCTTGTATACTCATGAGTCCGTGTTTGTAATGAAATAATTTAACAAACATCTTAGAAAAGTAAAAGGTAAAAGTTGCACATATTTTCGTATTCTTTACTTTTGACCGTGTTTTATTCTCGTTTGCGCTGTAAATTGCTCTGCTAAAGAGTGAAAAAGAGAGTGCGCTAGCAGTAGTCAATGCAGCGACTAAAACGGAGATGGACATGTTGATGGGGTCGAAATCATGCCAATGCAAAGAGAGAAGTGATAATACAAGTATATTATATACATACATACCATATGTATTATATTCGCGCCACTAAAAACTACTAAGAGTGCAAAGCTTGACGGCAAACAGCTGATTTGCCGTATTTTTGCGCAGACTCCTTAATTCCGCCGGGGTTCACTGCCTGTTATTCCTTGCTTCTACGTAAGCCTGACGTTGTTCCTTGTCTTTGTTTGCTAGCCAGTTAAGCGGCAGTTAGCTAGTCATGCGGTTGATTATTTTCTAAATTCGTCTCTCAAATAATTTCCGTTTAACCTGCTGTTCTGATTTACGTATTATAGTGTGGGTGCACGGGAGTAATTAAATTAATTTAACTTCTGCCAAAAGGAAAGTAAACAAGCAAGTAATAGAAATTCATTGAACCGATTTAGGTAATCAGTCTAAAGGCTCTAATTTGCTTCTGAAGTCTAGCTGATTGTATAATTCTACCGCTATTTCCTCCCATTCTTTCCTTAAGCACATTAACAATATATATGTATGTACATACATACATAAGTATTTAATATATACAGTTACAAATTTTCTACATATTAACTATAATTTTTTTTCTTTCAGATAACAGTAGCAAACAGCGGTAACAACGATAAAATTATATATAAATTAAAGTAGCAATAGTCGCAAAAAAGTAGAATAAGATTACGAAACTACGACACTGTGTACGGTTTATGCCTTATTTATTGTATGTTCTCATAACTTAAAACAAAAGCAACAAAGATAGTACCCAAATTAAAAGATAAAATACCGTTTGTTGAAAGACGGGAATTCTGTGATAAACAGTGTTTCTAAAATTGCCTTGATATAAAAAACGGAGGAACACATGATATAGAATAATTATAAAAATAAATAAATATTATCCAATCATTACAAAATAGTGCTTCCTTCGTTTGTCGTAGCAAAAATCGTGAAGTGAAAATTTTCGTTTCGGAGTAATAATTAAGCCGAAATATATTCCAAGAAATCGTAATATTTTTAAACAAAAAAAAATTGTTTTTCTCATTTAAAATCTTGAGATTGTGAATAAATCAAATTACCTGCTGCTACAGACAAACACATAAGGTGTTGAGAAACACGTTACCGCTTCTTCCCTAACTGCCATCATGGATTCGCAGGGTTATGAAAATGCACGTAACATGACACTGCTCTTTTTCCTTGAGCGTCTCATGGACAAGGGTGAGGCGCGTACCGTTCACGACTTATCCTGTCAGTTTGGTAATAAGGAGTTCACTAAGGAAATGCGTCAGATTGCGGGCGGTAGTCAATCGGGTAAGAGTTAATGCTTTTAAATAATGATAATGATAATAACAATAACAGTATCACAAAATTTCCTCACTAATCATCTTCCGCCACGATATATTATGATAAATAATTCCTGAAGTGAATAGTGTAGCAGGCGCGACGGCACAATTCCGATTTCTTTGGCGCCGCGATTTGAAGACTTGATTAAAAAATATATAGGATTATAGGTTCCCGCAAACGCTTAGTTTAGAAGTTATTCGACCTTAAAGTTCAAAAATTCCCAAAATTCGAACATTTCAAGAAGCTATTTCACCACATTAAACACACTTTACTCACATTTTTCACTTCAAATTAATTAAATTAAACTATAAACTTATAAATAAATCCACATTTTACACTTTTGGCAGGTTTTTTACCTAAAAAATCTTTATTTTAAAAATTACATTTTACATTAGTAGTGAACATCATTTGTGTGCTAAAAATTACGACGAAATGGAGCGCGGCCATGTGATAAGGCAAAAATTTCTCTATCTATGCATATGGATATTTTCTCTTTTAAATTTATTAAACAAATAAGTAATATTATATACATGTATTAGTAATATTATATAATAATATTATATATATTTTCACCTAAAATAAAAAAAAAACAAAGTATTATCAAAAATAAATGGAAATCGCTGAGAGATATAATAACCCAAATTTAACCATTTTATAACGAGAAATCAAATTTTGTTTCAATATGATAACCAAAAAATATAACCACTTTATAACGAAAACTCAATATATTTTTTTTTACGCTGAAAGGAGTACTTCAGCCACCCCGGGTATTCGCTCGATCAGGGTTATTTTTTGAGAGCGCGTCCGAAGGCCGCCAACGCAGAAAGGAGTACTACGCGAATTCTTCTGTCACCCTGATATGATATAAATTTTATAATATTATCATAGATTTTTACTTATTTGTGTTTATTAAATATAAATCACATATTATACATATACATACATATGTAGATGGAAAAAGTGTTCACAACTCAATTATAACTTGAAAAATGTTGGAAAGTAATTTTTATTATACAAAGAAAAATCGTTAAGAATCCTACATATTTGGTGTTTAAGATGTGGCAACGCTCGTTTTCCTAATAACTGTAAACAATCTAACCTTTGTAACGATGAGTGTGCTAAGTGATTTTTAAATTAATAAATTTAGGTAAAATATAACAAAATAAAAGTGAATGATGTATATATGTATATTTAAATATACAGAGTTAAAAAAGTGAAAAAATTTAGTGAAACATAGAGAAATACCATGTGTTTATAGTGCAAATTTTTGAACTTTTAATCGTGAATATTTTAAAAAATATAAATTATTTTTATATTATTTTTGGATATTCTTCCTCTGGAGAAGCTCCCCTATCCGCACATACCCCTTTTATACGGAAATTCGGGTTTTTTACCCCTCCGCCAAAGTAATCGGAATCGTGCCGGCGCGACGGGTTTGTATTGAATGATAATGTTGAAACTTTCGCACTTATGGTATTTAGCACATTTGGTTGTCGTTTATCAAGTTCAACTGACTTTGTAGAGGTCCTTGGCACTATCAGCCTTAATGTTAATATCCCGACATGCAGCGAAATTGCTGCCGCTATACACACATCAACGTCGATCAAGTTATTGAACTTATTTTTAGATAACTTTTTGTTTGATTTCATTGTTGTTGTTGGTCTATTAACTAGTCTCTGTGCAAATGAAACCTGAAAATGTAAAAATGTGAAGGTAGTGATGTGCGAATTGAATGGGTAATAATAATTGTTATGTTAAAAATAAAGCGATACAAATGCAACAAAACATTACTTGAGGAAGTTATCGTTTGGTATATAATATTATGTACTTATGTATGAGAATGCAATGTAGGTGTTTGCTTTGCAAATCTGTCTATAAATCTACTTAAGGCTCATATAAGCACACGTGATGCTTATACACATTGCTCTTGAAAACTAAAAAAAAATTAACACCACAAAAATAGCAACGTAGGCGACGATGTTCATTCAAGTAGATTGCCACGTGGAATGTTGAACGCGGTTGTTGTGGTGCAATTGTTTTGTATACCAATTTGGGCCTTAGCACCGAAGTCAACATCATAAACGGAATGAAGATAATCAAGTTCGGGTTTTCTCCTTGCATAGCTACATACATACATATGTATGTACATATGTATTTGACAATAAAAAACATTGATGAAAAGATTTGATTATGTGAATTACCAAATTGTCTCACGTACTATACATATGTAAATACATACATACATTTGAATGGGATACTCATTGATGCAGATACCATTTACTAATGTAGTTGTGGGAAGAAGCACAAAATATATTTTTAGTAAGTAACTGTTAAAATTAAAATTAGTAGTCTGAAGTATGTTCCTCAATACTAAAATTTTTACCGAGTTTTACTGTTAATTGAAGAAAGGTAGTTTTTGTTTCCTAGAAAATTTTTTTGTGTGTATGTATTTAGGTACGTTAAGGTATAATTTACACTGCCAACTTTCATTTCTGTTGTACATACATATAAAGAACTTTTTTAGGCATGTATCACGTCCTCACATACTATTATGTGACTTACAACTTGCCATAACACATCGTAAAATCATAAATTTTTACACTTCTTTAAAAAAATTGTTTTTGGATTACATCCAAAAATGAGTTTACACAATTAAAATTCTCAACGCTATGTTTTCGGTTCGTTATAACTTTTTACATACTTTATGAGACACATACTTTGGGGCGTTTGTTTCTCAAATAAGATTTTCTGGAAACATGTTTACTTTGTTAGCAAATCTGAGTGTATTTCAATACGAATATTCAACACAGTAGAAAAGGCAATATGGTTGGCAGGAAAAAAACGCTAAACTATAGTGGCTGCTTAACCCACTTAATTAACGACGATTTGTCGGTAAATTAAATTTCACACTTTAATTGTAGATGTGGTAAGCGGTGGTAATTTTGTGAAAACCAAAAAAATAGGAAAAGGCGAAATAAACAAATAATTCATACAAATGCTGAAAGCGCCTACATACATATGTATATACATAGGCGTAGATATGTATATACGAGACAAATATAAAATAGTTGCATGACAATATGCTCAGTGTGAGTTCCACAAATATCTGATTCCATGTGAATCACATACTCGCACACACTGATGCACATTTGTAGTAGTTTGAGTTATGTGTCAGTAGGGAGACCCACTAAGACTCACACCCACATCGCCTCACATTGTCTGCTTCAATTTGTGCCGAGTTGTTGGCTGATGTCTAATAGCAGTGCTGTTGTGCACCGGTGAGGTGTGTGGTGTTGCGTTGTGTGGGTCGATGCCTGCACGCAATCGCAATTCGCAAATCGCATTGTAATGAAGTCGTTTAAGCAATCACCGTTTATTGCGAATACCACAAGCTGTTGGGCGGAATCTTTTCAACTTAGGCTTATTTATGATTTTGTTTTTGCCTACATTTTGCTGTTTTTGCTTCTTCTTGCATGGTTCACATACTTTGCGATAACCATGGTTCAATTATTGAAAGTATCGATTTAATTTTCTATGTTCTATTTTTTTTTTTAATTTTCAATGTCGACATATTTTAATGTAAATGCGCGTGGGATACTACACAAGTATATTTTATTGCATCCTAAATTCATCTCGGTAAATTTTGGGTAAAAATATTTTATATTCTGTGCAAGAAGTTGCGAGAATAAAAGTTCCACGGATTACAAGTGCAATGCATGTAAATGTATTCGAACTGCCCCTCGTGAGTGCTTTTATGTGCAAAAATAAAGGTAGGAAAATGTCACATGCATAATTAAAAATAGCTGCACCAGCGCTATAAACTATGCCTTTGAATTGTACACCCATGAAAAAGTGTGTGTCTGTCTATGTACTATTCATTTATTCGAGGTTATGTTGACTTCAAAAGAGAAAAAACCTGAAATCTGATCATCTGTACAGAAAATGAAAAATTGTATAAAAGTTGCGTCAATTAAATTTAACACAATCAAGGACTTTTATACCGGCTTTAGAAACCACATTGCAGACATAATTTATTACATGTAAAATTTTGTGTGAAGGCAGCATGAAAATGGCGGGAAATGCAAACAAAGAACTGAGTTGCTATTTCTTTGTTTATTTATTATACTCTTAGAACATGTTGCTTAACAGAAAGAATAGCTTCGTTCACCTAACGGTGGTTTATATCAATGAATCTTTAAATTAATAAATTGGTGATGGTAACTTAATGAAACCCAATTTTTTTTGTTAATAATATGTCCCCCTGGTGGCGCTATTTACATGTCGACTGGTGCGTTAGAATCTGTCTTTATCGATTGTCCAGTGGAAGTTGGAAGTGATGTTATTCCGTTTTAACTGTCAGTATGTTTGTGTAATCGGTGCGCAGTGTGTTTGTGTTATCGGTGAGCTTCGAACAAAGAGCCAACATTAAATTTTGTTTTAAAATTGGTAAAACATTAACCGAAACGTTTCAATTGATGAAACAAGTTTATGGCGATGATTGCCTATCCCGTAGCAGAGTGCACGAGTGGTTTCAACGTTTTCAAAGTGGTCGTGAGGACATAAATGTGGGCCAATCAAAATCCGTGATCACCGGAAATTCCATCGAAACTGTGCGTGAATTCAGAAAAAATCCACCGAAATCATCATTGAAATTCATGGAAATGGAATTGAACATCTCCAAAATATCGAGTTATCGCATTTTGACCGAACATTTGGGCTTACGAAAGGTGTGTGCACGGTTTGTTCCGCACAAAACGACTGACGACCTAAAATTGCTCAGAATCCAACAACAAGGACATCATCGACGACCTTGTGACCGATTATTTGACCAAAAATCACATTTTAACCATTAATTATCCCGCGTGTTCAACTGATATGGCACCGTGCGACTTCTTCCTTTTCGGAAAAAAGCATTTGCCCATGAAAGGAAACCGTTATGCAGACGTAGAGGTCATTCAAAAGGCTTGCACCAGCATACTGGCGGCCATACCGGCCAACACTCGTTCGGCATGCTTTTGGACCGTGCAAAAAGCTGTATTGAAGCAGAAGAAGACTATTTGATTTTGTCGAAAAAACTTTGGAAAGCTCCTTGTAATACTAGGTATACTATACTTTAATGCAGAAAATATCTGAAATTATATTATGCTAAATGTCATGATTTTCGTTACTCTAACAAGCCGGCTTCGATCCTTGCAAGTTGCTAGAGTATAAAATTTTGGTTACAACCGAACTTAGCCCTTCTTTACTTGTTATACTCTTGCAACATGTTGCTACAGAGTATAATAGTTTTTACACCTAACGTTGGTACGTATCACCTTAAACTAAGTGAAATAGATATAGAATTATGTTTATACAAGTATAAATGATTAGGATGACGAGAAAAGTTGAAATCCGGTTGACTGTCTGTCCGTTCGTCAGTGCAAGTTGTAACTTGAGTAAAAATTAGATATATTGATGGAACTTGGTATACTATATGTACATGTTCCTGGGTAAAAATTAAAAGTAAGGCGCAGTTCGTAGATGTAATCGGACCACTGTTACGCCCACAAAACGCCACTAAAAAAAGAAAAAACTAATATAACGGGATACAACTTTCCACGAATAATTATTAGTAAAATATTAAACGATTTTCAGCGTACCCAGGGAAAGCAAAACATTTTTTTTTGACCCACCCTATATGTACATACATATGTATACTAGAAGTCAAATTTGAAAGAAATTTCCTTCCATAACTCGAAATCTCTTTGCCTCGAAGCTTTTTTGTGGATTATGGTGATTCGAGCTAGGAAAGTTCATCTGTATATTTAATTGCCTGGTTTCCTACTCTCTGTTTCAGGGTTTGCACCTTAAGGTATTTCCCTGGCTTTTATGCTTGCAAAGTTGCAAGTGTATAAAATGTTAGGTTGCATACGACTTTGCCCTTCCTTATTTGTTTTTATTTCATTTTTTTTTAATTTGCTCGCTGGTCAAAACCTAAAAAGTAGCATCAGTGTGTTTAATGCATATAAGGCTTAGTTGTTGCTTATGATACTTTTGGAATTTGTTAAACATTTAGGTTTTTAAGTAAATATGTGCATATACTTCTAAGCGTCTCTAACTGAGTATGTCTATGCGAAACTATTGCCCGTTACCTTTTTGTTCCCTTTAAGCCGGTCGTATGTATGGATTTGTATTTGTACCTTAATAACTAGACATATGTACATATAAATGATTTGGGTTAGTCCTGCTGTATTGTCAATGGCCATCGCAGAGCTTACGAATCTCCTGGTGGCATCTTACTGTTACGTGTATATACATATATTCATGTACTTGTGTATATATTTTTGTAAGTACGTGACAAAAATTCCCAATTGATTTTCAATAAAAAGCTATAAAGTCATTCCAAAATCCATCTTTTCGCGCAACCATACGCACTAGTATCATTCCGTTGGAATCACCAGCCCATTTCCCAAATTCGTTTTGCTATATACGAGTTTTGTCCATCTCTTCGTAACTTAACCAGTTGTGCAAACATTTCCCCAACATTTTTAATCTTAAATTCAATAGTTTATACAATTTGCATTCGATTGATGAGGGTTTGATTTCATAACAGATACTGTAGGGGAAGAACCTGTTCCTTAGAGTGTCATCCGAATTTTATGAGCCCTAAATGTTTATGATATATGAATTGAATATTGTATTGAGGTGAATGGAAAGGTAGTGAGTGGACAACGGGAAATAGAACTTTTGACATATTAATTCCCATATTGAATGTAATGTTATGGCTGCTGATGCAAATCATGTATACTGTTATGGCTGTGTGCAATGTTCTAGCGGTAAACCTAAACAGTGCTACCGATACCATGAAAAAATAACAAGTTACTTAAGGATACTAAAATTTAATCAATTAACGAGTTAAAACAGCCATGCCAACATTTTTATCAACGTAGTGGCCTTGTAAGCATATTCAGATCAGACGTAATTATTTATAACTAACTATACATATACATATATTGTATATTTATAAATAATAATCCTCGCCATTTGCAGGTTAGTATTATTTCCATCCAATTGTATATTTATATTTTTTCCGTTATGGTGTGCTCTGTTTTTGTTGCCCTGAAGTTTTCAATAATTAATTATAATGAGAAGAAAATCGGTACCAGCTGTAACGGTACCTTCAAACAAATTGCTATGTTTAGATTTGACTTCGTAGGCTGCTTTCCACTGACTTCAGGCGCGAAAAATGTTAGATCAGGACACGCAACTCAATGTTTACACGCAGACCTCCAAGTAAAGAATTCTGATATTAAGTAGTTCAATGGAGAATTCGGTCGGAGTCAAAACGCATCAAGGTATACTTTTAGGCGTTGTGACACGCTTATATACATACATATATATATGTATGTATATTCATAAATAAGTTTCATATTATTATGTTATACATACATATGTACATTCATTTGTTTACAAATCAAAAGTAAAAGCCAAAACGACATCACAAAAAATCAATGCTTAACAAAACTAGAATTAAGTATATACACAAGGCATCAATGGCATTTGTTTTCACATTGTGCGACATAATTACATATATGTATGTACATATGTGTATGCCTATATATATTAAAAATAACGAGGCAGTTATTTACATATGCGTTTTGTTTGCTAATTCCTTTAAATATCGGCAAGAAAAGAACAAATAGAAAATGTTCGGCGAAGCGCAAAAGTCGCGTGAATTTGTGGTGTGAGCTACGCGTTGCCCCATTGCCGCCATCTGGTGAATGCCAATCCAGCAAATGCACCGAGAAGGTCAGCTATAAAAGCTTTACAACCCTTTGCCACAACATTTCTCCAACCCACCCACTTACAGCTATAAATTCTGTTGAATATACACACTATATATATGTATATATATATATACATATATTCCTATCGCAAGATGTCATTGCTGTCGCTTTTGTATCAATACATATAAGTAAAAGAGCTTTCCAAACGGAACACATAAAAATAAGGCATTCACGCAGCAGCTCATAACTTCTTACACGCCTTTTACGCATTCGGGGGAAGTAAAGAAGTAGCATTCGGATATAGGCCCTCAAGGTTGGTATGTGGCCAAGATATGAATTAAAATGCAGCTGCTTGAAACCGACAATGAATACAGTTAAGTTTTATTTATTGATTTTGAACTTTACAACAGAAAAGCTTTTACTTTTCAGTGTTGTCTCTGATATAGATCTAATAGAGAAAAGATTAACAAGAGTAACTTGGGGTCTCTATTTGTCAGGGAGGATCATGTTATGATAATAATTGCAAGAAATTATCAAAGAAAATAATCAACTGTTAGTACTGGTTATTAGCCCTTTCATGCTCGAATTAAAATGGGCAGAGTTAAAACATTTTTTAGGACAGATACGTATATATGTATATACATATGTTAGTCTCAAGTATGAAGTGATAAAAATTTCAAAGTCCTTAGTGTCCTGGTTCGTTAGTTACAGGATGTTGCCTATAGACAACAGCACTTTTACAAAATTATTTTAAACAAACTAAACACTTTTCCAATGATTTATTTTTATTTTCAATAACTATATTACCATTATTTTTTTAATGTTGTTCTCTTGGTTTTACAATAAAACACCTATTTTAATCTTTTTAAACAATTTTTGCGTAAACGTCTTTTTTCGCGATCTTGACAATTTCACTACGAAAAACGCCTACTGAATGAACCCTTCATAGCTTACGATAGAATAATTCACTGTAAGCTTACACAATACACCAGACTACAAAAAACCGCGCGTCAAAAAATGGATATAACGGGACTTAGAAGCATATACATGTAATATGTAAATGTTGCCTATAGGCAATATCGAGCATGAAAGGGTTAAGAGAAGTACACATTGGGTAGTCGAAAAAGTATTTTCGTATTTTGTAAATAGATGTCGTTGCAGACGTATATCTCCAGTGATACCAATTACATTGTGTCATACCATATAGTGTTGGAAGGGTGAGATTTTAAGCTTTATTTAACCAAAAAAATAAATTTGGGGAAGTTGAAAAAAAGTTACAGCTGTTCAAAAAATGAGTGAAAATAATGAAGAAATTCGTTATATTTTGAAAGTTTTGTAAAAAAAAGGGAAGAATGCCATGCAAGTCACCAAAGACATTTGTGAAGTTTACAGAGACGATGCTGTATCCGTTCGTGTAGCACAACAATGGTTCGCTCGTTTCCGTTCTGGAAATTTCGAAATTTCGATTTACACTGATGGAAAATATAAAAAAATAAGTTGAAGTTTGATTAGAAATACGAAAGGACTTTTTCGACTACAAAATATATAGAAACATGGAACATATGTATGTATGTATCTTTAAAACATATTGAGCGAAATTCGGTTGTCAGAGTGATGAGCTATTCTTCTTCATGTAAACTTCTACCACGAAAATAACAAATGCAGCCAATGATGTGTGTGGCTTGTTTGTCTTAGAGGAGTGCAACTCATACCTATGAATTGCTTTACAACGTGCTGGCTTGAAGCTTGAAAAAGTTACTTGTTGCAGATCTCTGGTGCATATCTTTACGAAGTTATTCGCCTGTTAACAAAGTAACAGCAAATTAAGATTTTAAAAAATGTCGGTAGCTACATCAAGCTCATAACTTCCTAAATAATGTACGGTATAGTGTTGTCTATAAATGCAAATGCAAGCGCCTACCAGCGTTGGACGAACAAGCACTCGTTAAAGTGTCCAAACAAACGAATGTAAGCTAGAAAAAAGTATTTAATTATGAGTAATTTGAACGAAATGCGGACATACATATGTACGTATGTATGTATATTTGTGTTGTATGTACGGTCAAACGAAAATGGCCTTCTAATGTGCATATTTGGATAGTTAAGTTCGGTCGTCACTCCACGTACTTGTATATGTACATATGTACGACAAATTCAGATGCAATGACGGCTCACTACTATTTTGGTCATCACTGGCAACCCGCTTCCCTCACCCGTCGCCTAAATTTGTATATGTACACCACACCACACATACGATCTCTAAATTATTTAGCTACTACCTTTTACTATTGTTGTCGGCCACGCCGACCCGTGCACGTATGCTTCGTTTGTTGTCAGCCGAAATGGCCAAATGTCTGTTAGCTAAATGTTTTGCGAAAGTTTCGCAAGTCTACACACTTGGACAAAGATAAGCAAGTACACTCTCGAACTACCTATAGACGAGCTCAGCACGTTCAATATCTTTGGCGAAAATATTTGCGCCAAATTGCTTTGCTTAACGCGTTCATGGGTGGGGGAATTCGTGACTTCTTCGATAATTACGCTTTTGATTAGAGTATGTGGTATTTGTATGTACAAATTTACTTAGCTTGTTTGACTCTGATTAGTACTGAAGCAGAGTTTGATATATGATTGATGGTACATGGTACAGCATTCAGCGGTCCAACTTAGTACGCATCGAAGCTGTGAGTGCATTAAATCTGAACAACCACTTCATACAACTGCAGCTTCGACTAATTTTTTTAAATTAATTCGATATTAGTTAATTAGCGCAATTTGAGGGGCTGTCGTGGAAATGACATTAGACACGTATCCATTAGGTGGAATATTTACTAGCTCTATCTTTTATTGGCTTATATATCTTCGAAACTTTGAAAATGTAGACATATTTAATAATCAAATATACTCAAACCTGTAATTCTGTTTGTTTGCTCCAGATGTAATATAAATATAAATGCCCTTTCTGTAAGCCATTACATAAATACGTCTTAAAAAATTTAATAGTTATAATAAGTCATCAAGACCGCAATTGGAAGATTCTCCTAAATGATTTGTAAACCACATTTAATATGTAAAAAGGACAAGAATAACTAAAGCTTATATACAAACAATAAACAAATGTTATGTAGGAGTGAAAACATGCACAAATATTTACTAGATAGTGCGGCGTAGCGCCGACTCACTGTGTCCGAAACTTTCGTTACAGTTTTCAAGAAACCAGTGGCATGCGTACCTGTATATCTTTACCATAGTGGCGTCAAACTCATAATTCAATTTAATGTTTGAAAATTCTTTGGGAAATTGAAACTCTAGCCGGGTGAGTACGTGAGCGCCAGCAAACCTCCCAAAAGGCCATTACCTGGAAAAACACCGTTGCCAATGCGGAGGATTTCATAAAAATTTAAACCTCAATAAATTTTAAGGCACAGCCGGTGGTGGGCTAATGCTCAAAGATGGGAGCGAACGTTATGTACTCAGAGGCCACTCTACATTTGCTTTTGGTCGCCATAAATACTGGTGACTTTTGCCAAATGAATAAATATTTACTTTGTTTTGTACATTTTCCGTATCAATACCATCTGATATGGTGGCACAGCGAACAGGTGCAACAATTCCGCCTCTAGTATACCATCGCATATTTACGGTTATACTAGAAGGACCTTCGTACGTACAGTCAAACGAGCGCCAACGCTGCACAGTTCTATGTATTGGTAAATATGGGTATTAGTGCGACTGTAGTGCGACTTATACGATTTTTGTGGTTTCTATTTAAATTTAAAATTATGGCTACATTTTGAGAGATACATATTTATGTGCACAGAATATTGGAAGGCGTTTGAGTGCATATTTAGGATATTAAATATCTATATTTATGCGTCGATGAATATTTACAACAGCTACTGCGCCATTTGAATCATTTTGAATTTCCATTACTTCGAAATATAAAAATAATTTTTTTATTCGAGCTTTCGGTCAATTGATATTACATGTACCCACACATTTACGATGTGCCTGAATTTTTATATATTGGAGGATAACAGCAATTTCAATCCTTTTTGGTTGCATTTAGAACATTTAGAATGGATATTTCCAGGGATTTTCTCAACTCTGCCAAGATGAAATGATGATGCTTAAAAAGTTTCAGAATTCCAACTTTTCCTTTATTCAAATCAAAGTCTAGAATAAAAGTCTAGTGTGTAAGTTATTTTTTTTTTCAATTTTTAGTAAAGTTAGATATATTAGGTGGTTAATTGTTCTTACCTTTTTTGCATTTTATGTTAACAAAAAACTGCAGTAAATACATGACTACGTTTTGAATTTTTCGAAATATTAATTAAAAACAAACAAATTCTCAAAGCATATTTGAGAACTATATGTACATATTTGTATTTCTATCCTAAATCAAAAAAATAGTTACACCTTTCTTAAAGATATGTACTTTTAGTATGTGTATATTTACTAGAAAGTCAACTTGATAGCATAAATTAATACATATATTCGTCATATAAATTTCTTCTTCTCTCTCTCTCTTCTTATATACATATATATTATATGAAACTAGGTCCGCGCGTTCCTGCGGCTAAACTATAATAAACTTTTGGAAACAGTATAATTATATAGGGTAGTCGAAAAAGTCTTTTCGTATTTCTAATCAAACTTAGACTTGTTTATTTTTTTTATATTTATAATGAATTTTAATGAACAAAATATGTACCATTTTGGTCGGTCACTTTTTGCCATATTTCCGCTAGAGACACTATTCCATCAGTGTAAAACTTTTCTACCTTTTTGATTAATTTCGAAAAGACTTTTTCGACTACCCAATAGGTAATAGTTTTTCACATTCGTCCCACAGTAAGTATGACGATGTTGGTTCAATGACGTCAAGGTTATCGCATCCTATATTCTATGAATCTTGTGTGTTATTATTATTATTTTTTTTGAAGTAATAAATTATTCAAATGATTTTGCATACATGCATATATTTTGAACACTTGCTTATGGTTTGAAATATAATTTTTTTATATTTAACATTTAAGTAGATGATTCTAAAGTACCTCCCCACCAATTTTAGCCAAATCGGTTCAGCCGTTATTGAATTATAAATATTGTAACTAGCACGACCTTATATACATATGTACTTGTACATATATATGTATATGTTGATATACAAGTATAAATCACTTTTAATTACACAAAAATAAAACACAATATATAAAAGAAAACTCGAGGACCTTTACCAGATCACATATACATATGTACATACTTATGGATGGTATGTTGATATGTATGTTATGATGAGCCAGTGATGTATTTATTTATATAGATATATGCAATCGATTTCCATTATAAACACAAGCTTACTTTTTCCCTACAGGGAGTTTCCAACTAGGAATTATATTCATATAAAAATGTAACCAAACTAAAGCATTAGAGACCACGCCAGCTATTAAAATTTAGTCGTCAGCATAATTTGAAGCGATCGGCGCATTAAAGAGCCATCAAACAACTATAAACCCATGAGCATACTTAGATACTTATTATGTAATACTTTCTCGCACTCTCCCTGCCAGTACTTAGGCTGTGCAGCGGAATGGCGTACGCGAATGGCGGCTCAAGTTGAGCATAATTTATTTACAATTCTATTCACAGCTCATTTGCATGACTACTACGTAATTCGTACATATGTATGTACGTACAATTTCACATTAATTCACAGATATGCCATCGTACGCGTACTCCCTCACTGGTGGGCCGAGAAAGCGGTCGCTGGCCTGTGGGTTGTTATACTGCGAGTCTTGTTGGAGCTATGAAACTGTAGTACTGTGAGCCCATCATGCAACGTCAACCAAATTGTATTATATCTATACTATACTCGTATAAGCATCAGTGCAAGTGGCAGCCGCTGTCATGTCACATTATGACTGAAAAAGTTATCGCACTTTAATGGTAGGTACATGCGGGATATTGTCAGTGCAAGAGCGCAAGAGCGCAATGGCATAATGGTGTTGGTAGCCGCACAATAGTTGACGTTGCAGTGAAATCCACACTGGCTGTCAACACACAGAGTTGTGTGGAGTGTGACCTGATTTACGTAGCCCCAACCACAGTTTGAATGTACGACATTGGTTTGCCGGTCAGTTGGGCAGTTCGTTGCTTGTTTTGTCGGTCTATCACTTGATCGATTGGTTTGTTTTGCTTTGCTTCGACTTTACTTGCTTGGCTGCAGTGTTACTATTCTCTAATTGATAACACAGCGTTATAGCCGTCTAAATATGAACCAATTAGACTTTACAAAGGCAAATAAAAAAATGCATGGGATGAGTTGCTATTTACTAATGAGTTTGAAAACAGAGTCTGCGGAATGTTTCTGTTAAATGAGTTTTTTCTGTCTCTTAATTTTTAAAGTTTTTTTGAATATGGAAATTTCCGTACATATGTATGTATGTAAGTGTTTTTGGAGTCATACTTCCGCGTATCTAAAGCATATCTAAGCAAAATAACATTGCGTTATAAAGATTGATTGATATATGTATGTATGTACTATATATAATAAAAGAATGTAAATAATTACATGTTTGTTAAAGAAACGAAACACACACACTTTGATACAAATCATGGAGCAAATAAGTTGGGACTAATCTACAAATTAGTAGCAAAGCTTAATAACTTAATAATATAAGGTTTTGTAGATTGCAAAAGGCGACAATTCCCCGTTAGTATTGAAACATAATTATAATAATTATGACAACAGAACCAAAATCCACTCAGCAAAAACAATCCCATCAAATTTGATTAAATTAAAGTTCAAAACGGCAATCCTGAACCCTTTCCGCAGCGAAGCGTTCAACAAACTCAAACACATGACTGCCAACAGCTGCTGTTAGTGCCGTAATTGAATAGCCCGAACAGTGTGAAATTCAAAAGCAATATTATATAAACATTTGTACATACATAGGTATGCATATATCAATACATATGCACATACAAATATGCATGCTTCACATTATATTTAATCACACCAACTTCCATGCAAACAAATGAGTTTCCCCCATAAATATCAGAGACCACATTTCACTTCACACCATTTTAGTTGTAAAGTTATTGTTTTCATTATCGTTCGTCAGCAACTTTTCATTTCATAGGCGCGTAGCTTTTGACTTTGTTGTGCCCAGAATTCTCTTTCCTTATGTGAGTTTTTTGCCACATTCTCTTAACTTTACCAGTTAAGCCTCTGAACTCATTGCACTTACACCGCCTTCATACACACATATGTACATATGTACATGGACAGGAGTGTGTTTGTATGTTTTCATTGTATTCTATAAAGTTTAACTCGGTTTATTTTATCTTATCTTGTTATTGTTTTTAATTTGACTTTTGTTTTGCATTTGCTAAAACAATGCAATGGCTTCCCTCGATTCTCGCTCACTGCAATCATACATACATACACATACAAACATGCAAATAGCTACCAGCTACGTGCATATATAAATTACTATTTTACTTTAGTTGTTGCCAGCTCCATAATTTGCAACACATACCATTGTTTGTTGTTAATGCTTGCTTCTTCTTTTCTACTGTCGCTCCACAAATATTCACTATATTCACTATGCGTCCAATATGGTTATTTGCTATCGGCGAAAATCTGTTGCAGCCCCATTTACTTTGCTACTGTTGTTGCAACATTTAGCAATCACACTATGAAATGAAAATGGAAAACGCCCGCAAATAACAAGTTTTTCCATTTTCTTCGATTGTAAAGTGGAGCGTGTCTTTAATACTTCCAACCATCATTTCGCCTCTTCATCGCTTTGAAACGAACATCCGTGTTCACCAATAAGTTTGCAGATGGGAATTATGTTGAATACAGTGGAGTTGAGTGAGCCAAATGGATATAAAGTGGCGGTAAAAGTTCCATAAATTGTGCCGCCACATGGACTTTTGGCGTGATGCTTCTACAAAAGAGTTTCGCACACTTACAGTTTTGCTCCATTGCAATATATAATATTGGTTGACTTCGTTTCTTCGTTTCGCCGTTTCCCCGTTTCCCCGCTTGCCATCTTTGCGCGCTGCATACAAAGTTCTTGTCAAAAAATTTATGTGTAAAAACAACAACATAGTTACTGGCGTTCCTAAATAAAAGCGGCAGCGGCAAATTATTGTCTAAAATCTTTTATGACGCATACCTAAATAAAAGTGGCTGAAACACTGTGGGTTGAAAAATCCGATTTTGACAGCCCGTTAAGAAATAATTTTTGGAATTTTCCTTAAATTAAAATAACAATAAAACTTTGCATGAATAATGCCGTTGAAGTGTACCATTTTATGACCAAATTTTTCCAAAACGAAACTGTTCAAGCCGAATATGAAGACCCCAATGCCTATAGTTGACTTTTTTCCGAAAATATCGGTCAATGTGTGAGATATATAATTGAAAATCGGAGAGAATCCTTTCTTGACTTTTTACCGTCTATATTGGCCAATGTGTGGGTTATCTCAATGAAATGAGAGAGCGTGTTTGTGCCTAAAATGGATAAAATCGGCGGAAAGTTTGACCTAATAACTAATATCAGGATTATCAAAAAATCGGCTGACTTTATTCCATAAGATTGGTGATGGTATGTGGGGTGCCTTAATGAAACCCAGAGAGCATTTAATTAGTAAGTGGCATTTAAGGTATTGGCTAAAATTGATAAAATCGATTCAGGTTGATTTAGTATTATGTCCGCTTTGATGGTAATCTATTCACGAGTTCGTCGATCAATGAGGTCCAACTTCTTCACTCATTTTTCAATATTGCCAACACCTGGCGGTATGTAGCTGGCTGTGATGCTGGCTAGTTACAAGGGTATAAAGTGTTCAGCTACACCCGAACTCATTCCTTGCTTATCTTTTGAAAATACCTTATTTTATACAATAAATACTTGTTGGTTAACATTAATAAAAGCAGCGAATTTGTCTTTTAAAAATGTTCAAAAAGGTTTATTTAGTTTATTACAACTAACAATAGGAAGTTTTAACAATAACAATGCTGTCTTAAAGTGAATAAAAACTTCTTTAGTTTTTGTGCTGGAAGTAATCCTTAAAAGTTAAAGGTACAGTTGTGACAAGCTGCCGCACCATTTGATGTTCACTGGTTCTACCCTTATGGAAATACATTGTAAAGTACACGATCACAGCGATTACGACAGCTAGTACTATGACCGAACAAAGCATGCCACAAATCATATTTACCGCGGATTGACAGCAACTATATAGAAAAGAAAAAAAGTAAAAATCAATAATTATATTATAAAGAGCTTAATGAAGTACTTGGTATTACTTTTTTTCTGCTATATACTAGTAAGTGGAAAACGATTTTTTCGTGACATAACCATTATTAGCTGGATACACTTCTCACATGCATGTCATCATATCATCATAATCAATCATCAATCATAGTCGGTATACACGAATAGAAGCCCAGGAATAGGATATCTCACGACAATCTGACTGTACGAATCTTAACGAACCAGAATTTAAATCAAAAGAAGCCTCAGCAATATTCGGAAAAAATCTTTGAAGCATCTTCTACATATATTAACATCAATAAGGAAAGATATTTTCTAATTGATATTAGTACTTAATCTTACTCGAACAAAAAAGCAATATTCGATTTTTTTAATTCAAAAAATTTTCTGAAAATCTACTTTGGTGTTTAAGTAAAAGGTTAGGTGGGTTTTAGAGTTTATAAAAAAAATTGTTTAATTTTTTTTTAAATAAAATTGATTTCACAAAAAAATCAAAAGTCCAAAATTATTTCCACGAAGAAAATAAATTAAAATTTGAATTTTTGACAAACTTTGAATGAAAAAAAAGCAGATTATTTGGTCAAATTTATGCCATGTATTTTCTAGAAATCGTGTTCACTTACTTATAAAATTGTGTTTTGGGCTAAAGGCGTTTAACATATGTAATTGCGAAGCGCTGCGCTGACGAGACTTGATGTGTGGAGCTTCTGAAGAGTCTATTAGAGTCTTCGGAGCGATTTGGAGCTTTGGGAGAACATTAGTAATTACATTACCCGGTAATTAAAGGTCTAAGTGCATTTGTTATCTAGCATTGATAGCTTTCACGTCACTTCAGCACTTTGCGCTATTGTCTCTAAGTTTTCACTTGCTCCGTTGCTGATCCTTTGAACGAAATGTTTTAAAAAGTGTTAACCATAATTAAACAACTATTCAATACTTGAAAACATTAGGAACTTGAAAATACCAAAGACAAAATAGTCCTTTGTTTTACTTTTTAGATAATTTTGTTTGCTGGGGATTTCCACTTTTTGGTCTGTTTTAACAAAAAATGAAATTTAATAAACTGAGAAATGCTCAATTAGCTATTTGATTCCACCACAGATCCTTTATGACCCTTGTGCGCATTGAAATGGATTTATTGCTGATAATTGAGATAATTTTGAAATGTTGCCTTATACGGTCTTCCTAACTTTTCTTAGTCTTATATGTTTTGTTAGTATATTATTACACATAATTTCATTCAGTGTACTATGATTTTAATAAAGCAAAACTTACCAACACAAAACTTTTGCTGGACATTTGATACAATCCCATATAACGCTGCACATCTTGACGGTTTGTGTTAAAATAAATCAACGTTATACTAGTAGCCGACAAATAATTTTATTAGGTAGCACTATAAGCTTTTCGTGCACTCTAATTTCTAAACTGCTTCGGTTAATCACTGAACGATGTTTAACGGTCATGTAAATGTTTTCAGGTTTTACCTTTCCGTAAGTTTGGGAAATTCGTTATATCGTTGGCAAACGCAAACCGCAACTGTCGGGTCTCTCGAGTGCTATTTGCTATTTCTTTATTAAATACTCTAACCTGTGCGTGATACAAACGAAGATAGATAACTTCACATGACTAAACAATCGAGAAATGCATGCACTTAGCATTTGTTTTGAATTGGAATCTATATTTGCTGTACCTAAAATGATATAAGGCCTATCACCTAAGGGTTAAGTGAGAAGTTTCAATTATCGCACTTTTGTAAGATGCAAACAATCAAGGCAATCGTTGGATGTGACAGATTGAGTTATCAGTGTTATTATACCAACAAATTTTGCATTTGTATATTCGTTGGTATAATAAATATGTGTGCATTGATAAAATAAGTATTTGTTGACCATATGCGTACAGGTTTTGTCCGGAAAGTAATAGGACTAATTTTCTTCCGCCCCGACTATACTTCGAAGCGTGCGCGCACCGACTGGATCCGGTAGAGGGCGTTCCTAGCTAACGAACGAGCGTCTGTTTAGTTGTCTCCGAGCACCTGGAGAATCAGGGGAAACATTTTCGCGCGACGTGTTTCTGTGAGTGGTTCAGATGTACGCGATTAAATTCTGTGACGTTTGATATGATAAAGAAGGCTTCCCCAGATGTTGCTTTAGCAAGAACTGGTGTGTTTCGGTGGCATCAGGCCTTTTTGGAGGGCCGGGAAGAGATCCCTGATGAAGACCGGAAAAATGAGCAAATCCAAAGTGAAAACGATTTCATTGTCTTTTTTTTTTGAAATCTAAGGCAGCGTCCAGCATGAATTTGTTCCTTTTGAACAAACCGTCAACGTGAAAATCCTCAAGAGACTCAAACGAAGGGTCATTCGGGTCCGACAAGACATCGCAGCTGATGGGAAGTTGCACCAAGACAACGCCCCGGCTCACACCGCCTTTCGTTCTACTACTACTACTTTCCGGACAAACCCTGTAATATCACTATCGATCCGCGCAAAAGTACCACATACAGGGGAGAACTGGAGCACTCCACTTGAAATCAATAATTAATGTTGTAGTGGTTATTTTCATAAGCACACACTTTTAGTTTATATAATTCATCAAAAGTACCCAATTTTATGGAATACGAAAAAATAAAATTAATATTACATATTATTACGATCTTGTAATACTATGATAAGCGAATTTATACTTTATTTTTCCCCCAAGACCTCTATAAATTAAATACCCCTTCATGTAAGTTTGCCCTCCAGAACGGTTGTTTTACAAAATCTAAGAAATTTGATTTAAATATTGTAAAATTTTGCTTGCAGATTTATATAGATATACATAAGTGCATATTTAATACATTTTTCCAAAATTTTTTTTATTTTTTTCTAATTTAGGTTTGAAAAAATTACTCGCTCAGCATCCGTCAATATTTCTTGTGGACGGTGACTATGTAAAGGTGAATACTTATCAGCACGCTTCTGAGGACGAAAGCGGATTTGGCGGTCGACGTGATTACATTAAAGAGGCTAAAGACTACTTCAAAAACAAAATGCTGCAGTATGGCGTCGGTGTGGAGGTCCCAGTGCGTAGTCTATTGGGCCATCGTTCGCAAGCGTCACCACAGGTGCGGCATATATCAGGTGCGTAATTAAGTCAGGGAGTTTAGGTGTAAACGATATTTCGACGTCTATGTCCATGTCTCTTTGTGACTTCAGGTCAGCATATAAAGGAATTCACCGAATTTTTGCAAAAGCATACGGACACGTTTAAAGTGGTAGACGATCATGTGATGCTTGTGGGATGCGAAGATATGACCGATTTGCCGGCACAAGAGCGTCTTCATTTGCCGCAGAGTAATATCGATACGAAAGCTACTCAGCAGATGTTGGATTTCTTTGCGCAATGCATCGAGACGAAAGGCCCCATTTTGGTGGATCAACTATTTCATTTATTGACGGCGCGCTTTCCACAAGAGCAATGGTTGCGCATGTTCAAAACGCCCAACGATCTCTCAACCTTTCTTAAGCTCTTCTCTGATTGTTTTCACATACAAGCAAATCTAGTCACACTGCTGCAGAAGCCCAAATTGAGCGACTCCTATATACAGCAAGCGCAAGCGCGTTCGCGCGAACAATACAACTCAATGAACAACAACATTAACAACATGGCCGAGAAGAACCAGTCGCCACCACCGACACAGCCGGCCTTGAGCGCCGTACAACAACGTTTGCAATCGCCAGCATTGCGTAGCTTTGCCAATAACAATAACATAAGCGCTTCATCGCCACAAAGCCCGAATCTAAACAACTTAAGCAACAACAACAATAATTACAGCATTACATCACCGAATTTTAAGCTAAATGCGCCAGTATCCAACATTTCCAGTCCGTCGGCTGCGTCGGTGGCAGAGAATTCGGCGCAGTCACGTTCAGAACCCAACTCGGGCTTTGACAGTTTCATACAGATGACAGACGTACATCTAGACAACCTCTGTGAGCGCAATTGTCCTAGCCCAAACACTTGCTCGTCTTACGGTCAATCTGGCAACAATACTCCAGCGCCTGTGAACGGTCAAAGCAATCTGAATTTACTACAAAACGTCGCCATACCCACACAGGTGCCTACCGAGCGTCCCAACAGTCTTAACCAGACGTTAAAGCAACGTGTTAATAATTTGGTAATACGCACATTGGCCGAGAATTATGAAAAAGACAAACAATCACTGGCTAATCAAGTGGGCAGTGCTCCCGTTGGTTACAACCCACAAAACTCTTCCACGCATTCAAGTCCTGTGCATTCCAATAATATCAACGCCACCAATTCCAATCCCACTGCTACAGTCAACACGAATAATGCACAGCATTCTCCTAGTCACAATTACTTTGTCGGCGACACCTGGAAGATCAAGGTGCTGCAGAACACCACAGTTATTGCGAACGTGAAACATTCCATGTTTGTCACAGAAGCTATGTTGAAGTTTGCGCAGAGCAACCAGAGCATAGTCATATCTTTGGACTGTGAAGGCATCAATTTGGGATTGAAGGGCGAAATCACACTCATCGAGATAGGTACAACTCGTGGGGAAGCTTTCATCTTCGATGTCCGCACATGCCCTGAAATCATCAGCGACGGTGGCCTGAAGACATTGTTAGAGCATGAAAATGTCATCAAAGTCATACATGATTGCCGCAATAATGCTGCGAATTTATACCAGCAATTTGGTATACTCTTGCGTAATGTCTTCGACACGCAGGTAAGAAAATGTCCTAGTAAAAATATCCGCCGCAATAATTTGTACGTGAAGTGTGTTACTTGAATTTCGCATTTATTTTTATAGGCAGCGTATGCTACTGTGCAGTACCAGGAGACAGGCAAACAGGTATACAAGGCGAAATACATCTCATTGAACACACTATGCGAGCAGTACAATGCGCCTATCAATCCAATCAAGGAACAACTCAAGCAGATTTACCGTCGGGATCAAAAGTATTGGTCCAAGCGACCACTATCACGGGATATGCTACTTTATGCGGCCGGTGATGTGTTGGTATTAATAAACGATCAGCTCTATGGCAGCCTAGCAAGGTAGGCATCATGAATTCACATTGATTGTTGGTATTCTAATACATAATGCTTTTATTTTATAGACAAATAAAACCGGAAAATCGACAGTTATTCTCTGAGCTCTGCACCGAACAAATACTAATACAAATCAAACCCAATGAGGTGAAAATACGGAAGAAACAACGTAAAGTAACCACCGAGGTCGCTGATCTCAAACAAAAACTGGAGCAGTCTAACAAAAGTATAGTGCTGTCGAATCGTGAAATTCGCTTATTACGGTAAGCTTGTGGAACACTAGACGTATGCGGTGAAATTTATTTATTTCTATAATATTAGCTACATGGACCTGACTGAGGAGGAAAAAGACCGTCTAAAGCGTAACAACAATAAAGTCGCAAAGAAATTCGAGAAAATGGAATCGGCGGGCAATCAAACTAGGTAAATTATCTAACTATCTAAATAATGAATGATCTTGAATTTTAAATGAAATGAAATTAATATTTTTTAATGTTTATTTTTTCAGAGATCAAAGTGATTCAGAGGATGAGCAAGAACCCATTGAAAATGATAACTTCCCAAGTCTCGACTCAGTGCCATCAGATAACTCATTAACGGGTACATTTTCACCACGCTTCAACTCTGAACCACCCAGCTTGGCTGAGTCAATGCAAATGATGGATGAAATTTTGTCCGATCAGTCAATGGATCGTGTTGTGAAATTGGATAAGCTAGAAGCGATATTGTCAGCTGTTACGCAAATGCCAAATGATCAAGTAAGTGCTAGTGATATGAAGTCTCGACTGAGTTGCCCTGACTTTTCTGTAAAAGGTTAACTCAGACTGAATCGAATTTGCATATAAAGAATGAATAGATTGTTATGTTAATATCTCATTTGTATTTTCGATATTTCCACTTCTTCCAAAAAGCTATTAATGACAATAAAAAGAGAGACAATAAAATAAAAGAAATAAAGACAATTTTTAAGTTTTTGCTGCCACTCCTTAATTTTTATCAAATTAATGCCGTCAAATTGGCTTTAATTTTATCGTTATCTATCACAGATTATAACTTCCAATGCGATACAGGATCAATTGGGCTCCAGCATATCAGCCACCGACAGCGTGCAAATTATACGTGAAAAAGTCAAAAAGTGAGTATTATTTTGAACTGCATTTCGCAGACTTATGTAACAAATTTTGTTTTGCTAATTTTAGTGCTAAAAACTGCAGTTGCAATTGTGAACGTAGCACTACACCAACAATGCGCATAAGTAACAATGAAAAGAAGACTGTGAAGTTGGTCGACGCTGCATCTCAAACTCTTAGCACTGGCGACATCGTCATTACAAAGATATTCTTCCAAGATGAACAAGGAAAACCGAAGGAGAAAGTGTTGACTTCATCCCCAAAACGCCTCGCGGCATCACCGATTACCCAGTCAACAGCGACGGCCACAGCATCATCGTGAACTAAGGACTTCGTAGAGTAATGAGCTCAGCTTTGTTTTACACAAATCATTTGGCAAATGTAAAAATGGCAGCTATGTAAACTAAGTAGTAAAACTATTTTGGGCAATATCTAAACAAACATATCAAAATTAAAGCAGTCATTTCAACGACATGGAAATATACCCAACACACTTGCAATATATACATACACATATGTACATATGTACACATTAAAGTTTTGTTCTAATTGCTAAGCGTAAATTGTTACAAACATTCATCTTCTACTTGTCCGTATGTATTTATATTTTATTATATATTTTATTAGAATTTGTATTATCTTATCAATATTATATTTTCTCTTTTTTAATTAAATGCGTAAAAAGCGCAAAAGTTTATTTAACAGATTTATTTAATTAAGTTTGTTAAATTTCCAAAATGCAAACCATTGATATATAAGTAGGTATTCACCTCAATTTAAAGACTAATTGAGCCATACTTGAAAATTGCTAATTTGTGTACTTTTGAAATGAGTAAAATCTAAGTTTTGTATGCTTAGACCCATTTGTAAATACCTATGATCATAAATATACAGTATCTGCCCGTATAATGGGAAGACCAAGTAATTAAATTTTTTATTATAATGCAAACAATTTAGCTAAAATATGTAATAAATAAAATATATAAACCAGCAATGTTTGGTGAAGGGTTAACGAAACTGAAGAGTAACACTATTGTGCTATCAATCATTTGCTTTTCCAATATAAGAAAATTATAAAATACAAGCGTATTTATTAACCCAAAGTAGTGTTCAACAAGTTAAGCGACATACATACATGTATGTTTGTGCTTATCCGCATATCTTTGCATCTTTTAAACTCGGTTCTCATAGGCAAAATATGAAAATTTGATGTTGATTAACAGATGCGATAGCATAAATACATATAAACGGAAATATGTTGATATAAATATTATATATTTAAAAGAAAATATACTTTATAAGTTTTATGTTCTTCGAAAAAGAAGCAATTACGCGATATGAAACATTTCGAGCTAAGAATTTTATGTGCTGACATGTTGAAAACAAAACACTACTGTAACTCCTATCCAAGGTACATATGTATGTACTACGAGCAATTCGAAAAGCATTGTTTGAAAACATGTTTGCTCGCTTATAAAGATTTTGTTATCTACATAAATAATTGTTGCAATTGCCTTTAATTCTGTTATATTATAAATTAACTAAACTTTCGTAGCAATCACATGTATGTGCAAAATTATATGCTACTCTAAACAATTAAAGACATACTATAATAATATAATATGTACATGCAATTTTTTATTGTTGCAACATCAAAACAACTAAAGACCCATTTACAAAAAACTTTCCACGCTTTGCGTCACAGTACATACTTAAACAGCGAAGCACAGAAAACGTAGGCTATGCCACAATAAAAGCTTAACTTTCAGTGGCTTTCTCTAATAAAAATGGCGACTGTGGTTTGGAAAAGCGTAACAAGATGAGAGTTGCTTCTTGCGTCGAAAATGTTTTATGAGAACGTACACCCATAAAATAATGTAGTACATCGAACTTTTCTGTCGAAACAAATGTCCGACGCAAGGCGAAGCAAAAGTTCTATGTGAATTGGCCATAATAAATCCTATGATAACTGTATATTTGCATATGTATACTTTGTACACACTTCTATATTCAAGTCAAGCTTGATTTGGCGATGTGACAAAATGAAATGTTGCAACTCTTTAGGAGTCGGATAAAGGAACTCCAAAATCATACGTATTAATGCTAACATCAGAACTGTAATAAAATATTCAATTATGTTTTTTTTTGTTAGTTTTAGTATTAAAAGTTTATGAAAAGGCTAATTTACGTAATCGCTTTCTTCATAGCCATATTAACTGAGTTACTATAAAAAATGAATTATTGTTAACGATTTAAATTCAAAGCATTTGCAACAAGACAAAATGAAAAACAATGAATATACATATACATATATACAATAATGAAATATATAGTACATATATTAACGTTGCAATTATTGTTATATAATGATGATATTTAATCTTTTATAACAGGCATACTCATCTACATTAACAAAGTACGCATGCAAAATTAATAACTTGCTTCTGTATAATATAATATGCTTATTTGATTTTGGCTCAACGAGTTGTAATCTACATACATATACTAATGTATACATATAAGTATTTAAAGCTTAAGCGATTTTTTCTCAAAAACAAATACATATGTATGCACATTCATGCAGCCGTATGTATGTACTTCATTTTTACCTATACTGTATATTTAAACGAACCTATGGACGAAATGTGAATTAAACATATACATATGAATAATGTGAGGATACTGGATAATATTAAACAATTTAATTATACTTACACATATAGTAAAAAAATAAAAAAGCCTATATACTTTGTTTTGATTATATATGAGCTCCTGTTACGGGAGATGAATTCAAGCTCCATTATTGAAACGTTTGCAGTTTTTTTTTCATCTCCGTACTCTTTTGGTCTAATTTACTCGAATACTTCTGCCGACATTAATAACGTAATGCGTTCACCTATCGGAGTCAAGTATTCAAATTCAGAGGCAATCTAAACGAAAACACCACAGTTGTGTGAACTTTGTGTGAAAGAATGAAAAAATTAAATCAAACCGATTAGTTTTAATTAATACAATGACGGGAATGTTTTTGGGTGTGATTGCTTATTATTCAATTGAAAGGTTTTTTCGGATTAAATTATTATCGATGATACCGAATTTAAAAACCTCAATTAAAATACAGTTGAGTTGTAAACATTGATAGTTCGAATGGAATGAATATTTGCAACGAATTTTTACTTCGCAGTGAATAATAATCATTGTAATTGGAAGTGACTTTGAATTCCTATTGTTTTTTCTCATTTTATATTTTTATTGTATACTAGAGGACCAGTCCACGCTTCACTGTGGCTGATAATAATACTACTACCATCTATATGATTTCTATTAGTTGGATTATAACTATTAGTTAATGAGATATAGCATTTTTGTGAAGCAACTTGTGATAGTTTACAAAAAAATGGATCATAAAGCATTTCGTGTGTTAATAAAGCATTGCTTTTGAATTTGGGCTCAGGGAAATCCACCGATGAAAAGATATATGCTAAGCTTAAAGAGGCGAAAGCTCTGTGCAAAGTGGGTCTCTTGTAAGTTCATAATCCAACAAAAACAAAGAATAACTGATTCTGAGAAGTGTTTGTGTGCTCTTTAAACGTAATAAAACCGAATTTTTGCGCCGGTGTGTGACAATAGAAACATAGCTCCATCATTTCCCACTGAAGTCTAATCGACAGTCATTCTAGTGGACTGCACATGATGAACCGGTCCTCTGGCATGGAAAGACGAAAAAGTCGGCTGGAAGGTTATGACATCAGTCTTTTGGGATGCACGTGGTTATAACATAGGCTATGTTCGTAAATGCATCATGACGCGCATCATGACGATTGCATAACAAACAGAACGTTCAGAAATGCCAATATTGCAGCACTGCAATAATCAAGCGTTCAAAAAGACAACACTTCTATCAGCTGTCACTCATAATTTCTATCAAAAAATTGTTTACTGCATTTAACTACGATGTCTGACGAAAAGTAAGTGCAAAACTGTTTTATTTTAATTTTTGTATTGAAATTTCGTTAAATTATGTTAATAATAATTGTATAAATTATTATTTTTAAATTTTTAGTGAAAATCTCAGTAATGCGGAGACACAGTTATTGCGGTACGGTAGAATATGGAGGACGAGTTTAAATCGGGTAGAAGGAAAAAAATGTATTGTGGAAGAAAGTTGTGACCGTAGTTAAAAATGTAAATGAAAACAATAAAAATTAAAATGAAGTTCATCAGAAAAAGTAATAAAAAAATTATTCAAATAAAGGAAGGTGAGGTAAAGTAAATATTTTATGATGAAAACATAGTGGTAAAATAGTTTCTTCTATCGATTCCATTGATATCATCTGAATCAACGGGTGCATCTTGAATTCCTTCGATTTCATTGTTGGTTTCCATATCGGCATGTGTTATTGCATCGTTAATATGTTCAGAATAACCTCCCTTATTTATGATAAAATTGTGTAAGATAGCACAAGCGAGTTTTACATTAGATGTGGCTTTAATGCTCGAAGCTTCAATATAATTTAAAATTTTAAACTGTTTCTTAAAAATCCCGAAAGTTTGTTCTATAAATACTTTGTCTTTTAAAAGACAAACATTTGTACCTACAAATTTTTTTTTTGACTTCAATACCCTTCTTTTTCTTAAATTTAAAGAAAATCTATCATTTCTTTGTTCACAAATTTCGTCTAGTGTTAGATTCAGCAAAATTTCCATTTTAGTATTATACGCGTTCAAAAATGCAAACAAATGTATCTGCAAATTGTCAAAAATTGTATAAGAAGTATCAAACGTCAAACTTGCAGTGTTGCTACTGTTGCTTATGCTGCAAGTCATGATGCATTTACGAACATAGCCATACTCAACGACTGATTACTGAGCCAGTCATAATCTATTTCACAGCGTATTTGGTTGCAGTTCTTTTCTACTATTCCAAATACTTAGCAATTTTATTTTTTTGAGGAAGAATCTGTTTAAAATTGTACGCATATATTCAAATATTCCTACAAACACGAATTTTGAACAAATGCTTATGATTTGAAATATAATTTTTGTATTTATGAGTTGTATTAAATTTTGACATAAAGAGATTAAAGGTATCCTATGTCTTTACCCTGGTTATAAGCTACTTCCCCACCAATTTTCAGCCAAATCGGTTGAGCCGTTCTTTAGTTATAAATGGTGTAACTAAAAACAACTTTCTTTTATATATATATCTAGATGTAAATAAAACTCCAAGATAGATTTGTTAAAATCACTTATGCTTTTTTAATTTTCTTTTTAAAAAGTAACAAGTAACTCTATAAACCTTACAAAAGGAAATGAATACGGCATCAACCGTGCCATGTTTATGGTCACAAGCATCGTCAGCTTGATGATAACAATAATGCTTATACATAAGTATATGCAAATGGGGTTTCTTTAATAATGGTATATTTATCATAAGTATAAAAAACTATTAACAACACAATTAGGCATTACAATATTTTTTGCTTGCCAATCGGAACATTCTTACGCATACAAAGACACAAGTCAACGCTTAATTTTTTCTCTACATCTGATATTTATATTAATTACAATTTAATTCACAGAATACATCATTGTAAAATGGTAGTAAAACAACAATTTCCCTTCTTTCTTCTTACAAAACACAGTTATGGTTTTTTTTAATTGTTTTATACATTTCACAAATTTTTATACTCTTGCAACATTGTTGCAGCTGCTGTTCACCAAAGGGTTGTACGTATCACCAAAAACTAAACGAGATAGATAAAGAGTTATATTTATAAATGATCAGGATGACGTGACGAGCTGAAATCAGAGTGACTGTCTGTCCGTCCGTCCGTGCGTGCAAGCTGTTGAGAAAAAATTGATATATCTTACTGAAACTTGGTTCCTTAGCAAAACAAAAGTACGAGTTTGAAGATGGGCGTAATCGGAGTACCTCCACCCCCACAAAACGAAATTCCAGGTTCGGTCAATATGTGAGATATATAGTAGCATGTCTGTATGCTACAAATGGGTTGAATCGAGTCAATACTTCCCTTAGCCCCCACATACCTAATAAGAGGTTTTCGAACTTCCGGGTGACTTTATATTGCATACATACATATGTATGTACATACATATAAATAAAATCGAGAGGGTGTATTTTTCTTACAATGTACACATGTTTGTTTAGAATGAATAAAATCGGGTGAAAACTCGCCCAAGATCCCGTATAACTAACATGCTTATGTACTTGAAGGTACTTTTTTAGGTCTGTGATCTTTGATAGTTGCAAGAGTATAAAATGTTCGGTTATATCCGAACATAGCTATTCCTTACTTGTTAAAATATGTTTCCCTTTATCTAAATTATGATTTTTACTTTGATAATAACAGTCCTTTATTTTATTTTTAACTCTAAAAGCTTTTGGTCAATTTTATGATTTCTTTGTAGTTTGCCTTAAAATAATTGCTTCTTATTTATATATCTCTTTATGTAGGTGTATCAATGTGTGTACATTTTCACATTTGCATATTTATGTGTGTTTCAAAGGGCTAGATGCTTTTCATTGTTTTCGGCGCAGTGACGCAGTGATGTGTTTACATTTTAATCTTGACCAAAGACTAACTGTGTTAGTGTTCCCTTCTCTCGCATATATTTACTGAAATTTAATTGGTTTAATTTTTGGCTAATAATTTGTTTTCCTTTATATAATATTAGTGCTTTGTATGTGTTTCCAGCATTTAAAATTTCCATGTATATGTATATGTGTATTGATGTATGTATGTGTATATTTATATAATTAATCATAAGAAATATGTTTGTTTTCCTCTCTCTATTGGTGTGTGTATGTGTTTGTATGCTTAATCACAATGAGATCATGTCATATAGCGCATTATTTCACGCAACGCGTAAAGCAGTTCGGCCTGGTTGCGGGCCTCCATTATCATCAGATTAACATGGACCTGCAGATAGATAAAATTATTTGAATGGTAATGAATATACTGTAAATAATGATATATGTATGTATGTTATAAATCATAAAATATATGTCCATAATCCAACGATGAATTCCGATCGGATCGACCCTAGCGCACTTACGTCTTTTTATTATTCCACAACCGTTAATTTAATGAAATATTATGACTTTAAATACATTTTGAATATTTTCTCACCTTTTCACTGTCTTGCAGTTCGACAAGTATACTGTCATAGTCCTTTGTGGTAATCCTTTCTGGGAAGCAGCAGGCTGTTTTTATGAACATTTTTAAAGGCCGATCCAATAACTGTTAATTAGTTTATAAAAAAAAATATTATCTAAGCTGAAATTAACTTGAAAACATGTGTACGCGTATAAAGTACAACCATGAATACACAATTACGTAATAGTAGTTACATGCGATAATTTTGAACTTTCTTTCGGTGCAATCATATATTTGTATTTATTTATTTGTGTGCGTGTGTTTGGTGAATCCATTTAAATTTTTGCTAAACTCTAAGTAACCCGTTTGGAAGACAATAAAAAAAAATTTCAAGAAGCAGTTAAATTCAATTATTAACTCAGTTAAACAAATAAAAGCTGAAAAGAGATATTGTTTATACACACTGTTATCGAACGGCAGCTGAACGCGCGCAATTACAGAGGAGTCATAGGGGTGTAGTTAGTAACATACATATATACATACATACGTGAAAACAAACAAAGTATCTCGGCAAATACATTAAAACCTAACTGATTTTGTTTAATTCCTCAATCTGTTAAATTCTTAAAATCATTCGAATATTTTTCTTCGGTTAATAGCTCGCCAATTTCTTACAAACAAATCGCAATACCATTGCGTGCGATTAAAAGCAGATGCTCCACCAACACCGTGCAAACCAAGCACTGCACACATACACACATAAAACATTAAATTTGTTGCATTTGTATTGTAGAACGGAAAAAAAGTTCGGATACACACGTACGCATTTATTCACCTGATTCACTTCACCGTAATCGTAATCGTCATGGCGTATACCGTAGATGCACTGAATGTAATTCCATATGGCCCGACGGAATTTCGACGTGTCCACATTGCGGTAGCCGCCCATGGTGAAGTACGTCAGATTGTAGGCGGCACGAAATTTTTGATCCAAAAGAGTACCAACATCGCTGTACAGACTGTGGCGAAGAATAAAATTTCGATTTTTGCTTAGAACGAGTTAAGAATCTTGACGCATGCATGTCTTACCCATTTACCAACGAATAGCCGTGATCGTCCCACGAGTAGTCTTGAACACGGAAGGTGGAGGGTATATTTTCGGCACCACGACGCGCAAAATCCTGATATGTGAAGGTGGGATCCTCGATGTAGTGTGAGATGATTGGCGGTACTTCGATGGCGGCTTCGAGAGCGGCTGCAGGTAATTCGGCGGTTTGCATCTCAACGCTCTTAAAACGGTTACTCAGTTCTGCTTCGCTGCACTCGTCATGTTTTTGTGAGAGCACTTTCATGCGTTCAACCAGCGCCTCTACCGGCACATTTGGTTGGGGCGAGCCGGAAGCTGTTTTAAATTAAACTGAAAATATGAGCTATGTTCATATGGATAAGCCGTCTTACTTATGCTTACGAGTATGTTTAGCGACGCCATTGCTGGTTGCGCCATGTGTGGTGATGTCAGTGGGCATAGATGGGCTGCCGCTTATATTTGGCACGTTATTATTATTATACATCTGATGATTACTATGGTCTAGAACGTTGTTGTTGTTGTTGATTGTTATCTCACTTAGGACCGCCTTTGGTTGTTGTGGTATTTGTTGTTGCAACGGTGGCAGCGGTAGGTTCGTCGACAATTGCTGCTGGGCGGCGGACAATAGTGCCGGAGCAGTCTTTAATTTAGGACTAGACAGACCATCCAGTTTTTGTGTGAGACCGCAGGAGAATACAAATGAAGATAGCGAATGAAAATGCGAGAGCAGAACCATTGCATGCACCACTTCGGACAGCGACCAGCTGTTTTTGCCTTTCGTTAGACCCTGCGGAGGAATCAACGTTAAAGTTACATTGAGATTTACTGTGAGGCATGCCCTCTACCGCGCGAAATTCAAACTCACCTCGATGTGTTCTTTGCGTAGGAGCCACGGTCGATGGGCTAGTATTTTATTTATATCATATATGGCACGTAATTTTGATGGGATATAATCTAAGCCATTCAGCCACTCGGCCTTGCCGCCCTGATTGATGAACTTCTTCTCGTACATTTTCACAAGGTATGGGCATTGATGCCGGGCTGCAGCCTAGAAAAAAAGAGGAATAACGGTTTATATTTTATTTAATATTAACAATGAACACAATTGATTGATCAATGACAGCTACATACATACATATGTATATCATATAGTAGTCCGATCTGAACAATTTGTTCGAAGGTCATAGCGTTGTCTTGGACAATAATCTATGTCAAATAAGATATCGTGTTCAATAAAAAAATGTTTACCATGCTACAAGGACTTGAGTTTGATTTGATAGTTTGTATGATTCCGACAATTGAGCAGTTTCTTGTGGAAAAAGGCCACTGGTCAGTTATATTAGGCTGTCAAAAAAGTCTCGCTAGTTGTCGCTGAAAGCGCGTAGTTCTAGTTTTATTCGTCACATCGGGTCATGCTATATCTTTTTGGAAAGCTCATTTCACGCGCTAACACGTGTTTGATTGATTGTCGTTTCTTTTAAGTCGTTCGTGAGTTATAGCGTCGCAAACATGGAGCAAAATAAAGAGAAAATACGGCATATTTTACAGTACTACTGCGATAAAGACAAAAATGCATCTCCAGCCGCCAATAAAATTTGTGCAGTTTATGGACCCGATACAGTTTCCATTTCCACCGCACAACGATGGTTTCAACGTTTTCGTTCTGGTGTAGAGGTGGTCGAAGATGCGCCACGCTCCGGAAGGCCTGTCGTCGAAAATTGCGATAAAATCGCTGAATTGGTCGAAAGAGACCGGCATAGTAGCAGCCGTAGCATCAGTCAAGAGCTGGGCATGAGTCATCAAAAATTCATTTCAATTTCAATAAAAACAAAATAAAAAATTCAATAAACATACCGCAAGACTATTTTGACAACCTTATATTTAAATAGTTTACAGGGTCTCCGATATTTCCCTTCAAGTGGTACCAACTTAATGGCAAACAAAAAATAGATACCTGGTTTGGGAGCAAGTGAACATCCGTATGTCTAACAAAATGTCACATGCATGCGTATACTCGTACATATATAATATTGGTGTTAGGGGAAGATACTAAGTGATATTATTTGGTATCAGGCAACACTCAGTGTCAGTCGGAGTTTCATGAAATTCTTTTTCAGCATGCGGGTTTGAAATATTATAGAAAGCCAGTACTGTCATCCAGCCAATAAGTTTTACCAAAAATTTATTTTCAGGAGAAATGTATTCCGTGCGTCGAAAGATATTTTCACGTAATTTCTTCTCGCCTTCCTAAAAACCCAAATAGCCATTGCATGACATGTCAGCAATAAATTTTTCGCTGCACTTAAATAGCCAAAAAATAATCATGCAGGAATGAGTGCGTTACATTTCGAGAACAACAGATGAGCATCACTAACCTGAAAACAAGTATGTATCTCAAGAGCTAAAGATTCAAAGACAAAGACGTTTGAAGAGCAATCGCACAAGCAAATAAACGTTTGCAATTACAACTGATTTATTGTATAGCGTGGATTATTTGGGTTAATTTGCTGAAAACTCGTGCCATCAAACGGATAATTTTTAAGAAATAAAATTCAATTTTTAATGCTAAACTAAATTGGAATGCATGAGTGTGTCGCGTCGTCGAAAATATGTTTGAAAAGCCGCGAGAATTAAAAAAACAAGGTACCTGACATCAATACATACATATGTATGTATGTATGTACATTTGTGTCTATGATGTGTGGTCCTATTGCATTTGCACATTTGCACAGATGCGTGCCGTTTTGGCTGGTTTTGGCTGCCCCTTCAACTGGATGTGCGATGCAGTTGCGTGTAGCCATATGCAAATGACAGCGAGTGCAATGAATGTGCAAATGAAAAGCTCACTCATTTTAGTGCGTAACGCATCGTTAAAAAATTACGAGGAAAACAGCGCACACCTCTGACTCATTTCTACCCATTATACACGGTGCTCAATACCCGATCTCTTGTTGAAGATGCCGTTTTATGAAATCATTTTCTTCTAACTGAAACCTTTTTTTTCGTTTTCAAAACTTTTTTACTCGATTGCGCCACAAAGGAATTCATATATGGAATGTTTGGTATGAGCTATAGTTCATAGAAATAATGTAATATCGGAAGAAATTGTTCAGATCGGCTCACTATAGCATATAGCTGCCATACAAACCGAACGATCGCAATCAAGGGCTTGTCTGGAAAACTTTCGCATTCGACGTGGTATCTTCACGAAATTTGACATGGATTACTGCATAAGGTAATGATATAATCTAGAAAAAAATTGTTCAGATCGGATTACTATGGCATATAACTTCCATACAAACTGAACAAATAGTTACTAAAAGAAATGCACCTGTGAAGGGTATATTAACTTCAGTGCAGCCGAAGTTAACGTTTTTTCTTGTTTTCTATATAATTATGATAAACTTAAGTATATGTATGTACGCATTTGAAATCATCGTTGGGATCTGAAATTAGAGGAGGTACCACATGAACAGTTCGCCAGAATCTTTACCTCGCTACGACGGCTACTGCTGCTTGTTTTGCTCTACAAAATTCAAATCGCGTTATTGTTTTGTTTATCCGTACGATTGTCTCTCTTTATATAAAATATGTATGTTATACGCATTATGTATGTATTTTATTAATTCATATATTATTATTTTTAAAAAACTTGTGTGCGCGTTCAAGCCAAACAGCAAATGTAAATACATATTTACAAGCACACATATACAATTTATATATGTATGCATGTATATAATAGTGTACATCTGCGTGGTACATACATATGTACATAGATATGCTTCGTTGCCAAGTTCCTCATTAAAATGCAACAACAAAAATGTGAATAATATGTTAGATCAGCTATAATTCGAGCGGCTTCAACAATACAATAACAACGTACATACATTGACAATCAGCTCATTAGCATTCCCAATATAACTACATACTATATGTTATTTTATTTTTATTTATAAAATTTATAATTATATTAAAGTACATACATATTATATAGACCGTTCTGTTTCCTTTGTCATATTTTTCTAACACACAAGAACCTGAGTAAGCTAAGTTTCCGGTATGTAATTTATGTTTTTTTCTTGGATAGAATTTTTCTAAGGTTATCCCACAATTTACGATGACATATAGCATCTTTATTCACACATAAAAATAAGAAAAGTTGATGGAAACCTTAAGCTCTGGTGAATAACTCAGCAGCAGGATTTTAAACTGGGATTGGTTAATTTCCATAGCACTGCCGTGTACGATGGAGATGGTTCTTAATTACAGAAATACATGTTGTCTTATTTTGCTAGATAAAAGTTACACAGGTTCCTTGGTAGTCATTATAAACAATAAGCCATATAAGAATTCCTTCGTTCTGTAATCGCCAAGGCAATAAATAGAACAGATCATATACACGCATACAGACAGATCATATGCAAACGTACATGTATGTATGTACGCTCGGCATTCCGGCTTGTGTAAATGCTCGAGTTGTGACGAATAAAATTTGATGGGCATTAGCTTAGGTTAGATACGAGATATATATTTGAAAATCGGTTTTTAGCCATCATCAAACAAAAGCCACACTACAGATGAGTATTTACTGGAACAGCTTGGTAACTACTGTGGTTACTTATACGCACTATCATACAATTTACTAAGGCGACGTGTTGTTTGAGTTCTTAGATATCGTATTAATGAAATACTTACATAAATATGTACATATATTATCTAAATATTACATCATTTGACAAATAAATATATTTTTCCATATGAGTCGTTACATGTTTATCATCAACTTTTCCAAAAGAATCCTAAATACTTTTCGTTTTTTTTTTTAACACATTTAGTTGAATAAATGTGTGTATGTGTGTATATGCATATAGCTAAATGATGATGCTTCTGTGCACAAACAATAGCCACAATTGTAGCCAAGCAGTCTCATAGGACAAAAATTTGCATTCGAACAAAGAGAAATAAACAAGCTACACATTCGCCTGCTGTAAATGTTGATCTGCTTTCTGTGCCAAATTTATTTTGCTTTGCTTTTGTTGTTGCTGCAGTGTGTGAGTAAGTAAAAGTGGCAAGCAACAGCACGGTTTATTCACACATGTTGACACTGTGGCTGACATGCCAAATAGCTGAGATGCACAAATGAATACTCAGCGCATGAAAAATAAAAAAATACAATGGCGGGTTTTGTTGTTGGTGCTGTTGCAGTGAGCTGTCAAGTTATTGCTTTTATTTGTTTCGTGCTTAGCTTTTGTTGTTGTTTGTTTTAAAAGCTATTTCGGCTGACTCTAACCGTTGCTCTGCTCGTGTCGCTCATTGCATCTAGCGAGCGTTGTCGCCAGCGTGGAGCGTTTCGGTTGGAATCTTTGTAAATGTTGTTTCTGCTGTTGTTGTTGATAGCATTAGCGATTCGATGGGCCGCCGTTGACCGCCACATAGAGCAGATGTCTTATGTTTACAATTAAGCAACACGAGTATTAGGAAAACAAAAATAACAACATCTAATGTGCTAACTTACGTTTCCTATCTAAGCTTAAAATCGTTTGTATGCACAAAAACAAACCACATTGTACATAAGTACGTACATACATACTTGTATGTAGTACAAAAACCACGTACGAATAATGCAAAAGTCAATCTAAGAGTGAGTGGCAATACAAGCATCTACTGGCTGAAATCGCACTAGTTAGGAAAATATCCGTTTTATATCATCTAAATATTTATTGCACTTCATATTTTTATACCCTGAACAGGGTATATTAAGTTTGTCACGAAGTTTGTAACACCCAGCAGGAAGCGTCGGAGACCCTATAAAGTATAAGTATACTTATATGAATGATCAGTATATTGAGCTGAGTCGATTTAGCCATGTCCGTCCGTCTGTCTGTATATATACGAACTAGTCCCTCAGTTTTTAAGATATCGTTTTGAAATTTTGCGAACGTCATTTTCTCTTCAAGATGCTGCTCACCACTATAACATATAGCTGCCACACAACCTGAACGATCGGAATCAAGGTCTTCTTCACAAAAGTTGGCAAAGGTTAGTTTCTAAGATAATAATGTAATCTCCGAAGCTGCCATACAAACCGAACGATCGGAATCAAGGGCTTGTATAGAAACCTTTCACATTTGACGTGGTATCTTCACGAAATTTGACATGAATTACTGCTTAAGGTAATAATATAATCTCCGGATTACTATAGCATATAGCTTCCATACAAACTGAACGCATAGTTACTAAAAGAAATGCACTGTGAAGGGTAACAACATTTTGTAGTTTTTCTTAACTTTAAGGGGGAGGGGGTAAGGTTTGACAACTTTTTTTTTCCATTTTTTTTAATTTTTTTTTCTGAACCATCAACATCTCAAGAATATTGTGTTAAAGTTTTAGGTCATTCGGAGAAAAACTAACGAAGTTACAGCAGGTTGAATAACGGTACCTCTAACTACCTGCGCTGAGTGTACAAAACTTTGAATCGATTTTCCCAAATATGTCATTTTTAAAGTCGGTGACCAGCCTACAGAAAAAACTACTGCATCGATCGTTTGAAAATTTTGTACAAATATTCTACATATATATACATAGCTCTCGAATGACGTCGAGTTTTTCCAAAAATTTTTATTTCTAAGAATTTTACAATAACAAATAGGACGATTTTTTCGTCCAAAATCGCCATTTTGGCTTGAAAATGGTACCGAAAATTGAAAAATTGGAAGATTAAAAAAAAACTCGACGTCAATTGAAAGATAAACTAACAAACTAAAGAAAGCATTTTCACTTTTTGGTTTCAGATGACCCAGTGATGCTGTAGGCTGGTCACCGCACAACAACTTTTTTTCGAAGTGCCTGCAGAGATCGACGATAAATCCGTTATTCCTCGCTATTTTTCGATAAAACTTTTTTTAAGTATCCTTCAAATGTTGTACTTTCATATAATAATATGTAAAATAAACCTACACCAATAATTTTTTCTAAAAAAATTCACGAAAAAAGGTCTTTTTTCGACGAAACAAACCTTACCCCCCCCTTAAAGGTAAGGTTGACTTTTGAAACATTTGAGGTTGATTGGGTAAATATTTACGGCTCATATGGAACTAGTAAGAGACTGACATATTTCTGACGATAATATGACTGCAAAAATATCAGTTGCTTGTATGAAAATATACTTCCGAACGACCAGTTGGATGTTCGATTCGTTACAGTTGTATAGTGTATATGGTTATAACAAGTGGATTTCTCTGCGGGGCAAGCGAATGAGTTTGTGTGAGCGTGTGTGTAAGTAGGCTAGTGCAGCGCAGATGTAGAGTCGCCGCTACTTTTAATGTTGATTTCTAAATTATCACAAGTTTCTATAAATAGCTTTATATACGCACATACATACGTATACCATATATGCATGTATATATATACTTACAAATATGTGTAGCAACAACAGATGTACCGCTATACTAGTGGCCATGTGTATGTACTTGTATATGTATGCATGAGGAAATGGGGCCAATGAATGAGTGGGCAGAACAAATGTTTTATTTTAGTTATCAGAATGAACTTTTCGAAATAAAGAAATGTGTACAAAATAAGTATGGGTAACGCCGAGACATAAATCAGGTTCGCCTCCACGCGGTGCATCTTGGGTAACGCTAAATGACCTGCGACCTCACGGCCTCGTAGAACTCATACGGACTATTAGGTTATGCTGAAGACATAACCCCATAAGAGCGGGCGTCAGCCCTCGCCTTGGCCTCAAAACTGAGACAATGTAAGACCGTGAAAGCCGTCTACCTTTCCGGGAGGTGGATAGCGGCTCTGAGTGGGGATCCTTATAACATGGAAACTAATATATGTACAAAATGTGACGTGGGAGGAAGTTGGTGGAAATGGACTTCGACGAAAAGATGAGGTAAGAAAAGGGCTGATCGGCTGTGATGTAAACAGTGTGGGATCGAGCAAATTCCAATCTACTTTAAAATGACAGAGGTCGCAGCAGCAGAAAGCCTCCCTCAATAATAAGCCATGGACAGGAGCGGTATCAACGTTTATCGAAATCGCCGAACGTGCTGCATCTACTGAACTCAGGTAGCGCAGTATGGGAGAAAATGGAAATCTCTCGCGATGATTGGAAGCGTGATAGATTCATATTTGCACAGCCACTATGCTCAAACTCGTGTCTGGCTCCCTACTGAAGCCTCCTCTCGTGAGGGAATTAAGAAGATGCTGCGGTGCCACAATTCTTCGCTACCCACTCATGACTGGAGAGTGTTGAGGAACCATATCGGCAAGCGCAGATTCTTTCAAATAAAAAGTCGGTTAGAGCAGAAGGTGGATTGTCGAACGACGGATCCGTAGCTGAGAAGAAACGATATTTATAGCTTAAAGACAAAGAGCCATAGGTATACAGAACAAGACAAGCAAGTCGGTCTTAAATGAACTTAACGTTTTTCTTTTACCACATTTTAGCAAAGTCACAACCAAACTAGGACGGAGCCGGGCAATGAACTCAAAGCTAGTCAAGGAGTGTATTACTTCGCTATCTGTGACATCAAGTTAATTCCATATTAAAGTTGGCCTGTTGTCTGACCATAGCGGGATCGTCGGAAACTATAAATCTATAGAAAATCCATGGAATAACTAGCTTTTAGCAAGATTCACATGACCATTATGATAGGTGTCCTAACTGGACATTGTCCTATTGGCACTCACGCGCTAAGGCTAAAGATTTTGAAGGACGTAACTTGTCAAAGTTGCAGGGAGGAAGATGAGCTGGAAACATCTAAACACTTTCATCTTCACTGTGCAACTGTCGCCAGACTAAGGTTGAAGTTAAAATGAATAGATTAAATAATTATAGAAAATACGATAACGGATAAATGAAGAACAGCTGACTTATTACAATATTGCCCAAATTACCATTTTCTCACTATGATATGTACCTTACAAGCCACATTAAATGAGTGCCCTTACTAATTTTGATGTTTACGAATTTGTGTGTACAGTAGAAAACTATAAAAACTACAATAAACACAGGAAGGTGGCCGAACTTAACAGTGAACGACCTCTAAGCCAATTGACGATGTTGTTATTGTTGTTGTTCGCTATTTGCTTGTCCGCTTGATTAACCGACTGGGACTTTGTTGTGATGGAGGCCGCTGCTGTTGCCAGCTGTGTAAAGTAATTGTAAGCAACAAAATAACAAAATAACTCAAGTGAAAAAGCAATAAAAGAAATACAAAAACAAGTAGGAAAGCGCAAAGTTCGGCTGCAACCGAACATGTCATACCCTTTGAACTTGCAAAAATCAAAGCCAGGGAAATACATTATGGTGCAAATCGTCAACCAGAGGATCGGAATCCAAGCAATTATATATACGGTTGATCTTCCTTAACTCGAATCACCATAATAAACAAAAAAACTTCGAGCTAGAGAAATTTCGAGTTATGGAAGGGAAATTTTATCAAATTTGACTTATATTGCCAATTCAAAAGTTCGATTTATCGAAGTTCGAGTTATGTAAATTCAATTATATGTATATATTTAATGATATTTTGTGGTCGTGGCAATTGTCCGATTACGCATCATAACGAACACGTAATTTTGTACGTATGTACCTAGTTTATATATTAATTTTTACTCAAGTTACGGACGGATTGATTATATACATAATCATGTAAATATATATTGTACATAGATATGTGTATATAACCATATATGTATATGTACTTATATCTATTTCGCTTAGCTTCAGCTGATACGTACAAGCGTTAGGTGAACAAAACGATTATACTCTGTAGCAACAGGTTGCTAGAGTATAATAAAGAAACGTAAAGTAGAAAAGCTAGAAAACAACAAAACAGTGTGTGTACATCTGTAAGTAGTTACAGTAAACTTAAGTGATAACAAGCGTGCTCGTTTTAAAAACGGCGGGGGATAGCGCACAACAACTTGTTAGCACAACTCAACTTCAGTATTACAATATTCGAAGCAAAAGCAGTGTGCGAATGGCTAAGTACATATTTGTTTTCAGATAAGTAAACTTACAACAACCACGTAGTAAAACCACTTGCGACCGGCATATCCTGGCAAAAGTCAAAGTTGTCGTAAACACCACAGATTCTAACTAGTGTTTTTTTTTTTAAAGAGCATAGTTACGCTTCGGCGCAGTATTTTTCCAAAAGCAAAACATGGAATTTGTGTACAAAATTAGAAAATTTCGCTGGAATATAAGTTGAACTAGTCATATACATACATATTTATTTGAAGTATGAAAGCTCTCAACTGAAACTTGGTAAAAAAAATACAAGATGTTCTTATAGAAAAATGACAGCTGCTTGACTAGTCCTAGTTTTAAACTAGTACGTTTCAATGAAGAGGGAAATAGTGCAAAAAACAAAATGAAACACGACTTGTTACAGAAGTGAAGTACTTACTTGACATTATCACTTATCAGTATTTTTGTTGCCATTTTCCGCACGCTTGTTTCGCCTTTTGTGCTGTTGTTTATATTTACTAAACGTTGTCATTGTAGTTGTAATTATTTACACTGTATTTTCGTTACATCGCAGTGGAGTCTGTCGCAAGCGCTGGGTAAATGATATTGTTGTGATATATTTATCTTTGCAACAGCAATCGCAACGCTGGTGTACCGTGATGCAAGTACATAGTACATATGTATGTACGTACATGCGTTTTTACATTAGTAATATGAATAAATGTATTGATTTCGCCTCAATTAATTGCAGATACGAAAGAAACATTCACTTGTTGTTGATAAATAATTCAAATGTGCAACCACATGCCATAACTCAATTATATAATTATTGTCACATTGATGGATGAAGCGGTCTAGCTCAAGATCAGCCACATCATTAAATATTTTAAGGCTATGCACAATTATACCGATTTGTGTAGGTGAGCATTACTTACGCAAACCACAGAATTTTCATTTCTTTATTAATATGTATACCCCTCTACTACATACATATGTAGAGCTAAAATGCGTATTTACAGTGGCGATAAAAATTCAGAAATCGTAGAATAAATGAGATAGATATGATCTTATGTTTTTATGTCCAGAGTTTAATATGTACATTTGTATGTATGTATGTATGTATGTAAGTAACAAAAAAGTTGCCAGACTAGAACTTGCTTTTAGTCAGTTTGTATAGCAGCTATATGGTAAAGTGGTCCGAACTGTACAAGATGGTACATTTGGGGATTGTAGCATTGCGTGAGACAATATAATCTCTGGCAAGTTCCGTGAAGATGTCTTGTCAAGTAAAAAACATTTTCATACAAGAACTTGATTTTGTTCGTTCACTTTGTTTGTCAGCTATATACTAAAGAGGTCCTATGTAAGCAGCTTCGCGGGAGGATAAAGACATGTGCAAAATTTCAGATGATTGCTTCTATGTTGCTAAACCCCAAAAAGCGTAATAATATTTGCTTCTGTCTCCATTTCTTCCGTCATTTCCATTAACGCTCCGAGTTTCTGGTGTAAAGTATTCTATTGAAAGTATGCGTAGTGATATACCTTCATGTAAATGTTATGCACCAATTTTGGTCCTTATCGGCTATAATCGTTTAGACAAGCAGTGTCATTCTAAGTTAACACACTCTTGGTAGATACGTTCACCGTGAGAATTGTCACAGCAAAGCATGAAATGGTGAAATACAAGGTAAGCAGCAAATTCGATTGACTGACTTTATAAACATATTAGACGGCGGATTCGCCTCCATTTTTTCAAAAAGTTGCAAATTATACAACCTCTATATATGGTATAATCTTTTTGATTAGTGTCTGGTGTTATATTGGCTATCATTTAAACGTCTTATGTTTGGAGTATAAAAAGATAAAAGTGAGAAGGGAAATATAATACGAATATGCGAAGGTTTTAAATTTAAAAGAACTTTCGATAGACGCTGGTTTTGCCTTCTATAGCTGACGTTCAATTTAATATTTGATAAGGTTTTACACAAAATTAATGCAAGGCTTAAAATTGTTCCACTATTAACAATTCCGCTTTTCGGATGAAATCGGAACGCAAACCACAATAAAGAAAAGAAGACATACTTATATACATACATTCGTGTATACCGATTGCAAGGTAAGATCATAATTACATAATACACGCATTACATTACATTATTTTTGATTCATATGGCTTAACAAATACTACATATGTATGTATGTATGTATGTATGTATGCATAATGAAGTGCAAAATATGACTGACTACTAATTTATTGTTTTTGAATTATCTTGTGGCTAATGAAAACCACAATTACAGGCACACTTCATCCGTAAACAATGATCATATTTATGTATCAATTTACTTTTCATTTTTCCATTAGAAATTCATAATTATTTATTGCGTTTTACTATCATTATTACTGTTATTATTATTTTGCATTGAAATTCTTCGCCAACAAATTTGCAATGCAAATCATATTATTTGTTTATTGTTATTCAATGTTGTTGCTTTTGTGGTATGCAAATGATGTTGTCCTTATAATATATAGACGACATCTGATTTACACCAGTTGATCTACTCAAAATGCATTGAAATCGTAATACAATACTATTTCTATTTGATTAACATCTCACAGGCAGACATACACACATACATATGTACGGACTTCAGAAATTTCTGTTTGTATGCTAGAACACTAGTCAGGAAAATCGCTAGCATACAAACAGAAATTTCCGAAGTCCGAATATTGGTTATACGGCCTTTTACCTTATTTGACCAACAATTTCAAGCACAATCCATTAAATTAAGTAAGTATTTACTTGTAAATAGGTGCATTTCTTTACGTTCTTTGATCATATTAAGCTCTCACTAAGCGTCGGCAATGACCGCGTACATTGTGTATTCTTGTTCTCTCATTTCATTTTTGATCTGAACTTACATACATCGGTAACTGCTTTTTACATATATACACATACATATATAGTATTGTAAGACCTAGACTAGGACCTTGAAAACAATATTAATTGAAAATTCAAACTACACAACTTCACCAAAAAATTGCATTGCTTATTAAAACGAATTTTCCGAACGAAACAACACCATAAAACCGAAAAGAGATTTTTAGGAGTGACAATTTAATCTCATTAAATATTAGGTGTTCGATGGCTCAAAGTGTATAGTGTGGAGTAGAGAAAAAGCTTTCATGTGCATATTACAAATTTTTCATTAACAATTAAGCCATATGAAAAACATCTGTAAACATTAGTTGGTACTACTTACAATTATGGCCAGATAGTAACGGTAATCATATGGCAGTGGCCCATCGCCGTCCATAATGAAGTTTTGTGTTCGTAGAAAATGATCGAGGAAACGCGGATGATAATTAATCACCTGCGTGACCTGATCCAACTCCAAATCTTCCATATTGTAATCTTGATTAGAACACTGAAATCGTAAACAGAAAATATTTATTTAATAATATTTACTGAAAATAATGAACTAAATAAATAAATAATCAAAAGTGAGTATAAATTAATGGCTAATAGATACTTAAACTTCCATTATGCAAAATATATATAAAATGATTAAAACATGTGTGGTCAACTAGACTTTTTTAGATGATCTTTCTTTCATTTGAATAATCGATGTATCTTTGAAAGGTCGTTAGTATTAAAGATATTATGACCAGCATTTGTACTCGTATAGCTATGTCAGTGTATTCGTAAGCTACTTTCATGAAAATCTTTAATATAGTGTATATTTTGCTGTCGAGGACTAAGAAGCCTAATAAATCCAATCATCAACAAACAAATGCATTAGCTCGTTCCCTTCTGAGCAAGAACCAAATACATATACCATGTACGTATTCTAAAATCTAGAATAGGGTATATACGAGAACATTTATATAAATTACGTGTCACGTGTTCTCTGGAGTACACTTTTCCGACTACTAAACCGATTTTAATAAAATGTATACATATATCAGTTGTGTTAAAAGTGAAAACCATTCATAAACATACAAAATGTATTTGTAAACATAAGCATTTGTTCAAAACTCAAAACAAAACAAAAATAATAAATTTGTTTCTTAAGTGCTAAATATCATTAGCTAGTCAAGTTTCTGTTGCAAAAGCGTTTTTCAATTCAAAATATAAATAAAAATTCTATTGATTATTTTTCAAATGCTGAAACTGAATACATAATTGGGAAAAACGACAATTGATCATTTCTTGCTAGTTTCTTTACTCTATCGTTTTTCGCTCTTTGTGAGAGCAACTGGCAATCATATTCATCCTGATAGCTAGCAGTTAAGATACAAACCTAATAATTATTATAATTTTGAGTAGAATGTTAAATGAAAAAATCCTTATTTTTTCCATTGACAAATATCTGTATCATCCATTCTCAAAACTTAAGTTCAAGTACAATCTCCTGGATACCTTTACCAACAATAACATTTTTGCCGTATTGAATAGTTTATTATAATAGTATTTAATGTAAATAAATATATCATATCCACAGCAACACGTGGCGGATCTACTAGTAAATATAAAAAATGTCAATGAAAAAAGTTTTCCATACAAGAAACTGATTTTGATTGGTCATTTTATATGGCAGCTATATGTGGTAAAATTCGGATATCTTGGAAAGAAAACGACGGGACTTTTTTACTTATATACAGAGGGACAGGTGGCCATATACATACATACGTACATGTTTATATGTATGTATATATATGTAAGTAACATAATAATATGCAGCTTCAGCATTCTAGCCTTTGAAACTGACGTGTAATCGCCGTTGACTTTTCTAATTTGTTCAATGTTTTAGATAAGCATATGTCTTCATCATCATTTGCATAAAGCTTATGAATATATTTAAGTGCTAAAAGCTTTTATAAGCAGCATTTGTTTACTAATATTTTGCATGAATTGAATATGTCAACGAAACTGGATGGCAAATACACTGAAGAACAGATAATGTCTACCACCAGCGCCTCACACTCGTTGTTTTCGCTACTATTCACTATGGGTTAATAATTAATTATAGTTTAGACTGTTTAATATTCATTGCTGACTTAAATGGCGCCAATGCTAATGAGCTGCTCTTTGCAACAAATGTTTCCACATGCACAAACTTAGATTTGTACCTAAAGTTTCAGCAATGTATATTTAAAACAGCGAATTTTCAGCTAACATGGCGTATGAGCAATTTGCTCTAAGAAAATTTTAGTTAAGACAAATAAAACCAGTTTGCCTCACACTGTTCTACTCTCGGCAGTGTTAAGATTCAGTTGTTTTTACATTTTAACTGAAAATCGAAGACATACCTAAAAGCAATCATTAATACGAAACTAAATTACAAAAAAAAAATGTAAATTGTAAGGACCACAGAAGAGATAGGTATTGCTAAACTTCAGTTAGAAGAACAAAGGTCTAACAAGTGGTAAATAAATAAAAAAAGTAAGGATGCAGCAGTAACTGGCGGTGTTGAAACAATATCTACAACATTGCCGTTCTATACCCTAAATATAATCAAGCGTCGTGTTCTTAAAACAGTGGGTTCAATCACAAAACCGATAATAGAATTGAAGGCATTTACGAGTATATAATTATTAATAAATAAGAAACTTTACGACTTCAACCTACTTTACCCTGACCATATTACCAAGCAGCCGACAGACGGTAATAATATGCATGAGTGGAAATGCTTTAAACAATTCACATGCTTCATATATACACGCATATGAAAGTATTCACTCGAGCATGTTGTAAATATGTGCAGTGTTATTTACTTGTAAGCGAGAAATAGAAAAAACACAAGTATGTAATATAAACTATCAAATTAAAAAATACTTTTCATATTCATAAACAGCGTGAACGCGACAAGTTTTCAATTAGCGTTTAACGGCTACATGTCTGAACGTTTCGACTGACGCGAGACAAACTTCACTGAACTATGTTACTGACTCGACGAAAATTTGCATATTTGTACAATTTGAGACGAACGAATACACACATGCACATTGGAACACAGATGGGCGATGGCCAACTTATTAAGCGCGCCGAATATCACCTCTTATTTCACATTTATTGTTGTTACTGCCTCTCCCATTGAAGAATTATGACTTTTTGTACATTTACTCGTTTCTATATTTGTTTTCGACAATAAAAAAATAGAGTCTACGCGCTGGCGCAAAAATGAACGTGAATTGTAAAACTTATGACAGTTTTGAGTCCATCAAATACTGCAATATTTGGTTGGCGGTTAAGGTCACAAACAGATAGGCAATGGCAGCAAGCAAAAAGATAAACAAACTAATAAAACAGAAATGGGAAAATTATATAGTATACTATGCAAATATAAAGCGTACAGTGCACACACACTCAAATGTATTAATAGCTATAATAAGTACTGTGTGCGTACGTGCCGTGTTTGCATAAAACTTTATGTCTTTATTGCTTTTATTTATTTTATGTGCGCTCGCAACTCTATTAGTATAAAGCATTAGGTAAACACTCTGTTGACAATAAACCACAGCCGTTTTCAAAACTGACATACGCTGCTGTTGCATTGGACATCTTACTGAGGAAAGTCCCAAGCAAATGGAGTAATTATTTAAAATTGTCTGCCTTAAGCAAATATCCAATGGTGCGACCTTTTTGATTCCTTGAAATAATATTCGAACGACTTTCTTAAGTGGCTAAGAAAGACTAATGCCGTTGTCTTAATGTCAAGACTCCTTCCTTAGGTAAAGTTAACCATAGCTTATCTGACAGATGGTTACTAACCAGACATTGAAAAACGGCATTAACGAGAGAAATAACAGTGAATATTATTATTGCTACAAATAAGTTTAAAAAGGTGTTCGGCATTTCGTTAAAAAGCAGAATTGCATACATACAATGAGTTTATGAGCATATCACGTCTCATTTTAAACGCTTGAATTGCCATTAGAATTCAGTGAGAGCATGATAGTATAAAAATGCTTATTCACGTACTTCTTACGAACTGGTTAATTTGAAGTCTTGAACTTGTCCAATAGTTTGTCAAGTCAAGTTCTTGAAACTTTTTTAACGTCGCCATGTTTCTTTTAGTTTCCCGCTTCAATTGCGTTGTAAAGATATACATAGAAAAGCTTTAATTACCTCTAGTCCGCGTATTAGTACATGGTACTTCTAGAACTTGGTCAACCACAGCGTGCTGTTCCATTTAAACATACACTTACAAAAGTTCGAAGTAAATAGATTGCCGAATTGTAAACATGTGTAAAAAGTGACAGCTGTTGTATATCTAAGCTGCATAGACTGAGCATACACAAACCATTATATATACGCATACATATTCATACATGTACATATGTATGCACATACATGAAAAACAACCAATATTTCCCCACACTATACATTGGCGCCCGTCATGTAAATGCAAACGAAAAACTACGAAAATATGTATGTATGTATGTATGTCAGCCGGTCTCGTCTGAGTGGAGGATGTTGCTTTTCCTGTTGCTGCTGATAAAATGTAAATTATCGCTGCCACTGAGTGTTTTCATGCAATCAAGCTTTAGACAAAACAAATCATTCAGTTCACACATATTTATATTAACAGAAACGTAGAGTGAGCTAGCCCAACGTCACTATAAAAAATAATTCTCCCATTTTACACGTACATATGTGTGTGTGCGTTTGTGCGCAGGCAACGTGCTATCAACGCTCTTTCAGACGAGTACGAGAATTGCTTCGTCTGGTTTTTGTTTTGATTAAATCACTTGTTACTTTACTCTTTCTTTTGCTTTTGTTTTTGTTATTGTTTTTATTGAGAATGACAACACAACCCAACACAATCGAATGCAGACTTATGAAATTTATTTATCAACAATGTTTTCAATTAAAATGTTACTTATACGCCATGGTTTAATAGAGGGCGATGCGATAAATCAACAAAGCGAACGATATTCTCCACAATAAGAGAATGTGTAATGTTATTATATAAATTAAAAATCATAAATCAAAGTTGTTTTATTCTTTACGAAATATTCGCCTTCTTCATGATTCATAAAGCTCATACATATGTACATATATGAATTTTAGTCAAGAGAGGGTACGTGGCGTATACGTAATAAATTTTACATTATACACACCCGGATTAATATGCCTATATTTTCTGCAAATATATTCGTAAATTAGTGGTTACTTAATTCAGGGTCATAAATAATTAACAGACGCCACTAAATACGAATATTTATATGAAATAGCAATAAACACTTTAATATACATATATACATACATACATGAATGAATGTATAATAAAAGCAAATAAAACATTATATGTTGTATCGATATCAGCATATGGGTAAATGAGTAAGAAATAAATTTGATTATGTGAATTTTCATAACAAAATATTTATATATAAAATTGTATAGCAGAATTAATTGCACTTATAATATACATGTAATAATTCCTGGATATTAAGGAAGGGAAGACCGTAAATAAAATATTCTTAAATCAAAAAACTCAGATCACTTATTGAAAAGCTGGAGGTGTGAAAAAACACATGCCGTATATTATTGAGTTGGGGAAAAAATCGCCATCAAAACTAAACTTGAGTAAACTTATCTTGATGATCTTTCTTTAGCAAATATTACGAGTTTGTAGATGGGCGTATTCGGAACACTGCCACTCCCACATAACGCCATTAACCAAAACATATAAAGTGCCATAACTAAGCACAAAATTAACATATAAAACTATAATTTAGTGCAGAGGATGGCTGCAGCATGGGGCACAAGTGGGTATAAAATGTTGAAACCCCGCCATCTAATAAGTTTAATGTGCATACGTCTTAAACCAATTAAGCGCCAACAACCAAATTCGCTCAGCGCAAATATTATAAGAATTCCTACAGTTTGAAAATAGATGAAATCGGATGATAACCCCGCTCACTCCCCATATAACGGTATTGTTAAAAACTACTAAAGCGCGATAAAGCAATAACTAAATACGCCAGATACATTAAATTTTACCCTCGAGATTGTGTGACAGAGCTTTACGAGAGCTGGGGCCAAAATTGGACGATCGGAGTGACGCCTCCCACTTTTAAGTGAAAACACATATACATACCTACTATGTATATCTTGAGACCCGACAGACCGATTTAAACCAAAATTGACATCTGACATTTTTATGTTACAGTGTGAAAGTGGGACTACAGCCACGTCTACTTCCCATATAACACAATTTTAAATTCCATCTGATTCTTACTTTTCGAGTGTACAAATCACAAAAAAATTAATATACCGGGATAAAACTCTGCACTAATATTGACTTTCCAATATGCTCCATTATGGCCATCTTTGTGCCTAAAATGGGTAAAATTTGGGGAAAACTTGACGTAGCCCCACATACTAATATGAGAATTTTCGAACATCCGGATGACCTTATTCCATATGACTGGTAATTTTATGTGAGGTACCTTATGAAACATAGGGAACATTTTTTTAGTCTATGACATGTTAATAGTATGTGGTATTGGCAAGAATAGATATAATTGGGTCAAAATTAAAGCCGATACTTAATATAAAGTTTTGCCAACTTCTAAATGTATTTCCCTGGCTTTGATCATTGTAAAGTGCAAGAATATAAAATGTTCGGTTACATCCAAACTTAGCCCTTCCTTACTTGTTGCTATCTGATATTTGTACATTAAAGTGCTGACAAGTGTGAAAAAAATATTTGTATCTTTAATCTATGAAAAGAACGCTGCCTAAACCAGAGAATACAGCTGCAGAGAGAGCTCAATAATGAGAAACATAATGAAATAGCGAAGACAAAATAGTAATATCTTAAAAGGCGCGAACACAGTAAAAACATCGGACCTGCGAAACATATACCAATATGTATATTACATACCATATATGTACGTGTGTGATACATACAGAGCAACGAAGAGCCAAGAGTGCGTTGCCACTCAACTGACCGCGTTCGGTTCGTGGTTTGCACTGTTTGCTGTGGTTTGCCGGTATTTGTCGTGGCAGTGTTCTGCAAGCATTTGTCACTCGTGTCTGCCCACATTTATCGCCAACAAATTGTGAGCAACACTTAGTTGTTTGATCTCATATTTAAATTTGCATAAATTTACATTGAACGAGACGATTTTATTGCTCATTCAACTTGATTTCTTTTTTAAATATTCGTCTTAAGCCACTATTAACAGTTCCAATCTTCATATACATTGAAGTAGTTATCACAGCACAGTATTTTGAAGTTTGTTTCGTTATAAATTAGGCAATTTGTGTTTTAATCGTATACTTTTACTGCCTCATGAAATTTTATTTTTAAATGGTTCCCCGATTTCGCGGGCTTTTCATGTTTTTTCTCCATATAAACTACCAAAATTCAATATATACATATATTATAACAGAAATTTTCTGAATGCTATCAGTAGATTTCTCATTCATACCCTTATATATAAAGACGATATTAGTATCAAGTCACTCAAATCCAACGCGAATGATAAAACTAAATTGTCTTACAATGCCAAAACATCTGTAAATAAATAATTGAACACTCAAACTTTGTGAGAATGATACATTTATAAATAACTCATTTAAGTGAGCAATTGCAGTTGAAAAGCATTTGCTTTATCGAACACAAAAGCACTGTATAAGATTTAAGTAAAAATGTTTAGTTTAAGATCAAAGTTACCCTTGTCATATTAGCTTTTCTATTGCTCTTCACGCTATTGTGTAGATATGCATGTAAAATGTACATTAGTTACTTACTTCACTTCCAATGTAGATACTATTGTTAACGGTATTGCATACAGCTGACGATTGATAAGGATTTGAATATGACATCCCACAAAACGAAACTGGGTTTAACTAAGTTTTGTTTGTTTTGCTTTGTATTTATAGTAAGTGGTTATTAATTATATTTATGCACGCTTCACTTCAATTGAGCAAACACGAATATACATACATATGTATATGTCCAAATATATTAATAATGTAGAATATACATATGTATACCTCTTTAATAAATACATATGTATATTACACTTAATGTTGTTTTCGTTCTTCATTTTTTTACATAGCGATTACTATATTCCTCTTATATCATATCTTGCATAATGAAATTACTACATACTCGTATTTAACATTGACTCAAATAAAATTAGATAAGTGTCCACCAAAACTTTCAGCTCGAACAATCTAAAATGGAATCGCCAATATTTTGCGCAATTTGAATAAACCAACACACTGTGCACAACATTCCTACATAGAGGAACATTTGAAATTCACTTGGTATGAAACTAGAATCAGCTCACACAAAACACAAACAAGCAATGTTTAAGTGATGTTGTCAAACTGTCATGTCAATTCCTAAAGTATGTTGACTTAGTCGGTAAGTCATCGGTTATTGAAATATAAAACATGTCAAATTTACGATGATTAAACTGATGTTCGGATTATGCTGTCTGTTGACTAATTATGTTTTGCATCTTTATCAGCATTCTTATCTATACAGTAATTATCTAGATTCGTATTGTGGCTTCAGATCTCAAAATAGAATTGTAAGGAGATGGAGATGTGGATATGCATACAATCTTGAACTATTTTGACAAGCAGAGTAACTTTGTCAAACATATGACTAATAAAAATTAAATATTTAAGAAGCAGGAAGCGTAATTTAGCATAACACATTTATAATTAAAAATAAAAATAGAAATATTAAATTATAAATTTTTTTTTTACTATACGATTTATTACTTTTGCCTAAACAAGCCATCTCCCCTCGACTGTTAGTTATGCAGACAATCTTTTTGTAAACAAATATTCTTATACTTACAGTATATCGATTAATACAAGCAGATTCAGTACACACGAGATAAATAGTTTAAATTTCACTTCTCGATCATTTGCTAGCACCCTCTACCGCTAAAAATCAAGCCTAAAATTGTATGGAAGAAATTTTACAAATCCATTCTTTTGTTGTTTCCAATTTTGGTTAGGAAATGAGGTTGATAACATAAACTGCAATAATTATTCCTAAAAAATGCTTTATAAAACTGAGCACTGATGATAATGGCCAATATAAGCTGAATCTATGGCTCTGCGGTTATACGAGTACTAAATCCCTTTTAATTAGCCTTTTGTTGCTAATGCGAAAACATTAAAAATTTCAACTTTTTGCGCTTCCTTATCCTTTTTTAATTTTTTAATAATTCAAAATGCCTTTAATATTGTAATTCACACTTCGCGTTAATTTTTTGTTAGCATCACTTTTCATCGCACACACTTTTCCACGACTTCGGTTTGGTTGTATTTTGCATTGGTAACATTTCATATACTTTTTATTTATTGTTTTATTACTTTATGGCGCGTAATTTCAAGTCAAATACCAAAAATAAATACGCGCGATAATCACAAAATATCGTAAGCAACACCACAAATACACTTACATATATATTTATGTACATACCTACGCATAAGCGCAACAACAAATGCGACGTAAAACAAGAATAACAATAAAGTAGCTGCAATTTATGAGCGATGCGTGAGCGTCCGCAATTGACGCGTTGCCAAGCGGCACACGCGCGGTGTCGGAGTGAGGGCGCGCGGGAGTTTAGACGACTTTTGTTGACACTATAAGTAGTCAAATGTAGCTCTACGAGTATATGACTTCAGCTTTAGGTAGCGCGTTATGTTTGATCGATCGACTAAATTGTTTATGTGCGCGCGCGTTTCTACCCTACGCTAGCGGAACGTACGATGCGAGCCCGAGTGCTTCGACGTGCGTACCTTACCGCATACGGTCTGAAACAAGAATGAGCCAACTGAAAACTTTTCGAAAACAAATGTGTGCCGAAAAAATACTAGGTTATCGCCGAGGCAAATGCGAGCGTGCTCGAATAAAGGGCTTCGGTGCATTTAGTGTTTTCTTCTGTGGCATCGTGCAGCTACAATCGACCGCTATTGTTTGCGCGCGCGTATCTAAAAAGTCAACATACATATACTTGTAGCATCCGACTCTGTTCACACACGGATACTTTTGGTGGCCAAACACGTCGCTTGTAGCGCTGTGCGGCGAAAAAAGACGAGCGGCACAGTGCTGTTCGTTCTCGGACAACATGCTTTATGTTCTTCTTCGTAATAGTTAGTTGCTACCTGGTTCGGTATTCGTTTTCATTGGAAATTCTTTCCATACCTGCATTTGCACACGATTCCAAATGAATGTTTGCAAGTATTACAATATGTTTTGAAATTGTAATTGTATCATCTATATTTTGTACGTCATATCCATAATATAAGCTGTCTTCGATCCAAGTGTTTCTCTCCAGCGAATCGAACAAACTCTACTAGATGCTAAAACAAACGAAGAGCACTTGTGGTACAACCCTGACGCATGCGCAATAATCTTACGATTCTTTTTTAGTGAAGATATTATTTTTTTATAAGTAAATTACTATAACGCATCTTAAGTTTTCAAATACAAGAAAAAAAAGAAATTTGTATTTTAATTTCTAATATGAGCCATTCACAATAGAAAAACTGAACTAAAATATGCAAAAAAAAGTTAGTTGCACTGAAGATAGCGAGCAGAAAAATTGCGAATCGAAGACAATTTTTAGAAATTGGAAAGATAAAAATTAGCGTACCAGAATTCGGGCATATGATATGCATTGAGACGCTGAAAATTACCATACTCGGTAATAGGCAACCAGGAGAGAATTTCCCAATAATGAGCAACAGGAATTTCCATGTGCAAACCCAGACATATCGAGCTCAATTCATACACACTCCCATATGTTACACACAACACACATGTATATGTGTGTATATGGTTGTTGTTGGTTTTTCATTGGTCGTTTTAGCTGAATAAATAATTGACCTACCCGCACAATTTCGCTTTTGTTGTTTTCCTTTTTTACTTTTCACTGTATTTTGTTTTCGTTTTGTTGCATCTTTGTTGTTGTGAAATGTATGAACAATACAAAACAAGCTTTTTGTGTGTTGTTTTCGGTGTCTCTAATTCTCATCACTTTATTTACGAAAAATCAAAAATCTGTTTAGTGAGAATAATGATGGGCTACGCCCTAAGAATCGCCAAAAGTGAAAACTTACACACAGGTAATTAAATAAAACAAAAATCGTGGCTGTTAATGGAATACAAAGCATTTGGTAAACATTTTTGAGTGCGGAAGAAACATAAATGTAAACAAGTCAACTTATCGAAGACCAGTTGAATAGACACACACATATAAATACTTACATATGTACTTTTACGAATTTACATAAACATTTCAATTTACATAACCATTCGTACCCTGCCTGTAAACATCAAAATAGGTTAGAAAGAACACCAGTTTACAACTAGACGGAAAAGAACCAGTCGCATACCAATCTTTTGAAAATTTTCTCCAGCAAATTTAATAAAAACAGAAAAAATTCAAATAGAAATATTTCCGAGAGTACAATATGAAGTATGTAGTATGTATTCATTGTGTATTATAATTCTGACCGAAATCTGAAAGTTGTCACACATAAAAAATGTCAGTTTCTCATATGAAAACTGTCAAAATCTTCAATCAATCAATCTGCGATTTTTCTAACTAGTTCGATTTTAGTCAGTTGTTACTTGGTACTTCCGCTAAAAATTAGTCAAAATTAGTCAATGGTTTACTGCGGGGTATGAATTGTAGATATGTAAATGTGCAATTTATGGTGAATAAGAAAGCGAAAAACAAAAAAGAAAACATCAAAATTATCGTTAAAATGAAAATAGTCTCTGTAATTGACAATCTATTGTGAAGTGCAGTTCGTAATAGAGCGAAGGTCAATTCTTTCTCAAAAGATCTTTTCAATTTCAATCTCTACATCATTTTGTTTAGTTGCTTCGGCACCTACATAAAGTGGAGTGTTTCTTGTTATCGGAAGACTATTTGCGGTGTTCGAAAACTTTAACAATATACTATGTACATATTACAGTACATTAACATACATATGTATGTATACCGTACTCAGATTATTATTATCAAAGAGTTTACTTAGTTTAATCAATTGTTTGGCTGCTTGGCTAACCTTTACATTTTGCGGGGGCGCTATTCTTCCTATTATTCCTTATAGTATAAACAATATTTACTTAAGGGGCTACCCGTTTCAAAAAAAAATTTTTATGTGCTTTTTCGATAGCTTATATTTCCATAAATATCCTGTGGGAATGGGGAAGGTCGTTTTTGAATGGCAGCCTTCTAAAAAGCGACCGCTCGGAGGCACAAACATATATGTATGTATGTATGTATAAGTGAAATTTTAAACGCGTTTTTCTCGAAACGACATTTTTCAAAATTGCTGGCGTCAAACTCAATAAAAAATTAACCGATCGACTTCAAATTAAAACTGAGTATTTTTGAATACATTTACTATACAATTTCCTACGATCTTTTTGATTGGTTGAAAATTGTCAACTCGGCATTAAAAACACGACCATTTTTTACCTAAAAAAACGAATTGTTTTTTCAAAATTGTGCCATTTTATATATTTTTGATATTCATGGTATGGGTAATGCATATCTTTGAGTTTTTTGTTTCAGCTACTCATTCGGCCGGAATCACGCCAGCAGTTGGGGCGCTTTTTTTGGCACCTCCGAAGACAGCCCATAACTCCGTTATTTTTCAACATTTTTGTAAAACAAAAATCTTAAAATAAGTTCGAAATATTTAATCGTATATTTTCTCTTAAAAAAATTCACGAAAATCGCCTAATTTTTCATGCGTCCCACTGGCATAGCCCCTTAAGGGGGGCTTTTTGAATTTTTTTAAAAGAAAGTACTAGATTGAATGTTTCGACATTCTATGGACGTAATAAAGTATATTTTTAGCTATATTAAAATTTTTATATATTTAATTTTTTTTTTTTACAAAAATATTAAAAAATAACGGAGTTATGTGCTGTTTGCGGAAGTGCCGAAAAAAAAGTGCCTCGCCTGCTGGCATGATTCTGCTCGATTGAGTAGCTGAAACAAAAAAATTCAAAATGTTTATTAAACTTAAATATATTTTCTATACAATGAACTACGATCTTTGAAAAATATCAAAAATTAAGAAAATTGCGTAATTTTGAAAAAAAAATCGTTTTTTTACGAAAAAAGTGGTCGTTTTTTAATGCCAAATTGACAATTTTCAATTGTATAGCAAATGTATTCAACTATATCCAGTTTTAATTTGAAATCGATCGGTCAATTTCTCGTTGAGTTATAATGTCAGCAATTTTGAAAAATGTCGTTTCGAGAAAAACGCGTTTAAAGTTTCACTTATATATGTTTGCACCTCTGAGCGGTCGCTATTTAGAACGCTGCCATTCAAAAACTATTTAAGATACGACCTCGCCTATTTCACAGGATATTTTTGAATATATAAACTATCGAAAAAGCAAAAAAAAAAAAAAAATTGAAAGTGTCACACTGGTATAGCCCCTTAAGCATCTGAAACAACGAAGTATCTTGACTTAGGATGCAATATTGAGCACGTCCCTAATATAGTGAAATGAGTATATAGTACGTATGTATGTATGTAGGTATCTGCCGAGGAATACTCGAGGGTGGATTTGTAAAACCATTTCAAAGTTCGTAGTCGTCATTCGTAAAATATGATCTTAACATTTAACAAATATGATCGTTGGATTTAGGCTAATAATAAATCTAACAGGAACCAAACCCAAGCTATGAATGTTTTTAAATAAATCATTTATAATCTTAATATAGAATATGTATGTATGTACATAAATATCAGTTATAATCCTGTGATAAAAGTGTTAGCATCAAAGCAAGTAAATATGAGTATAAATATTTTATATAATTTTATATATTCTAGATATATGTAGATATGTAAATAAGTATATTGAATATATATGTATATATATTATATATATAAAAAATGAGTATACATACATACTTATTTACATACCTTCAGACAAAAGCCGGAAATCGTAAAAATTAACCAAGCTTGAACCTGTCATGCTTCCAACCATTACTATTGCAGCGCTTGTGTTTCATTGTTTTCGAAACACTCTTTGCCAACTATCTACAAGGAATGTACATACATACATATGTACATATACATACATATTTATACAGATAGTTGACTACACTGTGTTTTGCATAAAATAACTGGTGTATACATATGTCCAACTACTGTTTACCATTAGCTGGTAATGTGGCGGATTGTTGTAAATAAAACTGGCAGGAGCAATAAATTAATTTTAATTTCTTTATTACATACATATGTTCTTTGTTAAAGAGTACTCGCGCTGAAGAAAAATATGTTCGAATACTAAAATGTTAATTGAAGCAATGGAGAACTAGTTTTATTCTGAACAAACAAACACAAACAGAAGGGAAAGTTATGAAACAGAAAATTCGTCAGATTCTAATCTAAGATCTGACATTTAGGCTGAAAAGTTTGATTCGTAAAAAAAGAAGAGCGAATTTTTGATTAGTATCATGCTCCAAGAGGTGTGGGAACAGAGTTGATGAAAACCTTAAATCATATTATGTATATTTTAATATAATTTTAAGGATTCACCAAACGGTTGAGAGCACGTGACACATGGATTTTGTAAACTGACGAATGTAAAGAGGGCTTTCAAGGAATGTGATTCCCAAATAAATACAAATAAATAATACACATATTTTTTAATATATTCAATAAATACAATCCCTACAATTCACAAATCGATGTACATAGACAACTGTTCTTAAGCATTTCCCCAACTTTGACACTTCTACCTACTACCCTAAAAAGGGTTGACAGTATTCGATATTGCAGAATATACCCTGGTAAGTAGACGATATTCTCTAGTAAAGTATAATGTGGTATTCTGGCATTCACACGCATAGGAGGGGGTGGAATTGTCTTCGAAACAGTGTGTTCAAAATTTTAATAATAAAGGATTTTTCAATAAGAGCGCTACACAATCAGGTTCATCAAACTTGGTTTGCAATAAATCGATTGTTGGAACCACATATTGTCCAAGTCCATATAATTCGGTCCAAAAATATTCAGTAGCGATCCCAATCCAGAGTAACGTGCTGGTCTTGAACATTACGGAATAAGTACGGCCCAGTGACGCCGCTGGCACAAAACCGTAATTTTTTTGGGATGGATGGAGTACGTGCGAATGTACTTTCACAGGAATAAAGATTTTAATTGATATACCAAATCGTTTTTGTTTAATTTAAAAACATTTTTGTAACGCTCTAATTGAAAAACCCGCATTTAAAGTTGAGGCTACTGGCACCGATTTTCGTTAGTAAATTTTAATAATTTCGACTCGTTGTTGGATCGTATATCTTTCCATGACGAAATGGCAAACCTTATTGAAGAGAAATGTTGAAAGAACGGGGAAAAATATGGCGTCGTTTGCTGTTCCTATCGGTCTACTTTTATAGCCTATGTATATGTATATGTATGTTCTGACCAAGCTAATTTTTATACACTATGCACCGAGCTACCTCAAATATAGATATACTCTACCTAAATTACATACATACATATGTATTTATTGTTCATAAAATATCGACCACTGATTCATAAATATTTATTAATCTATATTAACGTGGGGTGCTCATTTGCTGGGTGAATGACCTCAAAACGCACTTCGTAGGAAACACTTTCGTAGAAATACCACTTAAGATAAATATTTACGAAATCAACAAAAGCATATGTGGATAAGTATGTGTATGTATGCATGTAAACAAAATGCACTTCTAATTGCGGCGCTAGATTATTGCATATTTTCAAGGCTTACGACTTGAGAGGCCTTCTAAGTGAGATCATCAAAAGTCACACAAAATATGTAAATGTACATATGAACGTAACTGTTATATCATTATAATATGGTATATGCAAATATGCAAGTTGCAAGGCAGCCTTCACCCTTCAAGCTTGATTGCATTAACAAATAAATGCATATTGTTTATAATACACTTTGCATATATTCTACTATACATTTTTATTTTTACTAAATAGAGGGGCGCTCCCCTTTTTTCTTAATTGTGCAATTCATGCACAGCAAGCAGTGCCACTGCCCACCATAGGGAGGGAGTGAGCGCTTTACGGGGGAGAAAATTGCAACGCGTGTGATGTAAATACTTTGTAATACAGGGATTGATTGACAATATATACAATAAGTATATATACTTATATGAATGTTCATGGGCCTCTTCGTATATAAACGAGTATTTAAGGTTGAGAAGAACAAGCAGTGGCAGAATAACCGATGAACCGAGCAACTGGCGGCTACGCGCTCACAGTCGCTCTACGGCAGGTTCTAAGTATTGGCACTCTCCATATATGAGTGCAGTCACAAAGAAATTAATTAAAACGAAATTAATATATAAAAGGCATGACGTCAATTATCACATATAAGTACTTACAAATGAACGCATAATTAAGTGCTTAAAGTAAAACCAGCGGACTATTTTGCCTACAATAGAGGAAAAACGAGCAAATAAATGTTTCAATAAAGCATTAGTTACTGTTTTTTATCGGCACATCTTTCTATTTTCCGCTTAATATCAAATTTTAAGACTCGAAGATATGTAAATTATTATTTTCAGAGCTTTTACCCAGATAGCCTTCCAATTATAAAATATTTCATCGAAAAACTACAAATAACCGCTTTTAAGACTCTGTCAAGTCCATACTATGCCCATATACATTACATACATACATATGTACATATGTAAGTACTATGTATGGTATATAGTATATTTCTGTTTATACGTTTGTTTTCGTTTGTCGCATTGGACTAAGATTTCTAATGTCTCAAGTTTCTACGGTTATTGGAAGTAAAAGTAAATAACAATTACAACTCTGTAATGACAAATCGTCTAGACATTATAAACTAACACAGCAATTTGAGAATAACACTGCTTGTTGTTGTTAGCACTTGTATGTAAGGGGCATTTGTTGGAAATAAAAGTTATACTCGCATATACTAAAAAAAGAAAATAATAGTGCATAGTCCTTATGGTATTATTGGCTCACCTATTTACTCACAAATAAATAAGTATGTAATGCATACAAAAATGTCCATATGTATTTTCGCATGAATGACACTCCATTTGATAACAACCGCTTTGATATTTACCTTGCCCTCTGCTTCTTCTACTTCTTGCAGACTTTGCAGCTGACGAGTTGCAAACAAAACGAATTCACTAAGCAAATAATGGGTTGTCAAAAAAGTCTTGTGGTATTTTCGCTAGTCGTCGCATCGGGTCATGCTACTTAAGTATATCTTTTTGGAAAGCTCATTTCACGCGCTAACACGTGTTTGATTGATTGTCGTTTCTTTTAAGTCGTTCGTGAGTTATAGCGTCGCAAACATGGAGCAAAATAAAGAGAAAATACGGCATATTTTACAGTACTACTGCGATAAAGACAAAAATGCATCTCAAGCCGCCAATAAAATTTGTGCAGTTTATGGACCCGATACAGTTTCCATTTCCACCGCACCAGGATGGTTTCAACGTTTTCGTTCTGGTGTAGAGGTGGTCGAAGATGCGCCACGCTCCGGAAGGCCTGTCGTCGAAAATTGCGATAAAATCGCTGAATTGGTCGAAAGAGACCGGCATAGTAGCAGCCGTAGCATCGGTGAAGAGCTGGGCATGAGTCATCAAAAATTCATTTCAATTTCAATAAAAAAAAATTCAATAAAAATACCGCAAGACTTTTTTGACAACCCATTATTTAGATATACTATGTACTTATGTATTTAAATCATTCGATTAGATCAACTTTTCAGTATGAAACATTTTTTTTTTTTTTTGAAAATAACACTAAAGTTGGAATATATCAGTCTGTAAAATGAAAATCTGAAATATTGTCTGCGCTGTTAAATATTTATTTTCCTTATTTAACACTTTTAAGCCAAATGGCAACAGTGGTTTTGTTTCATAATGACAATTTATGCAAAATGTGGTAATAATGGACCATCAACCATCACTGGTGCTTGTAGTGGTCAATAACCACGGATTATATTTATAATTTATGAATGCATACATTAATTATTTTTCAGTTAAGATTTCTGTTTTTATGCTTAGGTAAGTCCACTTGGCTCATAAATAATGTTACAAGTTTTCACCCCAATGAACTTTCCAACGACAATAGCTTTTGGAGATCTTTATCTACAACATTGTCGTTAACTACCCTATGCTTCAACTTTGACCAATGTCTTTACAAAGAAGAGGAATAATAAGAGACTTACATAACATACAATAAGGCATGAGTGTCATCTATAACTAGATTAATTCAATTCTTACAAAGAGGTTTGCAGAAGTAACGCCGTCATTCAGACTTCAATCAAACACTATTAGGAACTCTAAAGCTTCATTAGCAAATTTTTTCTTAAAACTCGAATGTATGTATGTATATATGTACGTATATTTGTGTACATATATGTAGATGTACATACTTATGTATTAGAACACATACATATACATATGTATGTATGTATACATAAAGTACTTAGTATATCGCCTAACTCGGTGTTATTAGTTATTAGCTGATTTATGAGTTTTTAATGTGCGTCAGCAGCATTACACTCAAAGGCTTGTGTTGCCACACGAAAAACTATCAACTCTAAATTTACATCATGGATTTCTTATCAGTAGACAATGAATAACAGGAATATTTCTTCAACTAGCACTCATATCTACATACTTACATACTTATGTAAATATACATTTAAGTGCTTAGTTAATTTTAACACAGATTTGTACAAATAGCACGAATCAATCTTAAACGTATAAAGTTCATGGAATATGATCTTGCTAAAACGTACAACTTTTGTCCTTGCAAGTCGTTAGAAATACATACATATGTAGTTATGAAATATGACATATCGCAGGAAAAGCAATCGAACTAAAAGTGACAGAGGATGCTCGAAAAAAGTTTCTGTTACTCATAGCTTGAAAAATAATCTATTCAAGGCACTCGTATCATACAGCGTAGTATTATAACCCTTTTCTCGGAGTATTCACAAATATGTACATTTTTTATTACAATCAGTTACATAGCTGTAAAATGCTGCTTCAATCCCTGCTACGTGTATATTAATTTAAACTTTCAATTGGAATTCAAGTTCAGTAAACGAATAAACCAATTGAATAACAACTAAATGAATACAACATTGGGGCGGTTAAACAAATGATGGACTATGTCGCATGTATACCAGTTATTTATTTATTTGAATATACATACATATGTATGTATGTACATACACCCTGTCAAGAAAGAATTTATAAATAAGACGAACATTTTTTAATCAACATCCAAATTTATTATATTATCGCCTTCAAAGTAACATCCATTTGAAGCGAAGCACATGTGCCAACGCTACTTCCAATAGTCAAAACATTGTTATAGGCACTTTCCGGGATGGCGTTCAGCTCTCGAATCGAATTTGTTCTGATGCCTTCAATTGAGTCGAAGCGTGTTCTGCGAAGTGGATATTTCAGTGTGGAAAAAGGTAAAAGTCACAGAAGGCCATATCAGGTGAATACGGTGCTTGATCAAGGATATTTGTTGAGTGTTTGGCCAAAATTTAACACAAATACATACGTTGATTTAAATTTTAAAATTCGACAAACACTAATGAGGTCGACTGACATAAACAGCTGCTGTAAACACACTGTTTGACAGATCGCGCTAATTTTTCGCATCATAATTAAGGACAGTAGGAATAAAAATTTACCTGTCTTCCATAAAAGCGGGAGATGAGACGTGGGAATAAGAATTCCCGATACCTTCTAGCCTGGATGTACATTCATCTATTTATTACGGTACGTAAAATGCGTTAATTCCAGTATTAGTCTTCCAAAAGATCTAATAAACCAATTTATTGAACTAGGAGAGCTATTTCTGGCAGTACCAAGACACTTATATTTCCTATTTCATGCTAAAATGCGAAAATAGAAGAAATCGCATTTTAACCGCGGTAATGTTCAAAGCTGAGTGATATACCAACAGTCTAAGGGCCGTTTCCTCAATGTCGGATTTGCAGCCATCTGTCAGTTACATATGTTCTGGTTAAGTTAAACAAGAATCCTTCGTTCAGCAAAGAACTTGTTTTCAAACCAGAACTTAATTGAGCATGCTTTACATATACATACATACTTATATAGTACCTTAAACGATCCACACCTCTCTGTAAATACAGTAAACTGTGGGTAAACTTACTTGAATTTGACATAGTGCCAAAATTAATGAAATGGTTTCGGATGTTTCTCAACGTAACAAAGTAAAGCTGAAAATTCTGAAGGCATTTGAATTTTCAGAGTGTCTCAACTCATAGAAAACCGCATAGTATAGGGAAATAGGTGCTCACATTACAAGAAGCGATGTAAGGTATGTCAAACTTGGCCGTCTTTCTATAATTAAAAAGTTGCGTTGTGCCGTTTTGAAATATTATACAATTCTATCGAATTAAATTTAGCAAGGCTAAGTTAATAAATTAATTCTTTTCATTAATTTCCCGTTCTTTCGTGTTCGTGTTCTACGGAGAATATTCTTCAATTAATTGCAGCTAATTACACAGAGAAAATCATTTTGAATGCATTTATGTACATTGATTTGTGATGCATCTGTTTAAACCAATTTTCTTTTAACGAACATTGCATTACATATGTATGTATGCACATATACATATATCTATATTACATGCTAACTAATTTTGAAAACTTTTAAATATAGTCTCGAGTTGTCACGAAAAAAATCAAATGAATTCAATAATCCAGCAACTGAGCTATTCTCATTTTCACATTTCACTTCAAATACTTAAACCCTGTTCTGACCGACGGGATTTAGGCTGTCGAGTTGATTATCTCGCTAATCTACTAGTTTTAGCAAGATTTCGCAATATATAAATGACATTTGTTGATCTCGTCATCGGGGACACTTTGATTTAGCGCCATCTAGGAAAATTTATCCCGTTATCACAGCCGATTTTGATACTATAAAGAAAATAATCTGAAGAAGCAATAAACAAATTTAAACAGATAAATAAATTAAATGCGTCTGAATTCACTTGGCGATTGACTTCCCAAATCAAAAAATTCGCCCATTTTTCCATAAAATGGGAAATACATACTTATGTAAAACATGAAGACTGTTATATCGAAATACTACATTACAATGTATATTTATTTAATAAATGTAATATTACACAATGTGAATTTTTTAATGTCAAAACCAGCTGTTTTAAAAATCTCCAAGGTCAGTGAGGACAGTCTACATTACGGAATCGATTAAATGTAATCCAATCGTTTCAAATTTTTGGTTGAAACATGGTATTACGTTTAGTGGATAGGGTTTAATTTAATGAATGACCCTTTTACTCTGATGAGAGTCCAAACGACTGGCGAGTTTGTTGTTTAACAAACACCAGTTTTCTGTCAATGTGCCTGTTATCGTCTGCATGTTTTTTGTCATTGTATTGAGCAAGTTAAACAGTTTTCTGCCTGATAGGCTATCGGTCTACATTGTACAATTAATTTGGTTTCAATATAAAATACAATAAAAATTAGGTGGGCCACGGTCCTACATCAGTCTACAGATAAGTAGCCAATGAGGAGGGAAAAACACAAAACCGGTGTGCAAACAGAACAGGTGAAGTATTGTAAAATAATAGATTCATATGCACATATATGTACAACTGAAATGAAGCGTAAAAACATACATATGTACATGCTCAAGGTGGAGCATAAACCCGTGCAATGGAGCGTTGTCCAAACATATGCCGCTTAGCAACTGCTTGCAAAATAAATACGAGCATACTTGTAGTAATATAGAATACATGGTCACTTTCACTAAGCTGTCTTCAACAACAACTGTTGCAAATAGTTTAAAGTGATTACCTAATATGAAAATTTCACGCTTAATTTCTTTAAAAACACATTTATTAACTAAACGGTGAACATGACTCAAGTTTGTGCTAGCAATTACCCTGACCAAAAGTGAATTCGGAAGATATTTCCAGCTATTAATTTGTGAATTTAAAATTATTTTCAAACTACATATATTATGCAGCTGACCAAGAGGTGGAAGTCGACGTGACAATGTCATTGTTCAACCAACCTATTTTTGGACTTTTTAACTTAAGCTTAAGTTAATGACAATGAAATAAACAATAAGGATGTACATAAGTATAGACAAATGCGAAGCCTTTCCGATTAGAATTATAAACCTGTGAAAAATTATGCATTGGTATGTGCTTATTGGGCATTGGTGGAACTTATCATAATAGTTTGCTAATAATATTTATTTCATATCGAACATTCCTAAGTGTATGAGTAAGTTCTCATAAAAATTGAACCGTTAAGACCTTTAACCATATGTGACAGGTATCTACATATAGTATGTTCTGTTCTTCCAAGTCAATCGTTAAAAGATCTTTTTGAAAATATATAAAAAGATGCAATATTTTAAAAAGTTCAATGACCGATTTCGACTTTTTTGTGAACCGATACCATGGAGGCGGGCATCTTTTTGAATAACAAAGCCATTAACGTCACTGTAAATCTCTTCAAAAGCAATATCATTCTATTTTTATTCTTGGTATAAAATCAAAATCAGTGAAGGAAAATGGCATGCAATTTTTGGATACAGTTTTTCGGTTATTTTTCAGTAATAAAAGCACACTTAAGGTATTTAAAATAATATTTGTATAGCATACATACATATATACAGCACCGGCCAATACCAAAGTACCCTTGTGCCATTTTTCAAGTGTTTGTATTTATTAAAACAATGAAATCATAATATATACATATGTACATAGGTGTATTATATGGTATGGTAAATACTCTTAGCTTCCCTAATTCTCTCTGGGATATTTCTATCAATTAATTTGTGTTTCATTTATTAGACATGTATGTATATATTTATATATATATGAACGTGGATAAAAACACAAGTAAGGAAGCGCTTAGTTTGGGTGTAACTGTAATTTGCTAACCTTCTCATGGGGTCAAGGGATACGAAGTTTAATCTATATACATACATATGTATCTTAATTTTTGACTCGTATATAGACGGACAGATAGACATCAGGAATTCTACTCTCAGGAATCTTACTCTTGATCGTTTCGATAAATATAATATATGTATGTATGTATATGTTGCTATATCTCAGTGAATTTTAAGTGTTATAAATAAAACTATTATACTCTGTGCAACTTGTTTCTGGTGGATAAAAAGTCCAAGTTAATTGTGCGTTGTAATTTACTGTTTCAGAATATTCTTAATTAGCATTATTATTCTTAAATTGACGGTCATACTGTGTAAGCTGCTATTTATTATTGAGTCGTTCGCTCCAAATTACGATGGAATTGGGCATAATGTTGTTTGTTGTTAGCATTCAAAGGCAAGGATATAAGAACTATACATTTTTATAAATATATTGAATACTTCCAAAGGTACATTTTGAAAATTGAAATCATGTTAAAGCTAACCCAAAAATCGTTCAACCACTTCATCACTCATACGCCACCGCTTACAGCTAATGTATAATGTATAACAAAATAAAGTTCATTGACTCATTTTTCGGTTTTAATGTGAGGCAAGACGAGACTCGACATATGGACTATCAAGTTAGAAGCCAAATTACACTGGCGTACTAAATATTCGCCAATAAAAACATTTTAAATTTGTATTCTAAAAATATGATTTGGCTTATCAGCTCATGATAACAGACAACAAAGAACAAGAAAAAGTGTTAGAAATGTTACCGAAGTTATAATACCCTTCACAATTACAAAATATTCCTTAAAAGAACTTGATTTTGATCGTTCAGTTTGAATGGCAGTTGTATCCTATAATGCACTGATATCTGCGGTTCTGCGAAATGTGCAGCTACTTGGTGAGCAAAATACGTGTGAAACTTTTCAGATCGATATCTCAAATACTGTGATACCAGTTCGAGTATATTACAGACAGATAGGCGGACATGGCTAAATCAACTGAGCTCGTCACGCTGATCCTTCATATGAGTATTTTATAGGGTCTTCGATGTTTCCCTCTGAGTGTTACAAACTTCATGACAAACTCAATATACCCTGTTCAAGGAATAATAAGAGTGGGAGTTTGGCTGCTTTGCTGCAAATACAACACATTCTCGTATGTGCTTATACAAACATACATATGTATATAGAAAATAAGTGTATATTTGAGCATACATATATATTTCGTTTGTTTTCGCTAAGTTCGTAAATATCAAAAAAATTCTAATTTTATTCTTACTGGCGTTGGAAATACAACAGCGCATCACTATGGCTGTTTAGCGCCGAAAACGGGTGTTGACGGGCACCAAAATAAAATAGACTTACTTAAAACAAATCTCCTAAAAATAACAAAAATAGAATGCGCATGATTTGTGGTTGATTATAAAAAATAAAATAAATGGCTTATATGTATATTATAAAATATATATTATTATGAACGTAAGTACTAGGGTGCACCTTACCTATACGGGAGAAAAAAAAATATAGCGTACAAGGCATCACACCCCCCCAAAAGTTGCCAAAATTTTTTGCAGAACATCATATTATACTTTGCAACTGCAACTTTTGGGGAGGTGTGATGCCCTGTACGCTATATTTTTTTTCTTTCGTATACCTAAGGTGCACCCTAGTAAGTACATATCCACGGACTTATGCCCCGCAGGAAACTTCAGATAACTATAAAAACTTATTTAATATTACTTACATTTATCAATTGCAACCCGATACTAGCTTCAAATCGGGTAAATGCGTTGATAGATATTTAGCTAATGAAAATTCGAGTTAAGAATAATCTAAAAAAAAACCGGTTGTGAACGGACTTTCAGTTGGTAAATATTAATGGGGTGTCCAGGAGGGATTCCTTTCATTTCTGGTTTTCTTTGAGGGTATGCACACATGTATGTTATGTGCTTGTAGCTTTGTATTTTATAGTATATCTACATATTTACGAAAATAATACACTGTATATTCGTGTGTATGTAGGCATTTGTGCCTAAGTATTTACATATGTATGCATGTATATCAGTTTTAATAAGTGAACATTTGTTCTTTAACTACTCGCTCACAAATAATTCAACACTCGGTGTGGAAATAACTTATCACTATAATAATGTTTATTTAATTAATTTAGTTCACACATATTTACAAAATCTGTACACATCATACGCAGCTGTAAGTGTGGATGTTTTTTCCGTGTTTGCTTTTATTATACAGAGTAAAATAATCGCAAACAGCATAATAACAAAATAACAAAAGAAACAACACAAACAACTCAAACAAAAAGCAAAAAGTTGTCAATTTAGGGTAAGTAAGTAGGTAGTTAACTGATAAGAGCCATTATTTGTTGTCTGTCGTAAGATTATTAAATCGTCGCGCTCACCTCGAGATAAGGCACAAAAACTTCAACAAATAGCTATAATAGAATATGACATTATCTAGTGCTGTTTGACTGCTGGCAATCCTAACACAACATAGCCCATAATAGATATTTTATAAGTATGTATGTGTATGTGCTCAGCTCGGGTTGCATACTTGTACATAAACATACATACAGTATATAGTGTACTTATGCCTATATGGATAATAATGAGTGTAAGCGGGGGAACACGGCAAATCGTTGAAGTTAGTCAGTCTGGTGACCGTAATTGTGGATTTGTTTGACCCCTCTCTGTCCAAAAACAACAATTATCTATGAAACAATGACGCTAACCTTTATTTGATTGTGCCAGTAAATTTTATTTATTCCAATTATTTGTCCGATTCGCTACTTTCAGAGTTTTGTCGAAGATAGTTTGGCAAACAGTGAAGATCGTGACATAAAAATTGAACCTTTTTTACTTAATGAAGGTAAGAGACATTTTGTCTATTAGACCTTTGCTGGCATTATGACAATATTTATACAAATACTTATATTTACCATATAATTCACAACCGTCTGTATTTTTCGGGATAGAATTAATACCAGGAATTCATAAATTAATTGACCACTCTCCCACAAATTCATGGATATGTACTTGTATATAGATTGTACTTTAAGATCGAAAAATTCATTTTGTGGAATGAAACAGTAAATACTTTTAAACTGATCATTCTTTTTGCGAACGTGAGTTCTTATAAAATATCAAGATTGGTTCCGCCACAGCAATCTTTCCAATTTTGGCAGAATATTGTTCGAAAATCTGAACAACCCTGTCAATTTGGTAACTGAGGTATAGTTTTATTTTCAGGTTTTACAAGAGACCGTTGTATTAACGAAATATTATACTTTCTTTCAAACATGTTGTGAAAGCTTAAAAATAAGAAACCGATTATTACGTTGCGCGAAATGCGGAGCAAACCAATTTAATGTGTGAATAAAGATTTCTTTCCTTCTTTTCACATGATTTCAATTCTGAGACTTTACTTTCTTTCCAATGGATCGTTCAGCATTTGTATGGAAGGCCGATTTCCGTTCTACTTCAAAACATTCTGATTAATACTTGTTGATACAAATATGGCATCCGGTTTTCAACGCCTCAAAGGAGGTCGATTAGCTTTCCCGTGCGATTCTGTAACTTGAGACAGTCTCAAGTCTCTAAATTTGAGATTTTAAGTTAGAGACAATTTTTGAGACTTGAGATGATATTGCTATTCTGTAAGTGACAGTCACAAAATCTATTACATTTCATTATTCAGAGATGTTTTTACACTTGAATGAAAATAAATATGTCGATAACAAATATTAAATTTTCTATAAGATAGTCAAAAAACATAATTATCAATAAAAATAAAAATATATGTAGACTTTGTTTCATAATATTTACGAAATTTATGTAAAATTGATTTATTTTTAACCTTTTCATGTTTGAGTTGCTTACAAAATATAAAGAAACGACAATCGATTAATATCTATGATGATCTCTATTCAGTATATTCAAAATGGCAGACAAGAGTTCTTTTTAGTTTTGTGACCTGCCAACTACCAGGTCTCAATATTTTGAGACTAACGCTAGAGACTGTTTAGTGAATAGTAACTAGTCTCAAATTGAGACTTTGCCTCAAAATGTCTCAAATAGAGACTAGAGACTGGTTACAGAATCCCGCTATTCGTTCGCATTCCATTTCCACTTAATTTGCACGAAGAATCGGAGGGTCATGCACTTTACCCAATTGAAGTAGACTTTCTTACAAGTATACAATCAAATTGCAATTCAATAATTATACGAGATTTAATAGACAACAAGTGGAGGCTTTCTTGAGTCGATACATCTATTTCGATTTGACATCGAAGAAAATTCAAGAAATGGCCCCGGATTTAGTGAACTTTAAGTTTAAAAAAAATTAATAATACACTGTTATTATAAGTATTTTTTATTATCTCCTTGTCATTGCAGACAGCCACATTGTTCAGGTGCTCTGTTTTTGTCAATAACAAACACAATTCGGATTTAAAAAAGGCGTGCCTGACCTCAGGCAAGTCGTATTTTCTTGATCAAATTGCAACAACAAAGAGCAACATCAACTACAATTATGCAGTTATTTATACAACAATACGAGTGACATATGGTTACATAAACTGCAACCGCTAAAAACCGTCTGTGACTATAGTGACTCGTAAATTAAATCGTAAAAAATATGCAACTTAGTGTAATAAAATTTAACTATAAACAATGACAACAACTAATTGCATTCATACATATTCACATACATACACATACATAATATGTATGTACATACATACATGCATACATATATAGATTTAAAAGCAAGTGTGTCTAATTCTGACTTTTCAGAAAAGAAGGAAACATATTAATTTTTCATTGCCTTGCGTCGCAAAAAAAGTTTTGTTTTTGCTTTATAGTAAAATTTAGATATATTTGTAAAAATACTTTCTGCACTTTTTCGTAAAGGGTAACTTTCAATTGAAGTAATGGCTTTGATCATGAATAATTAATGTTAGAACACTCGTTTCCTCGATCTCTTGATCTTTCATTGTCGTTCCTAGCCAACGAACTACTAGTTCGAACAACAAGGGCCTTGGAATGTGAATACAGACTATGTATGATGTTGCATAAAATGGACCGAATTTTTTACAAATTTTAAGGAATGAAAAGCCTTTCTTGCGATCTTAGCTCAAAATTTCACAAAAAGTTAAATAGATACACATCGAAAAATATCAAATCAGGCTATATTATTTACGTTATGATTAATATTATGTGTTTAATAGGCGAATGCATTGACACGTCCGCATTGTTCCTTAACCTTACAAAGGTTTATATAAGTAATGTTCCAGAGCTTGCCACTTGTAGATTTATTACGAGTATTTCGCACCCATATACTCGTATGTAATTACATTTCGTGCTCTTGATAAAACGATTTCAAAATCGTGCTCCATATGCCATAACAAATTTAGATAGAATAAAGTATCAGTAGAACTCTATACAGACGTGGATATATGTATGTACAATAGGTATAAAAATTCATTTACTTGTTCATAATGATCCGTCTGGTGTACCAAGGTCGTATGAGTGATATGCGTGTTTTTGCGACGTGGATTCGCACTGCCCACTTCTAGAATGCATTTGTACTTACACTTCGGTGCATAAGAACATGGCACGACGGTCTTAATGCAAGGAAACTTTGAAAAGGTGCATGTTACTGCAATGCATGCAATAAAAAATATTTATGGTATGCATATGAATAAGCATATCAACAACAACGGCACATATTTCAGCCATGCAAATAACAATTGTGGTTAGCGGCCGGTAATTAACGGCGCGTCACTAAAAATACGCTTGACGTAGGTCATGTTTTCCGTTTTCAGTATTCGGACTCGGTCTTGCGTTTCTAATCAGAATATAGCGGCGGCAATGGTGGAGGCGGAAATTGGTTGCTGGGGCCTGCGCCTAAACTCGCGACTGGCGCCTGGCGGGCCGTAAAAGTGTTTTTCTCGCCACATTATTTACATTAAAGTAGAAAAATGTTAATGCATTTTTGGTTTTACGAACTTGTTGAGCATTCAGAATTAGCTAGATGAGTACTACCTTCACTCTGTGGCAACAGTGCGCGTAACAATCCTATGTACTTATATAATAGTAATAAATTTTATAAGCAAAAACAATTTAGTTTAAGTCAAATTGAATGGGTCTGCCATCTACAGAAAACCACTACGATTAATTTGGTAAACCTTTGAACGTAAATTTTTTCAGATTTTTGATCATTTTAATCAGTTCCAGCCACCCTGTCACCAATAAAGCCCCGTGACATAAGGATGGTAAGTATGAAGTATCTATTCAAAAAAAGGGAACGTTTTTTAATTCTTTTCAGCGTTATACCTGATCCTAATATTTATCTTCAATTCGTAATACTGACTATCCTTTTGTAATATCGGGAGGGTGGAAATTATATCTGGTCATTGTCCCATATCTAAAACTAGAAATGTTTCTAAAACGAACAAAAAATAAAAATACAAAAAATATGTGAACATCCCCCAAGGCCATGCAAGACTTTACCACGTGTCAGAAGTAAACTTTACTTGGGTCCTGATAAGTTTGATAAATTGTATTCGCTTTACCAGCCGCAATATGAACACATCCGTGTTTTTTTAACCTCATGCAGGCCCAACAAATCGAGGTAACTTTTTGAACATTTATTTGTAAAGAACAAAATATGCATTTCCGACTTGGGATGTATGCGATTTCATGAATTGCACGTAAAATCAACCAGATATCAATAAAACACTTATTTAATATGAGTACAAACGAAACAAAAGAAACACTTAATTGATTACAATTATTGGAGCCATTAAACTCGGACTCTGGACAGCAAATATAAGTCGAGATAAGATAAGGAACCCGATAGATCTCGATTCATACTTTGCTCGAATAATTGTTGAAAGAAGAAATAAAAACAACTAAGCAAGTAAAAGTATACCAAAAACAATAAAGTGAAATACAAAGAAAATTATTGATCAGTAAAGCGATGCAAATCCAGCCTTTTGTGCGTAAACTTTTTAATAAAATAAAAAATGCAAACTGCTTATTAGCGCTACGTGCCTTTGAAATCTATAAAATAACTTAAATCACAAAACAGAGAAAAAATTGCTGATAAGATAGACTAAGTGCATTTGTAAATATATGTATATACTTATATTTCTATTTGCAAAAACAAGTAAGGAAGAGCTATGTTCGGGAACATCCGAATATTTTATACTCTCCCAATTTTCAAATTTTCAAATTTCAAAGCCAGTAGCATATTTTCAGGTTTCGGTAAAAATAAGTATAAATGAGAAATGAGAGATATAATATATGGAACGTATGGGGAAAACATCAACGAGAGGATCAGAAATCATTATGTTAGGGTTATGAGGGTTGGTCTAGGGTCTATACCAGTTTCATTTTTATTTAGCATTAGACTACTTAATTTTGAAGAAAACTTGTGCACTTCATTCCATTAAAATATCAGACATACGACCTTCAGAAACGGTTAAATGTGAGGTGTCGCAAATTACTATTCAGGGTATATTGAGAGGAAAGCCTGGACATGTTTCCACGCAATTTCATGGAGATAACTCACACACTAACCGATATATTCGGCATAAAAACTGCTAGAATAACGAAGATCTTTACATGTAGTATATGGATGCTGTATCCAACAATATACTTTACTTTTTACTAAAAGCCCTTTATTTTAAGTATATGTGAGAGCGTTATAGGTAATATTGAAAATCCAAGCCAAGCAAGGAAGAACTAAGATGGTGTGTGACCAAACATTTCATACTCTTGCATAAGAACGATGGAATAATATAATGCACCAAATTTAGATAGTTCCCGAGATATAAAGGTATATAACGGGTGATCCAAGTAGACGTACTTTTTTCAATATCCATTTTCCACTGATCACGTTCTGTAAAGAATGTATTTCGCGCGCTTTGTTCAACTTATGGTTAACATAATCGGCCTACTGAGCGTACTATTCTCGACGCCATCACCCATTTAAAGACCCAGCATTCATTATTGGATAATATTCGACTGCATAAACCACGTCCAGTGAAGAAAATATAGCAGCCGTAGCTAAGAGTGTACACGAAGACCGTGGAGAGTCCATTCGACACCGTTCGCAGCAACTCGTACGAACGTATGGAACGACTTGGCGCATTTTACGTCGAGATCTTAAATAGAAAGCGTACAAAATACAGCTTGTCAAAGAACTGAAGCCACTCGACCTTTCTATCATCGCTTCGCTCTACGGGCTCTTGGAAAGTTCCAAGATAATCCGACGTTTTCGACCCAATTTTTTCAGCGATGAGGCCATTTCTAACTCAATGAGTGTATAAACAAGCGAAATTACCGCATATGAGACGAAGAGCAACCTGAAGAGATTCAAGAGCTGCCATTTCATGAAAAAACAATAGTTTGGTGTCGTTTGTGGACCGGTGGAATCATCAGTTCATAAATAATGCCGGTGAGAACGTAACCGTCAATGGGGATCTAATGATAACCGACTATTTGATGCCTGAAATTGAAGCTCCTGATCTCGGCGAAATTTGGCTTCAACAAGACGGCGCCACTTCCCACACATCGCTTCAATCAATGAATTTATTGGGAGAACCTTGGATGAGCAGATAATTTCACTTTTTGGGCAGGTCAATTGGCCACCAAGATCGTATGATAACACACCGATAAACTTTTTTATGTGGGGATATATAAAGTCTAAAGTCTATACGACTCTATACGAGTCGTCGAAAATTGGACTCAATGATGGACCATCTGAGATGGTTAGGCGGCCATTATTTGAAGAGGATAATCTTCAACGAATAAATGCCAAAGAATGTTCTTTCGAATGATAATAAACATACCCCATTAAATTTGAAGTTTCTGTGTTATTCTTTAAAAAGTATAAAACCTCGAAATGTATCACCCTTTATATATGTAGGTGTTACAAAGAATCGTTAGGTGAACAAAAATATTATACACCGCAGCAACATGTTGCGAGAGTAAAAATCAGAAAGTGTACATATATACACTTAAGTATGTATGCATTAAATGATAACCCTAAAGAGTATACGCGCTATAAAAGTGCATATACTGCATATAGGTCAATGAAAATTAGTTTTTTAATGAACAACAGACAATAGGTATGGTATTTAAAACTTTTAAAAGAAAAATTAGAGCTTTGCTGAAGTACTTGTTATCAAGAGTATTCGTGATCTAAGAATTATTGTGAAACCATTGAAATCTCACGTTCAAGAATGGACGTTGAGAAATATCTACAATATTACTCGCAAAATCTTTTATAGCGAAATAATGTGTAAGTAAAATAAGAGCGTTCATTCGAAGCAAACCGACAAACTAACAATTAGCTAATGCTAAGCTTTATCCGTTAATAAAATAACCAATTAATAAAAAATAAATCATAAAAAATATTGACTGTAAGTAGAATACATGGGTTTACTTACATCTTGGCCAATTTGTCCCATATCTGCACAGAACTCAAACATTGAGAAGATGCGAAGGGGCAATCGAAATCGTTCACACGTGCGATTGTATTGCAATCAGCAGTCAATGCACAAATTCAACATACACAGCAACTTGCTACAAATGGCGGCGAATCAGGTTCAGGTGGAGCAACTCTTAAACTGCTGATCTGAACAGCTGCACGCCGCAACGAAGGCCAGATCTAACTTTTCGCCGGTGAGGCAACGGTACTGTGTTGCGCACGCTGCCGTACCGTGTACGTACGGGAGGGTTGGAGAACTGTTATGGTTTGTTTAGTATTTCTGTGTTCACGCGCAATTAGATTTCTCCGTTTGTTCAACTTTAGGTTATTCGGTAACCTTACTTAGTTCAGTTGTCGTTTCTATAAACATGCAATACTGTTGCAGTCTGGGGCCGTAGCTTCGCTATTAGAGTCAAATAGGGTGCGACTTTTATCCTTTTGTATAAATTACTTAGTTATTGTTTTCATTGACGATTTATTGATGAACTTGTATTTTTAACTTCGTTACGAGTTACGAAGTGCTCTGTTCGATCACAAGCTATTCGTATCACGCGTGTCGCACTATTTGTCCACTTTTATGGTAGTTACGAATGCTTATTCGATTGCAATCAACCGTTACAACAGCTTATTTACCTCACACGGTTGGGCTCGCTACGGTCAACTAATAGAAATGCAGTTTCGCTGCAATTCACCTCTCTTGCTAGCTGTTTAATTATACGCTCTTTTTTGCACAATATTTTTGTATTTTATTTATACTAATTTCCACACCTTCGACTTGTTCGAATTCTTTTCTTTGGCACTCTTTCACCGTCTTTCTTTTAATCTTCCCCTCCTCCTCGTCTAAGTTAGTTGAGAATTCGGTTAGAGTCGTCACCATGCGTCGCTGCTTTGCAAAGCGTCAAACTGGTTTGTGCTGGAACACCTTGCTCCGCTGCACTGTTGCACTGTAGCACCGATTTCTCTTTGCTTTGCTCTGCTGCAGCTGTCAACTGCAATTTAGCCACTGCAGATTGCTTTGTTCAACTCTGCACGGAGTGTTTACTCTTTCAACTCAGCTGTTTTGCTGGTGTTTCTGGTTTAGTTGGTGTTGTTGGCACCGCTTACTGTCATACAATGTTGCTATCGCTGCAGTTGTTGCAGTTGTTGCGTTTGTGGAGCTTGTTAAGTTTTTCCGTCTTTTGCCTATTGTAATCCCAACGCGGCGATTGCTATCTGGATTGTGATTGAGACGCTTGAAGGTGAAGATCGCACGTCGTATATTGATGAAGCTCAACTCTTCGATGCGTTGTTGTAATTGCTGCAGTTGTTCTTTGTAGTGTGGTAAAGTCTTAACTGTAATGGTTCTGTTTTTGTTTTTGCTACTCATTTGTATATGCAACAACGTGATGGATGCAAGCGCGGCGTTTGCTGCGACAAATCGTCAAATTGTACAAAAAATATCGAATATATAACAGCAATTATGCTTTGCGCGCGCAACGGTAGTTGCTGCGGAATAAAATATTGCTCACACTATGGAGAGCCAACCATTAAATATATTTGATCAGCTGTTGATTTTTATCGGTTATTCACGCGGAATTTTGAATCGCTTCCTATAAAGTTTCTATTGCCCAGTATATTCTGCAATGAAAGGGGAATTATGTGAAAATGTTATATTTAAGAAACGGTGTGCTTATACTATAACTATGATAAATACTATTTTTGATGGTTAAAAGAGCTTGATTGCGTAAATAAAAATGACTTTTTAAAGCAAAATACATAAGTATGTATGTATTTCAAACTTGAAATTATTTTGCCGATTCTTGGTCTTGGATTCATATGTACCAGGTATACTAATGTACATATAAGCTCGTGCTTGGGCTGAAATTAAAAAAATTCGAAAGTTCCCGAAGTTCGAAAGTCATTATATTAAGTACATACATATGTATGTATATGGGGGCTAAAGGAAGTATTGGTCCGATTCAACCCATTTGTGACATTTAGACATACCATTATAAGAGAAAGATTATCTTTTAATTTTAATTATATACATACATACATACATATATCACATATTGACCGACATTTTCGATCAAAAATCAACTATAGGTACCGGGGTCTAATATTCGGTAGATAGGGGCTTGGACAGATTTAATTGGATTTAAACAACTTTTGGTCTTAAGGTTGCAAAGTTTCCACAGATGCCCCTTACTTCTATGATCCCCTGTACCAATTTACAGCTTTATATCATAATTTGCTGCTTAGTTATGGTACTTTATATGTTTTCGGTTAATGGCGATCGCCCATCTATGAACTCGATTTTTTTTTTGTATTAAGGAACCCACATACCAAGTTTCATGGAGATATCTCAATTTTTACTTAAGTTACAGTCAGCCGGATTTCAACTATTCTCGTCATTATGATCATTTATATACATACATACATAGTATATCTATCTCGCTTAGTTTTACATGATACGTACAACCGTTAGGTGAACAAAACTATAATTCTCTGTAGCAACTGGTTGCAAGAGTATAATAAACGGATTTTTGTGACAATATACTAGCAGACGTAGAGGGAGGGGTAGTGCACAGTTCCCTCTCATGCATATGTACAAACAGCTTAGAGTGATAGCAATTTGTGAAAACTTTTTCTATAGAGTATTTAGATTTCGGCGGTTGAAATAATATCTATCCATATTTTATATTTACACGATTACGTTAAATTTTACCTGTAGTAATGAAGAACTGAAATATTTGTATGCAAAGGAGATGTGAAAAATACTATTAGACCATATATGATATTAGCCTTCCATCTCAAGTTCTAGCAAATGATTAAAACTGAGCTTCCTATCTACAGCAAAGTATATTAGCACACTTAGAATCGAGGAGCGACAGTTCAGTAGACTGCGTGCCATGCATTGGGATGATGCAATCGGTACCGATTGATTGCTATGTCACGCAACTCAGGTGCGCGGAATGCAACGCATGGCATGCCAATAGCTTGTTGTTGCCAAAGTATGCGTCAACAACAGGCACATTTGGCACAAAGACTGCAACAGTTGGTGTTTTGGCGAAAAGCCTCTAGGGTGTCGAATGAGTATAGTGGGGAAATGAACGAGAATGTCATGCATGGCGTGGTGAGATATCGGCAGTTATTCGAAATTTATTTTTTTATTATTTATTTCTCGAATAGATACTCATTTCATTGTATTTCACCATTTTATTTCACTTCAATAGTTTATTTTGTAGACTTTTTCACCAAGCAACATCTGCTTATACTTATGTATTTATTTGTGTGCATTTCTTGCATTGCTGACTATTTTAAATGCACATCTGTTCAAATTCTTTGATTCTTCCTTTTGTTCGTGACTGTTCGACTGTGAAAATTTAATTTAAGCAACACATTTCTACACTTGTAATCTTTGAGATATTCACACTATTTTTACTTGATTTTTTTAAATGTTTGACATTTTGAGTTGGGTAAATGATAGAAGCGAAACACGTGATATTTTTCGGTGATCTCATGACGTATCTAAATTTTACTTGCAACACGTCTACACCGATGCATATTCACTACGTACATATGTACATATGTATGTATACTTATATTTAAAATGCAAAAGTTGTCACTTTTTATGTTGACGCATCGGGTATATTTACACAAAACTGAAAAAATTGAATTTGAAGAAAAAGGGGTGAGACAAATTATTGAAATTGCAAACTGCTTCTTAACAAATGTTAAGTATAAACTAGAGTGGATCTTAACATAACTACTTATGTATGTACTATATGTTATATAGTACAAGCATAAAGTTATGAGATAGAGCTACATTCATACATATGTATGTATGGATGCATGTGTGCCAGTGAGATTCAAACTCTTTGGCAGATAATGGTCATTTTCCCTCTTTATAAATTTAAACGAACTAATCTAATTGTTATTATTTTTTATGCTTTCCATTTGCTTTCAAATAAAATAAAATCCACACCATGAACTGTATGAATATTTTACTCTCCAGTTTTGACTATCAACATACATACATATGTACATAAGTAGTTCTTTATGCATATAATATGTACACGAGTTGCAAAACAACAGTCTACTTTGTATTCATATGAAGCTTAAGAATTTATGCAAACATACATATGTATGTATTGTATATAGAACTATACATATGTGATACAAATATTTGTTATTTCTAATTGCCAGTCTCTCTGTCTACAATGCCTATGTAAATACATGTGTGTATGTATGCACTCTGCACTAAAAGCAAGTAGTTCCAAGCTACTTTACAACTAGTATCAACCGCAAGCGTAACTAGTCCACCGACTGTAATATACATATGTACATATTTCACACTTCTTCAAAACATTAGAGTACAATATCAATATGATATGCTTTAACCTATATTTTGAGTAAAAAGTTTAATTTGAATTTTCATCACATCAGACATTTTTAATTAAAACACGCGAGTCAACTATTTGCTTTTTCCAAATAGCTTTCTAATATTAATATGAATCGAATATCAGTCAGAAGACTAGTTCGACTTTAGTCCAAAATTCTATGTGATAGCTGGAATTTTCTGACTAGTTTGATACTTCACAGCGGTATGTACTATATACAATGTGTGTATTTTGTAGATTCTTGTATTTTCTACTTATTTGTCTCCACGCGAGCAGTGCAAAATGCGCCAACGCACATACATAAATATCTGATGCCAAAGCAGAGAGTCAAAATAAATACGAAAATTTTCCATTCACACTGTTCAACTTGAGAGTGAATAAAAATTACGACCGCATTGACACAACATTCGCTTATCTGTATCTCTTAGTTGGGGGCATACAAACATAAACACCTAATAATAAAAATAATACGAACATACATTCCTTACATATACTATTCATGGGTAAAGTTGACGATAGCTAGTCTATCACTGGTTTATTGGTGTCCAATTGACTTAATTTCGATTAAAGATGCAAAAAGAACACTTAACAATTAAACAGGTTATTTGCCTGTTGCCTGATAACTATCAAAATAAATAGTAAATACTGCCAGCAAATATGCAGCAATTATCAACAGATTATTATAATTAACAATAGTATTTTTTGCATTTTATTGGTCTTCCACAATAACCCACAACGGTAAAGAGATTTACTCATCTCAGACTTTTCAACTATCACCGAGCGAAAAAACAACCTTAACTTTGGCTACACCAAAGCCAGAATACATTTCACAAGTTCATTTCTTATTGCATAACAAGTAAGGAAGAGCGAAGTTCGGGTATTTATACTCCTGCAACTTACAAGAATCAAAGCCAGGGAAATACTTTATGGTTTAAAACGTCAACCAGAAGATCGAAATAATTAATATTTTTTATAATTTTTTTTATTGTGCAATAGTGTCTTCCAACTATTTCTCCGATTTCGCTCAAAGATTTATGTATCTTTTTTATGCAAGTCTAATATGAGTTTTCAACCGTTTCAGTGGTCGTTCGCTTACCCATTACAAATATTGATATTTTAGCGACTTAACCTCAAAAAAGTATATGGAAGTTGCAGTAGTATTGACCAGATTTTTATCTGTTTTTCCCCAATACCACATACTATTAACGTTCGTAAAGTTCGATTATCTTTATATTAGCTGCATATATGGCGGCTAAGGTCTGATTCAACCCATTTTTGACATACAGACCGATATTTTCGAACAAAAGTCAACTATACGTATTGGGGTCCAAATTTCAGTACCTGGGGGCTTGAACAGTTTTTGTTGGATTTGAACAATTTTTAGTCATAAGGTGGCATATAATAAAGCCATTTATTTTATTCCGTTATATTAATTGCTTCTTAATTTCTGTACTGAAAAGTAAAAGAATCAAGTGGAATTTTAAACTGTGCCATATTGGAAGTGGGCGTGGTTATTGTCCGATTTCGCTCATTTTCACTAAATTTTGTTGAAATCGATCATACATATCTAGTGAATGATTGTTACACTATAATTTAATTTTTACTTTAAATTTTACATCTTCATACATACTTATGTATGTATATACTTATCTGAGTGCGAAATCACAAATCTAGTCGCATATATTATGCTTCATATACATATGTATGTACATACATATGTACATATGTATCTCAATATTCAGTTAGTAAGCGGGGTTGGAAAATGTTTACTGCTCACTCACTCTACAACTTTGTATTACATATATTGAATATAATCAATTAACCGCTCGAACACTCGAACATTGGCTGATATACATACATATGTACATATGCAAAACAAAATACTTGTTTACGCCGACTTAAATTAATTAAATGAATTCCAGTAGCTACGTGCACGAGCCACATACATATGTATGTATGTATAGTAATTGATCGTATTAACGTTTTCATCATATTTAATTAATTAGTGTGATCATACAAAACTGAATAAGACAAAATTTAAGCCACAACAAATCAACAACGCTTCATGTCGTTTTCGAAAAACTTGCGTTTTTCTGGTATTAATTCAAGCCTTTTACCACATGCACATAAATGTGCTCATGTATATGAATGTACACTTGTAAAACTATTCGAAGAAAGAACACAACTACATATTTAAATAAGTTAGTGAGAATAAAATACTTGGCGCATCTAGGCCTGAGTTGACTGCTGAGGATAAGCTTGGTATTCTGTTCGATCTTGCGACGGATTGAGCAGTAATGAAGTAAAGGCATTTGACCTAGAAGATAATTTTTCTTCTGTACAAATGCAAAACTCTTAATTCGCGCTCGTTTTGTTAAAACCTATTTACCCACCACTAGGTTGTTAATTATTTCTGCAATTTGACGCATTTATTTTCAATGTTATTATTGTTGGTTTTTACATTCCTGATAACACGAAACTTTGATTTGCTAATTTCCTCATCATAAAAAGAGAATTTGAACAACAAATGTCTGGCATCCATTTGGCACTTATTTCAACTTTTTCAAGTTGATGATGGTTCCTTTATAGTTTCTTTGCTTATTCTGTTATCAGTTCGCAAATTTTCGATTCATATGAGCACGTACATATCTAATTAATCAACACTTTACTACACAGGAGAATATTCACACCTGATTGCAAATTATTGGCACCCAACAAATTCGCAGGGCCAGCACAACAATTCCACAACAAATTCATGAATATTCAATAATTCAATATTTCAATGAAGATATTGCAATTGAATCTCAACCGTTGCGCTGCAGCACAAGACCTTCTAAAACAGACGGTGCTGGAAGAAAACATACTTAGATGTCGCCCTATTAAGCGAGCAATATTTTCAACGTTCGGAAAGCACTTGGAGTAAAGATATATGTAAGTGGCAAAGCGGCAATATGGGCCTGCAAAGGTCAAGCCTTCACATCACGTTCCAAGGAATCCCATAACGGCTTTACATGGGCGAATATAGAAGGAATATATTTTGTAAGCTGCTATGCTCGTCCTTGCGCAACAATTAGCGAATTTGAAGATTTTCTCCTGGAGTTATCTCTAGAAATCAGAAGCAAATCGCCAATAATAATAGCGGGAGATTTTAACGCATGGTCTACTGCAGAATTACTAATCATCGTGGTCGCTCATTCTAGAATTTTTGAGCCAAACAAACCTTACGATTTTAAACAGTGGCACACAAAATACCTTTTAAAAGGGAAATAAAGGTTCAATAATAGACTTAATGTTTGCTAACGACGTGCTTAGCAGGCATACTAAGTGGAAGGGGTCAAATATGTACACAAATAGTGACCATATGGCTATAATTGCTGAAGTTTCGTTCTCCCAAGAAACGGAACACTGTCCGAGAAATACCTCTCGAAAACGAATTTGGCGACAAAAGGAATTTGATACTGACGTTTTTGAGAGCGTCTGGAGTTCGGCAAAGGCATGAACGACGAAAACGCAGCCCACTTAGTATCCGCTGTGCGGAAGGAACTAGTTGCAGCATGTGATGCAACTATGCGCAGGACGAGATACTATAACAATCGAAAGCCGGTATATTGGTGGATCGACGAAATTGCCAAGCTGAGGAAGCTTTATCACTCAGCTAGACGCCGCCTACAGCGTAACCAGGGAGGTGACAACGAAATCAGTCTCAGAGGAGCATTTAAAAGCCAAAAAACGCTCCTGAAATCAGCCATTATCCGTAGTAAGAGATCCTGTTTCGAAAAGTTCTGTGAAGAGGCGAACATAAACCCCTGCGGAACGGCATACAAAATCTTTATGTCGAAATTTAAAAATAAGTCGCAGCAGCCCAGGATCGCATTATTTATGAAAAATGTTGTCGAAGCGTTATTCCCGACACATGCCTCCATTTCCTGTATTAAAGGAAAGGAAAGGGAGGATGAACTATTGGCTATTGCGAAACAAATCAAAAACTGCAAAGCGCCAGGAATAGATGGTATACCAAATAGAGCCCTTAAAGAAGCCATAACTGTAATGCCCAGATTTGTTAACATGTACAATGCGTGTATATTAGAAGAGGTATTCCCCGATCCGTGGAAGATACAGCGTCTGGTTCTACTGCCAAAGCCAAATAGGCCACCAGAAGAACCTTCATCTTATCGACCTCTTTGCATGCTAGACACAATTGGGAAAGTGTACGAAAGCATTGTAAGAAACCGCTTGGAGTTAGCAATCCAAAGAGCCGGCGGATTATCAGAGAGACAATACGGCTTTATTAAAAAGAGGTCCACTATTGGCGCACTAAGAGAAGTAGTTGATACTGCAAAATGTGCAATAAGTGGAAAAAGATGAAAAGGTGGTAGGAAAAAATACTGCGCGTTAATAACCCTGGATGTGAAGAATGCGTTCAACTCCGCAAAGTGGGCAAATATAATAAAAGCTCTACACGATATACACGCTCCTCATTATCTGATAAATATTATAATGAGTTATTTTCAAAATAGGAGATTGCTATACGAGACGGACGAGGGCACTCAGAGCTACACTATCTCCAGTGGAGTACCGCAAGGCTCGGTTTTAGGCCCGCTGCTATGGAACTTGATGTACGACGGGGTGTTAAAAATACCGCAACCAAAAAATGTGAAAACAATCGCTTATGCGGATGACCTCATAGTGGTAGCTGTAGCTAAACATCTGGATGACCTCCGGATCAAATGCAATGACAGCATAAATGGTCTGCGCCGATGGTTTGCTACCATGAGTCTTGAGCTGGGTGAGCAGAAAACAGAAGTCCTGCTCATAAGCTCAAGGAAAGTTCAGGAGAAAATATCGCTGACCATAGGAGAATGTGAGATTACTTCACAGCCGCAGTTGAAGTATCTTGGGGTAATAGTGGACTCAAGATTAAAGTTCAAGGACCACTTAGAAAAAGCGACAAGTAAAGCAAATAAAATATATAATGCGTTATCTAGAATGATGGCAAATAAAGGCTGTGTGCGTTCCAGCCGACGAAGTTTAATAGCTAAGGCAATAAGCTCAGTGATCCTGTACGCGGCTCCAATATGGATACAGGCGCTAGAAACAAAATCATATGCTAGACCAATTAATACAGTGCATAGGCTTTCAGCAATACGTGTGATAAGTGCTTTCCGAACCATTTCAAATGACGCTGCTGAGGTATTAGTCAGTATGCCGCCGATTGACATCCAGGGAGACGAATTCGCGCGAATATATAACTTATCAGAGACGTCTACCACAGCAAAAAGAGAAGAGAGAATAAAAAGCATTGCAATGTGGCAGCAACGGTGGCAAACTTCATGCAAAGGACGATGGACCTACCGACTGATTTCGGACATACATTTGTGGATAGGTAGACAACATGGAGACCTGGATTTCCACCTTACCCAAATACTCAGTGGGCATGGTTGCTTCAGAAGCTACCTATTTAAATATCGTCATGACTTTAGTCAATACTGTCCGACGTGTACAGAGTGTACACTCAGAACACGTGTTCTTTTATTGCCCTCGGTTTTCTAGTATAAGGGAAAATTTGACAGCACTTATGTGCGAGTCCTCTGTAAAGTGGAATGCTGTCAGCGAAGCGGCAAATCTAATTATGCCAAAATTGAGACATTTAGAACAGATTAGGCGTCAGTCAGTCTCCTACCGGCAGACTGAAAATGGATGAAATCGGAAGGTAACCTCGACCACTCCCCATATAACGGTACTGTTAAAAACTACAAAAAGTGCGTTAAATCAGTAATTAAATACGCCAGAGATATTAAATTTTATCCCCGAAACGGTAAAAGAAGCCTTTAATGGAACCGGGATCGAAATTGGACGATCGGCGTGGCACCGCCCACTATATACATATGTATGTACATATTTCAAGACCCGCCACACCGATTTCAACAAAATTTGGTATGTAAGATTCTTCTGCAATTTTCATGTTACAGTATTAAAATGGGCTCAATCGGACTACAGCCACGCCTACTTCACATATAATACAATTTTAAATTCTATTTGATCCTTTCACCTTCCAGAGTACAAATCAAGAATAAATTAATATAGCAGAAAAAATCTTTACACGAATAGCGCATTCGAGGTGAACCAGCTTATGACTAAAATTTGCGTAAATCGCCCCAAAACTGTTCAAGCCTGAGTACTGAATATATGAACTCAGTGCTTTTAGTTGACTTTTTAACGAAAATTTCGGTGTACATATGTGTTAGATATACATATGTATGTATACTTGAAATGTAGAGAGAATCCTTTTCTTCATAGTAGTATGTCTGTGTGCTACAAATGGATTGAATCGGGCCGTTACTTCCTTAGCCCCCATATATGTACCTAATATAAAGATTTTTGAACTTTCGGGTGACTTTATACCACATTGTACATACGTATGTACATATGTATATCGGCCAATATGTTAGTTATCTTAATAGAATTGAGAGTGCGTGTTTTTCTTATAGCGGTGCATATTTGTTCATAGAATGAATAAAATCGGGTAAAAACTGTTCCTAGACATACATAGCTAACAAGTCTTATGTGCATGAAGGTACTTCCCGGTCTTTGATCATTGCAAGTTGCAAGAGTATAAAATGTTCGCTGAGACGATTTAGCCAAATTCGTCTGTCTGTTCGTTTGTATATACGCGAACTAATTCCTCATTTTTTAGAAATTATTTTGAAATTTAGCACACGTCCTTTGCACACCAAGAAGCTGCTCATTTGTCGGGAGCCGGTCCAACTCAAGACCTTATATGAAAAACCTTTTGTTTGACAAGGTAGCTTCACGAAACTGGACATATGTATGTATGTACATACATAGGTTATTATCCAAGGCATGGCTACAATCTCCAAATCGTGCAGATCGGACAACAGCCTTAAAAACTAATAAATCAAAATCAAGATTTTTGCTATAAAAATGCACCTAAAGTTAATGTTTTTTCTCGTCCTTAAACGCTACCATCAATTATTATCATAAATATTATAAGTATGTATGTATATTGACTTGTTTTTCCTTTTGAATTCAGTTCTTTCAATTCATTTAACTAATTGTAATTATTATTATTATTTTTTCCTTTTTACGCTGTTGAACTGCACAAACTAAGACACATTATATAACACGCTCACTGTATTTTTGAAGTACATATCTACATCCGGTAAAGTTTTTTTTAATAATTGGATACTAATTGTCTACAATTGTGTAAAAGTGTTGTAATTCCTTAATATACAAATTTAATGCCTTTTTCGTATTGGGCTTACAATTTATCATATCTTTAAATATGTATAGTAGCAGTGCAGCTACTCCACTGGTACCACTACAGGGTCATAGATGTCGCTACTAATTTAATCGAGGAACAAATTTGTATCATTACTCACTATAAACGTGAAGTAAGTCCCTAGTGCTCAAAACTTAATAACAAGGAGTTATTTCACTGTTACAATGTAGTTAAGAACCTAGAAGATAACAAGCATGTTGCGAGAATATAAAAATTTCAAAATAAAAATTATTCTCGGACGCCAACACCGTTGCAAGTCCTGTATTCTGGAAGATTTCGGCCAATAATAAACACTCCCTAAATAGCTGAAGATACTTGACCAAACATCTAGCAATTAATGAAATGATTAATAAGGTATGGATTACATAAAATTTCCTTTTTAATAATATATAATATGTTAAGCTAAATTGGTATTTCAATAGCATTAACTTTCATCCAAAGTTATAGCTGAGTTCATCCGGTTGGTCGTGTGAGTCACTGTACATAGTACGAAAAGGGTTAAGTTCGTGAATATAGCTCAGTTAAAAATCGGCCCGATTGCTCGAAAAAAAAATTAAATTATAAAAATCGTTTTTACCAGATAAGAAAGCATAGCATATTTCTGATTGAGTTCCGTTATAAATATAACCAAATTCATAAAAACATGTACATACATATGTATATGTACATATAACTGAGTATAATTTAAAGTACTTATGTATATGTACATGAGATTGCTAGCTCACGTGGAAATATCCCCTCACTTTGTATACCAAAATCAGCGTTAGCAACTGGGAGAAATGATAGCAGCCGCTTTAAAGCACTTAGCAACAAGTGCATGGATACGAGTATATTTTGCAATAAACAGATCCAAATGAACAAACGCGCTTGACAACAGCAAGAGTTGCTGTTTTTGATGCGTTATGCATTCGCGGAAATTGGCTGCTGGCAATGCAAACACAACAGGCATACATACATATATGGCTTTATGTACGCAGTGAAGATTTCTGGGATCTCATTCAATATGCATGTCGGGCAGCAATTTACATATGTATGTTCATAGTATGTATGCATATGTCTGTATATGAATATCACGCAAATGTGTGCAATTGCTGAATTACAATTACCAAAAACATGCATAACAAGTAAGGAATTGCTAAGTTCGGGCGCAACTGAACATTTTATACTCTTGCAACTTGACACTGACAGACATATTCGGCCTAAGGTAAAAAATCGAAATCATTATTTGTAGTATCTGGAAGAAGGGATAGTATCGACCCGATTTTTTCTATAAACCATTATGATGCCACATACTAAAAAAATTTCTCCGGGTTTCATAAAATATTTCACATACAATCACCAATCATATGGAGTAAAGTCAGTCGCACGTTAAAAACTCCTGATATTAGTAATATGTGTATGGGAGCTAGGTTAAGTTTTCGTCGAATTTTACTTATTTTAGACACAGAGATACTTGTTATGGGTGAAATACGCTATCTCATTTTCAATGGGATAACTCTTATATTGGCCGATATACATACATATGTACATATGTAGTATAAAGTAAAATCTGATAGTTGTCGGAATCAGAATTGAAACCGATCAAAAAAAGCAGTAGGTATCAAGAATTCAGATATTATTGGTTGGATATTCGAAACAGAATTTGTATCGGTTTTGGGTGTAACAGATACCAATTTTATCAGTTTTGCTGTCAGAAACAAAGCAAGAAGATAGTCGCACACAGATTCGAAATGTAAGTTAAGAAATCAAGTTATTTTATTGTTACGAATTAATTTATCTTTATTTCTATAGGAGAAAACATAAGAATAAAACAAGAAATGTTCTTATTATTTAGGTTTGGATGCGGATATTTAAGGGGGGAGCCTGCTTTAGAGGCTTAAAAAATCGATTTTTTAGGTTTGTTTTGGGAGGGAAAGAAATAATTGCTTAAAGCGAAATTTCTAGGATTTGTAGTTATATATTTAAACATCGTCCGAAAATTTTCTGGATACGATTCATATTTGTTAATAACTTATGTTTAAGTTAAACTAGGAAATTAAAAAAAAAAGTGTATAATTCTAAAAATGTTTTAAAATTCAAAAGAAAGTGGTTTTCGACCAAAAAAATTTTGCTTTATGTTGTCTAAACATACATATGTTCAAACTTACCTTTTCTTAGTTTTTTTTTTTAGTTTCAATAGAAGATAAATTAATGCCAAAGATAATAAACTTTGCCCCAAATTCATATGACGTTTAGTTTTTTTCTATCCTGCCCGCCAAATAACAAAAATCGTAAAAATGAAAAACCGATAAATCGCGCGTCAAAGTTTTCGCTTTCTGCTCAAGCGCTCATATGTATGTACTATATATCTGCTATATATTTCGAATTCCCATCTATAACTTTGGGGACATATTCTTAGATAATTTTTAAAGATATTCAAGCAAAAAAAATTAATATTTGGAAGCTTCTAAAACAGGCCTTAAAGAAGATTTACAAAACGTAATAAACGTAATTTAACACCCAAATGCGTCTTTATTCATTCGATAAATGTTATCTCTTAAAATCTTTCTTTAATTCGGAACTCATTAAAAACTTTAATAGGATTGCTTCCAAATGTATTCATTTGCAAGTTATGTCACATTAGTAAACAGCTGATTCGAATATTGGTTTTGCGTACGTTCGAAAAGACGAAAATCCAATCAGATTCTGTTACACCATTGAAAATCAGAATTGGTTTGCAATTCTGACAGCTAAGCAATTATATTAGATATATGGGGACTCGGGGAAGTATTGACCCGATTCAACTCTTTTTTAATAGTCAGAGTTATTATTGTCAGGAAAGGATTATCTCTGAATTTTAATTGTATATCCCATACATTGTTATTTTCGGTTGGGTTCAACACATTCGGTAACTAGGTACATATCGTCACCTGAAATGCAAAATAACGTAACAACATTTTCGGAAATTTACAGTGGCATGAATGAAACATGTAATAAAATGGAACATGAGTGAAACAAAATTTTAATATTGGTTAAAACTGGTTTATATCTGACCGCAGAACCTGAAAATGTTGAACATACATACATATGAAAATTATCTATGTAATTTGAAGTAGTGAAGCGTAATCAATAAGACACTCAATTTCGAATTTTTTGATGATACGTTATTTTGCATTTCAGGTGACGATATTTAGTTAATGATATTACACTTTTGGTGAGCGGGGTTATCTTTCAATTTTCACACCCTTTTCCCTGATGCCCATCTCAATTTTTACAAACAGTCACCTGGATTTCAACTCATCTCGTCATACTGATCATTTATATATATGTACATACATATGTACATATGTATATTACCCTATTTCTATCTCGATTAGTTTTAGATGATACGTAAAACCGTTAGGTGAACAAAACTATTATACTCTGTAGCAACATGTTGCAAACAAAAACATGTAGGTATATACCCCCCATATGTATGTACATTATGTATGTTAAAAAAATATAGATCTTTCGGACAATGTTGTTAAAATGTGCTCTCGAGGAGGTTTTCATATGGGTTGATGTTATTAATTAAAACAAAGTTTTTAAGACGTTTTAGATTTAATATTTTATTATCCTAATTAGAGAAGGTAGTTATGCACTTTCTGCATGTGTCGTGGCCAGCCGACTAGCGTGTGATGTCAGTACGTTTTGACCTATCAGTAGGCCAGCAACCGCCTTGCAGTCTTGTCGAGACCGTATTAGTAAAAACATGCGAGTTTTTCTTCGGGCCTTGTTTAATATTTGCGGCATTTAACCCGATCCTGAGGTCCTAATATTAACTGAACTACATAATTGTATTTTACATACAAATAATTACTTTTGGAAAGCTCGCTGAGCATTATGGATTACCCTTTCATATCCCTGTACGAAGGTCAAACCAATAAAGCAATGGATATAGCCTGGTTGGAACAACCGTCCAAAAACTTCCTGACATCACGCAGAGAACACCAAACATATGTATGTATGCGAGAAATGTTTGTTAAACAATAACAAGAAAAATACCTAGATACAAACACACATATGTACATATGTATATACATATTTAAATATGTATGTACATACTACATATGTACTTATATATGAAATAAAAATACGCCGAATATAGAGATAATTTCAAGTGCACTCCACAACTTCTTCTATGAATACACATATATGCATATACATATGTACATTGTATGTTTGAGCATCTGGTATAGTTTGTTCGATTCGCTGTCAAGTAATGGAAGGCATACACGCACCAATTATTGTACCAATTTCATCGAATTGTACAACTGATTGTTACGTACATATGTATATGGGGCAGTTGTATGAGTTGTACCAACTGATTGGATGAAAATCAAAACTTTTGATATTTTGTCAAGTTGGTTGTGTTATTTGGATCGCGAGCCCAACTCAATCAACCAACTAATTGTTGTGTGTATGCCTTCCATAACGCTGGCTGAATCGAAGACAGCTAATATATCTATTTACTTGTATCTTTAATATATATTGGTAAGTATGTGTTCAAATACATACGCATACTTAGATACATACACATATGTGCATTTTACTGTAACACACATTGACCTACCTCTTGGATGTTTACATAATACATCAGCTGATACTGTTGCTTTTCATAAACAAACAAGAAAGTAAAAGAAATGAAGAATAATAAACTCAGGTTTGTATGCATGTATGGTTGTATTTAATATTTGTAGTTGAAATTTATCGTTGATATGAAAAAGAGGAAAGAATAAAGTCATAAAAAAATGCAGTCCACCGAGTTTCATTGATTCTCAAGTGCTGAACACATTGAGCGCGACACGACATGGCAGCACGGCAGTGAACTGAAAATGTCGTCGTGAATCCCACTACATGAACATTTGTAAGAAGGCAGCGGCATGTACACAAATCAATTCAGTTGTCCATTTTGTATGTACACATTTTCGTTGTGGGCATACTAACATCTTTCACTTCAATGAAATTTTAATATTTTGGTCAAAGTGAAATTTTTTATGCAAAAAGAAGTAAATAAGTAAATTTATTTGTTTTAAATTATCAATTGTTATTACAAATGATATAATAGAGCTATTTTATGTTTTTATTTGTAAAATCACGTCAGGTTTGTTAGAGCTTTGAATAATTTTACATATTAGTGGCAACACCAATCTACCTCATCTCTCTACTGTCAACTCTACTGTCGTCCAGTGTCGTTGGCAAATATAAAAATATATTGAAGTTAGGCACGATTCCGATTACTTTGGCGGCGGGGTAAAAAAAACGAATTTCCATATAAATGGGGTATGTGCGGATAGGGTAGCTTCTCCAGAGGAGGAATATCCAAAAATAATGTAAAAATAACTAATATTTTTTGAAATATTCCCGTTTAAAAATTCAAAAATTTGCACTAAGAAAACATGTTATTTCTCTATGTTTCTCTAAATTTTTTCACATTTTCCTCTTGTTATATGTAAATATACACTTTAAAGATTGAAATAAGTTCACATTTCACTTTTATTTTGTAATATTTTACCTATATTTATTAATTTAAAAATCACTTAGAACACTCATCGTTGCAAAGGCTAGATTGTTTACAATTATGAGGAAAACGAGCGTTGCCACATCTCAAACACCAAATTTGTAGGATTCTTAACGATTTTTCTTTGTTTATATACATATGTATATATTTATATATACTATACATATGTATGTATATGTATAATATGCGATTTATGTTTAATAAAAATAAAGAAGTAAAAATCTATAATAATATTGTAAAATTTATATCATATCGGGGTGACTGAAGTACTTTCGCGTAGTACTGCTTTTTGCGTTGGCGGCCTTCGGCCGCGCTTTAAAAAAATAACCCTGGTCGAGCGAATACCCGGGTTAACTGAAGTACTTTTGCATAGTACTCCTTTCTGCGTTGGCGGCCTTCGGCCGCGCTTTAAAAAAATAACCCTGGTCGAGCAAATACCCGGGGTGACTGAAATACTTTCGCGTAGTACTCCTATTGCGTTGGCGGCCTTCGGCCGCGCTTTAAAAAAATAACCCTGGTCGAGCGAATATCCGGGGTGACTGAAGTAGTTTCGCGTAGTACTCCTTTCTGCGTTGGCGGCCTTCGGCCGCGCTTTAAAAAAATAACCCTGGTCGGGCGAATACCCGGGGTCACTGAAGTACTTTCGCATAGTAATCCTTTCTGCGTTAAAATAAAAAAAATATATTGAGTTTCGTTATGAAGTGGTTATATTTTTTGGTTATCTTGCACTAATATTCAAACAAAGTTTGAGTTTTCATTATAAAATGGTTAAATATTATTATATAATATTATTATAAATATATTAGTATATAATATTACATATTTGTTTATTAAATTAAATAAAGAACATATCCATATGAATGGATAGAGGAATTTTTGGGAAAAAAGGCATTTCAGCGAATTTCCTTATTATCACATGGCAGCGCTCCATTTCGTCGTAATTTTAGCACACAAATGATGTTCACTACGAGTGTAAAATGTAATTTTTAAAATAAAGATTTCTTCGGTAAAAAACTGTTAAAAGTGTAAAATGTGGATTTATTAAAAAGTTTATAGTTTAAATTAATTAATTTGAAGTGAAAAATGTGAGTAAAGTGTGTTTAATGCGGGAAAATAGCTTGTTGAAATGCTCGAATTTTGGGAATTTTTGAACTTAAAGGTCGAATATCTCGTAAACTAAGCGTTTGCGGTATCTATAACCCTATATATTTTTTAATCAGGAGGACTTCCTCTTTCCAACGGTACCTTCAAATCGCGGCGCCAAAGAAATCGGAATTGTGCCTGAAGTTAGCGAGAGCGACAACTGTCGACCTGCACTCATGTAATCGTGCAGCTGTCAAAATAACTATGTCCATAAGAACGTGTGTATTTTAATATTTGACAGATGTCGCTTGCAGTCTGTCGCGCTCAATGTGTTCAGCACTTCAATGAGTAGTCAATAGTGTTGTCAATTTTTCAATGATTGCTTCTCTCCAACCTTCTCCATCATAGGTACCATAATCGGTCACAAATTTTTCATTTTTAAGCATAAAGCCCACATTGAAAACTTCATTATACTTTTTATTTTTTAAGAATAACACAAATTTACATTCTCTCTACCATATACATACATATGTACCTGAGTATATACTTATGAACAAATTCTAAAGAATTTGTAATCAATATTACTTACCGAAATTACTCATTCACAGTACTTTGCAATTAGAGATTTTATCAACTGTGTACCACTGTGCGTGACGAAGAGGAATTAAAACACTGCACCAAACTATTGGTATATGTTTCGGCTTTATATGTATATATATGAATGTTTGTATGTTCATACATATGTATCTACATATGTATATATATATTTGTAAAAATAGTGATCTTTATGACACTTCAATGTTTTTTTTTTTGCTTTTTTTTTGTTATTTTATTTTTTCGTTCGGCGAATGCACGTTTTTCGGTTTTTAGCGTTCTTTTTGTTGTTATGTGTTGATAAGCTAAATATAATGTATACGTAGCGGCCGATTTTTATTATTAATTTAAGTTCTCACATTTTCTTATTTCACATGTGTTTTTTCACTTACTGTATTATTAATTTTTGATACACTGGCTGTGCTGCTTCTATTTATATTTTACGAGTTTCTTTAAATCGTTTCATGCACAAATACTCTCACTTCACAATACACTCACTTTTACACTTGTGCCGTCTTTAAGCGTTTTAATTTTGTGCTTAATAAAACTCTTGATGAGTTTATTTATTGAATAAGGCCACAGGAAATTATTTAGTTGAGAGGAGGTTGGCAAAGCACAGAAACACTAATTTGATCAAACACATATCGATATACATACATACATACGTATGTCATCTTTTACACACCCACATAAATATGTTTATTGAGAAAGTGAATATACTACATACATACATATATTTTTTTTTGTCAAAGTATCGTTCTGTTTTCCTTTGATTTCATTCTAGATTCAGTCAAGTTGTATCAACTCTTATTGGCTATCTGTCTTTAAATTATTATTTTTTACTCATTTATTATTATTATTTCTTCATTTGGTCGAGCATGGTCATCATGGTTAACAATTTCCTTTGTGTAGCAGCAGTGAAACTTTTACGACAATCTGTGAATTAAAGAAAGAACAGAAGAACATTACTATACAATTAAAAGAAAAACATTTCCTTCTTTTCTACTAGTAATTTAAAGGAAGTAATATACATATGTACATACATATTTATGGATCTTTTATTTAGGGTAAGTAGATACATATACATATGTACACAGAAATTCAAAATTTATTATATTTAAGGCACCTAATCAGGCAGCATTATTGTAGTGAATTGTTGGCAAAGGTCTGGAAACCATTATTGCAGTTCACCGAGTCCCTCTGAGAACTCTGGATCCGAAGGAATTGTCCCCAATCTCCCCAACGCTCTCCTTCACGGCACTTAACTGAAAACAGTTAAACTGATACGTTCTAAAAATTACACTATTACGCTGAACTTTGTCTTTTCTTTTCTGAAACTGGTGGCTTTTTCAACACATAACTTCACTTAAAGAGTTCTTTAAGAATTAAATATTAAAAATATTAATACAATTAACCATATTTAATGTCGCTTTCACTTAAATATTTTTATATAAGACATTCAAATTTCCATTGGAAGAGAAAAAATACGACAATAAAAATCAAAACATTGTTTTAATAAGCGAATCTAAATGGTAAACATGTTCGCCAAAAAAACGAAATTCAGAGATACCAAGTAAATAAAATAGCTCGAACTGGTTGAAACAATTTTCTCTTCTGAATGGTGAAGGAGAAACACACAAGAACATTTATTGGTTTATGGATTTAACACAAAATAGTTCTAGTTTCGCATTTTGATGTAATAACAAACTCAGTTTTTTAAACGAACACATTTTCTCAACACGTATATATGTATGTACATATGTACGTACATGTCTAATTGTTTGCTTAAATGCCGGTAATATTTGTATAAGCAACAACGAAACGAATGGATGTACAATACAAGAGTCTCTTTTAAGAATTAGTTTTTCAGCGTTGTAATGCGTTTCTTTTTTAGTTATCTACTAGTCATATTAAACGTATTTATCTAAGAAATAATCCTTACTTTTACTTCACGTACAATTTTAGTTGAGTGCTTTGAAGGAACGCAACAGAACACCTAATACACCTTTATCGTTCGTTGCTAGACTTCAACTGATTTAACTGTTTCAAATGCTACAACAGAATAGCATCGGCTGTTTTCGATGCGGACTTACTACAAACCGCCATTGTTGTTATTGCCGCTACTGATTCCGCATCTACATGCATACATAGGTATGTATTTACTTCTGCTTCGTTGGTGATACCGGCAATCACATCGCTCATGGCTATTGTTGTTACTGTGTTGACCAGATATTGTTAGGATGGATACTTAAATATAATTAGTTACGATTACTTGAATATTATATATGAAAATCGTCTTCAGCGTAACTTGCGGGATAACTAAACCGCGTATGATAAGCTTCCATAAGGTAAGTATGTGTGCATTTTATCATTTCCAAATTGGACAAAAAATTAAAAATTACCATTTGATATTTGTAAAATCACCTAGAGATCACTTTTCTAATGAATGTACGTAAATGTATATATGTATATATATATAAGCATATATTTGTTATAGATAAATACTAATACGATGGTTCATTCGCGTAATCGTTTTATACGTACGGCGGCCGAACAATTTGTCTGCTGGGTTTTGATTAACGTTGAACTCTTAAGACATTGTTTGATGCTCCTGGCTCATCTTTGCCGATCTTCCTGCTAAGCATTCGTCAATTTAAATTAGAATGGAGAACGTAAATGCTGATTGGGGGAGTAAAACTGCGTTGCTCTTTCGCTGTTGCGCTCTCTATATAAACACGCCCTGCAAGTTGAAGTATTCTATGCATCCATGAAAAATGTATTCCATATGGGTCAGAAAGTACACCAATATTAATCGTAATATATATTAAATATCTTGTGAAATGATTTGCGATGTCAGAGAGCAGAACTAAGTATATGCTACAACGCTGCATAATATCAAAGTACTACTCAGAGGTAGGTATTTTTGAAGATTACTTTTGACCACTTTTTCTTGTTGTTTGCAAGCTTTTTTCACAAGAATGGTACACATAAAAACAGAAAATTATAAAAATTGTAGCAGTAATCAAACTTAATACATATGTATTTTATAAACTTGGCAATGTACTTACATATATCAAAATACTAAGAAAGAAAAAATCGAAATTTTGTATAATTTTTGAGGCTTACCACATATGCGGTTTCATGTTATTGACTGGGTTTTGTTTCTGACCAGTTTGACGTTTCACTGCGAGGTAGTCACTCACACTTAGCCGAAAACAATAAAAGCCAATATAAAGCAACCGCTTACTCGCCTATTGCATGAAGCAACTTTTGTTGCGGCAACTCTTGGTTTATTGGCGAGGGGGCGACGAGGAGAGGAGAATCGCGCCGAGTTTCCAGTGTTCAGCAACTCGCTTTGTGTTCTTATTCGTAACAGTTCGCTGCGACGTTTTCCGACATTCGTGTTCTTTCTTTCGTAGTACATAGTTGTATTTGCGTATCTTTTTTGAAATTAATATTTTGAATATATGTATTTAAAAAATTTAATTTCATCTTTTGGTAAGTAATTTGCAAATATGTATACAAATATACATAATATAATATAAATATTTTAGAAAATGGAGTATGACGAAAAAATCGAATTAATTAACGATATTGTGAAATGTATGGATGAAGCCATACAAATTGATTCGGACGATAGTAAGAAGGGTGATATATCTTTGTTTTAATAAATAAAATGTATTTCTTAATTGACAGAGCTGATTAATATATGTATGTGATAGAGTGGCCCAAATACCTATAAGGAAAAAGAAACGACAATGGGTTAAAATAAAGGTAGATAAGTAGAGTAGGGTTAAAGTAAAGTGAAAGAGAATGAGAAAAAGACTCGAGCAGAGTTGCGCAACACAAGTTGCTCGTGTGAAGGTAATGGGCGACAGCAAAAGAGAATCGCCCGAGAATTAGCAACAAAAGTTACTTCGTGTAATAGCGCTCTTATATACCCATTCCGAAAGAAAGAGTACCGAGAGTAAGTCGAGAGCTTCGTTACAAGACAAAAACAAATCACATACCAAATAAGAAACGAAAATAACAAAGCATAATCATAAAAATGAGCAGAATGTGGTATCTAAGTAGATTTTATGTGAATATAATCATGACTATTGCGCCACTGTTCTTTTTTCGCAAAAACGGCTCACTACGCCAGTAATAAAGGAGTTACCATAATTGTATGTTTCTCCTCCATATGCTATTCTAAAACTTCTTGAGTAATTCCGATCTGCGACTGACCACTTACGAAGAGTAAAAATTATAATGTTTTTGTTAACTCCTTAGCAACCTAAGTATTCCTTAATCAGCAGTTATTCTTATTTGTAAAAGCCATAGACCAAAATGATAATTTATAAAAGCAGTTCACCCAGCGGCGTAGCTACAACTTCGGGCGCCCGGGGCCAAGGATATTCTGCCGCCCCCCTAATCAACCAATTCCCACGACAGCCGGTTCTACCATTTTTGAAAATTTGGAGAAATAAAAGTATTTGTTACATTCAAAGCGTAACTGTGAGAGTGACACGTCGCTAGACAAAGCTAGAAAAGTTCATCTTTAAGTTCTATCACTATTTTTAAGAAAGATATAAGCCAAAAGATATAAGACAAGTTTAAATACTGAAGAGTATTCGAGTAAAAATTAATATTTTTCATTGTTATTCAGATTATTACATTGTGAGTGTACAACTCTTTATCTTTTATAATAAATATTGTAAAAAAATTTGTTGAAGTATTTTTTTTTGAATATTAAAAGACGGCGAAGATCGTTTTACCACCCCCCAAGACATTGCGCCCGGGGCGACGGCCCCCTTCGCTTGTTATTTCCTTATGAATATTTGTACATATGTATATGTATATGTATGTACATACATATGATGCTCATATGTGTTTTCGTAAACATACAGACAAAGAAATATACATAAGTACAAAGGTCCTGTGTAAGCATTTGCTTATTTCGCTTTTTTGTGCGCAAGAAAAAAAATTTTAGAAATTTTTTTGAAAATAAGATGAATATGAAGGTTATACTTATGAATGTATTTTTAAATAGTTAATTCATTTCTTAGATTATTGAAACAATATTTTCTTGATATTATACCTATCACAAGAAATGTTAAAATATTCCGGTAATTATCGGTACTTGTTATTTGGGCCAAAGAAATCAAAGTGTATTGATCTCTAAACATATCTGCACACATACATACATATTTGTACACTGCATAATCACACAATTCCCTGGTTGAGAAAAAATGTTGGTTGCGCATAAGTATGTAGAAAAGAAAATGCCAACGGCAAAACGCAATTCTATGCTTGTTAGATTCCCTCATGATGTTATTGCATGAACTATGTAAGGAAATTCATATATGTATCAATGTATTTCAATTACTACTTTTTAACTCATAATGAAGATAAACTTATAAAAAATACAAAAACAAAAAAAAATATAAAAATTGTTTTATGTTCTCTTTAACAAGCATTCATCAGCCACATCCGTTGGATTCTGTTTGAGAAAGAGCGCCCTCTGTACGACATATTTATAAATTTGGCAGCCGCATAATTCATTTTAGGACGACCTTAATTAATTTGCACACATTACATACTATATTTTTTTGGTTAAAATACAATTGTAAGTAATTTAAACCAATACAGTGTTTTTTTTTTATGCCAAAATTCATTATATAAGGTTCCAGAACGTAGATACGTTCCAGAGAACGTTTATAATATTATAAATTTAATTATAATATTTTATAATATTATGTATTTACATTTTATAATATTATAAACGTTCTCTGCTTTCTCTGTACGTTCTCTGATGTATCCAAAAAATATTCACAATAGATAAAGTGAGCTATGCTAACATTTCTTTCTTACTGACAATTCATAATGTCACACTGTGCTGGTTTGACGGAGAAATTTGACTGAACAGTATACTTGATAAGAAACAAACAACGAAAATCAACGATACAAAGCAGTAACGATAGAGGAGTATATAGTGTAGCTCAGCTGGACAAATGCCGCCATTGAACCTCAAAAACCACCCACCGGGTGGCAATAAATCTGTAAACAAACGCTTCAAAGTAAAGAGTTTTTTCGAGCAGTACGCAAATTTGGAGTATGCAAAGTATTTATTTTTGGATCCGGCCGCATTGCCTTTGGTCTCAGTTTTGATATTGTTAGCAGAGCTGATCATAAACATCAATGTGATTTGGAGGGTCCCTTACACAGAAATAGATTGGATCGCCTACATGCAAGAATGTGAGGGATTTCTAAATGGAACTTTAGATTATGGACAGCTGAAAGGTTAGTAATTTATTTTACAAAGCCATAGTGTATGTATTCTATTTTTAAACTTAAGTACATACTATATAAGTACTACACTATAACAATCTAGCCGGTACAAATAAAATGGGGTTATAAAGAAATTATATGTACATATATGTACATACATACATGCGTAGTAATATCCATATCGCCACCTGAAATGCAAAATAACGTAAAGGAGACGCAAAAAACGTTATACATATAAACTACTTATTGAAACAAAGTTTGAATCACGGTTATATCTGATAACAGATAAATATTATACATACCATAGGTATGTATGTATAGGTAATCTAAAATTAAGAAAAACTCGAATTTCGAATGTTTTGATTTTAATTTTGCATTTTAGATGACGATATGTATATACATATACATATATGTATATATATGTACCTAAGTTTAAAGCCATTAGTGAACAATAGTGTCCAAAAACGTTACTATTTTTATTGAATAATCTCCGAACCTTGCGTTCATGGACAGTTTTCAGAAACCCATATACTTTAATTAGTCCAGTCATTAGCTAAATCATTTAACCCAACCTAATTGCAAAATGTGAGAATACTGACAGTTTTTATCCAGACCCATTCCAGTTATGTAGCCTTGAAAGTCAGGGATTTAGGTGTACCTTGACTCGAACCTAAGTCCCGCCCAAAATTTATCGAATCTCTAGTATCTACTTGGCAATTGGCTGTGAAAAAATTCTAGAAGCTTATTTATTGGATACATGTGAACACGATACACACTTTAATATTCAAGGTGTTAATAAATTTATCGAAAAACCCCTTTAAAATCAACACAGTCATCCGTAACTATTTGTTTCCAAATTACAATAATTCAACTCATTTGATTTTTTACAGCTATTATTAATAGTAATGTATTTTATTACAGTTTTCACCGTCTATTAGACTAACTAAAACAATAAAGCATTCAATTGTATCGTTTCTAATACAAGTGATCATTAACTCCTACCCATTTATACACAAGTAAATCACTAATATTATGTGTACTATCTGTTAAAGAGCGATTTAATTTTCGATAGTAACGTTTTCGGGGCGTCCTCTGTTCTGTAACAACAAAAATTTTTGGTAAATAACTACTTGTATGAACAAAAAAATATGTTTAAAGTGTAATTACGTAGCCTTTTTGGTGTTGTCTTTCTGTCTGGTAATTCCGTTGATTTGTCCCGGTGTGTCCGTTTCGAGTTCTGCATACGCCTCCAATATAGCCTTTTGTTCGGTTGTAAGATTTTTCGGTACTTCAATTTTAATATTTATATAATGGTCGCCGTGGCCATGGGCATTAACACGTTTCAGGCCCTTTCCACGAAGAAACACTTTGTGATGTGACGAAGTACCTGCAGGTATGTTAATCCATTGGTCTTCGTATACACCTTGTACACGTATGGTACCGCCAAATACAGCCTGCGATATTGATATAGAGGCCTCCGTATGAACATCGGCGCCTTCCCGTTTGAAATATTTGCTGGTTTCTACGCGGAAGGTTACGAAGAGCTCTTTGCGACCAACTTGCATCCTTACTGTTTGTCCGTTCTCTATACCTGCTGGCACTGGAACGGTTACTTTCTTGCGTTGTACCGTCTGTCCCTTGCCGTCACATTCAGTACATGGGTATTTAATGTACTGACGCGTTCCTTGACAATAACGACAAGTGGATCGCATTACAAATGGTCCCGTAGAAATAGTTTCCATTCCTGTTCCATTACAATATTGGCAACGACCAGGTTTTGTGCCAGGTTCACACTTTGATCCATTGCACTTTGCACACGTATCGACAACATTAACGTTGACATCCTTGTTGACACCTCTAGCAGCTTGTGCAAATGTTAAATCCATAACAATTTCTTGTGCGGCACCAAAGCCGAATTTGGAATCGGCGAAATCATCAAAACTATTACTTCGAAAGTTAGCTTCGCCAAATATTTTACGAAATAATTCTTCTGGATCAATTGTAGAACGAAATTGCCAATTTTGTGAAAAACCTTGCGGACCCTGCCCGCCGAATCCTCCACTCCGTCCCATACTCTCTGATGTCTGACCATACGTGTCGTATTCACGTCTCTTGGTGTCATCGCTTAGAACTTCGTATGCTTCAGAAACTTCTTGGAATTTTTTGCCAGCATCTGGATCGTTTTTGTTCGTGTCAGGATGATATTTCTTAGCCAGCTGATAATATGCTTTTTTAATGTCTTTTGCGCTAGAATTTTTGGCTACACCTAATATTTGGTAGTAGTCTTTGGCGGATAAAACATTAGTCATGTGTATATCAAACCGCTGTTGTCGCCCAGGTATTGTAGTCAACAATAATCTCGGCACCATTTTTTCTCCTCCATTCCAGCCAGATAGGGATCGCCGCTGTGTCATTTGTTGCATTCCAAAACATTCTGCTGGATAGTAATTATTAGCACGACTTGAGAGCTGTCGAAATGCACGCAGATTAATAGATTTTGCTGATGAAAACATTTTCACAATAACTCCTTCAGACAGGGACATTTCTATGCGGTAACAGCACCAACCATGCTTCAATCGGTACGTCTGCTTTTGTCACTCACAATAGCTATTCACAGCTGATAGCAATTCACAATGATAATAAAAATATTCAGCACAGAGAGTCCCCAAAACTCCAAAAAATTCGACTGTTTAGTTTATTTTAATTCATACATACTTATATAGAAAGTATTTTTATACACCATACTTATTTGATATATTTTTATTATTTATTAAATTTTATAAGCCAATTGAAACAGTTTTTGAAAGTATATTAAAAATATTGTTACAAAATCATAACTATCTGAAAATTATAAATTTTTTTCTATTTGTGTAGGTGATACCGGCCCACTTGTATATCCTGCAGCATTTGTCTACATATATTCGGCGTTGTACTATATAACTTCATATGGACAAAATATTCGCTTAGCTCAATACATATTTGCATTTATATACCTTTTGCAATTATGGCTTGTACTGCGTCTGTATACTAAAAGCCGCAAAGTTCCTCCATATGTGTTATTGATAAGTACCTTCACATCATACCGCATACACTCTATATATGTTCTGCGTCTCTTCAATGATCCCATAGCAGTTTTGTTTCTGTACGCAGCATTAAACTTGTTTTTTGATCGGAGATGGACTATTGGTAGTATCTGCTTTAGTGTAGCAGTAGGCGTTAAAATGAATATTTTACTTTTTGCTCCAGCACTCTTGCTTTTTTACATAGTTAATTTAGGTTACCTAAAGACTATACTGCAATTAGCTATTTGTGGAGGTTTACAACTACTTCTAGGAGCCCCATTTCTCATAACATATCCTAAGGCATATTTAAAAGGAAGTTTCGATTTTGAACGCGTTTTTGAACACAAATGGACAGTAAATTATAGGTTCCTTACGCGATCATTGTTCGAAAATAAGGCCTTCCATGCATTTCTAATCGTGGTACATATGTTCCTTCTCCTTTTATTTGCAAATTCAGCGATCATATATTTTAAGAGTTATGTGCGTTTACGAGCACTACAAGATCAGTTACAACCCCAAATTGACCAAAAGAATATGGAATTGGAAAAAAATCGAATTAACGAAGCTAAAAATCGCAAAAAAAGCAAAAAAGTTACGGAAAAGGATAGCGAAGAAGAGTTGACCCCTGATCAACAGCAGTTCTTAAAATCGTTTGAGAAAGGTCTACAAAATAGCACTGGATTAAAACCAAATACCCAAGCCCCACCTCCAATTCAAAAATACCGTCAGAAGGTCTCGATACATTTTGAAAAATGTTCACAATTGGCCATATTACCATTCTTTCTCTGTAACTTTCTTGGGATGCTTTGCGCACGTTCCTTGCACTATCAATTCTACGTCTGGTATTATCATTCATTGCCCTACCTCATATGGTCAACAAATTACAGCTTGGGTATACGATTTCTCTTACTTGGTTTGATTGAACTGTGCTGGAATACATATCCAAGTACGGATTTCTCCAGCGGCTTATTACACATCTGTCACATCGTATTATTACTTGGTGTGGGCAGCAATTTCCTAAAGGCAACTAAACGAAGTGAAGTAATGAAATCATTTGAAGAGAAACGAACTAAGGTCAAAGTTAATTAAATTTAATGACTTCTATCTAAATACATATGTATAATTGAAAAAGTAGTTACAATAAAACGCAGTACATTATATTTACATTGCGTCTATTTTATTTTTCTATTAGGTGGTAAGTAATATCCGATATGGGTAAAATTTAGAATAGCATCCCCAGATTTCGGAGATAAAATGGGTATCACTGGAAAGGTGACGTTCTCCAGATCACGAAAATATATACTTATATGTATATATATGCCGCTGACTTAGAGTTCTAAGTATATTTGCATTTAAAATTGAAAAATTTACAACTTTTACATTGATAATTTGTATATTGTGAGTAACTTTTTCACTTATATTATGCACTTTTCGCTTAAACACTTCACTATAACGTTTCTGTATATTAATTTTTTAATATTTGTTGTAAATAAAGCTTTATTTTATTTTTATCTTTGAAGCGCGGCGCGGAAAAAAAATAACCATGACAACCTTTTCTTATTGTGCAAATGCAGAGAATTGTAACTAAAATAAAATAATTAAAATAAAGCTTTATTTACAACAAATATTAAAAAAATTAATATACAGAAACGTTATAGTAAAGTGTTAGTAAGTGAAAAGTGCATAATATAAGTGAAAAAGTTATTCACAATATACAAATTATCAATATAAAAGTTGTCAATTTTTCAACTTTAAATGCAAATATCTTTAAAACTATAAGTCAGCGGCAAGTATATACACATATATATATTCGTGATCTGGAGAACGTCACCTTTCCAGTGATACCCATTTTATTCCCGAAATTCGGGGATGCTATTCTAAATCCCAGCCTCCGATATTTTTCTAGCAGCTTGTCTGAAAAACATACATAATTTTGCTACGTGAGAAAAGTTTCTTTCTACCCTTGTAAGACTAACTTGATGGGACAAGGACTTTTTTGTCGCTCATTATGTACAAGCTATCCTTTGGGGTCGCTCATACGTCACGACTCTACAACTTTTTACATTCCGCCTCTTACTCTAATTTTAAACTCTTCTACGCGTACATGAAACGCGGTCAATAAAAATATTGGGTATTCGAAAAAGTATTTTCGTATTTTGTCAATACATGTCGCAGTCGTATATCTCCAGTGCTACCAATCACATTGTGTCATACCATATAGTGTTGGAAAGATGAGATTCTAAGCTTCATTTAACCAAAAAAAATTAAATTCGGGGAAGTTGAAAAGAAATTACAGTTGTTTAAAAACGAGTGAAAATAATGAAAAAATTCGCTATATTTTGAAATTTTTGTATAAAAGGTGAAGTTTACAGAGACGATGCTGTATCAGTTCGTATAGCACAACAATGGTTCGCTCGCTTCCGTTGTGGAAATTTCGTTCCACACTGATCAAATAATGTCTCTAGCGGAAGAAGTGGTCGACCAAAATGGTACATATTTGTTTATTAATTTACTAAAACATAAAAAAACAAACAAGTTGAAGTTTTATTAGAAATATGAAAGACTTTTTCGACTACCCAATATTTTGAAAAGCTAATTTTTTGTATACCTATTTCCCATCGCAATTGCAACCATAGAAAGAATTCCAAAATGATCCCATAGAGAGCGACATCTCTCAAATATTAAAATACACACGTTCTTATGGATACAGTTATTTAGACAGTGCACTATTACACGACAGCACGCTCTCAGTTGTCGCTCTCGCTAATTTAAAAATATTTTTAAACTTGCCAACGACAGTAGAGAGGATGCCAATAATATGTAAAATGTAAAATTATTCAAAGCTCTAACAAACCTGACGTTATTTTGCAAAGAGAAGCATAAAATAGCCTTGTCGTAATAACAACTGATAATAAAAAAAAAAAAAAATTACATGTTTACTTATCTTTTCTCTCCCCTTTTCTTGTCATCCCGTCGCAGGCTAATTATATGAAAGGGGGCGCAGGAAGTTCGGAAACACGAGTCGCCATGTGGATGCAATGAAGAACACCGAAAGAAAATTTCCCGATAATGAGCAACAAAAGTATAACCCCTTACTTAATGTATGTATAACTGTATATTATAAAACTCAACTGTACTCTATTAACAAAAGACCGATGCCATCGGCCAATTTTTGGGCTGCCAAACTATTGCTATTTAATTAGCAATAGAGCATTCAAATATTACTTGATTTGCGTAAGTATAAATATGTATGATATGTCCATTTCTTTATATTAGTTATAATTAAATACCTACTATTATGTTTATACTTCTCTTACTTTTTTAAATCTTGTATTACTAAAATGTTTGAAGTTAATTATTCATATACGGCGACCTCCGACACCACATATAAAATATTTTTCTTAAAGTAGCTATACACGACACACTTCGGCGTGCAATCCTTTCGCCCTACACGACATACATACACACATATTCATTTTACGTCTTTATTCTCTCTTTCTATGAGTAAACATGTTCGAGAACCATGCTATATACTAGTATTTTTCATATCTATATATTAGAATAGTAGTTTTATGTATGAGCAATTGTAAACTATAAACTTTTATGACACAGAAGACGCATTCTACAATTCTATCCATGATGGGGCGACTTTAAAATATTACAATGCTTCTGTGTACATTTTTGCAAGTTTTTGCAGAGAACGTGTTTTATAGCTTTATGTTCTCCGGTTTTTGTAAGCTTCATGTCATGCAATAAAGTGTGGCAACTCTTACTTGAAAGTCAAATTCTTTTGGCGTGCATTTATTTAATAACGGCCTGACCTTCTTGTTTGTTTCGTATTGTACCTATCGTATCTTCTTAGTTAGAAAGCACGTTCTAAAGGATGGATAAATTAACAAGTGCTGGTCGCTCCAGAGGACGAGGGCGCGCGACAAATCCACAGCAACCTCGAGTTGAAAACCGGAGCAAACGGGGTGAGCAAGATGCAGATGCATCAGGTTCTTCAAGGAGGTTTCCTCAAGCTCCATCAACATCTGCTTGGGGTCAGCCAAGTTCAGGAGTCGCTCGTGGTTCTGGTTTGCAGCAGCAAAGCTGCAGTACTGCACCTATTCAACAACGCGCACCTGCTCCCGTTATGCAAGGAAGAGCCACTGCACATCGAGATATTGCAAGTGGAGATGCGCCTGTGGTTAGAGAAGATTCTCGAGGAGCAGTGCGTGGAAAGCGTATATTAACTGAGGTTGTAACTTCTCGTCCTCCTACTTGTGTTACGAAAACTGGTAAAACTGGAACAAAGGTGGTTGTTCAAACAAACTATTATCGTATTTTGAAGAAACCAACGTGGTCTATACATCAATATCGCGTTGACTTTGCGCCAGACGTGGACATGGTGCGCGTTAGACGTGCTTATTTAGCAAAACATAAAAATACACTAGGTGGATATATTTTCGATGGAACTATGTTATTTTGTACACAATACCTGGAGAAACAGGACTTGGAACTTATAACGAAGAACCGAGAAGAGGAAACCATTCAAATCAAATTGAAACACGTGGGGCAGTTAGACGTCACCGATTCTCAACAACTTCAAGTATTAAATCTCATTTTACGTCGCGCTATGGAGGGTCTTAAATTACAACTCGTAGGACGTAACTTCTACGATCCAAAAGCAAAACATTCCCTTAATGCCTATTGTCTTGAATTATGGCCAGGTTATCAGACTTCTATTCGTCAACACGAGCAAGATATCTTGTTATGTGCGGAAATAGCTCATAAAGTAATGCGCACTGATTCTGTTTATAAGACTTTACAGGAATGCCAAAATAAGCAGGATCCACTGAACTCTTTTAAACATGAAGTTGTCGGTACTATTGTACTTACAGACTACAATAATAAAACATATCGAGTGGATGACGTCGACTTTGAGTCTTCTCCAATGTCTAAATTCAAAACAAAAGATGGTGATATTTCTTACATGGAATATTACAAAAAGCGTTATAATATTCATATAAAAGACGCAAAACAACCTCTATTGGTATCTCGACCTTCAGAACGTAATATACGGGCTGGTCAAAGTGAGCTTATAATGTTGATTCCGGAGTTGTCACGCTCAACTGGGCTAACTAACGCAATGAGAAGTAATTTCAGTTTAATGAGAGCAATGAGTGAATTTACTCGTTTGGCGCCTGATAGACGTATTGAACGTTTGAAAACATTCAATACGCGTTTGATTGGGACTCCTGATAGTATTGACGTTCTAAAAGCTTGGAATATGAATTTAGATAAAAATCTCGTCGAAGTTCCAGGTCGTGTTATACCATCTTGTCGAATAGTTTTTGGTAACAATGAACGTTTTGATTGTAATGTTTATGCTGATTGGACAAAAGAATTGCGAAATAAATCACCGTATAAGAATGTTGATATACGAAGATGGTGCGTGATAGCCCTTAAAAGAAATTTGACTGAAATTCAAAATTTCGTACAAATGTGCATAAGAGCAGCTAATGGCATGCGCATGCGAATTGCTGAACCAATGTACCAGCAAATATTAGACGATCGTAATGGCACTTATTCACAGGCCATTAATACATCTGTAGCAAGTGATCTTCAAATGTTAATGGTAGTAATGCCGGCTGCCAATGAAGAAAAATATAGTTGCATAAAAAAAAAATGCTGCATTGATCGTCCAGTACCGTCTCAGGTTGTAACTCTTCGAACTATTGCTCCTCGAGGTGACCGAGCTTCCGGTTTAATGTCTATCGCAACTAAAGTGGTCATACAAATGAATGCCAAACTTATGGGGGCCCCTTGGATGACAGAAATTCCAATAAGTGGTTTGATGACAGTTGGTTTTGATGTCTGCCATTCTGGCAAAGAAAAAAATAAATCATATGGAGCTTTGGTTGCAACAATGGATTTGAAGTCTAAACCTCAATATTTCTCCACAGTTTCACAACATTTGAAAGGACAAGAGCTTTCGAATGAAATAGCGATGAACATGACATATGCTTTAAAAGCATATCGAAATGAACATGGCATGTTGCCAAAAAAGATTCTATTTTATCGTGACGGTGTAGGTGATGGACAATTGCCTCAGGTGTTTAACACTGAAGTTAAGTTTTTAAAAGAAAAATTAGATGAGATTTACAAAAACGCAGGAGAACCGACACCTTGTCCCATGGCTTTTATAGTGGTTTCAAAACGCATAAATACACGTTATTTTGTTAATAAGCGAAATCCAGTTCCAGGAACCGTGGTTGACGATGTCATTACTTTACCTGAACGATATGATTTCTTTTTAGTTTCGCAGTCAGTGCGTCAAGGCACGGTGTCGCCTACGAGTTATAATGTCATTTATGACACTATGGGCCTCGATGCCGACAAAATACAAATGTTAACGTACAAAATGACACATCTTTATTATAATTGGAGTGGAACTTGCCGCGTGCCTGCAGTATGCCAATATGCGCACAAATTAGCATTCCTAGTTGCTGAGAGCCTTAATCGTTTACCACACAACGCATTGGAAAAGCAACTTTATTTTTTATGAAAAAATCATATATATATATTTTACCTAATTCAATAAGCTTTATTGAACCTTTTTATATTTGTACGTAAGTTAAATCCCAGCATTTTCTTCATTTGCATACCATTTATGAATACATACATATATTAATACTTATATAATCTTTTTTGAATTGCTTAATTTTTTATGTACATTGAATATGTACTTCTAATACTTTTATTTACTTTTGGAACTAAAAGTTCTTTTTTTGATGTTAATTATTATTATTACTATTAATGTTAATAAAAAAAATGAAATTTTTACTTTGGAATTAACTTTTTCTTAATGTAATTAATTGAAATTTGTTTTACTTTTAAATTTGAAAGCTTAGTTTTTGTTTTTATGTGTTAAAGGAATTATTCGGTATTGGAAATAATTCCAAAAGTCTGCGGGTGTTCAGGATTGAATATCTCGAGCAGGTATGTATGTACATACGTACATACATACATATGTATATTGTATCATATCATATTCAAGGTTCTCCCTTACTTAATTAACACCTTATCAGGAACATGGACATGTAAATGTTGCCTTCATGGAAATGTGATCACTGCGACAATGGGGACAATGCTCAGCGGACAAAGATACATGTGAACTTGTTAAAATTTTATTTACTATATCATAACTTTATATAAAGGATGTTGGCGATGACCGTTACTATCTCGAGAAGTATGTCTCTTTAACTAAGCTCCTTATTTTGTTACCCCACAATTTTGGCTCGTCAACTTCAATATCTAGAACCAAATCCATCACTCCAATTGTGTCGTTGAATTTTACTTGATGATATCGATGTTTTTGTTGTACGGTAAAAACTTTTGAAAGGTAATGTCAAGTATATCTTAGTGTCAAAATTTTTAATAATTTTACTCATACAAATAGCCATTAAGTTTAAAATTGTTGATGCAAACTGTGTGTGTCAGCTGTAAATATTTAATAGACATACATATATTTCTAAAAGCTCCTATTGGTAATTGGCAGTAATTTAAAAACTTCAAATTCTAATAATGCTGGATCTCGATCTGGACTGGATAGGGTTTTATTCGAATAATAATTTCATATTTGCAGTATAGTCAAATTGTCGTAAGTCGTCGACTATTCGACTAACCGCTCGTTTTCGACTATCCTGTTAACCGTTCGTTGTCGAGTCTTCGAATAGTAAGCTTTCATTCATTAGAAATAATAAAAATTACTACTTATCAAAACCCAAACTTTAACTCGGGCAAACTTCCACAAATTTGTTCAACGTTGTGCACTACAATTGCCATTTCCATCTCCTTTCTGCGAAATTTGCATTTAATTTTTATTCCTAAGAATTCTATTGTACATCTTTAATCAACTGCCCATGAAAAAATTACGATTTGTCCAACAAGTGCCATTTGTTTTTGCTGTAGCGGCACAAAAATTCTAAAATTTAAAATTATGAGTTTAAAAGTCCTTGACCGAATAATAATTCAAATCCGTTTGGGTAGGAAACCCCACTGTCATTGAACATGTAATGTATTACGAGAATGTCAATAAAATTTCCATTTTTTTTTTTAAATAAGATAGAATAGGTGTCGCGTACTTATGTGAGAAGTACTTTTAAGGATTAAAAACATTTTCAACTATTTAACATTTTTGAGGTTGTCTTTCCGTTACCTCTTTTTTATTTTGTAAATGTCTTAAATTTTCTATTTTACTTTAGAAAAGTCTATCGGTTACACTTAGCACTACTTTATATGAATAAGTCTTAAATACTATAATAACTTTTTTAAAAAGTAAATAACGGTGGTTCCACCTTTGGGTGTACTCACAATATAGTCATCCGTATCATATTAGGACAACCGAAAACATACTTAATATATAATAATAAAAAGCAAGCGCAAAATTAAAAATAATGTTTACAAATATTAAAGTCATTCGTTACAGATGGTGGTGGCTTGAGTATGTGTAGACGTATTGTAAGCTATACTCCTATTGACAATACCAATCGTACTGGTGCCCGCAGAAGTCAAAGTCAAAGGTTGCAGGTCGCCAAGAATTTCCGTAGTTTCTACAGCAGGTGATGTACATTCGGTGGTGTCGCTTCGTTGTTGTGTCCGAACGCTAAAAAATCGCAAAATAGTAGTCTCACTATTACGACGACTTGACGTTGGTGTTTTTGGAGGATGTGAGACCAGATGGCGAGACGTCGAAGGTGAGTCATGAGATAGTATGTCACGAGTTCCACTCGACTTACGTCGACGTGGAGTGACATTGGAGTGCGGACTAGCCTCCGTTGTCCTCAAACTTTGTAAACGTGATGATGTAGAAGCTATCGGAGACTGTGATCCATTACAATCTTCAATAATTTTTTCGGTAAGTGTTGCATTACGCGAGGACATCAATTTTTGCTTTCGTATTTTTGTTAACCAGTCAATCTTTTCCTTGTGTTTACGTTTTGGTGACATTATCCCCAAATGGGGTGCTTCACCGTTAAGCACATAATTTGGTAGATTTGAGGTCGGTGAAAAAATCATTGAAGATAGAGGTGGCTGTTGTGAGGTTGAATTATTAGACGTTCCCGCGTTAGTTGGAGATGTGTAATCGGAATTATGGTTTTCAGTCACTACTCTTTCACCGAGTGGCGATTGTATGGTCGGGCAAATTTGCTTTAACGATATATATGGCGTTGCAGTCTCTACTGTATTTTCTTGGTTGCTATCATTACTATGGGTATGGGCCGCGTAGTTTGTGGTTGAACTTGTGGAAGAAGTGTACGGCTCCTCTGGAATCGGAATAAGTTGCAAATTGATGTGGCGGGTCTGTGGCGATGTCAAACTCAGAGAGTTTCCCACGTTCGACGTTGATGGACTAAATAGGCGTCGACCTAGAAAAAAAGATAACGCTAATATAAAACCACTAATTCAAAAAAGTCTAAGCTGTTTACCTCTAGATTCCAAAGGTTTTGGTCGCTTAGGTTCATATACTTCACCATCATCTTCCCCAGCCACTCCTCCCAGCATTTCTAGAAACGACCGTTTCGCTGTTACTTTCTCTACGGAACTAGGAGTACGTTCATTTTGTTCCATTATACGTTTGAGTGAACGTGGAGTATTCTCAAGGTCTCGCAAGTTGTATTTATGTGTTGATCCATGTGCCCTTCGACCAAACTGACGAACATACTCAGCATGACCTCGATATAATTCCACGTTATCGAAATCCGATATATTTTCTGGCCCTATACGCCAAATTTTATGACGTGCATCATCACTACAAGTTACAATAGGGCAGTCGTGGGTAGATCCCCATGCAACGCATGTTACTTCTACAGTATGACCCCACAAAGCGACCAATGGTTCATCAGGATAATTAAGATTCCATATGTAAGCTTTCTCGTCGCTACTTCCACTTAACAAATATTTACCATCTGGGCTAAGGCAAGATTTTATGTAGAAAGTACTATTTAGTAGGCCTTTATATCCCGCTAGAGGTTTCGACGAATACGAACACAGATTATATGAATAAATTGTATTATCCATACAATTAGCAAACAAACGAGAACCTGATTCATCAACAAGAAGATTGGTAAATCCTTTAAACGTACTGGAACCAGCATATGGTAGACTATGTTTTGGGTGAGGTTCTTTCTTGTATGCGGTATAATTTCGTCGTAAATCCCATACTTTTATAATTCCATCACCGGCCCCACAAGATATTAGAGTGTTTTCGTCCTAAAAAAATGTGAACATAGTTTTATGTAAACATAAAATTTTGTACAATTTAACACCAACCTGAAAAGCTAGACCTGTGATACTACTTGATGTAGCACTAGGTGTCATTTTTGGTGTTCGAGTGCGTTTTCTATGAGATACCGGGGTACCTGGCCCACCAACGTGTCCACTATAAATGCAGTTATCTGCGCGTGGTGTTAAGTCCACATTTAAATTTGCACGCGTATCCCAAATTATAATAGCGCCATCTCTTCCTCCAGTTGCGAAGACAGATGAATCATGTCTACGGAACGCCGCTGTTTTCACAGACCGTGTATGACCAACAAATGATCGTATATTCCGAATTTCTCCTTGTTCATCTACTTGCCATAAGCTGGCTGTGTGATCCCCTGATGCAGAAACAAATTTCATCTCTCCAGGCGCCCATTCCAAATCAAAAACTGCATTGTAGTGACACTGAGGAGCATTAAGAGAACGTTCTTCTGGTTCTTCGTTCTTTTTTGTGGTATCTTGCAATGCAATCTTTCCATCTTCATTAGCAATAGCCAATATGTGTCTAAAATTATTACATTTGGAAAATTTTGCCGAAAATATGGGTGGTTCTGGATTATAATCTGAGCTATAATTGGAGGGTAAGATTCCACGCCAGCTGTCTTCCTTTGCCACACAAAGTCTACGTAGGGCAAAGTCATACGTATAGTCAGTTGCTAAAATGAATACGAAAAATATTGATATTGTTATATATACGTGTATGCAAAGCGATATGTTGCAAGTCTCTTGTCTATTATTTTGCATGCACAGCACAATTTAGTTGGATGACCGACTTTAATCCGTTCATTTGTTATCTAACTTTAACTTAATAATACACAAACAAAATTATCTAGGCTGGATTTCCCGCTAAATCTTCTCTGGTTTGGTTCCAGGTCGCGCCACTTCAGCCGCCAAATTTTTTACACCAACAATTACACTTTATTTACGATACTTACTGATGCCTTGCTGACGATTGAAGAACTTGTGAATTATATTCATATTTCAATCAGTTAATATATTTTCTTTTTTTTCAGTTTTTTTAACCACTAGTAGTTCTTAAATATCACTTTTATAATTTTATATTTTCTTCATTTACGTACAATGAACTTTTTGAATAAAATAGTCCATTCAAGGAATTTCGCTGTCAGTAGTGTAAAAAAATGCGCGCAATTGTCAATATTTGTTTGTGCAGTATATAGTGATGCCATATGATTGAAATTAATATTATAAAAAAAAATAAAGTATGTCCACATTATCAAAAATGTGCTGAATTGGAAAATTGTTATTCACAACGTTAAAGATTAACCAACTGGCGCACAAGTAAAGAAGCCTCAACTTGGTTGCGTAGTACAATCTGTGGTCGAATCTTTCTCCGATGTTTTTGATACAATGTCATCGGAAAAATGTATTAATTGCGAAACGCGAATGATTAAACAATTTAAACGTTTTATGCAAACTAAAAGGGGAAATTGATGGTTAATTAAGTAAAACGGCCACCACAGTTCATTCCCAGAAAAAAAATGACATCCCTGTTTGCAAACAGCGAGCATACAATTGTGAATGGTCAATATAATTCAAATATATTTTTGGGTGCAAAGCAATATACAATTATTTTTTTATAATATAATACTGAGTTTTAAATGCCACTAGAAATGGATATAGAATTTTTTCAGATGTGGGCAGCCAGATTGGGTTGTCCGCCGGAAGCTATACCAACCCAAGAGGCTTTAAAATCGTAAGTTTACTCGTACGATTCAATAGAAAATTTGTATATTCTGATTTGCATAATATTTCCAGGATTTATAAATCGCGCCAACGTGACTTATTTTGTAATTTAATTAAGCGTGTAAGATCTCGGCAAGATGCTTGTGAGGTACGCGAAAGTATACTTTTGAAGCGTTTGGAGAATCAGAAGGGTCATATGGTGTCGGTAAAGGGCTAAATATATACATTCATACCTACATATTTTGTGTTAATGGGTCATATCCTTACGAATTTATTTCTTTATAGGCATCGGCTCGAATTTTTTTGCCCAAAGAACTGCAAATTTTTCTGAAAGTAAAGGATCTTAAAAAGCACAAGGAAGACGTCGTAATGCGTTTAGATGAATACAGAAAGGAATATGAGACTCTGGTTATTAATATAAAAACAAAGAGTAATTTATTATTGGAAAAGTAGTTTAAAAGAAAATATCTTTAGCAAATCAAATTTATTTATTTAGACATCCAACGCATTAGTCTCCAGCATAAGCAGAAAACTCTGGGATCTCGTATCAATATTTTAAACTTTAACTCTGTGGCTTTGCGGAAGCAGATTAAACAGGAGGAAAATAATAAAAAATTAATAATTGCTACAATGCCTGTGCGTTTGACAGTTAAAAACGCGAGTGAAATTATTGCCATGGACGAAGTTAAACAAGCGCTTCGAGATCTCGACGATTTTTATACATTGTACATAAATCAGGGAAGCAGTCGTAAGTTAATGACATATTGAACAAATGTACAAATAACGTGATTAATCATTTAAAGCTACCAGCGTTCAGGAAGCAAAAGATTTGCTGTGGGTAAAAATGCGTGCCATTTTCTCAAGAATGCCTAATTTTATTTTCTTCAATGTAATAATGCGTTTGAAGGAAGAACAACTTCAATATGTAATGTCATTAATAAATAAATCAAATAATGAGGACTCAGCTAGCCATTCCCTCAGTGGAGTAGGCAGCAAAGACCCACTGTCTTCTTTTGACATAAAACTTTTGCAGACAAAAGCAGATCTTTTAGGCATAGTAGTTAAATACCTGTCCGCACGCAAAGAACGTATTATGCTAGAAGAAAAATTCTCCGATGCTTATAGTCCCTTTGTAGACGAGTTAGAAAAGAAGGTCAATCTATTTAACGCCAATACAAATGAAAATATCAATGAAACAATATCGGACTACCTGGTACAGTATAATTTGCGCAATTTCTCAAAAAGTCAAAATGATTTCATAGCTCAACAAATTGAACAATGTAAAGCAGATATTGACTATGGAGCTAGACAATTGGAAAATCATGAGGTAAGAATATAGTCTCTAAAAACATAAATTTATCTGATTTCAATTTTGCCACAGGTTATCCTGGGATCTATTAAACACGTTTACAGTAACATCAATACATCGATTAATAGAATTCAATATGAAATGTTGCAACTTGGCCAAATCAAGGAAAAGATTCTTTATTCAAAAAATATGTTGAAACGTATGGTGGATGATATGCAAGTATCCACTATTGGTGCAGCTGTGGCTCCCATTACTGGCGGATGCATGAAATCCAATTTCCTGCCTACGAAGCTTAAAGTTAACAACAATATATCTACTATTGGCGATAGCTTTGAAATGGGTGGTGGAGACATGGTATTCTGTAGCACGAAATTAGACTTCGACTCCACCATGATGTCACTTAACTCAACCTCAGCAAATAATACTGGAACATCTAGACGAAGTGTGGGATGTGCGGATACCACACTTATGCCTGCGGCTACCGGATGCAACAACAACGAAACACGTTTCGTTCTACCACCATACTGCAGTGAGTTATCTACTTTCGCCGAAATCCCATTTGAAAAGTTTAGCTGTATAACGAAAGAGTGGTGAGATATCATTTAGAGTGCTTCGAAATGTGATAGATACATATACCCAAACATGGGTAACCCTTGTGCTTCTGGTTAATTTCAGCGCTTACCATCTGTCACCCAATCCATTGATCGTGGAATCACGTGAACTTTCTTCTACAATGCAATTGGCGCCAGGCAGTCTACTGACAGCTTCAGGGGCTTTACAGGAAGTACGTAATCGTATCAAATGGGCGTGTTTAATTGCCCAGCATTCGCTTGACTTGAAATTGGATTTGGATTTGGTTATGGGTAGGCAGTGCTAATAATTACTATCGGACATAACATAACATGTAGTCCTTAATTATCTATGTATGTGTTATTTTTTATATATTATTATCATATAGTCGACGCACAAAGCTGCAAACAAAAAATCAAAAAACACCGCGAGCAAATTGAGGAAATGCTGGATAAAATAGATGTGGTTAACATAAACACTAATCGAACACTGCAAAAACTATCAAAATTATACGACTTTATGCTAGCAAATCCGCTGCGCCACTATATTCCAGCTGAAAGAAATTACAATAATCAAACATATGCGGATTATGAAGCCGAATTCTTGATGTATTATCGTATGGCTACCGTCGGTGCATCCATAAAATGAGAGATTTATATTCGAATGTGATCGATAATCTCTTAATGCTAATATTAAATTTTAAGTTCCAAATAAAGAAGTTTTCAAGAAACCAATACGATAACCCATGTTTCTGTTAATTAACCTTAACTAGTTAACGACTTTAAGCTAGATGGTATGCTTTATTTGTCGTTTTTATTTCTGAACAAGAGTAAAAGAAAGGGTTTCTAAAGTTGCCAATCTAACAATAAATATATATAATTTGAATATATAATTTTTATTATTTCAGTACTTTTAGTTCTTGATAGTTTTGCAACCACATTTAAGTGTAATTCTATTATCGCCATCTGATTTCGATGTTAAGAAGTTGTGTACGTTGGGAAAGAGGAGCCTACGAGAAAAAAAACTCATTCAATTCAATTTCCGATTTTATCCTTAATTTTTCCGAATTATAACCGATGGGATTTCTTCAATGTTTTGATGTTTATGGGTTTCCTGGGAAAAATGTACACTCAAATGCACCCAAAGAGGGTTGAGGTGTTCAGTAATAATAAAATATTTCAGCTGATCAAATGAGTGAGTATGAGTGTCATTAAAACGTCTCACAACGATTCGACGTATTTGTTGAAACCAAATGGTTTGCTAGAAGAAGGCTTGTATTTATTTTCCAAAAGTAACATTCGACTTCCTCTCCTCTTCAATAAATATGGTCAGGTCTGTAGAAAGAAAAGTGAGGCCCGAAAAGTACGCGGAATAGAGCCTATACTCAAATATATAGTATACATTTTTAATTAATTCTGTTTATTCTATTGGTTTGTCACATGTATTATTATTACATTCGTTTATCGTTTATAATTGAATTGTTATACCTTCTAAATGTAAGTTAATTTGTTTACTTTTTATTTACACCCGATATGAAATGGGTCTGTAGTCACATACAAACATAAATGTTATTCACATACAATGTATTTAATATAAAAACTTATTCGTTTTACTTATAAAAAACTTATGATTAACAGAGCGGTAAGATAGAATATATTATATAAAAAATTTACTCAACTTTTCCATATTTTATGTTCTTATAAATTACTTGCTTTAATTAAATTTTATACTTTTTGTTTTCGCATTTAAGAACACATGTTCCATTGACATTATTTTATAATTTTGTCTGTTATATATTAATAGACATTAAGAAATGGATATTTCAAAAAAAATTTGACTTGTGTATGTGTATACATATGTATTTGAATATACTGAATTATGCAACTCAAGTCCGATTGTGATGCTAATTGTAGGAAGGACCATTGAGTGATGTTTTCGACAGCTTTGCAATAACCGAGATGTTTCAAAGTTGTGGACGGGGTTTTGGTGGCGGTCTACCAACATACAACAAAATATTTGTGTACCTTCTTCAAACAAATGCCAATTTTACATACATACACGCGTTGGTTGTATACGCTTTTGTTTTCAGCACGCTCTTTTATGTATGTATGTACATATGTACATAGTTTTATTATAAAGTAAAATGAAATAAAATAAAATTAAACAACAGAGAAATAAATCATTGAGCACTTAACTAAAATGGACGTCTTCTTTATAGAAACCTTACAACAAATGACTTACTTAGATCGACAAAAAAAAACAAAACGAAAAAGTTGCGGAATATTTGAGACGATAATTAAATAAAAGTTAAAAGTAAAGGTTCACTACGATACGACGCGGCCTTAAGACTCCTGGAATGCTTGTAGTAGTTGTTTTTCGCTTCGTTGATAACAGAAACGCGTGTGTTTATTGATCGATTTCGGTTTGGCTTTAAGTCCATTGATGTTGGCTTTTCACTTTTTAAATTTTAATTTAAAATATTACAATATTCGATTTTCTTTTAACTATATGCATGTGTATATATAATGTGTGTATGCTTGTATTTCGATAGTGTTTTATTTGCGGCATAGCCAGCTTGCTACTCGTCTTTCATCGCTTATCGTTTTTTGTTTTTTTTTTTTTTGTAAGCTGCGTCCTGCTCTTCGAACACGCCCACTTGGTATGTACATATGTATGTACATACGTATGTAGGTGTGTATTAAACAAATTCATAGTTGTTGCGTTTATCTTGCAAAGAGCGCCGCTCCGACCATGATCAATAATACAAATGTAGTGGCCGCCAAATGTTCAGCCCCGCCGTAATATGCCTGCCCGCAAGCTGGTGGACACACCGGGATCACCGTTTCGAAGAGATTGACGCGCGCCTCGGCCTGTCCTAGCTTGTTTACGGCCTTGCAAACATAGTCGCCATATTGACGTTTCTCAATGGTGATAACACGCAATGTGGAGTCGGAGTACTCGTCGGCGGTGGCAAAGTGAGAGATGCTGTAGTGCTGGTTGTTAGAGAGTTGAATGTCATCCTTTAGCCAGACAATAGCTGGTGGTGGATAAGCTTCGATGTGACATTCCAAATCCATGTCATATTGGAGAGCTTGTCCCAAACGTGGCCGTGGCACAGTGATGACAGGTGCGAATTCGACTTCTACATTGATGTTGCGACGGTCACCCTTGCTGACGCCGTTGTCGGCAACGCAATAGTAAGTGCCGCGATCCTCCTTCTTCACCGACTTAATCTTCAGTATGTTGCCTACGTATGTTGCGCTATCTGAAATAAACAGATGGAGAATTAAGGATTACTAACTATGAATTCGATTTATTATTCAACCTTATATAAACGAAATGATACAAAATACACTCTACATACATACATATATGTATGTACATATGTACATACACATGTACATATGTAGAGGCAACTTCAAACACTAGTAACTAAATAAAAATTTACCAACTGATATTTGTTTTCTAAGAACCTCACATAATCTCATAAATCGTCCGGGTCGGTATAAAATTGTTTGCTATAATTATACCCTGAACAGGGTATATTAAGTTTGTCACGAAGTTTGTAACACCCAGAAGGAATCGTCGGAGACCCAATAAAGTATATACTTATATAAATGATCAGTATGTCGAGCTGAGTCGATTTAGCCATGTCCGTCTGTCTGTCTGTCCGTCTGTCTGTATATATACGAACTAGTCTCTCTCAGTTTTTAAGATATCTTTTTGAAATTTTACAAACGTCATTTTCTCTTCAAGAAGCTGCTCATTTGTCGGAACGGCCGATATCGGGTCACTATAACATATAGCTGCCATACAAACTGAACGCTCGGAATCAAATGCTTGTATGGAAAACTTTCACATTTGACAAGATATATTCACGAAACTTGATATATGTTATTTTCTAAGGCAACAATATAATCTCCGAAGAAATTTTTCAGATCGGTTAACTATAGCATATAGCTGCCATACAAACTGAACGATCGGAATAAAGTTCTTGTATGGACAACTTTCACATTTGACAAGATATATTCACGAAACTTGATATATGTTATTTTCTAAAGCAACAATGTAATCTCCGAAGAAATTGTTCAGATCGGTTAACTATAGCATATAGCTGCCATACAAACTGAACGATCGGAAACAAGTTCTTGAATGAAAAACTTTCACGTTTGGCAAGATATATTTTCGAAATTTGGTATATGTTATTTTTTAAGGCAGCAATGTAATCTCTAAAAAACTTGTTTAGAACGGATTACTATAGCATATAGCTTCCATACAAACTGAACACATAGTTACTAACAGAAATGCACCTGTGAAGGGTATTTAGCTTCGGTGCAACCGAAGTTAACGTTTTTTCTTGTTTTATCAGATAGTTTGCAACTTTCAGCAACCAACTCGAAAATTAACCTATAAGTTTGGTTAACGTTATTTAACGTTATTTAAACGTTATTTAAAATTAACGTTATTTTTACTCCTATATTTAAGAGTGTAAATGAACTCTGTAAGTCAACTCTCACTACCTGAGTGAAGCTCACGGTAAGGTCAATGACCAGTAATAAAATTCATTTTGCCTCAGTAGTGTCATAATTTATTTGTGGATGCTAGAATTTGAGGCTCAAAGTATTTCAAATTAGGGAGCAATAAGCCGCGGGATATCATATACGCTTACTTTCTATACAAATACCAGAGACCTGCATATATTTGAGTGATGTCAGTATGAAAAAGGTCATCTTGTATCTGAAACCTGTTTACCTGGAGTTGAATATATTCAAATAATAATATGAAATAAGAAGCACACATACAAAATAAGACAAAACAAAAACGAAAAAAAAACTTCAAGTAAATTCTGTCTTTCGGATAACAGTTAAACAAATTCTTATTTCTTAAGATTATGACGCGATGCTTCATAGTTTGAAGAATTGTTCTATATTAAAATTAAACCCGGACTTAACTCTTACTTACAAACTGATGGTTTCAACTGGAATTCCAACAGGAATTCGCTCTTTCACGAGCGATGCCGGAATTGGGTCAAGGGAAGTGTAAAGTGTCTTCTATTTTGTTGATTGGCAATGTTAATGGATTTTTACTGCGACCAGTTCAGCTAGCTGGCAATACCCTCTAAAAGGTAGAGCTCTGCGATCATAACCACTAAAACCGGACAACTACCAATTGACAATTGACAAAGAGAATAGTTGAAATGGATCTGGTGCGAGTGCACAAAAGAATTGTAAATACCTACATATGTACATACATTTGAACACATTGATACACCAATACAGATGCACAATAATAATTGAGTTGTTCACTAAATGGCTGATGGTTGGCATGGAATTGCTGATGCCATTTGAAATTTCCAATTCAGTGACGATTCTAGGGAAATCATAATCGCCCAGAGAGTTGTTGAGATTTGTTGTCGCGTTGATTGTATGGCAGTTGTTTGATGCTCGCACTTCCGGGAGTTGCAACAGAGCGGCTAACAATGCCATCTCACGTTCCTCCCCTCCCATATTTCACCATGATTCATGTCTTAATGAATTACAACAAATATTCGGTCACTTTTATTTGTAGTGTGTAGCGCAAACAGGCCGGCAACTGTGGCGTTAATGACCTTTCGCAAAAGCAGTAACCGTACTCAATGCAACAGTGCGCAAAATAGAACAAAGGGATCATGCATAAAGCAAACGGCAAACGGTGGCAGCAGCAAGCAGCAGTTGATTTAATAAATAAAAACAGTAAACACATTTTTGCAATTCTAATTACCTCACACCCACCCCTTCTCCATGTGGCATTAGCATTACTTCGCGAAAGTGCAGCTGCAACAAAATGTTGCAAATCTGCCATCAGCAGCGCTAGTAAACCACACCTTGCACTTCGCGAATTCAGAACAGTTGCCGAGGATAAATTAGCCAAGCATATGTCTGTAAATGCAAACATGTAATAAATTTGTAAACTACAGTGTAAATAAAGGTAAACGAGAGGGTGCGGTGTGAGGTTTGCGGTTGTACAGATGTAGAAGGCATATGCCTCGGTTATTGTTGTTCTTCGATGACATTAGAACGATTCGCAAATTTAACCTAACTGTACAGCTCCCTCGCTACTCACACATACATACATATGTATGTATGCCTGTAAATTCATATTTTTACATATGTACATATTAGGGTGAATCAAAAAAAATTTTTTTTTTTTCAATTGGTACTCGCAAAAATAGGTTCCTAGACACCTCTAAGAAAGCCTCTCCAAATATGAGTTTTTAATTGTAACGGGAAGGTCCTCCGCCTAACGGTTTTCTATTTTTTCTTATTATCAGATAGAAAAATTTATATCTCGCTTCCAACTACTTGAAAAAATATTTTGTTAATTAGGTTTTGTAGGAAATTGAATGCTCTAAAATATGGTCTCTTATGATTTTTTCGTAAACCCAACCGTTTAAAAGATATTAACGGTTGAAATTTGACTATTTTTGGAAAAATTCTTTTTTTCTTATTAATTTTATAACTCAATGAAAAAAAATTATTATGAATAGATTTTTGGAGAGGCTTACTTAGAGGTGTCTAGGAACCTATTTTTCAGAGTACCAAATGAAAAAAAAAAATTTTTTTTTTGATCCACCCTTATACATATGTATGTATGCATTGATGTTTGACGATGAATATCTCGTAAACGCTTAACTTAATCGAAATATCGCAGTATACCATTTTTATAGAGCAGTAAATTTCCTAGAAAACTATGTGTATCATCATTCATAATAATTTTTTTTCATTGAGTTATAAAATTAATAAGAAAAAAAGAATTTTTCCAAAAATAGTCAAATTTCAACCGTTAATATCTTTTAAACGGTTGGGTTTACGAAAAAATCATAAGAGACCATATTTTAGAGCATTCAATTTCCTACAAAACCTAATTAACAAAATATTTTTTCAAGTAGTTGGAAGCGAGATATAAATTTTTCTATCTGATAATAAGAAAAAATAGAAAACCGTTAGGCGTCTAGGAACCTATTTTTGCGAGTACCAATTGAAAAAAAAAAAAAATTATTTTTGAATCACCCTAGTACATATATTTTGATAAAATGAATGCAAAAATACCCAGTCGGACTAAATGGGACTAAAATGTAAGCTTACATCTTCGGGTGTCACATTTGTTTTAAGTTGCTTCCGAAGTTGTGATAGATTTACAAGGAGTTTTTAAAGTCTAAAGGATGGTAACAATTCGAAAAAAGAATAATTTTGATTTTGCTTTAATCGCGATTTTCGATCCATTTAGTGGTAAATATATACTGGGCTATGACGATCCGTTTTTATAAGTGCCGTATGTGAAATTGAATACTTTGCAATTTCTTCTTGGGGCCAAAAGGGCATCGGAGTAAGTAGTCCTCGTACGCTTTTATGCCCAGATATACTTCCCATGTGCGTGTATGGAATTCGCACACATGCAAAACGATGCAGAAGCGTTGCAAGTGCAACCGAGCGTGTGCACACTACACTAACAATAAATGACAGCTGCAGCAGCAGCCGTCAGGCGTCAGCGTTGACGTAAATGCAATGAATGCACTCTAATGCATCGGTTATGTACTCGAAGTACTCCAGCCGAAGGAAGTCGTAGCCGTGGAAGTTACTCGCCGATTTACATTGGTTAGCCAGCGGCGCTGTTGCGACGTTACAGTGGTTTTGTCTGTGTTAAAATACGTGAAATTATTAATGTTAGTATAGGTCGGCCCGCAATAAGGACATGCGATCTTGGAAACAATTAAGGAGAATCGTTTTTGTATGCATATAGAAAATAATGATAAATTTGAAATGAAGTCCAGTTGTGAACTTCACAATATTCAAACTTAGATTTAATAATTTAAACTAAAAAGGGATTTGCCTATCGGGGGCGGAAAGCCGTAGCAAATTTTTGTAAGTAAACGCTCGCGCTTGAAGAATTCGCGGAGAAGTGTGCGAATCGCGACTGATGTTGCTGACGTTTTATTCCACTGAGACTACTGTTATCTCTGCCAATATTGTTATTGCTATTGATGACGCGACGCCACCGGCATCATTAGAGCGCGCAATTACCACTGAAGCTGAAACAATTGCAAAATGTGCTGCTGAGATCATTGACGTGAGGTTCATATACCCACAAACAATAGCAAAACCTAAATAATATAGGCAGCTGCTGCAATACGTGGACGCATGTGTATTTGCTGCGCTTTGCCTAGTTGACTACGCGCACGCCCCCGTAATCACCAGAGCCACAGCAGCAATCGTTGGTGCGTGCAAAGTGCGTTTATAAGTATGTTGCATGCAGCCTGCAATATGTGTATTCGCCAAAAAGCTGCCACACTCACTTTATTGCGCGCTCGAACCAACAGCTGCATAAACTCCAAATAGGCAGTTGGCCCAGCAGCACAGATTTTGCATTTCGAACAACAAAACGAAATTGAAATCGGGTTTGGAATTTCAAATTTCAAACGCCAAATTACTGAGAAACATGAGTGCTCACAACACAATACATACATATGTATGTATGCACGTAGATCAGAGACTGCAATTGAAAGAGTATCTGGGTATGCACATGCACTTGCTGTGCGTTTGTGGCATTCATTAAACGTTCATTGTTGCTGCTGGTGCTCGTATTAGAGATTTTGTTATGGAGGATGCCATTGGCAGAAGTGCGGCCGCTCGCATTTGAAATTTGATTTTCCAACAATTTTCCCCCCTTCGATATGCGCGTGTATGTATGTATGTTTGTAAGGCATGTGCTTCTGAATTACTGATGCACACATATTTCATTTTAATTTGAACATTTTTAATTTGGAAAATATTCGTGAATGAAAATAACTTCTGCAGCACGCTTGTGGCAACAGAAATGCGAAATGCAGCAGCTTGTTGATGCTTTACGCCGCATTTACCATGCGACAGGAGGGGCGCAGCCGCAGCAGCAGTCTGCCGGCGGACGAAAGTAAATTAAGTATTGACACATAAATCTCCCTCGGCACTGTAAATGAGCAACACTGAAGGGCTCGTTGCGCGCCGCTCGTCCATGATTTCGCGCCACATTTGACAGTTGCATTATGCATGCGGGCGCATTGGACGCCAACAATATGTAATTCCGCCCGAGCGCGGCGTACGTTTTGAGCACAAACACACCTTCGCTTGTCCAATTAAGGCAAAATCATATTTTTCAGCACTGATATTATTGCTATGGCTGCGGTTGTCGTTATCATTGTTGTGGCTACTGTGTACTAAAAGTGAATCATGGAGACGCGTTTGAAGTTGCACACAAATGCACTCATGCATGTTTGTTTACTCTGCAGGGAAATTTACTAGTTATAAACTACTCTACTAAAAAGTCAGACGACCGTCTTTTTCCCATACAAGCATCTGGTTCAGCTTCATATAATTTAATGAAAAACAAGAAAAAACGTTGGCATCGGTTGAACCGAAGCTAGTATACCTTTCACGAACAAACATACAAGAACTTAATTAGTTAATTTATCTCTTCAAATAAAACGTTCTCTATATGCTATATTGGTCCGATTTGAAAAACTTGTCGGGCGATATTCTATGCCAAATTTTGTGGATATACTTATGTATTTCGTCAAATAAAAAATTTTCCATTCAACGACTTTATTTTGTGCATTAGTTCATATGACAACCGTAACCTGTAGCGGTTCAATATCAGCGATTCCAACAAATAACTTTCTTGAGGAGAAAATAACGTGTTCAAAATTTCAGAGCAATATCTCAAAACTGTGGAATTAGTTCACGGATATACAGACGGACACACAGATGAATATGGCTAATTCAACTCAACTCGTCACGTTGATTATTTATATATGTAAGTCGATATTCAGAGTATAAATACCGATTCGGCGATGAAACCATGCTCCTTTTCGGTACCAACTTTTCAAACTAAGTAGTTCGATGTTTTATTACAGATGAGATCTAGAACGCATTGGCGGCACAATAACCATTGTAACTTAATTGGGGGTTTCACATAGTCTCATAAAGTTATAAGTTATAACGATCCGAAAACATAGCGTTCGGAGTTGTATTTGCGTAAACTTATTTTAGTATGCAATGCAACAACAAATTTTTTAAACTAGTATAAAAATTTATGATTTTACGATGCTTTTTGACACGTTGTGAGTGCCCCAAATATTTCAAACATGTGCATCTCTGCCGCTGCAGCCGCTCTGATTTCCCACTCATTAAGTAAAAAGACAGTTCAAAATATGTTGGATTTATTAAATGCCCTTCCACTGTACATAAATCTAAGCATGTTTCTTCACAAATTAATTTTGTGTTTATTGCATAGGTAAAGGAGTTGGATCTTTACACATGCACTTGTTCATATTAATTTTTGTACATACATACATACATATGTATGTACATATGCATATGGCACATAAAAAAACTGATCCTTTTTGACATTTACGTGGTATTCCGATTGATATGATACATTGGTAGAAGAATGGCAGAAGAAATTATACACATGCACCTCATAATACTATGTACATATATACATACATACATATGTATGTATGTATGCCAATTCATACTATATATTATAAAATATTAGTTATAAAACACATTGTATGACTTCTCTTACAACAATTTATGGTAGTGGTAAACAATATTCAGTGTGACGATTAATTACAAAGCCGTAGAAGTGGCTTTATAAGTGAAGCTTACATACATACTCCTACACATACATTTGTATAATTTCAACTTATCACGGAATCAGAGATTCCAACACAAGTGGCAAACATAAAAATGTCAGAATGAGTAAGTAAAATAAAAGCTTCATACCGTTAAACAAAAGTTATAAACAAATGTGGAAATAGCAGTACTACGATGATGAGTCACAATACTTGATCGCAAAGAGCAAATAGAATGAGAAGTAACCAAGTTGCAAACCTCAATTATAATTGACTGTGCATATTATACATATGTATGTATGTATGCACATATATTATATGCACCTACAGCACCTAGAACACTGCACTGAATACTGAGTAGTGTAAAGCAGTAGAAACAGAAACTCTACTACACACATACATACATAGAAATCAACATTCGTACGAGAATAAATTTTCCATCTCGTCTCGACAAGATCGCTCGTTTCCTGTTCGTATTATTACTTCGTTAGAAAAGCTATTGTTAATTCGAGCTTCAATAACATGCATATGTATGTATGTACATATTATTCGATTGGCCATTTAGTGCACTTCAAAACCATACTTTGGATTCACGCAGAGAATTTGAAAAGATTGCATCGAAAATACCCTCTTGCACTGCTTACTGTGTTTTTACTGTAGTGGTAAAGAGAAACAAAAAAGTAAGAAAAATGGGTCAGTGGTGAAAATAAGCTGAGTTTTGAAGGCAAAGTTGGGCTTGAAATCGGTTTGAGCGACAAAATAACTTGTATATGTTTTTGTACACACCTCATAGGTTTGAAAGTTCAGATCATTAGCGTATGATGACTGACTTATTATTGCACTGTTAGAGTGACGGCGATGTACAACCGCTCGCTTGTTCCAGAGGATTTGTATGCTATCCAAATGACGAAACTCCATGGAAAGGTACATACAAATAGTATATGTAAAAATATATGGCGTAAATGCGCTGAGAACAATTGACGATAAAGCCAGAAAAACGCAGGAAAATATGCGTGAGTAGTAAAAAAGAACAGTCCAAGCCAGAAAGAGAACTGAACTTTGAAGTACTGGAGCGTGACTTTGAATGTAATCGGTACAGGTGTCATGTATCTATAGATTTGCAAATACATATGGACATACATATGTATGTATGTACATACTTTGGTATAGTAAGACCATTTCAGAAGACTTACACTATTTCATATGCAATATACTTATAAAGAATTGTTTTATGCCTGAGACATCAATGAGCAAAAGATACATACATACATATGTACATATGCATATTCATAAATACGTGAATATAAAGTATTCTGTCTGAGTAACGATCAATGCGCTAATAAATTTGTTTGCGTTCGTACATACATATGTACAAGTGTATATATTTGTCAGTGAAGTAAAAAAAGATGTGTCCGTGTAAAACTTTCACAAATACAAGCACACAATATACATACATACATATACACATACATATGTAAGTAAAATAACAATTAATTAAGTAGACAACAGTTCCCAACGCTTTCACAGCTCTTAAATACAAATATATTTACATACTAGTGGATCCGGCCACGCGTTGCTGTGGTATACATTTTTTACTATTATTCATATAATAAACTATTCAATCCAGTGAAAATTTCATTTACAAATAAAGACGAAAACATTTTTGTCGGTATAAGAATCCAGGGGAGTGTACTTGAAGTTTAATTTTGAATATGCTCATACAAATAAATGTCATTGGAAATAAAAACGAATTTAAGGCTGTTTACTCAGTTAGGTTAACAGCATATGTCAGTTCTAGTTAAAAAAAGATTCTTTACCGAAAAAAAGAACCTTGGTTAAGTTTACCGGAACTTAACTGGCAAATGACTGCTAACCAAACATTGAGAATATGGCTCTTAAGATTTGCATTTTACTGAAAATTATAAATACTGTTGAACTTTACTAACTCGAATCACCATAATCCACGAAAAAAGTTTGAATTATGGCAGGAAATTTGTATGTAATTTGACTTCTATTGCTAATTCAAGAGTTCGAGTTATGGAGAACTTCGAGTTATAGAAGTTTGAGTTGTGGAAGTTCAACTGTATTATATTTTCTGGGGGATAGTGAATACATGCTGAAGTGAAGTCTCCCATACACTGACGAACCCGCCTTTCTATCCAATTATTAGAGTTGTCCTCTTAATAGAGCGTTCATTTAATACAGCTTTCACTACATTTTTTTATTTTTGAATTGTTTGACACGTAATATTTATATATAAAGATGGCTCGGCCCTGCAGTGCATCATTGAACTAGTCGGAAAAATACCGCTTTACGTCTAGAATTTCTTGGATGAAATCGCACTGGTTAAAAAAAATATAAATATATTTATGCCTTTTCTATAACTATAATTTGGCTATATTTAGAGTTAATATGGAAGTATGTATGTACAGTTATATTTCTACCCCTAATCCGAAAGAGAACCTCTACACAGAAGACAGTCTCAGTCAGCTGGCCTAGTTACACCGGTTCCATCGAAGTTATATTTATACTTGTAGTATATAAGGTTATACAAAGATCTTTATTTTGATTCATCAGTTTTAATGACAGTCTTAAGCTATAGTGATCCGATCTAAACAATTTGTTCGGACATTGTAGCAGTACTTTCTATTATTTGGTGAAGATACCTCGTCAAGCGAAAAAGTTTCCGTACAAGCACTTGATTCTAATTTATTTTCTATGACAGCTACATATATGCTAAACTCCGAATACACGAGTTTTGACAAATGAGCAGCTTCTTGGTGGGAAAAGCCATTGCAAAATTTCAGACCATTCAGATATCTTAAGAACTCATAGACTAGTTCGCGTCTATACAGATGGCTAAAACTTAGGTCTGACGGGTCTCTGACGTTTCCTTTTGGGTGTTACCTACCCTTTTTTGTGGCGAACTTTATATGCCCTGTTCAGGGTATACAAATATACAGAAATGATGTGGGATTTAATGGGCATATTTAACCCTTGTTTGTGAATTAAAGTTCCATCATCATACATACCTAATTCATATGTCCCCAAACACATAAACCGAACACAAATTAACTGTGTTTATGTATTTCGTTAGGAGTAAGTCGAGTTTCGCAGTAAAGAAAAATAGATTCAAATTTATTAAGAAGGTTAAATGGAATTTTTGAAAACTGAGCCAATATCGTGAATATTATATGTATGCCTGTGCATGTGCGTTTCTAAGAGAGCCGTAAGGGAAATTAAAACAGACTATTCTAATTATGAGTTATGATGGTAGGATATTAGAACGTTTGAATTTTACTTATAATTTTATACAACACTTCAACAAAAGCGTCGTAATGACGCATGGGAAATTATTTTAAATCCGCTATGCATCATAGCTTCCTCTTATACATCTTACATTCGGTAATGGAAACACCTTGTTTCTTTGCCGAATAGTCATAACATCGGTGGGGGGATCACTATTTGCAGGCACACTGCTGAAAATGATTGAGCAGAAATCCATTTGAGAAGACAAACAGTTGGACAATGAGTCCATAAAAAGAATTCGATGGAGCAAGGGGAACGCAAAGGGGCGAACAAACAGGTGAACACAAGTGTTGCACCTCTACAAGATAAGACAGGTAAACGCTGGTGAGCACTGTGAGTAGGTATGTATGCTTAGATGAGCTCGCATGTAACCGATCACTGGTTGCAGTGATTCTTATTCTTCGATTTGCTTTCCATTTGTCTTCCAACTTTTTCCAAACCTTTCCTTGTTGGCTGACGCAGACGCAGCATTTCTTGATGCCATCTATGGCGTTACGTTGCATGCTGTGTATGCCAGAATGATTGTGCTTAAATGTGATTTTTTGTCTAAGAGTTGCATTCGCCTGGAAAGAAGCTAGACACGTATTGTCTATATGTCTATGTATGTGTTGTGCCAGTAGGTAAAAATAGATTTGTGTCTATGTGAGTGTTATTGTATACCTGGCCGCCTGTTAACCTGCCACATGCCACATCGGTGCGTTTGCTGCGCACCTTCGGATGCCACTTTACTTGACGCGTTGATGAGCATTTGCTTAATGATAAAAGGATAGACAAAGGTTCAGAGATACCTACACATACATACATAGGTATTATATACGTATGTGTGCCGCCTTAGAGCACTAGATTCTACACCAGCCCGGAATAAATAAAGAACACTTTTTATCAACCGTTCTAGCTGTGAGTAGAAATGAAATATTAAGTAAAACGCAATGTAAAACAGAATGTAGGAAAATTAAGGTGCGGCAAGAAAAGTCGGGGCAAGACACTGACACTGCCTTAAGAAAATGCATTTGCTTTGAAATCAGCATTTTTATCGCTGGATGAGTCCATAGACTGCGGTTGTGCCGTGTTATGGCGGGAAATGTGGCAAGTTACCTGCGCAAATGTTGAAAATAAAAGCGTAGAGATATTCGAAGCAAACACAATAGTGTAAGCTGCCGCATCAGGCGCACCAAGCGCTGCATCTGTACCGGTTGATATCGTAGTTTTTGCTGTGGCTGTTGATTCTCATTTGATGGGCACACCGCCGCTGAAATGCTTGGCTGAATTTCAGTTTTAAGCCGTTGAAATGCTGTTTGGTTTTCGGTGTTCGTTTCGGTTTTTTGGTTTCATTTTCGGTTTGGCTTTTTAGGTGGGGTTAACGAATAATAAATGAGTTTACAATAACGCGCTGCCAGCGGCCCCATTGCTATTATTTTTTTCTCTTTGCTGCTACATCTTTTGTTGTTGTTTACATTTATAATGCCAGCAATAAGAGTCGTAGCGCAGTAGCAAGTCGCCTACGTTTTATATACATATGTATATACGGTTACACCAACATTTCGATAGTTACACTACCTAGACGGCCAATTCAGCGAACGCCATAGAGCATTGACACCAACAAATAACATTAAGTATTTTTTCGTATTGCTTCAAAGTGATAAATGAACTTGCATTTTTCGTAGATTTAATTTTCCGATCGCAGGTGTAGTTTTCATTTACTTGGTGACAGGACATTTCTCGACACACCTTCCAGCGTGTGGTGAAATTATAAATAGTTTTAACGAGGTTGACATTTGTTACATATGTAGATGAGAAGGTTACAGTTAGCGGTGTGTCAGTGTTATAATGTTTGGTATTCTTATCGTGAAGAAAGGGATTAAATACTTAAGCCGAACACAAGCAAACGATATTAATAAGTTACGAATTTACTTATGTTGTCCTACGAGGAGTAGTTTTGAAGAAAATTATAATAAATACACTGAAATGCCATGAATAATTACATTCGGAAGCAATATTAAAAACGCAAACACCAATCAACACCATCAAATCATTTTAAAGTTAAATCACTTATTTCATCCACAACCGAAAGCTAATTGCTGAGATCTCGCTTTCTGACTCCACAAAAGTTATGCAAAAAATGGCCATCACGCAATGCTAAAAAAGTTCGTCACGCAAAGTTTCCCCAATAAGCTGACAACTATTTGTTGCTTAATCTTTGCTACGCCATGCGAATAACCCCACCATTAATTTTAACAACTCTATCTATTGGACGATAGAAGTGCCTCAATGCAACCCTCGAACTAAGCTATCAGCTCTGACAGGGCCAATGTCAATGTCAAAGTTAGTGTTACTGCCGTTCGATGGCGATATCCTACGCCCCAGTCACGACTTGCTCTTAGAGGAAAGAGATTTTTCCAATTTCATTAGGGTGCCATTTTGCGTTAAAATCAAGAAACCGGAAAAACGCTGAATGTAAGTCTTGTTGACATGAACAACTGAAAACAACGGTCTTTACAACAACAACACCCTGTAATTTCCACCAATCAAAAGCGAGCGGAAGGCAGCAACAATTGCCGCATGTCTGCCTGCCAGCCTGTTTGCCGGCTTGCCTGAGCGACAGGAAAGCGTCCAAGCGCGAGCGTGTAAAGAGTAGGGTTGCGTGTGAATGCAAGTGGGATGGCGGCGAAAAAATACCAACCCGTATGTGGCAGCTGAACTTAAATTTTGATGTTTCCGTGCTTGTTTCCTGTTTGCCTGGCGGCCATGTTTAGCTTTCTTTTCAATTTCCTGCAATTTTACTCGCAACTTTTTCACCTTTGCAAATCAAGTCAAACGGCCGAGAATTTTCATAGCAAGGGAACTTATACCCTTCAAATCAAATGATATGCAAGAGAAGTATGGAAGATTAGAGAAATATTTGCAAAGTCTAGAAAGGAAGAACTCTCGCAAAATAACTTAGGAATACAGTGATGGATAGCGAAATTTTAGAAACAGAAATATTCTTTGATTAAAAACTTTACTTTTAGTTAAAGCCGGACTTACAGCGGCAACAAGTTTTTAATAGTTTTAAAGTTCCATTCTTGTGCCGTATGAAACATTACACTGGAAACTTGGTTTAGTTCCAATGCCGAAACAGAGGCTTCTGCCGATTGCTACTTATTTTAAAATTTAACCGATGAGGAATTCGCATAAAGTAATATATGGAAATGCACGAGAGAAATTTGTATCAGAACACTTCGCGGCCGCAATTTGCTCTCGACGCCCTTTCACGGTGCGGGAAGTCACGAACCACTACAGTCGTGCGGGTAGCGGTTTTTAATGATGATTGCGTTGCGTTGCATTTAATTTTGTTGCATGCTACTGGCATTGGATGCAACTTAAACTTCATTGCAGCAAGTAGAAAACGTCGTTGCTTGATGTGGGCTTTTTAACCGAGTGGGTTGAAGACGACGCCAATGTGTGACTCATCATATTTGCAACGCACGCATTCGCTTACATGGATAGGTGCATATGCACGTGCAAAAATACATTATATGTTCGTGCAATATGCCCGAGTAAATACAAACGGAGTTACTAGGCAAACATGTTGGAGCCGACGTTAACTGCCGCAGCCGCAGCATGTTACTCGCGTCATTTCATGTTGTTATTATGATGTCGCTTCGACGCTGTCGGGTGTTCCGCCTAATGATATACTGTTGTTATGGTCGGGTAACACCCCCAAGACAGCCAAGCCCTCATAAAAAGAACCCGTTTTTCTTAGGCCATGGGCGATACCGTGAGTTTAAGCATGCGATTCAAGTACGAGTATACCTGTGGGCTGTGACAGGCCTTACGCGGCTGCCTGGCGCTTCGTCATGCCAAAGGAAGTGTGTGCGACATAATTTTTTCTTACCTCTTCCACATTTGCAAATCCAATTAAAAATTCTCGCAATTCCGCTTTTGGTCTGGGAGATGCTTATGAATGATGGTTTGGCTCTCGGCAGTTGGTGGTTGCCGGTTGCACTTAACGTGATTTTCGACCTGAAAGAATTTTCACTTTTTAGCCTTGCACGTTTCTCTTCTAGAGATGGTAATGCGGTTGGCTGACATACGCATACGGGACACTTTTCATACCTTCGCATACTTTAATTGATTTTTTTTCACTTTTGCTTCTTATGCCTCGCTTCACAGCCACGTCGTTCATGGCGGCAAATTTAGATTTTTTTTACACAAATGTTTTATACATACATACATACATTTATGTGCATATACTACATATAATATGTATTTATATGTATCTATAAATTACATATTGACGGTAATGCACGCATCAGTGTGAATTGTGTGGCAAAACCTGGGCCTTATTTGGCATTTGCATTTTGTTTAAGTGCAACAGCATTTTTGTTGTTGGAAATTGCATACTTGTGCACATTTTTATATTCCCCACCGCCCTCGCCAACGCCGTCACCATCCCCGTCGAGCGTCATTATTATTGTTATACTTATTGTGGCTGTTCTTGCCGTTGCAGCCGCATATCGAGCATATAACAAGCACTTGAGACATGTGAATGCACCCACTTTGATTTTTGTGTGTTTCCAAGTGACGGCGACGATGGTAATGGCAACGATGGTGTCGCCCTAGCGCTGCAATCTGCAGCCACCCACTCGAAGCAATGTGTCGCGCCGCCACATAATGACGCATTGCTTTCAAAAAATTTCTATACACTCTCCTTGGCTTTGGCAATGGCACTGGCAGTGACACTCACGCTCAATTCCGATCCATATTCGCACATAATTGTTCGCATCTACCGATGAGCACACATACATATGTACATAGTCGCGCATATGCCGGTTTAAAAATGCTTTTCATATCTTCTGTTAAGCGATGTTTCCTTCTCTTTCAAATTTCCTTCACTTAATGCCCGTCAATTGCTCTGAATGCCATTGTAAATTAATTAAATGATTTCACTCTTATCCCCGATCTCGACGATTTCGATCACTACCATAACAGTTATGATTTCACTATGAGTGGGTGAAATCATTAAGATATTGATTATGTGACTTTGTCTAAGCCAAAAGTTTCGTAATTTTGAGAAAACAGGCTAATTACCGTTACTGAGTTCTTAATAAGTGTTTTACAATACGAAATTATGAGATAGCGGTAATTAAAAATGCCGAAATTGTACTAAGTACTTGAGAAAGCTTTTACGTCTAAGGTTCAGAGCTCTATATGAATAAGTTCGTTCTACAAAAATATAGTTATGTATACTCGTATAGTATTAGGCACTCCTGGAGCCACTGGAGCGCAGGTATGAGAGTTTCAGTAAATACTCCTGAAATATACTAATATTGGGTAGTCGAAAAAGTCCTTTCGTATTTTGTCAATAGATGTCGTTGCAGTCGTATATCGCCAGTGCTACCAATCACATTGTCATTTAAGAAAAAAAATTAAAATCGAGGAAGTTAATAAAAAGTTACAGCTGTTCAAAAATGAGTGAAAATAATGAAGAAATTCGCTATATTTTGAAATTTTTGCATAAAAAAGGGAAGAATGCCACGCAAGTCACCAAAGAAATTTGTGAAGTTTACAGAGACGATGCTGTATCAGTTCGTGTAGCACAACAACGGTTCGCTCGAAATCGAAACTTTGATTTGCACTGATGAAAGTTTTACACTGATGGAATAATGTCTCTAGCGGAAAAAATGGCAAAAAGTATAAATATAAAAAAATAAGTTGGTTTGTTTGGAAATACGAAAAGACTTTTTCGACTACCCAATATATTCTCAAATGTACAGATAGGAAAGTCCACGCAGCTGTACAAATATAAAAAACCGTTATGAATAATGCGAAGAAATTTCTTTTGGAATTTTATTTTCACACGGGTGCGAAATAAATATCAAATTCAGATTGATATTTAATTTCTAAACACTCTGTATATTATATAGCACATACATACATACATACACATGCATGCATGTGACTGTTCGAAGCGAGAACCTTTACTATACATTGGAAAATTTGTAATGGATCTGAGTTCACAAGAATTGTTACAGGTTTTGATTTTGTTGATCTCTATTATGCAACTGTGGCAAGTAGAGGTTATGTAAGACCCCGCGACGTTCATAGAGGGAACCATTTGCATATGTATGTATGTATGTATATAAAAACAAGATAATAATTCACACGCCGAAAGCCGAATCTCCAATTCAATCGTGTTACCCCTCAAGCTATTTGTTTGCTCAAAATATAGAAAAGTATATAATATGTACTGTATATGGTACATATGAATATGTAGTCATACACAAGTTAGCTAACTACAACAGCAATTAGGCTTAGTGAAACAGCGAACTGCCCGACAGTATCGTAATAAAGATTAAATAACATCCTAAATAAATATTTGCGAAAGCCCTGGCGCAAACATGAAAATAAATTACACCCGTGAACTGCGTGAGGGAAACGACAAAAACACGGTTTTGAGCGAGAGGTGCGTCCCTAGTAAAACGAATTGTAGCGAAACTATAAAGTATTTACCAGTTTCCGAGAGGCGAGGGTTTGTGGAGTTGTGTGAGAAAACAGCTAGAAAGTGGGAAAATGCGAGTAACGAACATACATAAATATGTACATATATATTTGTGGTATGCAAACAAACGGTGATATTGAAAATCACGGGAATTCGAGTAAGAATTGTTATGTCGCAAAGAAATACATTCATAAATAACTAGAAATTAAAAAAGGTGAATGATTGCACAAATAAATAAATAATATAAGCGGCATTTCTATTTTTCAAAGACCCGAATAATTTGTTTCAATATAATTGCCGTGCACGATTCCCAAACTTCCCCTACAAAATTGACTTGTTTGCATTTGAATTTTTTGTTAACAATAGTTATAAACATTGTTACAGAACGCACCACTTTCGTGTTGTTTCGCACAGCACATACATATGTATGTATGTATAAACCGTTGCTTTAATTTCACCGTAAAAGTATGTTTCATCCGTTTGGCTGGGCCTTTTGTTCCTTAGTTGTATGGCATCGCTTATCCGTAAGTATCTGCGTAAAAACACTTCCGCCACCACTACTTATTCGTGTGGCTATTATATTTTCTTCGTACATTGGATATTGCAAGCGACCGTCTCTCAGGTCGGCCGTTCAAGTCATCTTCGCATTTGCACCAGTTAAACCCTAAAAGTACTCAGCGATGAGCACCATTAAGGCGGGTTTTTGTTTATGCCTTAACTTGCCCTACTGTACCGTGGAAACAAGCGCTTCGGCGCATCTACTAAAACTAGCGAAGTATTGAGCAAGTTGGTGCACGGATGCGCAGATTATAATTAGAGCCCTGTGCGGCGGTGGTGCAGCTCGAATGGGCTAGAACCTATGAGCTTACACACATACATATGTATGTATATAAAATATATAAAGAAAAGCTTGATAAACCTGAAATTCAAGCAGTCAACTAGTTAACTACATGTGCTACAATAAGTATGAATATGTAATATATGAGTAGATGCTTTTGTAAGTAGAATGTGTGTGCGCATGTGTGCGCGTGTTCATGTTTTCATGTGACTTCTTAACTGGCTAGACAGCCCATCGTGGCGGCCTAGTCCGGCATACTTACATAGGTACTCTGCCTGTCAATGCCGTTCAACATTGCTGATCCCTCAAACACATGTATGTACATATGTATACATTATTTTTTCCTTTTTCGTGGTATTTATAAAAAGCATAAAATAGTTCAACATTGTTAGATACATAAGTACATACATATGTGTCTTAAGCGCTGCCCATGTTTTCTTTACCTCCGCCAAAGTTAGCGTCTTATGCTTTGTGAGGTGTTATGGATTTTTCCTTAACAGTGTGTATAAAATATAATGATACGTAATATATAATATAACGATGAAAACACTTTTTCCTTAACTTCTCTGTGATAATTGTTGTTCATAACTAAAGAATTGTCTAATCTTCGTTGGACTTCGTGTAGAATGAAAAGTAAATTTCCAGTATCCACACTGCCCCTAAGGTAATTTGTAAACGGTATATCTGATGTGTTTGACGTTTCTTAGAGTAAGAATTGTCAATAAACTTCTACTTAAAATTGAGAATTTCGTCTTGCTTCGCCCAATTTATCGTTAACCAGCGCTGCATATCCAATACAGCAAATGCCCTGTATATCTCACTGAGGCGTTATGCTGCATGCATATTGGCTCGCATCGTTTCTATTGGAATATGCAGTGTTTGTATTGTTTTCATAATTTTTAGATTATTTGATTTCAATGTTTCTGTATAAACAATGCACATCCTCTCCCAAACTACTGTATAGCGGCAAGTTGGATGCTCCCACTGACTCGTTGGTGTACTTTACTGCTGCGTATTGGTTGCAACAGCTTGTATGCCAACCTCGCGTGCGTAGTGAGTTCTGTATGTATGTATACATACATATGTATGTAAGTGCATTGGCCTGCCTTTGAGCCCACAAAAAAGTCGAAAGTTAACGGCTAGACCAGCGAGCGAGTTGATACTCCATACACAACTCGTTTCTCCAGCAATTTTTGCTTCAACATTTTCTTTTATCGTTTGTTTTTACCATTGAGTGCCTCTTCTTTTAGGCGTGCGCCATTGTTGGTAAGTGTGCAGTTAAAGCTCCTTTAGACTCTTCATTTCGTGCACGTTGGTCTGGCTTGTATTTCCCTACATACTAACATACAAACACTCATATGTACATACATGCCACATATGTATGTCATGTAAAGTCGACTACGGTTTGTTGGTTTTGCAAAAGGTTTGCTGTTTAAACGTTTCGCCGTCATATTGCCATCGCAACATGTCAACAAACAAGTTTCAGTTTTCTTTCTACGCGGATTCGCTAGCGATTGCTTTTGATTTTCCTTTTTTGTAAGAAATGCCGGTTTTCGATTCAATTGCAATTTCGTCCGTCTTCACTTGTGTTTTCCTCGCCAAATTGTCACACATCCCCATCCTGGCATGTATCGTAAACAGACCAGCATACACAATCAAATGTCAGTACCGCATTTCTAGCCTCTATTTTTCGAAACTATTTTCGGAATTGAATTGTCATATGATTCCAACACTAGTTAGGAAAGCATAGCTGGACTTAAACTTACTCATACTTGTATGAACAGAGATCTACTAAATCTCGTTGCAATTTCAAGTCATACCATACTCACACACTCACAGTCAATGTCAATAGCGGAAATTCATAATACATAAGCAATCGAGTGTAATTCAATTCGCCGTCATAGAGCAAAATAATAGCACACTTCCAAAAAAGAATGCGCTTTATTTTTAATTCTGGCTCAAGTACCTAATTTTGTATGCATGACTGAGCTTTTGAGTCTTTTGCTCAGAGTAGCGAAGAAACATTTCGATTGAGCTTATAAGTGCATATGCAATAACACAATTTTTACACCCAACAAACATGAAACAACACATGCACACAAATGTATTTGTTGTAATGCATTGCCTATTTGTAAGTGGCTGGCTACTTAACCCTTAGTGGGGTGTTGTTTTCGATTCCAATTATTACAATGAATGATGTCATTTGGCTGTTCATGTATTACAATTTCATTCCCCCGGCTTATAGCGCTCAACCAATTTAATTTTCGAAAACATCTTCAACACTAATTAAGTGATATGGAAATTTGAATGAAGCTGCAACTTGCACGATTAGAGTTTTACAGGCCTTCACTGGAACAAGCGTTCTTTCACAATTGGTGGATGGTCGAGGGTTGCCTTTTATGTTTCGGGATTGTAGAACATAAACAAATATTAATTGTGGAAAATCGTTTAATGTTTTTTAAAATATTCTCCATCAAGATCGCATTTGCGTGCGTTTGAACCAATAGCCACTCAGATTGAGGTATCTCTTAGGCATGCTTTCTGAACCCATCAGCCGCCTAGTCATGTGTGGAAATATGTTATTTATTTTTACGTACGGGGATTTGAGACAATGACTCATTACTACCATATACGCTGGATATCAGTCGATGTATGAAAGCTCGTATTGTCGTGGTGAAGAGTGATCCGTCTTCGGCGGTTGGTTTTCCCGAATTCTTGAAAGGCACCAGCCAAACAAATGGTTGTGCCCTACTCAGGTTTACCGTTTGCGTTGTTGTAATATTATGTATTTACATAATATTTACATAATCGATCTTGACTAATGCCTACAGTTGACTCAGGCTCACGATAGGTTACATGACAATCTTGCAATATCAGTTCGCTCTCACCATCTATAGTTTGCGGAACAACAACTGAATTTAGACAACTTTCACGAAATTTTAATTCACTAACCAGCTATAGTAAGTACTGGTTCTTGATGAAGTTTCTTCGACAAAAGTTTAAATTTTAATTAATCTATGCACTGTTGTTGAGAGTTAATCCACATCGAAAGTTGGAAAACAAATAATTGCCCGAAATTGTTTGCGATTTAATTTCATTTTTTGTTCGAGTTGAATATTTTAAGTTACTGTAAATAACACAAATAGCACAGCCAAAACGACTTTTTTCATTATGCTTTACTTAAAAGACTTCTGCATACTGTTAGGGAATGCTTAGCTTTTAGCGTCATTATACCCTGAACAGGGTATATTAAGTTTGTCACGAAGTTTTTAACACCCAGAAGGAATCGTCGGAGACCCTATAAAGAATACATATATATAAATGATCAGTATGTTGAGCTGAGTCGATTTAGCCATGTCCCTCAGTTTTTAAGATATCGTTTTGAAATTTTGCAAACGTCATTTTCTCTTCAAGAAGCTGCTCATTTGTCGGAACTGCCGATATCGGACTACTATAACATATAGCTACCATACAAACTGAACACGATCGGAATGAAGTTCTTGTGTGGAAAGCTTTCACATTTGACAATGTATCTTCACGAAAGTTGGCACAGGTTATTTTCTAGGGCAACAATGCAATCTCCGAAGAAATTGTTCAGATCGGCTTACTATAGCATATAGCTGCCATACAAACCGAACGATCGGAATCAAGGGCTTATATGGAAAACTTTCGCATTTGACGTGGTATCTTCACGAAATTTGACATGGATTACTGCTTAAGGTAATAATATAATATCCGAAAAAATTTTTCAGATCGGATTACTGTAACATACAGCTTCCATATAAACTGAACACATAGTTACTAAAAGAAATGCACCTGTGAAGGGTATATTAACTTCGGTGCAGCCGAAGTTAACGTTTTTTCTTGTTTTTGATAGAAGAAATCCAAGTAAAACTCGTTAATTTATAGTGCAATGATGGGTTTTTATTTCGTCAATTTTGTTTGGTTTTAAAAACCATTTGACATCGTCTTCGCAATAAGTGAATGTAACTCAACCTTTGCACATTTCGATTTTGAAGTTTTCGTGCAACAAGCCGATTTACATTTTCAGCAAAACATTTAATTATCTTTGCGCCGCTTCAATAGGAATCACAAGCACGCATGAAAGGGGTCACACGTCGATTTCTCATTTGCGATAAATAGTGAGTCAAAGTTTCATTAAAACTACCCTGGGGAAATACAAGGAAGCATCGCATTTTCAAACATAAATATTATATTACACGCTTGTTTGTATGTGCATTTGCCTCAGAGTTATAGCAATACTTATTCATAATGAGATTATCTGTGATCGAAAATATCGCCCGCTGTTCCAGTATGTCATTCGTTTATGGTAAAAAATTACACTCATTTGACTTTGTAATAAAATCATATACATACATATCTGCAAACGAGTAGAATAGCGCATGGGTATGCAATCAGAGGCATTGCACTTCAAATTTCAAGTCGTGATTTCGAAACTATTGAATATATGTACATACATACATACATATGTATGTACATGGCTGTAGTGTGTTTCCCTACAATCGAATTTCTTTATATCTCCCAATTTGTGTTGTTATTGGACGAACTGTTTGTTTGTCAGCAGCTAGAAGCCAAAACATGCAATTTACTCGCGATGTAAACAACGAGCGTATTAGCTAAGGATACAGGCGAGGAGCGTCGTGCAAACAAAAGCCTAGCCCAGCGCTCGTTGACACTGACACTATAGGAGGCCAAAAACACAAACGGGTGTCAGCAGTCAGAATCACCTCTATTTCACACCAGACGCCGCCAAGCAGTAGGATGTGTACGTATCTGGATTTCTATTACGCCATCGAACAAAAAAACTCATTCATCAGTGGGGAGGGGATTTCGGAAGCAAACAAGCGACTATTTTGATGCGATTGTCCGTCCGCACAGACATACTTATGTACCATATGTACTCTTGGTTGTGAGCTGACGAGTGTTGTACCTTGTAATATGAAACCCTTGAGCATTGAGCGTGCGATTGAAATTGCAACTGCCCGAGGTATCGTTTGCAGCGCACAAACACTCGAACGCGCAAATAAACAATTGCAACAGTGGCGGCAGGGACGACAACGGCGACACCTCACCACCCTATCAACAGAAGTGTCAAAATAATTTTCTACTGTTTCGCGTTCTTTTTTGTTCGCCTGCCATGTGTTGCTGTTATTTAGTGCCGATTGCCGATTGCAGTACGATTTGTGATTTTGCTAGAGTGATTGTCACATGGGAATAAACGCATAGGAAAACTTACATTTAGACATACACATGTACACACAGAAGTGCGTACGTTATTCCCAAATAAAGCACTTGAGTATTTAGAGTGCGTTTTTGGTGTGTGTCTACTTGACGATACACCGATTTGCGTCCTGTTGAACCCCTGCTTAATATCTTATAATGGCCTTTTTTGCGCGTTCATAAATGGAAATGGAAATTGTAACGGTTCATATGGCACGTGAAACACCGCAGCACCACCGTGCAAATTGTATGAAAACAAACGTCATATAAAAGAAAAGGTATACTAATGAAACAACTATCAGCACAACAAAAACAAACGAGGAAATAGGCTGCGGTGGGTTTTCGTCCGCCAGCTGCATTCATGACTTCGTTGTTAGTCACTGCGTTTTTTGGATTTTCGCGTTGCCCTCCGCTTTTTTATTCAATGTATTTATTTGACTGCAGAATGCGCCAATTACCTTGATGACTTTACATTTTTCATGGTGCAAAGCAAAAGCGAGAAAACAAATACGTGCACACTTGTAAACAAACAAAGAGGGTTGCATAATATGAAGTACGGTAACTCATAAAAAGTATGAAAATTAAAAATAAATAAAAACGAAATGCTGTAAACATTTCAGCAATTCGTTTCCGCATAAATGCAGCAATAAATAAAAGCGAATCGATTTGCATGCAGACTGTGAGAACTGCCTATTTGTTTTGCCAGCTCTACCGACCGACCGTTATTACCAACTTCTTTTCACCTTTCGGCAAGTAAACATATGGACACACGCATTTATCGACAGAATTTCATTCAGTTATTCTATATATTTGCATGCAAACACATACGTGTATATATGTATGTATGTATGTTATTAAATATGAATACAGTTTGCACATCCTTAAAACGCATACGAACCGCTTAAGGATTCGCAGTGAAATATCGGGAAGTTCCACCGAGCGTCGAATTTCGCCTTACACACGAATACGTTAACATTTGCATATGTATGCATATTTAAGCGAAGGTCAATAGCCTATTTTGCCACTTCAGATAGTTTCGATAAGAAGTGGTAAATGGTCCATCTAGCTTAAAGAAGCTGAAATTTAGATCACTTTAAGGTTTCTCAGTAGCACTTAACCTTAGCTAGGAATTGACGAAAATTGATTTTAAGCCACGGACTTGGCAATTAATATTATATAATATCATTAATATAAATCTTGAGGCACTTTATAGGTTCCGTATACATATGTATGTTTGTATATTGTAATCTGAATTAGCGAACTTTATTTGCATATATTCTGACCATTGACCCAGCAACAAAGCCAAAAGGCTCATTGTAAGAGCATTCATCTTCTTCGCTTGTCCTCGATGCCAAAAATGTGGCCACACGGAATACGCGGACTTAATACATCTTATACATAAATATTTGTATGTACATACATATGTAAGCATGTTTGCACTCGCAATGCTGTGGCTTTGTGCCTGCTAGTTTTTACTTCCTACTCTCCGGGCTTTCATTGTGAAGCGCGGCGGCAAGTTTCATTTTTTGTACCTAATAATTTATGCTTTGATTTCATTTTTGCATTTCAGCGCCTCAATTACTATTTTTTTACTTGTGTACTTCCTGTATTGCCTTTTCTGCCAGAAATACAAAAAAACATGAACCAAACCGGCTGTGACCGACCGACATCTTTGCTATAGATTCGTTGCGCCTTTTTGCCGTGTAGCTGCTGGAGTCGCCGCGGCGTTGCCATGTAGGGATGCGTTGGGTTTTGTGTCCATTACCGGTATTGTTGTTGCTTGTTTGTTTGCATTTGTTTACATTAGTTACAAACTGTGTTTTTGTTCGCCACACTTTTTTGTGTTCTTGTTGTTATTATACAAGTATGTAGCTGAAGGCTTTCATTTCCACACAAATGTGCATTCACACACACACACGTATATATGCACGACGCACATCTTCACGTGTATGTGGTATTTATGCTTTTGAAGCAGTTGTTGGTTTTGGCTGCGCTCTGCAAAGGCGAGCTTGAATGCGTGTGTGTGTGCATGTGCAACGATTATACATATAACGGTGTGTATATATGAGCGAACGAACTTACCCGCCCAACCGCATGCCTACCATACCGCCCATTTTGCGCATGAGAACATTTCAAGTTGCGGAAGCAATTGCGCGTGCTGAAGTTTTCGAATATTCCTTGACAGGCACGGCTCGCCAGAACTCAACTGAACTCAAAGCAAATATTGCAAAGCAGCGCATACTTGGCCACGCCGACTCCATTCGACCCGAGCCGACAGGCGCTGACAATCGCCACATCAACGTCAACGTTCGTGTTGTGGGCGACAAAGCGTAAGCAAGGCGCAAAGGGTTTTCACTCTCTCACACAACATACATACAAACATATGTACATATGTATGTAAGTATGAATTTGCAATGCAGTCGTCATTGACGCCCGCGCTTTGCAGCAGCAATCCATCCACATACATACATACATATGTATGTACATACTTACAATAGCTAGTGACTATTTCAGCGTTGCGTCGCTCCCGTCTACCATACAGGCACACATTCTACATATTTGCGCCCATTTCAAAGGAGCTTTTGTCAAAGGATTTAAAAAGTGTGAAGCGGCTTTGCGCAACCAGTCGCCGTGTGAGATAAAGTTAAGCAAACTTCAATGGAATCAACAAAGGCAACAACAGCAACAGCAGCAGCAACAGCAGCATCAATAGCCGTGCAAGCTCTCAACCCGCTTGTTGGCCGTATTTTTAATGGATTTCGTATTTCTTTTATTTCCATTTCAGCATGCGTGTATGTGTGTAAGCCGGTGCATGCTTCGCAGAATATTTATTCCCCTGACGTCACAATAAATTCTCACTTTTAATCCCTGTTTAAACACGCCTTCACGTTCAGTAAATTCAAAAAACGTGTCAAAGCCATTTAGTCGATGTTTCAAGTGGCCTTTTCTCTTTTTCAATTTATGTACATATTAACTGCTCAACTCTATTGTATGGCACATCGAGGAGTTTAAATATGTGAACTTGTAGATATCACATATCCACATATACATAAACATACACACTGTTTGTACAAACTATATATGTATATATGTATGCTAAAAAGTCATTTTAATGAGGGTTTATCCATATTTAGTTAGTTCGGTAATGAGTCAAAGTTTTCAATTTCCAAAAGCGGCAAATACATATATTATGTTTTTATAAATTGTAAGCTATAATAATGATATTGGACTTGTACTTTTTTTATATTGTAGAAAAGTGGCAAAAATGTGCAAGTAAAATATCGCTCAGCTGGTAGAAGTTTTCTGTGTGAGCATTTGAATGATAGTATTTTGCGGTCCTTAACTCGCCTGGCTTTGATTATTTTTGCATATACATAAATACATACTCGTATTTAACCTTTCACGTCTTATTATATATGTATGTATATACTTTCCAATATTTGCGCTCAATAAATTGTAAATAAATACCAGTAATATATTCAACAGACGTCGTAGGGTCATCAAAATTTCAATCTGGGGTTATGGCAATCGCTTATCTATGAAATTATCACCTTTGTATATACAAGCATTCCTATACATAAATATAAAGATAAGATGCTCTGGCATTGTATAATTTCCTTTTTAACGAATACTTTTTATATAAAAGTCATATAGAGGTACACTTCTTATTCAATCTAAAATAACTGATTATTCATTCCGATTTCACGACAGTTGAGTTTACGTAACCGGAACAAACCCATACTTACACCCGCCCAAGCATTGTAAACTCAGCTCTATAACTGTTTGAGACCTGTGCATTTCCAATAATAACTGAATATATTATTTAAATCCAATATAGCTGAAAATCTGCTACTTCGCACTTGTTGCAAATTATATATTTGACCTTTTCCTCTGAATAGGCTATCAACGATAAGAGCAATTGACATCCTGTCACCAAAGCCAGCATTATACACGAGAATCCTTAAAATACCTATTAATTTTAATGTCATTACTATGTAGAGATGTGCGTAAACTCAAGCGTTACAGAGCATTACAATGGCACTGCCAGGAAGGATCTTTGTTTGCCCAGTTTGTCCAACACAAACAATGAACTTTGCCTTTCCGACTGGTTGCCATTCACCTGCAGTAAACACCTGCTGCGGAAAATTGCAATTTCATATATTTAAAGTGCAATTAGTACGGCGAAGTGCTCGCAAACTACAACTCACAGGCATACATACACACACACAGACAACATACACCGTTCCGTAGGAAGTTCTAACGAAGAATGACCACCGAGTATTTGTTTGTTTACTTTGGGCAACGTGGAATTCCAAAAAGGTAAAGCATTTGTATTCATAAAGCATGAAAAATTGCGTATCTAATCCCTGTAGGGTCATTAAAAATTTCATTTAAAATGAAAGCAAAAAACTCTTGTACCTCACAATGAAAATTTTACACTTGTTTTACAGTGGATTTTGGTGGTAAGTACTAAATTTAGACACTTTATAGAAGGTGGCAGCAAGTAAACGCCAACGAAGCGTTCACCTGAAACTACTAACATACAAATACATATTATATACATACATATGTATGGACATGTACATACTGTACACACATATATGCCAAACAAGTGGCGTGCAATCGGTGAACAGTGTTCGTATAAGGGAGAGCAACTCGTTGAGCGATCCGTGAGAAAACCTGTTTGCGCACCTACAACTGAGAAAAGTGGCCTCTCAGGCTGGGCGATTGGTAGTCGAATGCTAACGGCGTTAGAGCTTGCTAAGTAACAGACTGCCTTTGCCTGAGTGTGGTTGGTGTGTGCGTGTGTATGTGTATGCGCGGGTGCGCACAACTGCTTTATGTGTGTACATTTAAGAATGTATTAAAAAGTTAATTTTGTGTACTATTTAATGTGTAATTAAATATGCTCATATGCATGTACATACTTAGAAATATTTGGCAAGATACGGGCTTGGTTAAAAACATTGCTAGATTAGAAGTTAAGTCGTAATTAACTTTCACTGCGATAAAACAGTCCACTCCCTCAACGAAAGTTAGCAATTCCAGGGGAATGAAAGCTTCTTAAGCTCAGTAAGTTGTGTACGGCCATTCGGGTCTGTTTTTAAACTATACACATACATATGTACATATGTATGTGCATACATATATGCACGAAGCGTTTAATGGTCTGGGACATGCGAAGTCAACACCAAAGTAGGACAGCCCAGCCCCTAAGTATCCCTCAAGAAGGACAATGGGAATGTAGGTTTTGCGAATCAAAAAATTAAAATTAAAAATTAAGGAGTCATTAACTAATGCTTTTGTATGCATTCATACATACATACATATGTGTATCTACTGTCATAATCATTGTTACGCTCGAGACTTTGCGTATGACAAATGAGACGCCCTGAAGTTTAATTAACACTGTCTCTTTGACCCCTATTTGTCTTCTCATCTAAACTTGTTTAATTTAATCAAAAGTGAGTCACCAGCCACACTGCTCTTATTAGAAATTTATTATTTGAATATAAGCAGTTCAATAAACTTCGGTAGATTTTATAATAGACATTTTTATTTGGGTCATCCAAGCATAAAAAGCATTAGGACAAACGCTAGTACTTGGTATTGGAAAGAAAATTTTTAAGTAGAGTTTTAACTATAAAAAACACGAGTGCTTAAATGTGGAACGAAAGTCTCTTGTTATCCTGAAAATGTATATGTACATAATTTTTTCAAAGAAATGAGCTTACCTGTTGGTAGGATGGCATTGTTCTCACGACGCCAAGTAATTGACGGCGTCGGATACCCGCTGGCATAGCATTCCATCTGCACTTCACTGCCTTCGCTTGCCACTATCGATTGTGTTGAATTGTCGGAGATGACGGGTGGACGACGAACGGAAAGCTTCACATTGGCACTGACTTTATGTACGACGGAAATCACCACTTGACAGGTGTATGTGCCTGCATCAGTCTCCTGGATGTCCTTAATTTGCAGTTTATATGTGGAGGAATTAGGATCGTAACGTAGAGAAAATCGTGAATCTTTAATCACCAACGTTGAGGCGGTCGACAAGAAGACGGGATCGGCATCCGTCTTTGACCACAGTACTTGATAGTCACTCGCGTACTGTACCGAGCAATCGAATTCGACCGTGCCACCGATATCCTTAATTTGTTCTTGTGTGATGTACGAAATTGTTGGAGTACGCTGCGCTTGCGCACTGCCTGCCAATAGCGCCAATAAGCATACCACAATGGCGACTAAGAAGGTGAACGATGAGGACTTAGTGTTGGCCATGAAGTTGGCTCTCGTTCGCTGTTTTTTTGACAACAGGCTCATTGCTATAAAATGCTTCTTATTATAAGTTATGCACTGACGATTTTCACGTGATTTATTAAATTATTTCTGGGAAAATTTTACGCACCACACCCTAAAATAACTTTACAAGTGAGTGTATACTATGTAGTATGTATGTATGTATGTATGTATATATTGCAAAGTGGTTTACTATATGAATAAATAACTTTCGATGACTACTCTTTCGTTGGCTGGCTGATTGGCTAATTTGCTGCTTCTTTCTGCTCGTAGCTTTTTTAACTGTTGCCTCTGCTTCGCTTTAGTAAATTTCAGAGTCTGGCTTTGGCGATCACTTTGCATCCATTCGAATTACACACGAAGTACGAACACACTTAAAGCGTATAAATGAATAATACTCAGTGCAATTGTCTTGCGAGACCTACACTTTGTTGTTGTATTTGGTTGCTTATGCTATACTATAGTCTCTCTTTATTTTCTGTATTCCATCTACTTCACATTCGGATGCTGACGATTTTCACCTTAGCTTTAAACCACTGTTCTTTCAGACACAACAATAATAAGTACAACAACACTGTAGAAATTTATTTTCTTTAGCCGTTTGTTTATTGCTCACTTTGCTATTTGTGATGGCTATTTCGTTGCTTCTGTTTCTGTTATTGGAATAAAGACGCGAGGAAAGCAACGCACAAAAGCACACACTCAGACACGATTGTTCGTTTAAGCCCAGTTTAAAACTCAGAACATAACACCGTTCGAAAACACCGTTCACTGCTCGCAAGGTATGTCCACAAGCTTTGACTGTTGCACAGCGAATGAGCGACCTAAACGATATACAACACAGCCGTAGATACGAATTTGGCGCTCGTTCGCTGGCTGTAGTGCTGTGCGCTCGTTCTTTTGTTCGTTAACTTTTCAAAAATTACACCAATAAAGATGGCGCGGAGCGTAAGAGATTGCACTTGTATGGTTGGTGAGTTTCCCGTTCGCTGTGGAGTGCAGGTTCAAATGTGTTGGTTTCGTTTTGGTAGGTACGCGAGAAAAGTAATCGCGACTTGCTGCCAACAAATCGGATATTTAAGCCACAAAAGACGGCTAACCATTATTAAGGTGGTCGTAATAAAGTTTCAAAATCAATATATACACTGTAATACGACGAACCACCACAGAGTTGGAGTTGAATCTTGACATACACATTTTTGAAAAATTCATACATATTAAGATACAAAAGTGATCCTTTTCGGTCTTAAGGGGTCAGTAAGGTAACATGGGCTGTTTTTTCGACATTTTTTTTTCATAGAAATTTTTATTCTACAATAGAACTTTTTCACATATCATTCATTAGGTATATCGTAGAGTGTATAAAAAAATTTTTTCGGAATTTTTTATGACATTTGTCGGAGAAATGGCTGGGTGAATGAGATGCGTTTTTTCACTGGCTGACACGATTTCTCATGTTTGGATCATCTGAAACACAAAAACCCAATTTATTCTCAAAATATACGTGAATGGTTATGGTCCCTACCAGAATCATGAAAAAATGTTGATAAATAAAAAAAGTAATTAACGTTTTTTTTTTATTTTTCCCCATGTTTTTTTACATTAATTTTGTCATAATATTGTGAATAAATTATAAAAAATTATGAATCTGGTAGGACGATAGCCAGGCGTTTTGTGAACATTAAAAAAAATTAAGCAAATCGGTTGAGTAGTTCGACCGGAATGATGTCCGCCAGTTTAAAAAAGTGTGTTTTAAGAAAAACGCGTTTAAAGTTTGAGGTGTGCACACCGAGCGCTCCGAACGTCGTGCGGTATTATTATTTTTGGGCCTTTTTCGAAACCTTCCAATGGCAAAGTGGGTTTCTACATTAATTCTAATGGTATAAAGGAGGAGAAAATGCAAAAAAATAAAAAAAAAATTATTTTATGATTACTCTACGAACCCCTTAATGCCATAGCAAAACTTTAAACTCTGAATGCATAAAAGAAAAATTGCGATTTTTTCAATTTTACTCGATACGGACCTGTAAAAGCCAACGGAATGTTTTTATGCTTACAAAACAAGTTTTCTATTAGTTTAGCTAGACTTCCTCTTCCGCCTAAGTTTTAAGCAACTTCCGTTTTGTCAATACAGAATATCAGCTGAATATTTCTTATCGTATTTTTGGATAATTTGCATTTCTCTATGGCTGTCTTAGTGTCTCTTAGTGTTTCTAATTCTGTGTTCTTATGTTGCCGAAATGTTCATCTTTTTGTTATAAATTTAAAGAATTATTGGTTTATGGATCAACATAAAGTTTACAAATCTAAGATACATTTCTGTATATATTGTTATTATATTAAAACAACATAAATATATTTATTGCCTTCAATTACTAAACATGTTGTATTTTACATAATTGGCTTAGGGCTGATCAGCCTGTTGCTTAGTTCTGACGGATCGTTCAACAATCGCGAAACAGGCGACTGCCGCTATCAGAAGCACGATGAGTATCCCCATTTGGATATATAAACTGGCATATTTCGAATATAGATAAGCCAGGGCACACCCAAGACACTATAAGTAGGCGAAGAAATTTGAATCGATTGCTTTTAAGAGCCCTTGGTCATTTATATTTACCTGAAAGAATTTATAAATTCCGAATCCGGCGGTCGATTCGGCAACAAAAGCACCAGCCAACATACTGTAAATATGAACGGTGTAAAACGCTGCTCCCAAACCATAAAGAAAACTGCAAGCTATTGCCAAATAAAAATTAGGCGGGTCAATGACGGATACAGCTTGGTTTTCGCCAAAGGATGATTCATTGGGGATATTGAGATAGATGATTATGAATGTAAATAAATGGAATACGCCTGCTAAATACATAAATACATCACGACCCCAACGAATGGTCATATCGCCCAAAATAGCAAAGAACAGCGATCCCAAAAATCCTCCACAGCCCTTCAATACGTAACCAGCAAAGGATAATTCGTCCGGTTGCATATTTAAATTTTGTGTGAACGACATGGCAGGGCCATAAACTCCATTATAGAACGCTTGTACCAATCCTAATGAAAACATAGTCAAGTATTAGAATCAAAATATGAAAATGCCCATTACTTAGAATCAAGTTTCTCCTTACCTGTATAAAAGAAGAGAACGATTAGCAGTAACATATCTCTTTCGAGCAGAAGCATAATGTTATCCCGAATAGTAACAAATGCAGCGGAACAACTGTTATGTGTTTCCTTGTCTATGGATTGGTTGCTTTGCGGCAATCGCAAGAAGAACAACATTACCAGACCAATTATGCAAATAAATGTTAATACCGACATAATTATGTAACGGTCCATATCTTCAATTTCTTCAACATTGGCATACTTTAAATATATCAAGATAGCCGATATCATGTAGCTTGCTTGTTGAAACGAAAGGAATATTCCCGAATTCCTCGTAACGCTGTTATCGTCACTATTTCTGGCAATATAATTACCCTGTGTAATATATATAATTGCAGAACCCACTCCTAGGGTTATATTTAACGAATACAGCAGCCATTCGAAAGGGTGGTAGAAATGCACGATAAATAGTCTGGGATATAATGGAAGAGGTTGGCAAAATTAATCGCAAATATTTATATAATCCATTGCATTACAAATAGGTTATGGTTCCAATAACCAGTGACCATCGTGGACCAACTACTGCAACGAGGGGTGGTACGAACCAACAAGTAGCCGCAAAAACGAAATAATATATTCCCAGGCTGGTAAAAGCGCTGTTTTCGAAATTATGCTCTTTTTGATGCTCTGTGCGTAGAATTTTTTTCTGCAATTTCAAAAACACACATATTATTACTTTAACGACTTTTTGTAATACATTAAGTTTACCTGAAGGCTGGCAGTTGTTTGAAATGCGAAGAAAATTGTAAAAAACGCCAAGCTCATAAACAAAATATTCATTAATTTTGAATCCATCTTGATTTTATACAATTGTAAAGTTCCGAAGATACATATGTATGTGTGTAAACAAAAGACAAAATTCCTTTGAACAACTCTAACAAACGCAAATAATTTTTTTGAATACGACGAACAAATCAATTGTTGCTTAAAGTTTAGCAATATTTATAAAATCATCAAATCGCATAACTAATTTGATGACCTTTTTACGACAGTCAGAGATACGCTTAGAATTTGTATCTGATCAAGAACCGCCAACTTGGTATTAGGTGTACATACATACATACATATGTATGTATTCTGGCGCTCCAACCACAACATTAATGTGGTGAAGCTAAGAAACAGCAAAAACAATTAATTGATGAATAAAAAAGTTAAATGTTTCTACATTATGCTAACCCACTGTATGAGCTTTGTTACTACATATATTCGCGAGCGCAACAGCAACCCTATAGGTTTCGTATAGAAACGTCAGCTTTGGTTACAAAAATTTCCTTTGTTGTGTTCCTATTCCCAATTTTTAGTCTTTAGGTACCATAATTTTTTGTAACAGCAAAAAGTTTAACTAAATTATTTCCAAAAACTTTATGATTGTTTAAATTTAAAACCATGTCTGTTGTCGAACGTTTTGATGTAGAAAGAGTAGCAAAAATATTTCAGGATTGTTTGCATGAGAACGATGATGTGTTGTTGGATTCATATTTAGAGGCATATGAAGAAATCAATAAGTATGTGCAGGTTAAAGAAATATTAGTGGCCATAGTTAAATAGAAATTTTTGTTTTTTAGATTTTTCCATTTAATGGGTTCCGTTTTCGGATTTGTTAGTAGTGATGTGCGTAGTAAAATCGATATACTTTGTGAATACAGGCGAAAAGAATCAACTGGTGAACGTTTCCTGACAATTAAAACAATGATAACCTATGAAAAGGAAGAGGAACTTCTTAAGGATAACAGTTACGTTTCGGGGTCGAGGACACTACTTCGACTACACAGGGGCTTGGGTGAGTTTGTATTGCAAATCATAGCATTTCGTACACGTAAGCAAAATGTAAATGCAGGAGTTATAGAACTTATTTATATACATATGTATGTATTCTTATCGTATGGTTATACAAAAACAAAATGTTATTTATGACCTTTTTTAGTGCATTTACTGTAGTATGGCACATTATTTTTGTCTATTATTAAAAGAGTACCCCTATCTTATTTATCTAACAACTGAACTTGATTCTACCATATATGAATTGTTTCTTTTGCAATTATTTTTCAGAATTCATATACGAGTTTCTAAAACGGTTGTCTGAATTAAATGAATGTGATAAAACACATTCTTGCTGCAAGAGTGCATATAATGACACGTTAGCAAAACATCACCCTTGGGTGGTACGAAAAGGAGCTGTGGTTGCTATGTATGCGCTACCAACTCAGGGAGAATTACTGAAACGTGTTTGTATAAACGTGTCACGTGCGATAGAGGTGCTCCCTGAAATGCTGCAACATACTAAATCCGTATACGATCGCATTGAACTGCTTTACACTACTCATGATTTGCACGATTTACCCTAAAGTATCCATAATTATATAAGCTAAAGTAATAGATATTTTTCATATTTTGTGAAGTCAAAAGGGCATTCCAAATGGAAACTATTTAAACTTTGCAAGTCAAGGTTACCTTTTGAAACAGTATGCGTTTTAGTAAATTATTTGCTAGATACTCTAAAAAATTGTATTCAATTAGTGCTTAGGCTTAATGTTTAATTAGCAAATTTATAAAAACAATGATAATTAATGTGCATCTTATTTCTGTAATTTTTCAAATTTAATGCAATTATAATAAATTTATTTTAATAGCCTAATTTCTTTTAATAAGGTGTTTTCTTTTTAGACTTTTTATGTTTATGTTTAAATTCACTTGAACTACTAGCTGACCCTCCATCTTCCTTCCGCGAACCTTCCTTTGTCCAAAGAGTAACAAAACCAGACTCTCCGCCTGTCACCAGCGTGCCGCTCTATAGGCAAAAAAATCATGATACAAAAGTGAAAATAACTGATATAATATTAATTTACCTTCTTGTCAAATACGCTCGCTCGAACGACTTGTTTATTACCAACGAAATCTGCCACTGGTAGCAAATTCTTATTTAAACGAAGAGTACGCAACACTTCACTAAAAAATAAAATTAGGAATATTTAAATATGTACATATGTACATATATAAATATTACATTTGCTATAACAAAAATAAGTTGTAATAATGCCTAACATTAATACTAACCCTTTGTTGTTTGTACCAGTTAGAAGCAATATGTCGCCATTCCCGTTACTATGCGCACCAACAACATTGCAATTATCCTGGTTTTTCCTCTTGGCCGCTGCTGCTATTTGGCACCGTTCGAATTTAGCTACTATATCACCTTCCTCAGCGAGGTACACATGAAAATCATGTGTATCTGTGACACAAGATATTACATCTTGTTCATAAATATTTTTATGCCTAAAGTAAAAAAAAATATATAAAATATACAAATAGTTATAAAAAAAAAGTTTGCATCAGTTTCTCTTCCATACCAATTCAGGTTTTGTATACTGCATTCCGCATTAAAGGTTGCTGTTAAAGCGTCGTCCTCAGTCTCCTCTTTAATGTCGAATACGTTGATTAGACCATCAGTAGATCCGGAGCATAAGATATCAGGATTTTTATCGTGGAAACGTAATGAAGTTATATCATTTTCATGGCTTTCGAAATAACCACCGAGGTGTTCGCGCTTTCGAACATCATAGAAGAATAGGAAAACGTCGCCCTGATACTGCTCCGTACCAGTGCAAATAATGCGTCCGTTTGAATTGCTGTCAAAACAATTTATGGACTTACGCACGCTGATGCTTCTGCCTCTACTGTAATAAGAAAAATGTTCTGTGCTCTCGATATTCTCCTCGAAGCGTGCTTGTTCTCTTTGCGTGCGCAAGTCGTACAAACGTACGACTCCATTGTTTTCGCCAACTAACAGGCAATTAGGAGTATCATCTAAAAAACGTACGCCGCATATACCTATACGCTCATTTTCTGTCGGTGTTGATACGCTGGCGACTGAAGAAACTTGGAAGGCACGTTCAACGTTAACGTCAAAGATGTGAACGACAGCGTTTGATAAGCCAGCTACAACCCGGGTAAAGCAACTGTGTAATATAAATATTTATATAAATTATTAGAATACTATACTACTGTATAAATTATACCTATCAGCGGCTAAATGTAGAATATAGTCACTATTTAATGATACTGCCAATTCATTGCCGATTCTGCATTTGACATGGAACAGGCTTTCCAGTTCTTCTGCGCCACACGTGTCCTCGTCGTCAATCAATTCCATGTCTTCGCCAGTTTCACCTTCGTAAATACCAGGAACGGAATGGTAGTCTCCTATACCTATACGTTTCACAAATATATTAACATAAATGATAAAGTCTATATTATATTGTATTAATACCTCGAGAATTTTTTTTGATATTCTTCATTTGTTTTGATATTTAACCAACGCAAAATGTAATAGAATAAACATTTTGTAAAGCGTTTGTTGGGAAAAAACTGTAGCATGAAAACAGCTGAAACTATCGGTGATGCCAGAGAATCTTTTTTTTCAATATTATAACTTTACCATTGGAGTATTGCTATATTGCTTTAGTTTTACAATAGTTGTCTGGTGTTTTTATGATAACTATTGTCAATAAACTCACATTGTGGTGGTTCAAAAGCACTGTTTTCGTTTATGTAACAACCTAATAGGACATCTCGACAGATTTAGCAATTGATGTCTATAGATCGAACATGCATCCCCGAAAACACTTCGGAAATGATTTCGCCAATCAAACAGATGCCCAATAAAAATATTGCCAACATCAATTGCAATAAATTGGCTGTGTAGTTGCAGCCTAAGTAAATTTACTTCCTTTAGTCGAATGCAACGAAGATAATAAATTTAATGTTTAGTAGGACATTAGGCTTACGCATCCTCAAGCGAAAATGTTATCCCAAATAGATCTAGCACATATGTGAAATTTTATGTTTTTTTTTACATATTTAATAAAGTATTATTATATAAAATGAATTCACAAGCATATTTGAAATTTCTTATTCAAAAATTTTTAGTGTACAATTTCAGATATTGTTCGTAGCGATCTTTTTTTATGTATGTATTCTATTTCAATTTTTAACAAAAAATTAAACGCGAAGAGAAATTTTCTATATGCATTAAGTATGTCACTCGCATCTCAATTGTATTTACATGAAGTCATCGTAATCCTCTGCATAGTCGTTTCCATATTTCTGATAGCCATCAATATCCTATGAAAATAAAAATACCGAAATTGAAAATGGGGTTGAAAGTTTGTGATTGTTTTAGATACGAACATCAGCTTCTGTACGCAAAGATACTTTATTCTTTCCTTTGTTAGCAGGTTTTTTCGCATTTTGTTTTTCCATTTTTAGCTTCTCCGTATGCAAGCTTTCTACATTCATTTTCACTTTTTTTATATCCGCTGCAGATACTGTAAAATGTACAAATGTATTAAAGAGCTATAAACTAACATTATTGAAGTGTAAATAACACTTACAATTAACACATATGCTACGAACTAGGTCCTCAACAAATTGTGGGAAGTGTGGCGATTCCTTGTAATGTGACAATTTCCAACTGAGCGTCGCACCAAATTCCTTAAACTCCTCTTTTGTTTGTGGATTGAATGCATCTAATCCATTACCGATTTCCGATACACCGAATGTTTCCAGCGCACTTTTGAGGTCTGATTCTTCTTGAATTTTTTTTAAGCGTAATTTTTCAGCCAACTTTTCTTCAGGCGTCAAGTTAGCTAGCCGTTTTTCTTCCTCTTCTGCAGCTAGGCGCTATTGAAATGGAAAAATACTTCATTAGTATGTCTTTTTTTTAATAGTAATTTACATCTAAACGTCTTTATAACTAATATAACATACTTCTTGTTCCGTTAATTTGGCTTTCAATGCTTTGTTTGGTTTAGTTTTTGTTGGCACTTCTGTTTTTTTCTCGGATTTTTCTTCATCCTTTTTTTCCTCCTCGTCTTCCCAACTGTCCTGTGGGCAATAAAAATGAAACATTTCGGTCATTAAAGCACTATACATTTAAAAAGGAAAATAATTAGCAAGGTTTTCATAAAAATACCTTTATAATATTTAAATAACATATTTATATATATTTTATTATGTTTATATTTATATATAAACATATTTATACACGTAAATACTTATTTAAAATATGCAATGCACTATGTAATTGGCATGCCATAGCTTAACCCAAGGTAATGACAGCAATCGAATAAATAAATTGACCACGTGTACACAAAGTATAGTCAACCTGAATTTAAATAATGGAATACTAGAAAATCATAGGAAAACAAGTTGATATAATTCATAAACAAAATGTATATAGACAAATGTTAAAAACATTCATGCTATCTGAAACCACCGAGTTTTATGATTAAAGCATTTAACTAGCCAGGTAACAATACAACTTTACCTTTACATCCTCGTCGTCATCCTCTCCCTCCCATTTGTTAACATCATTTGTGATTTTAGGACGTATGACCACATCCTCATCAGCGGCTGACTCTGTTATACACGAACATAATGGAAAATATAGATGCCTTTGTTAAAATTTTACTAAATATAGTTCACATATCTTTCTTGCATAATATATTTTACTTTCTCATGTTCGAGCGAACTCACTTCGCCCTTGTATTATTAAGTAAAACTGCTGCTGTCAATTCACCTTCATTGCCTTCAGTATTTGTGTCAGGCAATGACAAAACACATATGAATGTAGTGAAATGTACCAGCAATCCATTGATGGATCGACAACATTCCAGAACTGCTACTTACCCCAATCGGCCATTGCAAATTTTCAATGCAGAAAAGCTGAATTTTAGATGATATTGATGGTTTGAGAATTCAATAATTTTGTTTGTCCGTGTAGAAATCGCGAAATATATTAATATTTCCCTGTTTTGGACAGAGAATTGAATTGAAAGCAAAAAATGTGACAGACAAATCAAAACTATGACAAACGTGTGCAAGATCTTTTGTCATTTCTATTAAATTTTCTTTCCTTTTTGGATCTGCTATTTCAGGGTTGTATTTCACTAAATATTAGTTTTTTATTGAAAAATTTAACGATTAATTTAGCCCAAACGAAACAAAAATAATTACCGCCAAAACATAATTTTCCACAAGCAATAATCGCTTTTGAATTTTCATTACATTCAATATGTTTATTCTACAATTTTACTATATTCAATGTTTTTTTATTTAAGAGTCAGCAACTCTTTTTGGAAACAGCTGGAGTGCCTTTCTACGAAAGAAATCAAAGAAGAATCATGCAAACCGTAAAATCGAAAATAGAAATGAAATAAATTATTTTAGAAACAAAATTTAAAGTGTATAAAAAATAAGATAATTTAAAATACAAAATATCAATGTACATATAAAAACTCAATACTGAAACTTAGCTCCATTTAATAGAAATATCCATTTTTTTATATATTGATTAGGTGATAGAAAGTGTAGTTATTGAACAAAGAAATCATTGGTTGCACAAAAATAGGTGAGTGGGATGGATTTATGACTTCATTCCAGCAACAAAATATATATTTTTTCTACTTTAAGTGAAAAATGGCTAAGGTTATTTCGCAAGAAACCTTTGATGATGTGGTAAAGGAAAATATCGTTGACTTCTCCATGAGTCCTGATGAAGCAAAAGAAGAAACAATCAAGCAATTCGAAGCCCAGGTATATGCATATTTCCTCAACTGGGCAACTGTGCCACTATAAACAAAAAAATATTTTATTGAACTAAATATATGCAAATATTTATTCACTCAATATTTTTATATTAATAGGGAATTAATTTGGCGAACATCATTAAGGATTTAACAATAAATCCAGACACTGGCAAGCCTGTACTGAATGAAATAATTGATGAAATAAAAACTTATATAGGTCAAAAATCCACCGATACTAAGAAACTACTGGAAAACTTGTCTATCTTAGACACTGAATGCCAAAAGGTATTTTAAAATAGTTAATGTGGGTCTTTAAATAATTCGAATTTTGTCAGTCTATTTCCCATCGTGTACTCGCCGGAAAGAATAGTGCCCATGAAGCTCTTGTAACACTTCTAGAACAGGAACTGGTGAACCAAAACTCTTCTGAAAATGTGAAACCTAATTTATCCGTTTTAGAGGCCTGTTTAAAGTGCGCTAATAGTTTTACAAACAAACAGCCAGATATATTCGATGCAGAAGCCCTGGCCCTAATTTTGAAACTTTTATCCATCGAAGATGAAAATATAATAATACTTACGCTGCAATGGTTGCAAAAAGCAAGTATAATGCACGAAATCAATCGACAAAACATTGTCAATGCTGGAGTGGTGAAGAAGTTGAAGCCATTTGTGTCCAAGCAGAGCAGCCTAAAACTGATTCGAGAAGTTCTAGCTGTTCTGCGCTATCTTGTGCTGGACGATGATATTCGCGTAGAGTTTGGATGTGCACACGAACATGCGCGTCGCATTGCTAGCGAATACATTGTGGATTTGACAAAGTTATTGGGTGAATACAATGATACCAATATTTTGTCAGATTTGGTGTTGACAATCGGTGCCTTAGCGGTGCGTCAAGAATTTTGCACAACCATTGAGGATGCGGGTGGAATTAAATTCGTGTTTGATATCATGGTGAATATGAGCTTCATATCTAACAACATTATGATATTTTTAGCATATTTTCAGACCGCTAATCAAACATCTGTTCGTGTGAATCGTGAAGCATTTAAGCTACTACGTGCATTAGGCGGTAACGACACTGTGAAGGCGCATATTGTGCAACAAGGTGCAGCCCCGATTATTAAGCAAGTGCTAGAAACACATCTGGTGAGTGCTCTACCACATTTCGTCAAGCTTTGAGAGAAAAAAATTCTTATAAATCATTTATGTCTACAGTCAAATGAGAATGTAGTCTCTGGGGCATTGGCTTGTATTGCAACATTGACATTGCGTGTTAAAGACAATAGTGCAGCCTTCTTTGCTACCGGAATTGCAGAAACCATTGTAGAGGCTATTCGTATGCATCCTAAAAATAAGATAGTTCAAGTAAATTGAAACACTTTCATATCTTAGTTCAAAATATTGTGAAAAGCTCTCTTTCGAACAGCGCAACGGTGCTTGGGCCATTCGCAATATGGTGTCTCGTTCACGCGATCAGTGCGAAAGCTGGATTTCCTTTGGCGTGGAGGATCTATTAAATACAGCGCTAAGTTCGCACCCATCAATACAACAGGATGTAAAGGCGGCACTTCGCGATTTAGGATGTAAAGTAGAACTTCGCGAAGAATTCACTGGAGTTGCTGAAAAGAAAATTATTGGCATGTGAAAGGCTTTTATAAAAACGCGCGTATGCTGACAAAAAAGAAGCTGGTATTGCTCATGTTTATATCTTCAAAGCTTTAAAAGGAGCCTTTGTGTAAATTGAGCCCAGTATTTCCATTAATAATATACTACTATTTCACTTAGATCTTAATCGCAACATATACTCATTTCAATTTTTTTTTACACAACCATATTCATACTGACAAACGAAAAACTACATATGTATTAAATTAAAAAAAAAAATTAACTACCACAAATGATAATAAGACAATGGAGAGTTTTAATTGAAACGTATTCAAACGTAGCTGGTTGGATATATAATTATTTTTCTTTTTAATTCCTTTTATATAAAAAAACTTGAAAAAATTAGTAGAATAAAGTGTAAGAATTGATACTGATATGGATCATAGCAAGGAATGCAATAGATCGGTGGGGTTGCAAGCGCATTTTTAAATTGTCGCATCATGCCAAGTATCCCCGCAAGACGAAAAAAATGCAATCTGATAATATACAACGTTTTTTTTTTTTAATAATAAATATCTAAATTAAATACATGATAGGTACTAAATAGTTTTTTTAAATGCATGCCTACTTGCAGACATCATTTGTTTAACTTAAACTTGCGCAAGCCACCAGCTTTCAGACGACTATCTAAATTACTCCCTATTGGCCTTGGCATTGTGGGCGATACGGCTCGCGTACTGCTCGGTTCGAAATTCATGCCAAAGTGTTTAGCTGTTGACGAGGAAGAGCTAATTGCCAGCCGCGGCTTCTTCATGATGGAATACTATATTAATAACACTTTATGTCATACAATATTAAAATATTTGTTAGATTTATCTCGAACCTTTTCTGTGATATCACTTTGAGCTTTGCGTAGTATTCCCAAGCTGCTACCGATTCCGTAAGCGGCACTGTCTTTATCAGTCTTTCTCGGTGATATTTTTAATGTCGCTAATTTCGTGGTTGTAACACCCGTTCGCTCTGGCAGATTGTCTTGATTGCGTTTAAACAATGGCAGCAAGCCTATACTGCTGGACTTAATATTGAGATAAGGAGAATTTGAGTCTTCAATCTTCTTCAGGTTTTCCTTCTGCAAATTAAGAGGATAATAAAAAAATAATATTTCAAATGCGTACGGATTTATACGAACAATAGTAGGCGACAATGTTTGACGTTTGTCAGGCAATGGTATCGGCGCAGATTCTGTGCTTTGCCTGCGATGGTCTGGCATGAAACTTGTTGGCCCTTTGTTTTCAAGAACTTTTACCTGAAAAAGGATTAAGTATCAGATTTTGTTTTTAATATATTTACCCAATTATTTCGTACCTTCTCTTGCAGTTGATAGTTTTCACTTTCTAATTGTGAAATGCGCTCCTCAAAAGACCTGCGAATTTGTTTTGAATTTAAGTTTAATTAATATTTTAAAATACATTATATATTTATTTTACTTTTTAGTAGCCATTTCTTGCCGCAAATTGTCCTGCATAACTTTCATAGCCCGGCGCAAATCAGTTTTCTTTGTTTCACATGTGCGAAGTTCGCTGAAATGTGCGTAATGTAATAACAAGAGATAATCGATTAAATATTTGCTCTAAGACCATCCCAACACATGAATAATATTTCTGCTCTGCTACATACTAACCGCTTCAGTGCAGCTACCCAGGTGCACAGTCGCACAGGATCCTTTTCGACCTTGAGCATTTTTTCAGCTTCTGCCGTTGTTGCGGCGAGCACTGATTGTACTGACTCAATTGTTTTGATTTGTTGCTTTAGGCGTTCCACCTCTTTGCGTAAGTCGTCGGCCATCTTTGCTTCAGTCTTAAAGATTTTCAGCTGAAAACAAGCAACAAATTCTTGAAGGTAATTACAGGTGATATTTTTATAATTACATGTACCACGCACCTGTTCTGAATATGTAAGTATTACGAAATCGTTTTTCTTTATTCTTTGTTCCATTGCTTGAATTGTTTTCCTAATATACAATCATACTATTTGATTAATGAACATTTTTCTTTATATTAGAGTGTTTATTTCTTACGCTGCTTTAATTTGGCATTCCTTAAGCTCTTTAATTTGTTGTTCCGCTTTATTCAACTCTTTTTCTTTCATTTTTAATTGCAAACTAGCGTTGTCCACTTGCTCTTGCAGTGATCCCACGTCGATAGTGCTTACATCTAGATTAGCCAAGTTGAAATAAATGCGGAATATGTTACGATCTGTACACTTAGTTCGACACTGGGGGCATGATTTCGATCTGTTGTGGTAGGAAAATAAAATTCATTATAGTTGTATTTTGTAGTCGTACGTGTACTTACCGTTCCATCCACTGTTTTAAGCATGTTATGTGAAACATATGACCGCAGTTGGTTGCACGCACATCATCCGAGGCGACGAACAGCTCAGCACAAATAACACAATTTAAATTGAGCATTTCGACTTAAAATAATTCAAAGCATTCAACAAGCACTAATTTACTAATTATAACCAAAAAAAATGTATGGAATCAATTAGTTCATACATAAAATAATAAACAGCCAAAACAGTTACAGAGTTTCAGTTTCAATATTTTAGACACATTTTTCTTTCACCGCTTTCTTTTATTTACTGTTTTTGCCGCCAAATTCCTCCAAGTTGCTCAAGTGTCAAAATTCAGCTGATACCTCTCAGGGCATCCAGCTCTGTTCGGATATCAATATCTTATTTGAACTAGTGCTTGGACTGCAATTGTGCAATTGTAATTACCTCACATGTGCAGTAGTTTCGTATCGTATATTAAATGGTGTAGAAAACTTAAAGAATTTTCTATAAAATTGTTAAATACCAATGCTCACATAAAAATATTGGCAAAGATAATAGTTTCATCTGGCAATAATTATGACAGTTAGTTGTCAATAAATGTTGCCTCGGTATAAATACCTACAATTTTTAATTTTCCACGTATGTATGTATAATTCTTGCTATACCCTGAACAAGTTTGTTTCGTAGATTGCAACATCAAGTTTTTGAATTGTAACTGTTTTATTTGCGAAGGGTATTATAGCTTCAGTGCGTAGTTACGTTTTTTCTTGTTTTTTAATCTCAATTTGCAAAATTGTCAATTTTTCTATTCGACTTTCGGAGTCAAGGGAAGGGATAGACTAGAACAAAGCTGTTAATTATCATGAAGTCCGTAAGTTTGTACATACCAAACATACATATATATGTACATATGTTTCTGGCGTTACACATATTCTAACAGCCTTAAAGAATTCAAGTGGCCGACTTTATTGCCAAACGTGACTCAGCCCTAGGGCCTGTTATGGATTCCTAACATTAAGTTTGACTAAAAATTTGTTTAGTTGACTGCACGAAACTGTAAGAATTTTAAAATCATTTTGGGTTGGGAAACAGTTCCACATAGTTAAAACCCAAAAGTACAGAAATCTATAATTTTACTTACCTTTGAATCAGAGCAATTTTACTGCAACTGAAAACTCTTCAGACATTGCTTACCTTTCGGAACAACCAATAATAGACAGTCACTTGGACGGTAATAATGAGTCCGTTCCAGCTTTGCAGCAATCAGTGAAAAACGGTTGTTTGATTTTTTACAATAATTCTTTTATAATTTATTTTCTCGCTTTGGCGCGTTCACCATTTTGAAGTTTTCTTGCAGCACAGTACAATTTATTTATATTTCATATTGTATTTTAATTTCATTCGTCTATTTTTGTTGTAATTAATGCTAGTTACAATTATGTTTAAGTATAAGTATGGTTTACAGTCTGTGCGACATGTGTTGAACAATCATATTTATTAGTAACCTACTTACTTATGTATACATATGTATATAAGTAGGTATGTATGTACATATGTACATATATGTATGTATATGATTTAAATTTCTCTAAGGTTAGGAGTATCAGTGATAGAATGAGATTTGATATACTTTAGATATTTCGCTAGTGGCTTTGAAGGGTTATAATTTTTTTACAGAATCATGTGTATGTATGTACATATGTATATATATGTATAAATTACAAAAAAAGCATCAACGTTCGATAACCACTTAATGATAAGTGAATGAAACCTCTAATTTTTGAAATTTTTACTGGCGCACAATATAAATGGAAATCGCCTTGTAACTTAAGCTAAAAAGTCGTTTTTGCTAAAATCAGGTGCTTGCCGGAGGCTATTGGGGCTGAAGCCACCGGCAACTTAGTTTTAAAAATAACAAACAAAATCATTATATAATTTACTGTTATCTTAAAAATAATCATCAAATAAAATTATGGAAAAATAAGAAAAAATTAAATTCTCTGAAGACACACTTAACTGTCTTCTAGATGTGATTCTCATCAAGTGTATATCGAACATCGAAAATAATTATGAGTCCTAGGCTGTGTGTGTGCGTTATTTCGCAAACTGAACCAATGTTGAGAGCAATAGTTGACCGCTAACAGTTGAAGACTTCGTACGATTTGAGCAAAGTGTACAAAAGTGCCGTTAATTGGTTTCTGTGTTTGCGACAAATCGCAGAAAATAAGCCGGACTCAATTGCACCATCTTCATACAGCGCAACCGCTTGCCGGCTCACCCGCTACTGCTTCCACACTTCGTGGCAGGCGCAAGACCCGGACATACTTACATAAGTTCCCGGCTATTCCTACCGTGTCACCCTGGCAGACATTTCGATGCGACGCAACGCGACTTTTGAAGGCGCTCTCACTCGATATCGCGCCTCGGTCCTCGGTATATGTGTATCAAGCTATGCATGAACTTAACTTTAACTGTGGGGTTTTGAAATTGAGCTAATGTATTTTGATTTTCTGAATTTTCTTTGCATTCGCAGCGCAGCTTGTGGTCTGCACGCTGTCATGAGTATTTTTGCTTTTGATTGAACTGCATTATTTATTATTGGCACTGCTCCGAATGCCCAGCAGCGCCTTACTTAGATGCATGTATGTATGTATGTGTGTATGTGCAGTGGGTACGTGTTGTTGGAGCCATTCTCTAAGGGATATCTAACCTCAATTGTATTAAGAATGCATTTATAAATAGTTTAACTACATAAGAGAGTAATAAGAGTATGCTAATAAGTATGTACATATGTGTATGTTAAGCAATTTTCTTACATTTGTTTAACACATCTGCACGGTATTTATTATCAGTAGTAGTACCCATTTTCCCGAAAAATTACACTTTAGTAATTAACTAACGTTTGATTAATGCCATTAACTTTAGATTATTGTGTACATTTATGCAGATTTAGTCTGCGAGTTGCAGCCATATGCAAATATTTAAAGAAATCCATTTTTCGCGCATTTATTAAGGTTTGGGCCTTAACGCTATTTGCTTTTTATTCAATATCTAGCAATACAATTTATGTTTAACTCTTATAATTACTAGTATTTATGCTATTTTGCTAAGTGAGTTTGGCTTGGACTGTACAGAGGCAACACTTATTATTGTGTTTGCTTTACACTAACATTTCAGCTTAATTCTACAGTCAACAATTCATATAAATACCTACACACAGACATGCATTGCCATGTCTATGCATGCATAATACGTGTATATGTGTGTGTGTACGAGTATACAAATCTATGTAACTGCTTAGTAACTAGTATACAACTATTTATGAGTAGTATTGAACAAAATCACGTGTTTATGTGTGGGTGTGTCGGTGTGTATGTATATTTGAAGCATTCCTAATTGTTTTCGTTCTTAATTTGCATTATTCAAGTTCTCAGTTGTTGTTGTTGTTATCTTAAAAGTAGGTATGTGCCTTACATACACAATGTTAAACAAATTGTATGCAACACTTATATTTTAGAAAAACAGTTTCTTTACAATAACCTATTTACGATGCACTTCGTAAGTATTATATAACTTTTAATTAAGATAACTAGAGGGGTGTGATGATGAATGACCTATGCTTTCAGGTAGCTTGGCTGGAGCCTAACTACATGCTTTGTCCATTAGTCGTGGCACTCGGATTTACAGCGGGGAGAGTGCCAACCGTGGGAGCCATTTCTTGAGCTGAGATGTTGGAGTTTTAGTTTCAGTGCAATTTCATGTTGCCGGAATCTCCTCAACGCTTAGTTTTGCTTAAAATAGCACGATATGGTATGCGATTCTGTTATATTGCCCACAACTGTACATCGCTAATAATCAATGATTGGTGTTGCATCTTATACATTTCAGTCCAGAGGCTATTGACTTTACCACAAAAACTGTTTTTGGTTGCTGCCAAGAAATACCGCTGTGCTTCATGGTGGTTCTTCTGAAAATATAAGTAAAAAATTTAATAAAATGTGGACTTTTAATGAGTTTGAAGAAACAATACAATTATATAAAGATTATTTTTGGAAACACTACAAGTCTTTTTCGACCAAAGCCTTAAAATTTGCCTATTTATGGGTTATGGACCTTAGGCATTAGTCAAAATGGATCCATTGGAGAGATTAATATTCGCAATTAAATCATTAATAAAGATGTGTCTCAGATGTCCACTGGAGGGTACATAGCACCTGGTGTGCGGAACTTAATAATGCCGTTTTCCATAGACTTTTGTACTGACCCTTATTTAGCCAAGAAATATACACACTTTCCCAACGAATTGCTGACATAAAAGGCAATTCTCGTTATCTCTCATATATAATATTTAAATATTCAAGCGACTGCCGCACAGTAAACATATCGAGATAAATGAAAGAAATTAAAGAAAATATGGAAATCACTTATCGCATTAAATAATAATAGAAATTTGCATTGGGGCCCGCTCGTTCAAACGCTAGTACTTTTTTCTTATCAATTTGCGGAGAAAAGGCAAAGTTTTATCTGCATTTTATCACTGGCGCTGTCATCTTCACTCGGCTACTCATTATCATGGCCATTCTCATTTATATTTTATTTCATCGCATTTTCCTCGCTCATCCCGCAGCATTGCCAATATCGTCGCTCGTTCGCCCGCTTAGTGCTGCTGTCGTTGCTGCTGCTGCAAACTCAACCCACACCGGCGTTGCTGACCTGCGGACCCAACTTTCCCCAGCAGCATTTGACATTTTTCACAGCCATAAGAAAAGGCATATGGAGAGCATGAGCAGGAGCGGCAGCCAGTAAAGGAAGTATACTACACACACACCCACGAGCGAGTATATTGCGGAAAGGGCTCGGTAGGCGCGAAACGCAAAAAATTAAAGAAAATCTTTAAAAACGTATTGAGCGTAGTGTAGTCACCATTCTACACAAGAATGTGAAGTATGTGTGTAGGTTGGATGTGAAGCTTAGAACTTTTGGATTGATAAAACAAAAAAAAAAAAAAATAAACGGCACTGGCATTGAGAAGTGTTAACACAAAATTCCGGCTGATAGTACTTTATGTGACCTATTTTATTGTATTATAAGTTGGTAGTAAACACCGAATAAAGCAGGTCAAAAAGCACAATCACCAAAAGCTCTGTGATGAGTAAAGTAAGTGGATAAATTTTGTTATTTCAAGAGGGTCTAAATCACGGCACACGTGATCGAAACAAATAACCAACTCATACAGTATCTCTCGAAACTTAACAGTCTAGAAACCTGTTATTATACCGGGAGAGAAAAGTAAGTATTTCTGAGAAAAGTGACTGTAAAACCTCATAGTTTCAAATTTATGCCGATAATTATTTACTTTTCCGAAAGAAGAGCTTGGGGCTCTCTATAAATGCTCACAATGCTCAGAGTTTCAGTCACAAATGAGACCGCATGTCGAAGGCTAAAGTTATGGAGAATATTCTAACGATATTGATTATAGTTTCAGATGCGTTTTTCTGATTTACATTCTAAAACTACTAAGCCTTTTCCAGTTACAAAAGAAGGAAAAAGTTACGCAAAATACGAAAGCAACGGTCACCAAAGCTGACTGTCGCTCAAGAAACGCACACGGCTACTTTCCATCTCTGCATTCTTGCCACATTTCAATTGCAAAGGCATTTTGGTGTGCAGACCTGAAATTTTATTAATTTTATGCGCCCATTGGCGTTGAATGATGCAAGTAAACTGGATTTCCGCCTCACTTGGCAGAGTACTTCAGAGCCGGAAGTTTCGAAAAATGCACCCCTCGGCACTTCGTCGAGTTTTGAATCCTAATAATAGGCGTGTTAGGCGCCGAAATGGATTGCTTGGCTGCGGCAGCGGCAGCGGCAGCGACAGTTTGACGTATGCAAATTGATTGATTGACTGTCATTAGCGGCATTTGTTGTTGTTAGCAATGGGAGGCGCGTAGTGAGTTGCACAGCGTGCACAAAAGAATAATGTAAGGAAGAAATATGTACGTATGTTCGAAATTGCTTGGTTGATTGAAATATATTTAGTATTCGCACTTTATTCAGAGTTTATTTTTTATCTTCAAACAGAGAACCGAAAAAATTAAAACGAAAATAAGATCTTCAATATTTCCCATATAATTTTAGTTGTGATTGAAGGCTGTCCATTGCTCATAGACAGGGTGCAGTACTCATTCGCGGAAACCAATTAGAAAGAAAGAGCACATATTTAAAGAAGCCATTTTAAGATTTCTTCAGTTCTTTCAATATATCTTTACCTTAAAATATTCCGCACATTTGCTGCTTTGGTGTTTAATTTTGTCTGCAACCGAAATCGGTTTCATCGTCCATTGTCAGTTTTTCATGTAATTTCGATTTCTAATTTGTGAGCTTTCTTTCATGGTGGCGAATTCGTAACCAGATTATTGTAGGGCGAGCTTTGCGGCACACAATCAGCCAACAGTAGTCAACACTTCTCCGGGCAATAGCAAGATGGCCTGCCGTAACTGTCCCAAGCGATATCACTTTTTTGTTAACAAAGCTTCCGCAATTGCTTTCGCAAAATAGTTGTTTGTTGACAAAAGGGACATGAAAAAGAACTGTTTAAGGAGTGTAGCTGAGGATACGCAAATGCAATCAATTTGCTCCAGTGATTCTGCCAACAACAATTACGTAAAGATCTCTGCGGCAAGCAGTGCTTTTCGGTTTGCTTCGCCTCTTGTTTTTCTGCATTTTTGTGTTTTGTTTTCGTTTTTTGCAAAATTTTACTCATTTGTCTTTGTTTATGTTTGGTGGGGTTTGGCAAGATGTTGCGTATACGCAATGTTGGTTCTAATGAGTTTGTATACCAGAGCATTTATACCGTACACTATTCTTGTTGGTGGGTATGAATATTGTTTTTGAGTTTTTAAGCTGCTACATGCGTCTAAATCTTTGTATATACATGAATTTATAGTATATATAAATCCACAAACAAATTTCAATGTGCAGGAGCGGGAATTGCAGTGATAGCCATGCCATGCTGCGATTTTGGCGTACTACACTTTTGGATGGGGTTTGAAATGTTTGAATTTGAAGATTTGCTGCGGTTCAATGCAAATTACAGACCCAGAGTGCAGTGTTTTCTAGCATGTTAGACGCTTTTTGCTGCTAATATAAATTTTTTGTTGTACTGCACTTGCTTCGCCTTTCGGATTGGCTTATGTCAGAAGTCACATTTCCTGCGACATTTTATAACAAATCCCTTTGTATTGAAGTGTACATTCTAGAAATAGCCAGTTCAGATTGCAATAGATTTTTAATAGTGCCTGAACAAGAAATAAAAGTGTGGCCGGTATTTCTTATATCCAAAAAAATAGTGATTTATAGGATGGGGTTTGTAGGAGACAAAGAAATGGTCTTACATATGTATGTAAACCAATCAGTCAGCAAGCTGAAATGCCGAATACTCCATTAAGAAAAGAAGCATCTTAGTTGAACTGTGGCACCCCAGACTAGCTTTCAAAAGTCGAGACATGTGCTTAAGTTGGCGATAGTGAAGAGCAACAACAACTTCCCAACTAATTTATACATAATTCATGTTCATATTGATTCTGACCTAAAAGTAAGACTTATTTATTAGTATTTTCCAATTCACATCATTACTTTGAGTTTATCATTCTGGCCTAACCTGCAAATGTGTGCAGAATATGATAGAATGATCATTTCAACAAATTAAAAATAATTAAGCTCTTTGACTTACTGTGTGTTAACTGTTCAGACGCCAGCTGGCTCGCTGTTGCTTAAATCTTTCCACTGCGATAATGTACCGGACGATGACCGCCGAAGAGTATGCGTTTGAACGCCTGACGGAACTCCGGACTGAATATCGTGTAAATGACGGGATTCAGCGTTGAGTTGAAGTAGCCGAGCCAAAGGAATACCGACGCAAGCCCATCGTTAATCTCGCAAGTCTCACACAGCGGCAATAGCAGTGCCATTACAAAGAATGGCAGCCAACAGATAACGAAGGCACCGGTGATGATAGCCAATGTTTTGGCCGCTTTTCGCTCACGTTTAGCTTCCAACGTCTCCTTGCGTTTTGTCACCTTATGTACGGGATTGGCTATGCTGGATAATGGCTGCGGGTGCTTCAGCTTGGGTGTGGGCGTCAGTTGGCAGGAGGATGTGGCAGCCAGGGGCGTCGCTGCGGGCGCCAGTGGATGCAGATGTTCGTCACCACCGCTACTTGCGGTGATGGCGGTTGTTGGTGTTTGTGGCGACAGCGCCGATATGGAAGTGATTGTGGTGGCGTTGGAGGCACATGCAGCCGGCGGTGCTGTCTTGCTGCCGACTGACGGGGTCGCGGTGTCAGCATGCTGTTGCACTTGCTGCAACTGCTGCTGGAGCTGAGGATCCTCTAGTACCTCCGCAGTGCCGTTGGCAGCCGTGGCTGCGGGTGTGCCGCCATTTATCGCAGCGTGTGTAGAGCTTATGCCGTTGCTGTCGTTCGGGGCTACTATACATACTTTAGTCGTTGATGTTGTTGTTGTTGCCGTTGTGCTAGGCAGCTTATTGTTTTCTAAAGTTGTTGTCGTTATCGTCGCTTCCGAAATTGCCGCCGTGGTTATTGTATTTATATTGCTACTACTGTCTTTATGTTGTTGTTGCTGCTGTTGTACTGTTGAGGTTGATTTGGATGCTGTATGTTGTTGATTAGCTAACGCTACCAGGTGGGATACAGTCGATATTTGGCTTGTCGAAGTGGTCGCAATCTAAAGTAGAGTGAGAGCAGAATGGATTGTGAACGTTAGACAAAAAATTTGTTTCCTATATACATTCAAGTGCACGAGGAAAAAACTTAATCCTTTCAATTGTGAATATAATAGTGCATGGAAGAAAATAAATTTCAATTTTCAATGAAATTCTCAAAAATAGTTTTGAAAACAATGCGGTAAACTATTTCTGTGGTCTAGTTTCGAACAAAGCTTAATTTTAATATGATAATGTTGGTAACTCTACCATTTTGTGAAATTAATGGCAATCATAAATAAAGGGTGATCCATTTTGAGGTTCCCTACAGTTCTAAAGAAAATACACAGAAACTTCAATTTTAATTGAGACCGTATATTATCACTGGAAAAGAACATTCTTTGGTCTATATTTTTTGATGATTGTCTCCTTCAAATGTTGGCCGCGGCTACGTCTCAGATTGTCCATTCGTTGAGTCCAATTTTTGATGACTCGTTCGAGCATTTCCACAGTTAACTGGCCAACAAGACGTGTGATGGTTGGCTCCAAGGCCTGAATCAAAGCAGGATTGTCCGCATAGACTTGAGACTTTACATATCTTCACAGTAAAAAGTCTAAAGATGTGGCACCTCACCATCTTGGTGGCCAATCGACCGGCTCAAAACGTGAAATTATCTGCTTACCAAAGTGTTCTCTTAATAAATCCATTGATTGAAGCGATGTGTTGGAAGTAGCATCGTTTTGTTGAAGCCAAATGTCACCGAGATCGCGAGCTTCAATTAAAGGCATCAACTAGTCGGTTTTCATGGGCGCGATTGACGGTTACGTTCTCACCGGCGTCATGTGTGAAGTAATATGGACCGATGATTCTGCCGGCTTAAAAACCATACCAAACTTTTGTTTTTTCTAGATGAAATGACAGCTCTTGCATCCTTACGAATTGCTCTTCGTCCCAAATATGGCAATTTTGCTTGCTTACATTCCCATTGAGCCGGCTTCATCGCTGAAGAAAGTTTGGCTCGAAAATGTTGGATCTTCTTGGAACTTGTCAAGAGCCCATAGAGCGAAGCGATGTCGCTTGGGAAGTTCTTGTGGCTTCAGTTCTTGCGCCAAGTCATTCCATACGCCAGTCCGAGTTGCTGCGAACGGCTCTGAATCGACTCTCTACGGCCTTCGTGTACACTCTTAGCTACGGCTGCTATACTTTCTTCACTGCGATATGGACGTGGACTATTTGGTCGCATATTATCCGATAATGAATGCTGAGTTTCAAAATGGGTGATGGTGTTGCGAATAGTACGCTCAGTAGGCCGAGCCAAGCGTGCGAAATACATGCTTTACAGAACGTGAATTTTCGTAATAAATCTGTAAACGTTGTTCAGGTGTAATCTTTCCATGAAGAAATGCCAAACAATACTGAACAAAAATAAGATGACAGTTTGACACGACTCACGCGTGATCTATCAAAAGAGGCTATTGATAAAAGTACCTCTATTTGGATCACCCGTTACAAGTACTTGGTGTTAGTATTTAACACCGAAATAACCACATCGTTTCTCAGCCAAAGTAAGGGTATGATTGTTGTAATCAGAGGTATTAGCCTCAGTTAAGGAAGCTCTCATCTTTTCTTTTTCATAACATACATACGTAAGAACAGGTAAAACTTTTTAAATACTTTTGCACTACTCCCTAAAGTGTTGCTTCAAGGTGTGCGAGCCGAAGTCCTGCAGCCCATTCACAGTCAGAGTTGGTCGCACAAATCAAACAAACTGCACTCATAAATTTTAGAAATCAGTCCATCTTAAGAAACTCAATCAGCTCGTGCATGAATTATGGAACTTATCTTTACAGGTTAAAATTTTATGACTCCTCAGATAAAAACCACATCGTAATAAGCACACACACACAGCTGCTCATAAATTAATAATAATTAAGAGCATTTCACTCACAATTAGCAAGAGTGTTTCCTTGAACTGGCAAAGAACGTTGTCAACTATTGAAGGTGAGGAGTTTCTAGCTGAGGTGTCTCCAAAAGAGTAATTTTTGAATCTCTGTGATTAAGTAATTTTTAAAAAGTAGATGAAGGACAATGTCACTGCAGGCCGTTGGCGTATGCTAGTAAAGAAATATCACAAAATGAACAAATACCGTTAACCAATTGAAATTATAAATGGATATGGGCGCTCACTTCATAACCTAAACTAAGCCAGCGATCGAAAGAAAAATTAAAAATTTCGTAATCTAATCTCAAACCTAAAGCTTATATAGCGTAAGTCTGAAGTTGGGTATTTATATTATTAATATTGCTTTCTTCTAGAAATGGGTCGCCGTTTCTCTTTCTTGATTGCAATTTGTTTGCTTCATCTTCCTCAGTCCATCTATGCACGGCACCCGAATAAATAAGTTTATAATTCCATGCTCCGAGGGGAGCTTCCCCACACCGTGCGCGCCTCTTCCAATCAAACATTGCGCTTTTGTATCTTACGCTCAATTTAATCAAATTAATGTTGTATTTCAGTAAATTCATTTCATTTTATTTCCATTTTTATTTGCGGAAACCAACGTGTACGCGCCTTCGCAAACACACACTCCAGTGCGTGCTAGTACGTGTGTTTGTGGGTGTCATTTGACGACGAAATTGGCATTGCTGTGCCAGCAACGTCTGTGGCACGAGCTCAGCGCCAATTCCGCTATTCCGTTTTTACGTTATTTTCAGCGCTGTTATTGTTGTGGTTGTTGTTGTTGATCGCCGTTCAAGTGTTATCGATATTATTGCGGGTTTACGAGGTGTGCGTTGCGCGCCTTCGCCGTCAGTTAGCGGAGCAGATTTTTACAACAAGTATTCTTAATATAAATTTTCATCACGGCCATCAATGACACTTTTATGGGGCGCCGCGGTTCGCAGGAATATTGTATGCATAACGGCACATGATTACCACAAAAGTTTGAGGTTATGAGCGATGAGTATCCCAACATCGGCTAGGTCAGAGCTCCAAAAAACAAGTGTTTTATTTTAATGCCACCCGAAAATATAAATATAAAAAATATTGCAATAGTGAACTTTTCCAGTGGCGCAAGTATTCGTATATTCGTGAAATAAATGTACATTTTGTTTGAAGGGTCGCGCTGTCCGCTATCAATAACCCGGAACGAGAGGCTGCAGTGGGATTTCGCGCTGTTTTTTTTTGTTTTTATGTTTTTTAATATTGACTCTGTTAACTTTTGCTGTCGCTATATGCCAGCAAAGCGGCACAGTTTCCTTTGGCGATATTAAATATGCCTTGGCGTATACGTTACCCACACGCAGGCACCAGCTCAGTGGCGTTCACTTACTCTCCGCTCATTACTTTTTCACGCTGTCCGCTTTCACATCGCGAGTTATCATTATATACAGCATACAATGCGCATTACATAAGATAATAATAAGGTGGGGATTATGCACTCTTGCAAATCTTATACTAATTCGAGTAAATATGTGACTGCCGCCTGCTGTCAGTGCTTATGTAAATGTGTGTGTGCGTATTTATGTTTAATTTAGTGCAAGGGCGCTTTTTCGGCACATATTTGAGGCGGTCTGGCGTAAAATTAATTTAATATGCACGCTTATCCACATTTCCTTAGTGGAAGGTACATTTACTTGTTCGATTTTCGACATGGCGAGCGCATGTTTAAAATTTACTGTGAAATTATCCAAAAAGAGAACAGTTCTTACACAAAACATACATACGTTTAATCACTGCTCAAATGTACATAGATCAGAGTTCAACGAAGGTTTTGGGTGCATGGAATGCGTTGGTGTGGTCCAACACAGTCGCAATTTATGTTAGTTGAAACTTTAATATCAAGTGAGACATGACGACAGCTCCTTTTTGTGAGCTCAGCTACCTTTGCTTGCTTCCACCGGCTTTAATATTTCACTCAATTTAACTGCAATCCATATATCTGTGTGCAAAATGTGACCCCAACTTTATGCTTGGCCTTACAATTTGATTTCGGTTGTTTATTGAAATGTCATAATATATTTATCCGCCCATACCTTTATTTTTCCATCCTCTGCCAATTTGTGAGGCAAACCGCAGCGCATAAAAAATATCAAATAAAATGCTAAAGTGAATTAGTGCGCATGTAGATGTGGGGGGCGAGCAACGCGGCAGTTTTTCCAACAGTTTGCCATGAGTCCATCGCTGGTCCGTTGTCTGGCTCTGGTGCGTTGGCAGAAACCTTGCCAAGGCAAATATTTGTTCTGTGTCGAATGTTGATTGTGAAAAATTGTGCGCTGCTTGAACAGCAGGCTTCCTAATAAATACATATTTACTTCAAACCGCACATGGAGATTTGCGCAAACAATGACAGACAATTGAAGGTCATTTATCTGTTTTCCGAATTGTGACCAACGCATTTAGGTGTAGACAAATTATCGAAATAAGACCCGGTTGCGTTTGACGTTCACGCCGAACTCGATGAAATGAGAAGTGGCGGCTGAGAGAATTACTTTGGGATTGGGATGGACTCAACAGGCTGACGTTAGATATTAGTTATAAGAAACGGGGCTCAATGCACCGTCAATGATACTTATCAACTTCACACACTTCACTTCTAGAGAAAATAAGTATTCTTTTTTCAATTCAAGGTAATTTGGTTAAATAATTGCTAGAATTAATCACCTTTCATTCCAAGGCAGCTGAAAGCTTAAAGATTATTATTTAATTATTATCCAATAAATGGATGCCTCTGTCACGGTTAATAGAATAAGCTTAAAACAAAAGCTACTTAATTCAAGCCCAGGATGACTCTGACCAAGAACCATAGCTGCAGATGAAGTTGAAGTTGTCAATGGGAAGCGGATTAGTTTATCCTTCAGCGAATGAGAGACAACAAAAGTCGTTGTTGTCAGCTCTAAATGTCCGTCGGACATACGTTGAGAGCATTTCTATATAAATTTCACTCATCTCAGTACTCAGTACATAACTGTGTGAGAAACTCACAAGAAAACTTACTAGACGTAATGTGTGGTGATTCCGCTCCGCCCGCTCCTACTTTTCAGTAGATCTGAATCTGGCAATAGCTGAATTGCGCAAGAAGGCGGAAAGTTTAATAAAAATAAATCTCAACTGACACTATATTTAATGAGTGATAATTGCAAATTTTTGTACCGTACGAGTAAAGCGATTATAAAGTTAGTGTGAATTCATGGCGCCTAATGCCAAAATTAATATATAGTACACATGTACTCGTATCAGCATAAGTATCTTCTGCTTGCTAATTCATGAGTTTTGTGCGTTCTCTCTGGCCAACTATGTAAGATCCTTCGAGGTCAGTTTGCATGAAGTTAAAAATTACAGCGTGCGAAGCTTAAAAGTTAACCAAACCATGAAGTTCAGCAGTGCATTGCTCGGGACGCTGGCCGAGTTACCAAAGCCACTAAACTACTAAGAAAATCGAGGCGACTTTCAAAGTTCAAGTGTAAACAACAAATTAAGGGATTCGAAATTGATGCCTTGAATAAATTTTACTGTCATCCGTTCAAATTTATTGACTTTGCGGAACATTTACTTGGCTTTTGGAGCTGCACAAATACAAGAAGTGATATGAGTGTTTAAATTCGAGATTAGTTTGGGCTAGTTGACTGACTTGGAAAAAGAATTAGGTGCTTATATGTAGCAGACATGTAGTTAGTGCAGCATTTACTTATTTCGGGCTATATGTGTATATGTGTGCATATGGGAAAATAAAAAAAGTGCTAATTTCTTACTAAATGCCGTACACAACCTTTTTTAAATTGTTAAGGATTGTTATAATCAGATCAAGAATCGCAACACCTTCCTCCGCCTATATTTTCCAATAACTTTTCTAAAAAGATTTTGACCTAATGCTAGTCAATATTGTGCAATCCCGCAAACATAGAAGTAAACAAAAGTTATTACTGCTTCTTGAGCTTTCTGCGAGTTTCTTTAAATTTATTTATTTTTTCAGTTTGTCTCAAAATCTATTTGATGCCTGCAAACAATTTCTATATTTTTTTTAATTGGCGTGCAAAGTTTACGTAGCTTCACAAATTGCAGTCGTAAATCCCTTAGGCAAATTTATTATTTAGTGCCGGAACTGGGTCTGTCTTTAAATGTTTGTTTGTGACTGAAATTCGCTTGACATTACGCCAATTATCCCAAAACGGCCCTTTGTCTCGTGCTGAAAATTTGTATTTGTGCGTGGCTTATTGCCACACGCAGGGATGAGCTGGCATTCAGGTGCACACAGAGGGAGCGTTCAACATAACCTTAAATTTGTTATCCGTACTCACCTCTTCGGGATTATTGCTAAACATCGTGGTCGACTCGACGCCCGCACGACTCTTACTGTCCACATTACTGCTGCTGAACTCGGTGTCCTCCACGGTGTTCACCGTGTTCGTTGAGTTGCCTTCGACCAGTCCGAGCGTTGTTTGGCCGACGGCGGTGCTGGCGTGAGCTGCCCCGAATTTGCCGATACGCAATCGAAGACGGTTGCGCTTCTTCTGCACAGCCAAGTCGGGCTGAAATGAGATGGCAAACACAAATATTATAGACTGAGCAGTGAGCAAATGTATGTACGGTATGTAAAGAAAGCAAAAATCGAGAAAAGTGAAAGGAAACAATAACCAGAAAATCAGGTAAGTGGTTAAGTAACAGAAAAGTGAAAGCAAAGGGCATTAAGCTCACTGAGAGCTCAAGGCAACATCAATGGTCATATGCACTTTTATGTGACATATGTATTCGTTTACACAGCTCTGCGTGTATGTGTGTGTGTGTGAGTGTGTGCAAATATGTCCAGAAAGGATCGTAAAATCGTTGAGGAAATGAGAGCCAATCTGGCAACAAATTGATAAGAAATTCAGTCAGCAGAACACGGTGGACAAATAGTGATGAAAAGTATAACAACACATTCGAGCTCAAGTTTATGCGCTGCCACACATCCTTTCAGAGCCCTTGGGCGCTCCACACTTCATTGCTTGTCCACTTGTGCTGCAGGTAAGTGCCTTCATCCTTCTCCACTCAGGCGAAAAGTGGAAGACCACCACCGAAGCGATTGGCCGCATAGCTTTTGGTCTCGTAAACACAAACGGTTAGCATTTGGCTTCGTTGCTGCTGCTGCTTAAAAATTTAAATTGGTTTCAAGTTGCCCTCTTTATGGCTAAATAATCCGCAATTTGCGAGAAAATGAAATTTCACATTTTGGCATTTTCGTTACTTGCTCCACATCCACCTCCACCTCCACCTTTTACTCCATCGAGGTAAAATACCTCTCCTCAAAGTCCAACGTGACTTACACTGCATGCCTGCGTACATATGTGTTGGTGTGTCTCCAGCGTGTTCACACAAACACACAGTGCTGAACATAGTGGATGTGAGAATTGAAGCTAATCCTGCTGTGTGGAAGCTCATGCATCCGCTCGGTGTTAAGCAGTTACAAAGGCGTCGGTCCGATTGTAGTGGATAGTGAACGCACAGATAGGAGCACGAGTTCGCTGCTTCTTGGCGCATATAAATATTTATATTTTAAACACACAAAGTGGACACAAATGGGGTTCGATGGAAGTAATTGGCAAGCTGATTTTCTTTTGTGTGTTCAATCTTGACTTTGTTCAACATATATGCGTAAGTATGTATGTGTGTTAATTCACAAAATTTGTCGACAATAAATTCTGGTTTTAGGGGTTTCCCTAGGCACTTAAAAGGTAGCTGAATGGTTCCGGAATACACGAACTAATAAAGTTCAATGTCAGCACGCTTTTTATGCTAGGTGGAATGGAGCCGGAATAATCCTAGTGTGATCGAGGAAGTGTAGTGCTTTTCGATTTAGCTCAAAAATATAGTAGAGTTTAAATCAATCAAGTGGAACTGTGAGTTGTTCATTTCTCCCAAAACGTGGCTAACGACTAATGTTTTATTTTGCCGACGACTGCCATGAGATTGGGCCAAGTGGCGCACTACTTAACTTAGACCGATTATTAGCGTTTTGATATGTACATTCTGAAGAGAAACCAAATCAACAAAAACCAGAAGACTGGCTGGCAGCTGTTTCAGTAGCGAATAGATCAAGCGTCTGTAAAATTCTTTCAAAGAAATTGAGAATTTTATGAGAGGATAAAATAAGAGAGTGATGTTGAGGAATCCATAGCAGTTGTTGCTTGATTAACGCTGAAATTTTGAATACACACACATATGTACATTCACATGGCTAAAGAAATCAAATAGTAAATGCCCCAATGTATGCTAGTATTAAATGTAGTTATGCCCCAAGCTTTAATAAAAGTGTGCAAAACAGGAAAAACTAAAAAAAGCCCACTGGCCAAACTCTTACCTCCCATTTTGGATGAAACAACAAAACGCCTCGCTCCTAACACAATATTTTCTTCGAATATATGTAATAAAAAGAGAAAAAGCAGTGATAGTAAACCTACTCGCTGTGGCTTACTGAAAATGGGAAACAGGCAATTGAGTAAATTGGTAAGTGAGTGAGCAAAGCAAGCTTGGTTGACCCTTTTCGAGTTGTGGCTCACCAAAATGCGGTACAGACGAGTGGTTACTTGTGTTAGTTGATTTGCTTGATTGGATACAGAGTAGGCGTTGAATTTCATTTGCTTGGGATTAGTTGGCGCACAAGTTCACTCTTGACGTTTTGAAACAGTTAAGTAGGCGAGTAGCATGTTGGGCACTGTGTCGAACTTAAATAAGGGAAATTTGTGGCGAATACGAGAAAGGTTTGAAAGATACTTTCAAGTATTGCCATACGAAGAGTAACAAAAATTTTGGCATATTATAACATCAACATCTGTTGGAGTCAAAGCTTCTTCTTTGATTGATATCGAACTCTGTCACTTCCTTACTACCACAACAGAAGATCACGAATAGAAATGTTTCTAATAATATGGTGATCGATCGTTATGAAGATAGTCGCCAATAAACTTCAAAAGGCCTGTTAATTACCATTAATTCGTCTCGACTCAGCACAGTTGCGTAATAATATCGGTGCAACAACTAGCATGTCGTGTGCGGCACTAGAAATTTAATGAATGTTTCAGCACATTAACAATGTTGCTGTTGATACTTAACACAATTGTAAAAATTAAGTGCTACAAAAGCACAAACATGCTCACCAACTCGACTACAGCAGCAGTGGTGAAGTGGGCGCGTGTGTGTCTGTGTCCCATTTTAAGTGCTCAACTAGGCGTACGCGGCGTATGAGCAACCCAAATGACGCCGCCAGCACAGAGCAACCGCATTTTAATCCAGCAATTTAAGCAATTAGACAGTTGATGTGTTTAATTAGTATTATACACACAATGACATTTCAAAGTAGACACACAACATTTTTGGCCTCAACTTTTGACAACAATTTGGGATTTGCTGCTACTTTTTTACCCAATTAAAATCGCGTACAGCTCGGCTCGAGCGGTGACTAAAAAGACCAAAGCAAAAATGTCGAGAAAAAAAACTTAAAAGCTACAATGAGCTCATTAGCTTGCCTTATCATTAACAGTTTTTCGCTTGCCTTGTGTTGTGTGCGCTGGTTCTTCATTCGGCTTTTGAGCGCTTTCAAAGCATCAGCGTGATTTCATGAAAATTTTGGTACGCTATGCGACGCTGCTTGACGCTGTTGTTACTTACTTGTATGAGACGTTGGTGGGCGGAGCGACTGCTGGCGCACGCACCGGTGCGCACACCCGCCCACATGCGAACGTGTTTATTCTAAGCTCGAAGCCATTGAAAAACGGCTTGTCATAGTTGCCTAACTCCAAACCACTCACTCAGCCTCCCACACATGCTATACACTCGCATGTACATACATATATGTGAGTACATGTGTACGTGTATATTTGTGGCTTTTATTCGATGATTGCTGGCTTTCATTTATGTACCGACATGTGATTTATCGCATAAAACTCGGCAGATGCAGGCGGATTTGTAGCGGCTGTATTAATTTATGCAAGAAATGAGTTGGGCAGTGTACATGTATGCGTACGCGTATGCGTGTGTGCGTGTTCTGTGGCACAAGCGCGCGCTAGAACCCGTTCTGTGCTAATTCGGGCTTTTGACTGACTGTAAAGATTTGTTTTGCTGACAGCCGCAAAATGCTCGCTTCAATGGCTGAGTGGCTGAGTGGTTGAAGTTGAATTGTCGATGACAGCGTATTTGAATGGACGAATAAATGGCTCGCTTGGATTGATTGTTCTAGGTTAGAAGAGTTGAGAATGTTTCATTTGTAATTGAGGCTTTCGTATACTTTTGTTAGCCAACAACAATGCTGGTGGAAAATCAAGGATTCGCCCCATTTCGCATTAGTAGCCTCAATGATTTTCCAAGCAGCAAGCTCTAAGTAAATGAACCGCAAATGAAAGGGTTTACAAATGGCAAGATTCGCTTAAAACGTCATACATATGTATAATATTATTCTTGATTTGCTGCAAACGTATTGTTTTGTGATTGTGAAAGGTTCTATTGGCATTCGGTTATTCATTACTCGCAGCATACAGCACACACCAGAGCACAGGTGAGTGGAATGTGTGTGTATGTGTATTACTTCTAAAATTTACAGAAAAAGTCAGATTTAATTTAATAGAAACGTGCTTTCTACGGCTGTTGTGCCCCAGAAGGTCCAAGTAATTCGAACGCTTTCCAGCATAAACAGTAGTGTTGAGGTATTTTAAACTTTGGTATACATTGTCACTAAAATGGCTTTAAAAATGATTGAAATTCTGTTTTGTTTTTTATTCGTTTTTGAATAAATTTGTGACCTCTTTCTGCAACCCACTGAGATTTGAAAATGAAAAGTAGTATGCAACCGAAGCGGAAATATAAGAAATGTCTGCAGAGGCACCAGAACAATTCCATTTCTGAAATGGTAGACCGTCGTTTTCTCCCTTCTCCCCCTACTCATGAAAACTAAGGGGAGCTAGGACAAATTCCACGAACTTATTTGTCAACCCGACATAAATTAAGATAACGCTCTTTAAATTGGTGGGGCATACCAGCTATCGGGAAAAATAAATTTTCAGTTATATTAAATCACCAGCGAATAAAACGAAATCGCATCTATTTCCAAATTTAGAATATTTGGTTTCCAGTAAATATTATTGTTTGCCGAAAATGTTTATTGCCTTTAACAAATGCTTAAAACAAGACATACAAATGCATGAGATTGGGTTTCAGTTGTACATACATACCTACATATGCATGTGTGCTTAACTGTTCATGCTTACACGTTAATGAATGTGTGTGCAAAGCATAACAATACGACACCTGCGTTAATTAATGCCACAAACAGTGTAAACTTTTTCAAGTTCGTTTTATGTTTTCGTTGGAACAACATGCAGCGCTCTTATTTGCCTATGAAAACAAAAGGACCTTGTGAGGCAAACAAATTAATTTTTAGCTTTAAAAGCTTGAAAATGTACTACAAGCAGAAATCGAAGCGGCAGGAACCGCTCTGAGGAAGCTCAAGCGGAAATGAAACCATGCCGAGCCTAAAGAGCATTCCGATTTCAATTTTGCTCCAAACAGGCCGGTTGAATTCCATTTCATTTGGTGAACAACGATTTAATGCCCAAAGAGCGAGTAATTAATTTGTTTGTAATATGAAACATCTTTCGCACTTCGAGATCCATTAACGTGTGTTCAAGTGCGTGTTTTTGTCGCACATAATAACATAAGTACATATCCATATACATACATATGTGTGTCCATGTCGCGTGCAAACTGCGAGGCAAGCAATTATGCCCCAACTCTCGAGTGTAGAGTTATGACACAATGACTATCGCATAATTCCCTGCAATGCCGCATCGCCTAAAAGCATATGGCACTCATCTACATAGAAGGGGAGGAGGGGCAAGAGAACGGAGTACGCGTGGCAGCACATGCATGGAGACGTGCTTGGGCGGCAGTATTGAAGGACACTTAAGCAGCGCAATCATATGCCAACAAACATAAGTGGTCAGCTTAGGCAACAGAAGTCCTCAGTTGGTGTCTAATATGGCACATAAGCACCAGGGCTGGGACGGCGAACGAAAATCACTTTATTGGCGCTATCAAGTTACATTAAATGCTTGCTTTTTCCTCAGTTAGTTGTTTTGTTTTTCCGAAAGAAATGTATGGCAAAGTAAGCAGAAATATTTGTGCATTTCAGCCGCTATTGACCGATAGGGAGAGCGAAGGACATTACGTAAACCTTGTAACCATGCTAGTTTCTGAGTGACCATCCATAAGAGAATCAGTACGAATCCATAGCATGCGATCTCGGTCAAAGTACACTGATAACGAGGCTCTTAGAAGCAGAAATTTTAAAGCCTTCGTGAGCCGAATACACAAAGTTAATAACAATCATTGAAAAAATTGGATTTCACACCAACTTCCCATATAAATTATAAAAAAATTGCGCATAGCAAGCGATGGGCTGGGGCGAAATTCAACGGCTCAGCGTTGTGGTCATTAATTATGTGCTATTGCTAAGAGGATTTTCAATTTAAATTCAGCCAATTAACTTCACCGCTCGACCGTAAAATTAAACAGCTGTTGCGCGTTCCTCACTCACACATTTCGGTTGGCTGTCTGCTACTAGTTCATGCTTTCATCAAATGGCCATCGGTTTTATGGCACACGAACAAATAATTTTTATACCAGAGAACAATTTTTTGATATGCGAAAGAAATTTCGACTAATGATGAGAAAAAGGTGGAAGAATATAAGATTTAATTTTTGCTTCGGGTATCCTACAAAAAGTTCCTTTGAAGAGTTAGAAAAATTAGTGTACGACCTCGCCTTCTGAGAATTATAATGCATCTTATCAATCTAAGAGACTCTTTTGTTTTTAAAAGTTATACATTTCCTGAAGACGCAAAACGTAATAAAACCCTTGAAGTTATGCTTTGCCAGCTGAGAGTCTAAATTTCCGATTGCGCTCGAACTTAGTCCTGCCCTTCTAGTTGTTTAATGTTTAATAACCAGCGAAGCCGGTTAATGATATTGCTTGGCTATTATTTAGTACATTGTAGAATAATGAAATGCGCAACGGAATTATGAAGAAACCAAAAAAGTAATATTCAAGGAAAATTTATATTCTGACTTGTTGTAACGCAGAGGATGCCTGTGCTTAGTGCAGCAGAGGTGGTGAGTCAGACTACCAGTGAATATAATGCTTGCACTTCATGAAAGTGAAGAAAGGTCAATAAAAAGCGGATTACGGTAGCGATGATGAAGGTGCGCCTTATTCACTTTCTTATTCGTCCTTAATCTGTTATTTTTAACTCCAAGAAATGCCAAGCAAAAAAAAAAAAGCAGCAAATGCTTTGTTAAACCACAACAACAGAGTTGAATTTGAGTTTTGCTTTTATTTTTCGGCTTTTGTAATTATATTCCTTTAAGGTGATGAAAACTAATGAAAATTCGCAAGCATAAAATAGCGAGAAAAGCGCTTGCTTCAGCAAAATAATATAAACAAATCAAAATTAAAAGGCTTAAAGCCTTTTAGGCAGAGCAAAACGAACCTTAAATTGATTGCGATAAAAATAACTAAATGCAAAAGATTTAAAATTCCGAACAGAATTGATGAGGCATGATAAAATGCAAAACACAGAATGACGATGTGTGTATGTTTGTTGACTTTTTGAGCTTTGCGATACACAAATTGCGAACCTTTTATTTCTTGGATTTCATTAGACGTGAAGGGAAAAGTTATTTGCACTTTTCTACAATTTAAAAATAGCTGCTTCGCTAGCTTTAACGACTTAAGTATTAAATATTTTCAATGAATAAAGTTTTTATAAAGGCGAGCTTAACACCTTACGTCTCTTTTCTAGACTTCAAATATCTTGGGGCTAAATTTCTGAGACTTTTATGAAAAGCTTTAGTTAATATTTGAAGTAAAGTTTTTTCTTTTTCAAAGTGTTTTGTTGTTGCTGACACATGCAAAACATGGTGCTAACCTTACGGCGAGGCAGGCATGTGGATCTAACGCTGTCCAAAGCTCGCGATATGAAGACGCCTGGGCGTCAGATCCTGGGGATGCAAGTTAGGTATCATTAGATGGCTGTATACCACGATTGTAAAGTCTATTGTCACTTATAGAGATGTTGCTTGGGCAGCCAAGGCAACGCAGTCTTCGGTAAGGCTTAAACCATCGAAGCTGGAAAGGCTCGCCTGTGACTGTGCTTCATAGGCAATGCGCACATGCCCGACTGCAGCGCTTGAAGTGATGCTGGAACTCACATCGCAGCATCTGGTAATTAAACAGATAGCGAAATATACCATGCTGCTAATGTCAGCAAAGGGTTTCATTAAAGGGAAGATAATGTGGTCTCGACAGATGAAGGCCCTAAGGGGAAAACACACCCCTGGCCCTTCTTCCAAGGGACGGCGTTACGAAGAGGATGAACTTCACAAAGAATTTTAGAGTTACTCTCGGCAGCAAGACAGAATGGAATTACTCCCCGCTTGATACTCTGCTGAGAGACAGTACTATTCAGTGACCTTGGTGATCAAATATGATATAGGAGAGGGCACAAAAGACCCTAGGTCGCGGTGCAATACCTCATTATTATTAAATATCCATATATCTATCTATGGAGCCGTTATCGTTAAATACTATACAGCAAATGATTTCGTTGAAGCAGACGGTGGTGGGTATTCAGAGTTCCAGGAGTCTCAAAACTTCAAGGCTGACGAAGGAAACACTACCTTGCAACCGCATAAGAAGAATATTTAGCATAAGATTGTGCCAGTTCGAGTTGGAGACAAGTCGGAGAAAGAGATCAGATAAAGGCCGGCGGACAGTTAGTAGGAGTTTGAGGTGTCGCATCTGATAGTTCATTAATCGGTGGACTTCCGCAAATGAAAGAGGCTTGCCATAGGTGAGGTAAGTAACCACATTGTTATTTTAATTTGTTGTGCTTCAGTTGTCCACAATGGTTTACTTCCAGAGCGTAATTTGCATTTTTAGATATCAGCTGAAAGTTTTTTTTTCTTAAGCATTTTTATTGTAATATAAGTTTTCTATTTTTTGCAGTGTTTGTTTTGCATTTTCCTTTTTTTTTAAGTTATTTTAATCTGTTTGAATTAAATATCGGGTCACTGGTGGGCGCTAAGTTCAAATGATGGGCAAAAGTTTTCAGTTGGAAAAATCTTAGGCAACACAAAGGGCACGAAAGATTATAACGAAGAGAATCCGAAAAATAAACAACTGAAAAAATCGAAATAAAGAATTAAATACATATAACCAACTGATACGCATAAACTTACACACAGCTGTGTGTGTGTGTGTGTATGTGTATGAGCGGGTATTTCTTACTTAGCATTTATTATAGGCGACCGTTCCCCCAAGCAGTGTTTATGTGCAGTGCTCTTTTATTGCGCCACTAAGCTCAACTGCCCGTCAAAACACAGCTGCTATTCATCAATTCGCATTCGTCCAGTACGTAAGTCAGCGAGCGAAGCCTTCAGCTGCCCAACCATTCATCTTCGCTACAACAAATCTATCTGTCCATCACTTCGCTCTCATATCAGACGCTTCAGAAGTTGCCTTCGCTTAGATGTGGCAGCATAAAGCCGACATTCACTTGCCAGACCTTAAGGAGTTCGCTCCGCTCTTCAGGCTGTCATTTTTACTTAACTAATCTTTCGATTTTTTTCGCTGTCTTGCCTCACTCAAGTGCACGCGCACAAGTACCCACTGAGGCTCACGCATTTTCGGTTGGATATACAGAACACTTGTGGCCAGTTTGTGTCCGTTTATTCGCTTGTGAGCATCCGTCGGTAAATCATGTTAAACATGTGTAGTTGAACTTGTTTTGGTAGCTCTTGTAGCTGTGTTAAGTTTTGTTAAGAAGCCCAGAATCAGGACGGAAAGCACCAGCATCGAAATACCAATAAAAGCTACGGCACCGTATTTTGGGATGTGCCACCTTTTGTGGCATGTTTTATTTAAATTCGGCAGCATTCGCTTGAAACGCCCGATTGACGTGCAGATGAAGAATAACTTACTTAATTTTAGGCATGGTCCTCGTTATTTTATCAAAGATACCGCATTGTGTATTATTCACAAGTGATATCAATTAGTTCAATGCAATTTCTATATTAAGATTTGAATTCTAACAAATATAGCTTCTTCGATATCTCCATCTCCATAAATCCGTCATCATATGTGACTTCATTACTATTTTTATTTTAAATAATCATGTTTTATTTTCGAAACTGTACTAAGCGTTGCCTTAAGATCTTTACAAGTCCTTGAGCTTATTATCTAACTAATGCTTTTCAACAATGACAACGAAAATTTCTCGTCCAAGCTATTTGTGCGAGCTCTTTTGGTGACATTAGACACGCTTTGAAATTTTTCCAATCAAGAAAATTTATTTACTTTGAAAAAGTTGGCAGTGGTTCCCAACTTTTTGTGCATTAAAGTTCACTTTCAGCGTCACTTTTATTAGTTTTATCTTTAATTTCCGACCAGTTTTACTTCGCACTTTTGCTTCCCGTTTTTTCATCTGCTCTGTGTGTGCATCTTCATTATCTTAGTTGGTAATTGTTTTGCTGCCGAGTAATTTTTTCATCACTTTTTTGCCGCTTTCTTTTCACATTGCACTTTGAATTACTTTTCGTTTTATTTTTGCGCTGTGTTAGATTTGTTGTTATTGTGTTGCTGTTATTTGCCTGAGTTTGGTTAATTTATTGCACAATTTCCGCATAGTAACTCTTCGTGCCAACCCTTCTCGGCCCCCCGTCACTCGAGGAGCAGGAACATTTTTCTTCTGGTCCCAACCGCAACCCATCTCGTGTCGGTGGTGTTCTCAGCTGCCACCACTAACGCACGGACAGACTACAAAACGGCATGCCAGCAATTGTGGTTGCGCAATTGGACTTCATTACGCCTGACATTAAATTTTGTGGTTGACCATTTATAGTCACTGACCCACCGCAGCTCAGCCGCATCTGCTTCACTTCACCAACTGCGTCGGACCCGCCGCCCATAGACCGAGCAATCAACAAAAAATACCAATGGGAACTGCAAAAAGTATTGCAATTAGTTATCTCGCTACCTCTCCGTCCGCCTCCACAGTGTTTGTGTGCTTTACCCGGTGTTCGGAATGGAAATTTGTGGGGAAACCAGGTCGGCATCACTGCGTTCAGTGCTGCAAAGCAATTAAGCTAATGAAAGCATTAATGTTGGCGCAAATTTTATTCAAACAGCGGTAAGTGAGTAGTGAGTGAGAATCTCCACGCCCCCACTAGACGCCGCTTCGATGTTCGTCTGATGTGATATTAATTCATAAAAACGAAATTCGCATTGTATTTGTGCAGTTTATTGACCGAGAGTCAAGTCCGCACGGCCACGAAGCTGTGGAGCTGGCGAGTTAAGATGAAGCTCAAATTTACCCGCATTTATTTGTTACAGCTATTCCATCAGCTTCCGGATTTATTTGTGGTTTGTGGAGTTGTGGCGAATATGTGGGTGTGTGTGTGGGTGTGCGCGTGTGTTTACATTGAAAGCAATGTTGCAGGAAACATGTTGGTTTTGTATTAATTGCCACTCACCTGATTATTATTGCCGGTCACATCGATTGGCCGTGGCCGCCGCCTGTGTATGCGTTTACGTGCCGTCTGGTAGATTTTCCAATAGAGGGCCAAAATGACGAGTAGCGGCACGTAAAACGTGCAGCAAGTGGCGAAGACCTGCAAGGTAATTAAGAGCTCAATGTACTCATGTTGTCAATCGATAATATATGTATATATGTAGACATTTGTAAGTGTTCCGAAAAACACCGAGTTTTACAAGTTAGTTTTAAGGAGGTTACTAGATGTTATGGCCTTAGCATGCTCAGGGTCGCATTATTATGAAAACTAAAGCGATAATTTCAGTGAAAATCGATATCTGTAGTACTTAATGCTCATCTACTGGTGTTTGGTGTGAGCTTGATCTAGACTAGAACTTAAAGTTACGAGAAGGTGGTCACACTGATTAATACAGGGTTTGTCTGGAAAGTAATGGGACTGAGCCGATTTAAAAAGTGTATTGAACCAATCGTTGCAATTATTTAAAAACTTTTAAAATATAGACTCCCTCTGCGTCGATGCAGCGTTGCCATCGCGATTTCCAAGCGTTGAGAGCCAAGGTGCATGCTGTTTGGATCCCCTCTGTCGTCTCAAAATGCTTGCCTTTCATCCGTCTTTTCAGGCAAGGAAAAAAAAATTCCGGCTGGCCGGGGGGCTGTAGGACGGCAGCTGAAGCGTTGGGATACCGGCCTTGGTTAGGTAGCTGTTAACAAGAACAACGGTGTGAGCCTTGGTGTTGTCGTGGTGCAAATTCCAATCGGCAGCGATGTCTTATCGGACCGATTTACCCTTCGTTTCAGTCTCTTAAAGACTTTCACGTAAAACTTGGCATTGACGGTTTGTCCAGGAGGAACAAATTCATGGTGAGCGATGCATTTGATGTTCAAAAAAAAAACACTGAGCATCGTTTCCACTTTGGATTTGCTCATTCTTCTGGTCTTCATCAGCGACCTATTCCAGGCCCTCCAAAAAGGCCTGGTGGCACTGAAACACAACACTTCTTGCTAAAGCAACATCTGGGTAAGCCTGTTTGATCATATCAAACATCTCTGTCGCAGATTTACCGAGTTTCACACAGAATTTAATCGCGTACCTCTGCTCTAACGAACGCTGCATTTTCAGCTTGCACCACTCAGAGAAACACGTCGCGCGAAAATGTTTGTCCGGACTCCCCAGGTGCTCGGAGACAGCTGACCGGCTGCTCGATCGTTAGCTAGGAACGCCCTTTACCGAATACTGTCGGTTCGAAGTACAGTCGTGGCGGGAGAAAATTAGTCCTATTACTTTCGGGACAAACCCTATCTTTTGTGTTTATATGTATATATGTATACTTCCAAACTGTGTGTGTGTGTGTATTTGCCGCATCTGAGCATAACTCACCTGATATGAGACATCTTGTGAAACCATACACTTTTGTTGTTCTATACGCTGCAAGTAATCGGGATCCTTCCAGCCGAATTGTGGCGCCAACGACACTATAACAGCCGCCGACCACACAGAGAAGATCATAAGAAATACACGCTTACTTGTGCGCGAATGGATGTAATCGATGTTAGTCACCGCCCAATATCTGAAAGAAAAGCACAAAGGAGAGTGCATTAGTGTCATGAAAACAATGATTAAGGCGAGATAAATAACGTTACAATACGAGCTTCATTCGAACGTGTAAAAAAGTGGGAAAAAACATTTTCAGTTACTTAGATATCGACTTCAATATTTTATCTCGCTCTTTAAGCCGTGGAAGACCAAAGAAGCAGCAACACGAAAACCCAATCGACTTACACACACGTTCGTATGCACGTACGTTGCAAAAACTGTTGCGAAACTATTACAATAACGAAAGTGTTGGCAGCATCGACAACAACACAAAAACAGCCTTTACTGACACTGATGGTGGCAAAAAATGTGCGGAACAATAAATAGCAGCGAAAAAAATGGCGGAATAGATGGCGAGGAAGACTTCTACAGACATCGCGGGACGATGGCGTGGAAGTTCGTAGTAACTGTGTGCATCCGAAATGGGAATATGCAGCACCGTGTTGCAAAGTGTTGCCACTTTGGCATGCCGTTAGCATATCCGGCATTAAAACACACATGCTTGTACGTACAGAGTCGAACAACGCGTGCTTGCCCCCAGATTGCGCTTATAAAAAATATGGTGCAGCCCAGTTCCTACATTTTTCAATTTGTTGGCGGTCTGAAAATTCCCGTTTTTCTATTGTTTCCGAAAAGTTTGCGTTGCCATGCATCAACTCTCAGCCAATGTCCGAGTGTAAAAAATTTAAATTTCTGCCAACAAGAAATGAAAGTAGAGGAACCACTATTTCGACACAATCAGGGCTTTCCGTTTTCACCGTACTTTTGCTTTGATTCGCTTCAATTTAAACTGGCGTGATCTTATACATATGTATATGTATTTGAAGGCTCTATTATGCAAACGTTGAATAAGCCTGGTCCTCGTGATATAAAATATGCAGGGTCTGGATCAGAAAATTGTTTTCTTTTAGCCGTCGCCCCTCCGTGGAGAAAAGCATGCCTTCGAGCGCAGAAGAGTACATTTTTCGATATCTAAGACATGTTTTCACATATTCCTCAGATATCTCAAAAAGTCAAACTTTTCGATTCCTCGGTTTCTGGCGCTCGATTTCTCGATTTAAACTCAACCTAGCACCACAGAGCGAAGGCTCTTTATATGATTCAATTGTATTGCTAACGGTTGATTATCATTGGCACACCTTTATGGTTTTGATGAGATATCGAGGAAGCTTTCTTCCTCTTTAATGGCGTAGACACCGCTTACGCAGTTATAGCCAAGTTGTTAGCGCGCCAGTCGTTTCTTCCGTTTGCAATGTGACGCCAATTGGAGATCCCAAGCGAAGTCAAGCCTTCTACACCTGGTATTTCCAACGGAATGGAGGTCTTCCTCTTCCTCTGCGTTTCTTGACGGGTACTGTGTCGAATACTTTCAGAGCTGGAGTGCTTTCGTCTGTTCGGGCGACATGACATAGCCAGCGCAGCCGCTGTCTCTGCCGTCGTATAACTCATACACCTCACCGTTCCATCGAATGCGATATTCGCCGTTGCCAAGGCGCATAGGACCATAAATTTTCCGCAGAACATTGCCCTCGTAACGCCGACTCATCAGATGTTGTCTTCGTCTATGCCTCTGCACCATATAGCAGGACGTGAATAATGAGTGACTTATAGATTTTGGTCTTTGTTCGTCGAGAGAGAAACTTGTCTGAAACCTCGTTTGGTATCGACGCCTCGGAGAAGTCCTTTCTGATCCTGACGGAGCCTTCACATTCCCTATATTCTCGAGCAAGACTTTGCGATTTTCAGACATCCTTACCAAATGAAGCATGGTCCTTATGTGCGAGTATGTGCGTGTGTGTGGAATTATGTTGAACATTTATTGTTCGATTTCACAAGCCGCGTTGTTTTTTATTTTCCGCCTTAAGCCGTTCGTTTTGCCAGTTTTTCGCGTATGTGTGTGGTCGCGCTGGTATTTTCTTTGTCGCATGCTGCAACAATTATTGCAACAACTATGGTATTACTTTCGATAGTTAGTGTCGCATGTGTTCCCGGTTACAAGGTTGCCAGCTGCCTAAATAGTTTTTTATTGTTTTTTGGCGGCTTTTTGTGCGGATTCGCTATTTTTTCGTCGATTTTTTAACATTGTTTGTGAGTTCTTGATATTTCATTAGTACCACAATGGCTATGTTCGTACACACTCTAGTTGGTGAGTGTGTGTGCGTGGGCATAAAAAAAATCGCCCACATAGCCTCTAGCTAGACATTTAATGTTTATGTGGGAGCGCGGAAATTGGAAAGCGCTCATTTTTTATTTGGCCTTTGAATAATGAATGCAAAAATTGTAAATACGCTACAGAAAAACCAACAACTTTTATGGATTTAAAGATTACATTTTTGAGGTTTATGTATTTGGTGTTTATGAATCCAAAACAATATATTTTCACTTTATTTATGCGATTTCATATCAAAGTTTTCGAAAGTCCTTAGCAAGTAATAGACTTATATTTTGTATTATATAATATAAAAACTGTCACTTAAACTCCATTGGCCTTGCGAATGTAATGCAAAAACATGCCAAAAAGGCTCAAGGTCCTTTTGTTCTGGTTTAGGCGGACAAATGAAGAATATAAAGATTTGATGACGTTCTCGAACATTCTCAAAGAATTTTTTTAATATATTCTTTAAATCCACCCAGCAAACGTTCAATACTGTGGCAGTTACGCTTAAACTCATGGGAGCAATTATGTGCCCACGAAATATCGGAAATTTCGACTAACCTCATATTGAAATTCCATAAATTAATTTCGTGCCTGCTAATTGAAACGCCGTCATTTGCTAACCAATTAGCATAAATCGAATGGCGCTCACTTAGTTGCCGTCGTTAATTTGTTGTCAGCGCCCTCTGAAACGCCCTGTTGACGTGGACATCAGTGGCTCCGTGATGGTGTGTGTGTGTGCCGGTATAGGTGTCAACATGAGCGCGCATGAATAAATTTGTTCAGTCAAAGAGTGATTGTGTGTGTGTGTGTGTAGTTGTAATAATTGTTTAATAAGGATCGTGACACGTGACAGTATCGCATCGGTGTCTCGCGTTGCACCTGACTATTATGCAATTTTATGATAGCTATGTATGTAGCTAGAGTGCGCCAACAGTGGAGGCAGGCGGAAGAAGCGACCTGTCAGCGTGCCACACGTTTCCTTCAAGCGCTCGGCAGATGGTGGATGGCGCGGATGCGTGCAAAGTTGTCATTTACGGCAAATACATGTGCAACACACACTACAAGTATATACATATGTATACATACATATAAAATTGTTTATGGAAATTTTATTTTGCATGTAAACATGATGTGACTACAATAAAATAGCGTTCTTACACGTGGGCCACACTACCGGCGCGCATACATATGTGTGAGTGAGTGTGTGTGGCAAGGAGGTGTGGCGGCATGGTTAACACCGTCATTCAGGCGTATTGTTTGCCACTTCGTCAGCTGTGTGTGCGGTTAAGTCCTGTTGGTGGAGCGTGTAATTGTTGTTGCCGCCATTTTAGTTTGTTGTGCTCTTCGCTGTTATCTGCTATCGCTGTGCTGCTTTATCAGCAGTAACGGTAGAGCGACCGCAGTAGAAGGTAGACTAAGGTGCTTGCTCATTCATCAAGGCATTTATGCCTCAATTTAATATCAGCTCACATTTAAATTCACATTTTGTACTATATGTCCGTTTGAATGATCATTTGGGTACAAGTGTGCCTCGAATGTGCAAAAATGCCAGTCTTTGTGTTCCATCTAAAGACTAAAGTTAACGATTTGATGGCAATTGATAATCTTGTGAAAAATGGGGTTCAAAACGTTTTGGAAACAGTTAGAGTTGAGTTTGAGAGAGCTTAGGTTATTTATGAAAAGGGTCCAATCTCTGTCTTTTTGAAATTTTGGAAAAAGAAAGGGATCAGAATATTATATAGGCATATTGAGGTAATGGGGTCTGCCAAAAACATAAAATACCCGTCATATTAACCATTCGTCTGTCGGATGGATTAGACAACACTTCAGTTCGTCGGTATATCTGCATCATGGAGGAGACACGGCGGCATTCAAAAGTCGATGAGTTCATTTTCCAATACTATATAAATGAACATATGTATATACATATATGCAAGTACATATGTATGTATGTTTGAATTTATGAATTCGAAAATGTGTAAATGTGGGAATTTGAGCAGCTTGTTTACCCAACATGCACATTCCACAGCAGGCTAATTTATCAATTGCACCAATTTTGTTATGATTATTTTATGCAAGCGATAATGCGGTTGAATGCAAATGTCAACAGGCGCGCATCCAACCACGCTGGTAATTTTCGCTTTTGTATTATTCAATTTGGGAAATTATTCAACCGCAGTGAGAGCGTGTCATCGGGTTTTTATGGATTTTTAAAATATCACAAGGCCACAACTAAATGTTAGATAGCAATTATTGATTAACACGTATTTTATAATAATTGTTTATGCACACACCCACACACATGTACTTAAATAAATGCATGGGTTTCAACATATTGCAAGTTCTGAGTTTGCCTCCATGTTTATAAATAAATTAATTTTTCGTGGACTCGTTCATAGATACATATAAGTACATATGTATCTGTTTGGTTTACGCCGAAATGAAATAAACATCAATAAATGGATTATTTTTGTCACTGTTGGCTTCGGTTACTTGGAAAATTAATTATTTCATTTTAATTATTAGAGCATGAAGATGCGCAAATTTGATTGGCAGAAATTGAAAATTGCATTCCATATTTTCATAGCTCGCGGAGCGTATTAACAATTATTGGCATAAAGCGGTGAGCTTGTGTGTGAATTCAAGGAACCTATGAGAACGCACATCTATTTTTATCTAAATCTCAATTCTATTAGCAATTTTAATTTCAATCTCAATACTTATCTCAATCTCAATCTCAGTTGCAGTCTAAATTTCAATCTCAGTTTAAATTTCAATTTCAATCTTAATCTCAGTCTCAGTCTTAATCTCAGTCTCAATCTCAATTTCAACTTCAATCTCAATCTCAATCTCAATATCAAGCTCAATCTCAATGCCAATGTCAATCTCAAACTCAAATTCATTCTCAATCTTAATATCATTCTCAATATCAATTTTAATCTCTATCGCAATTTCAATCTCAGTCTCAATCTTTATCTCAATCTCAGTCCCAATCTCACTCCCAATTTCAATATCAATCTCAATCTCAATCGCAATTTAAATCTCAATCTCTGTCTCAATTTCAACCTCAATCTTAATATTAATATTAATCTCAATCTCAATATTTTTTGAATCTCTGTCTCAATTTCAATTTCAATCTCAATCTTAATCTTAATTTCCATCGCAACCCCAATTTTAATCTTTATCTCAATCACAATCGCAATCTTAATTTCAATTTCTATTTCTAGTTCTATTTCTATTTCTATTTCTATTTCTATTTCTATTTCTATTTCTATTTCTATTTCTATTTCTATTTTTGTCTCTGTCCCTATCCCTATAGCTACCTCTATCCCAACCTTAATCCTAATATTTGTTACGAATGAATATTTTCCTGTATCATTTGTGCATTTTAAAGCCTCCTTCCTCGATTCGATTCGGCATTGCAATACTCAAACTCTTTAACGCGAATTTTTCATGAACCTATGTATGGTAGAATCGAGTCAGGACCACTCCAATTGTTTGTTAATAATCCATAAACAACAGTTTAGTCTCAATTGTTGATAAAACTATTACAATATTTTGTTTCGAGTGCATTCGAGTGTGCTCTGTGCAGCGATTTATTCGCAACTAATGAGAACATTTCGTTTTTTTTGAGTATTATTTCCATTTGCATTTAATTCGAAAATATTTCCATTGATTTTAATGTGCGATTGCACACTATTCAAAGCTTTTCTACTTAACTACTGGTCGATTATTTCGAACTTTAGCTCATTGTTATTCAAGCCTTTTGTAGTGCGTAATTTTGTTGTTGCTATTAATATTGTGTGCCTTTATTTATCGAAGTTTGAAACCGTTTGGCTTTGAGCGTCCTTTTGGCTAAACGCACGCTAGTCGAAAAATACTTTTATTTTACGAGCTTGAATTGAAAATGGAAATCTGTTTAGGTGAGTGATTGGTGACTACTTTATGAGAATAATATTATATAGTATAGTACAACAACAGAAAAATTAATGTGTGAAATCAAACGACATTAGTTAAAAAAATTTATAGGAAGTATTTAAATAAATTTAAACAGAAAATAACAACACTTCTGATGTCATTTTGGAAAAGATCTCACCTGTGATTAATGGAAGCTTGAGCCAGACGGGCTATCTTCTTCTCAATTACTACTTTCTTACAATACATATAAATACATACCCAACAAAAACATTGTCAAAAATATCACAGTTTTCAAGGACTTTACATAGGTCTTTGAGATCATCACGCGGTTTACTTCGCTAATTCAGTGAAGTATATGCACACAGCTGTGGTCATTGTGATCAATTTTGAAATGCTTCAAATAACACCGCCTCTCCTGCCATACCCCTCGTGGTGGTAAAACACCAATAACTCCAACTCCGTTAATGTCAAGTTTGCCTTTTGAATTAATACCGTCCGGCCGAATGACCGTTGATTTTCATATTTTCTCACCGATTTGTGTTGGCGTTTTCACTGCGTTGACTTACTAGACATACATACACACATTGTTCACGCTGTGATATACGAATATGCTTTGTTGTTGTCGGAGTTTCCGTTGCCTACATGGCACGGCATTAGCATAATGTAATTATGTGTTGAACACAAATGAACTTTGATTTTTCGTGTAATATTTCATTAGCATTTCTTGATGCCTTCAACAGCGCATGAGAGAGGCTGAGAGGGAGACAGACGCGGGTTGGTAATTCGGATAGAATATATGGAGAATGACAAAATGAGCGAACTGGAGGGAAATAGAATTTCTATTTCAGGATTACTAAGAGTTAAAATTAAAGAGAAAGACGACGGGTCACAAAAATACCCTTCTTGGATGTACAGAGCTTCGATATCCTCTGTACTAGAGTGCACGTTAACATCTTTAAAGCAAACCAAATATTGGAAGTGAGGAAAAACGTTAAAATTCGACAGTAAAACTCGAATTGCTTGGGGCAGCAGGAATCTTCAAAATATAAGCTAATGGATTTTATGAAAAGTTTTTTTTATGCTACAAATCTGCTCCTGGGCATTGTCGACTGACGGGCGACCGCTGTTAATAAAAATATTTTGAAGATAGTAGGAAGTGAGATAAAGTCCAAACGTAATGTGATCGTAATACGGCGGTCGCCTGCAAGTATCCCAAGCAAATTCCTTTAAATATTAATTTTTTTATTGTGATTCGTTCGCTTCTTGCTTTAACGTTCATTTTTCACTTTAAAGCATCCTTAAGTATTTCGCTTTTCCTTTACTCCAACGAAGTGCTTCGCTGTGTGTCAATGCAGATTTATTTGGTTTTTACGCCTCTGTCCACAGCTCCTGAGCTTCGGCTTTGCACGTTCTCGCTTACCAACCACCCGCCGGCGTTAAACACTTGTTTTCATTTTATGAAAAATTACCAAAATTGAATTTAAGTCAATCAATTTATCATCAACCAAACAAGGGACAAGGAACAAGCGACAAGAGGAGGGGCAGTGAAATCGAAACGCTGCCAGCGGTGTGGCGAAGTTGAAAGAGAAAAAATTAGCTCAAATTTGCTAAGAAACGAAGGCATTACCGAGTGAGTGGCAAAGCTTTTGAAAACACGAAAAAAGTTGCCGGAGAGTGGCGGGAAAGTGAGCGAGCCTCTCGCCATCCCGCGTAGCCGCCCAGCAGTTGGTACTTTGCACAAGCGCGTATTTGTATTTTCACTTGCAGTTTCGCCATATTTTATTTATGTTTCGCCATATCAATCTGACTGTTTGCTGTTCAACGGCCGTTATTGTCGCAAAGTGAATGATGAATTACAAGGCATTTATTAAACGTAAACAATTTTAATGCGATTTTCCTTTCAGTTCGAACAAAGAAGTCGTGTGTATGTAAGCAATTGTGCATAGAAAAGTCTCTTCGAGACATACAATTTTTATTTCAAACATCAGAACGCTGATTGAGCACTTTTGATTGCATCAAATCAATACAACAATCTTGTTTAAGGGCAAGCAAGCAAGAGCTGAGCTCGGTTGCAGCCGAAGATTACATACTCTCCCGATTTGTAGTAATTAAAGGCGTTTTCAAAATGTTATTTAAAAAATGCTTTAAAATGCCAGAGTACAACCAGACATACTTTTTACTTAATCTCTCATTTTTGTCTCGCGTACTTCGACAGCCTTTTTAAGAAAACTTTACTGAGTATTGTGTTACTATTATTTCGTGGTAACAAAAGCAAATCTTTTGTATACGCGATATGATCTCAAACATTTGGCCACATGAAAAAAGGCACGCGCGACAAACTTCCTCAACAAAACTTATAGAAAAACTTAAGCAAAACATTTCTTATGTGTACAATTGCAATAGTGTGAAGTAGCTTTGTGTTAAATTTATGCAGTCGCTCTTCCCGCTTACCGTTGCGCTGCCAACTACTGGTCTTTCCCGGCTTAACCGGCGCTGAACCGTGTGTGCTCATCTAAAGCCACTTATTTTTAGCCGAGACCGAAATGTGTGCCATTACTTGCACGTGCTCTCGCTTAAGGATCTATCAAGTGCGCCAAAATAGTTGGGCGGATAGCCAATATGACGCCCACCTCCAATTCAGGTATATATATCAACAGTCCTATATAAGGTATAATAATAATACGGCTCTATATACGAGTATATTTATTTTGCGCGTGTGTAGTTAGAGTTGCTCACATTTGTTTTCTCTATTTTGGAATGTGCAAAACTTGTCGGAGACTTTTTGCGTCGCCATTTTCCTTTTTCTTTCTCAACGACCATTTGCTTGCTTCCAATTTCGATGACGTACGCATTGGCGGCAGGTGTTAGAAATGAATGCCGCACTAAAGATGTGGGCTGTCCAGGCTTAAAGATATTTATTTTTATTGCGTTTTCACAAGTAGATGACGGTTTTAGTTTTTCTTACAAGTTTCTAGGGAGGTGAGTGGTCTCAAATACCGTACGAACTCTATACGAGTCTTTGTATATATGTGTAGATCGCCATAAACAGCAAACGTTACTCTACGGGAAGAGTAGCAAGAAGATTTATTGATAGTGGAAAAATTCTTTTCGTATTTTGTCAATAGATGCCGTTGCAGCCGTATATCTCCAGTCCCAGTCTCTAATCACATTGTGTCATACCAGTGTTGGAAAGGTGAGGTCTTAAGCTTCATTTAAAAAATGCATCTCGCACTGGTCGGTCTATCGTTGATAAAGTCGATGAAATTATGGAAAAGATTAACCAGGACCGTCACCAAAGCAGCCAATGGTCTTCAACCATTTAAAAAAGGCTGGCTACAAAAAGAAGCTTGATGTTTGGGTACCACATGAATTGTCTGCGAAAAATTTAATGAACCAACTTAATATCTGCGTTTTCTTGCTGAAACGAAATGAAATCGAATAATTTCTGAAACGAATGGTAACAGGCGACGAAAAGTGGATCAATTACGACAATAATGTACGAGAAATATTATGGTCTAGTTTTTCGCTAAGCTCAATAAATGGTCACAAAGTCAGGATTGACGCCTCGAAAGGTTATGCTGAGTGTTTGGTGGGATTGGAAAGGAATCGTCCACTATGCTGCTCCAGCTTGGTCGAACGATTAATTCTTACTGAGTTTGAACTAAGAAATCGAAAAAACGGCCAGACCTGATCAACAGAAAGAGCTTCGGCTTCCATCAGGACAACGCTAGACCACACACATCTTTGATGACTGGCCAAAAACTGGGAGAGCTTGGCATCCACCATTTAGGCCTGCACCATCGGACTACCATTTGTTTCAGCCAATGCAGAGAAGCCTGTAAAAATTACGTGTCGCAGTTTTTCGGCAAGAAACCAGAAAAGTTTTACACTGGTGGAATAATGTCCTTAGCGGAAAAATGGCAAAGGTGGTCGACGAAAATTGTACATATTTGGTTCATTAAAGTTCATTATGAATACAAAAAAAAATAAGTTGAAACTTGATTAGAAATGCGAAAAGATTTGTTCGACTACCCAATATATTGAGAAACTAGAAGTATGAAGGCGAGAGGAGAGCGGTTATAGATCTGTTATATTACTTCGTATATTCGATTCCAGTTCCAAGTCACCCCAAATTTATTTTCAATCGCTGATTATAGATTCGAAGTGTCTTTCCGAAATAGTAAATTCTTCGGAAAAAATCCATTTTATTAAATTTAAAATTTGCCGCTCGCCATTTGTTGCTTAACATCATTATGCATATCAAATATCTAAGGAAGGTTTAAGCTACATACACTATTTGAAAATAAATTTACCGTTAGACATGAAGAAGCTTGCAATAAATATCTATGAATGTGACCTCATTACTTTTAATGTCCATTAAGATACTTACGCAAGGATTAAAGGCAAGCGCATAAGATTCTTTGTCAAAATCAGTCTTTTTCCAAACGCACATTTAATATCAATATCAATAACTTAAGCATCGGTGTATTATTCATGCTTTACGCATACATTTGTGCATATATACAGACAAGCATACAAAATTGTGTTGCATAAATAAGCTTATTATGAAAAATGAGGAAACATATCGAACTCGAATTTCAAAAGAGTGGCAGCGAGCAAAAACGGAAGCAAAAACGCACAAAAACGTCGCGCATATACAGTTACATGAGTGTTTTGCACAACGAGATGAGCAAAAAGCACAAAGATGACACATGAATGCGGATGGCATATGGCAAAGTATTAAATATCATTCATTTACTATTATTTATTATCGATGACATTGTTGACAGTAATAGCATTGTGTAAGCAATATGTAGCCAGGCTCACGGTGCTGCGTGGCGTATACGCAACTCTGGGTCAGCAGTATTTACATATCAAACGTCGGTGTGATATGAACTTTGAAGCGCCTGAGTGTGCGCTTTAGTGCGGCAGCGACTGTGTCAAATGAAACAATAATAGACGCCAGTGGCATGCCTGCAGAGGGAGGACTGAATATTAATAAAACAACAAACAACAAAAAAAAGCGCAAAACAAAATAGAACACAAATGCGAAGTATAAGTCGATCAAATCAACAAAAAGCAGCCACATCCAGCCCGGCTGACAAAGCGAGTGCGCTGTGTGTGTGCGCTATGAACGCAGGATGCTGATAATTTGCCTTTCATTTGTGAACCGAGTTGCTGGGCTGCCCCGCGTCAGTTATCTGTGTGCGTATGTGTGGCGAGGCGTGTGTAGACTGATGAACCGTCATTTGATTGTTAGTTCTGCTGCTGGCTGGGTTGCTGTTGCTTGACTGCCTGATGGGCTTTTGGTTGAGCGCGACTGTCTGTTTAATAGGCCGCTGACAGCTCGCAGCCATAAACTCGCTCGAACACATGTAGCTGCTCGTCGCTGTCAAGCGTCTGCCTTTCTGCCGCAATTTGTTTGTCGTTTGCTACTTTCCGCTATTCCTCCGCTTTGCTGTGTGCGGCATTGGCAAAGTAAAAAATAATAATAATTTGCTGTCATAAACATATTATTGTTGCTCGTTTGTTGGCGCACTCGCTGTCTCTCGCAGTTCGGTTCTTTTGTGCACGCAACACAGTTTGACTCGCCGGCAAACGCGTTGGCGCGGGCGGGGCGGAGCGGCCAATGAATAATTCGCCTGCAGACATTTGCTTGTGCGTGTGTGGTTGCGAATGTGTGCTTACACATGTGCTTATGACAAAATACCAGGTCAACTGGCTGGTGACTCGTTTAAGTTCCTCTGTGTTGTTACATTAGAAACGCATTAGTGGTACTAGTTTAACGGTAAATGATTGCATGGAATGTTTTGGGGGTCGTATGCAAATAATCTGGCGAATGAAGGCAGGGTCATAGCTTTGCCGTGAAAAAAGGGCGGTTAGGTTTTCGCAAAAAGGTTGGCAAAACATTTTCTATTTGTAATTTACCCTGATTTATTTTAGAAATTCATTATTTATGTAAACTAGTTTAATATAATTTAAATACTTTCCCCTATTGGATTTAAAATCAGCTGAAGACTGCGAAAGAGTATAATATATGAGTTCTGAGTCAGTGGTTACTACCGTAGAAAAGTATCTGCATCCATTTAAAATTCACAGATTCTCTCGCCATAGGTTTTGTTCTGGCTTGTCCTCAGCCTCAAGAGGTTTCTATGAATCTGATGCTTAATTATTTTGGGAAATAAAATCATTTTATAAGATCACCCTAGTATGTAACACATATCTCTGCACACAAGTCTCACTCTTATAAATGACTTGTGCATAAGTTCTTTTACGAAGAAAGTGAAGGCGCGCGCGCATAGCAGCATAGCAGAGCATCTGTCACAAAAGAATATGAAAGTCGTCAGAAGTCAATAGGTAAACGCACGCACACCCACACACGAACATACATCACTACATGCCCATAAAACTCACATTTGGCGAAACGCAAACGAGGAAGCATACTTTGAGGCGTACATCGTTTATGCCCGACATTTGCGCCTGATTTGCCACATTCATCTCATGTGCGAGCGCATGTGTGTGTATGAGGCTCGCATACCATACGGACAGCGGCAATAAAACTCAGATTCATAATAAAAACAAATGATGCCCGCATTATTTTTCATCGCTGTCTTTTGTTCTCATTACGCTTTGTGAGCGCTCACATCGGGCTCTAAGCCTCGTTACTGCTGACAAATACGCATCAATTGCTATTCAGCATTAGTAAATTATTCTCGGAATTCATCAGCGGCCTTTGTTTATTAGGATTATTTATATCGTTTGTTACATCGCACAAGACAAAGTCGGATTATGCTAGTGCACAGCCAACGCGTGCCGACTAAATGAGTTATTTAAATTAGTTTTTACCTTTGTAAGTGAAATTAGATTTCTCTTTTGGAATATGAATAAAGTTATCAGAAACACTGTCGTAAAATTACGCTCAGCAAATAATCAACTCTTATCATGCAGGTCATGATAACGTTAAGGAATACCATTCCCACAAAAGTCGGATCTACGTAACCGAAACGGACCCGGACTTTCATCCGGCCAAGGACTGTCAACATGGCAGAATCTGCCGCTACAACAACATAACGTTTAGTAATACATCTCAATGATAATAACGGTATATACAAGGTGCGTTCCGAAGTAAACAGGACTTTTTGAATCTAGCGCCCCTGGTGGCGCTATCCTTATCGATTGTCCAGTGAGAATTTCATGACATTTCATTGATTGGAAGTGAAGTTATTGCGTTTTATGTGTCAGTATGTTTGTGTTATCGGTGCGAAAATGAGCTTCGAACAAAGAGCCAACATTCAATTTTGATTCCATCGAAACTGTGCGTGAATTCATCAAAAACCAGCCGAAATCATCATTGAAATTCATGGAAATGGAATTGAACATCTCCAAGACATCGGGTTATCGCATTTTGACCGAACATTTGGGCTTATGAAAGGTGTGTACACGATTTGTTCCGCACAAATTAACTGACGACCCAAAATTGCTCAGAATCCAACATTCGAAGGACGATTAATTGACCAAAAATCACATTTTAACTATTAACCACTCCCCGTATTCACCTGATATGGCACCGTGCGACTTCTTCCTTTTCGGAAAAATGCATTTGCCAATGAAAGGAAAGCGTTATGCAGACGTAGAGGCCATTCAAAAGGCTTGCACCGGCATACTGGCGGCCATACCTGCCAACGAGCTAAAACACTCATTCGATATGCTTTGGGAGCATGCAAAAAGCTGTATTGAAGCCGAAGGAGACTATTTTGAAACAAATAAACTTATTTAGCCGAAAAAACCTTATGTTCTACTTTTTTTTAAGTTCTGTTTACTTTGGAACACACCTTGTATGCATCTGTGGTGCACTACGCACAACACAAACGATGGTACTTACATACTGCCATTCTACTTACAGTACCCTTGGTCATAGTCCGTAGATCCATTGCTGCTCAGACTCCGGGAAACTGGACACGAAGAGTCTCAGAAAGGGACATTCTGAAATCCTCTCTCACCTCGACTGCATTCCTGAGTTCTTGCAACCTACTCTCAGCGATATTTTCTCCGAGCACATACTTCCGAGAGATATGTGAGTAGGGCGAAGTTGTTAGAAAAGAGGCACAGTGAGTTTTTTCACGGACAGATCGAAGCACAAGGGGATGGTTGGAGAGGTAGTCTTCTAAGGAGATTTGTATTCACTCCCATAGCTGAGCAGGCATTGAGCTCACTGCGGTATCGTCAGTAATTGTAAAAACGATGAGCTTGCAAGAAAAGTCACCCATACCCAAATTCCATTAGGATGAGAAATACCAGTTGTGTACTTGGGCCTCAGATCAATGGGTTTGGCGCGAGCTCAGGAAGTTGGCTTGCAAAGAGCACTTGCATATATGTTGGAAGACGCAACTGGTCAAAGTTGCCATGAGGAAAATGAGTGGGAAACATCCAGACACTATCTGCTCCACTGCCCAGCTTTCGTCAGGCTAAGGTTGAAGCATCTCGCTTGCTCATTTTAAGAATCCGGCGAATTAGCTGGAATTGACAAAGCTGCTTCAATCTATTCGTGTCTGGCTGTAGACGTTTGGTAGATAAGCAACAATTCTTTTGATCTGTACTTAAGAGTTCTGGGCGGCTCTAACAGTAGAAGTGGATTCATGAGAAATCTGCCTATTTACTTAAGCTATCCTTACCTAACGGGCACATATCCATTGGGATACACTTTATTTTCCCAAGATTAGCAAAACCACCTCTGCTACGCCGAATTGAGAGATCGGTTCGAAGATTATTTCAACGTTAAATCATTATCGAATGTGACTCAAAGCCTATATAAGTGATGAAGTTCCTTCTTAAACTATCATAGATAGTTACCTGATTCTATTCGGATAACCACAAAATAGGTTACCTTAAATACGTGCATAAAATTCGAACCCAAAACTCGTTACGCTGCCCTGCACAATACGCTGGCCGTATTGCGAATTCAGTAGTACTTTCAGGGCATCACTTTGCAGAAATGATTCCTTGCTCAGTCGAGGTAGTTGCACAGACCCATTCATGCATCACGCTGCGCCACGCAATGGTATAATTCGATTTCTGTACACGACGGCCATTTCCATTACATCGCCTCCACAGAAACAAAGACAATCTTTTCAGGTCTGTGGCGCGGCTTTGCCGATGTCATTGCGAGCTGATCTTCATTTGTACGCCTCTTATTGTTCTGCAATGGACTGGAGGTTGTTACTGTGCTCTTTAATCTGTATTGTGGCACGTGCGCGATTGGCTATCAGCGGGGAGTAGCGGACATATGGCACCACAGTGAACACGTTTTGGTGCCACTACTTATACTCGTATGCCTCAACTGAGTTGCAGCAATAAAATTACGGAAAATCTCATCCGAACGCGAATGCTTACAAGCACATAAAATTCATGCCACTCGTTCTTGCCATTTGCCGGCATTGGTTTCATTTTATCCCTTTTCGGTAGATAGTTTACTATCGAATATTTCAGCGAGGCATTTATGTAGTTTTCTGCGTTTTTCGCGGCGATTAATCGCTACGTGTTGCATTCCGTTGGCGCGCACAAACGTACGGCTCGATGCCTTAGTTGTTCTTGCAGTGAAAGCCACTCACACAATGTCCTCGCCGACTCAGTAGTGGTGGAAGCACTCAACATCCACACCCTTCAGACGAGTAAAAAAAGTTCACCAACTGAGTAGCTGAGTGTGCAGTCAATGTCCAGATAATGGCCCTGTAGGCGATGGGGGCACATAAAGTGCAAAGCTAGGGAGAAGATGGAACCTGTTTGCGGGAGTGGATTTTCGTGTTCGCAACCAGCACTTGGATGGTTGTTGTTACGCAATTCAGTACTAATTCTACTCCACGTTGCATGAATTTGCAGTGCAGTGATAGAGGTACATTTCTGTGTATACGGTTTGGGATCGGGTGAAAGCAAAATACGATTTGGATGTGAGGGCGGTACTGCAGGATTTAGGGTACACAAGTTAAAGTCAATTAAACAGTCTCTCTGAAAACTACTTTTGGAGGAAGATAAAAACCAAAACCGGATTAGGAATATAGTGAATACTAAAAAGTAATCTACAAGCCAAAAAAGTTCATTTGTCATGGTTTGTCTAATACTAAGGTCATATGTTCACAGAGACCGACTTCAGCGGAATACCAAACACTTTCTAAGGGCTTATGGTGAGGAGAGCCAATTTCTTTGTAAGGGCCTACTGTTCTGTTTATGAATACTGCTATTATTGTCTATAGTAATTACGATATAGAGCATTGAGTCATGTATAACAGTTCACGCAAGTGAGGAAAGTTATATGATTGGCATTAACTTGTGAGCGGCCAGAAACAATTCTTTTACTTATGGCTCAAGTAGCTCATGACTTGCCAGAAAACATCCGTTTGAAGGCGAGTTAAAGGGAGAAAGCGAAACATCCTCTCCACGGAGTTGGGCGCTGGGACCAGCGACGTAAAAATCGATCGGCCTTAGGAGTTTTCGAGAGAAAGCTTCTGCGAAAGATTTATGGCCTCTTATGCGTTGGCCACGGCGAATATCGCATTCGATGGAACGATGAGCTGTATGAGACATACGACGACATTGACACAGTTCAGCGACTCAAGAGACAGTGGCTGCGGTGGCTAGGCCATGTCGTACGTATGGACAGAATTACTACAGGTCTGAAAGTATTCGACGCAATAGCCGCTTGGGGGAAACAGAGGAAGAGGAAGACCAACACTTCGTTTGAAAGACCAGGTGGAAAAGGACCGCGTAAGCGGTGTCTACACCAGTAAAGAAGAAGAATTACGATATATTTAGAACTACAAAACCTATAGCCTAAAGAGAATCTGGCACATAGAAAGTTAGAAGACCGACTTCGCTGCAAGCGCATGTATAAACACCCACGCCATTAGCCAGCTCGTCGCTCTGGTTATTTTAGTTACTTCTTGCTCGTTTTCTCTTGATATGGTAGATAATTAAGCAGATAATTGCACTTTTACTACAACGCTTTTTTCGTTTTGGCCATTAAATAAAATGTCTCAATTTATTTTGAATGCTTTTGAAAGCGTCCTTTGGCCGCCTTGTGGCCTGACATTGTGGATTCGTGGAAGCTGTTTGGAAAACCCTTATGTTCTAATGTTTGCACAAAATTTAAGCACCAAAAGTTGCAAGTTCATTTCGCATCGAATTTTTAATTAGCTCTCCAAGGTTTTGCCGAGATAGAGCAATGTCGGGACGATGTGGAAATATAAAATGGGTTAATTAAGACCTCTCTCTGATGAAATTAAAATCAACAGCAAATTTTAAGCTCATAAGCAGAAAGACTGCTACTATTTATGTTCAATTTTGACACCTAAAATATTATATTTAATATTTTCTTATATTAATTTTTTTAATTCTGCTTTTTTTATGTGAAATTTCTTATTAATAAAATTCATTAGATATTTGTTTTAAGTTACTCACTTTCATAGTCAGCAGAATATAGTAGAAGAAGGTACTTCTTTCATAAAATTATGCATCAAATAAGCCTTTATACATTTCCCAATTGTGTTTTGCGGAAAACTCTGGCTTCCCGCGCCTGCTCGCTCAAGGGCTTACACCTTTTTAACGCCATTGTGTTGCGCCGATTTAAACAGTTTCATTAAAGACAAAGGCAAGTGTAGTGGTGCTTCCGAAGTGCTTTCCTTTGAAACGTACACACCCTGGCAACCCCTTGGTTTGTATTTACCACTTCAAGTGCCCTTCAAACTGTTCGCGGTTATAAATCTTAATATATCGTTTGAATCAGCAATTAATTCCACGCCACTTATTGCGGCCACGCTTTTAATGAGCGCATTTGCACAAAACGAACGAACGGAAAGCAGTCGGTAGTCTTTCAAGGAGTAAAAAAATAAAATTCAATTTTCGTAAATGCTTGGCCGTAATGGCACTTTAACGCGTGCTCGCTAAATACATAGTGAGACATAGTAGTGAGCATAACGGCGAATGGAAATTGAGAGTATTTCACAATAGTAATGGCCTTGATAAAATGTCGTCGTTAACAGTGTTGAGCAGTTGCACTACTTACCGCTTACCACTCGATTTATAATGCTTTTCCACTGTGGTATGTGTGTGTGTGCAGTTAGTGAAATTAGTAGCAAGTAACACGTTTATGCCTGTGTGCGTGTGTGATTGAGACAATGTATGCACATTCTAGGGCTCAGTGCTCCACCATTCAACTCCGTTAATTGCGTGAATAGAGTGCTGGCCGCCACGGCTTTGTGAACTTGAGAAACACTTGGTTTCCCAACTATGTTTGCTTAGATTCGAGCATGAAAGGCATTCAGGTAAATATGCTTTGTTGTAAGCAAAAAAAAATAAAGAATTTTCTAGAGATATGAAATAAATAATATTGGAAGGCTCAAGGGTTTAATAAAAGTCCCAACCAGTTAAATAAAAATAACAATAATTTTCAATAAAATCGTTTTATGCGCATATAAAATATGGGCCGAATTCGGGGCAACCACGCAGTACATCTAGATTATAGAATTTACGTTTTATGTGCGCGCATATGGAGTTCACACTGTGTTTGCCTTTATACTCACGAACGAAATCAACGCTTCGCAAGTGAGAGCCACAACTTTCCACATGTATAAGTATGCAGGTATTTGTGTACACGCAGAAGCGTATAGATGGTGGGTGACAGGTTCGGTTGAATCTGCACATAAATTTCCAGCCATAAAAACCAAACACCTTTTACGACAATTTGCCAACGTTCAAAAATACTTAAATCATACCGTAAAAGTCAAACGCTTTCCTTACAATAAAACCTGACACACATGCACACAAACAATGCACGAAAAGTTGATTTTATTGCTCTGCAGGCAATCTGCAGCATCCACTAAAATGACCGACTATGTGGCAGTTGTGAGTGGCTCTACGTCCTGGGCTTACATACCCGTATGCATATCTATGAACATACATATTATGGCTGCGTGTCCTGGGGGGATCTGAGTCAATGATTTTCGGTCGTCAGTCGCGCAGTCCGCAAAAGCCAAACCACTAGAAGCCATTTACTTACTTTACCGATGGCTCACTGCGCTGTAGGTGGCCATACAAACGATTATATTACAGACATATATACGTATGGATGGATATACCATCCAAGGTGGCAGACCCCGCAAGGTGAATATATGTTGGTGAGTTACAGTTAACGAAAAAGTAATTCTAATTTAATCAAGATTGTTCGGGAGTGTCTAATTTGAATATGTATATATGATTCTTTAGACGAGTACTGTCTCAAAAGAATGCTACAAATGATCGACTTTTCAAGGAAAGAGTGAAAGAAAGAAAGAGTAACAAGTCGTACAGAGAAAAGATTTATTTTACTTCTACTTTGGGACTTGAAAGAATACCATTTAAATCAGAGAAGAAAATAAAAACTTAAAGAGTTCAATCTCAGTTGTTGTAGCTTTCGAAAAACAACATAAAAACTCGTGTAGTTTTTCAAACAAAATTTCTTCTAAGAAATCCTTCGTTATATTCCCCTCAATGTTATTTCCAGCTTCTGCTGGAGATTTATTCTTTCACCCTCGCACCCTGCCTCTTTACAGCGCTCCCACTATTACTGCCTTTCGGCGCGAATGTGAGGCCAGGGTTCCAGGGTTCTATAGTGTTGCGTCCTGTATGCTTTCTGATTAGTGATGCTTATAGGAATTTGTTTATGTGTGTGTGCGTTTATGTTCTGTGGCTTTCCAGCAGTTAGTAGTTAGCAAAAGTTTGCGCGCCACAACCAAAACTGGTCATTAATCACTTGAAATGGCGCAAACTATAAGTGGCACACGCTAACAAAAGCAACAACAAATCATGAGGAAGCATTCTTCAAACCCTCTCCGTACTCGTAGCACCAGTGCTGTTTTTTTACTTTACGGATGAACACCTGGCCCTTATCACCAAAGAACCAGCTCCGCAGCCGAAGCGTTATCGCCATCGAGCAGCACAGCCAGCGACAGGCGGCAACGAAAGCAGGCAGCTTTACCGGGCCGCTTATGAGTCGTGTTACTTTGTGGTCGGCGCTATTATTGTTGTTGTTGGACACATAAAAGTGGTAAATAATTTCAATAAAGCATCGCATCGAGCTCCGAGGCTCACCTGTAGTGGATTACATTGTGTTTATGCGGTTTTGTATTCCTCTTGTTTTACTGTCACAGATTTCGCACACATACACACACACCTACACGCACTGTGTGTTTTATAAGCATTCGTTATTTTGCCTTTAGTGGCTTATTCGCTGCTGCCTTTGCCGGCATCTTCCTGCCACATCTCATACCTCCAACCGTCTTGCATGAATATGTGTGTAAATATGTATATATATGTATATATATACTATAGAGCAGAGCTTAGAAGTGCGAATGCGGGTGTGTCGCTGTGCAGGTGCAGAGCGTTTGAGAATTAATGTGCTCACTGCTGTTTCGTATGGAATAATTTATTTGATTAATTGTGTATTTGATATTGGCGGCCCTGTGGGTGAGTGGCACTCTTTGTTTCTTGCATTTATAGCCTTTTGGCATTGCTAACTTAACCACGTTCACCTGCTTCGCACCCCCTTTCCGCACTTTTTGCCATTTACCTTTGCGTGTCATGAGTAGGGCCGGAGGGGGAGGGACGGTGTTGGTCCAGAAGGCTATAAATTTTATTCACATTTTCATTAAATTGATTCACATCGCCATCTGCATAATCAATTCGAGGCAGAGAGTAAGTGCCGGAGCGGCCGTTGTTGTTGTTGTTCTCCGCGGTTGAATTCAAATTTCCAATACAATATTTGAAACACTTACTTAGCAGAAGTTGCTTTTGTTGTTGTTGCACAGGTGAAATATTTCATGCAAGGTGAGCCCGCCAAAGCATGGAGCTGCCATATCGGTGGCAATATTGAAATTCAAAGCTACGCGTTTTCAAACTGTAATAAATTAATCTCAGATAAATCAAGCAAGAAATTAATCAAGTAGCTCTCTCTCTCTCCCTCATTGCACTTCAATCCTAATTAAGAATTTGCCCACCGGCGTAAGTTGTATAATCTATTATTTGGAGCCTTTGCACGCATTTACATATTATTATATATGTATGTGTGTATATATGTAAAGGGTGGAATATGCTCACATAAATCAATTTTGTCGATTTGTCATGGTTTCCATTAAGCGGTTATCTTCACTTCTGAATTTCGAAAAATCAATGTTTGGTTTGCGTATAAAGAGTATGTAAGTATGTACATATATTTGCGAATGTTCTAATAAATTTTGATCAACAAATAGTTTTGGAGATATTAACGTAAATGTAAGAATTTTTTAACGTACTGTATCGGCTACCTAAACTTTAAACTCATTTCCTCGAAAGACTGTTTTCAGAGTCAGTGAGGAAAATTTACCCCCACTATCTGTACTGGTTAGCTTGATACTTCAAACGACCGTCTTAGATATATTGGGTAGTCTAAAAAGTCTTTTCGTATTTCTAATCAAACTTCAAATTATTTTTTTTTATATTTATAATGATGTTTATTGATACAAATATGCACCGTTTCGGTCGACGACTTTTTGCCATTTTTCCGCTAGAGACATTATTCCAAAAGTATAAAACTTTTTTGGTTTTTCATGAAAAAACTACGACGAGTAATTTTCACAGGCTGATCTTGAAGCCAACTTGACTCCGTTAAGGAAGTTCTGCATTGACTGAAACAAATGGTAGTCTGACGGTTCAAGGTCAGGGCTATATGGTGGATGCATCAAAATTCCCAACCAAGCTCTCCCAGTTTTTGCGGAGTCTTCAAAGATGTGTGTAGTCTAGCGTTGCCCTAATGGAAGACGAAGCCCTTTTTGTTGATCAGTTCTTGCCGTTTTCTTCGATTACTTGTTTCAATCTCATTTGAAGATGAAGTTGTTGACAGTAAAATGTAGAATCATTCATTCAAACAGGCTGGAGCAGCTCATAGTGGATGGTTCCTTTCCGATAGCACCAAACACTCAGCATAACTCTTCGAGGCGTCTAGCCTGGCTTTGCGACCATTGTTGATGATGATCTTCTGATGATGATCTTTTTTGCACATTATTGTCGTTTTTGATCCACCCTTCCCTTCAGAAATTCGATTTCATTTCGTTTCAGCAAAGAAACGCAGATGTTAATTTGGTCCATTAAATTTATCACAGAAAATTCATGTGGTACCCAAACATCGACACATTCTTTTAGTTGCCAGCCTTTTTTTAATGATTCAAGACCGTTTGTTGATGAATGTTTAATTCCTTAGCGATGTCATGGTTGCTTATGTGATGGTCGTGGTCAATCTTTTCCATAATTTTATCGACATTTTCAACGATAGGTCGCTAGCACTTTTTGGTATGGCTTTCAGCTCCTTCAGCGAATTTTACTTTATCTCTTCGATCGACTGAAAACGGTTACCACCGAACGGCAATTTCAGTTTGGGGAGCAAAAATAAATCCCACGGAGCCAAATCTGGTGAATACGGTGGTTGAGCGATGGTATTCATTCTGTTTTTTTAAATTCGGTCACAATGGCCCTCTTTTTGAAAAATACTCAGCTTTATGGGCACGAGTCGAGCAAGAACGCGTTTTATGACCAAAATCATTCGAGCGAACTCGCGGGAGATGTCGAGCTCGTTTGCCATCTCTCCAAAACTTGATTATTTTCAAGCACCATATCATTAACTTATTTAATATTTTCCTCAGTTGAAGAGGGCGAAGGTCGTCCAAAACGAGGTATGTCTTGAATAATCTCTCGACCGTCTTTGAAGTTTTTGTACCACTCGTGAATAACCGTTAGCCGCACGCGAAGTTTGGTTAGAAAGACAAAATTTGAGACAAAGTCTTTATTCCATATTTTCAGATATCATTTACCCGGACAATTTAATTACAATTTCCGGTTCTTTTTTTGCCTCTATGTATAAACGAGCTCGTTTCTGGTTTTAACTTTAGAACACTCCTTTGCATAATGATGCCATTGAAAATGAATTATAAAATAATGGTTCCCAAAAAAGTTGCGCCAGCCATTTTAGTTGACTGTTCATACTGTACTTTAGGTGAATAAGACAATTAAGGAAAAGCAGAGCTATGACTGATGTGATGACAGTTTGATACTTGACCGGATTTGGTGAAACATTTTGCGACGTAATTTTTTAAGGCAAAAAACCATATCACGTGGTGGCGTCGACAAATTTCCTATGCCCAAAAAGGGCCACTATAATGTGTATATATGTACATATGTACATGTGCTTGTTCGATCGAATTCGCTTATGTTGGTGAACTTGGGCGACAAATTTGAATGCCTTCAATGACACTTGAGTCATGAAATACCTTAATCCAATTTCGAAATTCTATTTCAAAGCACAAAAATGTATTAGTGGAAAGCACACACTCACACATACACAATCATCTTAGTTCGAATATGCATGCCGTTATGTGTGTGGGTGTGTGTGTGTGTGTGATATAAGTTAATTTTTCATTGCCGCAAACTTACAAGACTACCATAAATGCGATTTGCTTGCACGCTTCTCGGAATTAAAGCACTCGAAACGCACACACATACACATGCACATTCCTAGGCGTCTATAATTGAGTGCGGTAGTGAATGCTCCAAGAGGAAAAACTAATGCACTTCTTTGCGATTTCCCAACTAAATTTCGTATATTTCTGTCTTGGTATGCCTGTATGTGTGTGCGTGTATGTGAATTCTGTAGAGACTACGCTCGTGTGCGTTTACTGAAAAGTATAAAACTTACTTAAGTTTACACTTAATATCCTTTTCACATTTGATTTCACTAAGCCGTTTCCAAAGCACACACACACACATGGAGTGCAAGATACACACTAATACATTGGGTAGACACATGCACACACAGACACATATCAGCAACACTTTATTTCCACTCCAATGATAAACGCACAAATACACAAACACACAAACGACAGACTTGCTCAAGTACAACAACAATGAGGACCCACAATCGAAATTGATGGAATTTCATTTCAAACCTTTTTGGCTGGCTCTTCCGAACGTTTTATTACAGCCCTAGTGCGTGTGTGTGTGTGAGCCCGTGCATTGTTCGAAAGTAGAGCATGGAGTGTCAATTCGACTGCCGAGCTGAAATATCTCCACGACAATTCCTCTCGGTCCCAACTCAATAAAGTGTAAAAATAATGCTCTGCCAAATAGCAACAATAAAGCTATAAATGGAGGGGGATAAGAAATAAAATTTTAAGTATGGGAAATAAGACAATTTACTTCCTTATCAGTTAATGCACCCGAGACACTAAACAAAAACTTTCCATGTGACGTCAAGCGCTTGGGTGCGAGAGTTGGTTCGTGTGAGTGAGGAAATCAAATATCACAACAGCAGTTAAATGCCGTTATTTTTGCTGTTATAGTGGCAATTAGTGTTATTGTACGCATTAATAAGCCCGCGAGTTTGCGTTTAGGATTGTTAATGTTACGTTGGGGAAATAGAATTTAATATTCAGAGTTGCTCTGAGAACTCCGAAAATCACTAATGAAATACAGAGGCCGAGCAAGGGAAAAAGTTGGATTAGGTTGAATATGTAGAAAGAAATGAAGGGCCATCAATGTGGATAAGAAGCGGTTTTAGAGTCATTTATATGGGAGATTCTCTCTCCTTCTAAGGTCCACAAGAAATGGATAATTCAATGAAGTGTTTGTTTTTACACACGATTAAGAGAAGTATGAGCCAAATAGCTGTATTCTAAAAGTGATAACTTTCACTTGTGTGCAAAATATCTTGCTCTTATTTCTGCAGAAATTAGTTTAATAATTTGTTTTGTTTTCACAACAATAAAATGGGCGTGATTCGTGACAAAAATGGATCAAGGCAATGCATGTGAAAATTGGTTTGAAAGAATAGGAAATAGATCATTATTATTTATGTGTAACTGTAGAAATATATAAAAAGGTTTTCCGCGCAAAATACGGTCGTTTCAGAAGAAGCTCATTTCTGGCTGAATGGCTTCGTTGAAACCCCAACGATCGGGTTTAATTTCCTTAGAAATGAGGCAGAAATAGTGAGTCTTATAACATGATGTTGGCCGACCCATTTTCTCCCAGACGGTGCAACGCCTTTTGCTTTACGTCTAAACATAGACACATTGCGTCTAAAGTTAGGCTTTTTTAAGAAATTTTAGTGTTTTTTCTTTTTAAGATCACGTCGTTCTTTTGCGTAGACCTTATATAAAAGTAATTTCTTGTGAAGCAAATATCATTACGTGCAACCTTAAAATATTCTCTAACTATAAATCCAACAAATTTGTCCTTTAAAATAGTTTTATGTCACATTGAATTAAGAACCCTGCCATAAGACCGCATGAAATCACTCCACTTTCCATCACACCGCTTTGGTGCTGATTGCCGCCGTCTCAGCAAATTAAAATTGAGGCACCGAATGCTAATGCAATAAAATTAGATGCCAGTTATGTCTAGATAATTTACTACAGATGGAGAGCCGTCTTAAATTATGCAAATTGTCGAAAATGTGAGCGAACGGCTGGCAAAAATGTGGTGGTGAAATGATTTCGACTCATATTTTGCAATCATCGATTGGCGAAATTTACAAGCGCTGAACGCTTTTCATTTTCCGGGCCGAAATTTGGCACAAGGAAATGTATGTGCAACGACAAAAGATCCTGCAGTTAGCGAGGCGGCTGCCAGCACTACATATCGATCGTTAGGAATGATAAACAGCACGAGTAATTCACTTAATTCTCGTAGAAACACTGGCGACACTAATAACACTAACGGTAATAATGCTTAATGGTCGCTGGAGTAGAGCGCCGCCATGTTTTGCAGACAGTGCGCGGCAGAGGGATTGTGCAACACGAGTTTCCTCACTTCAGCGTTAATGTAAGTGAGCGTGGTTGTTGCAGTTGTAATCGTAGAACATTCGAATATTTCCGTGTCACTAATTTTTTAGCAATTAAGTGAAAGTGCCTGAGCAAGGTAGCTGCAGAGCTGCAGATATTTTAAGACTAATAAATTAAATGCTCCCACACACATACATATCTACAGGCACATGCCAGCAACACTCGGACTTGATTAAATGGAGAAAATAAAATTCAACCAACTGTTAACATTGAATTCGAAGCGAAAACGGAAATGTCGCATGCCGAAGTTGTGAGTCAAAGGCAGTTCCGCTGGTACTCCCAGAAGCATGAGAGGAAAGGTAACAGAAACCAAGCTGCTCTGAGCCGGAAATACTAATGTCAGGGCTGACCCAAAGCTAAAATTCGTATTGTGCCGACTCAACAAATACTTAATTCGTGTGTCGCACATTGTTGCTGCTTGTCAGCGGGGCCTCCGCTGTTGCCACGTACAATGGGCCTTAGACTTGATTACTCACAGCGTACTGTGTTAGTAATAGTGAGACTGCTCCTCAGTGACCTTGTTGGAATGACGTCATTTTGCGCAACAAATGGGAAATGTATGTAAATCGTCAATAGCTTTGTAATCGTGCAAGGAATTAGTGACTGTCTTCTACACCTAGAGAAATAATAACTCCCTCAAGATAGTTTCAATACAAAAAAATCATCTTCGAAAACTTCCATTATAATATTTAATTCACAGTTTATTATCGGCCCCTTGTTTTCGAAATATCATCTATAACATCACTTTCTAGTGGTTTCTAGTGATTGTCTTCTACGCTTTGAGAAATAAAAGCTGGTTCAAGAAAGTTTCAATATAACGAATTTTGTTTTGCAATACCAAACCTTTATCTTAATCATCTTGGGAATTTCCATTGCAATATTTAATTCACTGTCTTACTGTTAATTATCGGTCCCTTTTTTTCGATTCATCATCTATAACATCACTTTCTAAAGATTGGTTCAAATTACCTCCACTGTAGAAGTGTAATAGAGCTAAACTCGACATCGACTTGCCCTAGCATATCCCTTTTTCTACCCAAAGCAGTTGCAGTCCACCTTCTCTTGCATTCTAATTGGGTCCGAGAAGCTGGCTCGTTACTTTTCACTAAACCGAAAACGTGGTGGGATGAGTCTACTTCGTGACGATTTGCTTTTGACGTCATTGTGTTGCAGAAGCGTCTTCACAAACATCGGCATGTACATGTAGTCGTTTGATTTCCTGGTCGCTCGTCATTTGCCGTTGCGTCCGTTCGTTATAGTGCGGCGCGACCATTAATCTTTATTTCACTGTCAATGTGTTAAATGGACAATATTTCTTTCATAGTTTACAAGCTTTGCTGGCGTCCGTGCGCAGCCTGCCCCGGCTGTGCGCTTCGTGACCGTGAGTCGCCTTGTTGCCGTCTTCACAACACACTCGTCAAACTGTAAGTACGCTCGTGGCCGGTTAGCCAGTCATCTCACCAGTTGCTTCCTGCTGTTGTCCCAAGGTATGCAAGCATGTATGTGTGTATGAAAGTTGACTATTGACTGTTGCGCCAACTATGTTGTCGCTGGTGTGGGAATGTTTGCAAGTGTTGTTGTTGAGTAATTCTACATCTTGTACTCCATTAGTTTTATGTACGTGTTTAAATATTTCTATATATGTACATAAGTTTGTGTGAAGATTTAATTGATGACTGAAAATATTTACCAGGGTTGCATTATGGAAGGAGTTGATGGCGTGTGGGAGTCTTTTAGGAATACACTTGGGTTCATAAAATGTTGAAATACCGAATATAAGATTTATGTATGCTGAAAATCAGAGCCTTGTGGTGATTAAACCACCCAAACTGTCCAACGAAAGGTTCTTGTAACAATGGAACCAGTTGCTGGATTGAAGAGTGTGCAACCGTAGAAATCATGAACATTATAAGAGAAGAAGTCTAATATACTACTTTCAATCAATTCAAATCCAGAAATTGCGATGTGCTCCTAACCCACGTATACTCGTATTTTGGGTAAGCGTTCAACGGTTTTTGTCGGAACTTTGAAGTACACAGAGAGCTCCTTATATCTCACCGTAAGTGCTATGTTTAGTGTAGTAAACAAATGTAACACAGCTTTGTATTTATAGCAACTGCAGTAACGGGTTTTTGTACTCTTCCAGCCACAGTTTTGCCATGCATTCCAGTCCACTGCCATCCCCCGAACCGCATGCCCAACTCGGGCATTAAGGACCTTTAGACACTGGAGATGCGAATTTAATTAATTCATTTTTTAAGCGTAATTACGTTTAAACAACAGCAGCAACAAAGTGGAAATAGCAACAAATTGCATTAATGTAACGAAAAGTTTAATGAAAAATTGATGCTTGCGAATGACAGCGTCAATAGAGAAATATCCAGCGGAAGCTGCCTGGCTGATAAACGACATTTAATTTGTTCATTGCCAACATGCACATTTTTTAATTACACACCTGAAAAAATGAAGGCAAACAAAAATAAAACCGCTTTCTTCTGTTGCGCGAGTTAATGCTCGAAATTGCGGCGAACTTCAAATATATACTTTCGTATAAAAAGTTTAAATAAATTTGTAAACGAACTAAGTTGAATGGAACTAAGAAGTAGTTGATTAAACAATTTGTTTATTTTTATTTATATATTTTACAAATCTGTTTGCTTTGTAGAATTGGATGCCCTGGAGGAATATAAAACTATTGCTCTAAACCAACTCGTCGTTGAGCAAAAGAGTCCAAGCGTCTAAGTAAACGATATCAAATGGAGAGTTTACTATTTACACTAACAGAAAAGGGATGACAAGAGAGCTCGACATCTCTCCCGGGTCAGTTTGAATGGTTTTGGTGCATATTTTGGGTATGAAACGCGTTCTTGCTCGACTCGTCCCGATAAACTGGTCTCTTTGGACATGCCTGATCGTGCGAATTCCGATTCCACATTCATGGAGAGCTAGGTGTACGAAAGCGTTGTAAGAAACCGCTTTGAGTTAGCAAACTAAAAATCCGGCGGATTATCAGAGAGACAATACGGCTTTATAAAAAAGAGGTCCACTATTGACGCCCCAAGAGAAGTAGTTGATACTGCAAAGTGTGCAATAAGTGGGAAAAAATGGGCAAATATAATAAAAGCTCTACACGAAATACGCGCTCTTCATTATCTAATAATTGTTATAGTGAGTTACTTTCAAAATAGGAGATTGTTATTCGACAAGGACTATGGCACTCAGAGCTATACTGTCTTGAGTGGAGTACCACAAGGCTCGGTGTTAGGCACACTGCTATGGAACCTGATGTACGACGGAGTGCTAAGATTACTGCAATCAAATAATGTGAAAACAGTCGCATACGCAGATGACCTCATATTGGTAGCAGTGGCCGATGGTTTGCTACTATGAGTCTAGAGTAGTTGGCTGAGCAGAAAACAGAAGTCTTGCTCATAAGTTCCAGGAAAATTGAAGAAAGATAACGCTCATCAAAGGAGAAAGCGAGATTACTTCACAGCCACAGTTCCTTAGTGTAACAGTGAACTCAAGACTCAAATTCAAGGAGCACTAGGAAAATATGAGATGTAAAGCAAATAAAATCTAGAATGATGGCAAATGAAAGCTGTGTGGGTTCCAGCCGACCATTTTTAATAGCTAAGGTAAAGAGTATAACAAATACTGTATGCGGCTTCAATATGCATACAGGCAGATTTCTGCTACACGCGTGATAAGTGCTTTCCGAACCATATCAAATGACGCTGATAGACATCCAGGGAGACGAGTTCGCGCGAATACATATATAACTCATCAAATGCGTCTATCGCAGCAAAAAGAGAGGAGAGAACCAAAAGCATCACAATGTGGTAGCAACGGTGGCAAATTTCATTCAAAGGACGGTGGACCCATAGACTGATTCCGGACATATATTCGTGGATAGATAGACAACATGGGGAACTGGATTTCCACCAAACCCAAATATTTAGTTACCATGGGTGACTTAGAAGCTACTTATAAAAATATCGTGAAGATTTTAGTCCATATGGTTTGGCAGTGCTTAGAAGACTCTAAACACGTACTTTATCATCGCCCTCGGTTTTCAATTACAAGGGAAGAGCTGAAAACCACACTTGGAGGTAGTCTGACGGTGGAAGATTTGAGTCACTTAAATATGTGCGAGTTCTCTGTAAAATGGAAAGTTGTGGGCGAAGAGGCAGCTCTAATTATCCCAAAATTGAGACATTTATAACAGATTAGGCGTCAGTTAGGCCTCAGTTAGTCGTACAACAGAGGAGACTTAAATATCTTCTTCTCTCTCATGAAGTAATACTTTGTCCAGTGGTCCCGTACGGGAGACATGACATGGGAGTAGGTTTGATGTAGCGGATCCTCCTACTATAAAAAATAAAAAATAAAAAAACATGCATCGAGTTGCACAATTGAAAACAACCCCATGCCTTATGAAACTATAGTATTATATATGTATGTACAAGCAAAGACATATACACATACATTTAATTAGATAAGTTTAAGATTTTTAAATTTTTTAAAAGGAAAAGAAAAACGAAATAAAAATTAGAATGAAAAATTCCTGCTCAATGAAAGCAGTTTAATTTCTCCCACCAGCGGCTTCATGGAAAAACTATTTTCCACAGCGCGCCGCATACATCGCACGTTCAGGTGTGTTCTATAATTCATTGCGATTTCAATTTCACTTAGACCCAAATGGTTTCGCAACACAATATGAGGCGAGACCACCGCGACCAGGCAAGCCAAACTGCAAATAAAACACGTCGAAATAAATCTCGTATTTGCTAATCTAAACAGCATGTGCCTGCCTCTGTACTTACAGTTATGTAGCTATGTGGCGTGCCTCCATGTGTCATTGTCTAAACTATACCGGCGGGTGAACCAATGAACCGCAAAAGCTGTGCATTTTTCAGTAATGTGTCCCGCGAGGCTTATTTGCAACAATTATAAAACAAATAGTAGTGAAGCAAGAACAACAACAACACAATCATTGCAATGCAAATATTTAAGCGCTCGAAACACGCACCAGCACACACGCACATATCCGAGCGCGTTGCGTATTGTGCAGCGGCGCGTGACGCACTGAATTCCAATGCGGCGGAAGCCATGACGTATCCTTTACACACACTCCTACTTTCGCCGCATTGCGGATGGCGATTTCTGTGGCCTACAACCACCGGCATCTGGTTAGATACAAATCACTTAATTTGGTGGCAAGTTTTTGTGTAAATTTCGTTGTTATTTCCCCTCCTATGTGTTTGTACTTTAAATCATTGCTGTTGTTGTAATTTCCATTCTAGAGCGGTTTCAGGTGCGTGTGTACGCTTGCAAAATAAAGGTAGACTCGGTATAGATAAGCGTCTGTATGCGGTGGAGCACACCGCGGCACCGGCATATTGTCCGTGTAATCGAAAATAAGTGTGGCAGAAAGTAGATTGGAAAAAATGTTGTGGCACATCGCCACATTATACACAACAAACTGATACAGGGTGCTGCAAAAGTAACGCGCATGTGTGGTAGTTGGAGAAAGCAAAAGAATTCGTCAGTTGCCTCTGCATCTTGTGGCAAGGCATGTTCGATTGGTGTTGCACATGCATTCTAACAGTTATATTGCATAATATCTATCTTCCCAAGACCCAGATTTGCTCTGGATTTCTTGTAAAGAAGAAAAGAAAGAATAACAATTTCCAAAACTGTGATTCTGACATAAAACAATTTAATCTAGTCGCCAGTACCGTGAGATATGATCCGTTGTATTGCTAGATAAAAACTTACACCGACTTGAAAAGCTTCTCATGGCAAGCGAAAAATGTTCAGACCCTTGTCGGTGTATCTCGAGTGGCTTTTAGTTTATCGCATAGGGATCAGTAATCTTCAAATGCAGCCGCAATCGTTTCACCTGAAAAAATGAAAATTATTTACTTTTATCCCGTAATCGACCTTTTGGGGTACCCTGTACTGTATAACCAAAACTCGTATATGCTCATAGCAATCGGTTTTACAGTTATTATTTTATCCGAAAATGTGGCATGCAACGAACGCTCGCCGCCTATGACCGCAGCTTTGTTTGTTTATTAATATTTATTTCTTTGTTGGCAATTTTGTTCGTTGGCCACATATCTAACCAATTTTGTTGGCCACAACGAAAATTCCACGTTCACTTTATTAATATCCACGAGAAAATCAATTTTAATTTTAATTTATTTCCATGGGCATATTTTTCGGAAACTACGTGGGTCTCGTTGCCAAGTGGAGTTTCGGCGTGGAGTTCTGCGGTTGCACCAGGTACATTTCGCGGTTTTGCGTTAGATGCGTGTGTACACTTGTGTGCAAATATTCATGCAGAATAGTTGCCACCAGAACCATCAAGTCCACCAAGCGCCAATTTAGAATTAATTAATATTTATTTTTCATTTCAGCGAAATAATTTTTTGTCGATTTGCTGCGAATAAAATAATTTGAAATTAATAACGCAAATTCAGAAAGCGAGCAAAATGCTTCGGCTAATAAATGTCTGTCAGTTGACATATGTTTTTGCATGTAACGGATTTTTTGTCGCAATTTTTTTGGAATACATATTTATTAGTAATATTTATTTATTTTAACGGAAGTTGTTGAAAACGAATTTCGCCACAAAACAGTGATTATCATTTGCTTTTTTCGTAATTTCCATTTTAGATAAACATTTATTTTCAGCATGCTTTCAGGCGAAATTCCGACTAATTGCAAGTTAAGTGCTTATGTGTGTATTCGTGGATGTGTTTTTTTTCTAATGACAGCACAACAGCAATAAAAACGAAGAGAAGAAACAACAACAATTGCAACAATTTTAATTCGGCTTGCTATTAATTGCCTGGTTGCCTTTAACTCATTGTCTAAAGCACTAGTCTATAATCGAGTAACAGCAGTTGTGATTTGGAATCTATGGAAAATATCTCATTTTATTACGTTTCTTAAATATTACCTATTTAGGGTATGAATTATTTGAAAGTGCAAAATGTTAAGAAAATATGAATAGCGATTGCACCTATTTTTTGATGCAGTGTTAAGTAAAGTTAGTTACATAAACATTCGTAAGACCGTAAATCCATTATTTGGGGGTTGGTGTAAAGCCTGGTAATCCGTTTAAACTATTAGTACGACATTTAAGCTTTTATATTGGCCTAAGATTCTCACCTTAATACGCAAGGATATGTGTGATCAACCGAAGTGGCGAAAATGATTTTGTTCGGCACATGGAACTAAAGCAAGTTGAAGATCAACTCCGCAACAGGTGCGGGGTTGAAAGATATTGCTAAGATATTTCAATGCTTTTCGAAATAGTCTGGAAAGAGTAAATAGGCTGGAGGTAGATCAATGTAAGAGTTTATTTACCATTCATATATTGGGTAGTCGAAAAAGTATTTTCGTATTTTGCCAATAGATGTCGTTGCAGTCGTATATCTCCAGTGTTTCCAATCACATTGTGTCACACCATATAGTGTTGGAAAGGTTAACCAAAACCAAAGTTAAATTCGGGGAAGTTGAAAAAAAGTTACAGCTGCTCAAAAAAAGTGAAAATAATGAAAAAATTCGCTATATTTTAAAATTTTTGTATAAAAAAGAGAAGAATACCATGCAAGCCACCAATGAAATTTGTGAAGTTTACAGAGATAATGCCGTATCATTTCGTGTAGCTCAACAATGGTTCGCTCGCTTCCATTCTGGAAATTTCGATGTGAAAGATGCACCTCTCTCTGGTAAACCTATCGTTGAAAAGTCGATGAAATTATGGAAAAGATTGACCGGGACCGTCACATAAGCAGCCATGACATTGCTAAGAAACTAAACATTCATTATTAAACGGTTTTGAATCATTTAAAAAAGGCTGGCTACAAAAAGAAACTCGATGTTTAGGTACCACATGAATTGTCTGTGAAAAATTTAATGGACCGAATTAGCATCGGCGATTCTTTGCTGAAACGAAATGAAATCGAACTATTTCTACAGCGAATGGTAACAGGAAACGAAAAGTGGATCAAATACAATAATGTGCGAAAAATAACATGGTCCAGTTTTTCGCTGAAGCTCAACAAATGGTCGCAAAGTCAGGATTGACCTCGAAGGGTTATGTTGAGTGTTTGGTGGGATTGGAAAGGAATCATCCACTATGAGCTGCTCCAGCCTGGTCGAACGATTGATTCTATATTTTACTGTTAACAACTGATGAGATTGAAACAAGAAATCGAAAAGAAAACGGCCAAAACTGATCAACAGTAAAGTCTTCGTCTTCATCAGTATAACGCTGGACTACACACATCTTTGATGACTCGGCAAAAACTGGGAGAGCTTGGCTGGGAAGCTTTGATGCATCCACCATTTAGCCCTGCATCATCGGACTATCATTTGTTTCGGTCAATGCAGAACTCCCTTAATGGAGTAAAGTTGGCTTATGAAAATCACTTGCCGCAGTTTTTCGATGAAAAACCAGACAAGTTTTACACTTTTGGAATAATGTCTATAGCGGAAAAAATGGCTAAAAGTGGTCGATCAAAATAGAACATACTTGGTTCATTAAAGTTCATTATACATAAATATAAAAAAATAAGTTGAAGTTTGATTAGAAATACGAAAATACTTTTTCGGTTACCCTATATAAGCCAGAAAAAACACAGACCTTTGTTTTGTAGCTTACTTGACAGGACCGGAGCGTTATTTCTTAAAATTTTTTTTAAATCACATCACTTTTTTCTTTGTTTTTTATATAAAGCTTCAGACAGTGCATGCTTTATGTATACACCAATAATTCCAAACACAAACGCCTTCACGTTTCGGAGCGGCTTTATTAGGAAATAAAAGGATTATCCCAGGCATTTATTGAAACACGTGTTAAGATCAAATAATACATTACTCACGCATGTGTCGCAAGTACATTATATGTCGCACATAACATGTGAGCAAGGTGGCAACTTTGGGTGATTGCCACTTCGGTTGAATCGGTGACAACAACTGTCAATCGAAGCAAAATCTTTTCCACGCGACGTGCTTGTAATATGATTGATGACATCTGCCAAACTTTTCAAAAAAACGTACGAATATATGATGTGGACTACAGTCGTTCAAAATATGCTTACGCAGAAGCTCAAACGCCTACACCAAGTGCTTGTGTGTGATATCCAAAGTGGAAATCAATGATTTAAAATTGATAACAGCATAAGCAACAACAAAAACAACAAATGAGAAGATCTATTTACACTCGTTAACAGGTGAGTGGTGGCCCGAGTAAGAGCGTGAAGGAACGCAAAGAGATGCGCAGACGCTTGCGTTCTTAAGATAATAGCTCATTGCACCTTTACGTATAATACACGTATGTCCAACAGGTGAACTTGCTTTTTCATTTTCATAGGTTTCAGAATATATATGTGTGTAAGTATATATGTACATGTGTACATACGCAAAGATAAATAATCCGAAGTAAAAACTTGAAATTGAAGACGTTGGCTGGGCGAGACTAAATCGGTCTGGTATTCGTGGCGCCTACTTTTACTATAGAAAATGTTGCTGGCTCCAGAATTGAAGAGCAAGTCATGAGTATTTACTGTTAGTTAGCTTCGAAACTTTGTAGGCGACTCTGTGCAGTTGACTCTGTGCCGGTCAACTTTGTTTTTTTTTTTTATATTTTTTTAACTACAAGAGAACTTATTTGCATAAACATTCGAGTTCACTGTATACTATTTACTATCACTATTTATTTGGCGAGTTTTTGATTTCAACATGTGTTAAATTAATTTACTTGGGTGTGTTTTCTTTCAAATTGCCGTTTTATTCCACAGAGAGCGCTGATTGGTGAAATTCCTGTTTGATTGATTAGCTTCGTATGACAGCACCTTGCTTGCCTTTCGGGCATTTAGGCGCCAAGCGACAGGCAAATTCAGCCATGAGAGTTGCTGAAAACGAGCATGCATGCCTTCATCGATTTGTTGTTTTTATTTTTGTTATTTCTGTTATTTTCCTTATTTCATTTGTTTTCTCTTAATTGCTTAGTGCACATTTCGCACACATTTAATTTGTCTAAAATTTTTTTTAAGTTTTTTTTTTTGTTGTATGGATTTCTGACTTCTATTTTATTTGCCGTCTGTCCTGCAAGTGAACGGCAAAAGCCGGAGAAGTCAATCAAAGCTGTGAAAGCAGCTCATTAATCATGATTTGAGTTTGACAGAAGATTAAATACCGAAAGTCAAATAAATTTGGAGAAATGAGATTTGAGTGACAGCCGAAAATTTTATCGGAGGCGCGTTTAAAGGCCCTCTAAATTTGAAAGAGCCTTTAGTGTGGCAGAAAACCAGTTTAAATATATATATGTATGTACATACGTGCGTGCTGCTTGTGTGCATAGATAATATGAGCATGTTTGCTTTTTGTTTGCAAAACAACTATTAAATATTCATTTCTTATTTGAACGAGCAATCGCTTTGTATTTCCGCCGTCCGACGTCCGAGGTCAACACGGTCAACATATCGATTTCATTTATTTGCTTTCAATCAACGTAAAGCGAGCCTTATCACTGGAATCAATGTGTATGTAGCGGCTGAGGCGTGACACACCGATAAGCTATCTTTTTCTCTGCCATTCATCCTAAATAACGGTACACACCATATACCGTTTATTGCCAAATAATCGCCTTGAACACTGGCATGCCCGGAGTCAGGCGTTTTATGGCTGCGCCTCAGCATATTCTCACAACTCAGAACTCAGGAACCACATATGTGTCATCCGTGGATGCTTAAACCTAAATATTCTATATCACACACATACATTCACGCATACACACATACATATGTATATCTTATGGTGGAACAGTTGTCTATTAAAGCTTACAGCACTTCATTCGGTACTCACCTATCGAGCGCGATGGCGACTAAATGCAATATGGAAGCTGTACAGCAGAGCACATCGCACGACGTCCAGATGTCGCACAGCTCCGGTCCAAGTATCCAGCCTTGGCTTATCTTTTCGGAGAGAAAGTTTTCAGCACGTTTATTAAGTTTTCGTTTAGTTTCGCATGTCCGCGTGCGTGTGTGAGTGTTCGTTCGCACGAGCGTATTTCCACAGAATGTGTTGTAGTTTTTGCACAGCCAAAATTTTTGTTGCGAAATGGTAATGTTTGCCGTCAAATCGGTGAACACGCGAAGGAATTGGGAAGAGAGAAAATAGTGACAGTGTTAGAAATGTTTAAAAGCGATGATCATGAGTGGAATACAAATTGCATATACCTAACGGTAAAATCATCCTCGCTAACTTACGTGCGACTCAGTCGAAATGGTTACCCAGTAGTAATTTTTGGGATATCTTCCAACTCTCCGGATTGGTCTGGATGAAAAAGTCCAATGCGAAGGTTTAATTAAAGGAGTATATAACCGTGTTCCGTTCACCATGAATATATTCAAAAAATCTTACTACGTTTAGGTTCAAGAGAACTTGCCATATAAATTCATTGATATTCGCGAGAATAATGTAGTGACCTTGCGTTGGAAGTTCACCACAATGAATAGTTAAATTCTGGTATTTAACATTGTAGAAACCAGACACTTTAAAGCTGCCCTCTTTTTGTTTTATTCGGAAGGAAGAAAGGTATGAGCAGCAATGGTTTTTCTGTTGACATATCATGACATGGGGGACTTTTCTCAATATTATGAACTGGAAGCTCTAATCTCCATAAAACAAAAAATTAGAAATAGGATATTGTAACCTTTACCGGATCCGTTGAAGAATATTAACTCTTTACATACCATTTGATCTATCGGCGGATTGAAAGTGCAGAGATAAAAATATACAACGAGAGCGTTAAAAAGGAAAGGTTCGCTTTCCCCGCTGGGTGCATGAGAGTTTGTGCGTTAAGCATCAGTCAGTCATGCTATTCTACGATAAACTTTATACTCCATACAGCCATACATACACAAACACATGTGTTTGTGGGCGCTTAACTTTATGCGACGAGTTGCGCCATTTAAGGTACAGCCTAAGGACATGCGTTCATCATGGAAGGAGGTCATAATATGAGCTTGTGAAATCCGCGAGTCAATTCTGTTTGTATGTATGTATTTATACACGAGTTCTAGCAAAAACAAAAACAAAATAACGGATATTTTATTGCTTTATGAATCTTTAAATAATAAGTGGGGACACGGTAAAGCGCAGGGATGATGATGATTCCAAAAAGTTTTCAGGCTTTTATGGGTCCTGTTATGCTATGGGTTTTACTGAGTAGATATTGCTGTGAAGTCAATTAAAATATATATATGTACACACGCTGTAGACTCGTCTCCACTTTATGCGTTGAAAAAGAAAAATGCTGAAGAATAAATTGTAAAGAAGCAGAATACTTCGGGAATCTTGGTCAATAAGTGCGGCCTGGAGAGTTTCAGGATCAATTTAGTGACGGCAAAGTGTTTCCAATCAAATTAGCGTCTTTATGTGGGAAATGAAGAAAGAAGACATGCCGTCCACTTTCGCCGTACTTTTTGTGGAATTTGTCTCTTATATTTCGAAAGAGGCTTTGTTTTTGTTGGCAAACCTCGAGAGCAACTGTACTGACCGGTTTTAATTTTAGTTAGGCACTAAATAAAAGCCAGAATCTTTTATAAGAACTTCTACTGCCGAATTGAGAATCTTTAGTTGTATGTGCTTGAGGACCCGAAAGCTACTTGGCGAGCGCTTAGAAATTAAGACACAATATTTATCACTGAGATACTAACTTATTAGCTACGCTTTATTTTGGAAGCATTATCGAGAAAACTAAATATTTTCATGCGACCTCTGATAACACTGATCTGTTATGCTAAGAGATCCTGTAAGTTGCTAACAAATGGCTGCTGAAATAGTGACTAGGGAATATTGGTGGTACCATGCAATACTGCGACTCTGAACTACTCGCACCTCTGAGTTTTATAGTATATCTTATTCACTGTTCTCTTTAATTTGTGCAGCCTTTTGCTTACCTCATAGACGGCGCCCAACGGCATCACCAGACAGGCAACGAATAAATCAGCAACAGCCAATGATGCCACCAAATAATTGGCAACATTCTGCAAGTTACGTTCCAATATTATGGCAGCAATTACAAAAACGTTTCCTATTGATGAACGCCAGGAGCAACAACAGCGCGGAAAGCGAGACCGAAAAGGAGTCGACGAATGAACAGCCCGTGTCGATGCCAACGCAGTCAATAATGGTGATTGTTTTTGGTGTTTGTTTTCCATACAAATACAAAAAAACATGGCAGCGATTTGATGATTTCATGTGAGCCAGCGTCCATGCCGTAAATACGGAGGAATTCATTTCAGTTTTTACAAGCCATTAGTCCCATGTTGGTCGATGTACGTAGTGGTGAAAGCGTTCAACAGCGCATTATTATAATCAATGTGCGGCAAGTTGGCATGTTTTTGTGGTGCCACATCAGTGTTCGCAATTATCGCCGGTGTTGAAGAGTATTTGAACAGCGAATATTGTGTGGGCGTGGTTGTTGGCATGAAAAGAGAAAAGCGAAGACATAAATATACAGATATGAATACAGGAGAAGAAAATATCATTCAAAAATAAAAAGTATTCCATAAAAGTCTTCGGTTTGTTTGCTCAGTTAATTCTCTCTGAATTTCAATTGCATATCGCTTACTGCGGTCAACATATTCGGTACCTAGGGGCTTGAATAGTTTTTGTTGGATTTGGACAATTTTTGGTCAAAAGTTATCATATCTTAAAGGAATTATCTTTTGATTTCTTCTATTTTCATACTGTTTGTAGGGATTCTTAGGCTAGGCAAATTTGGTAGCTTTAGTGGTTTAGGAGATATGTACATTAAACTTATTAGAGGGCGGGGCCACGCCCACTTTCTCAAAATGGTTTGTCCATGGGTGCCCTTTGCTACTGCGATCCCTTGTGCCAGTTCTTAGTTACGGCACTGTATAGATTTACTTGAAATTTAGGGTTTGTCCGGAAAGTAATAGGACTGATTTTTTTTTCGCCGCGACTGTACTTCGGAGCGTGCGCGCACCGAATGTTGTCTCCGAGCACCTGGAGAATTAGGAAAAACATTTTCGCGCAACGTGTTTCTGTGAGTGGTGCAAGCCGAAATTGCTCTAACGAACGATTAATTTATCACAAGTGACGAGTTATGGATTTTTGAGTATGATTCCGAGTCTTCCGAGTGGCACACGCCGGCGTCTCCTCGCCCAAAAAAGGGAAGATTGAGCAAATCCAAAGTGAAAACGATGCTCATTGTCTTTTTTGACATTAAAGTCATCGTCTACCATGAATTAGTTTCTCCTGGACAAACCGCCAACGCCAAGTTTGACGTGAAAGTCCTCAAGGGACTCAAACGAAGAGTCAACCGGTCCGTCAAAACATCGCAGGCGATTGAAAGCTGCATCACGACAACGCCCCGGCTTACACCGCCTTTCTTGTGAACAGCTACCTAACCAAGGTCGGCATCCCAAAGCTTCCGCAGACGCCCTACAACCCAGATGTGGCCCTCCGGAACGTTTTTAAACAATTGTAACGATTGGTTCAATAAATTTTTTTAATTTGCCTCAGTTTTAGTACTTTCCGGACACACCCTGTATAGCGGTCTAGTCCTTCATCACATTGACATTGTCTTTTTTAGCGTGTCTGCATTCCTATAATTGTGAATATGGCTTGCACTGGGTGTGTGTATCGAAATTAATCAAACGATTCAGCAGACATGGCGCTGTCAATAAGTCACGTGTCGATGTGTCAATGTGCAGTGCACCGACATGACAATGACAACGCTGGAGTTAGCGGTGACTTTTCATAGGCGTTAGCCATTTCTCGCTGCGGCAGCCAGTCAAGCCGCTAATGTAGATTAAAATGGATAAGTTGCGATAATGCATGCACAACCATATTATCTTAATGAGCACTTACATCGGTATGTGTGCATGTGTATGTGCTTGTCGGGGATTATATCTTAATGCATGCGATAAATCATTCACCAAAGCTGGCTGTCATTATAGTTTGCCATGGAAATTATCGCAAATGAATTTATGTGGCGGATAATGAGCCAAATTACTTCAGTTATTTAGGCATATGCGAATTACCCTTGTTTTAAGTTTTTTTTAAGTTTAAAGATAATTTTAATTTCATCCATTCTGTCGTACAATTTTATAGTTTATTCTCGCAGCTTCGAGCCTTAAGTATATTATGCCGTTGTCAATCTTGAAAGAAGTCAGGAGGAAGGAGGAAACACACGAGCAGGCTGTTCACCTATGTGTTTAGATTTAATAGGGTTTGGTTGAGATTTGGACACGAAAGCTTGTAAACTATTTCAAGTCTGCAAATGAGCCTGGAAGTATTTTTCTTCTACTTTCCGCTCCCTTGGTATTCAGGAGCATTAAGTTAGGTCATTTATCTAATGTTCGCACTTCTTTCTGGCCCAGTTGCCCTCTCACACCTTACGCGCGTATTTTGGTGTGACAAAGTCCATAAATAACACTTTTTAAGTTGGAAAACTTTATAACACCATCACATCATAAATTAAGTTTGCCCCGTTCCTTTATTGCAATTAATGCGGCTTAAAGCCCGTAATAGGCGGAACTTAAAAGCGAACTTAGCCTGTGAACCCATAAGTAGTTTCGTTTATGCGGAGTCCATAGTATCCGTAGCTGCGGAGCGTGTTGCGCAAATTGACTTGGCAAACTTTTCCATTTGCACTATCTACATGCTAAAGTGCAGCCAGCGCCAGGGCCAGCGAGGACATTAAAGCAGCATGGATGCAACAGCAACAACAACAGCAGCAAAACGGCGAGAAAAGCCAAACCTTGAAAAATTGCCGGGGAAAAGGTAATCATAATGACGTTGATGATTAAAAACTTTACGCGCGTTGCATGCAACAAAATACGCACAAACAAAAGAGTGCAAATGAAGAGAACGCTGCTTCGACATTAAAGTTGCACACTTAGAGAGTGCAACAAAATAAAAATGTGTCATGTAATGATAGCCAAGTGGCGGCTGAGCGGGGCGTGGGCAGTGGCTTTTTACAATGCAAGCGCTGTGCCACATCATGGCGGCGAGGGCATTAAATAACCTTAAACAGTGATGACTTCGCTCGTAAAATTCGGTGGTTTCCAAGAAAGAGAAAGAAAAACAAAGTGTTGTGTGTATGCAATTGAGTACATAAACACACACATACACACGCATACTTAATAGCAAACGCGATATGAAAGTGAATTTTGAATTCGTTGTTACGCTAAATACAGCATCTGTGCACCGACTTATGGCCAGCGTAGAATTTTTATGCAATTTCACATACAGTTGCCTGGCGCATAGCATTGGTTGGCTATCTGAATGAGTGTGAGAGCCCCAGCGTTCTTTTATAGAGGTGTAAGCATCCATGGTTATAAGCGAAAGGTATTAGGTATGGAGAGAAATCAATGTAATCCGCTGTCACGTGCTGATTTTCGGTTCTTAGCACTTGAAATTATTATTTTACTTTCGCAAGAATAGTGTGTTTGTGCCCCGCCTCCGTCCTTGAATAATTGTGTATATCGCCAACATAAATTCCGCTTATAATTTCCGCATTGGTTTTAAGCCATTGCCCGCCGCTGTACGTACGCAGTCTGGGCTGCGCAAACACGCAGGATAAGTACATTAGGAAGCATAAAATTAAAGCGGAGATGGAATGAGATTTCTCAACTCCTGCCCCAACTATCGCCCGCCACCCCAAAAAATTGAGTAGTAAAATAATACTCGTGCTGCGATATCATAAAATATCAGTGAAAATAAAGTTGGGTAAATCTGCAACACTGCAGTGCTAGTGAAACATGCGATGTGCCTTCATAAGTGGCGCACATACGTACTTCTATTACGCATACATACGCATTCGTCAGCGGAAAATAAAACGGAGAAAATGCGCCATAGAAATAAAGATAACTGCTGACGGCAAGTGCTCTCCAAAAAGGTGGGAAAGAATACTGTTTACGAGAATGTTAGGGCCACTTGAAGAGAATGTGAAGATAACGCAAATTTGTTGCAATGCCGAGTAGCTATGCCACCACTTCGTGGTTGCTTCTTTCACGACACAGTGACCCTCAAAAGTGGCTGCAAGCAAGAAAAACCTTAACTTCGGCTGCTCCGAAGCTATTATACCCTTCACAAATAAAATAATGGTTTCGTACGAAATCTTTTAGTTTTTATGACAGCTATGCGCTACAATTTCATCGGAGGAAAAAGTTTTCCATACAAGAACTAGAATCTGATTGCTCAGTTTGTAAGGCAGCCATATGCTATAGTGATCCGATATCGATACAGAAAGACAGACGGACAGATGGACAGACATGACTAAATCAATTAAGCTCGTCGCGCTGATTATATGTATATATTCGGTAGTCGAAAAACTCTTTTCCTATTTTGTCAATAGATGTCGTTGCAGTCGTATATCTCCAGTGCAACCACACTGGGCATACCATATAGTGTTGGAAAGGTGAGATTGAATGAAGCTTTACATTTCACCAAAAACAAATTAAATTCGGGGAAGTTGAAAAAAAGTTACAGCTGTTCAAAAATGAGTGAAAATAATGAAGAAATTCGCTATATTTTAAAATTTTTGTATAAAAAGGGAAGAATGCCATGCAAGCCACAAATGAAATTTGTGAAGTTTACGGAGACGATGCTGTATCAGTTCGTGTAGCACAACAATGGTTCGCTCGCTTCCGTTCTGGAGATTTCGAAATTTCGACTTACACTGATGGAATAATGTCTCTAGCGGAAAAATTTGTTTGTTTATTTATTAGTATAAATGTAGAAAAAAAATTAGTTGAAATTTGATTAGAAATATGAAAAGCCTTTTTTGAATACCGCAGTTAATAGCTGTAACGCTGATGGACCACGTGCCGTATGAGCAACATCCAAACAATGGAGACGCGCACTCCTTTGTGAATTTTTGGAAACTACTGGCCTTGGATCATATTCTGCGGGTGATGCAGTAAGTAATGATGTGTCTGTCGCTTTGATCAAAGGCAGGCGTGTAATGTCCTTATGTCCTTAGGCACTCGAATGCGCCGGTACAAGGCAATTCCGGTGGCGAATGCGTGAATGTGAATAAAAGTGCAACACACTGGCAACCTAATAACGGTTTCGCTTTTTCTTCCTTTCATGGCGCATCCTTTTCACCTTAAAGTAGCACTTACATGTATCCACGCAACTGAAAGAAAAATAAAAGCGAAAAAGAAATGAAAAGTAAAACGCCCAAAAAGTCCGCTACTCGTGTACACTCTTCTTTCCGCTGATTTACCGAAAATTAAACTTCCGCCACAATTTGTGGCAAGCAATTTTCAAAGCACACTTTCTTTTTTGGCTTCGTTTTGAATAGACTCTCTTTGCCTTTTGCACACACATTGCAACGCCTTGCGTGCGACGTCTGTTCTGCGGGTGTGTGCGTCTGCTGCTCGCCCCTGCCGCGGCTGTAGCTGCCATGCGTAGATGCCGACTACACAGGCATTCTCTTTTGATATCGTTTTGTTAGTGTAAGCTGGAGACAAGCGACAAGTGTTGGTTGCCGAGTAGGTTATGGCACACTGTCACTTTTACCTTGGCACTTATGACTGCAAAGAATCCGATAAACGACTTTCACCTGTTTCGTGTAGCTTGTATGCTTCCACACAGCTGTTTACACAACTTGAGCTTCGTCTATACATATAGTATGTACAATGTACACGCTTGCATATTTCTCAGCAGGACTATTGCATTTGAGCTTCAAGATGTGCATAATATTTTCCGATTTTTGTCTCTGGCTACGTAGGATGTTGTAGAGTTTAGGTTCGGCATTTTTGTGATAAGTGAAACGAACATTTCAGTACGACTTCGAAAGCCTGTAAACCACCAATGACAGGTGAGGCTGCGAGATTGTGAATTTCGAAAACCGTTTAAGGGTCAGAAAAGTTTTCGCGCCCATCTGGAGACAGTTCGTTCGTTTCACTTCAGCCGTCCACTTTTGGGTTCGATTGAAGTTTTGAGCTATTACAATAGAGCATTTGGCTGGAAAACCCTAAAGGGTTGCAAAAGAGAAGAGAAACGTGAATTGATACATTCTCCAAATGCAATCTTATGCAGTTCGTCGAAAATTGAAGCGTTGCTGATATCTTTTGTGTTTGCTGCGATGTGTGCAATCCACTTTGTTGCTGTTGTTTTCTTTCCACGCCCGAGCACGTTGAATGTGAATATTAAATTGGGTGCCGCTCAGTGGCAGCTGGAAATGACAAGCGAACGCCCGTGACATGCGAACAATGAAGAAAAATAAGTTTTTCAAACTTTATGCATATGCACTTTCACATAGTACATACATACGCCAATACCAATGTTTGTTTGCTGTGCATGTGTGCATGTGTTATACATATGATGGAAATGCGAGAATGCATTTTCTTTGGTTGATTTCCGCTTTTGCGCTCCTGTTTGTTTGCTGCTGCGAGCTCATGTGTCACTCATGCTCAATTTCACGTTCAATTGTCGGTGCAAGCACTCTTACACACGAACACACATGTATATATGTATATAGTATAACGATATGATGTGGGTAGGCATGTGTATCTCAGCAAACTGTGGCCAATTTGTAGTCTCCGCCTCCGCAGTGCATATTTTTGTGTCACACAATTTGTTGACAGCGAAATCGTTACTGGCTCGCCTTGCCGCTTAAGGCTTTCCGTATAAAAACTATGCTTCGAAGGGCAACCACAAATGCACGTCGAATCCACAAGTACAGCTGTTCAAAAATGAGTGAAATTAATGAAAATATTCGCTACATTATGAAATTTTTATTTAAAAAAGGGAAGAATGCCACGCAAGTCACCAATGAAATTTGTGAAATTTACGGAGACGATGCTGTATCAGTTCGTGTAGTACAACAATGGTTCGCTCGCTTCCGTTCCGGAAATTTCGATGTGAAAGATGAACCTCGCTCTGGTCGACCTACCGTTGAAAAAGTCGAAGAAATTATGGAAAAGATTGACCAGGACCGTCACATAAGCAGCCATGACATCGCTAAGGAATTCAACATTCATCATCAAGCGGTTTTGAAACATTTAACGAAAGCTGGCTACAAAAAGAATCCCGATGTTTGGGTACCACATGAATTGTCTGTGAAAAATTTAATGGACCGAATTAACATCTGCGATTTTTTGCTGAAACGAAATGAAATCGAACCATTTCTGAAGCGAATGGTAACAGGAGGCGAAAAGTGGAAGTGTGAAAAACATCATGGCCCGAGGGTGGTGAAGCTCAACAAATGGTCGCAAAGCCAGGATTGACGCCTCGAAAGGTTAATGCTGAGTGTTTGGTGAGTTTACAGAGGAATCATCCAGCGTGAGCTGCTCCAGCCTGATCGAATGATTGATTATACTTTTTACTGTCAACAACTGATGAGATTGAAGCAAGCAATCGAAAAGAAAACGGCCGAAAATGATCAACAGAAGGGACTTCGTCTTCCATCAGGACAACGCTGGATCACACACATCTTTGATGACTCGCCAAAGCTGGGAGAGCTTGACTGGGAAGTTTTGATGCATCGGCCATATAGCCCTGACCTTGCACCATCGGACTACTAATTGTTTCGGTTAATGCAGAACTCCCTTAATGGAGTAAAGTTGGCTTCAAGAGAAGTCTGTGGAAATCACTTGTTCCAGTTTTTCGCCGAGAAACCAGAAAAGTTTTACACTGATGAAATAATGTCTCTAGCGGAAAAATGGCAAAAAGCGGTCGGCCAAAATGGTACATATTTGGTCCATTAAAGTTCATTAGAATTATAAAAAAATAGTTGAAGTTTGATTAAAATAATTTTTATGGACTAAACAAAAAAATACGGAAAAATCCATACCTTCCGCCCCCCTCCCCCCTTGATACCCATCGAAGACTTCTCATAAGCGCAGAGAGTTTTGTTGTCAACAAAATTTAGTTCAGAGCGACGAGAGAATTCTACTGGAGCAGCAGTTGGAGAGAAATATTTAGAGTGCAGTGAAGTGTTGGAATGTTTTTCTATCTGATTTTGATTCATTTATCACGACACAGCAGATATTTCAACGAATTGGCGCCACAAATTCTTTTGTGCTGCTTTAAATGGGACATTAAATGAAAAGGTGTTTTTCCACAAAGTGTCTATTGAGATTTTCTTCCATTGTTTGCCTAATGCAGACATCCTTACATATTTGCCTCGCTCTTCTCGCATTTCTACCTTCGACGTTTCGGTCGTTCTGTTTTTGCGCTGTGAATTCCTGTGCAACACCTTTTTTTGGGAAGAAATCAGACCGGCAGTGAATTGTTGATTGTTGTTTAATGCATTTTTGTTGCTATTGTTGCGCCATTGTGGCTGATACCGTTGCCATTTTTCAATTTACCATTTCTACTTTATCACTTGGAAACTTCACGTCGCTTTGTGCATGGCTTCAATGTATTTAGCGTTCTCGATGCTCCATTCTCCCAACATTTTTTCTCGGACAAGATTTTTTCTTTTGATTTCGAAAACTTGTTTTCACCAGTAGAACCGCTGGACATGTGCTTAGCTGTAAACGGCTGGCAAAATAGAAGTGGAAAGTGGCGGAATAAGGCAAAGCAAATAGTGAAAGCAAAACGAAACTATTGCGCCATTTCTTGGTTCTTGGCAACTGCGGCTCTTGTTACAGTTTGCCTATTTTCTGGCGCACAATCTTTGCGTTGTTGTCCTTTCAAATTTGATTTCTTTCTACTTTGAATTCTGTTGTCATCAGTTAGTCGCACTTTTTCCTTCTTGTTTCGCCTTCTTCTGCCGTGCTTTGTTTGCCTTTTTTCGTTCGTTTTGCTTTGCTTTTGAGTGAGCAAGCCTCACTGGGCGTTGCTTGTGGCTTATTTCTTCCATTTTCTTTTCAGTGGCTTCTGCAATTTGTTGCATTCTCTGCTAGGCATCAATTGTTCGTTTTTGTTGTTGTTACCTGTTACTTGACGCTAAGCGCAAAACATAAAGCTGCTTGTTTCCTTTCTTTCCATTCTTCCGTCCGAACGCTTCCAGCTACATTTTTACTTAGATAATCCATCTCTGCTCAGTGTGTGTTGTTGTTGGAACAGTTCTTTGCTTTTGTGGATTTGTGTTATTTTATCACCCACAACTTTATTTGGATTAGAGTGTTCAAATAAATGGAATTCTAAGGAAGTCATTTCTAAGAAGGAACCTGTGGGTCGGTGGGGCTTCCAAGCAAACCTGCAGCTGGCCGGATGTGCTTTTGCGGAAACTTAGTTTTATCCACTTATTTAAAGCGTTTCAGAAAGTTTGACAGATTGGGGATTGTGCTATGTTTTCAATTTGCGCAAAGTTGAAGTTCGGGACAAGATGTGATGAGCCTAGGAGGCGAGATATAAGAGGGAAGATCAAAACTATTATGGGCCCTGCCTCATTTATATAAAATAAATAAAATACAACCAAAAATCTTTCGATCGGGGAGTTGTTATATTTTTGGTGATTGAAACCTGGATTGGCTTAACATTTCGAGTAAGGGTTGAATTTGTATCCTGAATAAATCAGTTTATTTTATTATTTCTGGAATAACATGAACATTTCAGAAATGATTGCTGGTTAATTTTCTCTTCAATTTTAATAAATACTCTGACTAACAGAAATTTAATTTATACATTTGAAAGCTCTTTTTTGTTGCTTTAGATTTCGTCTTCTGATTACACATTTTCTTTATTGTACTTTGTTTTGTCGGCGATGAAGACATAAAAGATTTGATAAAGTTGCGGCCATTGGCAACAGCTGCTGGCCAGCTTTTGTGGTCATTATGGGGCTGCTCAATTCGCGGTGTCAAGGACAATGAGTTTTAAATACACTTAGGTCTATGGGCAAGTGAACTTTTCGACATATTGACAAAGTTTATAAATGCACAGATACCAGCAAAGGGTTTTTTGCTTGGACGTTGTAATGCTTGCGGAATTCATAGAGCTTTACCAGCAATCTCCAGTCGGGAGAATTTTGCGATGTCTCAAACAAAAAAATTATTCATAGAAGCTTAGAATGTTTGGCTCACTAGAGTTTAATGTTATTTCGTACAGGAATTGTGTGGTGCTGGTGCATAACGGGTTAAGCATGTTGTTGTTACTACAAAGGATTTGGTTAATTGTTTAGCAATGAGAAAAGTGATTTTCGTGTGTATATTGTTTGAAAATCGACCTTCTCCTAACTCTCATTATAGAATTTTCCGTTTCCCAGCTAAAGAGCTAGCTTGGGGAATGCTTCATCATCTGCATCCATTCCAAATGCTTTCCTATAATTTTGACCAAATATTTATTTTTCTTAAATGAAAAAGTCACCCTTACAGTTCAGTTTGAAGTGATTCAAATTGCGCAAATTCTTCTCGGAACCTATCATGCCTCAACCGTAAGCGACTACTAAAGAGTAAATAGCAGATAGGAGGGTGTGTGTGAAGGGTATAGTGAGAAATAAAGCCTAACAAGTATTTATTGAATGGTAATCATAAAATAAATCAAAAGGAATAACATGCATTTGTTTGTGTGTGTGTTTCCATGCCTGGGTGTCTGGTGTTGAACAAGTACAAGAATCATCAACTCTGCTTGTGTGACAAATACACTCTCGTTGATGCAAAGAAATTATTTCCAATAATCCACAATAAAGCCGTTTTTATACATCATAAATTTACTGTTATTTACACGCACGCACACACCAACACAGCTGCAGCTGGGCATGAGCAGTGATGGTGCTGTGGCAATATTGATATCAATATGCTTTGATGCAACTGGTGCTTGTTTTAATGGGGATCTTCGATATTTTAAGGCGATATAAATTGTTAACAGTCAAGCTTTGATAAAATGAGGGTTTGTATAATTCAATTCCTATTCAACTACATTCAGCTTCTGGAACATTTCTTATGTGTCAGAGTGCAGTAGAGTTGGGTATTTCTAATAAATTTGCACAATGAGGGTAGTTTTTAGTTAAGCAAAATGTCTTTTTGATATTTTAAGATGACTACTTTACGATATGCAATCATTGACGTAAGCTTTTAGAATTCATTCGTGCTTTTTGCGCCCAAATTTATGTCCCAAGGCAAAGGCCACAGACAAACAAATTATCTCTTAAGTAGCGCATAGGTAGCACAGATCCAGGTTTGACTGCTCTACGAAGTATACAAATTTGTACATGACGTTGTCATATGTATTTATTTTCTTAACCACATTTACTGCTGTTAAGGCTGTTGAATTGATAAATATGCTTCTTTCCACGAAAATATCGAAGAGGCGCAGAGAGCGTGCTTGTTGTATCAGTACATATACCCAATATACCATATACTTAATATAAAGACTTTCGAACTTCCGGGTGACTTTATACCGCATATCGGCCAGCAAGTGAGTTATCTTAATAAAATTGAGATAGTGTGTTTTTCTGAATGAATGAAGGTGAAAGCTCGCCCTGGATCCCATGTAACTAAAAGGTCTTATGCACCTGACGATACTTCCCTGGCTTTAATCCTTGCAAGTTGCATGACTATGAACATTTCATACTTCCGAACGTAGCTCTTCCTTACTTGTTAAATTATTATAATTTGCACAAAATTTACATCGAGTCATTTAGTGAAAATATAATACTTTAAAGTTGCGCTGTCCTTTGAAGTGTGAAATTCGATGAAGTAGTAAGCGAAAAAGAGCTTTCCTTCGAATTGAATTGCTTGCAAATTTTAACTTATGTGCTTGTAAGTGTGAACAGCGTGCGTATACGTTTTTGAATAATTTTCAATATTCGAAATTGCATGCCAAGTACTCGTGCTTCACAATAAACTGTACCCAGTGAACTCGCTCACTTCGCCTTCGCATCGCTTTGTGTCAGCCTGCCTTTTGTCATTTATGTGTTTGTAAACACCAACACCCTTTCCGCCCCGCTTGAGATGCGATTTGTGGTGAGATTTGCCCACAGCTTTATCTGAGCCGCAGTACTCTCGTGTCAATTGAAGCATATAATTTAGCATTTTTCATAAATTGGGCTGTTTAGAGAGACACGTATTTGTGACATCTACATGTATATACAGGGTATGCCCTGTCAATATTTAAAGAAATCTAGTAATATGATTGTGTTTAACAGTATAAACGATATAAAGAAAATCGAAGAAAACATTTTGTTCAACGTGATGGTTGATTTGGAGATTATCGCTAGGTTCTTGAGGTTTTGTTTCTAATTTTTCAGTGGAGGCCCCTGTTTTTGGCTCGTTAAATTGGAAAACAAAACGCACAAAAACGAATATGAATACACGAATGGATAGACGTGCCTAAAGGCGATCTTGTACACACATGATTAAGTTAACACTTACATTTTAAATAAATGCCCAGCAGAGAAATGCTGAGTTCGGAATGTTAGAAATAAAGACACTCTCCCAAATGAAGATATCCTGAAAATTTGTTTCTCTGTTAACTCTCTCTGGTTCGTTTCCAACTACAGACAAAATTAGCAGATTACTTCCAGGTTATAAGTTAGGTTAGGTTAGTCAGGTGGGTTAATGTGTCACGCATAGAGCAGTTTTGGCCATACGAGATGAAATTCAGTTACGAGATTCATGAAGAGTAGTCATCGTTACGGATGCCTGCTTTAGACGCGATTTCTAATAGACTCTGTGGCCACACTATCGATACTTCGTCCAGGGTTACAGTTTGCGCCCCCAAATGCTAAATCAGTTATGCTCGAGGTTATATTCATATATTAAAGTTATTCTTAGCAGGAATTCGCAAAAGTGTTAAGAACTCGAACCGAATTGCTTTGGGGTTTGTGTGATTTCCTACAGGGTGTGTGCAAATTTATGGTGTGTTAGTTATTTGCTCAGCTCACTGCGTGCTTGTCAATTTATTTTGTGATGGGATGACAGTTCAAATGGATTCTTAAAAAAAAAAAAAGCAAAAAAATGATGAAACTGTGCTTTTATTATCTGCTTGACATATTGTTAGACATTTCAATAGAGCGACGGAGAATTCGGGGTATATTTATAGGAGACAATTTTGCAAGGAGTGCATTTTTATTTTCTATGCTTGTTTAGCTGCTCGGATGTAGTGAGGTTTCTAACATCTCCTATTAATTGAAAGGGTTGGAATTCTAGAATTTAGTTAGTTTGGGGCATTTTGAGAGAGAAAAAATAAGTTGATAAAAATCAAACACTTTCTTCGAAAATCTTATTGGTATTTTAGATACATTTTACTTGGAAAATTAATTCAGTAATTCATAATGAGTTTCCAGAATTAAATTAATGAATCGTGTGTTATTCTTTTGAAACTTATACCCAAGCTGGAGCTCCAATGACAGCTTTTTAAATTTTGATTGTCTTCGCAGAGACTTCATGCTGTGAACTAAGTTATAATTAATGTTTTTTTCCATAAAATCTTATACTAGATAGACAGAAGAGCACACATCAGTTCGTTTAGAGATCTTCCCCAGAAGAAAACGGTTCGTTTTATGGCATAAACGTCTGAAGATACTTCAAAAGCCTTTATTGGTGGGAGAGAAAAAATGCATTTCCCCTCTGGTGGCGCTTTGGTGGGCGGTGCATGTCAAGTGTCACCCTGAGGCATATCATTTCCTAAAAGCAGTCGCCGTTAACTACATATTTGCTTGCCCTCTCACTTTCAGTCAAAGTTTGCATAAATTTTGCATATTTCCGACGCGCCACCGCGGCGCTGTGTGTTGCAGTTGTTGTTTGCGCGAAAATACCCAACTGAATAAGTGAAAGTTCAAAGGTGAAGTGCTGTCGTTGGCATGGCTTATGCCAACTTTTAATTTGCCAACAACAACAACAATCACGCAGATAAATGCGAAAGTGAAACGAGTCGAAATGACAACTGTCACCAACAACTTTCTGCTTATGCGGGGCTATGCAGTATGCGGCGGTCGCAACTCGCGGCCTCGGAACCTTTATTCAAGTTTAATTTGCTGCTCTTCGCATTTACGATGCGTTGACTTCATTAAAAGTGCGAAAAGCAATTAATTAAATTTCACTTCAAAAGCGAATATGAATGACGTGGCTATTAGTCGACAGGCTACAAACACACAGACGCGTGCCTACGCCAGCGGTTCTAATTTTTAATTTCTGAATTGTAAGAGTTAGCTGCACTACTCACCAATTATTGTGATGAGAATCAGCAGGCCCAGCACCACTGACGTGCTGCCCATACGCAGCAGTTCGCCGAAGTCCTCGTCGCCCGCGGTCGCATTGCCGCTGGTGAGATTCACCATGCTACCATTCATAAGGTCACTTCCGTTGTTGTCGTCGTCGTCGTTGGCGAAGAGCACGCTCGTGCCGTTCCCACTGGTGTCAAACAGCAGTGTGTCGTTGATTAGCATCGCGCCAAGGCCGACGGCGACGCCGCTAAATAGGTTTTCCGCAGCCGTCGTTGCGGTCGCTGTGGCAGCCGCTTTGGCAGCAGTCAGCACTGTGGTGGCAGTTGTGGTGAGGGTGGCGCTAAGCGGAGACGTGGCGAAGGAGGCGGCGGCCGCCATGTTATGTTGATGACGATGGAGATGTTGTTGCTGTCGCGGCAATTGCTGCATATTATGATTGCTGCTGTCTGCGCTGCTGCTGCGGCTGCTCCCCAATGCGTTGTGGGCGGCATGGCCCACCGTGCTGAGCCCAAATCCTATTATGACGGCTGTCGTCGCCGCCACGGCTGTGGCAGTGGTTGTGGTGACGTTGAGCGCCTTCGCAACCATTCGCTGCTGCAGGCTATCTTCTTGTTGCTCTTCGTATTGTTGTTGCTGGAAGCTAAATGGAAGCATATTATGTGGTGGTGGTGGCGGTGTTGGTGGCGATGTTTTGGGCCGCTTTGTAGGCGCGCCGCCGATGGGCGTGCGCCTGTAGGTGCGCCGTCTGCTATTGCTGCGTTTGTGGCTGTAGCTGCCACCGGTGCTGAGCCGCTCTGCGTCAACGCTGGCGGAGAAGACGTACGCGCTGCTGCCGCCGTCGCTGCCGTCCGCAATGTAAATGTAGTCGTGCGCATCTGCAAATAATGAGAATTGAATAGACTTGGTGCAAGTAAAGTAGAAGTGGGAGTTTCGCCTACACTTCCTACCATCTACTTAAATAACAGGAAAAGAACCAAGCTGAAATGAAAGCGACAACTTTCCACAAACGCTGGTTATTTGTTGTACCTGCAAACATGCCTCAGGCGTATTTGCTCGATCTCGCTTAGTGAGTCGATAGAGACAGTCATGTGGAAAAATTACCTTTAATACAGTAGTTGGAGGTGGAGCCTGGTTCTTGATTCACAGAAGCAAAAATTACCCAAAAATAAAGAAATAAAAACAATATAACATTCCACCTTTTTATTGGCTGCACTGGGTGAAGACTTAAAACCTCAATTGTCATATATCCATTCTTGATATGCTTTCTATTCTTTTCCAAACAAGCTTCCTTTTCAGTTTTCATTCTCCTCCATTTTCGAAAAATGTTTATGTATTACAAATACAACCACAAATTATTGGGTCGGGTTAAACTTCTACTTTGGCTCGACACCAGAGCGCCGCCACTGACCGGAAGATGTGCAGAAGTAAAACAAACTCGATTTTACCAACATTTTGGGGAATTATGCCAGGCGAAATAGGAAATTTCTGACTTTAATCTTTCATTTGTGGTTGCGCTCTCGTGTGTGTGTGCGTTTGCGTTTCTGTGCAGCCACAAATTGACAGGGCAACACGCACACATGCATGCACACGTTAAGTTCAAATGCTGTAAATTCACCGGAGCGTGTTGGCGTTTCTGCTAGTTGCTGCTGCCTTGAATGGAAAAAGGACGAATTTTCATTCCTGTCGGCAGCTGCGCGTGGAAAATAACTGAATGTTTTAGAATTTGCGTATTTAAATGCATTTGTTGGCGTTAAGGGATTTTTTCCGGTCTTAGTTTCCGGCTAGTTGCAGGAAATGGGTCCACCGTGGGCGAACTTGCACAAAGCTAGCACAAAATATTTCATTAATATTTGTGGGAATGCATTTAAAGCGGTTGTCTACGATTTTGTTGGTGAAAACTAAGTAAAAAAAGAAAGTAACAACTATATTTAAAATCAGATGAGTAAAATCGTTTTCTTCCTATTTTTAAGTTCAAAAACTCTCATACAGTTCTCTGAGCTTCCAATCATTACAGTTTCAACTTATTTTCAAATAATTTTCTGTTTTTAGTTCAGCTTAGTAGATTTCGAAATTTTTCGATTTCTTTGTCACTCACCTTTATGTTTTGACATATTTGCTAGACTGCCGATGTGCGCCGTTGTTGTTGCGACAACCACCGTTACCTTTGCTATCTTTCCACTTTATGCACTCGCTTCACTCGCTCACTTTTTTATTGAATTTCTTTTGTATCTATTGCGTTTTTAGGGGATTCATGAGGTTAACCAGATGTGTTAAAGTTTTTGGCATGACCTACATATACACGTACATTTTTACACGAACAATACATACACATATGTATATATGTATGTATGTAATATTGAGGCTGATTTTCTCCCATACAATTTAGTTGCGTATACGCCCTGCGTCACCAGAGCGACGGTTGCTTACTTTTCGCGTATATCATCAAAAGCACCGATACCTACAATAACAACAAAGCGTTGACAATGATCACAAACGAGCGCCACAATTGGCAGCCATGCACCGTTACACAGCAATTGCGGCAACATTGAGAAGCGCGGCAACAAAGGGCTTAAGCGCGCTGTGCGTGTGTGAGTCGCTCACTCAGTGAGTTGGCCACATTTCGCAAGTGGACGTCAATCATTGCAATGAGTGGATGAAAGTGCTGAATTGAACGCACTCCAATAACACTGCTTGTGGCGACATGTATGCGCATACACGCATACATAAGCACGAATACCTACATATATAGTATATGTTTATGGACATGCCCTTGCTGTAGTCCTTGCTTGTATGTGGTGAAGTGCGTGCATGTGTTGGTGCGGGTCTGTTGCGCGTGGCGGCGCTTTACGCAAATTGCCAGCAAATGCTCCACTTAGCGGTCGAGTGACGACAGACAGCTGTTGGCGCACGAAAACACACACACACACAGCCACACGCGCAAAAAGGAATGCGCCGCAACGCTTTTGCCACGTGAACTGATGCTTGTGAATTTACGGCGCAACCCTTTTTCGCTCTGCAAAGTTTCTTTTATATTTTGCAGTTATCGTTTTGTTGTTGTTGTTTTAGGGTTTGTTTCGGCGGGCTTATTGTTACGCTGCTAGCTGCGTTGATTGCTTCGCTGCCGCTGCGTGGCGCAAGGTTACCTTTGTAATATTAACCCGGCAATACTGTATTACTTCGCCCTGCTCGCTGACTTAAAGCTCCTATGGCAAAGTGCGGGATTATTAATTTTCTGGAGCTTAATAAATTCTAGCAGATTCGAGGGAATAGTACATCATACAACAAGAAGATGTTCTCATATCTTTGTATATGTTTGCTGAGTCTGGTCAATTAAATTTGCAATGACAACTTCGAAGATTTTTTGTAAAAATTTTCAATTCATAAATATTTTTAGAGTTTTTTTTTAATAAAGAAAATTAAATTAAGCCAGTGCTGGCTTTTCTAAAGGACAGAATAGTTTCCAAAAGCTGTGCTGCTAGTAGTTCAATAAGTTTTGTAGTTCGAAAAGAGAGGGCGTTGCTACCAGCCCAAATTTTTGTTTGTTTTGTTGGTGCACTCTTCATAGGAACGTTTGAGAAGTTTCATTTCAATCTGTCGATTTATTTTTTGTTTACAAGCCATTTAGTGTCGCCGTGTCACAGTATTTTTTTACAATGGAAAAAATTGAATATCGTGCAGTGATAAAATTCATAATTTTGGAAGTTGTAGCACCAAAAGAAATTCACAAACGAATGCTAAAAGTGTATAAAGATTGTTTGCCTACAATTAGAACAGTAGAAAGATGGATTGCTGAATGTAAACGTGGTTGTACAAGCCTTGAAGACGATCTATGTGAAGGACGTCCAAAAAGCGCATCAAGACCAGAAACCATAGCCAAAATACAGGATATGGTTTTGGAAGATTGTCGATTGACTGAGAGAGAATTAGTAGAGGCTCTACACATCTCATTAGGCAGCGTGAGACATATTTTAAGTGAAATTTGGGTTTTAGAAAGCTGTGTGCAAAGTGGGTGCCGCATTCGCTAACAATGGAACAAAAACACTTTCAAATGCGACTTTCTCAGCAACATTTGGAGCGTTTTTAAAAGGATAAATTGGATTTTGTGCGTCAATTCGTCACTTCGGATGAGACTTGGGTCTATCACCATGATCCTGAATCGAAACAAGAGGCGAATTGTGTGAACCTGGTTGTTCGGCTTCCAAACGAGTTCGTGTCCGGAAATCGGCCAAGGAGGTTATGGCATCAGTTTCTTGGGACGCGAGAGGAATTTTGTTTGTGGATTAATTGCAAATTTGTAAAACAATTAATACTGAATATTATTGTAACCTTTTGGACCAGTTGAAGGAAAAAATTCGTGAAAAACCCGGTTTGCAGGAAAAAAAGCTTTTTTCATTAGGACAATGCTCTGTGTCACAAGAGCAATCTGACAATGGCTAAAATCCATGAATCAAAGTTCGAATTGTTGGAGCACCCACCGTATTCACCAGATTTGGCGTGGGAAGCGTTTTTCATCAAATAAAGAGGTCATAACGGCTGTTGAAGCTTATTTTACAGACCTTCCGGATTCTCACTTCAGCGATGGGATCCACAGATTGGAGGATCGATGGAGCAAGTGTATTAATGTTCAGGGAGATTATACTGAATAATAAAGCGTATTTTGAATTATAAAATTGTGTTTTTCTTATGAAACGACAAAACTTAATGAACAGCCTGGTACTTGTGTTTATGTACTAAGGACAATTGGACATAAACGTAATAGAAAATGAGCTTGCATGTCAAGAAAACTTTGTCAAAGATTTGCCAATCAGTCATTTATTATCTTTTGCTTAGTTAAATTTCTCTGAGATTCAGGTATAGCAATAAGTACCAAGGAGCTTTATAATCTTAGCTTTGGTTCATGGAACGCTTTTTAGGGTTATGCTTTAAACTTATGGAAGATTTGTATAAGGGCCTGTTACATGTCAGACCAAACCCGACTTAAGAAAAGCGATTTGTATAGAACCAGGACGTTAATCTGAATCAGCGAGCATATGAAACAAGACAGGTCAGGGGAAAGGATATTAGAAGCGGAAACATGCTAAGTTTATTGAAGTTCCTATGCAAGCAAGTAATGACATTTTGCATGTCGATTTCTCGCTTTCACTGTATAAATATAGTTACACATTGTTGTTGTCTCTTAAAGTTATAGAAATTTTCGTTTTGATATTATTGTTTCGCTGTTATTATTTGCATTTTATATTTCACTTTCTGATTTTATTTTTTCATATTTTTCGTATGCCGTTATCTGACAGCCGGTTAATGCTTGACCTTTCTTTTAGCTTCTCAACAAATACCGTTATGAAGGAGTGAAAGCAGGTGCAGGGCTATCGACTTCATTGTATTTCTGTGTGTGCCGCCGTGGGGCTGCGGGCCCCACATACGCCAGAGCTGCCATTTGCGCGAGTGTCTGGAAAAAGTAAAGAAAAGCGAAATTAAATAATAGAAATTCAATAAACTCTCGCAGAAATCTTCTGGCATTCGCTCGTTTATGTATATATATGCAACCATATTCATATACCCTTATGTAAGTACCGCTGTGATTGTAAATGTTCGCATTTAACGTTCTGGGGCTTACGCACAATTGGTTTATCTACGCGAAGGTGCACACTCACTCACACACACACACAGCGGAGCCACGACTAATTCGTGACATAAACATTTGTTCCTCCAAATTGGGTCATGACATTTGCGCATATTCGGAATTCAATTATATTATATTGCGTTTAATGGGAATTGTAATTAACACGCGATTGGCGACAGGTCGCATCCTACAACAAACAATGCCGAGACCAACAATGGCGGATTGTTCGATTTTGCTGGCGGAATTCAGTGCCGCTGTAATTATGAATAAAAGGATTATATTCGAGAATTGAATGAAGAGCTAATGGACTCTATGAGTTATGTCCAACGAGTACATTAAATTTTCAATAACGATTACAGATAAGAAACTATAAATGTTTCGCAAAAGGTTTCTTAAATTAAATATCAATGATATTATTGGTGTGAACCATCAACAAAGTGAGTTGTATTTTGCATCGGCGTCGAGTAAATCATACCAAATGCTTCCAATTTTCTGAAGCAGAAGTTATAGGCGTTCGGAAGGTGCTTTTTTCCGTATATACGCAGAACACAATAATAAAATAATTTCAAAGGTCCGATTACAAATGGTATTCACAGTCTATTAGGCCAACACGGTGATGTGCGCGTGTATGCATGTATTTCTGTGGCAAGTGTTAACACGACACCATTAAAATTGAACGCAGAAGAAAAACATGCGGTTTTGAGCCTTCATTTTTATTTAATTTGAGTTTTCATGAGCTGCTGCCGAACCACTGTGTTTGTGCGTGCGACTTGATTGTGGTAACGGGACTCAACAGCTAAGTACGTGATATTAAAAACTCTTCAGGCAGTCAATCAATAGCCACCCCGAAATTTGATGAAACTTGGAGTGAGGACGTGGCCCGAAACACATACACAAGCAAATTCGCTTTACTCGTTAATGCATGTGTACACATTATGTATTATAAAGGGTGATCCATTTCGAGGGTCCCTACTTTTTTAAGAGAAAAACATAGAATCATCAAATTTAATCAAGAATGTTTATTATTATTCGAAAAGAATATTTTTTAGAAATTATTTTTTGAAGATTATATCTTTCAAATGTTGGCTGAGGCGACGACTCTTTTGGTCCATCCGTCGAGTCCCATTTTCGATGACTCGTTCGAGCATTTTGATCGGTAACTCGCGAGTGACACGCGTGATCTTTTGCCGAATTGCTTCGACTTAAGCGGAATTATCCGTATAGACTTTAGATTTTATATATCCTCACCAGGAAAAGTCTAACGGTGTGATATCACACGATCTTGGTGGCGAATCGACTGACTAAAAACGTGAAAGTATCTGCTCACTGAAATTTTCTCTTAATAAATCCATTGATTGAAGCGATGTGTGGGCAGGAACGCTATTAACGGTTACGTTCTTACCGGTATATTTTTTGAAGAAGTAAGGACCGATGATTTTATCGGCTCACAACCATACCAAACCGTTGTTTTTCTTAGATGAAATGACAGCTCTTGGATCCCTTCATCCTAAATGCGGCAACTTTGCTTGTTTACATACCAATTGACCCAGGAATGGGCCTCAGCGCTGAACGAAATTAGGCTCGAATACGTCGGATCTTCTTGGAACTTACAGCGAAGCGATATCTCTTAGGAAGGTCGAGCAGCTTTAGGTTTTGCGCCAAGTCGTTCCATACGATAGTCCAAGTTGCTGAGAACGGCGCCGAATCGACTATCCACCATCTTCGTGTGCAGTATCAGGTACGACTGCTATATTTTCTCCATTGCGTGCTGTTCGATCAAATATATTATCCAAAAATGGCATGACAGCCTGACACGACTCACGCGTCAAAAAAAGGCTATTGAAAAAAGTACATCTACTTGGATCACCCGTTATATAATGTATGGTACATACGAAGCTTGTAAATGATTTTGATTATGTGCGAAAATAAAATTTGCAAAATGCGATGAAATTTTATGAATAAATCCGGCTGATCATTATATTCTATTGGGCGAAGTGCTAACTGTACACAGTTATTTCACGCACACACACTCGCGCATGTGTACATGGCGATGTGAGCGAGCGTATCCACGTGAACTGTGTGTGGCACAAGTAATTTTGCTTTTGTAGAAATGATTGTAATTTTAAACGGGACATTATGCCGTTTAATGAGCCAAATGAATTGATCCTTTTATATTTAAATTTGCGCTTCCATGGTTAGTGAGGGAATAAACGAGAATTGGCATATAAAACGAGGCGACAAATAAATGATTTTAAAATTCATTTTTGATTGCGTGTTGGACGAAGTTTTTCCACTTGTAATTCACATTGCGGTTTTAAAAATACTACGAATTCCGGCTGTGAAAATTTTGTTGTTGTCATACATGAATAAAAAGTTAATTTTTTGTACAAAATCAACAATAAAATAATAACAGCATTCTATAGTTCTCCGTTGAAGGATAGAACAAGGGAAAATTGTATTTAAAGAATATGGCTTATGCTTTAAGTCTACGAACTAATACAAGGGTACATCAGCGTGGTATCCAAATGAGCGAAGCGAATAGAAACGGCTTGGCCAAGCTAAACCAAAATGGTTTAATTTTTCAGAAGATACAAAATTCCAGAGGTTCCTCTTATCTTATTCGGAGGCTCCTGTCTTCAACGTGTTGATAAGATGAAATACCTCGTTCTTTTCTTTGATAAAAATCTTTCATGGAAAAGAAATATTGAGAAGAGAGTAAGGAAGGTAGATATTGTTTTATAGGAGCCATAGAGGAGCTGTAGGGAAAATGTGGACGTTCTTAGCAAAGGTAGTGTTTAATGCTGCGAAATATGCCCTAAAAGGCTCATCGAAGTTTTGTATATGAAGGGGTCCAACAAGGAAATTCCAATACTTTTTCCTGGAAACTTGGATAATTGCTACTGTACTGTAGTGTTTTTTATGCAGAAATGGCTGCTATCAAGGTGGCGGTAAACGTATTGCGACAGCACAGCGCCAATACTAGCTCTGAGCTTGCTAACTGTGCACTCAAAGCTAGTCAAGGAGTATCTGCCCTCACATGAAATAATATCAAGCTGCGTCGTCATCAACGAAGACATAACCGAAACTGGCATTAGTCAAAAATATTGCTTTTAGCTCTGTGACAGATTTCAGTTAAATTATTCAATGCCTTGGGCAGAGACCAACCACTTTTCTTAGACCCAAATGTTCTTTCAGAATGGTTTTCACTGATCCTTCCGACATTCCAACGATGCCAGTATGATATCGGATTGTTAATCGTCGTTTCTCCAGCACCTTTTCTAAATTTTATTGACGTCTTGATCATCAGTTTAAGTTGATGGCCGTCCGTCCAGGACGGTTCGACGTCAACGTGTTTTCGAGTATCTTTAAATAGTTTGTACCAATCAAAAATACTTGCTTGTGACAAACAATTACCACCGAAGGCCTTTTCCAACATTCTGAACTTTTCGATAAAAGAAGTTTGAATCTCCACACAAAATTTAAAGGAACTTCTTTCTTGAATAATTTCACTCATACTTCAGAAAGACAAGCGTATGCTAAGCACTAATGATTATTTTGATATGACATTCAGCACAGATGTCACTGACAGTCATACCAACCTAAAACAAAAAAAAAAAAAAAGCGCGTGAAATTTAAATCAAAAAGCCTTACTGTTGTTTGCTCACAGAATTAGATTGTTTCCCCATTATCTGTTTTTTTAACAGAGATTTCAACAATAGCATCATTCATAAATTAAATATTTTCAATTAAATCCTTTGATTGCTGCAAATATTTGAAATTGATATGCGCATAATATTTAACTGCTAATAATTTTATTAAACAATTTCCATTTATCGTCGCAAAAATTAATTGCGAAAGCGGATGAGTCCGAAATTTATTGGTGCGCAAAAAGTTTATTGTTTTAATTTCGGCGATGGCGGAAAGACGGGCGAAAACGCACGCACGAAGTATGCTCCACTTCGGAGCAATTCATTAAGCCACATACATATGTATGGTGGATTATATATATTTACTATTGTATTGTTGTGCGTATGTGGCCACCGGAATAAGTTGGATAATGTGTGTGGTTCGTTTTGGCACCTTGCCACTTCCGTTTCGACGTTGCGTGAACTTTTCGCAACACATACCTGAAGGTCGGTCTCCTTCATTTGGATTTCATAGCCTCAATTTTCAATTTTTTTCTCTCTGCAGAACAAATCCAATTAAAATGATTTACAATGTTCGCTATGTCGAACTAAATTGGAAATATCGTCAGTACTCTAGGGATGCTGAGGTTGGTATCTACGAGAAGACTAAGAAAGTTACAACAGCCAAAATGTGACCTACATTTGTTGTATCTTCGAAAGATAGTCGCTCGAAACTCGATACTTTTAATATATTAGAATTATTATAGAATTTCTCCCAAAATCTGACTCCAATTGAAATCTGACTGGTTAAATTCATTCGGTAAGCACGTTGCTTTAATGTTTCAGTTAAATAAAGTTCTATGTACGATTGAAACCGGTCCTTTAATTTTTTCGGTTTCTTCACAAAGGTATCATGGTAGTTCCAACTGCTGGGAAAAAGAGTGTATGTATATCAGCCGCGGTTCTCCTTCTTCACTTTGCTCGCCTCTGCTGCTGTTGTAATTTTGTAGTGTTCTCGCCCTGTCTTTTGGCCTGCTGGTTCGTTGCGTACGTTTCAATAATTTAACGCAATTTTTGCAATTACACGCAATCACTTCCACCATAAATATACCGCTCTACCAACGAGCTGCTGCAGCCCAACCCCCCCCTTCCCCCCTTCAGGCTCTTCTTCTCGTGTTTCTTTATTTCTGCGAGTGTGTGTTGCGTGTAGTGTTGCTGCTCTTGGCGTGTGGTGCTTTATTGCAATTATTGTTGTTGTTGTATAATATAGCGCACAATTACAGCGCGATGGTTTTCTGCGCACCAGCGATGCCATTGCTGTCATTTTTCGGTGGCCCATAAAATGTCGCCGCAGTTTTTTCTTTTGTCGCACAGCGGCAAGACGGCGGAAAGGCAATATGGCAAGGCGGCAAGGCAAAAAGAGTGCGGCTCCCATATGAGAACAAACAGCAGTGGCAGCAACATGGACCACAGCCGCGGGCTGGTCGTGCAGACACTTGAGACTTTCTCAAAGGAAAGTACACGGGAAAAGAACGAAAGCGGGAAAAACAAAACAATGCAGAATGTAAGACAACAAATTTGAGGAAGAAAGTAAAACATTACAGCGCGGCAGTTCGCAATAAAGAGGAAAGCGGAAATATTCGCTCGGCGTGTGACTAGCAAAGCGTGCGGCATGCGGCAAGAACAAAGCGACTGCTGATGGCGCTGGCAAGTCACTTCCATCTCCTTCAGCACGACATCTTCAGCGGCACAACTATTAAAGTTGCTTTCAGCATTCTGCTGCAAGTGCGCATTTGTGGCACAAGTAGCAACTACTTAGCGCGGCAAAGCTGTTTGTATTGTTGGCTGCTCGGTTGGTCGGCTACTTGCTTGCCTGCCTGCCTGCCTGCCTGCTGGCTTGCTAGCTGACGTGACTACTCCACTCGCGTGGCAAGTTGGCATTTGGGCTGCTGCATGCAGACAACATTTTCCATCTTAGCCGGCAGCCGCTCTTGCAGCGGCACAGTAGGCGGCGTTATTATTTTTCACTTCCGGCATCACGCTCTTCGCTCATTTCCGCTTCCTTCACTATCAAGCGTATATCGTCAGTTCGATGTGTGTGAGTGTGAGTATATATGTATGTGTGTTTATGTAAGGATGTGTGTAAAGAAGAGTGGAGGGAAGAGTGGAAGGAAAGCCGAAGACGAGCTACCTTCTTTCCATAAATTGCCAATTGGAGATTCCAAGCGAAGCCAGGTTCTTCTCCACCTGGTCTTTCCAACGGAGTGGAGGTCTCCTCTTCCTCTGCTTCCCCGAATACTCTCAAAGACGACATAACCTAGCCAACGCAGCCGCTGTCTCTTAATTCGCTTTACTATATCAATATCGTCGTACAACTCGTTTAGCTGATCGTTCCATCGGCTACGGTATTCACCGTTGCTAATACACAAAGGACCACCAATCTTCCGCAGAACTTTTCTCTCGAAAACTCATAACTCCGACTTATCAGATGTTGTCATCGTCCAAGCCTCTGCACCATATAGCAAGACGGGAATAATAAGTGGCTTGTAGAATTTGACCTTTGTTCGTTGAGAGAGGACTTTACTTCTCAGTTGCCTCTTACTCAGTCCAAAGAAGCACCTGTTGGCACCAGGCTGACATTGTTGGTGGTGTTGATACTGGTTTCAAGACAGACAAAATTATCTACGACTTCGAAATTATGACTGGGAACAGTGACGTGGGAGCCAAGTGGCGAGTGTGACAACTATTTGTTTGATGGCAGGAGGTATTTCGTTCCTTGTTAAGAACCAGTTGTTAAGGCCAATGACATCAATATTATCGGCGAACACCAGCACTCTTGTAAATAGAAGATTGTAGCTTCTCTATTTAGCTCTGCAGCTTGTATTATTTTCTCCAAGAGTAGATTGATCGCACGTTAGGGAGTCGCCTTGACTTAATCCTCGTTTGGTATCGATCGGCTCGGAGAGGTCCTTCCCCAACCTGATGGAGCAACGTCAATTAAACAGCCGTATTGTTTTGCGGGGTTACAAAGTTCAGACATAGCAGCATAGAGGCGGTTTTTTTCGTGTTGCGGAAGGCGGCTTTAAAATCGACGAAAATGTGGTGTTTTATGCAAGGAATCACAAATTTATTGGCATGTATATGTCAATATATATGTATGTATTCACCAGCATTTCTGCACTATTACTAGTTTTTGACACGCAATTTTATGGCAAGCTCATTTTGGCATATAAAATGCGTGTAAGTGGTGGTTGCTCCCAAAGCGTTTCAGCATAAAAAATAAACTGCTTCCGAGAAAGCAAATAAAGCGGTGAGTACAAACGAGCGCTAAATTTTTGCATCTTCTTTTGCCGCCGACGCTGAAGTGCTAATCCTGCAAGAACAACTGAGTGCTGAGAAAACTGCGACAGCAAAGCAGCTAAGCTGCCAAAGCAGGCGGAAGATTGCGCTCTAAAGTGGCGAAAAGTATCTCTTTGCGATTTAAGAGCTACTTCAGCGTTTAGGTGTCTATTTATGCATGAAAATGCAGCGCAGCCACCGAGCCACCGAGATGTGGTGGCAACACAAGCCACCTACTTATCCACCCCCACATTCATAATTGAGGAAAGCGTGGTGGATGTGTGTGACGTGGGGTGGATCTGGTCAGCGAGGCGTGTGCGCAACCACAATGCTTTGTAGCCGCTGGCCTTGTGGCATACACTTGAGTACGCTCGAGCGGTAATTGTGCGACAAAGCGACTCGCAATGGCATGGAAAATATTTAAAAATAAATTACAAAGTCCGCTGCGAGCTGCAATGTAGGCTAACTTGTAAAGCTAGCAACTTTTTTGCAACAACATTAATTATTTAAAATTTCGATCTTAAGGGGTCAGTAGGGTAATCTTTTTTCAATTATGCTATATATATTTCTGGCCTAATAATGAAAATAGGAATATTTATCAACGAAAATGGTTTTATTGTTTTTCAAAATATTCTCCATCAAGATTTATACACTTTTGCATGCGCTCAAACCAATTTTCGAAGCACTTTTTCCACTCCGATTGAGACACTTCCAAAACATGGTTTTTGACTGCTTCAACAGCACCTTCTGGCGACGAAAATCGTTGACCACGCATTATTTTCTTGATGTGTGGGAATAAAAAGAAGTCATTGGGTGCCAAGTCAGGGCTGTACGGCGGATGACCCATCAATTCGACGTTTTGGCCGGTCAATTCGGAATTCGTTTTTGAGCGAGCGTCGGCCACGATTCAATTCTTTGTACCAGTTTTTCACAGTGCTATAGGATGGTGCTTCATAGCCATACAAAGATTTTAGTTCGTGATAATACACGTCGAAAGTTGTGAAATTTGATCGCACGGAAATGTTCACGAGTTAATTCCTTTTTTTGACCGAGATGAATTTTTTAATTCCCTGTAAATGAAACAGTTCACGATTAAATGACAAAACGTTCTGAGTGATGTTATGCTAAAAAATGTCAAACTTTCCAATGGAAATGTCTGATTGCACCTGGCAACACTTAGTGTTGCCTGGGCCTGAAATATATATAGCAGCAGTTTTGTTCACATAACGGTTGTTTGTAAGTCCTAAAAATAAAAGAGTCAGATATAGGGTTATATATACCAAAGTGAGCAGGGTGACGAGTAGAGTTGATATTCAGATGTCTGTCTGTCCGTCCGTACGTGCGAGCTGTAACTTGAGTAAAAATTGAGATGTCATGATGAAACTTGGTACACGTATTTCTTGGCTGCATAAGAAGGTTAAGTTCGAAGATGGGCAAAATCGGCCCACTGCCACGCCCACAAAATGGCGAAAACCGAAAACCGAAACCGAAAGTCATAACTAAGCCATAAATAAAGATATTAAAGTGAAATTTGGCACAAAGGATCGCATTAGGGAGGGGCATATTTGGACGTAATCTTTTTAGAAAAGTGGGCGTGGCCCCGCCCCCCACTAAGTTTTTTATACATATCTCGGAATCCACTATAGCTATGGCAACCAAACACTGTAGAGTCGTTTTCTTCAGGCATTTCCATATACAGTTCAAAAATGGAAGAAATCGGATAATAACCTCGCCCACCTCCCATACAAAGGTTATGTTGAAAATCACTAAAAGTGCGTTAACCGACTAACAAAAAACGTCAGAAACACTAAATTTTACGGAAGAAATGGCAGAGGGAAGCTGCACCCAGGCTTTTTTAAAAGTTGAAAATGGGCGTGGCGTCGCCCACTTGTGGACCAAAAACCATATCTCAGGAACTACTTTACACAAATACGGTATTTGAAATATATGTAAATGACGTATAATGAAATCTCGATTATCACTTTATCATGCGAGAGTATAAAATGTTCGGTGACACCCGAACTTAGCCCTTCCTTACTTGTTTTTTATAATTTATTGACAATGTTATGAAAAAATTTATGCAAAAAAACATGGGGAAAATTAGAAAAAAAACGTTACTTTTTTATTTATCAACATTGTTTCATGATTCCAGTAGGGACGACGTTTTTGTGTTTCAGATGATCTAAACATGAGAAATCGTGTCTGCCAGTGAAAAAACGCATCTCATTCACCCAGCCATTTCTCCGACAAATGTCATAAAAATATTCCGAAAAAATTTGTTTGTGCACTTCACGATATACCTATTGATATGTGAAAAAAGTTCTATTGTAAAATAAAAACTGCTAAGAAAAAAATGGCAAAAAAGCCAGATTACCCTACTGACCCCTTAAAATAATTCGCAAACATTTTGTGAATGCACAAGAACAAAGACTAATTTTGCACACAATCGGATATACCCGTATTGTTCCAAGCCCGAGTGTAGAATTCTATGAATTTTCAATTTCTTAATTGGCTTTTTCTAAAAGCCAAGAAGACAAGCTTTGCGTTAATCCTACATCACGGTATTTCCTTCTTACTACTCAATTGACGCTCTTCTCACACTTGGAAAAACAATATTTTTTTTTGGATTTTCAACAATATTAACTATTTTAAACAAAAGTACGGAAATACAGAAATCGTATAGTAACATGAAGCGATTCCCTTAAATTCCTGGATCAAATTGAGGCGGCAGTAAAATAATTTTCAAATTCCTCCTAATCCTTCACGTAAGCTCTGTGACAGCTGCGGAGTTTTGCGCACACAAATAAATTTGCAATTAAGGCGCTTGCGCCTGCCCAGGCGGAGGCTCAGCTGACAAAACATGGCGTATGCGGAACATTGCACAAATTCTGCCGCTGCTTTAGGCTTAAATGTGCTTTGTGTGGTAATACCTCGCTGTTGGGCGCTTGGTTCATTCGTTCCATTCGTGCATGGGCGGCTTCATTAAGTGCGTTGAACAGTGCGAGAAGCAAGCAAGTGTGCGCTAATGTGCATGCAGTGGCAACTCGGGTTCTATTTATGAATTTGCCTAGCGTGTTTTTTCCTCTGCTCGACAACTGAATGACACGACGCGGGTCTAACTAGTTGCATTGTTCGCTGCTACTACTTTGACCCTGGCCTTGAGTGGATTTCATGCGTTGCCTAATGCATAGTGGATTACCTGTCTTCCCTTCAATTTCTTCAGTAAACAACGGTGGAAGCAGGGGTGTGCGAGATCACTAATTCCAGAATGCCCTATATATATTCGATAATAAATTATATCTATAATATTTTAAAAAAAGTTCAATAAGTGAGCTAGTAAATTCTATAATTGTTTAATGGTTAGCGATCGAGGTTTGTGCTATTTCTTCAAATATAAAATACAGCATTTTTTTCGGCAGAATCAATTTATCTTATTCAAAATAGTCTCCTTCTGTTTAAATACAGCTTTTGGCATGGTCCAAAAGCATGTCGAATGAGTGTTTTAGCTCGTTGGCCGTTATGGTCGCCAGTATGCCGGTGCAAGCCTTTGGAATGGCCTCAACGTCTGCATAACGCTTTCCTTTTATGAAAGAAATCGCACGCTGCCATATCAGGTGAATACGAGGGGTGGTTAATGGTTAAAATGTGATTTTTGGTCAAATAATCATCCTTCGAATGTTGGATTCTGAGCAATTGGGTCGTTAGTCCATTTCCATGTATTCCAATGATGATTTCGGTTGATTTTTGTTGAATTCTCGCACAGTTTCGATGGAATTTCCGGTGATCACGAATTTGATTGGCCCACATGTTGATCGTCATTTATGTCCTCGCGACCACTTGTAAAACGTTGAAACCACTCCTGCACTCTGCTACGGGATAGGCAATCATCGCCATAAAATTTGTTCATCAATTGAAATGTTTTGCCGCAATCCAGAAAAAAACGTCGTATGCTTTATAGAATATATATGTATATACAAGCTTTGTCTGTTGGAATTTTCACCTAAAACCTAGCGAGATAGATATAGGGTTGTTATATATATATTTTTTTCAGCCGAGGTGGTATGAGAGGGCTTTATTGAAACCGGTGTGAATGTTGGACAATGGTCGTGGACACTTTTTGGTGAAATCCCATATCTCGAAACCCCATCAACCGATTTAGACAAAATTTAGTAAGGGACATTCTTCTCATATTCTTCTATCATATTGCGAAAATGAGCGAAATCGGACTACAACCACACCTAATTCTCATATAGTATAGTTTTAAATTCCATTTGAAGCTCCCACTTTCCAGTGTACAAACCAAGCACGAATAACTATATCATGTTAATTCTTTATACGAATTGTTCATTTGAGCTGTGCCACCTTATGACTAAAAATTTCCCAAATCGAACCAAAACTGTACAAGCCTCAATGTACCGAATGTGTGGACCCCAGTATCGATAGTTGGTTATTACCTGAAAATATAGGTCAATGTGTGAGATATATAATTGAAATTCAGAGAGTATTTTTTCCTGATAGTGGTATACTTGAATGTCACTGGGTTGAATCGAGTCAATACAACATACATCAGGCAATATGTGAGATATCTTAACGATAATGAAGGAGCGTGTTTTTCTTATGACGACAAGCAAATTTGTGCTTAGAAGGAATAAAATCGGGTGAAAACTGGCACTAGACCCCATGTAACTAACAATCCATGTACATGAAGGTACCTCCTTGGCTTTAATCGTTGCAAGCTGCAAGGGTTATACCCGAACTTAGCTCTTCCTCACTTGTTTTATATAATTTTATGCAATACGGGAATCGGGGTGTATATCTTAGTATGTATTCACTCCAGCCGATGTTAAAGGGTTCTCTTGTTTAAAATGTTTTTGGAAAATTAAATTAAATACTTCGCCTGCGAGGAAAATATTCGCTTGATAGTTAAGTGTCTTCCATTTAAGCTCAGTGAAAATCTCTTCTCTTCTTAGCAATCAATAAAATTGACTATTCAAGCGAAAGTTGCAATACTTCACACACATTTACTCAAGTCTGCGCATACACACACATACATACTCATTTTGTGTACAGCTATTTGTAGCTATTTAAATGCATAGCAATACGCCAAGCGCCCATACACTCAGAGTGTAGCTCTACTGTTTGAGTATGTAAGCCGGCGTGCATGCAGATGTAGATGTAATAGTTTGTTAGGGCTTGTTAAGTGCACTTCAAGTGCATCAAGCGCTTTCCTTTATCCCTCCCCGAATGTGTGTGTGTTTGTGATTGCGTGCATAAGTCGCTCAGCGATGTTGAAATAGCTCGAAGCTCATGTCGACGCCTTCCAACCATACTTGTTTCTGTATGTGTGGTCGTAACGAATGTTTTTTAAAGATGTTCATCGAAATGCAGGAGTTTCTGGAAGACTGGTAAATGAAACGCCCTTTTGAAATCAATAATTTCGCTTTTTATTATATTTTTTGGTAATTCTTATTTTCTCATGAAGTACTTTGAATACATAAAAAGTAGTGTTAAAGTTGTTTGCCAACTAATATGTACACCGTGCAACAGTTTGTTGCAACTAAATGAAAATCATCGTCATTGACTGCAACTACTTGAGTGTCAATCAACAATTATCTTAATTAATTAAAAGTCAAAGTCTAGTTGTGAGACTTCGCTAAGTGTGAGCACTTCAAAGAGGCATGGCCAGCGGCACGCCAACAAAGAGCAATGCCACACTGCCACAAGGAAATTAATTTTATCTTCACCCATTGCCTCCACCTCAGTAAACGGCCATCTTGCGAGAGCGTTAACACATCGCCGATGATAATGTCAGGTAACTGAATTGTAAGTGCAAAGGCAAAGACAAAAACAAAAGCAATATCAATTACATATTTAATTGCAATCCCTGCGACCGCGACCGTCCCCCACCTGCAGAGCTTGTGCAATGCCTCGAAAGGTTGTGTGACCTCGTCGGAGCACACAATCGTGTTGGCCAGAGATCGCTGTACTGAGCAAGAGTGCGAAGAGCGCGGGGTATGGAGGGACAAGGAAATGCGAAAGCAATGTATAGCTTTGTTTGAAGTCGCTGCAACACTTTATGTAATAAATACAATTGCAACAACAATGGTGCGAAATAACTGTTGCAATTGCAGACGCAATTAAAGGAAAAATACTGCTCTCCCCTTGCGACAGGTGAGAAAATAAACGACGGTTATCAAAGCGATAGGCCAAGACACCAGAAAGCCAAAATGAGCTAACGCGCTCTTTACGTAAGTGCGCTCAGCGGAGGGAGTAAAGGACAAGCAAAATGAACGGAAATGAAAACTATCTGCTTCCGGTTAAGCTGCCACGTCGGTCTCATTTACTAAGACCCGTTTAGCCCAAGGTAAGTTCAAGCTTCTTATATAATATTTATTCATAAAACTCAAAAGAGGGAGTAAGAATTGGATGCTGTCGTTGACATAAGAGAGCCTTAGGTCTGTGTGGTGCCTTCCAGCTATTAAATAAACAATTTAATTTGAAGAAGGAGAATTTTTATTATCAGATCTCAGATGTTGATGAGGAAGATATTACAGGAATCTGCTCCCGAAGTTGTCTCATCGAAGGTTTAGAAGAGAGCAGCTGCTAGTGAAGTCTTATTGTGAAACGCTAGCTGGTTATGTACCTTTTGGTCTTGATTCGACACTAGATATTGAAAGCAGTTCCCGGAATTTTGTCGGCGTGCTGAAGTTCGCAAGTCCAATGGGTGTATTAAAGTTCAGTCAATATTATACTGAGATAAAGGTTAACTTGCTTGCAGGTGCACATTGCAAATTACCATACTTTTACAATTTATGCGCCCATATCAGTTGTCACGTGTGTGTTTTAGGTGTGCGTTGACTTGGCTCACCGTTTGGTTGCGTGTGAGTCAGGCCTCGGAGCAACAGCTGCCATTTGCGCAGCTTGACTGACAAGCCTGCCACTCTTTGTTGCACGCTGTTGCACCCGCATTAGTAATTCCAACTGATATAATGCACTTGCAACGTCGCTGCTATGCCAGCAGCAACAACGCTGGCAGCTCACCCGCCAAGTGAGTATTTCCAGTCAACAGGTGGGGGCCTTAGCGCCCTTTAAACACATATATTCAAGCAATCTCACTCATTCAATCGGTGGGTGTCGTTCGCCGAGTGAGTTAAGTAAAAGTGGATGGAAGTGATTTTCTAATCAGTCTATTGTAAGTAATTTTTCTCTCTTCTGCCTCCCTTTTTGCATTGTGCTGCTTTTGTGTGTTCGATGCTCACTCACCTGACTGCGTTGGTGTTCTCACTTATCCATGGGTATAAGCACCAAGTAGGCCAACATAGAAGGAACTATTTTTCACACATAACTAGTTCTATTTTTGTCTCTGCGAAACTACTCTCGAAGTGACTAGCTTTATAAAATTTTGTATTTTAACAGATTGTGCTCTTATGTGAAGAAAAATATTTAATGGAGAGACGTAAAATCTTATTTTAATGGAGATAAGTCATCCGAAGTCGTTATATATTTCCCATGTTGGCGTACTCTCACTTAGTCTCATTTAGTCTCCCTTACTCTCTATTTAATGTCCAAGTTAGTGTAGATGACTTGCTCTCACCCATGTCCATCTAACTTTTAGTTATACACTTTGACTTGGGCAGCATGAAGCATTTGCCAAATAGTTTGAAGGAATGATGTGATTTTTCAAGGTTATAAACTCGGGTTCAGTTTGGTTGCTTAGATGCTATTGTGTTTATATATTATTAAAAAAACAAATTTTTTTGGTTCACAATACACCAATCTCTCATTTATTTAGCCACTGAGAATTATCATTGCTTCTTGAAAGAAGAAGAGTTAAAATAATCAGTTCTGGCATTCCTTTGGAATCCCCTTTGTCTTCCTCGAGCTCGAGTTTATCTATAGAAAAGGTTCCGTCTTATCTCTTACATTTGTACCGTCAGAAAACGAATTTGCGCCGAGAGTAAATCCACGCCACTGCGAAAGTCGTATCAACGCTTTTATTAGTTCATAAATATTTATACGGCAAACACATTTTACCACATTGAGCTAAATTAAATTCGCCTTCACTGCATCTGCCAAAGGATGGCTTACACCGCAGTATATGGTAAGATACATAGGTATGCAAATTATTTCCTCGGCATAAATTTATAAAATATAAAGATACAATCTGTCGTCCTCTTATCGTCCTCTTGAGGGAAGAAAGCCTAAGCTCTTCGTAAATGAACTTCAATTTGGACAATTATTAAAGAAATTCCTGCAAAACCAAAGTCTTTACGTGCCGAAATTGGCATTGCGCGCATTGAAGTCAGCCTTTGCAATATTTTTGCACAGAACATTGTCGTTTAATTAAATTATTTCTGTTTGTGTTGATCTTTTGCACAAATATGCAAAATGAGCAAACTGCGTTAAAGAGAACTTTCTGATTTTAATGCAAGCTCATAAAAAGCTTTCGACAGGTGTGCATTCGAGCGCGCGGCCACAAAACCGCTGCCATGAACTAACCACAGTACTTTAAACATTTTCGAGGTTTCACAATTTCATAATTTCATTTTTTCATTTCTGTTATTTATTTACGTAATTTCCAAAAAAAAACCCAAAAGTGCAATGCGTGTGTGGTTTGCGTTAGTGCGTATGAATTTTTCCCAGAATGGAAGAATATTATCTTTAATGAAATGAAGTACGCTGCTTGATTAAAAGCAGTATCAGGCCCAGAATAGTTCCTTCCCTTAAGGAGTACAGTTTTTCAGACCCTTTATTCTCTTTTCCAGAATTGAAGAACACTTCAGATTGTGGCCTTCTGTTTGATTTTTTAATGATTTCTCAAAAATGCGAGGTACATCTTTTCTAGTACTAATCAGTCCTGCTAAAGAAATATTCCAAAACGAAGGCGGATGCAGCTCCTTTGCTCACAGGCACTTACAATCAAGTCGGATATACAGATACATATAATAATGCTTTTCCACACATACTTTAGCAGGCGTCGGAGTTATGCCCCCATGATCATGAATGCAAATTCAGGGCGACGCGTAAGTCCATCTCGTCTGTGAGCTTACCTGGCTTTGACATTGCAATATTTACCTTGAATGTCGAATGTGGCATAAAAAATTACGAAAGAGTGGATGGTGAGGAATGAAGAGAACAGGCAACTGGGAAGCAACTACGGACAAGGAAAACTCGACCAAATTGAATTTCACTACGCTTGCTGATGTAGAGAATACTGCCTACCGAGGCGCGCACGTCGGCTGCATATGACTGTGCAGTTCGTGTGTATGTACGCACATTATATGGCAATAAACCTTTTATACCCTTCCAACAGCGCCTGCGGTAGCAGCAGCGGCACAATTCAATTTATCATCTGGCCGGCGCAGTGACACTTTTGCTGCTTAACGCCAACAGTCACTTTATGCCACTTTATACACACGTACCGTACGAATACATACACATGTGACTACGCGGTCGCGTACATGGCACCTAGTACATATAGACGTATGTATTGAGTTGGGGTCGGTGTGGTTTGTGGTGGCTCTACCATGCGGCCTCTGGGCTGCCACGGTGCCTCGGTGGCTTTGCGTCACGCTGCGCTGCTTCGGCCTATGTTCCACTCAGCAAGTTTAAACGGTGCTCAGACTGCGTTGCGTGTGCGCGCATGTGCGTGTGTATGTGGCGGGTGTCATGTAGTAAATTTGTTGTATGCCACATGCAATGGCAGGCACGCGTGATGATATATTATGGCGCCGACGGCGTTGCGCTGCCACTATGTGGTGATGAGAGAGTGGCAAAAGTAATGCTTTAGTGGAGAGGAACGTGGCTTCTGGGCTGCTGCAAGTGTTGCAGATTGCTTTCAATGCGAGAGGCGCCGCCTCGCAGCTGCTAACATTTGTTGCACCCAAAGTGTAATAGATGCAGAAAGTCAGCTTAAAGCAAAATTGCTTGCAAGGCTGAAACTTAGTCCATTTTATGAGCGAATGTGCGAGCTAAAGCCTTTAACTTAAAGGAGAATTTAATATCTTTGCAAGAAATTTGTGCGAAATGTGTTTTACCTTCACCTGTGTTTTGATCTTATTTAATATTTAAGCAACCTTTAATAGCGAATACTTCGGTGGACACATTCTCCTCTACTTCGCAGTGGATGTTCCTGCCTTGTGCTCATAGCAATTTCTGTATATCGAAACGCTCAGCCATATGTGCATAAATAAAACTCCGCTGGGACTACATAGCTGTAGCTACACTTGCACGTGCGTATACTTATACATGCACACGCATGTAGGCGCTGTATAGCCAAATTTGTTTGCGTCCTGCAGTAATGTTCTAATGTCACTCATACGCCCCAGCGCACACGCGCTTGCCGCTTGCCGGCGAATTGACATGTCAGCTACGTTTTGGCACTGTAATTGTTCCTTTTCTGATCTCCGCAGCATGCGTAGCCACACACACACACACAGGCACGGTTGTGTGACTAGTGCTGTGCGTGTATGTGGCGGTCGGCGCTGGCTCCGTGTACGCGCATGTAAAAAAGCCATTAAATTTAAGCTGAAATTGCTCGTAAAAAGTACTTTGTGTTGGTCTCGCTGGGATTTTCGTTGATGGAGTGCGCCCCACGCAGCCACCGACGAACAAGCGCACACACAAACACGCGCGTATATATAGATGCGCATAAATGCTTTTAAGTGGATGCCACGCATTACAGAGTAATAAATATTATGCAAACTTTTCTTTATTGCCACTACTAATTGTCGGTTGAGTATCCCCACGAAAAGCGACCAAAGCGAGCTTGGGGAATATGCTCTGCCGGTTAATTCGGCACATAGTATTATATACGCATCACAGAGGATATATTTGGGTGTGTAAATAGGGAAATAATACTGAGAATACTGAGTGCATTTAATGGCAATTGGCAACCGCAGAAAGTGGCCAAATGTGTAGCGGCGGTGGCTTGGCAGCAAGATTTAATTAATAGTAATGTAATTTTGAGTCAAGCCCATAATATCCATTGAAATACGAGCGCGCATCCTCTCAGCTGCAGGTATTTTATGCCTTTCGTGGGGCTATTAATAACCCGGTGGCTGATTAGAACACTGAAATTTTCTAAAATGAGCTGCGTTGAATTCACCTGAATTTAAGGGAATAAAGCAAAAGTATCTTTGCGGTTTCTACGTCGATTCACTCTTATTTGATTGAAATAGTAAATTTGATGGAATTCGGCATATAATGATAATGCTCACTTTTTTCCTGTAGCGTTTGTGTATTGACTACAAATTATTTCGGAAATTGCTTTTTGCGAGGACCTCATATTGGGTGGTCGATAAAGTTTTTTCGTATTTCTAATCAAACTTCAACTTATTTTTTTCTATTTATAACGAACCTTTATGAACCAAATATGTACCATTTATTCATTATTTTATCAGTGTAAAACTTTCTTGGTTTCTATGCGAAAAACTAGTTTTCACAGACTTCTCTTGAAGCCAATTTTACTCCATTAAAGGAGTTCTGCATTGACCGAAACAAATGGTAATCCGTTGGAGCAAGGTCAGGGCTATATGGTGGAAGCATCAAAACTTCCCAGCGAAGCTTTCCCAGTTGTTGCCGAATCATCAAAAATGTGTGCGGTCTGGCGTTGTCCTAATTTAAGACGAAGTCCCTTCTGTTGATCAGTTTTGGTCATTTTTTCGATTGCTTGCTTCAATCTCATTAGTTGTTGGCATTAAAATATAGAACCAATCGTTCGACCAGGCTGGAGCAGCTCATAGTGGATTATTCCTTTCCGATTCCATCAAACACTCAGCATAACCTTTCGAGGCGTCAATCCTGGCTTTGCGACCATTTTTGAACTTCACCACGCATGAAACGTGATTATTTTCACACATTATTGTCGTATTTGATCCACTTTTCGTCTCCTGTTACCATTCGCTTCAGAAATGCTTCGATTTCATTTCATTTCATCAATAAATCGCAGATGTGAATTCGGTCCATTAAACTTTTCACAGACAATTTTAGTGGTACACAAACATCGAGTTTCAGTTTGTAGCCAGCCTTTTTTAAATGGTTCGAAACCGTTCGATAATAAATGTTAAGCTCCTTAGCTTTCACATCGAAATTTCCAGAGCGGAAGCGAGCGAACACGAACTGATGCAGCATCGTCTCCACAAACTTCACAAATTTCATTGGTGGCTTGCGTGGCATTCTTCCCTTTTTTATACAAAATTTTCAAAAATAGCGAGTTTCTTCATTATTTTCACACATTTGTGAACAGCTGTAACTTTTTTCAACTTATCCGAGTTTAATATTTTTTGGTTAAATGAAGCTTAAACTTTCCAACACTATCTATTGACAAAATAATAATAATAATCTCATGGTCTCATACTTAAAATAGTTCCAAAGAGTTAAACTTTGGAAGATACACCAAGAACAAAAATGTCAAAGGGTGGCTCGCCTATTTAAATGCCGCTTTCGCTGACTACTTGACTGATTTTCGTTTAGTTTATTTCTGGTCTTCGAAAAATGTCAAAGTAATTCTCAAACGTCCAACATGCTACTTGGCAATCTGACTTACTGTTCTCAATAGCTGAGCACCAGCCGACTTGAGGTCACAACTAGAGTTACTTAAGCGCCTAAGCCAGTTCAGTTCTTAAATTTTAGATAATTTTTTATGAAAAACCTTTGATTTGAAGAATCAACATTTTCGTTGTTGTTGTTATGGCGCACATTACGTTCATGTGGCAGCACAAATGCGCTCAGTGGTATCTCGAGCTCGTTAACTATACTAGGCTTCATAAAATTTATCGAGGTGCGGATATTGGTTGTCATTTTCACGACGATAAAGCACACATCGAGCTAGGAAAAATCTCCCGACCTCATACAACAAACACACACACACATATGCGTGCGCGCAGCGGTTTACTGCGTTGCCTCGCTCCACTTGTCACCCTTGCGACGCACTCAAAAATCAAACACGTGGGCTGATTTAAGTTGATTTTTAATGTAAATATACAACAACAAAAGTAACAATACGTCACCAAAAGTCACAAGGTAAGCCAAGCGCCAACCGACCCAGTGACGCTGTGCCGCTTTTTTATCTCGAAAATTTTCACTGCGCCTCGCCCATTTTCGGCAGTTTGCGGCAATGTGTTTTCAGCGAAAATATCCGCATGAACATAATGTCATTGCACACACGTTGCGTTGCGTTGTGGACGGACCTGTAAATCTCAGAGTCGAGGGTCGCGGGTGTGAGCGTTTAAGTAAATTAATGTAAATGTGTGTGTTGATGTGTGAAATTAGAATTTTGAGGCAAGCGTCGGCGTTCGGGGAATTAAAGCAGAAGCAAACATACAAGTATGTACAAAAACAAATAATATGTTGATGAAATGGGGAAAATGTACAAGAAACAAAGGAACATTCTACAACCCCCGCACAAGTTTGGACACATGCAGCTCTATAAGTTAGCAACATTTGATGCTCGAGGTAGTGATTTGAAAATTCTACTAATAGCTAACGGTAACCAATAAATAGTATGTAATTAAGGTTAAGAGTGCTCTTATATAATTTCTGTTTTATTAAAACAATCTCAGAGCATTTAAGAGAAAGTGTAAAGTGCGCGAAACGACTCACAATGACTGGAAATTGTGTTCACAGTCAACTCGCTGTAAATGTGAAATGATGTGTTCGATTGTGGTGGCGCTCGTGTTGTAGTGGTGAGCAGCGCTAAACTTTTGTTTGTCAGACAAGTACATTCCAATGCACATAAGTACTCAGGGTGAAGGGGTGCCACAAGTGCGGCGGCCAAGCTGTCAGATAGTCAACACAACATTCAGCTAGCCATTTGAAGTCCTTGAAAAGGATGCATGTGTTTGTGTGTATATAGCAAACATATCTCTTCAGCGAATTGTGTTGTATGTAAATACATGAGTATATGTGTATATGTGTGTTTGTGTGCGAGTGTCGTTTAATAATTCACAGATTGCCACCGCCTTTGCTTCCTGCCGTCGCCACTTTTCCGGGCGACTGTGTACTGTCACTTCGGCGCTCGACTGCTGGCAACATTTCCCTGCTCTCGCGCACATTTACCCACACATATATACAGACATGTGTCTGTTGTTCATAGCACGAAATATATTCACTCGGATTTATTGCTGCCCTTGTTGTTGCTGTGGCGTTCTGTCCGCGCTCTGTGTGCCGCTAAAATTTATTGATTTTCCTTTTCGAATTTCTCATGGCAGTAGTGTCAGTTGTCGCTTTCGTCTTTGGCACGAAAATTTAATATTAACTCGTCATTGTTTACTATTTCGTGGTTGAAAGGATTTTGCTCGTCACGTTTTGGGGTTTGGGGTAATTATCTGCAGCTTTTAATTCCCCGCCGCACATTCAGTTGCATTTGCTTATTAATGTTGTGGTCTTAATTACTGGAAAATAGTGGAGCAGCAAGAGAAATGGCAAGTGAAATTCCGTTTATTCATGATAATTTTGAAACTCTTTAAAGCCTCATCTAAACTAGGAACTATTCACAAATACCTACATATATATGGTATTTCGAATAGATTTAAAGGTGTGATATTTCTTTTTTTAGCCAATGTATATAATAATATAATATATATATATGTATATGGATATATATATAATGTTTATGGCTTAGCCTCACTCTAGGGGCTTAGCCTCACTCTAGACGTTTTTTGAACCATCACAGTACCATATTAGTCCATTCTTTTGCTTCCTCGGCACGTAGTTGCCTCAAGGCAAGTGGGTTCTATTGCTATTTTTGGGGAAACTACTAGATATGAAAAGAGTTTCTGCAGACTTCTAGGAAGACTGAATTCTTTGTTGGTTTTTAGTTTCGATAAATCTATTTTTATTTTCTTAGCCATTTCGAGGATTTCTAAGATTGTAGAATTAAGTTTTAGGTATCTTTTCAAGTGAGTTAGATTCTTCAAGTGTGGGGGATTTTATCGGATTTTTGTATGCAGTTGTAAATTTCATTCCCAGTTAATTTAAAAATGCTGTATTCAATTGTAGGGACTTTCAGTTCATAGAGTATATTTGCAGGAGTTGTTCGCAACGCTTATTATGCGTGCCGCTATGTGGTAGTATTTTCTTATTTTATGCAGACAGCGCCTGTTTGCTTTGTCATATATATATGTATGTATGTATAATAAGGCCATAGCAGATCTTCCCCAGAACTAGTGCTTTCATAACATTTAATAAAGACTTTGAATGTGCGTCACTTTTCATGCTGCATATGATTTTCCGTAGATTTATTCATTTTGGAAGAACAGATATTCGATTTGGTGTTTCCAAATGACTTTTTGATTGAAGGTTAGTGGTATTAAGATAGGTGATAGGTGCTTACACTTTTCAAAATTACAACTTATATTGTTTATCTTCGAAATAAAATAGAGGTCATCAGCATATAAAAAGAGGGAGATGTAAGTAACAATTTCCATTAGAGCATTTGTTTTTTTAACTGCGATTACCCCTGTTTAACCCTGTGGCATTCCATTTCCCAATTCTTTTAGTTTGATTTATATCCGTTTACCTTGACCACAAAAATTCTATTTGAAAAAAAAAAATGCTTTTGTATAAGTGTAGGTTTTGGGACAAACTTTCTACTGACCGGTCGAAGGCTTTAGTAAAATCAACACTTATAACAGAGTGATTTCAAGGTGATAAATTAGTAGCTGGAAAGTGGTCTAGGCGAATTGTTGCCTCTACTGTGTTTGACCTAGACTTAAATGCGGTTTGTTTTCTACTTATTAGTTTATTTTGAAATAAATGTATTCGTGTTGAAATTTTTTTCCCCACAGGTTGCATAATCATGATAAAAGCAAGATAGGACGGTAATTTTTAAAGTCAGTTTTGTTATTCACCTTTTTTGGAATAAAAATTACGTTCGATTTAATCGCCTTTTTAGTACCAGAGGTGCGTTTTTAATCATTGCATGGGTGATTCTGTCTGCGAGGGAACAATTTTCTTTGGTATTTTGAAGGTTATTTTCTAGATCACATAGTGTAATTTCTTCTTCAAGACTACTTGCAGACTTTGGTATTTTATATGAGAATATGATTTTTTGCAGTAAGGTATTCACATGAAAATGTTAGCCGTCTCTTTATTAATGTTGTCAGTATGTGGATATTGGTCTGCTTCTATTTCTATCAGTTTGCGTTTGCTGGTTTGATTCTAGGATTGTAGGGTTTACTCGTAATTGACCATCATCCGGTCACTCCCGGATGTAGCGTCCACGTCTCCCAATTCATTGCTTTTGCAGTTTGAGTATGGTGAGTGTATATGCCGTTGTTAGAAGTACAAGATTATGTTGTAGTAGAAAAATTTCAAACATTATTCCTCTACAGTTAGTATTGTGGGCGGCTCTTAGTTGGTGTAACCCATTTATTTCCCCCAATATGATATTGTTCGCAAAATTATTGTCAAACGAATTATTCAACTCATTGGAATAGAATCACAGTTAATACATTAGATTTGAGTGCAAACCGGAGTATTGGTACACTGCATGACCGATAACGTAACATATTCTCCACTGCCTAAGCTAATTTGTTTGTTTACTGTGTTTCTACGATTTATTTATTTACGGATAATACCTATACCAATGAGGACTTCTTTTCAATGCCACTCTTTACTATTCATATCATATTTTAGTGTAATGTAACCTATAATAACTACTAATAAATTGTAACCTTAAATATGTAACTAGAATAAAAACACTATCCAATCAGTTGCCTTCCTAGCTGCGGGTGTTGAATTTAATTTTCTCTGTAAAAAAGTGGCATTGATAACCGCAATTGCCACTAATTTTAGCCCGCATTTTCTGTCGCTAAGCAGAAGCTGTCAGCAAATAATCCACAAAACGAGTTCAGCCGCAAAAAGTTTTCAAGGGAAAATGATGATATGAGAGTTGCAGCGGTGCAAATATGCTTCATTATGCTGGTTAATGTTTGTTCGAGCAATTAACTTGGTGTGTGTAGACAATAGAAATACAAAAACAACAAAAAGTTTATTAATGATAATTTTTAGCAGAGTAAGCGGAGTGGGTATTTTAAATAAAATGTGGGAAAGAGCAATAAAAAGAAAAACCACCAATGACGACTGCACCGAAACTGTATATAATACCCTTCACAGGTGCATTTATTGTAGCACAAAACGGTATAAAAATATCTTTATCTTGATTTTGGTTAGCCAGTTTCTATGGCTGCTACATGGCGGCTAGAAGTCTGATCGGTACGATATGTTTGCAAATTGGTGGTCGGTTAATAAGCTATACCAAATTCCTTGAAGATAATATGTCAAAAAAATGTTTATCACAACTTGTTATAATGATCCGATATCGGTTGGTGGATTGAACGGGCAGGCGGCGCACTTAGGCCATCATTAGGCCCATTGCGCTTCCGGGTGGTAACCAAATTAAGCCTTGTCCTGAACCTCATTGAGTTTGGTAAAAACCAGATATTATATATATCTTTAGAATTGGAGTATTAGGAGTCGTGGAATATATCGTCTGAATTCTGGGCTTTTCCATAGATAATGTTCGAGCATGTCATCATCCCCCGCGCATGCTGTGCTGTGATCCCTACAAAGTTACTAAGGTCCCTTTTGCATAGAAGTAGGAGCTTTATGCTCTGTCCACCATCAATACAACTCCACAGTAATTTTGAGTTGTTCCCTGTGTTCCAAGACCTGAGGTGTTCCTCTAGCGTCCATTGATACAAACAATCTTTGAAGAATATGAATGCCCTGGGCAACCTAGGGGGAATTCTATATCCTGCATTTTCATATCCTCCTATTCTCATATTTCAGTTATCTCAGTTATCTATTGAGAGACTAGTTGTTGTCTTCTTGCCTAATCTAACGCAGTGAGGTTATGCGTTGGCGCTACTGAGAGCCCTATTTGCCGCTTGGCTAGCCAGTAGATGGTTTATGAACTTGTTGGTTAGATTAGTAGCCCCCTCCGCACGTTTTGTTATGCCCACAATTTTGACCCAAAAGACTGAGTTGTAGTAATTTAGTTTGAAGCGCAATCTTTTGTATTCCGGTTATGGTTAATGAGCAGTTTCTTAAGGAGAAAACGACGTGTGCACAATTTCAGATCGATATATAGACTTAAGAACGATTCCGTCGGATTTTTCTGGGAGGCAAACTTAATACACCATGTTTATGATATACAAATTCTTATAAAGACAAAATCAATAATACATATATTCAAGTACTTCACTCCATCTTGTTACCATACCATACCATACGCCATGGTGTACTACATCAAGTGCTTACTCCAGGGAGACGTGATTCGCACTTTCGTACTATATATTTGTGCATTCACGTAATAACGCGTGCCACAGGCATATAAAAAGTATTTGCATTTTATTAAAATCCATCCTGAACGGCGGCTTCTTTGATTAAGCTGTTAGTTTCGCTTAGCGCTTACAATAATATACTCAACACATGTCGCACTGGCAGCAAAACTGTGTTAATAAGTGGCGCAGGTGCACAAAATTTGCCCATATGTACACACATGTAAATATATACATATTTGTTGTAATAGTTTAGTTTCAAGCTATTCCAGAGCGTCTTTGAGCGAACGGTTACAAGTGGCAAACGGAATCAGCCACCTACTATCAACTGATGCGTGTTGCTATTGAGTCCCTTCTTGCAGTTATCGAAGCTAAAACTTAAAAATGGTGTTTCTTTATTTTGAAGAAGAAGAAGATGAAGAAATTCGATAGCGATGAGACCACTTGTCTCTGAGTATTCACCAAAGCAAATTCAACAAGTAAGGAAGGGCTAAGTTCGGGTGTCACCGAACATTTTATACTCTCGCATGGTAAAGTGATAATCGAGATTTCATTATCCGTCATTTACATATTTTTCAAATACCGTATTTGTGTAAAGTTTTATTCCGCTATCATCATTGGTTCCTAATGTTTATACTCGTATTATACAAAGAAGTCATCAGATGGAATTCAAAATAGCTTTATATTGGAAGAAGGCGTGGTTGTGAACCGATTTCAGCCATATTTCGTACATGTCATCAGGGTAAGAAAACATTATATACCGAATTTCATTGAAATCGGTCTAGTAGCTCCTGAGATATGCTTCTTGGTCCATAAGTGGGCGGCGCCACGCCCATTTTCAATTTAAAAAAAAAGCCTGGGTGCAGCTTCCTTCTGCCACTTCTTCCGTAAAATTTAGTGTTTCTGACGTTTTTTGTTAGTCGGTTAACCCACTTTTAGTGATTTTCAACATAACCTTTGTATGGGAGGTGGGCGTGGTTATTATCCGATTTCTTCCATTTTTGAACTGTATATGGAAATACCTGAAGAAAACGACTCTGTAGAGTTTGGTAGACATAGCTATAGTAGTTTCCGAGATATGTACAAAAAACTTAGTAGGGGGCGGGGCCACGCCCACTTTTCCAAAAAAATTACTTCCAAATATGTCCCTCCCTAATGCGATCCTTTGTGCCAAATTTCACTTTAATATCTTTATTTCTGGCTTAGTTATGACACTTTATAGGTTTTCGGTTTCCGCCATTTTGTGGCGTGGCAGTGGGCCATCTTCGAACTTAACCTTCTTATGGAGCCAAGGAATACGTGTACCAAGTTTCATCATGATATCTCAATTTTTACTCAAGTTACAGCTTGCACGGACGGACGGACAGATGGACGGACGGACGGACAGACGGACGGACAGACGGACGGACAGACAGACATCCGGATTTCGACTCTACTCGTCGCCCTGATCACTTTGGTATATATAACCCTATATCTGACTCTTTTAGTTTTAGAACTTACAAACAACCGTTATGTGAACAAAACTATAATACTCTCGTTAGCAACATTGTTGCGAGAGTATAAAAATTGAGAAATACGCGTTTCAGATAAACTGATGGAGCTAATTGAACTGAGGGACTGACCAATAGAATCATATCTCAAAAATTTTCAAAGAAGAAGTTTCAGAGTATAAAATTTCTGGAAAAATAACTGCAAACGTTTTAAGAAAGCTTGGAAATACATAAAAATGGGAATACCTTCACAAAAAATCTAATAATATTCCAAAGCACATTGAGATGAATTTCATAAATTTTAGCAGTAGACAAAAGCAATTGGGTTATGTTTCTCTTGTGAATATTCATTTTCTGTAAATTTAGAGGAGTACTCGTACCTTCGAGAAAGCAGGTTTCCTATTTTGCAAATTAATATGTTAGGGAGCACCGCCATCTTTTGGTCTAACACCTCAGCGGTTAACATTCATTAAGACTCCGAAAACGGTGTGTTCAATTCTGAGGCGATATATGTGTGAGTGTGCTTCAATAAAATCATAATTTAACGAATTTCACTGTGTTTATAAAAAGCAAGAATGAGCGCAACGTAAATCACTGTCATTCAGGGCGAGCGCAAGTCCTCAAAGGAAGCATTTTTCACATACGCAAAGAGATAAAGCGAAATAAGCTGCGAGCGAAAAACATGCCAATACAAATACGAATACAAATACAAACACAATAGCACAATGCGACCGCTGAGTGGCAGTGAAAAGCACAAACGCCGAACCGTTAGTCCGTGAGATGGAAGTTGACGGTGATGAATGGCAGCTGTGAGATAGAGCGCGTCAAATAGGAGGTCAAACGGAGTGTGTGTCGTGGTATGTGGCTGCCGTCTGCCGTCCGCCGCGTATTTACACATTCACACACACTTGGGTGCAATACATTTGGTTGTGTGTGGGTGCATGTGCTTGTACATTTCTATGTGGACTCGCAAAGATGCGTGTGTGCCCGAGCTCGGCTCAATTGCTTTGCGTTGGCGTGTGTGCGTGCGTGCTGGCGTTAGAGACACTCAACTTAAACGGCCTAAGTGGCGGAGCGCTTGTAGAGCTCTCTCGTCGGTTTTATTTTCCGCTTTTTGTCTTTGTTGCTGCACTTTTGGCTCAGTTCTACTTTATTTTATTTCATTATTCACTTATTTCTTTGCAGTCTGATTGCAAGCACTTTTGCCTATTATGTGCGTTATGCAATGGTTTCTCCTGTGTGTGTGTGTGTGTGGTTGTTTCGCGTCATTCCCGTCGGCTTGTTCTTGCTCCACATGCATCTCTTCCGCGGCGCGCTTTTTATTTGCTGCTGGTAAAGCAATTACTGGTGTTTTTACAAGTGCGTTTATTTGTTTTCATTATCGCTCATTGTTGTTTTTGTTGTTAGTAGTGCGTATACATGTATTTGCACACTGAGCACTTCATGAAATTGCTCCAGCATGCTAAAATGTGTACTTTTGCCATGCGGCTGAACAGTGGTGGGCAACGAAATAGGAACGACATACTGGATGGATTATAAGTATTTCGACGTTTCAAATGTTTACTTTTTAAATTGAAATTTTTGTGCCTTAAAAGCTTTGCAGACCGCCAAATAAGGTAAACTTTGTGTGCTGCAGGCGAAAAAAGGATAGAAATAATCCTGATCTTTTTTTAAATACGCATTTCCGATTAGTGGATCTGAAATCTGATAATAATGACAGAATTGCTTCCAATATGCGAGCAAAAAAATAAGTTTCTGACTTAAAAATTTTGACGGGCCTGTTTACTTTGGAAAGCACCTTGTATTAATTAGTTCCTCTAAAATATATAGTAAGAATAACCTACTAAACATTTTTATAAATAAAAATTGAATTTGTGTGACAAAATTTGTGAGAAATTGTACAACCTGAACGAAAAGCGTCCCAAAACTGTGTGATTTTTATGAAAATGTGATAAAGACAGCACTCGAGAATAATACGGAATATCGCTTTCCCCTATATTTCAACCAAATACGCACATATGTATGTATTTACATATATATAGATATCTATAACTATATCTGTTGCCGCGTTTTGTTTATTTCAGCATATTCGCACGCGCCTAGGCGTATGCTTCTTTTCATTGCGTTGACTTGAGTGGCAGAGCGCGAGTAATGGGTGGGACAGAAACATATGTTATTAAAAAAGATAAAACTTTAGTTATTTTCAGATTTTGCAAGAACAATCTAAGACTGCGCACATTCAAATACACACCTGTTGTTGTTGCTAATACTCGCCTGCAAAATCAACAAAGTAAGACCATCTAACGATTTCAGCTTAGCAGATATCCAGAATTTGTGCTTGGCCCACCCTAAATGTATGCTACTGTACTCGTTCTGTATTGGGTTAACACCGTTATGTGCGTATTGTTCGCAGCTGAGTGCCAGTGCACGATGGAGTGTTTCTCATGTAGGCCGCGCACTTGTGTTGCTCTCCAGTCGAGGTTCAAGTACTGTGTTTTTTTTTTCTGAGGGCCAAACTAGAAACTGTTCACCTTAGTCAAGGCATAGAAGAGGCCGGCTTATCTGCTGCATATATTCAATGTGGGCTGAGTTTCGTTGGCGGGCTGCTTGTCATTTGTAATTGCTTGTTTACATTTGCGTAAGACGTGATTTCCCACACGCGCCTTTCAAGATTACACACATTTACCTACAAATCCATCGAAATTTGTGTGAGTTTGTGTTGTGTGGCGAGAAAATCAGCCTGCGCGTCTTTAATAAAAACAATCCTGCTTTTGACATCACCCTTGGGCGACATTACGGGAAAATCGGGGCACTATTCCAATTAGCTGAGAGTTATTTCCTTGTTGCAGATAATGCTCTCAATACCCAAAATAACTCAACGACTTCACCAAACATATCTAACTTACATATATTTTCCGCAAATATGCAATCTTTTGAGTTTTGATCAAATTATTGCGTTATTCAATTTATTCAACTTGCGGAATTAGCTTAACTCGCTTCCAGCTAATTTTAACTCAAAACTGGTTCTGTATTTCTCACTTTAAGTGTACAGTCATCCCAATTGTGCGAACCATATTGACATTCCTATTATTTCCGAGTAATATTTGCTTATTTCTACACACACACTCCTCTCCTGCGCTTGCCTCCTGACATTTCCCGCCCCATACGTCATTTAACTTTATTGCTAATCTCTTCATTATGTGAGAAACGTAACAAATTTAAATGGAAATGTCAAAAGTTTAATGATTTTTATGCAAATAAAAAGCTTTCGCTTCATTGCTCCCTCGAATTGGGTGGAGCTTCTGATTTTGATTCTTCGAGTTAAATCTGGTATGTCAAATGACTTTTAGTTATTCAGTGGTTCTGTCTACACATACACCCACGCACATACATATTTCTATTGCTTGTTGGTTTCCATCGGTTTGTGCTGTGTTGTGTGGCTTGTTTGTCGCCTTGTGGGTCAGCTGTGGGTGCGAGCAGCCGGGAGAGTGGTAGCCAAGTAGATGGGAGTTGTGCAATTTCATTTGAGTTTATTATTCGACGAAGCAATGTGGAGACGGTAGTTCGTCGTATGCCATTGCGGAAAACATCTTGGCAGAGTAAGCGGAGGCTAACTGACTAACTTGTTGCTTAAATAATTCATTCATATTTAATTGGAAAATATTTTAGTCAAATGCGCTTATTGAAATCTGTATTATTGGAACAAAAAGACATTTTATGCTTTGAGAGTACGACTTTCTCTTCATCATTCGAGGCATCTGCGTATGAAATACTGAATCTTCGACTTCGCTGAACCTCTGTAAACACCTCACTGCGTCTTCCTAATTTCACTAATTGAGATATATTAATAAAATCTCGTGATATAGGCAGAATGGCAGAGTTGCTGTCCTCAAAAATCAGCATTTTCCGAAAAACGTTTTTATTGTGTAGTCGAAAAAGTCTTTTCTTATTTTGACAATAGAAGTCGTTACAGTCGTATATCTCCAGTCCCAGTCTCTAATCACATTCTGTCATACCAGTGTTGGGAAGGTGAGATCTTAAGCTTTATTTAAAAAATGCACCTCTCACTGGTCGACCTATCGTTGAAAAGTTCGATGAAATTATGGAAAAGATTGACCATGACCGTCGCATAAGCAGCCATGACATTGCTAAGGAACTAAACATTCATCATCAAATGGTTTTGAACCATTTAAAAAAACCTGACTACAAAAAGAAGCTAAATAATCATGGTCCAAGCGTGAAGCGCGCAAAGCTGGGGTGGACGCCGCGAAAGGTTATGCTGAGTGTCTGGTGATTTTAAAAAAGAATCATCCACTATAAACTGCTCAAGCCTGGTCGAACGATTGATTCTACATTTTACTGTCAGCAACTGATAGGATTGAAGCAAGCAATCGAAAAAAACGGCAAGAACTGATCAACAGAAAGGGCTTCGTCTTCCATCAGGACAACACTAGACCACACCCATCTTTAACGACTCGGGAAAAACTGGGAGAGCTTGGCTGGAAAGTTTTGATGCACCATCGGAGTACCAATTGTTTCGGCCAATGCAGTACTCCCTTAATGGAGAAGAAGCCTGTCACAGTTTTTCGCCGAGAAACCAGAAAAGTTTTACGCTGATGGTGATGTGTTTAGCGGAAAAATGGCAAGAAGTGGTCAACAAAAATGGTACATATTTGGTTCATTGAAGTTCATAATAAATATAAAAACAAACCATAAGTTGAAGATTGATTAGAAATACAAGAATACTTTTTTCACTACCCTATGTATCGAGTTTGAATTCGTCTTCCTTTACTACACAAAGTATGCATTCGAATATTGGAGCCTGCTTGAATTTCATTTCGAATCTTCCTCTTCGTTTTGTAAACACTTTTTCATTTTCTATTTTATGCGCCTAGGTCCATTGCTTAAGCCGATTCAACATGTCTCTAAGCTTATAAAGAATGCTCAATGCCTCACAAAGCGGCTAATTGGTATTCGCTTTTCTCAAAACAGATTTAGAATTAATTATTTTTCTGTCCACATACCAACACATTGTCCATTTAAATACTGCAAGTGGAGTAATTGAATAAACGAAGCTTTCATTGTCAAAGCGAAATGTGTGCAAATGAAAGCTTTTGTGCAACACAATAAGCGATAGAAGCGTATTGGAAAATAAGAAATGCAAATGGGAAAAAATGCCAAAAACAACAACAAGAAACAAATAGAGGAAGCAAGCTGCTTACAAACTGACCAACGGGAACGCGTTTGACGCAGAGATTCAAGGAAATCTGGGAAGTGCAATAAAGTGGGACACAGGAGAATGACTTTCCCCAGGGATGTTGGGTGGCAGCAAATTAAAAGGAAAATACAACGCAAGTTGCGATCAGGATTTCAAATAAGTTATATGCAACTCTGAGTTTTATTTGATTAAAAGAAACTGAAATTCTCAGAAAATCTCAAAAATAATATTTAAAAAATAATTGAAGCTCTTCACAATTTCCCATAACAGCAATTAAAGTCATTATAATTATAACTGTTGTGCTTAAGTGGCCTCGTTGTTTTTGTTGTTAAATCAATGAAAATTCCTTTGAAAAGCAGTTAACTGCACATTAATAGGAAAAATAAACGCCTGCAGATATGCAACGCAATAAATGTTGAATGTTCTCTCAACTGCTTTCAACCTACCCCCTTTACACACGGGCGTTTGCAAAGCAGCTGCGAACAGTTAGTTAGTCGTCTTCATGCGCCTTTGTGTGCAGCCGAGTTAATGAGTAGTGACTTTTAAGCCCTTGCATATGAAAGAGGGCGGTTCTGCTTCCTTGCCGTTAGCCACTTGCTTTGAACTCAGCCGCATTTACAAGCGAGCGTGTGGAGTACGAATATGTCTTGGTGTGTGTGTCCGTGTGGCGTATGAGTATCAAATCCTTCACCGTTTGAGGTGCTACACACATCCGCACCGAACGACAACAGGCGTGTGGGATGGGGGTATATGTGTGTGCGAGTAGAGCAATTGGGGTTAAACATTCGCAGATCTGCACTCTTGCATAGATCGGAATACATAGCGACATGCGAGTTATTTGATTCCCAGCAACGCGAATGCGGTTGATTTACATGAACTTCAAGAGGGAATTTTCTGAGTCTTCGAGTGCAGTTAGTTTGTTGCCGGCAAAGGTTATTGCTTTATAATTACATAGTAACGATTTTAATTAGAGAAATAATTGGTGGGTGATGAATGGAGTGAATTCTTGCTTCAATGGGTTTTAATTCTGTGGGCTTTACAACAACAGTGGATGGGATATGGATAATAATCTTGGAATGATGATTTTATTGCAAAATATAAATTATATAACACATAAGCCTAATTCAATAAGACGGTATGAAGATGGGCTCTGCATTTATGCTTAAGCTGCTTGCAGTTCGCTATGAAAATTAGATTATGTGCTTTAAATATGGAAAGTATATACAAGGACATTTGAGAAGGATCCTGAGCTTCGCTAGGGATAGCATTATTAGCAGGGTGTCGTCATGATGCATATTCAGATCAGCCTTCAGCTCTCCGAACATGTGCCTCTGAAATAGAAAAGGTTCACAAATCATCTGCTTGGAGGTGTGGCCATATAATGGAGGGATGAGTCACTTAATCACAAGGTCCAAAAATCCTCATTTTCTTCAAAATTTATTATAATCCTTTGTGCTCTGGCCGAAGGCGAATAAGAATGAAAGTGAGAAGTCGCATTGTCCTGACTTATGCCGTGAACTTTACGCAGAATTTTATAAACTATTGTTATTAGCTTCTACTACCGACTATTTAATAGCACTTTTTATTTTTCAAATAGCAAAATGATTACGTTTTACCGCATACCACACTGCCTACCTCAATTGTTCGTGCATATGCATGTGTGTGTGTGCAAAGGCAAGCGACAACTGAAATTACAGTTTGGAATTCGTTTTATGCTATCAAAAATTCATCAAACGCTTACAGGCGCTGTCATAAAGGCTGCCTTCCGTCCTTTTGTTGGCGAATAAAAACATCTGCCTCACACCTCCAATACACAGTCACCCATATATACCAAATACACGTACAAAGGCGACCTCAGGCATATGAGTTATAACAATTTGACACATCAGCAGTCATAATGCATTCAAACGCTTCGCTCGCTTGCCAGGCACTTGTAGTTAGGCGTGTGCAGGAAGACGATGGCTGGCGGCGTGTGTGATTTCGTATGCAGAACGCTCTTATTTGTTTAGAAGGGTTGCCGTTCGTTTGTATGTTCTGCTGTTTTTGCCTCAACACACACGAAAATACACGGAAACGCGGTTCTGTGTCAATACTTTTATGAAAATTTGAAGCCTTGTGGCGATTCATGCAAAAAGTGGGTCCATAAATGGTTTACAAACATATGGAGCAATACAAGCATGCACGAGGGATCATCTAAATTTAGGAGCAAACGAAGTAGTATATTCTGGATTGCTTTCATGCAGCCTCAGGCAAATGACAAAAACTAGTAAATTACAAAAACAAAGGTTCACGAAATGAGGCGGGTCAAACATAAATTTAAAAATTTATGTAACCCAGTCGTAATGTGATTGCTTCGCTCTTCATTTGCTGACAACTTCACTTGCTCTGGCACTGTCTTTCGCATATTTGCTGGCTTCGTAGCACAAGGTCCTACAATTTGAAAAAGTAAACTTAGTTTTTGCTTCAAGCTCCAGCAGAACTTCTTGTTAACATACCGAAAGGCGGCGAGAATGTTGTGCTTTCCAAGATCAGTTTTTCTGAGAACCTCAAAGAAAAAATTTAGTCGTTTCATGTATATTTTTTTGCCTTGCTTAAATCTAAGAGTAAAATCATCATCATTTAAATTTCAGCCACAGTCCAACTCTGTCACAGAAACAGAGACACACATCCAAGGGAAATGCAGCGTAGTTTCAAATTAATGAAACTTTTGTCGTGCGCACCGTTATAATTACCGCTTTCTGAAGTTCTACCCAACAGAAGACGAACTGTTTGAACAATCGTATTAATTTCGCTGTAATTAGATGCGGCCCGCCACGGAATATTCGTGGCAGTCATGCATTTTCGCATACCTTACCGCACTCTCTCCTTCAGCAGGCACACACACACTCCTACTTACATACTGCACACACGCTAACTGTGTTTATGAACATTTTTGCTCGCATTTTCAGTTTGCACTTTTTTACGCGACAATTACAAGAGTTATTTCGATTCATGTGATTCCGTTCCGCTGCGAGCGTAAAAATTTTCAATGACATTTCAACATTCTGACTAAATGCAACTTTCGAGCGTTTTTAATTGCGTCGTGAAACTTTTTGTTTCCTATTCGATTTGTGCGGCAAAAATAAAACAAATATTTCAACCAGAATGTTTGTAGCCATGTGTGTGTGTGCCATTCTAGTTTAGAAATGCAGGAAACTATTTCATGGTTTCGGTTTTTCAATTTTTATTAGTTTTTTCTTTTAGTTTTTTTCGTTTGAATGCTGATTACCCAATTAAATTGACTTCATTTGTAATGATTTTGATGAGTTTTGTCATTCATAAAAACTTTGCTTGAATAAATTCATATTTATGAATAGTTAGTGACGTAAATGCTTGCGTTCTGATTATGTAAGAATGTTTATATTATGAATTGAAGTTTAAATTAACATGCAATGAAATTGAGGAAAGTTCTCGAAAATTCTACGAAAAGATGCGGTGACCGGAGCATACTCTTGTAGAACCCCCAGAGGTGATCTAGTCAAAGATGCCCAGAGCATACTAAAATTATGGACCGCTGAATGGCAGTCGAAGCATAAGGCCAGGAGAAGGCGAACCCGATTCCACAATCGATGACGCTGGAGCAGACGTTCCATTCCCCGACCATGAAGAAGTCCGAATAGCAATTACCCGCCTGAAGAACAACAAAGCGCCGTGGGCCGATGGATTGCTGGGCGAGCTATTCAACAAACTAATAAGGATCATGCAGCAGGTTCTTTGTAGAAAATGGTCGGACGAAAGCATATCTAGGCTCCCAAGTCACTGTAGACAGTCATAACTTTGAGGTGGTAGATAATTTCGTATACCTTTGAACCTCTCTATTAACACCAACAACAATGTCACCCACGAAATCCAACGCAGAATAGCTCTTGTCAACAGGAGCTGTTTCGGACTAAGTAGCCAATTGAGAAGTAAAGTCCTTTCTCGACAAAACAACGAAACAAAAAGCAAACTACACAAGTCACTAATTTTCCTGTGCTGCCATACAAGTATGGTACAGAGGCATGGACGACGACATATGTGTGCATTACGAGTTTACGAGAGAAAGGAGACTTATGGTCTTTATCGCTTTGGTAGCGGGGAATACCACAGTCGATGGAACGATGAGCTGTACGAAATATACCACGACATTGACATAGTTCAGCGAATTAAGAGACAGAAGCTACACTGGCTAGGTCACGTTGTCCGAATGGACGAAAAGGCTACAGCTCTGAAAGTATTCGACACAGTACCCGCCGGGGGAAGCAGAGGAAAAGGAAGATCTCCACTCCAGGAGTGAGATATGAAAGATGGAGATGGACCTGGCTGCACTCGGTATCTTAACTTGGCGCCAAATTGGGTAATGACGAAACGATTGCCGCGCTGTTGAATAAAAAAAAAAAAATTTAGTTCGGTTGCAGCGACGTTAAAATACCCTACTCAGGTACATTGTTATAGTTATAAAAATATCTTAAACTTGCTTTTAAACAATCAGTTTATATGACATCCATATGCTTTAGTAGTCCCATATAAGTGGTTTCGATAAGCAAATATCTTCCTGAAATGAAAAAGATACTTTCCTTTGGAAGAAGCATTGAGTGAATATTTGATCTAAAAAAATGTTGCTATTTATAAATTAAATTCGTTATTAAAACCGATCTTATTCTCGCAAGAGTGATTAAGGCTGATTATCTAATCTTTTCATTTTGACCTTCGTAACGGCGATAATTCCTTCATGAATATTTAATTTTACCCCAAAATTCCGCGCAACTCTTTAAGGTCGAACCCGCAACACGTAGCTCCTTGAAACGTATCTCATTTCCATCATATTTAAGCTTTTCTCTAAATTAACATTATTTGCTTAATATTTTCCCGCGTAAACGGCGCAATCGACGCTTCTCAGCGACGAAGGCGACGGAGATGATTCAGGCGATGACACCCGCGCTGCTGCGAGCTCAATGCAATTTAACTTTAATGAAAAAATCAATAAATTACTGAGTTTTTGTAGCGCCAGGTGCTGCTGCCGTTCACTAATTTCTTACCCGGACCATGAGAGGCAGCCGAAATTACGTAGCATGTAGAGTGGCAAGCGTATTGATTAGCTGCTGCAGTAATCATGCTCACTCAAAAAGCATCCCGCACAAGGCGAAGGAGGAGCGAACCCAGATGGCAGCAGCTGCTGTGAATGCGCCAAGAGCGTACATGTATGTGGTTACACCACACACGCGCGCACACACACACACACATGGGTGGGCTCCGTCAGGCGCTGCTGAAATGTAATTTATGACGGTCTTTGGCAAAGATGAAGGCTAATTGCGAAAAACAATCACGTATTCATTAAAAATTCTGCATCGGAATATTGAACGAACGAGTGAATGATGGCATGGCGGAACAGACAGCGTCGAACCCAAGTTTACAGCGACGGGAGAGCGTACAAGCGGGGAGACGGAGTGCGATGCCCGGAACAGCAGTGCTGTGGAGAAGGGGAGCTGCAGTTTGGCAAATGTTAAGACTCTTGCTTGTGCACATGTGTGCATGTGTGAGTGCGTGCGTGTACTTTGGTGCACAACCGGCAAAGAAGTTGGCGAAATACGGCATATTCCGCCGCAATGTGCGCATTTTGGACAGATTGAGAATTGACGAGAAGAATGTTTGATCAACAGACGAGATTAGTTATCTAGCCTAAAGTGGAACATTGTGTTTTACGTAGACAACTACAACCATCGAAGTCCATAATCTACGTCTTGTAGACATTTGTGTTTGCTAACTGAAATATCGGTTTATTATGTATATTATTTTGCATAATATTTTCGCGCGAGTGGTGCGAGCCCAAAATGCAGTGTTTGTTAGAGCAGAGGTACGCGATTAAATTCTATGTGAAACTCGGTAAATCTGCGACAGAGACGTTTGATATGATCAAGCAGGCTTACCCAGATGTTCTTTAGCAAGAAGTGGTATGTTTCGGTGGCACGAGACCTTTTTGGAGGGCTGGGAAGAGGTCGCTGATGACGACCAGAAGAATGGCAGAAGAACGGCTATTCCGGAGAATGCCTTCCGTGACGCCAAAATAGCTGCTCAACCCTTCCAAGCGACATCGTTTCACTCTATGGGCTTATGAAAAGAAAATCCGACGTTTCGTGCCAAATTTTGTTCAGCGCTAATACCTATTTCTAACTCCATCAAACAAAATTGCCGCATTTGGAACAAAGAGCAATCTGAATAGATTCGAGAGCTGCCATTTCATTCAGATAAACAACATTCAAAAATGAATGAAAAAAAAAAATGAAATGGATTTATTGAGAGAAGACTTCGGTGAGCAGATAATTTAACGTTTTGGACCGGTCGATTGCTCAACAAGATCGTGTGTTATCTCATCGTTTGTTCCTGTGGGGATAGGTAAAGTCTAAAGGCTATTTGGACAAATGCTCCAACGAGTCGTAGCCGCAGCCAACATTTGAAAGAGACAATTTTCAAAAAATAAATCCCAAAAAATGTTCCTCCGAATTGTTCTTTTCTGTGTTTTTCATTACAAAGGTGAGGAACCTCGAAATGGATCACCCTTTAAATACAGCAAACCCTTGTTAACACTCTCATTCAACATATTATTGCCCACATTATTTAACTTTAGTGCCTCCTCATCAGCGATCCGTTAAGAACGCTTCAGACTAGCCATACTTGTAGTTTTAAATTTTAGTTTTAAAATTTACTCTCAGTTTATCGCTTTAAAATTTCTCATTTACTGTACACATTTTGCTTTGATAATTAAGTCATTTAAAAAATTCCACAAACAAACAGTGAAACTTATTAGTGTAATATCATTTGTGTGAAAATTGAAGCAAAAGCGGCAAACAAGCAACAAACAAGTTGGTGAAATCGGTGGCTTGTGGCCTCTATGAGGACACGTGTAAAGCGCGTGTGTGTGGGCGTAATAGGCTGAGTTGTTATGCCATTGAGCTGCTGAGCTGCTTAGCGGCAGGCGAGCATATGTAGGTGTAAAAGTTGCGAAAAACAACAACCAATTCTGAAAAGCAGCACACAGTAAAGAGTATGTTTTTGCCGTGTAAGCGAGTGTGAAGAATATTTTGCTGGCAAAAAGCTTTGCTCCTTTTTTATTTCATTTCCCCATTCACTTTGTTGCGCCGCCTTCTGCCTTTGTTTGTTAGACGGCACATTGAAGTGGCTCTAATTGTGGCACAACAACTCATACACACTTCATTAGCGCCATGAATTGCAAACGTGGCGCGCACACATTCAACCACACATACAAATGTATTATGTGGGAAAAGTGGTGCGGGGATGAATGCCTTGCTCGCTACACGCATGTTTATTTATATACACATACCAAAGCCCTGTGTGTACAAGCATATATGTAAGTAAGCCTGTAAGTAGCAGAGCGTGGTGTGTCAAAATATTTTGTCGGCACTTTATGCCTTTTGTCGCAATGACAGCCAGAAAAACAAGGAAAAACCAAGGCAGCGCCACTTCAGTAATGCCTGCTGGTGTTCACAATAGGTATACAGTGTCTTCAGGAACTGTTCCATTTTTGTTATTGTGCGATGCGAAGAAATTTGATATCACCTTCTATAATTACTAATTCAGCGATTTCAAAAAGAGAGGGTACGTAATTAGCGCATTTCAATTTCAGATCAAAGTCTTCAAGTACAACTTCAGTAGATGATTAAGATCTGCATTTAAATCATAGCACTTTCGTTCTAATTTCTGAATGCAGTGTATTTCCTTAAGTGTACACAATTCGGTTTGTTTAAATGTCTCAAGTGCAGAGAGGTGTCCCTATAGGTTTACATTTCCAAAGAACAACAATAAAAGAGCTAAGTAGGCGAAGATATATTCCTCATAGTTGAAAGCTCAGCCAACTGACTGTCGGCGGTTTTGGAAGGAACCCGAGCGGCGAAAATCAAAACAAAGAGTTGAAGAGAAATGCCAGCTAAACGTTTAGAGCGCTGAAAGTCATATGTGAAAGCGAAACTTGTTAGAATGTTTCATAATTAGGCATTTCTTGGCATTGAAGAAACTCGTCGCCGCGTCGCTTGTTTAGCTTAAGTTGCATGTCGCATTGCACACATTCGGGTAATCGTACTTCTCTGTCCATATGTATGCTCTATGACTTTGTTGGCGTGCCGCAAAGATTTCCATTTTGACATTTGTGTGCACGAAAGGGGAACTTTTAATTACTTTCTGAGGCCTCCTAAGAAATTTATTCCGCCATTTAATAGTGAAAATTACAGTGTTCCACAGAACTATAAGCAATAGTGCGGAGGGAGAGTCAAACTTTTTGCTTATTCACAACTAATAATACACGCTGGTATTTTCTTAGAATTGTTGTATTTTATTGAATAACGGGATTTCAGCCTACGTATGTATGTGAGTAATAGAGTAAAAGAAAATAAATGAATAATTTCCGTAGAAGAAGTACAAGAGAAGGAGGAATTCGTTTGAAGCACAAAATTGAAGTTAAATCGCAGAATGAAGGTTATTGCTTTGGCCATCTGAGGGCTGTGCCCTCAAAAAGATGTTTTTTGGCTACTCAGAAGATGCTTGGTCAAGGACCTGAAGTCATGAGTTGCTTGAGCCATATGTAGAAGAATCGTTTCTGGCCACTTCCAAGTGAATGGCGATCAGACAACTTTCCTTACTTGCATGAACAACTTCACATGACTCCACCCTCCCCACGCAAGATATCTCTTGCCAACAGGTGCTACTTAGGACTAAGTAGGCAATTGAGAAGTAAAGCCCTTTCTCGATGAACAAAAACAAACTCTATAATTCACTCATTATTCCCGTCTGCTATATGTGCAGAGGCATGGACGTTACGAGCTTTCAATAGAAAGGTTTTCCGGAAGATTTATGGTCCTTGGCGCGTTGGCCACGGCGAATATCGCATTCGATGGAACGATGAGCTGTATGAGATATACGACGACATTGACATAGTACATTGAAATAAAAGACAGCGGCTACGCTGGCTAGGTCATGTTGCCCGTAGGGATCAAAACGCTCCAGCTTCGAAAGTATTCCCAGCCACCCACCGTGGGAAGTAGAAGAAGAGGAAAACCTCCAATCCGTTGGAAAGACCAGGTAGAGAAGGAATTGACCCCGTTTTGCGAAAAGAAGAAACGACAGACCCGCTGTTGTTAACTCGGCTATAACTGCATAAGCGGTTTCTACGCCAATAAAGAAGAAGAAGATTTGAGGGTTTGTAGTTCATACGTTACCCCGACTTCAAACTTTATTATAATTAATCCAAAAAACCTCAATTTCGCCTACACCGAAGCTATAATACCCTTCACAAGTGAACTCCTTGTAGGCTACAAGGCTAAAAAATCTTTATCTTGATTTGAGCAGTTAGTTTTACCGGCGACTGTTGAGCCATGGTTCAAGTGATGTAATGAATTAACATATCCGATCAAACTTTTGAGTTTAGGTTAGTATGTTCGGGATTTCCCAATCATTAGATTTGAGTACACCAAAAACGGATGCTGGATTAGTTTTAGTATTTGTTGCAATAAACCAATTGGGAAGAATCGTTGATTCGATTCGGATTTGAACTGAGAAGATATCTCCGAGCAATTTGACTTCTGTCTCCTTTATAAAAATACTAAAAGGGCGGAGCGCGTCGTTTAAGAAGCAGAAATGGTAAATGTAAAAGATTGTTATGACCCTGTCAGAAGTGTCGTATGGAAAACGCCAAACATGCGGCGAGGGACAAAGTGTGCAAAAAGCGCCATTAAAATAAAGAGTGAAGCGATAAAAATATCAACAGCGGTGGGGGCAATAAAAACGACTCACAGTCATCACGATACACACACGCACACATACAGACATTCAAAAATACAAGCCGAGAAGAAGAATAGCGGTTGGTGACAAATGCGAAGTGACAAGTGTGTTGGACAATAACTCCCTGTCAGTGGCGTTGTTGTTGTGGTTGCCGTTGTCAAATACAATGTACAGAGATGCGCAGTTGTTGTAGACAAGTGTGGTCTGTTGTTTGCCAGTTGCAGCTGCTGCCCACCCTAATGTGACAGCGGCAGCGCAAAGGCAACAAGCCAAGCCAAGTCCTTTTGGGGTGTGAGGGCGTTAGATATGTGGAGCCCCGTCATCGCACTCTGCGTATGTTGTGTGTGTACGCATGCATGTGTGTGTGCGTTTTAGCAGCGCTTTTGGGTCATTAAAATAATATGAGCATGAAATTGCGTTGGAAAAAATATTTCCGCACAAATATTGCTGCACCAGCAATTAAAGACATACAACACATACACACACATATGTAAGGGAAAGCGAATCTAGCTGGCACTCAACTACGGAGGCGGCCCTTGGGGACGTCGCGACGCTCGCGTGTGAAACGGTTAATTGTTCCCGCCTGTAGAGCCGTAATTGCGTGCTAATCGTTGGCGTGCCATCAGTTTGCTCCCCACCAACAGCAACACTAGCACACACTCAACCGTATAATATTACTAGAAACAAATAAAAACAAAAAGCCGAAGCAAAAGTGGAAAATATGTTTCCGCCACTTCTAATCAATCAAACGCATAGAAGAGTGCGAGTGCACACGAACAATTGGCCATTGTCAGGCGAGCTTTGCTGCGACGCAATGCGTGAATTAGGCTCTGCGTCGCCTCACACGCACACACACATGCGAAAGCGTGCGTGTGATGTTCAGCAACTTCCACGCCCCTCGTAGCTGGCATTAGACTGTTTGGCGATTAATTTCGTGTTGTCGCCTTAGTTTTTGGTAAACCCTTTGTTGGACATTAAACGAAACCTGCCAGAAGTCAACTGAAGATAACCGAAGAATGGAGTACTCTAATGAGTCTAAAATGACGCTCTTCCAAACAGTAGGATAATTCCGAGATATTAAATTTATAAACTGAAGGTGCGACTCGAACGTCTATCACCCATAATATTGGGTAGTCGAAAAAGTCTTTTCGTATTTTTAATCAAATTTCCACTTATTTTATTTTATATTTCTACTAATAAATAAATTAACAAATATGTACCATTTTGATCGACAACTTGTTGCCATTTCTCCGCTAGAGACATCTATAGACGATAAGTACGAAAATACTTTTTCGACTAAGCAATATAACTGTTACTTTCAGCGACTCTTGCTTCTGAGCAAGCGCACACCTGCACAGAGGGCGCCACATCTCTTGCTTAAGTGTCAAAGCGCTAATTTTGGTGTATAATACGAAAACTGTTCCTTACAGAAATCAAAATTTTCACTCCATCAGCAACCAAGTGTGTTAAATTCGCAAACTGGCTTGAAGTAATTTGAAATTAAGCGCGTTTTAAATTAGTGCTGCAATTTTCCGCTCGCTGTTTTCCTTTCGCTTTTCCGTCTTTGTTTTCACACAATTAAAACAAAGTAGAACAGACCTAAAACTATTACTCAGCAGCCAACCAATGGAGATGCTTGCTGATTTGTGGCTGCTGAATGCGGTGTGGTACATTTTAGCGAGAGAAAAAGTTCGCAAAAAGCGCATAAAAAATACAAATAAAAACAAAACAGAGAACTAAAATAACAGGACAATGCAACAAGGGGAGCAAAGTGAGCGGAGCGAAAGCAGCACCGAAAGCGCGAGCGCCAGCGTTTGTGTTGCAATGCATGAATATAAGAAAAAGTGCCAGCAAATATTTGGAATATACTATTGTAGCGCAGACACAGAAATAAAAATGCGAGGCAAAAAAGAAAAGCAGCAAAACAAAAAGAATTGCACAGCCTTCGCGTGGCTCATTTACCGCAGCCGCAGCCGCCTCCACAGCACGGCCACAGCCACACGATTACTCTAGATGAACGTCGAACTTATGGACGGCAAGTTGAGGCTTATGAAAGGCGACTGAAACCCGCGCACACACACACAGCAACACCCATTTACTTGAGTTTTCCATAGAGAAAATTAGAATATTTAAATGGGAGCAGCGGAACAAAAAGGTAAATTACAACAAAGCAAAGTACGTGAAACAAAAACCATAACAAATTACTGAAATATGACACACAACCGGTGAAAATGGTGCGACATCGCGGCATCGCAACCGTGTAAGTTTGAGTTGAAGAATTTAAATGTTACGTATACGCCGTGGCAACGGTGAAGATGCTTTCTTGGAATTCGCTAAATACGAAAAGTTCTGCGCCAATTGTCGAACGCAAACTGTCTGTTATTTGACACTTTTGACAGAGTTTGATGGAGGATATTAAATATTTTAAGAGCTAGAGGAGTTAGCAGTTCTAACTTTTTGGGAATGTCAAAATTCAACAATGAAAGTTTGAATTCAGTTTTTTGTAACATTGATTTAGAAATAATTGGTCTTGAAATAGTAAAGTATGTTTTCAAGCAGTAGATTTATAAACAGACATAATCGATTTTAATATGGATGTCATGGAAAACGCCGCCAAAACGAATGAAGGTAAGGTTGAGCTTCGTTGTCTCCTCGTCTTTCTATTTTGTTCGGGATGTTGGAAGCCTCCCTGTTTGCAAAGTCCGTGTGCAAGCCTTCAGCTATAAAGTAAAAGATTCAAAATGCTTTCTCTATGGTATTTATCTAATGTACAGCGCTGTCCAGAGCAAGCATTTGCCCTCGATAATAATTTTAAGGCATTTAGAAAGTATTTTTAATGGAGTTTTCCCGAATGCACCACGTGGTTGTTGCTGGTACTCTTTCTATTGGTAACGGGGCTCCCGTTATGGGTGGGCAATGCACATGTGTCAGCGCCTGTTTGTGCAGTTTTGCATTTGTTTCTCGCTTTTCGACGACAGTGTGAAAGCGTGTGAGAGTAAATTGGCTGGCGGTTGAGTCAATTCAACTTTGTTTATAAACTAAGTTTATGTGCACGATACACGATACGCGTGCGAGTGCAGCCGCGGGTAGGGGTAAATATGACTTGCACACATGGGGGCCACAATGCTTTACGCTGCGGTTTTCATCAGAGTCAAAGCCTCCGTTTCGAAAACTTTTCACTGGCGGTAATTTTGACGTGGCAGTTTGAATACATTTTGCGCATTTCGCCGCTGCCGAGTTGCAATTCATACACCAAGCTGGCTCACATACACACACATGCATGTGCATTTTCCATAAACCTCGCTCTTCTCGCTTCGGTGCCATGCATTGGAGCCAAAACGGATACGTGCGGACTGCCAGCGCAAAGTTGTGGGAATATTTTATTTTCCCACGCACATTTCGGTTATCTGGGCAATCAATTTCGCTTGTCAAGCGAAACTACAATAGAATCAAAGTGAAACGGGACGGTCAAAGCCCTCAGTCCGAAAGCGAATTCGCATATCGATGGGGAGTCAATATTCGGGGCATTTTGCCTATTCAAAATGGAATGTCACTGCATCAGTCAATTTAGTTTTGTCTGCTTTTGATGCTTCTGTTGTGGTTACGGCAAAACGATCTCACCATTTGCTATCGCCGGAGAGTCCGCGTAACTGCTGAGGGACTTGGCGTGGGAGAAAGCGCCCAAAATTGCAATGCCAAGTGCAAATAGTTCTCTTTCGCCTTAGTACTTCGAAACATTGGCCTGCCAGTCACATCAAGTCCCGCAGCCGTCCCGCAGCTGCACCAATGTTCAAATATGCTCTTGGCTGCTGTCTTACTTTGCACACCAACTGACATCTTATGCTCGTTCTTATATGCAATTTGTTTCACTTTTAGTTTCGAGCCGGTTTTTCGAACGCCAAATTGAGTCCACTCAGTTCATTGGCACTGACAGTTGTCGAGTCTCTTAATTTGTGTTCTGCTGCTGTTGGCTGTCATTCTGTTTGTTACGATTTCATGAGAAGGCAGTTCTTTTACTTTCCAGTAAAATATTTCAACTCAGTGTAAAGTGCACAACTGCGAGAAGCTAGGAAACTCGATACCGTGTTGTTTGGTAAAAAGAATGTTGCAGAGACAGGATATATTTGCGGCGTATCTTCTATTGGAAATGTGGTGGTTCTGTTGGCAGTTGGACGATTGACGTGAAGGATACCAAAGACTTTTCGAGTTAAGGTATAACCATAATTATCCCTTGATTACCAGAAACCTTCTTTCCAACCAATTCTTTTAAAGAGAGTTTCTCATCAAGAAGAGTCTTTTAGAGCCGGCGGCACTGGTAAGAGCATTTTATAACCAAAAGCGGCTACTTAGTGGGTCTGTCAGTGGGTTGTTCATTAGAAGACCAAACGGGTTTGAGAACAAAACTGCACTCTCGAGTCATTGCATCGAAGATCAAGTGGAAATATAGCACTGAACCAGAGTGAAAAAGCACAAACAGCTTGGTGTGAAATATATCATACAATTTTTCCATTTACTCGCAGTACACGGTAGCACCATTATTAGCTTACATGCATGCTCTTCCAAAGTGTGGCATCAACTGCAGCGGAACTCCCTTGTCTCGACGGCAGCAAAATGGCTGCAGAATACCGAATGCATATCTCTTTTGATGGCACTAATTTTTTATACCGATGATGCCAATGACGCCAGGGCACGCATTTTACGCATTCAGCGAAGCTGCGACTAACAGGTTTTTTTTGCTAACGGTAGTTTTGTGCTTTCAACTGCTGTCTGAGCGCAGTTAGTTTGCGCTGCATTTGGACCTTCGCGTTATTATTTTTCTACGTTTCAGCGGCTTTTTTCACTCATTCGAGTCCTCTTGGCATCACTGTACAAAGCTGAGCATTTCTACTCGTAAATGCTGGCATTTTTCCACTAAGCGAAGCGTATAACTTTGATGTGCGTACAAATAGCCGCTGCACGCACACGACGGACGTGTAGGACAAGCGCAGGAGCAACTTTGAGTTCCTGGTGGGAAACGGTGAATTGTTAAGTGGTCTAGATGAACTTGCTAACTAATGCTTCCTGGTTAAACGCTGGTAAAGAGGGGCAAGAACTTATCAGGTGTTAGTACTTTGGTTTTAGAAGTGGAATCTTCAGAACTTGAATTCATTTAGAAAATCTGTCATTCAAAGGCTTTCCATGTTAGTTTTGCTGTTACTTTGTGTGGACTTAAAAGTGTGTTCGAAGTGGTGTGGAGATTTGGGTCATTCCAAACATGTTTTCAGTAAGATATTTTGTATTAGATCACCAAAAGTGGGAGGCTTCAGTGGATGCTTCGATCAAATTAAACTTTGTCAGCGCAACTTTCGAATTTAGTCCGCCAATTTTCTTTGTTTTTGTTAATATGCTCAATTTGTTCAAAGAGGTTCAGTCCTCGCAAAAGCAGCAAAACGGCCGCTGACTCTGCATTGCAGGCCACTGGTTCCCGCACGGGTTGCCACTCACACATTTACTCGCTTGCACTGGAGAACTAACGTTTGCACTGCAAGTCTACTATCCAAGTGCCATACTCGTGTGTGTGTGTATGTGTGTGGGCGTATAAAAAATGGAACATTTTGCAAAACGCTTTTCGCAATTTTCATAAAAAATTATATGCTCACTGTCTGTCTTGTGGCTGGTTGCTCCAACCGACGGCTGACTGACGCGTTGGTTAGTTGCTTGGTTTGTTGTTTGCTTTCTGTGTTTGTGTGTTGGTCTTTCCGCTTCGGTGGCTTGCCTCTATTATCCTTTATTTTTGTCCTTATTTGTGCGTATTCTGCTCTTCGTGGCTAGTTTAGGATGAGTTGGATGTTCCGTTACTTTTCCATTGTTCTTTCTTACTCTCTGGTACGAATACATATGCATGTTGACGGCCGTTCGAATGTTTAGCTCGCTACACTCGTGACGCTTCGTCCATTATACTCATCCTCGTAAACCTTTCAGCTGCTTATTGCGTTCCTTTATGGTCCAAGGATTTATTTGACAACGCTGGCGATTCTAATTATTATAATAATAACTGTATTGTCATGCTGGCTTAAGTTGCGAAACAAATATATGCTAGAGTAGAATACAAAGTGCTTAAAATGCATATATTATTGCTAAAACCCTTTCCTAATAATATCAAATATGTGGCAGCATATTTTTCTTTTCTAAATAATGTGTAGGCTTACACCTTTTCTGGGTGCGGTCTATATTTAGATCTCCCAACTCACGGATTCACCCCTTCTAAACGGGCTTTTAATGAATTCATTCGTGCTCGCGGGTATTCCGCTGGGAGTTACGTTAATGTGTGCCTTCGCTACTTTTGCGGAGGGAGGAGGAGGGTATGCACCTTTTATGAGTTAATGCGAAAAACGTGTTCTCGCATCTTTTGCGATATCTTCTGCTGGATCTTTCAGATGGCGACGGAATGTTCGCGTTAAATTATTTTTTGCCTTTTTTAATGTGAAATTATTTAATAGAATATGTCAGGATATGTAAGGAGATTTAATGGAATATGCTTTCGTGGAGTCTGGCTGCTGGTCCACGCCTGCGTATGCGTAACTGATAAATTGAAGGCGCTAACTCAAACGTGAGGAGCTCAATACCTTGCCACCTTTTAGCAGTGCCTTATCAAGACTCAGCAGGTTTTAAGCGGTATTGGGGCTTAAAATTTCCAAATGCACTTTTCTTCGCAAGTATTTTTCTAAAAACTTCCATCGGTTACCTCGACACCTTATGTTCTTGCTGTTGCTGAGTAAAATGTTGTACACAATTAAAAGTATTTGTGGAAATATGCTATTTCATTAGCACACACACATATACATTACAGGTGGCAGATGCAGTTTTGTAAATATTCGTTGCGGAGAAGATTGGTTAACTTCGTTTGAAAATCGTAAAGTTTGTTATACTTGTATGTTGCACGGCGAGTTTGATGCCTTAGTCTTGAGGCGAACTTTACTAACTCGACTTTGCAAAAATGTGCGTGTGTTTTCATTTACTAGCGAAGTTTCGCAACTTAAGAATGTTATTGTAAACAATGGCGTGTGTGTGTGAGTGTGTGAGAGTAAAGCAATCAACTTCAAATTCTACAAATTTGCCATGAAACGCTTCATACCTGAAAGTTGCTTGGCATTTAAGTTAAGTGATTCTATGCTACATTTCTAACTGTAAACGAAGGTACGAGCACATTTTCATAGCTTGTGATGTAAATTGAAAAGCAAAGGATTCAGGGCAAGCAGTCAAGCGACAAACTTTATGTTTCTTTGCTTTTTTGCAAAGAGCCTGAAGTTATTCTATAGGAACTTTTATTAATTTCTTAAATAATTTAAAATGCTGCATTTTGCCATATTGGAATAATGAAATCAGTGAAGCTCACAAGCATTTAGTTTTACATATTCTGAGTTGAGTTTTCTCCTTACCAAGCAACGGGTTGAAATTCATGAAATATGACTAGCCTTCTGCGGCGGCGGCAAGCTTGAGAGCTGTTGCTTCTCATATACATGAGACTGAGTTGTTTCTAAAGCTTGCGAATGTTGCTTCTGAAAAGCTAAAAAACTGAAAATGTGTTTGTTGTTGTATCAATTTTCAAGCTAGTCGTTGTGGAAGAGTTCGAAGAATTTTGATTGTTTGTTACGGTTGTTTATAAAATTTAATAGAGAAGCTCCTTTGCATATTTGCATACCACACATGACAATCTATGAAGCCTGAACATTAGTGTATAAACGTGTTCTCGCTTTAAAATTTGTAAAAACTTCCCTATTATTCATCAATGAATTAGGGAAGTGGGTCCTGCCTTAGATCACATTTTCGGATGTGGAATGGAATTTGCTATTTTAGTAATTTTAATACTCTTACTATCATAAGTGAATGAACTTTCGCAAACGTAAAGAAAATAATAATATATATTGGGTAGTCGAAAAAGTCTTTTCGTATTTTGTCAATAGATGTCGTTGCAGTCGTATTTCTCCAGTGGTTCCAATCACATTGTGTCATACTATATAGCCTATTATGGATGACAAACACTTTTCGCACGGACAATGTTCGAGACCATACCGTTTGTGTTAAAGTGGTATGCACTGGCAAGTTTGCCTAGACGTATTTTCCAAGTTATTTTAATAAAAGTACATTGCATCACTCAGCTCTTCAAATTTAAATGATTCACCTGTATATTTATCCTATTTACAAATATACGAAAATCGAGCTGCCGGTATTCAATTTGTCGTCTTCTCCTTTTCGTACTTCCACTTCTGACATAATCAATATCCAATCATTTGCATATTCAGATAAATGCTCAAATCTACTCATAAGTGTGTGTGGATTTCAATCCACTTAAAGGCGCGTGAGGCCGCTGTATTTGCTTTTGCGGGACTCCGACATTTTTGCTTCTAAAATTTCAGTGACGCGTTGAAATGAGTAGAGAAAGCTCAACTCGCCCGCTAGAAGAACGAAGGGAACGAGTATATTGTCGTAAGTATTTGACGAATTGTAAATGTGTTCAGTAACGTGATATGAGCACTCACACATTATTGCTAAGCAGTAGAATTATGGTTGTGTGAGCATCATTACGTAAATATGCACACAAGTGTCTGTTTACAGTTTCCAAAGTATGCCATTTTCATCTGTCAAAGCAAATTTACTTCCTTAAGCACGAATTCATATTGGAAAGAGATTACAAAAAAAAAAAAATAGCTGTATTGGCTTCAAGCATATGCAAAGCAGGTATATTACGCGTTGCGCACCTGGGAAAGGACTTTAAGCTGCCCTGTTCATTTCATTCATCATTTTGTTCATAAAAAGATGCCTGCTACCGCAAAGGCTGTCCAAAAATAAGTAATAATAAGTTTCTTAGTAGTCCTTAAAAGAAGTTACAGCTATTTAATGAGAGCATAGGAGCTATAGTAATTGCTGGCCACTTGTGTTCGACGTTGTGCGAAATTACAGTTTGTAAAAGCTTTAAGTCGGAAAAAAACGGCCAGAACTGATCAATAGAAAGGGCTTCGTCTTTTATCAGGACAACGCTAGACAACAGACACCTTTGATGACTCGGTAAAAACTGGGAGAGCTTGAATGGGAATTTTGATACATCCACCATATAGCTCTGACCTTGCACCATCGGACTGCCATTTGTTTTGGTCAATGCAGAACTCCCTTGATGGAGTAAATTTGGTTTCAAGAGAGGCCTGTGAAAATTACTTGTCGCAGTTTTTCGCCGAGAAATTAGAAAAGTTTAACGCTGATGGAATAATGTCTCTAGAATAAAAATGGCAAAAAGTTTTCGACCAAAATGGTACATATTTGGTTCATTAAAGTTCATTACAAATATAAAAAAATAAGTTGAAATTTGATTAGACATACGAAAAACCTTTTTCGACTACCCAATATTGGATGTGCAATGGCTTATGCCTTATATATTTTTCACGACTGCAGATCTATACTCTTAGGTGGTCTAAATAGTAAAGAACTTTAAAGGTTCTTTTCTAATTATTTCAAGTAGAGGATATTTGATGGTCTCACTGCTTCAGAGTCTACACCCGGCGGCCTTTATTGCAAAAGGAGATACTTTAATAAAAACTTACCTGATCTTTAACGATTTATAGTAAGTAAAACCTTTCAACTACATACGGTTTGGAGACACCTATTTTCCGATATATTTTATTTTTTGCTCTGCTTATAACCGTTTTTATTCGTAATTTTGCGGGGTAATATCTCCAGTTCTAAGGTATTATTCTCTGCCGTGGGAGAGACCGTTTCGCTTATAGTTTTGAGAATTTTATTTCAGAATAAAATAAGCAATTAATACGAACTGCATTAGAGAAAACGAGAAGGTCAAGTAAAGTGATATATTTTGGAGGTATGGCAATAAGTCAGGCCATAATAAGCCTACAGCTCAAACGGGAAGGGCTTCTGCTGAATTGAGTTATACATATTGGTTTGAAACTTATTCAGATAAGCAATATTTCTTTACAGCGCGATTTTTCTTATTCTTTGGCGCTTGCAGGGTATGAATAAACAGAGTATAAGAAATACAGTTGCCGCTGCCAAATAGTTGTTGTCATAATACTGTTGCTTCAAGCAATCAATATCGCATAGTCTTTGAAGACTACTTCCGCCGCTGGCACATTTTGGCGCTTGACCAGCGATAAATCTTTACGAAATCCGATAGTAAACCAACAAGCACACACATACATATGTATACTTGTACATTCTTGCTTGTTATTATTATCCAAGCGCCACCGTAGCAATTTCTATATTCCTTGCTTTTCTTTGTTTTCACTCATTCGCATTTCGCCATTGATATGATTTTGAATTTTCCGTTTCGATCTTCTGAGTTTTAATTATTTATACACTCTTTGTGATGCTCACCTATTTGATATTTTTTAACTGGCCCATAAAAATCACTTAAATTTCACTGAAAATGTGCAACCGAACAACACTACCGTTAATAAAATTCGCGAAATTCAAATGCGCAAATCAAAAATAATTTTTTGTTCCATTAGCATTTGCTTGAAGAAGTCGGTGGAAATTCTGTAACTATTTGTAATGAAATTGAAATTCACTGTTGAAGCGCGCACGCCGCCGTTTCAGCGCAAAGCACGTCCAAATTCGCGTAGTCCATTCGGCAAACTGAATTGATGATAAATTCAGAATGTTTATCAGACGAAGCTGCAGCCGTGAAGTCGTGGCCACGGCGACGACGCAGAGCCACGAGCTGAAGACGAGCGCCTAGCGGCAGCGGCAGTGGCAGTGGCAGTGGCCGAGGCAGCGGCAGCGGCAGCCCATCGAGAGGAGCAACGACGAGTGTCATTGAAGACAGCCGCACGCTGATGCTGACACCTCGGAGCCTTGTGGCGGCGACCACCAGCATGGCGGGGCTGCCAAAAGCACAAAGTGGCCGCAGCGAAGGCGTACGTGAAAGCTAGTGACGATAAGAAATTCGCCAGAGCTAGGTGACATGTCGCGCGCAGCGCTGCCTGCACCGACTGCGTCGCTGACAATGAATTTTCTAATCATTTCAATGGGCGCAGCAGCAGCAGTGCGCTTGTGTGATGTGTATTTCAGCAACGGTCTCTGGGTGCTGCTACATCCGGTGGCGTATACGTAACTTCGAAACACAAATGTGTACTCGGCTGTCGTTCGTTGCTCGCTGCCCGCCATTCGATACTGTCAGGCGAATGCTGTAGACTTTGACGCAAACAGTTGGCCGTCGTGGCGCTCTTCGCACGCTTGCTAAGAGAGTGGACGTTTAGCAAGTGCTCTTTGTGCGTGTTCGAAAGTGTGAAGACGCCCAGTCTGCTCTTCACCCTCAATTTGACTTGTATTGTGCTGTAATTTATCTTGATGACTTGGAGCTTTGGGAGTGCCGTTGAATTTGAGAGCTTTGCTGAATAATTGTTATTTGAATTAGACAGTTTTTAATGAAATCTGAAAGTTACGATTTATTATAATATTATTCCATTTAGTATTTGTCTTATTTAGGTATTTGGTTGATTTTACAAGATGTTAGTTTCTTAGTCGAAATATATAAATTTCGAAATTCGAATTCGAAAATATTTGTGTGCGCAGTGTAGTTTCGGGATGTAAGTACATACATATATATTAGTTATTTTTGGAGTTAATTTTATGGAATGGATCTGCTTTAATTTTGACAAGTTACGTTTTGAGTTCGAAAATGAGTAAGTGAGGTTAGAATCGACCCCGAAATTATTCTATAATTCTATTAAAATGGAAAGATCAAATGATGGCTTAAACAAAACAATCAGAAATTGCGCTCAGTTCTTCATGAGAATTTTGTTTCCAAATTTGTAAATTGTAAGGCAAGGCGGGCGCCAATGTCTCAATTGTGTAATTTGAAAACTCAATAATATATTAATAAGGGACTTTTGAAAGCAATTTACAGTTAGATTGCAAGTGCTTTGAAACCTCCTGCACGAAATTGATTAATAGCCCAAATGAGCGCCACAAGCAACAATCGAAAGCGAGAGCAAGCAGTTGGAGCTGTGCCCAGCTATGCGTAATTACACTGCCAATGCCATTAATAAGTCGAATTGGCAGGAATACTCAAAGTGTGCTGTGCCACTTTTAATCATCGCAAGTGATTTGTTCTTCCAGCAAGGCGAAGGGGAGGGCAATATTGAAAATTCAAAAAATTAAATGTTGCATGCCATACTTGGCCGTGCGGCAATGCACGTAATTAATGTTGCCTTTGTAGTCGAAATAATAATAATGAGAATTGCAATGGCCAGGCCAAGAGTACTCGCCGCTAGCTCTGCCACATTACGTCAAGGGTTCCACTTGAATGGCCAGTGAGTGGCTCGAATGCCAAATTTATCGTTCTAAGTAATTCGAAAACGTCAGGTGCGCTCGGCATTAACGGTACGTAGATGGCTTATTTGCGAATTTAAGACGGACTGATTAGCTGCCAACTCTTCAAGATATTTGCTTTTGCTGGAAAGTACAATCAATCAATTGAACATACGAAAGGTTTCAACAGTTCTGACGTTCCTTGCTGGTGCTCTTTAATATTATTGACCCGAAACAGTTGCCGAGTGCCCAACGTTTAGTTTAGGAAATGTGAAAAAGGTGTACTCAACCGCCAAAGCCAGCCAAGTCCTCCAGCTCTTTCCGGCTATTCAAGTCGTCCATTCTCTTTTATTTAGCGCCTCACACCTTCCTGCAATTAATTTTTCATTTTAATAATTAAACGTAAACAAGCGCGTCATCGGGTGCATAAAGGCGCACAAAAAATCGCATGTGTGTTGTTGTAGTGTTGTAGAAATTTAAGTGGCCGCTAAATGTTTTATTTGCCTTACGCCAAATTAACTGCAGCAACTAATTAAATACGCGCGGCGCGGCGCGGCGCTGCAAAAACACTTCAGCGCGACTAAAAGCGCGTGTTTGCACACATTGTTTATTAATTAATTATGAATAAGTTCTGTTTAAGGCAATTAGGCCTAGTGGTATATATAGGCTAGCAGATGTTGGCTGTCAGCCATCAGCCAGCGCGCTCGCATCAGCCAAAAAAGCGTGTGCAAAGAGTGAAGTGGCGCGATGAGAAACGCATTAGCGGCAAATCTGTTTGAAGGAGCCGTCGAAATGAGAAACAAGTGAACTTAATATGAACCAAATAGTTTTTAATTGTTGCTAATTGTTCTTCGTTGATATTTGACCTTGGCTCTTATATCAGATTATATAAATAATTATCGTTATGGTAGCATACCGACCATCTTAAGTGAATTAATTTCCTGCTAAATAGCTTTATGGCAACTTTGTATGATTTTCCAGTCGCAAATTTCAACTTTCTTGGGTAATAGTTGGTTCCTTATAAAGAAAGAGATAATTGACTACGGAGCTGAGAATTTCGCATTCATCAAACCCTTCCTTACTGCTGGTGTGAATGAATATAACGTCGAAAATGTTCAACAACCCAGTGAATCCAAAATATGAGTCGAAAATTAAAAACACCAAAATGCGCTGAAGGCAGTGAACACCATCCCAGTCCAGACGTATTGCAAGTGTACGCAAAATTTAATTCAATGCTGCCATGCTTGTATTAGCTCAAGAGTTTACTTGAGGGCGGTAAGAATGATTTGTATTAAAATACTTGAAAAATTATTATTTTTTTCAATGAGGTTACCGTCTTTCCATAAACTAGGTGTTGCCAAGCAAGCAAGCAAAAATTTGTATGGAAGTGTTTACATAAAATACATTGCTCGCGTTATATCGATGCTCGCATGCTTACACTTTTCATAATATCTTCTAATATGTGATTACATAATTTAATATTATTCAAGGGATGTCACTCCATGAGTTTAATGTTAAAGTGTTTCATAGGCGCAATGTTATCCTTATAAAAACGACGCGTGCAAAAAGCAAAAGCAATTCGAACTACTCGGCTAAGTGAGATTCTCACCAGCAGAGATTTACTGTGCGAATACCACCATCTACATGTATGTATGTGTGTGTGATGAAACGCCTGTGCAACCCATAACATTCAGTGCCGCATTGCTCTTGCAACGGATATTGCTAGGCATCTGAAATAGCATCTATGGCCAGAATGTGCAGGGGGTAAGAGTTGGACGGTGCATGGAACTGCAGCAGGCAGTCTCAGTTACTCAAGCGTGTCGCTGTAATCTAGCATCTCTGGGTACCCTGCCACCAACACGTGCGAGGCGGTGGCAGGCATGTATGCAAGTCTGCCGTCGAGCGGTTGTGTGCAGCAGTGCGTATACCGCACAAGTGGGTTTGTGTGCTTTTGTGTTCGGGCTGTGCGAAGCTACTTGCTACTCATTTGTTCCTTAACCTCTTTCACCTACTACCACACTCACGGGCCGTCTATGCCACATATTTTCATTGCTTCACTCAGCATTTGCCGGCCCCTAGCAGCCCCGCTGCTCGCCCGCTGCTTGCCCGCCCTGTGGTTGGGCTGCTGTTGGCGCTGCCTTGCGGTTGCCTGGCGTTCAATGCCATTCACAGCGCAAATGTCATGTTAAATGTTGCATGTGCGCTTATCAAATTAAAATGCAAAGCATTAATGCAATTATGGGTGGCCCATTTTCTCCGCCGCACTTTGTTTATATTCCGGGCTCTTTTCTCCACAAAAGGTATTTAATGTTTATTATTTACATTGTAAATAATAATGCAATAATGCTGTTTAGCGAAGCTTCGCACTTTATGGGACGGCGGCAGGGAGGGTGGAGCGTTGTCATTTTTTGCCTTCGCTTTCGCCTTCGCTCTTCAATTAAATTTTTTGCTTTTGCGTTTTGGCTGGTGTGGCGTGCAAAAAATTATCGCATTATCCTGCGCTATGTTTTATTATTCGTGCGCTTTCTTTCCGCTCTTTGCTGAATTGTGAATATTGCTCGTACGCCACGCTGTGCCGCCCGAAGTGGCTAAGTGCATTTTAATTTCAGACATAATGGTTAGCAGATAAGCTGCGGAAAAGGTTGGCGCACAAGTTAGATCCGCAAAAAAAGTAAGCAGTCTCGCGATGTGGCCTGCTGAAGACACTCGTTGTTGTTGTGGGTGTAATTATTGTATCCGAGGAAGTTAAGTGCTTTTGTTTGTTACACTTGCTCAACTCATGGGTTAAGTTAATTTCGGTTTAAAAACGTAATCAAAATCGATTGTCTGTTGGAGGAACATATGTTTGATGCTTCTAAGGCGCATTGAAAGATTTACTGAATAATAATATATACATATGTAGATGTTTAAATTTAATTTCTGTTTACTCACTGGAATCGTTTGATAAAATTCTTATTTGTTTCATTATAAATTGGATGGAAAATGTGATAGGTGACATATCCCAAAACAAGACTCTAGTCTAAATTGATTAAGAAGTCAAGCTTGAAGTTCGCCAGCTGGAAATCATATACACATTAAAAACGAGAAAAAAGGCTTAGGAAACTAAAAACAAATCACCTATGCATCAACACTTGAGGTTTGTTTATTTTTATTGATCATTTTCACTCTGATAAGTCGGTTAATTGAGTAAATAAAGGTGGATGACTATGCAAAAGAACGGTTTTACACGCATTTCATGCCAATTCCGATGCTCTTTAGATTGTGTATGCTTGTGCTATTTCATAGACCGCTATACTTGCATGTGAGCATTTCTGGACCAATGGGTATGTAAGCAAGCGAAATTGCCGCATTCGAGACAAAGAGCAGCATGAAGAGATTCAAGAGCTGTCATTTCACCCAGAAGAACAAAGGTTTGATGTGGTTTGTGGGCCGGTTCTTCAAAAATGATGCCGCGCCATGGTAACCAACTATTTGATGCCGAAATTGAAGTTCGTGACTTCGCCGGCATTTGGTTTCAGCAAGACGGCGCGACTTCCACACATCGCATCCATCAAAGGATTTATTGAGAGAAGACTTCGGAAGGCATATGATTTCCTATTTCGAAACGGTCGATTGACCACCAAGACCGTGTAATATTACATCGTTAAACTTTTTCCTGTGGGGATATGTAAAGTCTAAAGTCTATGCGGACAATCCAGTTGCGATTCAGGCCTTGGAGCAAAACATCACGCGTGTTATTCGCCAGTGACCAGTAAAAATGCGTGAACGAGTCATCGAAAATTGGTCTCCACGAATCCACCACAAGCAGAGAACGCCGAAATGGATCACCCTTTACAATGCAACCCCTGCACTCACGTGCGTAAGCTAATTGGAAAAAGTTTCGGCGCCGCGAGTCGCTTCGCTTAGTTATAGTATTTGCAGAGATTTCTTGTTCATTCACTTTATTTAATGGTATTTCTGCGAAAATCGTGCGTTCGCAAAGTTTACATATGTACATTACTGTAAATTAACAACGTGTGCCAATAAATTGAAAAATATGCTGCGATGTGTTCTCGCGTCGCTGACGTTAATTGTGTTTTCATATTCGTAAACATTTCAAAACGGTTTATGAGCGCTCTCTTTACAGTTGATTGATTGATCATATGGCTGATTGATGGGCACGCTGACCCATTTGGAATATCACCGAATATCGACATGGATGCTTTCGGAACTTAATTGGGTTAATCACAGTGTAGCTGTTTGATGCCAGATGGCTTCGCTTTCAGATGACTGTGCGAACAATTAGAAAACATTAGTAGTATAAGGCTGAAATTTTTCAATTGTGTGTGTGCGTGCATAGAAGACAACTTCATTATGTAAAAATATATATTAAGTGATTTAGTATTTTTGTTTTTATTTTTATAATTGAACAAAGTGAAATGTTAATTTCACTTCTGAGATGAGTTGTGACTAACGTAGCACAGTTTGCCCGATAATTTTCTATTTAGAATGGGAAATATGGCTTTTGAGAGCTTTATCGGTATGAAGAAGCTTTAGAGGCCGTTAGAAGGAATACAAAAATTCGAAAATTTCTCTTTGCAGGAAAAAATCACGAAGAAAAACTTAAATTATTTTTACTTTAATTGATCAACCGTTAAATAATGAGTCAGCCAGAATTTACTCCAGATATCTCTAGTGAAATGATTCAGTGACTACGCTTTCATGAAGCAGATTCGACTTAAAGAGATTATATTGAATATTTTATCGCTGTTATTCACTCAGCAGAGACGTCTGTTCTCAGTTGGGTTTGGTGGTATAACCGATGCAGCCGATCAAGGTCCTTTCCCACGACAGTCGAGTCTACGTAACCGAAACGGACCCGGATTTTGTATCCGGTCAAGGACTGTCAACTGGGCAGAATTTTGCCGCTACAATAAGAACAATAATCATGATCGGTCACTTGTGAGTACGTTCATCACAATATTATGTTAGCAAGTTCACTCTCACGAGAATAATATTACCCAAATACTTATAGCACATTCTATCCACGCAGTGCCTTTAAATGCACCTTTCCTAATTTCAACGAGAGAACTGTTGTTATAATGTTGCTTTTAGTATGATTTTATTTAAACAGTCAAATGCATTGCTCTTACAAGACACGCTCTGAAAAGGTCAAAAAGCACAGCTCAGGCCATGCAACCACTCAAATGCAATGTGGCACTATGAAAGACTCACAAGCCGAAACAAACATTTGCCATGCGGAGCCAAATATTTGTGCCATCAATTGCATTATGGCCGTGCTTACGTGGCTCCTGTGGCAGACGGGGCGGACACTTGTAAGTTCGGTCGACCTCAGCTCTAACAAGACAACGGAAACTGCAGCAACAAGAATGGAAACAACTGCGACAGAAGCAACTTCTACATAGTGGAAGCATGTGTGCGCTTGTATGTGCGCTCACCATCAGATTTTGGCACTTGCAACAAATGTCACAGAAGTCGCAACCGATTGCAACTATGCAGTCGTAAACGGCTCGATGAAGAGTCAAAATTATACGATTAAGACTGGCCAAAGAGGCAAGGGAGATGCAAGGGAACGTCCAAGGAGCTGCCAGTCTTAGTTGACTCTCCGACCACATCCAACGAAGAGGGGATGGTCCGTTCCCTCAACAGTCGGGTCGATGTAATCGGAATGGAACTGGATTTTTATACGGCCAAGGACTGTCATCTCAGCAGAATTCTGCCACTACTACAACAACAGCAACAACAAGAGGCAATGTAGCACCCGAGATAGCTTCAAAAAAGTTGTGAACAATTAAAGATATTTCCTACTTTTCTCACATATAGGAGAACGAGTGGCTTCAGTATTCACTTTCCGATCTTTTTTTCTTGCTGTCTACTTCTTTTTAACTCTAAACGAATTGTTTGGTGTCTTCGAGCGCTGCTGCTAATTGCCTGCCACGTGCAACTTACAGTTTTTCGGTTCCCAAGCGTGTGGTACGATTTGTAGCCGCTCACTGTTTTATTGAATAAACTTTTTGCATATTGTATTATGTGTAAGATGTTCGGATATTCTCGGAATTATGTTTGCTTTATGGCCGCATGCTTGGCATGCCAGCAGAAGTCCGCAGGCGTTTTAAAACTTAATTTAGTTTGCCTTGCTCTTTGTTGTTGTAAATATCGAGAATTGACTAGTCAAAGCCTAGTATTGCGCTGCGGGCTGACTGGCTTCAAAAGTTTGCATTACGAAAACATTTAAAAATGCCGCTATTTGGCGTAAACCTGCCTCCCCGGCTTCCGATTGCCTAAACAAATTTAATTTAAATTTACCGTTTACCACTTTGAGCCGGGCAGTTGGCGGTGATTTCTTTTCGTTTCAGTCGGTTGGCCTCGCTGCGGTTGCGCTTTTCTGAGGCTTGGTAAATCAGCAGAAAGATGCCGCCTTGAGGCCTTTGTACCGCACACTCGCCCAGTTGCAACTGCTTGCCACACGATTTCTGCAAATATCGAACTTAGTATTGAGTAGTCTATTGGCAGATTTCTAAGCTCAGCGCCGACGCTGCTTTGCATTATTAGATCTGGCGTACACTCTTCCGGAGTTGGTAGCTATAGCAGTTGTGTGCTTTTTTCGGTGCAAAGTACATAACTAACCGCAATGCTTTATTCGCAGCCCAACAATGCACAATGAAATGCAAGTTTAGTCCTGGCCACCCCCTTTGTACCTTGGGAATTTTTAGTGAAAGTTTTTTGTTGGAAAACCTTTAGTTATTGCTAAATATAATATTTCCAAATATGAAATGCTTCTGGCATTTTGCGAGTTCTTCTTCGCCTCTCCTCGTACACACTTCATCGAGTGCCACTTGCGCATAGCGTGTTGCATGTAGCAAGCGGAGGAATTCTCTTCCATCAACACTGTCATATTCAAGCAGTTTGCAACAGAACAACTTTTCAGCAAATTTGAATGCAATTCCGTATGTAAATTGTCGTGTTACAGCACCATGTACTACATAAATACATATGAACATGTGCATAGCGTGAGGTGCTCCCGGTGGCTGTCCATCAGAATGCTTACATCCATTTCGAATATAAATTCAGTTTTCTCGTAAATTTTCCATCAGTTGCGACTCTAAATGTTTACGTGTATATGAAACCTGTAACTACAGTTCTTGTTGTTTTTGTTTTTGTTGTTGTTCTATCTCTACACTTTTTTTAAATTTGGTTGCTGTGTATTGACGCTCTCCGTGCATGTTGCACAGAGTATAATAATTTTGTTCACCTACTAACGGTTGCTTGTTACACCCAGAAAAAATTCAGTTAGACATGGAGTTATGTGTGTGAAAAGAATCAGGATGAACTGGTTTATTTTCAAGATATGCTGTATCAGTTTGTGTAGCACAACAACAGCTCGCTCGCTTTCGTTCTGGATATTTCGATGTGAAAGATGCTCCTCGCTCTGGTCGACTTATCGTTGAACGTTACTGGAAAGATTGACCAGGACCGTCACATAAGCAGCCATGACATTGCTAAGGAACTAAACATTCATCATCAAGCGGTTTTGAAACATTTAAAGAAAGCTGGCTACAAAAAGAATCCCGATGTTTGGGTACCACATGAATTGTCTGTGAAAAATTAAATGGATCGAATTACCATCTGCGATTCTTTGCTGAAACGAAATGAAATCGAACTATTTCTGAAGCGAATGGTAACAGGAGAACGGTAAATGGATCAAAACCGACAAGAATGTGCGAAAAAGATTATGGTCCAAGAGTGGTGAGGTTCAACAAATAGTCGCAAAGCCCGGACTAACGCTTCGAAAGGTTATGCTGAGTGTTTGGTGGGATTAGAGAGGAATGATCCACTATGAGCTGCCCCAGCCTGGTCGAACGATTGATTCTACATTTTACTGAGATTGAAGCAAGCAATCGAAAAAACGGCCAGAACTGATGAACAGCGAAGGTTTCTTCTTCCATCAGAACAACGCTAGACCACACACATCTTTGATGAATCGGCAAAAGCTGCGAGAGCTTGGCTGGGAAGTTGTGATGCATCCGCCATATAGCCCTGACATCGGGCTACCATTTGTTTCGGGCAATGCAAAACTCCTTTTGTGGAGCAAAGTTAGCTTCAACGGAAGCCTGTGTAAATTACTTGTCGCAGTTTTTCGTCGAGAAACCAGAAAAGGTTTAGACTTATGGAATAAAGTCTCTAGCGGAAAAATGACAAAAAGTGGACGACCAAAATGGTACATATGTATTTGGTTTGTTAAGGTTCGTTATAAATACAAAAAAAAAATAAGTTGAAGTTTGATTATGAATACGAAAGGACTATTTGACTACCCAATATTTGCGTGCTTGCGAACAGAGTTCTGCCTTATTTCTTTTATTTGACAATGTGTTTACATATAATTATAATAATGCCTGCAGCGACTCCTGAGACTTTATTAAAATAATAATGGAAAAAAGACATTTTATTTTTATATACGATACTGCTGAATGCTTCATTCGGGCACACGAAGTTTGTTTGGCCCCATAACTGTGGTAAAATGACATTTCCCAAACACTGCAGAAATGCTATCAAGCTTATATATAGACAAGTTTTGACGTAATACTCGCATAGCGGGGCATATTTTAATTTTCATTGTGGCCTCAATGTATCCGAGACAATTTTTCCCCTTAGAGGCCCCATGTTTTCCTTTAAAAATCTTATTTTCAAAGTAAAGATTTAAAGTTATTTGACCGGTGAAGTGAGCTATTCGTTAGTGTAACTCTCTCTTGTATACGGCATACACTTCGATGACTTCAGATAAAAATGTGTGAGCATGTGGAGCCTTCAAGCGATCGAAAATCGTACATTTTCATTTGCGATACCAATTGTTTTTGTTTTTGTAAAATGAAGAACAGAAAATTTAAACTCGCAAAAAGCAATCGCTTATGTTAACGATAAAGCGCTGTTCGTACATACACACACACACACACACACACAGCCGCAGCGCTGAAGTTCTTCTGCTGCACTCCAGTCAGCCATTCATTATTCGATAACAAGAATTTCTTAATAAATTTTTTATGAGAAAATAATCGAATATCCAAAACGAGTTTCGAGGCGCGCGGCGGCTTGCAGTTGAAGTGGCACGCAATCGCCGACAGCAGGAACTGGAAAGCCGGCGCTGGTGAGTCAAAAGTGTGGCGCTGCCAAGGCAACAACCACGAGCGCTTTGTGCGCTTGTGAGGCCAGCGAAAACAAACGAATTTATGTAAATTCTCGCGCAACAAAATGAAACTGTCTTAAGCACTTGAACAGCAGCTAGCTGACACAACAGCACCAACAAAAACATGAGCACAACGAAGCATGAGTAAGATGAAGTACACTAATGGAAATGAATGGCTGCGCGAGCCGGGACTGGAGCGCGTTGAGAGTGGACGGGGAAGGTGGGGCTGTTGGTCAGTAAATTGCGTTCTGATTGTGGGAATCCGAATCTGTTGGCGAAGCTGCCTCGAATCGACTGTGGCCAAATTATTTGGAATTAATTTCGTTTCCACGGCCAAAGCACGGGCTTGCTTGGCGGCCAGCTGGAGAGGCGACGCGCCGAATGCAACGGGATTTACTTTTAAATCTGCTAAGCCTTGAGGCCAAGGCATTCAATATACTTAAGACGATCTGCTGTGCAAAACAAGACCGTTGAAAAACACAACAACAATAACTGTTGTTGCTGTCAGTGCCTTCAGCTCCATGGGGGCGTAATAATTCAGCGCTACAGGCAAACAGTTAGTTTTTCTTTTTCCTTTGCAGCGTTCTGTGCTGTACTTTTGGCGCAGAATTGCCTAAATGAAGATGTCCGAATTACAGCTGATGGCTGTGCTTGTGGTCGGGATGGCGACTAAGCCCAGGCTATAGCGGCGATTGTCCTCTCGTTTGGACTTGGAGGATGTGCCTAATAAATTATAAGCAAATACACATCAGTTGCTCAACCAAGCGCTCACTCGTAACGGCACATGAATGACTCTGCCCCGCAAGTCGCTCTTTCGTGCCACAAATTGTTCGCGGGCTTTATTTTTCAGCGTTGCTGTTCAGCCTGGTCGCTGTGAATCCGTTCGAGACATATTTTGTAAAACCGTTTATTTGCATATATTTTGTCTTATTTGTAGTCAACTTAGTTCGTGATTATCGACGGTGACTTTCAACATTTTCCATTTGGTCGGAACAAATCGCCACATTGCTGTGGCCTTAAGAGGTGAATAGTGTTTTTATGTGTGTGTATCTACTTATCTCACTAGGGTCCATTAATTGTTGATGATATTATCTGTGTGAAAATAACTCAGGTTGGTAAGTTAAGTTGAAGAACCTCTCGTAAAAGTATTGACGGGTTGGGAGAGGTCATGGGATTTTTAAATAAATTTGATTGATGAAATGGTTTTGCCTTGGTTTTAGGGTTATGCTGGTGATTGTGGATAGAAAATATCTGTGGATTTATTTCATCGGTTAACGTCCATTCTTTTATTTTAATTGTATAAAGTAGCGAAACAATATGGTATGCCAACAAGTTGTGCCTTAAAAACAAGCAAGAAAAAGCGATAACTCCGGTAGCACCGAATCTATAATAACCTTCAGAAGTACCAAAGAAATTTAAGCCGATGTATGCTGTAGTGATCCATTATTCATGGTTCTAACAAACGACCAGCTTCTTCGGGAGAAAAGAACATTAATTTCAGATCGCTATCCAAAAAACTGAAGGATTAATTCGCGTATATACAGGCAGATAGACGAAAGAACATGACAGAATCGATTTGCAAATAAGTTTCATTATACCTAATATGCGTGTAATATTACGTAGTCGAAAAAGTCTTTTCATATTTTCTCAATAGATGTATATATAAGCGTGGTGAAGCTCAACAAAAGATCACAAAGCCAGGATTAACGCCTAAAAAGTTGATGCTGAGTGTTTGGTGGGATTGGAAAGGAATAATCCATTTTGAGCTGCACCAGCCTGGTCGAATGATTGATTTTATATTTTGTTGTCAACAGCTGATGACACTGAAGCAACCAATCGAAAAAATACACAGAACTGATCAACAGAAACGGCTTCGTCTTCCATCAGGACAACGCTAGTCCACACACATCTTTGATGACTCGGGAGACTCGGAACTGGGAGAGCTTGGCTGGGAAGTTTTGATCCATTCACCATATCGCCCTGACCTTGCACCATCGAACAACCATTTGTTTCGGTCAATGCAGAACTCCCTTAATGGAGTAAAGTTGGCTGCAAATGAAGCCTGTGAAAATTACTTGTCGCAGTTTTTCACCGAGAAACCAGAAAAGTTTTACACCGATGGAATAATGTTTCTAGAGGAAAAATGGCCAAAAGTGGTTGACCAAAATGGTAAATTTTTGGATTATTAAAGTTCGTTATAAATATAAAAAAATAAGTTGGATTAGAAGTACGAAAATCCTTTTTCGACTACCCAATATTTACAATGTTTTTGCCATTTATAAGAATGATCTTCAGCAACACGGTTACGGCTGCTTGAATGGCTCTGATATAATCATAAAATGCTCCTTTCATGATAGTTTTTGGTTTTGGAAATTGAAAATAATTTAATTCATTTCAATTCAAGAATGTGGAATCAAGTCTTTTTTACCCTCTTCTTTAATTAAAGTCTTTTTACTCGTATACCTCCAGCCTTCTCTCAGTAAAATTTATATGATTTAAATATAAAATTTGGTTGGGTTTTTGGGACACACTTGAGGCTAGTCTGGAAAAGCACATTCCGGCGTCTCTTTGGTTGAAGTATTGGTACCGGCTTTCAATACAAATATAATAGTTCTGCTACAAAATCTGCAAGGAATGTGAAGAGCGACAGTGAAATTTAAGGACTTTGTGGTTTCTATTTAAAAAACGTGCACAACAAAAATTTTTTCACGCACAAAAATGGGTCTCCTCATACTTGGCTAAACTTAAGCCTTATAAATGCGCAGCAAACCCGTATTTCCGGTCTACGCAGACCATTTATATTTGGTATTCGACGAGGCGTATAGCCGTTTACTTAATAGTATCGAAGTGACACACGAAAAGACAACAACAAAAATGCAAAGAATGCACGCGCCACAAAGCACACAACACAATGCGAGTCTACTTGCGCCCATGCTGAGAAGAAAGTGTGACCAAAGTCGCAGAAATGTGCAAAAACCTCGCCAGTTGAGCTCAGCGAAGCCTAAGCCGAAACATTAGAGGAGACAATGAGTGTGGCGAAGATAGAAAACATTTCACACCCGGCTACATTCACACACACTCGCACTGCTGGCACAAATCGAATATGTAATTTATATTCAGTGGTGTAAAAGGGCAAGTGATTTCGCATTAAAATTATCATCACTTCTTAGCAAAGCCCCGCCCCCACGCACCGCCACCTAATGTACTATTATGCCACGTATGGAACATATCTGCACACATACCCAAACAGCTCATTGCCCCACACGCTCGCTAGGAAGCTAGGCAAAGCAGATGGCGCGCGCAGACAAAGTGCGAATGAATGGCAATGAGAGACGCAAGAAATGAAATCGGAAATGAATGTAATTTAGATAAACGCGGTCATTGCTTGGCTACTTTGTTGTTTTTGTATTCCACTACTTTTGCTTTGTTGATCATATTGCGCATAATTGCCCAACAGATAAGTTTTATTGCTGCGGCATGAAAAACAGCTCTGGCCACGAACGTCAGATTAGCAGAACGCTTGGTGGGGGTTCTGCTCGACTTCTGCCGAAGCACACTACACACATGCACAAACACACAGACACGGTGTCTTGAGGGTGCGAAAGAGTGTAACTGGAGAAGCGCTCTGTCATGCTGACGGCGCACTCTGCAGAATAATGGACCGACAAAAGGAACACGCGCTATTATTAGGCATTTGTTGTGGCCCCTCAAGAACGTTTGCCCAATTTTAGTAAAGAATCCCAGTAGGAGAATATGAAACGGGCCACGCACGAACTCATATGCTGCCTTATTTAAAGTAAAAGGAAAATTTTCAGTTTTGGCGAGAGCGCTTGAATTTATTTTGTTAGACGGAAAATGGTGAGACTACTATTGGCAGTAAGACAAGTGTTAAGATAGGCTTGAATGTATACGGCCATCATTAGACTAATCCTTACGTATAATATATGTGTAAACAATATAATACCAGGAATTTACATAAAAGAGAGAAGCGCGTGCATGGGCTATAGGAGCATCTAATTCATGTCCGAATGATGCACTAAAACATGCTCCTACACCGGCTGTCCATAAACATATTCAAACGAAAAGTGGCAGCCCTTTCTGCTATAGGAATTGAGGAGATTGGTGCTTGGAATAGGAAGAGTTCTGAACCAGCACGAAACTAATAAAAACAAATCACAGTTTATCATATCCGAGGTTACAGGTGAGAATACCCTCTAGACGAGAATGGAGAAGATCTTTAGAAGGAGAGGACAATATTACCTCAATCTATACGCATGGGTCCAAAATAGGCTGCGGTTTAGGGAAAGGGTATTCTCTGAAGAGCTTAATGTCTGTTTTTCTTAACGGAAGTGCAGAGCATAGAGAAGGTCTGTGAAGTTACGAGACTTATCGCCGTCAAGGATCAACTCCAGTGTAGTAAACAAAACAGAAATTTCTTTAAGCTCACTGTAAGATCAACTCGACTTATCCATAATTTGGGTTTTCGGTCATGGGAACATTTTCGGCAACGAAAAAGAAGACGAGTTGGCTAAGCCTGGATCTTTTTTACAATTCCGAAGCAGCTACAATACTATGTCCGCCAGTAGCGATCAAGATAGCGATCAATACGCAATTTAAATAAGCAGCGCAGAATCTATTCTGAGATCTACAACCAAATGCAGGATAACGAAACAGATATGGCCAAACTATTACAAAGCAAAAACCGAGGCCTTATTACATAAGTCCAGGAAAAGTATATATAGGCTTGCAGCTACCATAACGGGACACTGGCCATTTAGAGTACATGCGTTAATAATTGAAATACATAGCACATGCCGTAGCTGCAAACTCGAAGAAAGCATGGTCATGATTTCTCCACCCAAGCAGCTTTACATCTGATAAATGTTACCCGGGCTGAAAAAACTATTTTTTCGCGTATTTTAAAACAAATTCTTAATGTTGCCTTCAAGATGACTTATTATGAAATTGGGTATTCGAAAAAGTCTTTTCGTATTTCTAATCAAAAAAAGAAAAAAAAACTTTTTCGACTACCCAATAATAAAATCTTCGCTGGGAATGTCTTTTATTGACACTTTTCATACCTAAAACATTCATCAAAATGTATTGAGTCGATCCATAGGGGATGCTGAGATCCTGTGCTACCTTCCTGTTGTCAACGAGAGAATTTCCAAGCAATAATTCTTGAACTATTTCGATTCTTATCCTCGTCAACAGAGGTAAGTTTTCTATGACAAGTACTGGTTTTCGTGATAAAATAAACTCCTCTAACCACTTCTGAAACATTTTCAACGATTCAAAATCGCCAGACAAATTTTTTAGCGCCGTAACCAAACAGCTGCCAAAACACACATTAATTGACATTTGAAGATCAAACTTGAAACAAACATACAGAAAACTTTGTACCAAGCTATAATAAGAAATCCATTTTTATCGATTTGTTTTACCTTTTGTTTAAATGGGTCAGTCCGGGTCAGTTTTGATCATATGATGCATATTTTTAAAAGCAGCAATTTGAATATCGAAACTGTGTACCAATATTATTATAGAAATTCTGTTATGAATTGATTTCCATTGATGTTGAAAGTAATACTATCGAAATTCTATGATTTATGTAGTTCTGGCGGACAGTAAAATAATATAATTCAATCGGTGTTTGCATAAAGAAAAATATGTATGGTATTAACTGTATTTTAATTACATAGTTATAACATCTTTGTAGAAAAACGATGATAGTTTGAACAAATTTCTCTTCTCAATGAATTTATTTCATAACAAATTAAGTAAAAGCAAATAACTAACTTTTTTTAAACTCTAATAAATGCATAAATGAAGCACATACACAGTACGAGGCAGGTATTCGATATAACGCAAGTAAATTCACGCTTCCCCCGTTCCAGAATCTGCAACGCGCTATGTAAAGAATGTAATTGAATAATAATGTAATGTATGCATGGAAAATGACTAGCAAATTTCACGATAAGAAAGTGAAGGAAAAGTGTGTAATGCAAATTTGTTGCTGACATTTTTTCCATAACATCTATCTATTAAAGACAAATCCATTCCGCTTCCGTAACCCGCCTTGAGGAATTGCTAAATGTACATGCATACATAAATCTTCTAGATTTCATACATCAAATGTCGGCACACAATCAAAGAGACATGGAAGACAGGAGCATTGCTCACACCGCCGCTTTTGCTCTGCGTTATCAAGAATTCATCGAAAATGAGAAAAGAGACATGCCTTTGACGCACTGCTCTCTCACACACGCATCACTTGTGGCGCCTGTGCTCATAGCTTTTGTGGCGAGAAATGAAATGCAGCAGCTCCGCCAGCCTACTTGTCGCCACTCATCTCAGCCCCGCTTTGCCATGTGCATGTGCGCCTCACGGCTCCTTCACTCCCGCTCCCTTCGGTAGCCGTCAATGCGCGGCCCTTCGTCAAAATGGAAATGACAAAATCATGATGTCATAATTTATCATCAATCTCTTCAGATTTTCGCTTGTTTTCATTACTCATTCTTGTAATGTGAACGCTCTGCTGCAAGTACGACCATCACATACGCGTACATGGATGTGTGTGCGTGTGGTACTCCCACGATATCGGTTTAACATTCTTCATTGAAAACTTTTTATGCCAAGCTATTAACTGTGATTGTTTATGGGAGGGATTTAAGTGCGTTTTTTGGCCACAAGCCGCGCAAGATACGAATGCATGTTGCCGTTACGAATTTGCTTCCTATTCTGTGAGCAAGATTGAATGCTAGCCAAATAGTAGCACTTTCACTCTAGCTGAAAGGCTTTTTGATTTCGTTCCCTCTGCTTAGTTTATCTTATTAAAAGACGTCTATATCCGGAGCTCTCACCCTTTCCAAACATTTTTCAGAAAGAAAAGCAGCCTTTGAACGTAAATAAATCTTTATTTGAGCAGTAGCTTACGCGAAGTGTACGTCCTGTAGTCCTTGATGTTCATCACTTTTAACGAGCCGCGAATTTGATATAAATCTTACCGAAACGGTTATGGTTTGAGGTTTTTCCGAAATACGAGATTTGTGATGCAGTGTTGTATATGTATCGAAATTTATATAAAATTAAAGTTCGTGTCATAAATTTTGGTCATTTTGAAAAGTGTCAAATTCGAATCTTTGCAGTTCAAGGCTTACTGGTTGTTATTAAAAGGGATATGGTCGCTTAGTCAGCTTAGTCAGGCGACTGGACTCCATGAGCTTATGTTTTCCGGGACTGCGTTAAGCCATTTACATGTGATGATAAGCAAGTTTCGATTGACCCATTAGTAACCAGTAGTCGGCAATAAAGTTTACGAAGAAAAAGATGATAAGTACTTAACTAACAGGATTGTCTTTATAAAATGCAGTCATTTGCCCATATGCCTGCAGTTTTATTTAAGTATTTGATAAACTTTTCATGATTTGAAACGAAATAAAGATCTCGTGTTATGATAATGGAAGGTAGATTTCGAAATTTGTGCCCTTTCGTCGTCGTCATCCCTCAAAATGTGAGGAGTTGGCAACTATTCGAACGATTAAAGCCAACTTTTACCATTAAGGGAGTTCTGCATTGATAGACGGTGGATGCATCAAAACTTCCCAGTCAAGTTCTTCCAGTTTTTGCCGAGATATCAAAGATGTGTGTGGTCTAGCGTTGTCCTAATTTAAGACAAAGTCCTTTCTGTTGATCTGGTTTGGCCGATTTTTTCGATTGCTTGCTTCAATCTCATTAGTTGTTGGCATTAAAATGTAGAATCAATCGTTCGACCTGGCTAGAGCAGCTCATAGTGGATGATTCCTCTCCAATCCCATCAAACACTCAGCATAACTTTTAGAGGCGTCAATCCTGGCTTTGCGACCATTTGTTGAGCTTTAGCTGTAACTTTTTTGAACTTCCCCGAATTTAATTTTTAATTTGGTATGACACAATCTAGTGGTAGCACTGGAGATATAAGACTGCAAGGACATCTATTGACAAAATACGAAAATACTTTTTCGACTACCCAATATTTAGTCCTACACATTAATATATAATAAATTATTTCACGTTATTTTTTACAATTATATTAAGAAGCCGTGAAAAGCGATTATTTCTTGCTAACAACATTGAATTTGCCGTGTCCTCATTTTAATTGTTTCTTACTTTCGAGCTATTACTTTCATTTTCATTTTAACAACTTGGTTTACTACCTGGATTTGATTTAAAAATAACTGACCAAGCAAAAATTTGAACATTAAATCCTTCATATTCAATGGAGTCCAATCGACCAAAGCTTGTGCGAATCGCATTCTTTAGTTGTCACTTTCCTCTCAATTAAGTTCACCAGAAATCACATTCAACGCTTTTATGGATATGTGTTTGGTCACAATTATCGACTTAGAAGCCCTACAAGCTATGCAAAGAATGCCAACGCATCCAGCGCATCGAGGGGATAGAATTCTTATCCACACACAATACACACACAATTCCGTATTTATCATAGCGCCACACTAATTCGGCGAGAGAATGAAATTGCAGAAGACTTGATGAAAACCAATTCCAATAAAATTCCATTGGGAATCATGCCAAGTGCGAAAAGTGTATTAAAAGGAAAGCGCGTTAGCTAGCAATTGCATAAAACCAACTGTATTTCGAAAATGAAAGTGGCAAAGTGTTTGGCATGAGGGCATAAAGAACGAAATGTCGCAGAGAATTGGCGCGACATCCAATTTGCGCGTAAACCAGTTTTTTTAATCCTTTATCCAATTTGCCACACACATATCAGTGGTGTATCCCGGCCCAGATACATACAAGAGACACCTGTGTGCGTGGACACTTACGGCTACAGATGACGCAGGGCGTATGAGTGACGAAGCACACAAAGTGCACTTCAGTGGAGAGTGAAAAGTAAAAAAAAATGAAAATAAAGTAACGGTTTGGCTTACAAGTGTGAACAGCGCAGCACTGCAATGTTGGCTTCAGACGAGGATCAATTTGAGCCGAATAGCAAACAAACGTGCCATCAACCGTTTTGCCTTTCGGTGCCCCTCAACGCACTGGCAAAGCTCGCGACAAAAATATAAAAAGTCGAAATAAATTTTGCCGTGGCTAACCTCATTGCTTCTGTGTTTCGGATAGGCGAAGCCTCTACAACAAATATACCGACCTTTCACGCAGTTCACACTCACCTGCGTTTTTGTGTTTAACCTATAATTCATGGACTGTGGGTCTGCCAGTGGGTGTGGAAGCAATTGACTCTGCAAATTTGCGGTGTTGTTGTGTGATATTGATTGCCCTTTTGGGAGAATTGGAGTAAATTAGGAGGCCAAATTTGAAATTTTATCACCCGTTATTTGGCGTGTTATATGCAAGTTGATACACTCTCCGAACATGAAAAGATGATTCCAAGAAATTTCAGCGAAATTGGTTATTCTGTATTATGTAGTTTCTGTTTCATTGTTGTCTTGAAACCTATATAAATACTAATGGGTCCGGCCACGCGTTGCTGTGGTATACATTTTTTACTATTATTCATTTAATAATATATTCAATACAGTGAAAATTTTATTTACGAATAAAGGCGAGACCGTTTTTGTCGGTATAAGAATATATTTATGTATACAAATAAATTTCATTGGAAAAATAACGAATTTAAGGCTGCTTTCTCAGTGTCTGGTTACCAGCCTTTCTGTCCAGTTAATAGGGTTGTCCACTTAATAGATTGTACTTAATAAACATCAACAAAGTGTGGGACCGGCTAATGTGCTCGGTTAATGGAGATGTCCGTTTAATAGAGCGTCCATTTAATAGAGCCTTCACTTAATTTCTATTTTTGAATAGTTTTTACTATCCTATCTGTTAAGTTGGTTCAAAATAGACACAGACACACACAGTGCTAAATTTTACTAAAATCGGCTCATTACTTTAGGAGTCCATCGCGGACAAACAACGTGCCACGTAATTTTTATATATAAAGATAGGTGTTTCAGGACGTATGTATTACGCAGCGTATGAATATCGGGCAGTCCCCAACAATCGCCTTAGTCGCCAAAGTCGCCAAATTTGAGCAGAATGAAGTGAATTTTTGGGTTGCTTTACTTTGGTACAACAACAACCTATTTGCATTACATTTTCAAACCAAAATATTAGAACCATGTGTAAAAGTGTTGCTAACGATTTCTTGTTAAACTCTCAAGCCACATAGACTTCTCAACCTCCACGCTGCCCATCTCTTCAATTCCAGGAAAGTCTTTGCTTTAGCAACACGTCGTTAACACTGAAAAAGAGCGCAGAGATGGGACAGTTAGCGGCAGCGATAGCAGTGAAGCGTACAAACGCTCAAAACTAATTGAATTGCAACATTTCAGACTCGCATTGTGGCAGATAAACAAATAGAGCAGTTAATATATCAGCGCTTATCGCGCTCGAACACTTTCTAAAAGGAACACATTACGGCGCCGATGAAGGCACACAGCACACAGTTTGCGGGAAGAGTGTTGCAGTTGTTGTTGCTTTTATCATTTGGTTGTGTGCGATTCGTTGATGTTTCGCTTAATAATGGATCTGTGGCAATCCATTACAAGTGGAATTTCCGCATTTTTCGCTCCCTCTCTTTCTCTATTCTTTCGCTTAGAATAACACTTATATCAGTTGCTATTGCTGTTGCTGCAACGAACTGAGCAGTAATGATGGAACAACTCATATTCAATAAATTAATGATTTTCATCAATGGAGACACATTAGTTGCTTACTTTAAATTTCCACTTATTCTCCGACATTTGATGCTCATTCATAATTCGGCTGCTCGTGGCTTAACGCTACTTTGCACAAAGTCTATGGATGTGAAGGAAGCCAGCAGTATATTCTAAATTTATCTGGCTCTACTAGCAGCTGGCTTGTTTGGCTGCGACTACACCGACACTAGTTTTAAATGGAGATTATGGGATCTGGCTTCGAGTAATCGGTTGGTGGGTTTATTGTTTGATTTTGTATTTTCGGAAGTTGTCAATATTTATTGGTCGACCTATCGTTCAAAAAGTCGATGAAATTAAGGAAAATATTGACAAGGACCGTCACATAAGCAGCCATGACATTGCTCAGGGATTAAACATTCGTCATTAAATGATTTTGAACCATTTAAAACGGCTGGCTACAAACTGAAACTCGATGTTTGTGTACCACTAAAATTGTTTGTGAAAAATTTAATGGACCGAATTGACATCTGCGATTCTTTGCTGATACGAAATGAAATCGAACCATTTCTGAAGCGAATGGTAACAGGAGACGAAAAGTGGATCAAATACAATAATGTGCGAAAAAGATTATTTTGCAAGCGTGGTGAAGTTCAACATATGGTCGCAAAGCCAGGACTGACGCCCCGGAAGGTTATGCTGAGTGTTTGGTGGCATTAGAGAGGAATTATCCAGCGTGAGCTGCTCCAGCTTGGTCGAACGATTAATTTCACATTTTACTGCCAACAACTGATGCGAAGCAAGTAATCTAAAAAAACGGCCAGAACTGAAGGCTTCGTCTTCCATCAGGACAACGCTAGACCACAGACATCTTTGATGACTTGGCAAAAACCGGGGGAGCTTGGCGGGGAAGTTTTGATGCATCCACCATATAGCCCCGACCTTGCACCATCGGACTACCATTTATTTCGGTCAATGCAGAACTCCCTTTATGGAGAAGCCTGTGAAAATTACTTGTTCCACTTGTCTCCAGCGAAAAAATGGCAAAAATTGGTCGACCAAAATGGTTCATATTTGGTTCATTAAAGTTTTTTGTAAATATAAAAAAATGAGTTGAAATTTGATTGGAAATACGAAAAGACTTTTTCGACTACCCATTGTTAAGCGGGTTGTTGTAGGGACTGATTTAAAAAATCTGTGAAATTTTGCTGACACTTTCTCTGGGGCTAGCATGCAAGCCTTCACACATTTATTAAGCTCCTGAGTTACTGTTTGTGGCTTTTGAAGAAAATTTCCGATAATCATGCAGAGGTTAATGAACTTCAAGCATATAACGGCAACCAAGATGATGTTGGCTATGTAAGCATGGGGTTGATTGTATGCTATTATTAATAATTAACTGACATTAGGCGGCACGTAATCAATTAAGGAGTACTCTGCATGTCATTCTAAGTCACCATATTTGTCGCCTCAGTTTTTTTTATTTTGGGGGCATGTTGCAGTCGCTGTTGTGGCAAATACGCTTGTTGCTTCAAACTTTGCTCGTTTTTTCACATTTTATTCACACGCTTCGCCCTCTTCCGATACGCGGCATAATTGATGGGAAATCAATGAGTGGCTCATTTCAATTAAATTAAGTGCCTAGCTGACACAACTCAACATGTTTGCGCAACAAACATCAAAGCGTGTATTTTTGTGGGCCGAAAGAGTGGGCTTGCATAACTGAAGCTCTCACCCCCAAGTGTGTGTTTTTATATATATGTATAATTGCCAATAGGTACGTGTGTGTGTGTGTGTGTGGGAAATTTTGCTCGCACGGCTCTTGTCATTAGTGAATGTGCTTTGTTGCTTTTTCATTTCATTACTTTTGTTGACATTAATGAATGAACGTGTCAACGATGGGCGCTTAGAGCGGCGCTGAAGTGAAACCGCGAGCTGTGACAGCTAAGTTCTGATCTTAGGCATCAATGAGTGCAAAGTGTCTATTCATAACCGAAAATCTGAGAGTATGGAGGGTCGAGATTAAACAAATCGTAAAGCGTTATTCATTATTAACGAAGTATAATAAAATATATATATGTACATACGAGTATATGACTCTATGGTATCATATATACATTTTTTCACTGTTAATTTCGCTCCTTGGTAATATTTCATTACGCCAAGGGCTTGGGCTACTGGGTACCATATAAGTCTCGAGGAAAAGAACTGTCGATTTGTTGGGCAACTAGCAAACTCCAAAGCTCCTCTAATAGTAATATTGGTTTTTTTAACCTTTTCTCCCAGAACCAGAGAACAAAATATACATATGTATTCGCACACGCCAAGCCAAAGCCGAGTCGACTGTGTGTGATTGCGTCCTTACACAATTCAATAAATCTTCTACGCATTTGTATTCAATTTGCACATAATACATTTCATCAATATTTCATGCACCAAAGTCCACGGCAAATGTGTGTGCTCTCGTTTTAATAACACCTTACCTTTCAATATCGGCCAGGCGCCTTTAAGCGGCTTTATGGTTACTCAACCGCCCCGGCCGCCCAATGCTCTAAAGTACTCTTTTGCCGGCTCAAAGCAAATTCAATTTTCATTGCGGAATCTGTAAATGAAATCTTCTGCACTTCTGCTTTCTTTACCGCTAGGGAATAGAAATGACAAGAAGAGTGCCATACAGAGTGGAAAGGAAAAAAGTTCGACGAAATGGCATAGTGAAGTGAATAAAAGGCTATGGCAATTTCATCACAGCAATAACAATAGTTGGCGTTCACGAAGTGACACTAAACCAACTAGTCGTTTAACAGGTAAACCCGATTACCGCGCCGTGCGATCGGACAGTCTGCTGCTTCTTTTGAAACGCATTCACACAGGACGCTTTCATTGGTGCCATTCCAATCCGTGCAACTGTTTTGTGTGGCAATATTAGCTTGACGCTTTTGTGGTGAGTGAGACATTTGTGTATTTACCGTTAGTTTCCACATACTATAAGTTTCATTGAATATTATTTATTTTTGTTATCTTTAAATGATTGAATCCATGATACACTCGGTAACATTTTTGCGTGAATGTATATGTATATATATAGATTGCAGATTCATTGCTTGTTTAAAATATCTTTCTATAATATGATATATTAAAATAAGCATTCGATCGGAATGATCGTGATGATGTTATCAGCTCATCGTGCTCAGTGTAATTATTGTAAACAATAGCGGACGTATGTGAGTGTAGTATGAATCGCTAAATTACAGACGTAATGTTAGGAGTTGTTAATCAGGCAGCAGGAAAGTTATTTTGAACGGAACATATAATTTGATTCCCTCGAAACTGTGAAAAGTTTAATGATGATTTAACAAAAAGATTTGTCTGCCAGCCGAAAGCAATGAGTGAAAGAAGTCGACAAAGTCGTAGGAAAAGTGCCAAGCCTTCATAATCTCAAATATTGTAGAGTAAAAATCAATAAGGATTCGACAAATGAGATAAGGATTCGACAAGATAATACGATAATATGAAGCGAAAAAGTAATCGAATGAAAGGCAAGAAACAGATTGAAAATAATATTGGGTAATCAAAAAGGTGGTTTTTTATATTTATAATGCATTTTAATGAACCAAATATCTAACATTTTGGTCGACCACTTTTAGCCATTTTTTCCGCTAGAGACAATATTCCGTCAGTGTAAAATTTTTTTGGTTTCTCGGCGAAAAACTGAGACAAGTAATTTTCACAGACCTCTCTTGAAGTCAACTTCACTCCATTAAGGAAGTTCTGCATTGATCGAAACAAATGGTAGTCCGATGGTGCAAGGTCAGGGCTATATGGTGGATGCATCAAAACTTGGTTTTTTCCGAGTCATCAAAAGTTGTTGACCTGATGGAAGACGAAGTCCTTTCTGTTGATCAGTTTTTATCGTTTCTTTTCGAGTTCTTGCTTCAATCTCATCAGTTGTTAATAGTAAAATGTAGAACCAATCGTTCGATCAGGCTGGAGCAGCTCATAGTGGATGATTCCTTTCCAATCCCACCAAACATTCAGCATTAACCTTTCGAGGCGTCAATCCTGGCTTTGCGACCATTTGCTGGGCTTCACCACCCTCGGGCTATGATCTTTTTCACACTTCTACTTTTCGCCTCTTGTTACCATTCGCTTCGGAAATGGTTCGATTTCATTTCGTTTCAGCAAAGAATCGCAGATGTTAATTGGGTCCTTTAAATATTTCACAGACAATTCATGTGGTACCCAAACATCAGGATTCTTTTTGTAGCCAGCCTTCTTTAAATGTTTCAAAACCGCTTGATAATGAATGTTAAGTTCCTTAGCGACGATGTCGTGGCTGCTTATGTGACGGTCCTGAAGATTGACCATCTTTTCTATAAATTCATCAACTTTTTCAAGGATAGGTCGACCGGAGAACGGAAGCGAGCGAACCATTGTTGTGCTCCACAAACCCATTGCCTCCGTAAACTTCGCAAATTTCATTGTTGGTTTGCTTGGCATTCTTCCTTTTTTATAAAAAAAATTCAATATACAGCGAATTTCTTCATTATTTTCACTCATTGATGTAAATTTGGGCAATGTGCGTTAGCTATGCCGCTTTTAGTGTTCGGCTGTAGTTTTCCCTACCCGGTTCACAATATCTATAAATGCACGTTATATAAACATGTGTATGACACTGCTGAGGTCTCAAGCGCAAGCATCTTTCGCATTTGGTTTGTTTCCCCAAGAGACCGATGTCATAATTTAAACTGCTTTGACATTTCTAATTAAAATTTTGAGTATACATTTGTCATATATTGAAAAGTCGAATGTGCATAAGCAGGTTGAGAAAGCGCACGCTACAGACACATGCACATACAATATGTGTTTGTTTGTATGTATACATATGTACATATGTGTGAGTATTTAGTCAACAAACCGCTAAATCGTTACAAGGCAAGGGTTGGGCCTGCTGCTGCTGTCATCGTCCATTGCTGAAGCTCGTAAATCGTGGAGCAAATTTACCGCTTGCATGCACTTGACACATCCGCAAATATATGTATGGTATATGGCGCCTGTGTATGTGTGTGTGCTTGTTATATTGTGCGTACAGACAAACAGATTCATGTTCTCATCTTTCTGCATATGAATGAGTGGTATATATCAATAGAATCTGATATGTCTATAATGTTCTATCAACACATAGTCTGCCACGCCCAACAATGCTGCGAAGCGAAGACTTATAAAGTGCCACAACTAGGACACAAACTGGGATACAGCACTCTCCAACGATATATAAGAAAAAGAAAAATGTACCGTCTTCATCAAAGGACAAGCCTTCAACTTCCGGTGACAAAATTGTTTTGGTATACTGACGAAGTGCTCCGTGCTTTTCAGGAACCCACGAAACAGAAATTAGTCTAGGAAATTTTCTCAAGCGCTATGGTATTTAATTAATTTTATTGCGACAGACGTTAACGAATCCGATGATTCTCCACCCCCAATTATGTCACACGTGGGTTTTAAGAAGGAATGATGCTATAGGGTTTCCCTTTTGGTAAGTGGCACAAAATCCTTCTTCTCTCTTGATTGCATTGCGACCATTTTTAAATGAAACGACGCCAGAGACAATGAAATGTACAGACAGCTGCTTTTGTAATACGCTTTTATTAGCTTCTCTTGTATGTATGTATGTATGTATGTTTGTTTGTAACTTTTTTAAGTGGTACTGAACCCTAGAATACTTGAGCGACACAGTAGGAAGGCGATAGTAAGTTAAGCAGCTCCCAAAAAGATGCGCTTAAAAGTATGCAACATCTATATAAAACTAGTTTTGGTGACAAAAATAAAAAAAAAATTCCTGCATTATTGTGAGAAAAGTCGTAACCTTGCTTGGTGACATTTTTCATACATATATCGAGCATTCCACGCTTTTCTCACAATAATGCAGAAATTTTTTCTTCATTATTATTGTTGGTTTACACAAAACATTATTTTTCACTTTTTAGTTTGATATGCTTTAAAAGCGTGTTTTTTTAAACTATATTTATTTACCTCCAACGATCATAAGAAATTCGGTTAATAAAGCATGTCCCCCTCTCTTCCCTCTACTTCTGCGGTCACTTTGGTCGGTCCGAGCTATTTGAAATTATTATGCCGTAATGTGCTCCCTGCACTGGTATGTTGCAGTAAATGACGCATTAAAGTATTTTAAATTATTTCCTTTCAGACATACTTGCACGTGCATGTGTGTGTGTTTGTATGAGTTGGCTTGCAGAAATGCGCTCATCTACGAATTATCGCTTTTAACCCGCTTCTATCGCACGCAAATATTTTAAGCATTCGCTTTTTTGCGCTTCGGTCCGCTTTTAATTTTTATGGATTGTAAATATTTATGATGAAGGTTTCTCTCATTGCTCTCTTTTGCTCTTTTGCATTCGAGGAATTTAGTAATTATGCTTTGCGCTTGACTGCCACATTTTAAATAAACACACACACACACAAAGGGTCTTTTGAGCCAGTGTGTTCGTGTGTGCGTGTGTGCCTTCATCGAAATGCTCACTCACTGCTCTCTGCACTCAAAAGGAAACGTGCAAATGAAATTATGGCTTTAAAAAATGTAACCACAAATTAAAGCAGGTGTTTAAGCACACACACGTACTTTAATGCCTGTAATAAATATGTAGGCATGCGTTTTTATGTGAATTTTTTCCAGTAGAGAACTTGGCAAATGAATGCCACTGATTCCCCGAGCTTGCATTATTTCTCACTTTGATTTAAAAATTTAATTTTTTTGCGAGAGCCGGAAGCACAAAAAAGCGATATTATATTTCACCGATTGCATCTGAACATATTATCAGCAGTCATCACTACGCATTGGTGGACTGCTCGAGTTCAGGTTGATTCAGTTTTGTTGATCTCTTTCGTAAATTATTGTTGTATTTGATACACTTTTCGTCTCCAAATGGTAACAATGTGTTTAGAAATGGCTTCAGCAAAGAATCGCAATTGTTAATTTGGTCCATCAAATTTTTCACAGACAATTCATGTGGTAGCCAAACATCGAGCTTCTTTTTGTAACCAGACTTTCTAAATGATTCAAAACCGTTTGTTGATGAATGTTAAATTCCTTAGCGATGTCATGGCCACTTATGTTACGTTTTTCAACGATAAGTTGACCAAACTGAGGTACATCTTTCACATAGAAATTTCCAGAACGGAAGGAAGCGAACCATTGTTGTGCTACACGAACTGAGACAGCATCTTCTACGAGTTTCCTTGGTGCTTGCGTGGCATTCTTGCTTTTTTTTATAAAAAAAAATCTAAAATTTAGTGAATTTCTTCATTATTTTCACTCTTTTTTGATTTTTGAACAGCTGTAACTTTTTTTCAACTTGCCCGAGTTTATTTTTTTCGGTTAAATGAATCTCACCTTTTCAGCACTATATGGTATGACACAATGTGATTGGTAGCACTGGAGATGTACTACGGAATCTTGATGGAGAATATTTTGAAAAACAATAAAACCATTTTCGTTGATAAATATTCCTATTTTCATTATTAGGCCAGAAATATATATAGCATCCCTCGTATATGACTGTAACGACATCTATTGGCAAAATACGAAAGGAGATATTTTGCCAACAAATTAGTAATACCGATATAGTTTTCCGGTTTCTATTCCAGTAAAGAAGAAGATGCATGGGAGAAGATCTCCCTTGCATTTTCGCTCCGCACCCTCACTCCGAAAATGCCCTGCAATGCTGTAATGCTTCGTATTGTGGCGTGGATTAGGACTTCCCTTCTACTCTTTAAGTATGACAAATAAGTGCGCCTGCCAAGTTATGGGGCAAAACAAAGAGCTTGACAAACAAATTGTCTACATTTATTTCATAAAATTTAGCTTTATTATTAAGTGAAGCCCGTCAGTCCCACTTGACTTCCGCATCGACTATTCTTAGAAGTCACTTAATTATTTATTTATTTTTGTTTTTCTGCTTTATTTGTTTCCGCTTGACTTTTTCATCAGAAATATTATGAGCATTAGTAACATAAATAATGGCCTCCCCCTCACCCCAGTGTCTTATAATTTATAATTTCTCATTTAGTGAAAATTATGAGAAACTCACTTGACAATTCGGCATCTCTCAACGGCGAAAGGCGGTACTTAGGAGTAATATCGCGTTATAATAAGACCTGTTAAAAGCTTTAGCCAAGACGATAGTGACTGAACTCGATTTTGCTCTATGAAACAGTTTAACAGCTTTCTAGCTTTCGAAGCCGCCACTGGAACCATGGATCACATTGGACATGGAATTAAGGACTTTTTGCTTTGCAAATTTTCTAAAACAAAAAAATGAAGCGATAAAATCTTTTTCACTGGATTTTAGGGGAATAAAAGGAACCAAATTATTTAATTCCTGTACTTACTTTTTACGCATTTTATTAGGCTGTGTTTGCAGCTGATACACAAACACAAAAGTATTTGTTGAGTGTCACCATATCATCGTAAATTACTGCACCAAACGGAGGCTGTCACATCGGTGACTTGTCAGAAGTGGGTCTTTGAACTGTCGTTACTTCAAATTCGCTTTGAGGCTGTCCCTTCCCCACACTTGCTCACAGCAGCGACGCATCAACAAGTGGAAACACACACAAAGCGACGAAAGCGCTAAATACACGCGGCGAGTGGCAACATCAGCACACACACACACACACACATTGATAAGTGTGGGTGTCGAGGCAAGCAGGCGAATCAACTGAAAACAAACGATGGATTTATTTCCTTCACAAATCCTTGGTATTTTCTGGACACATAAATGTTGACGCGGGCACACGAGCACAAACACACACATACACACAGTCATCAGCCGCAGTGAACAAATATGCCATGACCTGCTGGGAGCTCCGTGCGTTGGTTGCTGTGTGCGAAGCGGAAAATACCTGTTGAAAAATAGTTTTCCGCTGCCAATTTAGAAGCGAACGACGGTGGACAGCCACAACGAACGGCATTGGCAGTTGAGCAAAGGTCAGCCGAAGCTAGCTCAGCACACCGAGCGCACCACTGGCAGCAAAGAAATGCGGGGAAAGGCGCTGGTGTACAACATTTCTGCGCACTTGTCATGGCGTATACGTAACATGCCACAACAGAAACCAAAATCGAGCTCAGCACAATGAAACTAAGTAAAGTAAGCGCTGTATGTGTGTGTCTGTAAATGTGAGTAGGAATGGCTACAAACACCAACGAAGGGTCTAAACGACAGGCTGGCAGAGGTGCTGGGGTGCGGTGGTGGCCCGGAGCTGGGCGTTGGCGATTTCGCAGTTGTTGTGTTTATTGTCCTTTCAGCTGATGTGCAGCAGATAGTGGCAATATCATGTGCGGCATGTAGCGCTCGGCGTTCAGCAGATAACGATGAGGAAGCTTAGAGCAGTGATAAAGGGCGCTTGAACAAGGGATAAGTGTGGCGATGTAAAACTTATAAATATTGCATGAACACAATAAAAGTGATTGGGTTGGATTTTTTCCATTTTTCGCAGAGACTTTTCGTATGCCATTACCGCGCCGCTTCCTTTCCGTGTTCTGTCGCTAGATAGCAGCAGCGGCGTGGTGTCGGGCTCTGATAAGAACACCGAGCTGGCGCATTTAGATTGCTCGACTTAGTTAAGGCAAGGTGCACACAGGCGCACACACGTCGTCGTCGTCCTGTAAATGCACACATGCATGCCGGAATAAAAAAATAATAATGGTAAGCGACAAAATCAGCAGCAGAAACGACCAGAAAAGTGGTTCAATAATGCAAAAGAAGCGTATCTGTAAATCGGAATGTACGGAGTGTGTCCTTGAGATGCCGTTGCGCAATCAGCAATCGTTTAAAAGAATACAAAAACACAAAAATAAATATATAAATAAGAGGAAAAAGTGATATAATAAGAGAATAGGAGGGCATTCGCTTGTGTGTGTGTGTGCGTTGTTAAAGTGAAGCCCTGTGCAATGGAGCGGAGCTTTTTATAAATATGTATGACAAGGAAGTGAAGCGGGATAAACCAAATGCAGCTGTATGTGTGTGTGTGTGTATGTGTGATGACCGTGTTTTTGACGAAGGGAGTGGGAATGAAAAATGTGTGCCTTTTGAAAAGCAGGAAAATGGTAATGGCAATGAAAATAGTGTTGATAGAGGTAATGTAATCTAAATCGTGTAAAGCGGTAAGTTGCACACCGGACACCGATTTTTAAACTCTGAACTAAAGTTTTTATCAAATGTATGCAACACTTCCGACTTTGAGATCTCTATCCAACTTGATCATGAGGTAGCATGGTGTCCTTTCTAAAGAGATTAATTCCTGACGTAAATACCACATCATTCGTTGTCTTGGAACAAAGCGACCGAATAAGAGGAATAATTTTGTGAGCTCAACTGTGTTTTCTTTCAATGACAGACGAGCTATTTCGGAAAAAAGCCTTATGTAAAAAGACATATTCCCAAATGCTCTGCTGGGGAGTGATTGCTGTGAATTTTTTAATCTTTCATTAGTCCCTTTCTGTGAGATATACCATAACAGTCCTAGAAGGCAACTCTTGTGATCCTCCAGGCATATCACAGCGGTTTCTGGAGCCCCATAAATCAGATTTAACTAGGCAGGGTACAAGTGCAAGTCACACATTTACCCTTTGAGATGAAAATTAATCGTACAAAGAAGACTCAATCAGTCCTTCTAAAAGGCTGTAGAAACCCAGCGGACAATGTTTACTGGGTTAACATCACACCATAAGCTTCTGCAGCAATAACGAAGGAGTAGTGAATTTAAGTTGACTGACAGTATTGGACACTAACAATTTGCCAGTTGATGCGCGTAATTGAATTGAAGACCATTAAGAGTTTAGCTGCACAATGTCCTTAGCACGCAACCGTGCGATTGCAGGAAGCCTTTGAGGGAATATAATTTACGTCATTCCTTTGTACTACTTTGAAGTCCTGGCGATTATTAATTTTTATTTTTATGCCGACAGGTGAGTTAGGATATTTCTCCGTGACTCTGGAAACCTATTAGAGAGTTTTAAATATGAAACAAGTGGAACATAAAGCCATATTTTGCTGAAATTTCAGAAATCGAAGGTTTCGCTGAAGAGAATTTTGCTTTAAAAACGCAATTGGATTGAAATCAATACCAATTTAAATTCAAAACTATATTCTTCGCTGAAATACGTTGATAAATTATTAATAATATTATATAATACAATTTAAGAGAAATGGTGGAGGGCGTTCCGTGAGGCTGTTAACAGTTGTGAAACTTATCTACTTTGCCGCCGTTTATTTAACTATTTGCTAAGGGCGTTATGTAATCGATTAATTAACTGAGAGTTTAATGTTTAGAAGCTCTTCAAATGCCAAATGCCTGACTTCAAAGCAAAATTACGAGACAAAGCGCCTGAAACACTTTTTAGTTAACAGTTATTGCGCCACTAGCTAACTCGTACGTAGCGACGGCAAACGGGTTCTCAATGCTACACAATCTGAGTGGGCCAGAAATATTCTCTATGTAGTTTCTTAGTGCAATTAAAATGAAATGTGACTACTTGGTGCCCTCCTGCCAAATCATACTTAACGGTACTGAATTTTATGATATACAAAACAGAAATAAAAAGGATTTTAAATGTTTTGTTAATAAAGTAGACCAATATTGCAAAGTTGCGTTCATATTGTCTGATCCTCATAGAGTTTTGGACTAACTAAAAACTAACTAGAAGTAAGTAAATACTTGATAATGAAAAAATAAAAAAATAAGTTTCAACCTCTGATTTACGGGACACCTGTGGGCAAAAACTTAAAAAAAAAATGGGTGTGGCCCATCCTTCTAATAAGTTGAATGTTCTTATCTCTTAAACCAATAAAGCTACAACAGCCAAATTCACCCAACAAAAATATTATTAGAACTCCTACCTGTGAAAATGGATGAAATCGGAAAGTAACTCCGCTCACTCAAAATATAACACAAACATTAAATTTTACCTCCGAGAGAGATGAAATCCCATACCTCGGGACTCGAGGGACCGATTTCGACAAAATTTAGTTCATGGCATTCTTTTCATATTCTTATGTCACGTTGCGAAAACGAGCGACATCGGACAACAACCACGCCCCTTCCCAAATAGCAGAATTTTTAATTTCATTTGATTCTTTCACTTTCTTGTACACAAATCCAGAAGCAATTAATATAACGAGATAGAACTTTTCTCGAATAATGTCTTTAGTGTCTTCCACCTTATGACCAAAAATTGTTTAAATCCAATAAAAATTGTTCCTAACCCTAGGTACCGAATATTTAGACCCCGGTAACTATAGTTGACTTTTGATAGAAAATGTCGGTTAATGTGTGATACATGTATAACGGAAATTAGTCCTTATCTTATAATGGTATGTATGTCTATATCAAAAATTAGTTTAATCGAACCAATAAATCCCTTAGTCCCCATATACATAATACAAAGATTCGGCCAATAACAAGATAACTTACATCTCAATGAAAATGAGCTGGCGTGTTTTACTCAGTGTATCTTTGCGCCTTAAATATGTAGATAAATTTGAGCTAAAGCTTGACCTAGCCCCTATATAAGTAATATCAAGATTTTCGAACAACCGCCTGACTTTACTCTATAGGATTGGTTTATTAGAATGTGTGAAATCGAGTCGATACTATCCCACCCCCATATACTACATATACTGATGATTCGAGCTGCAGAACTTAATCGACCAGGTACAATCTTCTATAAGAGTGTACAGCTTCTGGAATTTTCATAGACTTTTTATCACATACCATCTATGAAAATTCTATAAAACCTTACTTAAAAGCCGAATATCTCGAGAAGTATTAATGATAGCCTTGAACTTTTTTTGTAGCAAATAAAATTTCCTACAAGTTTGTCATGTACATTTTTTCTACAGCTCTTGTCATTTACGAGATATATACAAAAAATTCGAATTTTGTGGAAAAATCAGGTTTGGAGCCCCGTACTATCTCGCCGGTGTGAGTTTCGACTTTGTCGCAATGGGCACTTTTGTAGAATGTTCAATTCGGAGGAATATGGGTCTAAAGTCAAAGCGATGCTATAAAATTCCTCTGAGCTATAGAAATTTAAAGATAAAATCACGATTGTCGTGTATTTTCAATGGAAAATTTTTACATGCCTTGGTCCAGTCTTTAATGCTAATATTAAGGGCTCAAATTTTCAGGGAATTTTTTAGGGTATTACCAAGGAAATTTCATGATGCGATTGAAAAAAATGAATAGTTCAAAAAAAAGAAAAGCCTAATATGTATATATAAAATTGTTAGATTCCGATCCTCTGGTTGACATTTACATCTTAAAGTAAAGAGTATGAACTTAGCCCTTTCTTGCTTGTTTGCGATCTGCATCTTTTTGATGCCTATGGGAAGATGTTGCAGACATTGCGCACTATTGATCATAATCCCTCCTTACTAAGTGTTTTACATGAGCGCGATCATGCAACCTCCATGCCCCTCAGCTCCGTGAGTACTTTCTGGCTTCAGGGAAATTTTTTGAGCTGTCTTCAAATGTGCTTGAAGCTTGAAAATGCACATATTTTCCATGCGTTTTTTCACATGCTTGCATTCGTGCTCATAAAGTCAAGCACAATAATGTTAGATATTTTGTTATCGCTGTTGTTGTTGTTCACATATAACGTTAGCTTTTGCTTCGTGAAGTTTGACAGTTTTTGAAATTTGTGTAATATAAGGCTTTCTTTTGTGCAACGTCAAATGTCGACAAAACAAATTCACTTCACATACACTTCAGTACGAAAGTTGTTGTACTTTTTGAGCCGAACAAAAGCTGCCCCTCCACTCCGATCTACTCAAACTTACAAACGCGCAAATATTTTTCGGTTATACTCCTCGATGTATTAGTTATTTGATTTTCCCTGCTTGTTGCTCGCTGCTTGCTGCCATTGCCACAGTTGACTCTTGCAACAAAGGAATTTTCTGCCACACTGCTGCCTACCCCCAGTCTGGGAACCAGGCGACCAGGCGGCCTGGGAGCCGGTTGGGGCGTGCTCCGTTCAGTGGGGTGCATTGTTGACGGGCGTGAAGTGCCAAGTCGGGCATAAAGCAACTGAAAGGAGTCATTGTATGAGAAACTTTGGGCGCCGAGTGAGTTCTCGTGATGGCAGTGCGGAAGAGATTGTTGCTTCGTTAAAAAAGAAACAACAAATATAAATAAATGGCTGGCCAGGATGTCGTGCACGTATGTGTCTATATTCGTATATCTTAGTGTGAGTGTGTGTGTGTGTGTGTGAGCCAGTACTAGCATTTGTTGGGCATAAATTAAGATAAGCAAACGTTGGAACTGTTTGAATTGGTGCCTCAATTGTTGGCAGTATATTGCAAGCAATAAATTATGCAGACACATTTGGGCGCAGAGAATAGCCAAATCTAAGTGAAATAGCAAAGAGCACTAGGAAAATAACTATTCGCATTCAGAATGAAAGTGACAATGTGGAAAAAAGTTCAACAAAACTCGTCGAAATGCATATGGGAATATTCAAATACTATTATATAAGTAAGTGACTATGTATCGGCATTCGTTATTTTCAAGTAAGTATGCTACCACTACTTATATTTAGTTTAGGCATTCGAAATTGTTTTTCACGCAAACAAATATTGGGTAGTCGAAAAGGGGTTTTCGTATTTTTCAATATTCTATTGTTTTATAAGGCTGATTCTAAAATGATGATTGCTATTTGTAAAAGAAATAATACTTCTCTTACCTAATTCGTGTATGAAAATATTTACCATAATTTGAAAGATCCAATCATTTAAAAACTCTTCAGTTGCTTATTGCGAGTTCACTCAACAAATATGAAAAAATTAAAAGAACAAGAAAAAACGCTGCACTGAAGCTATGATATCCTTAACAAATAAAAAAGAATACTTACTAATTTGGTTGGTCAGTTTGAATGGCAGCAATATGCTATAACGACTCGATCCGGATAATTTCTTCGGCCTTGGATTTCTTTTCGTTTGAGTAGCCAGGCAAAATTTGGAGAACATATCCCATCAAATGGCTTTCCCTACAAGCAATTTATTTCGATTGCTCAGTACTTATGGCAGCACACAATCCTGCGAGTGCTACAAAGCCTACAAAGGCGGTCGAGAGATCGTTGAAAACGTGCCTCATTCTGAACGACCCTTGACCTTTTTAACTAATGAAAATATTCAAAAAGTGAAGGTATTTTTTGGCACGCTTGATTTTGTGAATTCCGATCCTATTTTCATGGAGAAAATTACAACTGCCGTTGAGACTTTGCTTTATGAGTTTGACATGCAAACAAGTCAACAATCATCGGAATGGAGGGGAAAAAATGAGCCGAAACCGAAAAGCCCTCTCAAAAATTAAGGTGTTACTCCTTGTCTTTTTTAATATTCGTGGTTTGGTGCGTCATGAATTTGTTCCGGATAGACAGGAGGAGTTCTGTTTGGTTGTATTGAGGTGTTGTTTGAGAGAACATCCGGAACGGAAAGATTCGTGGAAAAGCTAATCATGAATATTACACGATGACAATGCACCATCGCATCGAGCCACGATTGTGACCGCATTTAAAGCCGAAAACGCAATGAATACCATCGATCAGCCACCATATTCACAAAAGTAGGCTCCGTGGGATTTTTTTTTGGTTTTCCAAACTGAAATGGCCGCTCCGTGGAACCCATTTTCAGTTGATCGAGAAGTTAAAACAAAATTAGCTGAAATAGCTGAAGGCCATCCCAAAAAGTGCTTATGAAAAGTGGTTTGAGGACTGGAAAAATCGTGGGCATAAGTGTATTTACATCTGGTGGGTATTACTTTGAAAGCGACAAAATAAATATTAATGAATAATTCCATTTTATTTACATTTTTCGGTACTTTTTTTTACAATTTATATGAATTATTGATTTGAATATGAAAACAATAGTCCAAACTATAACCTGCCTGCTGCCTGCAAATGAAGAAGAATGCTATTTCTGAGGCTCGTGTAATCATGACCACTGCTTTTTTCCATTCCCATACAGTCAAAGCTACCACAGATGGCTTCTATAACCACCTTTGACCACCTATGGGAACTGTCAACCATAAATCATGCTGGCTTATAGGAACTTTCGCATCATAAACAAGAAGTAAAAAAGTGAACTTGCAACTAAAATATAAACAATGTTCTTTCTTTAACTGGAGAGATAATAAACACGCTGCTTTTTGTAATTTTGAAGACTGCATGGGTTTAAGTGAAAATGTAAAGTCTTCTGATGGTTCAGCAGCAAGCCATATTTCCGTTTTTAAGATCTGGTTAATAGCACAGTTATGAAGCAACGGCATTTCACGAATTATATTGCCGAACACTAAATGCTATAATTTCCGAAAAAATAGCGCCAAACTTTTGACAATAATTTTGTAGATTTATAGGATTATAAGAGCGCATATAAGAAAGGGAAGAATAAAAAGTGTGTTCTACAAAGGAAACATGCGAGCAAGAAGACGTAGCATATGTAATTACATAACATTCTGCACATTGAGCTCACATATGCTCTCAAATCAAAACTTTCGAAACGCCGCGGGGGGTAAGCACACCCCAGGACCCGCAAAAGTAGAAGAAACACAACAAACAAAAAGGACGCTAACGGTGGGATTACCTACTGCAGAGCATAAGTAACAAAGTAATAAAAAGTGTTAGCGGCCTTGGAAACATGTGGTTAAAAATGGCGGTGCGCCTGTGCCACGTGGTATGCTATCACGTGGCAAGCTGTTTATGGCGTTTGCCAAAATGGTAATTCCTGAGAAACTTGGCTTGGGCCGATCGTAGACAACAGTAATAGATAGAGTGAAGAGGCAGCCCGGGCCCTCTTCCATTACACCTTGCCCTTCCCTGCCGTTCAAGTTTTCTGGCAGTTGCGGAGCAAAAGCAAAACAGACTATCTCAATGGATTTACACATATTAAAATCACATATTTTATTGCATTTAAATTCAAATTTATGTTGCTGCTGCTCGCACACACATGTGTGGTGGAAAAATGAGCAGCAAGTCGACATAAGCGCCTAAAAGCACGCACTGCCATTTGAAAGTAAACACGCCACTGAAGTACGAGGAAGGGGCGTAACGAGATGTGACTACCCCTCACCCCGTTATTTTGTCGGTTCTGTGCAACTTCATTCTCTATTGCGTATACGAGTTTCCGGCTTTGTGCTTGGCTCTCTTGCTGCGGCGTTCATAAACTTCTTGGATTGACTTTTCATTGGCATCGACTTCAGATGCTCGTTATGGGAAAACCTAAGCCAAGGACTTCCCACGGAAACAGTATTTCAAATTGCAAATAATAGAAGATACATAGAACCATGTCGGTTTGTCTTGTAATCAATATAGCTATATGCCGTACCTGAGAGACTTGTCATACTAAAATGGCATGTTTTACATATGCAAATTATTTTTATCCACTAAATGACCAATAAAGCAAGTCTCACCTCAGCAAGTGGTGCCGCTGTCTATAACAAGGAGGCCTGCGATTTAAACACAAAACAAATAAAGGAGAAAGATCATCATAAGGATGTGTACTTGCAGCTTTACTCTTTTGCTTTCAAACACAACTATTACGTAGAGACATATATTTTGATCCATGGACGGTGAAAATTGTCCATATATCGAAGACATTGCTGAATGTGTGAAAATTGAAACACATTTCAAGAGAAAATCGATCGTTGTGTTTCTTCTAACGACATTATGGGGCAAAGGAGTGCCGCATCACTGCTTTTGTTTATCAAAAATAACACATTTCTGATTTTCTATGAACTTACTTAATGAACTGGAGAATTTCAAGCTGTTGAAAGTGTGAACAAAAATTAAACTCACATACGCAGTCACACACACACACATATGATACACGTAAAGAAGAAACAGTTGGCATTCACCAATGCAAACTTGAACGTCTGCAGAGAAATTTTGTGAATTGGAAGAATTAATCAGTTGGAAAAGTGCAAACGTAATGAAGCAACGTTTAGAAATGAGAATTCCTTTCAGGCAGCACGCCATCTTTTCGAAGCATTCCGTACGAAATTATTTCATTAAACTCTTATTTATGTACATATGCTTCAATAAGGCGAAGGTCGCTTGGGAAACCAAAGAAGAAACTCCCTGACAGAGGTGGGGCAGAAGAGAACGTCTTAAATTTCAGATGAAACCTAGATAATTTAGATTTTACGTTTTTGAAAAAGTAATTTGTATTTCAGGCAATGCTAAAATTGACCTAATAATATATTATTATAGTTTAAAACAAAAAAAATCCATAATTTTGGTTGCAATGAAATAATAATACACTTCACAAATACAAAATATTGCTTTTATGGCAGCTTTGTGTTATAGTGACTCGAGCGGTACAATTTCTACCGAGATTGTACCGTTGTCCTTGATAATAATACATCCCAAGTTTCGTGAATGCATCTCTTCAAGTGAAAAAGCTTTCCATAAAAGCACTTTTACCGATCATTCAGTTTGTATCGTAGCTATATGATATACATAAAGGTTCCATTTGGGTATTACGAACATTGTGGCAAACTTAATATGCCCTATTCAGGGCACCAGCCGTTTCGCAAGGTGGCGCCAATTGGAAATTCCAAGCGAAGCCAAGTCCTTCTCCACCTGGTTTTCCAACCGAGTGGAGGTTTTCCTCTTCCTCTACTTCATCCGGCGGGTACTACATCGAATATTTTCAGAGTTGGAGTGTTTTGGTCCAATCGGACGACATAATCTAACAAGCGTAAACGATGTCTCTAAATTAAGTGAACTATGTCAATGTCGTCGTATATCTCATACAGCTCATCGTTCCATTGAATGCGATATTCGCCGTTGCCAATGGGCAAAGATCACAAATCTTCCGCAGCACTTTTCTCTCGAAAACTCGTAACGTCGACTCATCAGACGTTGTCATCGTCCAGGCCTCTGCACCATATAGCAGGACGGGGATGATGAGTGACTTGTAGAGTTTGGCTTTCGTTTGCCGAGAGAGGACTTTACTTCTCAATTGCCTACTCAGTCCGAAGTAGCACATGTTGGCAAGAGCAATCCTGCGTTGGATTTCCAGGCTGACATTGTTCGTGGTGTTAATGCTGGTTCCAAGATATACTATGTTATCTACAACTTCAGAGTTATTACTGTCAACAGTGACGTGAAAGCCAAGTCGCGAGTGCGACGACTGTTTGTTTGATAACAGAAGATATTTCGTCTTGCCCTCGTTCACCACTAGACCCATTTGCTTTACTTTCTTATCCAGTCTGGAGAAAGCAGAACTAACGGCGCGGTTATTGAGCTAATGATATCGATGTCATCCTATACACTTTTGTAGAAGATTGTACTTTTTCTATTCAGCTCTGCAGCTCGAACTATTTTCTCTAGGAGTAGATTGAAGAAATCGCATGAAAGGGAGTCGCCTCGTTTGGTATCGAATGGCTCGGAGGGGTCCTTCCCGATCCTGATCAAGCTTTTGGTGTTGCTCATCGTCAGTTTACACTGCCAAATTAGTTATGGGGCGACCAAATGTTGACATGGCGGCATAAAGGCAGCTCCTTTTCATGCTGTCAAAAGCAGCTTTGAAATCGACGAAGAGGTGGTGTGTGTCGATTCTCCTTTCACGCGTCTTTTCCAAAATTTAGCGCATGGTGAATATCTGATCGGTTGTTGATTTTCCAGGTCTAAAGCCACACTGATAAGTTCCAATCAGTTTGTTGACAGTGGACTTTAATCTTTCACGTAGTACGCTCGATAGGAAATTATATGCGATGTTGAGGAGGCTTATCCCATGGTAGTTGGCGAGGTTTGTGGAGTTCCTCTTTTTGTTGTTTAGGCAAAGCACACTTAATTTCCAATCATCAGGCATGATTTCATCCGACCATATTCAACAAAGAAGTTGATGCCTTGAATCGGAAAAATTCTGGTGAATTTATATCTAGGCTATCAATCTCACTTTCAGTTCCACAGAAAATGCACCACTAGTTCTTTAAATCAAAATATTTTCCACAGTGAAGCTAACAGTCCCAAGGGCCTTCGATTTTTTAGTATTAAAGTAAAAAGAGCTGACAGTCGATAACATTTCAGCGTTGAAGAATTATGTTTTTGTCGTTGGCATTGATTTGGCATTGAATAGAGTCTGCAATTGAAATGTCCGCATTCTCACACACGCACTTAGGTGGAGACTTAAGCGTTCGCGTTCATGTTCGGCAGTCACGCATCGACTTTAAGCGCTGCGCATATGATTATTTTATTTTTCTCCTGGGCAGTCCAGCGTGAAAGATGAGTTTTCCAATTTAACTGAGTGCATTTCATGATGCCAGCGCCTTTTAATTCAACACCATTGGCGTCCCGCCCCGCCTCATACATTAGATAAATGAGCATGCGAGGCAAATGGGTCTATACGCGTACGTGTAAATCGCTGGAGCGCGCAGGTGAGATGAAGGCGCAGAGGAAAGCTGCGTTCGCTCGCATTTCAATCTTCAATGGGGCAGCAATATGCGAAGTCCTCGCGAGGACGACTCACTCCTGCAATTATTTGGAAAAATGCAGACACACACATACTGCATGCACTCAGTTGACTAAGCGATACAATCTACTTCGCTTTCGTCGGCTGAACTGCCTTAAGGTTGCTGTTGTCAGCGGCCTGGCCTTATCTCAGTTGGAGGAGGAGTGTTCGACAAGTCTTCCTCTCTCCCATTCCAAGTGTATTCGCCTCGACTTGAATGTACATATATTTGCGTGCTTGTGAGTGTGAGGCACCACTTTTCATATAACGGCATGAAGCTGCTAAATTTTTAATGTCGGAAATTTTCAATTGATAGGCATTTTTGACTGCTGCTTGAGCTCGGGCTTAACTACCGACACGCCTCGTTCACTCCGTGCGCAATTTCAACATTCGCAATAAGGGCATAACTGTATTAGCATACACACGCATACACATGCAAGAGTACACTCGTTTATGGCGGCGTAAATAAATTGAGAAGCGCTGAATGGAATTGAATTTTGAAGATTTTATTTCATTTGTTACCTTTCATTTGTAGGGAACTTTTGATAGCTTTTTAAGTGTATTGCGATAAGTCGAGTCAGTAACCGTCGTTACCTTCAGTTCCTCAATATTAAATTCCGCAAGTACTTGCACTTTTTATTCTTATTTCGCTCGCCATTCGGAGACTCTTTTAAGTCGAAGTGGCTGCTTTTTATCACGCGTTTACCTGTGGTTACCCAAACTGACATTTAGCCTTTTACGAGTTGACGTGATCTTATAAAAATTCCGGACTCCTCCAAATAATACGAAAGAATAAATAACAAGGAAAACAATATTGTCTATACGCAGAAGAGAATTCGCATTGGGGAGGCTGCCGAACGAACGCTGAGTAAATAGGAGCTTGTGGGAAGCGTTTCGCAAATTTAAAACGAAGCTTCGATTTTGCTTGATTTTTATAAGACTTGTTAAGCCTCTTTGTGTATTGGTCTCTAATTCACCAAGAAACCTCATAAATTAAGGGAGAAACAAAATTATATTTTTTGTTCTCGAAATGTGAATAAGAAGCTTTGTTTAATATGAAGCGAGATGTGATCTGAAAAAAGAATGGAATCTTAAAAATATTTAACTTAAAGTTCGGGTCGGAGGATGGAGTCATGTGTAGAAGTTCATACAAGTGAGGAAAGTTCTCTGAAAGAACAGCGGCTACGCTGGCTAGGTTATGTTATCCGAAACTATCGTGGAGGCTCCCAAACTTAGATTCGAATACAAAAAAACAAAACATTAACGGGGATAAACGAACATCTTCTAATAAGTTTTGAGGGTGTCACCTTTTAGAAAAATGAAAAACATGTACTCCTCGACACTGCTGCCTCCCCAACCGTTTACTGTCGGCTGAGCTTAGAATGACGCCCGTTTCCAATTATTCGAAAATGAAAATGTTATTTGCAGAGCTTAACCTTTGAAGCGAACTCGGAAATGAAAAATACGGTTGCGAAAAACCACGCACGTTCACGAACGGGACAAAGAGCCGCACACATACATATGCAAATGTGACATCCAAGTGAAATAGTCGCCCACTCGTGCGCGCCCACGCACATTGCGGGTATGAGAGTCGTTACAGGCGTGGGGACTTACCATGCTGGGAAAACATTGATTGGCAAAATCAAACTCTAGTGAACAGTCAGTTTCGGCTGAACGGCAGAGCCTGGCATGTGAAGGGCTTCCCTGCAGGGCACGACTGAACCGACGGGGCGTGCCGCCGAGCAAACGGCAAATAATGGCGACGCGTATGCGAGGGGCTCCAGTGAGCAAATTGCGTGTACGGGACCTGAAAGTTAAATGCGCCGAGGATTTTAATTAATAATCAGACTCTTGGGATGCAGCACAGCGTGAAGTTAATTAAAGCATGAACAACAACGGCGCAAGTACCGCAACAACACACATCGCAACATATCGCAGTAGCGACAAGGTGAAGAGTCGCGAAGTGACGGTAGTGGCGAAAATAGCAACGAAAACTACAACTAAATAACACTTACAATACTAATAGTAACTGGCTGTGCCAACTCTGATAACTATCACAACGCGATGTGCTCGTATCTGCTGAAGTCTCGCCCGCTTATGCACAAACAAACGCGCTCAGGCACATGTGTGTGTGATGTGTGTGTGCAAAACGGCTTCGAAGACATTCGATATTAAAATGCATGCAGCAAGCAGCAAGCAGGTAAACTTTTAAAGCAGTAATCACTAATTAATATGTACAAATGCATGTAAAGACGCCAATTTGGCAAGGTTCTGAATTTCAAATAGATTTCCGCCCATTTTGCGCCATAAACACCTGTTGTGAAAAGTCCGTTGTGTTTTACATGTATTCGACAAAAATTATCGATAATAGTAAACGGGTTTTTGGGTGAGTCGCTTTTGATATTTAATTTACTATTCGAATACACCGGTCACCAAAAATAATATTTTAGACAAGAGGAAATTTTATTTAAAAAACACTCTTATTTTTGGTGCAGGAGATATAAAATTTGACAGCAGTTTCACCCAAAAATCGCGTCAACCGGTGTTACTTTTGCGTGCAACAAATTGATACTTCCAAAATATCCGCATCCAAAAATACTTGATACTCTTCTCTAAAACAGTCATGTATAATTCCTTTGCATAACAGTGGACTTAGGTCATGCATTGAAAACTATAGGCGAATAACAAAGTTGTCAGCATTACCTAAACTTTTTGAAGCAATTTTAAGAGACGAAAGAACCTTTGGATTTCCCCACTAATTTCTTGTTCTCAGCAAGGTTTTTGTAAAGAGAAATCTACAGTAACTAATTTCCTTGAATTTAGAGAGAATATGTTTACTGATTTTATGTACACGGATTTTGGATAAATTAAATTTTTATCAAAAAAGAGGATGTTCTTGGTTTTCAACCAATTTTTCTAAATGGATCGCATTAATTTGTTAGTAAAATAAAACGACAAGTTATATTCAGCGATACTTTTCCTCATTCAATAATTGTCTCTTCCGGTTATCCTCAACGTAGACATCTTGGTCGAATTTTTCTCCTACAAATTTCATTGGTGGCTTTGTGGTATTCTTCCCTTTTTTATACTAAAATTTCAAAATATAGCGCATTTCCTTATTATTTTCCCTCATTTTTTTACAACTGTAACTTCTTTTCAATTTCTCCGCATTTAATTTTTTTTAGTTAAATAAAGCTTAAAATCTTATCTTTCCAACAACATATGGTATGGCACAATGTACAGGAATACGAAAAGACTTTTTCGACTACACAACAATATTTAGTTTAGTTTAGGTTGCATTGCTCAGGACCATCACGCTACCAATACGGTGTTTTATAAACAGAGCTCCAAGAAGCACCAATTATTAGATAACTTCCAATTTTTCTATAAATCTCAAAAACACGCTCTTAATTTTGATTCAGCCAAACACCAGCTGACTCGCTTTGCAGAGGATTGGCTACAAGTCTGCTATGACAGCGTGCAATTACAGATTTATTTACAAATATGATCTAATTTTCGGTCATTAACACTTCGTTCTTGTGAAAATTTCTTCACTTTCTTTTTGGTAGCATTTTGGTTGCAACAAAACCGGAGCTTTGCATTCCTTTTAATCGAATTTCAGTTTTCAACTTTTTGTTTTTTTTTGTGTGTTTGTCTCTAGTTCTCTCTTTTGTGGGTGAAACTTTTTTAATAAATCAACAAAAACTTCCGCCAACCCATGCATATGGAAGAAGCAGAAAGTGTGGCGCACGCATTTAATAATTTGTAGCATGTGCGCCTCAGTGCTCGCAATCCAAACAAAGAGACCTGCCCGCTAGTGAGTTTGCCGGTACCAGAAGTAGAAAAAACTGACTAACGAAGTTGGATTGCTTGCTTGGAGCGTCGAGCGGCCAGTCAGTCGTGCTCACTTGTGACTTGTTGCCCGACGACCTCCTTGCACCAATATTCTGCACTTAAATCTCTCAGAGCGTACAAAGCTCAGAAATTTGTTCGGCTAATCTGTTATCATTGCTCATAAGTTGCTGCTGGAGGCGTTAATGCTCTCGTACCAAAAATGGAACACTTACTTGACTGACCCCTTCGGACGAACTTTCCACTCGCATTACCTAATGGGATTGAAGTTTGCTGATAGTACCACAGTTGTTGTTGTGCATGTTCTTATGCTGCATCACACTTTGCTAATTCGAAGTTTTTGTCATACAGCTGACTCCCTATGCATATATTTACGTGCAACATTGCTCTCTGTTACTGTCGTCCTCTTGCCACAACTCTGCAACAAACAGTGGCAGACACAATAAGTTATCCAAAATGGAGCACACATATAGCTGTATATCTTCGCACACGAGAGTGCATAAATTTCTATTAGACATTCAAGTGAATGAAAATTGTCTGTGCTGATGCATGTTGTAGCGTCTGTCGGGTCTAACTACAATATACCCCCATTAGTTGTAAACTTACTTTATTAACGCTTGTCAGTTTTGGCTTGTGTGCCAAAGTGGGTATTTGTTGTTCAGTTGCATTTTTGTATTCAGTATCGGCGAAACTTTGAATTTGTGCAGCTCAATTACCCTCTAGTACAGCTAACTAGTTACTAACCAGTTGGTAACTAGTCGCAGATTAGACCCGAAGTATTATGTGACTCTCCGATAGAATTCGAATCTACCACTGTTCACATTGTTCAGGGTAGATAACAAGGACTTTCGAGTCCAGAGTGACTTCTCAAATGCTTCCTATCATAACTACATCTCCGTTAAATTTTAAACTTCAACTACTCCCACTACACTTTCCGCACTTTTCACAGTCATTTACTCCTGCAACATATGCTGAACGCCTACTTGTATATATCTACATACGTCCACATATGGGAGAGTGCATCTCCGACCCGCATCGAAACCGAGCGAACTAAGCGTCCAAGTGCAAAGCCATTCCGAGAGTTGATTGCTACAGTCGCTCAACTACGAACGTTTTATAAATCGCAATCACGAAAAGTTTGGCTTTTAATTGTTCAAAGCAAAAGTCACCTTTGTACGAATTTGTTGCCGAGAAGTTTAATGCTTCAACAATTTACATACATAAAGTTGGACCAATGAAACGAAATTTGAAACGGTGAAATTCGGTTGACTACCGAGGATAGTAGGCGAATATTATCTACAAACTACCATCTACAAACAAATACTTTATTGCCATGCGATGAGCAACATGACACACACTCGCGTTGCATTCTTCCTTGAATTGTGATTGGGAGACTTTATGGATATCTATGGTCAGTTTAAGGCAGGTCCGTGCTTGGCTAAGGGCATAAGTCGGTAATTTTCACGACACATTCTTCATTCAATCTTTCTTCTTCACATTCTAGAAATCATTTTACTATAATTTTCGTAAGCTCAGAGGGAAGAGACAAATCCCTTGAGGCCTTTTTGGTTGCTGCCAAAGCTGGAGATCGAGTGAACAATGTTTGAAAGTCGAATAGACAAAACAATAAGCCGATATCTAGATGCCCACTAATTTTAAATGGCAAAGACCATTGGTGCAGGACCAATGCAGAGAAAGCCGAAGTGTTTGCCACACACCTCCAAAACAAGTTTACTCTTAACGAGTTTAGCTATGGACCAAGCAATGCGGCAGTCAGCAATTTTTGGGAGGTGCAAGAGGAGATTAAAGCATTGGTAAACGAAAAGTCACCAGGTTATAAAAGAATTAAGGTGTTTGTTCAGCTTTTATTGTTTTCCATCGCAATGGAAATGTGCTGAGGTTATTTAAATTCTTAAGCCCGGGTAATCTGAACATCTGGTTAGTTCTTATCGACCAATTATTCTACTGGAATTTATCTCGAAAGTATTCGAAAAAATATTTTTACGTAGGCCTTTGCCGGTGTAGGAAGACAAACAACTTCTTCCCAATGATCCAATCACTGCTCTGCTGTGTTCCTTGATGTCCGCCAAGCATTAGACAAAGTCTAGCATCTAGGCTTCAAATTGAAGGAAAAAATACATATAGTATTTGCTGCTAAAGTCTTACTTGCACAATCGGACGTTCTACGTTAGATGTCGTGATGCTGAGTCGGATTTGAGATCTCCCCCAAGGCAGTATACTTGCCCCTCTTCTCTACATTCTTTATACAGCAGACCTTCCAGTGGTCAACTCTGACTCCACAATGACGACAATCTATGCTGATGATACTGCACTGCCAGTATCAAGTGGCAACCCTAATACCAGAAAACTGCAGATACAACTGCATCTCTAAAATCGTGGCTCACCAAATGGAATCTGTTCTGTTTAATTCTAAATATATTGAAATTCGGAAAAAAATAAAAAAAAGTTTCGTGAACTCCAACTGGATAGTTTTTAAATCATGGCTATAAATATTTTTGTGGTGCAAACTTGTCTGAGTAGACATTCTCGGAAGAAAGCCCAAGGAACTCAAATGTCTATAAAACCATCATTTATGTATATCTGAAGTTCGTTGTTATTGTTTTCGTGCAACAATTTCAAATGGAAATTTTCAAGTAGGTTTCTAAGGCTGCAGTCAATAAACCACAAGCTCGTTGCAGCAATTTGTGTGTAAATCTATGAAGCAGTTTCGGGGTAAGGGAAAGAAATTGGCATTTTAATAAATTTGACGAGAAATACAGCTACTGCATGCATGCTGAGGCTCTACAGGACTGGATATTTAGAGGCCGTGTAGGCGGATGGTAAAACGCAGTCAATTTGCTGGTGGATATAGACAATTTTGTTGCATACAAATTAGGAAGGTGCAAGCTTCGCCTCCTAATGAAGTTGTTTAAAAGCAAAGAAAATAAAAACAATGAAAATTAGAACAACAACAATAGAAAATTAGAAGAAAAACAAGTCTGCTCTCTCAGGCTAAGCTTAAAATTTTCATTAGAAAACAATGCGAACCGTTACAAAAGAGGTGAATTTACTAAAACAACAACAACTTGGCCGACCTAAGTTATGCGATTTAGCTCCAAGCGTTAAAAACTGCAACAACAAATATATTGACAGCTCAGGAAATGCAAACACTCATGCAAACCCAGCTTGTGTTTACACATGTGTTAGTAGTTGTAGTTGTAGTTAGTGTGAATATATTAAAATTCAAAAATGCATAAGCAGCGAAGAAGCGGCAGCTAAATATAGAAGCCTCATGCATATTAAATTTGCTGGCGTCCAGGCATTTGGAAACTTCTAACCTGAATTTCATTAAAATTCCGCCATTTTTGCTAAAACGCATCCACACACACACACACAGACACACAGATATGCATTGTTGGGGACAGTTGGATGGAAAGTGAACGCCGTGATTCTAGAAATTGCTCCACTAATGCCTTCACATGCTTTCGCCGGCGGCAATTTTCGCGTTTCATGAATGTGTCGCAGGCGTCAAGTGAGCGGCATGTGCACTTAAGTATGCACGCGCTCACCTACAAACTCACACATGCTTGTGGGCGCGTGCACATAACGGCTTCATAGACGCTGCGCCGGCGATTATTGAAATTTTTGACAGCGCAACTGTTGCACGAAGACTCAACTGGCGCAGCCTGACTGACTGCTTCCTCAACAGCCGGATGCAGTTGGCGCACTCAGCTCTCCTCCACCCCCCTATATGGTATGTGTGTGTGCATGTTTAGTACATTTTCACATGCACCCGAGTATGTTATTCATGTTGCATTATAAACTACAACAACAAAGTATGACTGGAGCGCATTGCGAAAATTTGCACTACTTAATTTCCGCTGCATGCAAGGCTGTGCAAATAGGAAAAAAAGTTGTGAAATGTGCTCTGCTCGCCCTTAAAATGACTTTTGCGCTGACACGTGCCGAAAAAAGTACAGCCTTTATTTACATTTGCTTTAAATCTTATTTTAAGAGTCTTAGTTTGGCTGTCTTGGACTAGCTGGTAGCGGCTTAGATTTTCTTTCGCTCTTGTATTTACTTATTAGACAAGTAATGTTACCCTTAAATCCACAAGGGAAACTGTAATCTATCAAAATGTTCGCTTTGACTAGAAGTACTGAGTATATATTGTCTGGAAGCACTCTTTTTCAAATAACCATATGAAATGATAGCTTTTCATACATGTATGTACTTACTGTATCTTGAACTCTATAGAAGAGCATATCCTTGCTACAAGTATTTCACTCCACTATCACATTATAACGAATATCATACCCGAAAGTGTTCCGGTAAGTTTGTCTGTTCACCTCCCCTTTGGCCATCTGCCACCTTTTAGTAAGCGACCAAAGACAAGGGAAGCGCGCTTTCAACGCTGCAAAAGGAGAGCCAGGCAAAGGGGGCAATCTCATGCCATAATTGCTACAAAGGAGCAAGTAAATGTCTCGCAGCCAATTGTCACTTGTTGGCCACGGACCATCAACTTAATGACATTCATTTAATTACAATGACAATCGTGTCCGAGGTCAAAGCAACAAGACCAGATTCTGTAGTGTAGCAGGCAGTGAGCAAAAACAACAACAAACGCTACGCCAACTACTTAGCAGCGCAATAATATTGTTAAGAACCAGGACGGTAGCTCAGTATTGTATAAGAGGGGTTCTGCGGTTGCTAAAACTAAGAGAAAATGATTGAAAGTGTGTCTTGCATTATAGTGTTTCGCTTGAGTTTAGTGAAAAGCAGACTAATGTGTTTTGAGATCACAGAAAATGCAAAGAATCAGTAGCCTTATGAACTAAGGAATTGCATCATCTCCAAGATGGCCCTTTAAATAGGTACCAGCAACCCTAAAATGAGGTAAAATGCAAGAACTCTTCAAGAAATTGCGACCACTACACAAGAATTTCAAAAAGCAACTATAATATGGCAGCGTGGTCGAGGCAACCTCTACCTCTGGATGGAAAATCATAACTCAAAAGCATATTACAACCAATCCCTCGGTTGACTTCATACTCGTCGGCCTTTTTATGAGTCGCGAATGTAACGGCCGAGTTACGAATGCTTACAAAGCACTCAACCAGAGTGCAGCAATAACGGTGAATATCGAAGTCAACCAGCATTACCCAATGAAAGCGCGAAGTTAGCAATTCAACACACTTCCCTGCTGTACACTGCAGGGCTGTGACCGAAATTCCAACGAAGTTGCAGTGCTGATGTTGCTGTTGTTGTCTTGTTGTTGCTACACAAATTATGTTGTTCTAATTGTGATCTGTGATTTATGTACGCGCATCGGATCTGTTGAATGGAAAGGGAGAAGAGGAAGAAACAGCGGAGTAGCCCGAGCAGTAGACGCCTCGGAGTCCGCTAAGTCGATGTGCCACTTAAGCTACTCTATAAATCCACTTATCTCTTGCCGCACGGAGCGGAATGCGCGGGGTTATCGGTAGTTGCACTGGTCATTAGCGCCACGACGGCGTGTCCTGCATGATGTTGTAGTTTTCGGTGGCATTATCATAAAGTGAAACGAGGCACAAACGGACTCACTCACGCGCGGCCACTTACCGTCTCTCATTCCCTCCCCACACCGTGTAAGCGCTGCTGTAGTTTTGACAGCAGCATATAACGGCATGCGAGGGCTCAACCAAGTCAGTGAGAATATTATTGATGCAGCAGAGGACCGTATTAGCATACAATTCCCCGATGTTTGTTGTCACGTCAAGCCACGTCAGCTGCTGCTGCTTTTCTGCTGTTGTTATTGTTTTTCCGAGAGTGTTTTGGCAGCGGACAAGACACCAAATGTACTGGCTCTCATCCACGTCAGCGCCAACGCCATCGCCGAGTCATTCAAATTGTAATTGTTCGCACTGTGTTTGCTGTATTTACAGTTGTTGTTGGTTTCGTGACTGCCAAGTGTCTCCGAGTGAGCCGAAGTGCACAACTTCTGGCGCTGCGTAGCTTGATGTACAAATAATAGCGCTGCAACCGGAACTTGGAACTTTGTGCACCAGTGAGAATTACAATAAGTACAACAACGACAACATGGCACCAGCTGTGGAGAATGGCAGAAAGATACAGTGCAACAATGCGATGCTAAGCATTCGGCAGGCACATCAGCATGCACCATTAGTATGCAAGTCATATACATAATGCACGCCGGTTGGGGCATCCCGGGTTTAGGGGGCGTTAACTATCTACAGCAGCTAGCCATGCTGGAAGCGGCTGCGTGTTATGTAGAGGAGCACTAAATATGTCTTTCTCAAAAGAGGTTAGAATACATTGTTGGAATGTTTATTAGAAGACTTTATTAGAAATCCAATCAAGGCCTGAATTGTGTTTCTATCAATGGTCTAAACTTTCTGAAATAGTCTATTTTCATAACAGATCTCGGGCTGTGGTTCTGAAAGACAGACTTGAATGTTCACAGTAGCGCTCTTTTCTTGGTGAAATGCTTTAAATCTTCTGTTCTGCTTCTTAAGGCGAACTTTGTAAAAAAAAACAAAACAAAAGAAGCCTTGTGCTTTTTTCCCATTTTCCTGATGCAAACTAGTATGTGTATGTGAGCTTTAACTGCCAAAGAAAAATAATGAGAACCATTTTAGTTAAAATTATAATTTTTCTGGTTAAAGTTTAGTTAACTTTTCCATATACAACAACAATAAAAGTATATAAAAAATATTCGACACTGACAAAGCTACCGAAGGAAACTCGCAAATGGATGTTGAAACTAGGAAGTAGGCAATCCGGCTGTTAATCACGGCAGCAGCTGTTCTCTCTCTGGCGGGCGCGGGGAGGGCGGTTTGCATTTGCGTACACGCAAATTAAAACTTTTCTGCACATAATTAACAGGTGTCTTAAGATACCGGGCTAATTCTTTTGACAAGCTCTTCTAAAGTTGAGGGACAGCTATGCGTCAACTTTGGAGGAGTTAAAGGAGAGGTAAAAGAGGTGGAATATGACAAGGAAAAGCACGTTTACTGAACATTTATAACATACTAATTAAGTATTGCGTATTAATTTTTTGTTGCGCATGTCGAAAGAAAGTTTGAATTTAAGAAAGAACCGCAAGCTTAAATATTTAAGAGTTTCATAGAAATTCGCGTTGCAAAGAAACACAAATGAGTTTAGCAGAGCGATTGTGACTATATAGTGTGTCCGTTTACTACTTTTGCTGACGGCTTGCTATGAACCCTTCAAAGCCAAGGATTTTCTCGTCAAAAAGGAAAAATTTCATCAAAATGGCTGATAGGTGACGACCGGTACAAGAAATAAACACATATTCACACATATTTGCGGGACAAACAGTTTAACTAGCAGAACATAGAACTGCATTCTTTCCCAGGCCGAATTCGTTCACGCACTTTGCGCTTCAGCACTTCTAACTCTTGCGAAATATGCTCCATGAATCCGTTTAAATTTATTGAGTGACTTTCGTTTCGAGTCGAAACAGCTTCTGTTCAGCCAAAGTCCTCGCATATGGTTACGCTATATATCAATTCCAAATTACAAAAAATGTCTGAGCAAAGAAATACAAGAAATACTTTTTATAGCTCGTGAATGGAGTAAAAGTCTCTCTACAGAGAGCTCTTGCGGACAGCTTCAAGTCGTAGCTTGGATGCTGCTGCCAAACCTCTGCCGCTGACGTCGGTGAAAAAGTGGCAATAATAATAAATTCAACTAATTGCATTTTTATAGCAAAACTTCGCGTCGTAAATAAATGGGTTGACGAGTTGACGAGTTGACGACAGTGCGAATGAACCGCCACAACGCAAACATGCCAAACATGCATGAAGTAAGCAACAACAACAACACTAGCATTTCATGCCTCATGTATGCCTCCGTGCCGCATTGGCGCTTTGCTAGCACTGGCAACTGCACATCTTAATTTACGCGCTACGCCCTCATTAACAGTGAAAGTTTATTTAAATTAATGCAGTGTGAACACGCCTTCAAGTATGCAATAAAATATGCCGAGCAACTCAGACAGCTTCAGTGGGATGTTTTCTCGAAAGTGTAAGTGCGCGCCTTCAGTTTCATAAAATCCACAGACTTCACACCTGCTTTTCGCCAGCACACGGCGCTCGCATTCTTCTTATTTATGCACTTCAACTAAGAGTTGAAGAGTTGAGTTCTGCACCCGCACACACATTTTGAGAGGCAAAGTTTATTTTATGTTCTCATTGAAATGGCGCAGCTTAAGTTGAGCAATCAAAGTCATTAATTTTGATTGAAGGGCCATAATTAAAAATGAAAAATCACACGAGCTATGAAATTTACTTCGGAACGGACGCGGCTGCTTCGGGGAATACAGTTTGCCGGAGAAGCGAGTCGCTCAACTCTCTGACATACTAAGGCTTAAGGAATTCACACATACTATATCCATGTCGATATGAACGCCTAGATGTTCCTTTAGGAGCTAATAAGGCACCACCTCTGTTAGGGCACTAAAGCGCATTTGACTCTGCTCCGCTTAGTAACTCTATTAAAGTTTATTTATTCATATTATTATGACTAGCTGCTAATTAGTGTATAGTATACTTATCGTCACTTTATAAAAGAAATGAAAAATGTGGTGTGTTCGTCAGATATGAATAATAACTGAGTCTAAAGAAGTACCAGTTAAAACTTGCCTCTTCCATAGTACTACATTATAAAATGCGAACGAAATTATGTTGTTCAAAAAGTAGCGACAGAGTTTAATGCTGTCTTGAAATTAAACAATTTTAAAGAAATAAAATTATTATCAAATTTTCTCTAGAACTTTCCAACTACGACAGAGCTCCGTCTTGAACAGTGGCGGCTTCAGAAGTGGCAAATTTCAACCCGAGGGCTAAATGGCCTATTAGGAGCAGATATATAATCCGGAATCAATCCATTTTTGAATACGAGTATAATAAATGATTCTATGATACCACTGAAGTTACAAAGTGTAGCAGCGTATGCAGATTAAATTGTTAATAAATCCATCCAATCAGATCCATAAATGGAAGTGCTTAATTTGAAGCGAAGTACCTTGATAGAGTACTTGAAAGAGATGCTACATTCAACTCCATCTGTGATATGTTCGACTGATACATTCTCCGCGATTCTTCAACATGTTATAGAAAAATTAGTAACTGGAAACAGCGGGAAGAGCAGCGATACTCAGCACAGCCGTGAGCAAATTTCAATTTAATTGGGATTTTTTGCCTATGTGACATTCTATCTCTAACTCATTCACTCAGCGTGATTATTCGGAAAGGCTCGTTCCATCTGGCGAAGGTATCAAATATGATAGACGCTGCTTGTAACGCTCCGAAATCGAGCACAAAAAGCTGAGTAATATTTTCGATTAATTTATTCAGAGACGAAAAAAGGGAGACAGAATTGAAAGTTGACGAAAAACCAAGAATTGGTGGCCGAAAAATAAAACGCGAAAGTTTCTGCGTGAGAACTTGCGAAGAATACTAAAGGGTCTCAGTATACATTCCTCTGTTGAATACAACCTGCGATGGTTTGAAGACGTGCTTTCTTAGAGAAGTATTGGATAGATGTCAACCAAGTTTGCTGCTTTCAGAAAACGTATGTGCTTTGAAAACTTAATAAACTGAAACACTTATTGACTGCTTGATTCAAAGTCATTTTAAATAATGACAAAGTTGTGCAATGTTTGAAGCTCAAAGGTGAACTTGATCACTGGCCATTGAAGGTAGAAGCAAAAGTCCAAATACAACAAGTTACCGACTGCTGCATTTTAGAACTGCGAGGTAGAACTTTTATTCTGTACACTTCTTGTGACGAATGCTAGCTCTGAACGCTCTTTAGCGACATTTCGCAGCAAGAATCAGACACGAACATTCTTCAAGATAGATCGATCGGCCTGGCGTTGTTGCACACGCGTCATGACATTGAAGTCACTATAGAAGAAGTTCTCGAAAGATTCTCAAAACTTGGCCCACATCGTTTTGTTTTGCGAAATTTTTTTATTCAATACAGTAGCATACATTGCAATAAAGTATGACACCCGCCCGTCTACGATTTATAGTGTTTCTTCAATTTAGGAGGATTTGATATTAGAAGGTCGATTTGAAAATTTTCCACCATGATATTAAACTGTATAAAGATTACTATATTTAATAAATGTTTCAAGTAAATGTTTATTTCTCCCCCAAAAACTATTTCTGGATCCGCCCCTGCTTGAATAATACCTCTTATTTAAAAAAAAGTTCAAATTTGCGCAATTTTCAAACAATCTGGCCTTATAAATGTTGTCATTATGATTTTTAACTACATTTAAAATGTTTTGACATGGGAGCTTTATTTGTGTTCTTTACAGTAACTCATAATATTCAATTCGGCCAAAAAATTGATTTAAACGCGAACATTTTCGCGCGATTATTTTTCTTCAACTTTCGACGAGGAATAACTCAAGAACAGTGTATTCATGATTTTTATTAAATTTTAGTGATGATGCTTCATCAAATACCGGTTTTTATTGCTGATATTTTGAAATCAATCAAATTCCCAGATTGCTCCAAGACGAATTTAGTAAAGACCGTCCTAAATCAGTTGTTATTCCGGAAACCATTGATGCTGAACACAAACAGATATTGCACGATCTTCATGTGACCAATCGTGAAATTGAGATAACCAGCATTAGATGGACCAACACACATTCAATATTGCATTAACACATTTTGTCAATTTCTCAAGAAAAGGGTCGTGTCAAATGGTCGATAGAAATGTAAAAAAAATGCCATAGCAGTACTTTGAAGCACGTCTATATGTCATAGATGACAAGTAATGAATTGTAGTCTTACACGTATGATCTCGAAAGTAAATAGCAGGCGACTACAGGTTTATTTCTAAATCCGAATCCAACATCGCACAAGAAGCACTTTGAAACAAATGGTTGCCTGTTTTTGTCAAAAAACTGGACTTGCCCTGACCGTACCACTGAAACAACGCAGAACAGTAATTTTTGAGTGGTTCACAAGCAATTGTTTGCCAGTTATCTCCTCCTCCACTGGATAGTCTCGCCCTGTCACCGAATGACTTATTTTTATTACCGCAGGTAAAAAATAAACAAAAATTTAACGTTTTTCGCCATCTGAAGGGGCGGTGGTTACTTATGGAATGCAAGTTTTGAAGATACTTCAATCGGAGTGGCAAAATCGCTTCGAGAATTGGTTCAAACGCGTGCAAAAGTATTGAGATCTTAATGAAACAAATTTTTAAAAACAATACATCGTAATGAGCATTACGGTGCACGATTTGGATGAGATCCTAATGCTTCCAGTTCCCTATCATTCCAGTTAAACTTCTTGCTTCGTGTTTGGTTCGCTACCATTCCTTTACCCAAAAGCCGAGTGCTTTTTTTTAGTCTCTTCGTTCTTGCTGATTAAGAAAAGAAACTGCTTAGAGAGTTTTAACATTTACAGTATAAGAACAATATAAATTTCTTGCACGGCCACTTTTACTTTTATGTAATGAACTTAAGAACTCTACTGTACAATTGAAGCTTTGTCGTTGTGCAGCCAGCTTACTGGTCATTTCGCTTTGGAGGCACTTTCGGTGTGCATTTTCGCTTTTGTCGCGAGTTGTTTTCGCAGCTTATAGCTCCCTTGCCGCGCGATTTGGATTTTAGTGTAATGTATTTGCTGATTGTTGTAGGCGGAGCTTTTGTCTTAAAGCGGCTACTTAGCTACTTTGTTTGCCGCGGTATTACTTTGCCGCGCTTACTTCGGCATTTTGTCAGCGTTGCTTTCTTTTGCCGGCGATTATTAGCTCCCAAGCGGTGTCTGCTTAGTGCCGCTATTGTTTTTGTTTGCCGCTGCAGTGTCCTGACGATTTTAATTCCACATTTATGCCTTATTTCCCCAAAGATTAATTAGATAATTTGTTGCCGCTGGCGAAACAACAAAAGGCAATTGCGACAATGCGAACTTCTTCAAAGTGCTAATAGCAGACGCAGCGCCCGAGAGTGCTAGAGTGCTTGAGAAAAGGGCTTTTGGTTTTCGCCCCTGCGCTGCAATCGTCAAGGCAAATATTTGCGAAACTTTTGCAAATTTAACTTTGTTATTTGCAATATGTTCAAAGTCTAATTCCTTTGACGTCTGATGACGGCATTTACAGTTCACTTCAACAGAATTTGTGGTTATTACTTGCGAAAGTTTTCTCTTTCTTGTTGTCCTCTTTGTCGCTGCCGTGTCGGTGAGTGCGTGAGTGGCGCGGTGGAGCGCTGCTGCAGCATTTGGCTAAGTAGAATACGTCATATAATGCATTTTAGTGCTTACTCTTGCAGCAGTAATAATAAGCACAATAATAATAGTCGACTGTGCTCGCAGCGGCAACAGCACTAATTCACATTCGTCTGAGTGCATTGTCTGGCGCAATTCATAAATTTCAATTTCAATTTCAATCCGTATCTTAGGAATGCCATTAGTTTCGCAGACAGTTATGCGTAGCGCACAGCGGGCGCGCACACAATTACATCCACACACACACACACACTGCCGCATATGTGACAACCCCACCGGTAAGACGTCGCCGCATGCACAAGCATATCAAAGTCCGCATTCCCCATCGAGTTCTACCTCTTTATGCATACATCGGTGTAATAAAAGCTCGCATTCATGTCATTTCTCTTCTCTTTGTAAGCACGCACTCTCCTTTCCTCCTCCTCCTCCGCCGCCAGCTGCTCTGTGTGCGCAATATGCTTTGTGCTGCATCGTTTTTCAACTCTGATTCCTGCATATTTTTTCATATTTTCAACATTTGCGTATTTTTTGCATTCAAATTCTTGTTTTCTATTATTGTTGTGGTTGTTGTTGTTGCAACATTTATTATCCATTTAGCATAGAACATCGGAGTATTTTTTATTGTTATTTGCTGAGTGTGTTTTATATGATCTCTACGATTTCCCCGGCCATTGCTGCACGCACATTCGCTTGTTGGCCACGCTGTTACACACCGGGGCGTATACGCAACGCAACGCAGCAGCATCGCAAGTAATATGCATGCTCGGCATTGTTGTTGGCTGTACAAACGCTGTGTTGCTTATTGTTCAGCAGTTGGCATATTTTCGGTGAATTTTTCCATTCTCATTACACTGACAAATCGAATGTTCTTAGAAGACTTCAACTCTCTACTGTAGTATTCACACATGCATGTTTCGGTATTCAAGTCATCACAATCAATTTCCATTGAAATTTACAACTCTGCAACATATTGTTCTTGTACTCATGTTTTAACCAGCTTTGGCAACATTTTTCATTATTAAGTGTAACTTTTCTCTTTCAACCACACAATTGAACTTTTCCTACCAATTATCGCTGATTTCGAAAATCTCCGGTTTACCCAACTCTTAGATGTTTAAGGGGCTTTATGAGAAACTATTTCGATTACTTAATATGCATTAGTTTTGAGAAATAGGAAAAAGAGAAAGAAACTCCTCATTTGTTGGAACGTTTGATATCAGGCGGCTATAAAAACTGAACGATCCGAATAAAGTTCTTTTATGGAAATCTTTTTCATTTGAAGAGCTATCTTCACAGAATTTGGTTTGGATTATTGTCAAAAGAACGTTTCGATCGAAATCAAGTTCTTCTACTGAATATTTGAATTGCGAAAGATATTATAGCTGCGGAGTAAATCGCAAATCGAAATTAACGATTTTTATTTTTTATAAATTTGGGTCCATTCCTATTTATATTGGACATAATCTTTATCTTGCAAAGTATGGCACGCATATCTGCTTTTACATAACTGTTGCACAATAACCTTACTAAACCGCCACCCTGCCTCTCACTCATTTGTTGAAGTAATTCTATTGAAGCGTTCAGAATAAAGCCCCTTTCATATCTGAAATGCCTGTCTATATTAATTAACTGCATGCCATGCATTTACAAATTCAAGCAATGCTCCGTGCATTACTACTACACTTACGTATAAATTAATGTCTTAACGCGATTATAATCAGAAATGTTTGACAGTTGACATAAATGGCCGTGGGGCTTGCCAGTTCGTAGCATATCAAGAATTTATGGAAGATTTGTACATTCATACATACATACATATGTAAGCTTAATTAACATAATAACTTAAAACTCATGCAACTACTGTGTGTGCGCATTATGTAACAAGATCATTTGATTGATTTAATCAACTACCACTCACACAAAGCACTTAGGTCCTTTGAGTTGTCGTCGGAAGACAGTAAGAGTGTCCAGCGACGGGCGTTTAGCAACAAGTTTCGAGCACAAGGTCAACGTACTGTTAATCAGCGTTATGCCCCATAAGAGATACAACTAATGAGGTTACCCGCCACAAACTTAAATACTTGCGCGGCCAACTTAAGATGTGAATTTCGGGATTTGGAAGTCCATCGCGTTTATAATTACTAAAATATGTTTTTTATGTCTTCGTTTTTTCAATCTATAAACACTTAAAGCTTAGAGCTTCAATTAGAGCTTTGAAATTCGAAAGGGACTTATGTTGGAGATGTTACGAATGTGCATTTAATTTAAACAATCGCTATTTAAAACGACTGAAGAGAGTTACATCGATTTCGTATGCAGCTGTACGTATGCAGCTTGAAATGCCGTCCCACAGTTCCCTTATTCCGAGTTGTCGAGGAGTGCATCTGATGATTGCAGCTTCTCGACGTCGAACCTTCCCTGTGTTTTCTGACGTGCGTTTTTCAACCAGATGGGCAGCGGCACCTTGCCAATTAAGTGACAGGACATTCCAGGTGCATGCCTTTAAATCGTTAACCTTATTCGTTTGCCATGGTCGTCTTCAAAAGAGAGAGGATACTTAGTCTAGGACCAGAAGTCGTGAGCTGCTTGAGCCATATGTAGATGAATCGTTTCTGGCCACTCCCAGGTGAATGGCAATCAGAGACCTTTCTTCACTTGCGTGAATTTCTACATCTGCATTAACGCATATTGCAGTTAATAATGTTTCTTTTTTCACGCAGACGATATTTGAGAGATAGATAGACCTTTCGGTGCTAAAATTTTTCCCGCTTTGTACATCAAGAAAAGCTGGTCTCTTCGCCATTCAACTTGCGTGAGGGCTCTTCGAAAATGATCTCGTGTTGAGTACTCTTCAGGAAATTAAGCAGCTCGTAAAATCAGTTTCCAATTAATTCCACGCGAACTACAGTACTGTCCTTATTAATGGTTACGATTTGCAAATAGCGTAAGCCACTTTTACCCCTTCCATTTTTAAACGGGGTTTTTCTACCAATATCTTTGATTGTTTTCTGGGCCATCTTCAGAAGACCATTCTTTTGGATAGGAATCGCAAAATTGCTCAATTTCAATATCCAGAAAACAATGGTGTATTCCTTTCCTTTGCCAAATATAATTAGGGACGCAATTTGAAAAAAGATTCAGGCACTTATCCGGTGAGCTTCCTTCAAACAAAAACCATTAAATTCGGTTAAGTTGAAACAAACTTAGAGCTTTTCACAAATGAGTGAAAATAATGAAGAAATTCGCTATATTTTGAAATTTTGGTATAAAAAAGAGAAGATTGCCACGCAAGCCACCAACGAAATTTATGAAGTTTACGGAGACGATGCTGTATCAGCTCGTCTAGCACGACAATGGCTCGCTCGCCTCCCTTCTTGAAATTTCGATATGAAAGATGCACCTCGGTCTGGTCGACTTATCATTGAAAAACGTTACATAAGTGGCCATGACATCGCTAAGGAATTTAACATTCATCAACAAACGGTTTTGAACCATTTAAAAAGGCTGGCTACAAAAAGAAGCTCGATGTTTGGGTACCACATGAATTGCCTGTGAAAAATTTTATGGACCGAATTAACATCTGCTGTTTTTTTGCTGAAACGAAATGAAATCGAACCATTTCTGAAGCGAATAGTAACCGGAGACGAAAAGTGGATCAAATACGACAATAATGTGCGTAAAAGGTCATGGTTCAAGCGTGGTGAAATTCAATAAATGGTTGCAAAGCCAGGACTGATGCTTTGAAAGTGGCTTTTGGTGTGGAAAGAAATCATCCACTATGAGCTGCTCCAGCCTGGTCACAAGTAATCGAAAAACCGGCCTGAACTGATCAACAGAAAGGGCTTCGTCTTCAATCAGGACAACGCTGGCTGGGAAGTTTTGATGCATCCACCATATAGCCCTGACCTTGCACCATCGGACTACCATTTGTTTCGGTCAATGCAGAACTCAATTAATGGAGTAAAGTTGGCTTCAAGAGAGGTCTGTGAAAATTACTTGTCGCAGTTTTTCGCCGAGAAATCGGAAAAGTTTAACACTGATGAAATAATGTCTTTAGCGGAAAAATGGCGAAAAGTGGTCAACCAAAATGGTACGTATTTGGTTCATTAAAGTTCATTTCAAATAAAAAAAAAGTAAGTAGAAGTTTGATTAGAAATCAGAAAGACTTTTTAGGCTACCCAATATTTCGGATGTCTGCTAACGTCTTCTCCACGGTTTTTGTGCCAGTTTGTTCACTGTAAGAATTTTTTAATTAAAATAAAACTTATAGGGTATTAAAATAAATACCTGTCCGGATATGGGATTACGTTTTCTCCTTCTCTATTGGCGTGGGGAGAGATGATTCGCCTTCTCACTTTAGCTCGTTTTAAAACCGATGTTTTTGGTAACCCTGAGGATACTTGATCTAAGACCGGAAGTCGTGAGCTGATTGAGCCATATGTAAAAGATAAAATTATTCTTTTTTAAACAGATTTATTTTTAAATCAACTATGAGAAAAGCAAACATATTTTAACACACAAAAACTTATAATTTCACACTTGCGATAGGTGAGCCGACTAGAGTTTCTTTGATAAAGTGGCTGACGCAATCATCAGAAAATTATACTTATCATACTATTTTAAATCGATGGCTACTGTGAATGAATGTAGGTATTTCACTTTTAACGGTTTCCGTAGTTCAAATACAAAAAGTGAGTAGTGCCGCTGGTATGTGTTACCCTATATGAATACAAAGTAAATTAACAATCGTCATGAAATACAAAAACACATTTATTTTATAATATTGAGAGCGTTTATTCGCCAAAAGTCGCCTAGACATGTAGAATTCGACCTATATACAAGGCGTAAAATTAACCTAAATGAAGCAGCTCATATCTTTAAACTTGGATGAATTATTATGATTACAATTTTCGAAAGTCAATACTAACAGGAAAGCACCCAACTGCTTATTTAATAATAAAATTTGAGTCATAAACCATGCATAGACGCAATGCATATTCTTCCAAAAATAAATTCGCGAAATGCACGCAGAAGTAAACTACGCGAGCGCCGAGTAACTTAAACAATTGCGAATATGAAAGTGCTGCGAATTGGCTTTTCAAAGCGCAATGCAATTAAATGTTTATGCGCAATTATAACGCGCGCCGAGCAAAAGTGCACACTTCTCTGCACTCGCAGATGTTCGCCAATGCAATGAAGCGAAGAATTTAATTTTCAAGTGGCGACTAATTAGCGCGAAACGCAAGCGTAGCGCCGAACTACTCATAACTGTGCATTAACTGCTTGCTTCAATTGCCTTCGTTTATCGCTGCTGTGAGCCGCTTCTGGCCGCGACGCAGCAGACGTGAAAATCGAAAACTGAAAATTAAATAAAACCAATCGCAAAAGTCAACACAATGTCCATGGGCCGAAGTGATCATATATTGAGCATGTTGAAATGTGAATGTGAGTGTGTGGTAATAAGGCTAATGGTGAAATTTTTATACAGTTATCAAAGAGCTTAAAACTCTTAGTAAGTGCCTGAGTTAGGATCTTGAAGGCAATTCCTCATTTCTATTATCGCTATCAGTAGACTTCCAGACAAAACCAAACCGACCATAAAAAATCCATTTTATAATTGTGCAAGCTTGCCACTCACTCTTTACCAGTATTTTAGTAATTTTCGGCAAGTTATTGATTAATATAAAAATGCACTTAACTTTTGTGAAATTTATAACAAAAACTAAGATATTTTTTAACAAGAAAAAAATGCAAGACTCTTTTTAAACTGCTTTTCGTTTTTCCAAATTTTGCACCACTGTTAGATCTGCTCCGCCACATGCAATGCCCAAACTCTTTACGCTTTATTTTCTTGGAATTTCCGCTGGTGGCTGGGCGTGGAGGTGTTTGTATTTTCGTTGGCACTTATGAGTGGAAATTTAGTCGATTATTTGGCTTGGCAGTCAAGCAGCCCACTAAGCGGGCACTCAATTAGTCAGCAGGTAAATAAATGATCGAATATTAGCGAATGGCCAATTTCAGCAAATGTAAGCAAATAATATCTGAATCGTTTTGAGTCACACTTATTGCCCTCTACTGTTGATGTTTTTGCGAGCCGCGTAAAGCAAATATGTTTTGTTAAACGTTTACTTTGATTTAAATGAAAGGTGATTTTGCTAATAATGCAGACCTTGAAGTTCGTCGGTGGAAAATCTTCTCGTCAACTGTAGCGTAATATTCTAAAAAATTCCGCTTGTTTATGGAAATGCTTCCACATGGAAAGTTGTAACTCGGCCAAAAATTTTGAAGGTATTATTTTTAAAGTTACTTCTAAGAAAATTAGTTGTTTTTAGGATATTATAGCAAGTCAAAAAAAACGTGTGTTGTGAATTTTATTTTTAAGTTTCATTTTAATTAACAAGTGGTAAAATTAATATTCATTTAAAGAATTTAATTATCAACATAATTAGCGAATAATGATATAAGTTAGATTTTAAAAAGTTGGACAAAGTGAGTGTCACCGGACACCTTTAGGAGAAATTTACTTATTCATTGATTCAAGGAATTTATCAGAAAAAGTTTTTACAAAGAAAGCCCTCAAGGTGTTTCATTATACGCCCAAAAATGGTCGAAATTGAACTATACATTTTCTAGGACTCATCAAATATGTGGACCTCGTGGTTATCGCTGATTTTTTGTCGAACATATCGATCAGCCTGTGAGGTCTAGTACTGAAATTCTGGGAGAATGTTTTTGTGATGACAGCATTTGTTGTGCCAAAAATGGGTAAAATTGCGTCAAGGAAAGTCTTTTAACCCTCATATACCTTTGATCAAATCCAAATTCAAAAACCAAAACAACAACCAAAAATTAAATAAATAAGATTCGATCATAATTGAACTAGTCAAAATTTTGATTTTCCGAAAAAAATTGTTTTTTGTACAAAAATTTGTTTCCGGAGTACCTAAAAAACTCGAAATTATAACTAAAATCTCATTCCTTCAATTAACATCACGTGACAAATATATCTAATACGGTTTTGGGAACCGTTTACACTAACTTAACTTAGGACATTCTTACCATACAAATGCGCACATACATATGTAGGAAACCATTTGTCTGATGAGTTCGACATTATTCTTAAATTTATGTATATTCGAAAAAAAAATAAACAAAACCAAAATTATATTTTTTTAAACTCACAATGGGTTTTTCAGCTTCGGCTCGCCTTTGCCACGATATTCGGCCGATTGATCGTTTGTTTCCAGACTGTAAGCTCTAAGACTTTTCACCATCCTGTTAGTCGGAAAGCATTGCTTCACAGATGTTAACACGACGCTGCCTTTCGAAAAAAATTTAGTGAGTTTGGAGCCAATAGTGCTTTCACTTTTATTATTCCCAAATGATCTTTTTAAAATGGTTTTCACTGATGGCTCCGATATTCCACAATGTCAATAAGATCTCTGACTGTTGATCGTCGGTTCTTAAGCACCAATTCCTTTATTTTATTGCCGTGCTGATCATCGCTAGATGTTGATGGCTGTCCTGGACGTGGTTCGTCGTGAACGCTTTACCGACCCCTTTCAAATAATTTGTACAAGTCAAAAGCACTTGTTCCCTTCAAAGAACCGAATCGAGGGCCTTTCCAACATTCTGAACATTTCGGCTCTAGAAATTTGATCGGCGAATACACTTTATGTACTACTTCAGAAAGATAAGCGTATGCTAAACATTAATGATTAGTTTGATGTGACATTTGCTAAGATGTCACTGACAGCCATACCAACCTAGAGAAGAAAGTATTTTGACGAATGGATTTTCGCTCGAAATTTAATTAAAAAGTTTTACAATTTTTACCCATGTTTGTATATAACCCCACTTATCAAGTGCGATTAAGCGAAGACTGAAATTAGATATATGAAAACTTATTTAGATACAAAATCAAAGATATACAGCTATTAAGTTAAATTCGTCAAATTCTTTCTTTTCACATGTCATTTTCATTCGCTTCACCAACGAATGTGGCGCCTTTTTTAGCTGTCCTCTGGCTGTTGCTAAATTTCAACGAGGACTTTGTATAGCTACAGAAATCTTAGCCGTAGACAACAGAAATTGCACCGAGGGGAGCTATAACTTATTTACTCTGACGCAATCCAAACCAAAACAAATTTGCTTGCTATATAAAAGAGTAATGAAGCAAAGCGAAGCGCTGCAAGCGAAAATCAAACGCACAGTTTTTGGCTGTAGAAGGCACTATTGGCATTCAAACAGAATATGTATTGCCACGCCTCTTGCCGATTAACGCTGAAGTGGCAAATAAATAAATGCTCACGCGGAACTCCATGCGAAGAAACTCCGTACTCAAAAGAAACCAATCACCAATTCTACTTGGAGAGCTGCCCGTCCATACAAGCGGTGCATTTTACAGTTATACGGCGCTGTGATGTGCCTGCGGTCGAGCTCTCAATGAGTGAGCATAAATAAAGTATCGGATTATAATATATTTGCAGTTTACAGCGCCACTGCTTGTGGCTATAAGTATGTTTGTAAGTTCTGGGTCACCATTTGTATAATGATGTGTCGTTGGCGTGAGGCTTGGGAATAAATATTACATTTCTAACCCAAGTTCTTTGGTTTATGCTTGGTAAGCAGGAGTTCTATTGCCCTTTCAGTTTGAATGTTACTTTTATTTATTGCAGCGCTTCGGTCTTTTCAATCTGGCGAGAATTGATACGCCTTGGCAACCCTCAAACCGTTTTCTAGCACTAATAAAAGAAAGGGAAAGCGCAGAGGACGGCTCTGATAATTTGATGGACGGTTTTTGTTAGGAATTTTGGGCCTTCATGCTCCTCGAAGCTTCTGCTGAGACACTAATCATTGGTTTGTCTTGAGCAGTTCTCGCTTGGACCCAGATCAGCTTACAGCATCGTAGAGTATGCATTCACTATAAAAAGTCGACTATTGGATAATAACATATTGGGTAGTCGAAAAAGTCTTTTCGTATTTTGTCAATAGATGTCGTTGCAGTCGTATATCTCCAGTGCTACCAATCACATTGTGTCACACCATATAGTGTTGGAAAGGTGAGCTTTACATTTAACCAACAAAAAAATTAAGTTAAGGGAAGTTGAAAAAAAGTTACAGCTATTGAAAAATGAGTGAAAATAATGAAGAAATTAACTATTGTCAAGAATGTCCGTTTATTTGAAATTATTATTAAAAGTATACAAAGATGTTTTATTTGAAGATATTATAAAACGAATACAGACTTATTTTAAAATTATTTTCGACCGAATCATAAAATATTCAGAAGACAATTAATTTATTTTCCCAGCGCCTGCTAATACTACTCCGTTTGCTTGCTCGTTAAAGAATGCCTTTCACTTGTTAAAACTGTCTGTGACACTATATTATGAAATTTTTATTTAAAAAAGGGAAGAATGCCACGCAAGTCACCAATGAAATTTGTGAAGTTTACGGAGACGATGCTGTATCAGCTCGTGTAGCACGACAATGGTTCGCTTGCTTCCGTTCTGGAAATTTCGATGTGAAAGATGCACCTGGCACTGGTTGACCTTTCGTTGCAAAAGTCTTTAAGGAACTAAAAATTCGGCATCAAACGGTTTTGAAGCATTTAAAAAAAGGCTGGCTACAAAAAGAAGCTCGATGTTTGGGTACCACATGAATTGTCTGTGAAAAATTTAATGGACCGAATTGACATCTGCGATTCTTTGCTGAAACGAAATGAAATCGAACCATTTCTGAAGGGAATGGTAACGGCAGAGGAAAAGTGGATCAAGTACTTGTATGACAATAATGTGCGAAAAATATCGTGGTCCAAGCGTGGTGAAGCTCAACAAATGGGCGCAAATCCAGGATTGTCGCGTTGAAAGGTTATGCTGAGTGCTTGGGGGGATTGGAAAGGAATCATTCACTATGAATTGATCCTACATTTAACTGTCAACAACTGATAAGATTGAAGCAAGCAATCGTTAAAATCGGTCAGAACTGATCTACAGAAAGGGCTTCGTCTTCCATCAGGACAATGCTAGATCACACACATTTTGATGACTCGTCAAGAACCGGGAGAGCTTGGCTGGGAAGTTTTGATGCATCCACCATAGGATATAGCCCCGTCCTTGCACCATCGGACTATCATTTGTTTCGGTCAATGCAGAGCTCTCTTAGTGGAGAGAAGCCAGTGAAAATTACTTGTTGCAGTTTTTCGCCGAGAAACCAGAAAAGTTTTAGATTTATGGAATAATGTCTCTAGTGGAAAAATAGCAAAAAGTGGTTGACTAAAATGGTACATATTTGGTTCATTAAAATTCATTATATACCAGTATATAAAAAAATAAGTTGAGGTCTGATTAGAAATACGAAAAGACTTTTTCGACACCCTATATACGGACATAATGTGATTAGTTCTAGGTAGTTGATGGAAAATTAGAATTGCTTCATTTCGGCATGCCTTCCATTTCCCGCTTGGCTCGAAAGCTTCAGTGCCTTTGCAATCGTAGCTGTGTGTCCTTACGGTGTACTTGCGCGGCATCCAACCGTGATTTATTGCAGCTGCTTCGCCTCTTTTATGCATATGTTTGTTTGTATGTTTGCCCGTGTTGTTGTTTGTATCCATGCCACTATCTGTGAGTGAGCGGCATCCTCAATAACTTGGTGAGAACCTGTAAGTGTTTATGAGAAACTGAATTACATGGAAACTATGTTGCCGAAAATGGACACGACTCCTGCTCTCGCATGCGTCGCCACCCTCCGCAGCAGCAGCACAACAATAAATATGATCATTTATGTTACTACATGCCAGCGCTGGCGTACACACTCGGGCACTTCGCAGCCATAACTATATTTCACGTGAAGAGCGGTTCCGGGAGTTCCGTTTCGCGATATATTTCCAAATAAGCCCAAATAAAATGGATGCCAACATGTACACAAATATATGCGGAATATGCATGAGTATGCGTATGTGTTTGCGGCGGTGGAGGAAGCCAAGCGCATTCAATATATCTGCCTGGGCACCGCAACGGGAGAGATGTGTACTTATACTCGTACATACATAGCTGGCATGGCTGCTGGTGCATTTTTAAGTCAATACATTTATATATGTAAATGCACTTCTGCTATGTGTACACATGCGCACACATACAAATGAAAGAAGTGTATGTGTGTGTGGTCGTGCAACCAGGCATCTGCTTGCCTCTGTGGTAGTCAAGTAACTGTGTGCATCCGAAGCCAATACCTTGGTTGTGTGTCTGTATTTCGTTCTATACATGTACATATATGGGCGTGTGTGTGTGTGTGGAAATTGGTTTGTGTTCAAGTTAATTGTTTGCAGTTGGTAAACACTTCGGTCGATGATTAAAACAAATGTGGTAAGAAAACACAAACGAATGCAGCTACTAAAGTAAAATAAAGAATTTTCCAAAAGACAACAACAAGAAATCACTCGGTAAAGTTTACGGCTTCCACGTGCACGAGTGTGTGTGCAAAAATAATGGCTCGACTGCAAAAGAAATGTTTGGAATGCGGTAAAAATTCTCGATTTTATTGCAGAAATATAAAATCAATTAATTGTTTTTTGCACTTCACGGCCTTTCTGTTGTTGTATTTGCTTGTATACTTTACCTAACCGAGTACGATTATTATTGCTGAGCTTCCTTGGTCCGATAGGAAGGAATATTTTTCAGAGCACATTTAACTTTGGTTTCATTTGATCTCAGATGAAGGAAAGATAGAAGACTCGATAATTTCTCATTGGTGTCGCATGATATCTTCACGGATAATCTTTTTGAATGCCTTTAATGCTTTTGTGATCTTCGCAAAACTGAAGGGAGTAAAGTGAATCCAGCCAAAAGGAGTTTAAATCAGGAAAAAATGTTAACTTCAGTAGCACCGAGGCAAGAATACTCTTTACAAATATAACAGATACCTTACGAGAACTGTGAACGGCCAGTTTGTATGACAGCTGTATGATGTAGCGATCCGATATCGGCCATTCCGAAAACAACTTCTTGGTGGGAAAAGTACGGGTGCGAAACTTTAAGAACTTAGGCAATAGCTCGCATATAAAGACAGACAGACATGGCTTGATCGGCTTAGCTCGGACGCTGATCATTTACATACGAGGTGTGTTCCAAAATAAACAGGACTTTTTGAATCTAGCGCCCCCTGGTGGCTTCATCTATGTATATGTGCGACTATTGCGTTAGAATCTGCTATCTTTATCGATTGTCCAGTGAGAATGTCATGACATTTAATAGATTGGAAGTGAAGTTAATGCGTTTTAAGTGTCAGTTTGTTTGTGTTATCGTTGCGAAAATGAGCTTCGAACAAAGAGCCAACATTAAATTTTGTTTTAAAATTGGTAAAACTTTTACCGAAACGTTTCAATTGCTGAAACAAGTTTATGGCGATGATTGCCTGTCCCGTGGCAAAGTGCACGAGTGGTTTCAACGTTTTCAAAGTGGTCGTGAGGACATAAATGACGATCAACATGTGAACCAATCAAAATCGTGGTCAGCGAAAATTCCATTGAAACTGTGCGTGAATTTGTCAAAAATCAGCCGAAATCATCATTGAAATACATGGAAATGGACTGACGACCCAAAATTGTTCAGAATCCAACATTCGAAGAATGATTATTTGACCAAAAATCACATTTCAACCATTAACCACTCCTCGTATTCACCTGATATGGTAGCGTGCGACTTCTTCCTTTTCGGAAAAATGCGTTTTCCCATGAAAGGAAAGCGTTATGCAGACGTAGATGCCATTCAAAAGGTTTGCACCGGCATACTGGCGACCATACCGGCCAACGAGCTAAAACACTCATTCGACATGCCTTTGGACCGTGCCAAAAGCTGTATTGAAGCAGAAGGAGACTATTTTGAAAAAGATAAATTAATTTTGTCGAAAAACCCATTTATTCTTTTTTTTTTGAGTCCTGTTTACTTTGGAACGCACCTTGTATATACGTTATAGACTCTTATCTCTCCTTTTGGAACAAACATCGTGGCAAACTTAGTATGCCCTGTTCAGGGTATAAAAAGTTTGGTCTCCAATACCAGCTCTTCTTCTTCAGCTGAAATAATCAAACACTGTGTTGGTTTTCATTAAATATATCAAACATACATTTTTCATATAACATGTCATGGTGATAACCGAATTTTAATTGAAATCGTGCACAGCGCACTCAGTTGGCCCAAAATAATAAATAGCTGTGTACTTTATTTCGAGAAATTATTGAGTGGATGGAAGAAATTATTGCAAGGCCGAAGGCATCAAAGTTCAATCAAGTCGAAAACCGCCCCAGCGCTTAGCAGCAGCACTGGCGGTAAATTTTCGGCTTAACGCCTGCTCACAACTCATCCACACTGCAACAACAACAACAACAGCTGCAATAAAAACAAGTGCAGCAAGAAAGTGGGGTGCAAACTACAGCGGCTGCTGACCACTGATGTCGCTGCGCGCTGCTCGCTTAGCCACTGCCAACGTCATCGTTCTAGCTCTCCTTCCGTTTCCGCTTCCGTTGCGCCGGTTTGCCTCGCCCGCCGCCCACCCGCACAATTCCCATCAGCCGCGTGTGCAAATTCGCCAAAATCCGCATAGCCCGAAACAAGCGGAACCGAGTCGAAAGGCGCAGCGTGTACGATTTTCATTGCAAGGAGCGGAAATGCCTCATATTGCTGATTTGAATGGTATGTGATGGCGGCGCGCCGGCAGCAGTGCGGAGGCGATGTGGCTGGTGGCTGGTAGATGGATGGCAGAGCCAAAGGAAATGAATGGCAAAGTTGCTAAAATAATATTCATAAATTTGTGAATATTTATTCGTAAAATATGCGGATTTCTTCCTTGTCTTCTTTTCGTGCTCCTCCGTGCATTTTCTAGGCGCCCCCGTCAATTTACAAGCTGCTCGTCGGTACACGCAGCCTGGCAAGGGACTGAATTAATATAAATACGAAAGTTATGTAGTTTCGTTCAAAGTGCTGCTTGATTTTAATTTTGACATTTTTGCAATATTTTAATTTCCTTTTTCTGCTGGATGCTTCTGTTATTTCGCCCGGAGCACAGCCACACATTCGTGCATACCTGTGTATGTGTGTGTGTTTAATACTTTGGTAACTCTGGCAAAAAGATTGTTTATTATTTCCCTTTTCAGCAATATATATTTTAATCCTTTGGAGGTCAGCTATTTCGATATCATTTTGCAACAAATTTCCCTTGTACGAACACAGCGCTGCTTCGGGAAAGCATTTTTCAACGTCATATGGGCGAGTAGATGCTCAGGATCTGGATGGCTGATGAAATGGTGGTTGCATGACTGAAGCTACATTGCGAACATTTGCGTTCTTCTTTAATTCACAATCTTTATTAACCCTCACTGGACACGTTTCAGTCAGTTCTCTTGTCTTCTAGTGCTTTACGGATTACTTGCCTTATTAATGAGGTTTGAAGAACTTTTTTCATTGTAAGTATGGACTAAGAAGGATACAGGTTTAAGCAGGTTCCTGCTGGCCGAATGCCTGTTCCTGATGTAAGATTTTAGTGGAACAATATGTAAGTAACTACTCTGTTAGTATCTATTAATCAAAATCAGCTTCTCGTTTATGATTACCTCAATGCTAAACTAAATCTTATCCGTTGTACACAGTCGTTTATATCTGGTAAACGAATAGTTGGCGTTTGCAAAAGTTGTCAGAGATTATTTGGAAGGTGTGACTTAGCTTTGGTCTTGAAGGTTTCAAGAAGGTTATAGCCGGAACGAATTTGAGCTCTAGCTTTGCGGGTTTAAGATGAAATACTTCAACCTGGCTTAGCTTCAATCAGATTTAAAATTTTCACCAAAATTTGACCATATTAAGTATTCTAAGAAACAAATTTGGCCGACTTGCTAAGAATTTTGTAGGCAACGTAATTAGTATAAACGAGCTTAATACTTCCATCAACAAACTTTGTCGCAGTCTTTTTTATAGTGGCCTTCAAAGGGGTACTCAATTAACGGTAAAAACCGCTGTTTCATCCGATTAATGAAAGAGAAATAGAAATTTCTGCGTCGGAAAAGTGAATTTAAAACTCTTTTGTACCTTTAAGTGCACGCAGGAGCTCACGAGTATAAAACATTGCAAAGTTTGCTTTGACTTCTTTGATTTATCGCCAGCTTTGGTAAAATTAAATAAAAGCTGTTGCGTCCAAAGCGCGCGTCCCTGAATTTAAGCCGAAGTTCGCTTTCGCTAATTCACGCATCGCGTAAAGTGCTTTGTTTCCACTCTCTCTTCGCGTTGCTCTTCCATTATCTGTATAAAAGAAAATTTGCGGAATAATCTACAAAGTTTTTCGCATAAAAGTTTTCGCCAAATACTGATGCCAAGCCTCGGCTTCATCCGGTTTAGCCAACAGCTACAGTTCATTTGCATGTCGTGACGCCGACGCCTTACTTAGTGCTTTTTTTCAATGTGGACGCGTAGAAATAAGTTTTCTCCATTTCTTTCTGAGAAATGTTTTTGCGGAGATTGTTTGTTTAGCTCAAAGCGCAGATTGATTTCAATTGCCACTTCAATTCTTTGGCAAAACTTTCGCAGAACTTATTGAATCAGTTCCATTTACGAGCCAAGGGATTGCTGATTGCGCGAGTATACTATGCAGTATTGAATGAAAGTATGCACTCAACGAGAGTAGTGCTAGGTATAGTTTTATAATGTTAATGTGACTTAATGTTACATTTTATTGCAAAAAATAGTAGCAGAAGGCATGTATTCTCTCTCAAATTAACTTAACTCTCGTCAAGTCAAGCCAAGTAAAGTCAAGTCAAATCAACTCAACTCAACTTAACTTAACTCAACTCAACTCAACGCAACTCAACTCAACTCAACTCAACTCAACTCAACTCAACTCAACTCAACTCAACTCAACTTAACTCAACTCAACTCAACTCAACTCAACTCAACTCAACTCAACTCAACTCAACTCAACTCAACTCAACTCAACTCAACTCAACTCAACTCAACTCAACTCAACTCAACTCAACTCAACTCAACTCAACTCAACTCAACTCAACTCAACTCAACTCAACTCAACTCAACTCAACTCAGCTCAACTCAACTCAACTCAACTCAACTCAACTCAACTCAACTCAACTCAACTCAACTCAACTCAACTCAACTCAACTCAACTCAACTCAACTCAACTCAGCTCATCTTACTCATCTTCATACTTAATAATTTGTTGCATCAATTAAGAAAGTAATCAGTATCTCATTGACACTTGCGCATTGCGGGACTAGCAACCAGCACAATGTAGCATCATTAGTGGAAATGAATTGTTGGCTTGTGTGTTGCGCTGTCATCAATGCCATTAACAATTGCGCGCAGCTCACTTTGCCACTTGTTGCAACTCTGTTTACCTCGAAAGTTTGACGGCACTTAATGTCTCCATTCGCATGATGCAGCCATGCAATGACGGCAGTCATCGTCAATTTGTCTGTTCATTTCTGCATGTTGACATGAAACATAATAACCAATTTTAAATAAAATGTTGCTCATACGACATGCCGCACCACATTTAATTTGCATGCAGCCGAGAAAGATATTTACATATCGCTTTCAATAAACGAATAGTAATTAAGCGAAGTGAGAGTGATTTCCCACAAGCGTTCAGCAGTTGTTTATTAAGCTTCACCAGTAGGAAAGAGGCGATGAGCAAAATCGTTCAGAAATGTATCGTGATAAAAAGTAATAGGTCTGCGAAAAAATTGAGTTTTTAGTAAGGTTTCCCGAATTAATACTTTTATTTGCAGAACTGATACTCATCATTCCAAACTTTTTGAAAATTCTATAAATAGTGGCTTCAGGACCAAGTTGAGCGAGTATCGCTCAACGAGCTGTGGCACAGAGTGTATTGTGTAGCAGATACCACAATAAGTATCTTTGATGTCACAAGACAAATGGCAGCAAGTTACAAAAGACAGAATCACTCACTCCGTGCTTTTATCGCTTCTCGCAAATTTGTGCCCAGTTACGTTCGATTTGCGGTAAACGGCAATTGGCTCCCACACCCGTTACCTTTAGAACTGCCACAATTGCACTGTAGTCAAGTTAGAGGTCGTAAATTGAGTTAAAGGCCGCAGCAGCAACAGCTGAAATACACACACGCACATACACTGCCACACACATACACCTAAATAAGTAGTATGTGTATGGCGGCGGCATTGTGAGAGGTGGCGTGATAAACTCGCAAGACATCGTTTTGGGATTTCACTGCAAGTGCAAGTTGCAACGTTCCGACAAGTAGCCCATCGAAAGCACACAAAAGCACACACACACATGTAGACGGCGCACGCCAGCAAACGACACACGCGAGTGAAAAGTGAGCGAATGGGCCTCATAAAATCTCGCTGAAAAGTTGCACCTCAGCTAACCCTGAAAACTTTACCCTTTGCACTGCTTGCGGCACATAAAAGTTTGCGCCAATATTTGCTTGTGTGTTTGCGTGCGGCTGTGGCGTGCGGCTGCACCTCAAAAGGCAGCAAGTTGCAAACTCAGCCACAAATTTATGATTTCAAGGCGCATTTGGTTCGGGGCGCCCAAATTGTGTTTACATGCGGTTGTTTGTTTGTGTTCGTTAAATGTCGTGAGTTTCGTGTTTCTCTTCGTAAATCTTTTTAAATGTTGCACACATTCTTCTCTTGCCTCTTTTTACACACTTTCCTTATTTTTGACTTGTTACTCGTGTCTTGTAAACTTATTACACCTCAAACATTTAGTAGAACGCGCAGTTTATATGTGCAACTTGTAGCTCCCGATTGACTCTTTAATGCAAAAAGTAGCTGTGTGTGAGATTGCTTCTCTACATTGTATTCGAAAGCTTTAAAATATATATTTTAAAGTATTTTCAGTGTCATTCCTAGAAGCTTGTTTTGTGTTCTTTGTCCTTGATTTGATTGAGATATGTAACAAAGTTGCCGCAGCGAGAAGAAAAAGTGATAACACTCCCACAGAGTACACGTACTCTCATGATTACATGCAGCGCTACAAAGTACACTCAAATCTGAAATCTTCCATATATTGACATGAAGGAAGTATGAGAGACATGAGCACGCATAGCGCAGCTTGCAACATATGGCCAGATTCTAATAACACAGTTTGTAATGAAATATGGTTTTAAATGGAAAAGGGAGTAATGAAACAGTATCCGTATACGAAGCATGCGCTTCTCTGAAGGGAACTCAAACAGATAGAGTTTGAATTATCGGTAATGTTAACACCTTTTCATTGGGGCCGTTTTTTACGGATCGTTAGCTTTCAAACAGATGTTCTTTGGCTGCCCAGAGGATACTTGGTCTAGGAGCGGAAGTCTTGACCTGCTCGTTTTTCCCACTACCAATAGAATGGAACTTTCCTCACTTGTATGAACTTCTACACATGCCTCCATTCTTCTGCTTTATGCGCTATATCTGAACGATGAGCAACAGCAAACGCTCCGTCAGGATCGGAAAGGACCTCTCCGAGTAGCCAATTGAGAAATAAAGTCCTCTCTCGACGATCAAAGACCAAACTCTTTAAGTCACTCATTTTTTCCGTCCTTCTATATGGTGCAGAGGCATGGACGATGGCAGCATCTGATGAGTCGACGTTACGAGTTTTCGAGAGAAAGGTTCTGCTGAAGATATAGGTCATTTCATTCGAATGGACGAAAACAATTCAGCTCTGAAAGTATTCGACGCAATATACGCCGGGGGATGCAAAGGAAGAGGAAGACTTCCACCCCATTGGAAAGTTGGCGTCAAACTACGAAAAAGAAATCGACTTTCGTGCTGTTTTAAACTAGCCTATAACGAGTAAGCAGTATCTGCGACAATAAAGAAGAAGAAGAATGTTAACACCAAAGATCTGCAAGCGATTCTGGCAGACTAAGATGAAGGTAACTTCTGAAGACCTAAATCATTACTAGAAATAAACAAAAGTTATTCGTAGAAACTATCCGTTTTAGTTCCCAAAAGATAACAAAAAGGTCCCTTAAATAATCAAAATCGTTATAGCATGTGCGACCTACTGGTCCTTACAAGCCTCAAATGAAATCCGACCACGTTAGGCCATCACACGGACAGAGGCATGTGAGTGTATGTGCTTCGAAGAGTGCAAGCAGTTGCAACGTGCAACACATTTCTTGGAACGGCAAGCGCATGAGTAATGGAGCAATTGCAGCCGCAGCACGTAATGGGCACATGAATTATGCACATGGGCGCTGGACTGCACCGCAGAGGAGTCCGTACACGAGCCACAGCAGATTGCCCATCAAAGCTTTGCTCCAGATTGTCTTTTGTACTTTTCGCCCATTGTTTGTTGCATCCATGGTAAACATTATTACAACATGAACGTGTTTCGAAATCTCCACAATGCATCAATGCAACTGGAATACAAAGCACACACACACTCAAATACGTGCAACCAAATGTGTGTGTAGGTGTGTGTGGCGGGTATATGGTTTTTGGATTTTAATATGTACATTTGCTGTGTGGCTTTTTGGGAACGTGCGATAAGACGCACACGGCTGCTGACGCTGGTCAGCCGGAGGATCAATTCGTTTGCGCCGCACAGTCGCATTTGTGCGATACGTGCACCAGCGGGTGTCTACTTCTGTGCTTGCGCTTGTGCGTGTGCCTGTGCGTGCCTGCCAAGCCTTATAAATGATGAGTGACTTCATCAGTGCCACCGCGCACCGCGCACCGCACCGACCCCTGCATTGTTTGCTCGAACGCTTCGAAATGGACTCTGCTGCTGCAGTTGCACGGATACTGAACATGTGAGTGTGTGCTCTAATTTCATGCCACAATGTTAATGCGTGGAATAACTTTGCCAACATTATTATTATTTACTTCAAAACATCCATTTAAAGTGGTTCATTAAGCGGCGATTGCTTTTCAGCTTTGTTGTGCATGTGTGCATGTGTGTGTGTGTGTGCACGGTGGTCGTTTGTTAAGCTTTTTACTCTAAGCTACTAAGTATCGAGCAGAGTGCCGAAAATCCTCTGCTTGTTATTGCCAAGTTGACTGAAGGGTACTCACTTTCGGCCAGTGCCGATAATTGACTCAATCGCATTTGGCTTATTGCCATGGAGGGGCACTTAAGCGCACTCTGCTCATGTGCATGCACTGGAGTCTGTTGACTGCTTTCGAAAAAATCCACTTAGAATAGGATAAGTCAGCAGGTACTTGCTTTGTACTCAGCTGCACTTATGGATGAGAGAAGATGCGGCTTTAATGCGGTTTGGCAAGCAACTCCTCAAAGGAAATATGTAAATGTAAAAATTTTCTATTTTGGTTATCCCATAACCAACAACAACACACATTCACGGGCGAAAAAATTATGGTCGTCACTGCCGTTAGGTAAGACTACGCAGACCACTTTGGCAGAGTGTCTAACAATCGCCCGTAATACGCTTACATGTATGTCTACTGGGGCTGGGGCGATGGTGATTATTCACGTCCTTACTTTGATTGCATTTTAATGGACCAGAAATGCTCAAGAATAAATTGTGATGCTTTTGGCAATTTTCGAAACGGTTGGCTACATCAATTTTCATGTCAAATAAACTTAGTAAGTTACTTAATTTTAACGTATGCCGATCTATGATTCCGTGTCTGTCGACTCCGGAGTGACTCAGCGTAGAAATCTTTTTGGAAAGTTCACCGTTTTTTATTACTGAGAGACAAAGTTTGGATATGGGCCAACTGCTCTTGATTTGTTTTAGTTATTCCTGAAGTTATTTAATGTTCATGGCTCATTCATGAATATTCTTCCGGTCAATTAGTCCAAACTTTCGCGATTTCAAAATTTCGAAATTCAAACTCCACATATATGTAAAACTGTAAAAGCTAAGAGTAAAACATGCCTTTACTCATTTGATATTCACATATGAATTTGATATGTACAAATGAATTCGGCTACAAAAAGCCGTAGGCGGCATGCCACTCGGCTTGACTGCGCCTCCAGAGGCTGCCGTGTGTGTGGTTGTGCGTGTGCGCGCATTCTGCAAACGCAATATAATTAGTGCGTCCATAAATTGTCAATTGTAAATTGCATTTGCGTACGTCCTACGCCCACGCGCACGCACACACACACTCACACACAGTTGTGTCGCCGCACTCCCAGGCGCCCAAATAATAACGAAAATAATAGCAAATGAATGCGGAGCAGTAGCGGCGCCAACAACACAGTCGTTTAAATTAATTTTGTTTATCTTAATTACATTTGCCGTGAATTGAATTCCCCCCTGCGCTAATATAAATTCAACTACAACTAATTTATTATGTTTAATCGTGCATATAGTATACTTGGGGAATTGCGCTCGCAACTGTAAATGTGGTGACGTCGCTTGCAGCAACAACAATCGGTTTATATGAAGATTGTTATCGCAATATTGCACGCATATAAAATTTAATTCGCCATGAACCGTTAATGCGAATGCAAAAATTTCCTTAGCTTTGTGCTTTTGTTCGGTCTCGGTCTCGGTCTCGGTTCTACCGAAGCGAGATGGGAGAAATCAACGCTGATTCCGTTAGCTAAAAAAGTGATTGCCACAGTGGTAATCGTCAAGCAAGTGGAAGCTGGAACGACACTGTGAAAAATTTTAGTATTTGTGATTACAATTACTATTGGAACGCTAACGGAAATGAAGGTAATGTTCTCAAATATAATTACAATTAGCGTTACGATTACTAATAGATTACAACTCAGTTTACGCTAGTATTTTAGTATTATGGTTATTGTAATCACATTATTTTAAATACTGTAGTGCTATTAAAATCTCAAATACTATAAAAATTGCTATTTTCATGTAACTTCTTTTATAAATAATGTAATGAGTATACTTAAAACAAATACAACTACATTACAATTACCATTATAATTACAATTACAGTTATAAATACCATTACAATTATAATTACAAATTCAAATTCAAATTTAAATTCAATTACAAATACAAATACAATTACAATTACAAATTACAAATACTAATCGATTACAATTAAAATTACAAAATAAAAATAAAAATACAAATACAAATACAAAATACAAATACAAATACAAACACAATTACGATTGCAATTACAATTACATTACATACCAGCTACTGCTGCTAAGTGTAATTTCTACTGTTTCTGCATGTACAAACTGTAGTCGATCAGGACATATTCAAACCGCCATACATACATACATATAAATATTTGTTTCCTTTGATGTTTGTTTGTACATATATGTGTATACGTTTGTTAAGCCAAATACTCCCGGCGCAGCTTGGCAATTTGTGTGGCGGTTTTTGCTATTTTCTATTTCGCGCCGCTAACATCGCCTTTCCATGGCGAGCTGTTCAGTTCGCCGAACCGTCTTCTTGCACTCCCATTGGCGTTCTATTCGCCATTATCGCCGTTGCCAGCACCGCAACCTGCAGCCTCGCAGAAGATGCGTGAGATTTCCAAATGAAGTGAATTTAATTTTGTATGAAGAGAATTTGCTTCGATTCGCGCACGTAATTGCGTGTAGCGAGCAGGAAAAACGCTTTATCTCTGCGCTAATGCAGAACGCTTAGAGGGCACAGCACGTGCCACGGCTACCTCACGGCGCACAGATTGGACTAGGAGGTGTGTGCGTGTGTGTTTGTGGGAATGTGTTTGATTTTGGATTCATGTGGCCGCATGCATAATTTAGGCTGCAAATCAAAACTCAATTAAACGCGTGAATTTTTCATTCTCATTGCGTGCGAACGACCTCCTGAGCAGGCCGCCGCTCTCGATCGTATGCTACCGCAGACATATTGGTGTGCTCTTTTACATTTTCACTTTTAAGTGTTGCACGTAAAATTTAAATAAAGAACTTTTTTTTTGGTGAAACATGCATTCCAGTCGCTTTGTTGTTGTCTGCCTTTTGCCATTTGCAATTTGCCAAACACAAACCATTGAAATTCAGCAGTATCTAGGGATGCCTTGTCGTCTGATCTGGTCGTTGGGGTTTAAATGGAATTACGCATTCTCAGCGAACCATTCTGTGGTGTTGTGTGTTCACATACTCGCATTCAAATGCGTTCCTCCATTTTGACATTTAATCAGCTCGGCATCACATTAAATTATCTTAAGATATGCCATGTGAAATGTAAAACAAACGTGGTTGCGCTTCTCAAAGCTTTGGTTGGAGTGTGAGTGCAAAAGCCATCACATAAATTTTCTCACATAAAAATTTGATGTTGAGATTATTATACTTTACTTTCTAAAAGTGTTCACAAGACATACAATCTTTCTGGGAAAGCAATGACCATAAGAACTCGAGAATTTGTGTGCTTTCCTGTAAAAGTATAAATCATGACATACAACGAAGAAGTTAGAAAAGGCAAAGTTCGGGCGTAACCGAACATTTTATACTCTCACAATTTGAAAGTATCGATAATTATATGATCACTTAATTTTGCTAAGATACTTTTCATAGTAACCGATATATAGGTTATAAAGAAACTGAAAGTTTAAAACTTTTACATAAGTATGTTAGGTATTGGTGAACTAGGGGTAGTTTTGACTTGAGTTTACCAATACTTATTTTTATACGAAATGAAGGACAAACTGTTATCGGAAAAAGAGGTTCTCTGAATTTGAATAACACATCTCACAGATTGAACAATAGTTTTGACACAAAGTTAGTCTTCGTCATATTTCGAAATAAGATATTTAATTCATTGCGAAACTTTTTCTAACTCTTCCTCAATAAGACAATCCTACTGAAAATTTCGCAGTTCCATTCGTGTGCATTTTCTTTGCGGAATATAAGACAACTATTTGCATTTATGGCGAATTGCAATCGTAAAGATTAATTAACTTGAATTTTAGTACTGACCGCGCTGGTGAACTTTAGTGGACTCATACGCAGAATTTCCCCGACGCTTAGCGAGTGGCGATCAATTGGGGTGCTCGGTGAGCGCGTCCAAAGCCATATGTATGTGTTTCGTCCTTCCAACTTTCATGCAACTTGACACTTTTACACTGCTGTCAGTGTAGTTAATCTAAATCACGTGTGCATACAAAAACAACAACATTTGTATGCTTGTTCTGCGCCATTGCGTTTCTTCATTCAATTAAGCTTAAGTTGAAAACTTTGTTTGCGCTTTCAAATTAGAAAAATTGTTTATAGTTAATAGACAAGCACACACACACACATACACACGCAAACGGTTCGTACGAGGCAACGTAATTAATTTCTCTTGCAACTTCGATGACTTTGGTGCGTGCGCGAGCGCTTACCACGGCTCATGTATTGGTGGCGGTTGGGCGATTTGCAAACTACTCATTTATGCATATGTGTGAAGCATCTGCCACACACATACGCATACGCGGACACACACACATCGAGCAAGTTGCGAGTTACGGCGTTAATATGATTACCCGAACGACAGCGAACTGCGACAACGACGCGCAGTGGCAGCGCCAATAAAGCAGGAAAGCCAAGCAACAGTGCGGCAGCCAAGCCAAAGTTTGCTTAACTCGCTCCAACTCAACGCAAAGTTCACACTTAACGATATAAAATTCTTCAAGCGACCGGATGGTGGTGAAACTTTAGCGCGCATTCAGTGTACGCTTACCGTTATCGCACAGTGTGCGAAGAAACTATAAAACACTACCATCTAAGTGCAGCTCAAGTTATGCTAAAGAACATTTAGAAAGAGCACTGCATCAATAGGTCTATCAAGAATAGTAGACTCTGAGCCGCTGACCAAAGTTTTTGGATTGACGAACTATTCTGCCGCTATTTACGTATCGATGGCTCAGCATAAGTTTCGATTGGCATTCAATCGGATCAACGTTTCCCAACTCGCGCAAATAACGTCCTCACACACTGTGCCTTGAGTCCTTGCCAACTGGCGAAGCGGACAAGCTTTGGTCAACGTTACGACTGGATACTTTCTTCTTGGCACTGCCATTCTCTTGACTCTTCGTTTTTATTTCAAACAAGAAGTCAACTTTCATTTGTTTGATTTACTTTTCTAGCTTTGGCGCACAGTTATGTCTTATTTCACTCACACACATACGACATGTCGACATAGAAGCCTTTGTATATATGCGTGTGTATGTGTGTTCACTTGTCTAGTTTCGCACGGCTTTTTATTTAGTTTCTTCCGAAGTGATTTATGACAAACTATAGAAATTTGTGCAATTCGTGAAGACAACGGCTATACAAATTTACTTTAGCACTATTTTGTCTCTCTTTTAATAAATATCCACCCACAGAGACACAACGCGCTTGGGGGCAGCGGCAGGCGGTGTTGATTTCTGACAAAATATTGGAGTGAGTTCTGCGAAACTTTGGCACAATATTTGAGAAAATTTGTTAGCTTCGGCGAGGAAGTGAGCTCATCAACACTCAACTCAGCTGAGTGACACATCACCAAAAGTGGCAGCCGTCAGATAATATATTTATATATACTTGCACTTTATCGCATTTAAAAAATGTATTGACCCAATTGTTACAATTCTTCAAAAACTTTCATAATAGGCTCCTTCTGCGTCGATGCAGCGCTGCCAGCGCGATTTCCAATCAAGGAAGGCGTCACGGAAGGCATTTTCCGGAGTAGCCTTGAGAGCCGAGGTGCATGCTGCTTGGATCCCCTCTGTCGTCTCAAAATGCTTGTCTTTTATTGGACTTTTCAGGCAAGGAAACAAAAAAGTCCGGGCGGGCCACATCTACCACATCCCTGTAGTTCACAAAACACTCAATGACATCGGAACTATCGCAGTTTCAATGCTGAACCTGAAACGACACCTAACAATGCCAAAGCAAAGTGCGAGTAATTCTATGACCATAATGGCGGTTGATATGGATTCACAGTTTCCACACTTTCATTGGGAGGGAACTTAGTCAGATTACTTGCTTTCGAAACTTTAAAGAACAATGAGTACTGAGATGCTTTAGTAAGCGGCTAGGAGGGTTATGTGAGCTAAGTTCCCACAAACACCAAGACTAAGAACATTTTCAATATGAAAGCGTAATAATGTTATTGAAACTACCCGTGGAGCTTAATCACTGGAGATAGCAGCGTGGAAATAAAACAGAATACAAGCAGGCCACTCAGCAGACGCAGCAACATGGCAGCAGTGGTGCGCCAGCATAAAAGAAAGTGCGTTAGGGTGCGGACAAAACATTTTGTGTTAAGAACATTTGTCGAGTGGCTATAACCGCTCAACCGTGCGAGTGCGAGTGCGTGTGAAGGCATGTGTTCGCATTGTTGCCAATACCAACCTTGAGTTAGCTGCCCCTTTGATACGGTGGAGCAACGGTTCAGTGGTGTATACAACACTGGAATTGTATGGCCATGAGCATAAAATAAATAAGCGTCATTATTTTGATGTGTTCCGGTAATACAATGTTGCTCGTGAACGACGCACCAATATATAAGCTACACACACTCGCACATACAGCGACTTACCGCTACATGTGCCAAGAAACTGCGCAATAAGAGTCAGTGTGCTAGCACGCTTCCCAAGGGCTGCATATCGCACCGTAGCACTGACAGAGGAGCATCCTTTGTGCCATCAACTACTTAAATTTGTATGCACTCGCTGACTTGCTTGCATGTGTGCGTTTATGTATGTGCGTGTGCAATTACACTTGTGTTTGTGGCTTCCGCTGCGGAGTTGTAACTGCTAAGCGAAGCATTCATTACCAAAAGGGGATGCCATATCAGCTCCATTGACGCGGTCGCTTCCCCGGCTGCCGCGTGACACCCGCCGAATGCTGCGCTGCATTGGCTCGGCTGCCACCGGTTTACAAGACAGCCCGCTAACGTGCTGTGAAATATTTTATTGTATCCGCTGTCAGCTTTCCTAACCAGTGATGTTTATTGCCACGCATTTGCCTTCATCTTTACTGGCGAAAGTTGTGTGCTAGTGCGCGAGTGAGCTCTCAGGCAAAACATCCAAGGCATTGCAGAAGATGGGCGGCGAAAATTGGACAAGTAGGGTATTGCATTCGACTAACGGTAATTAATTTTGTCCAATTAAATGTCGGTATGTCACATAAAAGTAAAATATATGCAGAGTTAACTAATAGTTGGTTAGTTCAGACGATTAGATTTAAGTTAAGAAATGTAGTAAAAGTCAAGACTTTAATGTAATTTCTTTCACTTTCTGTAATGCAAAATAGCATCTGTTTTGAGAGAGATGCCGGTGAGCTATATATATATACATATGAATATTTCAAACATCCCCTTCTTGTATGATAAGACGAAGCTTTATCTGCATAATTGCTTTGAGTGTAGACTCAATTTTAACATCTGTCTTTTCCCATAAGTGACGTATGTTACCTAAGAGAAAGTTGAAATAGGAGTTATGGTGGTCGCCGGTTATACGCTCCGGCTGACCAAAAGGCATTACTGGCCAAATCGAAAGATTTTCTGCGTTATAATATCGTATGCAATGAGACGTGATAGATTTCGATTAATATTTCGGGACCTTCATTTCACTGGTTCTAGCATTTATTCAGCTGATGACAAAATCTTCAAATTGCTTCCACTATCTAAAATGTTGAAAAACAAGTTATTGAAAATTTTCAAGCCAGAACTTGATTTATCATACGACGAGTCCATGGACAAGTCTTTACGTTTTGTATATAAGATGTGGTGTTTTAATACACCACTTGTCCATGTCATAAGTTTCGAAATGTATCGAGGTACCAACCCGCGCACAAACCCTGAATATCCACCAAAATATTGCAAAAATGCTTCGACATATGCTTCGCCATTGTTTTCCATGATTGATAATTTCTATGGTTATACTAAGCAACTACCTTTTGATTTTTACTTTGTGAACTTATTTACTTCAATGGGAAAGTTGTTAAGATTTAAACAACGGATTTATTATGGTACCTGAGCAGGTTGGCAAAATCGTGCCCATTACCTACCAAAAACCAATTTTGTAGAAGAAAGAGCGTGTCTTTATTGCGAATAAAAAACTTTAAAGTGCTGATATATATGTACTATAGTACTAAATGGGTCGATAATTCGGTAGAAACTATTGATTGTACCACAAAATTTTATTACTACAGTTAGCAGAAATTCTAGAGTTGAGAACAGTTGGTTCTGTTCAAAATGCTTGACTGCTACATCGCCCATCTGGCTCCACGCTCTCTCAACTTCAGTTTCGCCGAACTTTAGCAGAACATTATTGTACCACCCTAGGTGTACCACAACCGCCCAGTGGTTTTCGAAACCCAAAATGTACCGATAAGGTTCAGTGTTCCCGTTATGATCACGACAACCACTTCATTTCTGTTATATTAGCTTAAAAACGGCGCATGTGTAAAGGACTGACTGCATCTCCAGGATAACAACTTGTTGTGAAAAATAGTGCCGGTTTGTGCTTTAAATGTTTCAAAAGCTTTAATTTTTTGCCTTCACAATTTTTACATTTTTTTTCATTGTTTGTCATCAATTTTATTTTTATCCACTAGATTGTGAATATTTAATTTTTTCCTAATACCTTTTTGTACAGTTTTTTTGTATTTTGCAGAAATCTTACTTGCTTAATTCGTTCTATATATGTATGTATATAAGATATCGGGCCACCCACCTAGGCGAAAATATTTTCTTTTAATTTTTACATTTGAATTTCTATTCCCTTTTATAGTTTACTCTAAAAATTTCATATCTCTACTTAGAAATTTGAGGTGTCGTCGTTAATGGGTTAAATAAATCGAGAAAAAACTGTACGTTCCGTTATACTGCTATCTGTGATTTCGAATTGAAGGTGTGGGTATCATAACAAATCGCACTATTAAGTGAATACTTTCAACAAAAACCATACACCACCAATAAGATAGTTTCTAAAACTTTTAAGTAAGTAAACCTCTTACTTACTCAATTTAGTAAACACTGTGTCGCAAATATGTTTCGTTTAATGGTGCTGAAAATTCTTGTCAGACTTTTGCCATTCATCCGAGAAGAATCAATATATTCATTGCATGATGCGTTATTCTTATTCATACACATACAAACACAAATGATTTTTGGACTTCTCAAACACGTTGGTTAACAAAAATTTTGAATCGCCTTTCAGTATTCCTACTGTTATTGCAATTCTTCACACAATTTCTAGGGCTGTATATTGGGTATAAGGTACAAACATAATTGTGCGTTTTCCCAGAGGAAATGTGTCGACTTAGCGGCCAAAAATTAATCCAAGCAATTTTGATACCCTGTTCTAATGCGAATCGTGTTTCATTGAGAACATACTACAACGACAGGTACAAATAGTGATCGGAAAGGAATAGGTCTAGGCAATAAGGCGGATTAGTCAAAATCCCTATCTGTTCTTTTCAAAGTAGTTTTTAACCGGCCTTGCAAGATGAAGCTAATCACTGTCTTCATGCAAAATTATTGACTCATATCTAGGCGCGAATTCCGGACATTTTGCTTCTTTCGTTCGCTTCAGTTATGATGAGTCGTTGTCCGTAGCGTTTTCCATTAATGGTTTCGCAGCACGCCCTTCTGACCCCATCAAATACATTAAATTACCTTCGCTTCATTGATATTCGACTTTGTCGTTGATTCGGGTTTCAGATATGACTTTTTGACGTTTCTAAAGTAAAATTACTTTTTTTGTAGCGTTCAAGTATCATTGCTGGCATGCAAAATCGTATTTCAACGCCTCTTGTCTTCAATTCATACAGTATTCTGGGTTTTTGAATGTTTTCGGCTGCCTTTAAGCAATTTGGAATTGCGGGAAGTCACTTCCAAAACTTCTGCGAGTTCTTCCTGCATCTGACAATTATCACAATCGCTTAATGTTCACCTCATCTTCAAAATTTTTTAACGGCTCAGGACGTTATTGGTCTTATAGCTGAAATCACCAGTTTTACATGGTGGAGACCACTTTTGGTACATTCGCGCAGTGAGAGCTTGTTCTTCACAAACTTCCACAAAAATAATCATAAAACAGAGACTTGGTTTCAAATTGATGAGGATTGATCTTCTATAATATTTATCACTGTCGCCTTCAGTTCATCAAAAAAGAATAAATTTGGCACCGCAATTTTAAAGCAACATAACGCAATCCCACATTTAACAGTATTTATAGCGTATAAGTTAAAAAAAAACAGGAAAAATCGTTCACTTCGGTTGCACCGAAGCTAAATACCCTTCACAGGTGCATTTCTGTTAGTAACTATGTGTTCAGTTTGTATGGCAGCTATATGCTATAGTCAACCGATCTGATCAATTTCTTCGGAGATTATATTGTTGCTTTAGGAAATAATATATACCAAATTTCGTGAATATATCTTGTCAAATGTGAAAGTTTTCCATACAAGAACTTGATTCCGATCGTTCAGTTTGTATGGCAGCTATATGTTATAATGGTCCGATATCGGCCGTTCCGACAAATGAGCAGCTTCTTGAAGAGAAAATGACGTTTGCAAAATTTCAAAACGATATCTTAAAAACTGAGGGACTAGTTCGTATATATACAGACAGACAGACAGACAGACAGACGGACAGACGGACAGACAGACGGACTTGGCTAAATCGACTCAGCTTGACATACTGATCATTTATATGTATACCTTATAGGGTCTCCGACGATTCCTTCTGGGAGTTACAAACTTCGTGACCAACTTAATATACCCTGCTCAGGGTATAAAAAACTAAAATAAAATTGGCCTTACTTTCCGGTACTGGGGCTGACCAGACGCCAGGAAATCTGATCATTCCATGTATTTGTTGACATGTGTAATTTGCCCGTAAAATACAAGCTAAAAAGAAAGGAATTACTTTTGTGGCCAACAAATACACACAAAAATATAAAAATACAAAATTAAATTTTTTGTAAGTCCCCAAAAAATAAGACACAGCCAGCTTGCACACACACATATTAACATAAATACAGACAGCACGGCACGTCGGGAGGTCCATAAAGCCATCAACCATTTGATGGCCATAGTGCGAAGTGAAGTTGATCTGCAACGAAATTCATCTCGCACTTCAGTGGGCAGCAAATATTTGAGAATGAAAACGGCACATTTTTATTTGCGGATCGAAAAGGAAAATAATGGAGTGCGAAACAAAGTTTGAAAGCGCAAATTGTGTTTACTTAATTTCATATGTGAGTTGCCACCCCATCTCTCCCGCCGCACGTCCAGTGACACAGCAGTGCCGCAAGGGCAATTGCAGAATGGGAGCAAGGGCGAGTGTGTGTGCGTGCGTGTGTGCTTACGAAAACTTATGTTCCACTTTCATAAAGACACTCGAGTCATAGAGTGCGAATGGCAGGCGTGGCAATAAAAGATGAGTTCATGTGGCATGTGTGCAAAAAAACTGTAAAAGATGAAAATGACAAGAATGATGACAACGAAATTGTACGATTGTCTTTCGCGTGCGTGTGAGGCGGGGCAGGCTGTCAGCCGGTACCCCAGCCGCTCGTCCGTTTGTGGCAAATACGGCAAAGCCAATTGATGCAACGATAATAGTCTGTCAAAACGAGCCAAATGTCACGTTTCCGCAATAAAAACCGTCTAATTTACGATTCGCAATAAAAAAATCGAAAGCGGCGAAAAACAAAGCGACCGCAAATACGTTCGCCACACATGTATGCGTGTATGTGTGTGCAGATGCAAGACGCAAACATGAACTGCCCACTCGACGGCAACTAACAGTGCGCAAATAGACTGATCAATGTGCTGTCCGCGAGTGGGGAGGGGGTGCGCTAAGGCTGGGGATGCGCCAGTGTTTGTTTGCGTTTGGGGGCGTGTAAGGGACACATTTCTATTGTTGTGACTTTCCTATTTACTTCGGCATCAACGCATAACAGAGATGGCGCACGCCAACTTAAATGTCGGCCGTGGACTGGGCGCGAGAGCGGGGGCGGTGCGGTTTCTTTTTGACGGCCAACAGTGCGTAGGCCGCGCGGAACGCTGCCGAGTGCTGATGGGACGAATTGTGATGGTGACATTTTTAAATGAATATGCACAAGTTTAGCTGGTTCGTTTGCCGCCTGTCGGTTGCATACATTTTCGCAAATGCTCCGGAAAATGCGAACACAAGTACACAAGTAATTTAAAATTTTCGCTCTTCAAGTCGAGAGGCTGACACGGTAGCTAGATGCAGAAAGCGCGATAGCGAAAATGTATAAGTGGCATGCGGACGGATTTCCAATTCAAAGTTGAAATTCGTTGGAAAAAAGCAAAACAGCCAAATGAATTAAACTTGTTTACAATAAAATACTGAGGTTAACATTGCCAAGCTGACCATTTCCAATAATCTAGAACCAAAGCTAAAATGTTTGGTTTTGGGCGAAAATCTCGGAGCTCGTAGTAATGGAATTCCATACTTCGAAGAAAGTTGTTGCCAGAGCTTTTACTTCCTAGAATTTTTAAAGCAAACCTGGGAAACAGACAAAAGACAGTTTAAATTCGAGCAAAAAGTGAACTATTTTTAGAATTTTAAATATTTTTCGCACACCGAAATAACTTTTCTTGGAATCACTTTGTAAAAACGTTTGAAGTTGAAATTAGAATCAATTTGGCTTTTATTGTTTTTGTATATAAATGTTCTTTTGTACTTATGCTTAGTACCGTGGCTTTGAAAATACAGTTCTCTTTGGCATCCATCGCAGTCAGCTTCACAGCTTGAAATTGGCTTAGAACAGAAGACAAATTGTGACTTCGGTTGCACTGAAGCTTTAATACGCTTTACAAATAAAAAGTTTTCCTTACAAGAACTTACCCGGAAATAATAAATGAAATGTTCAATATTTATGTTGTCGCCTTAAAAATAATACCCTTCGTATGTAATTCATTTATGTCAGCGATTTTACCAGTCTGGAAACACTTTTCATAAGCACTTTTTGGGATGCATTCAGCTCCCTTCAGCGAATTTTGTTTCATCTCTTTGAACGACTGAAAACGGTTTCCACGGAGCAGCTATTTAAGTTTGGGGAACAAAAAAAATCACTCGGACCCAAATCTGGTGAATACGTTGGTTGATCGATGGTAATCGCGGCGCTTTTGGCTGTATATGCGGTCATAATCGTGGCTCAATGCGATTGTGCATTATCATCGTTCAAAATCCATTAATTGTTCTTCCACAATTCCGGCTGTTTTCGACGAATGTTTTCATGGAAATGCCCCAATAGTGCTAAATTGAAATCTTTATTGGCATTTGTCCCTCCGGAACACTTTCTTGATGCAACATATTACGAATATCGAAAAAACAATGAGCATCACCTTGATTTTTGAGTGGCTTTGGCGTGACTTTTTGGTTTCGGATCGTGTTTTTCCTTCCATTCCGATGATTGTTAACTTGTTTACAAGTCAATGTTATAATGCTCTCCATAAATGACTTCCTCTTTTATGATGGTATGCGTAGACTAACTAATTAAAACTGGACTGATATACACATCTTTCTTTTCTCCTTTCAAAAAGGCTCATAAGCATGACAACACTACCCAATTCTCCATAAATTTGCAATAAGACTCGGCTAGGAGGACCTTCAATGTCTTCAGCGAATTTAGGTTATTTCAGTTTCGGCTTATTTTGGAAGGGTCCTCTGAGTAAGCTTTTAAGCATCATTCCTCGGTTTTAGTATTTTCGACAATACAAACTTTAAATGTTTTGTTCATACATAATATTATCGGCAGCAACGTTCAAATAAGTTGAAAAGGGCCTTTGAGAATATGTTCATTTGTTCTTTTAATCGTTAAATAATTTTTTTAGATATCTCATTGCTTTATGGTAAGAGCAAAAATTCGAAGCAGGTCACCTTACAGGCTTAGAGATTACCTACAAATTATGGGCTGTTTCTGTATCTTTTTTTCATGGAAATCGTCAGCTTGGTTCCAAGTATTGGAATTTTTAAAATTTTTCATGTTTTCTTATTGACGAGAATTTTGTCAAAATAGCCTAAAAGTTGCCTGCATTTTCAATCACATTCCGTTATAAAGCCACAAAAGATGTTTGCATACTTTCGGGGTTGTTCCTTTATTCCACTGGGTTAGCGCCCATACAAACGCAAACCAACAGCAACCATTGAGCATTATTTTGTATGTATGTATGTATGTATGTGTGCTGGTAGTAGATGCGTTGAGAGGCTCAGTACAGTGATGGCGCTCACAAGTGACCACAATAAAGTTCAAAAGGAATGACAGCTTAATGAGCCACACTAAATTTACAGGAAACCCAACACAACACTATTTACCTCTGAACTGTGTGGTCCTCCACACACAACATGCCCTCCCACATACCAACGACCAGCGAACAGAAGCCGTAAACCAAGCCACAAACTCACTCGCAAGACATCAAGACCTACAGTAAGTTGCTGCAGCAGCTCCCGCGCTCCTGCGCCAGCACTTAGGGCTCTTAGGTGATAGTTGGTCCGTCGATTGGTGAGTGTCATCACAGCAGAGTCGTCTGGTCACACAAGCTATCTGATCACATTGGCTTAGTGTAAGAGTGTTTGTGTCTGTTGCTGTGGGTGTATGTGTGCGGGTATTTATGCGCCGGCCAAGGTAAACGAACAAATGACCGACACTAAAGAAGTTGGCAAGAATTTATCGAAGCACTTAAGGCGTAGTGGCCTACCATCGCCTCAGCTTCAAGGCTTCGAGGCTTCATATTTGCCGGCGAGTGTGAGAAAACATTTGACCATCACTACTTGCTGGTGCGTGAGAAAGCGAGAGCGAGGGAGAGAGAGAGAGGGTAGAGTATCGTCGAGTAACCTTAGAAAACTGCGTAGCTGGCTGGTAATCTCTAAAGGTCCAAGTCTCAGCGGTGATAACGCAACAAAGCAAAAAGGAAAACATCGAAAGTGTTATTAGTGCAACAACAAAAGCGGCACACATGCGTGTGAAACAATTTATTTGACAAAGTGAATTAAATGGAATGTGTGAAAGTCAGCGATGGCATCAAGAAACAAAAATATATGTACACACAAAAACACAGAACAAGAACAACATGAAAAAATTAAGTAATATTGTAGTAAGGATGAAATCGACATACGAACAGCTGAGCGCTGCCTTTGGTAGAATTAAGTAAAGGTTTTTTTTTGCTGTTGTAAAAAGTTGTATGTATATTTATTGTAGGCCTGAAGCCGACTTTGTGCATCCAGAGAAATGAGTGCGAAACTGGCGTCAAAGTTGATATGAAAAGTGGCCAAGACAAAGTCTTTAACTGTACTACAATGGTAAGCTAACCTAAAATATACTTTTAAAGGTCGATTGAATGTCAAACATCGCCGTTTTTTCAGCGAAACTCTAATTGGCTTGAGGTGAAATATAGCTACGTGTCTTACCTCGCAGCAAATTATTTAAAGTAAATAATGCATATTACTAGACTATTTCCGATGGAATTTTGAACATGACTCTTATTAACCCGCCTCGCACAGCTTTAGAAATCCCCCCCTCCCTACACGATACCATTTCACCAGAATATAAAGAATAGCTGAAATAAATATTAATTTGAAAGTTTACACACACACATTCAAGACTGCTCTGTGTCAAGTAACTGTGGAAGTGCAGTTAGCGTGCTCTTCTCATCTTTTATTGAGCTCTGCGGCTTTTCTGCCAGCTTTTGTGGCAGCCGCTGCTGCCGCCGATGTCCTGCCGTGTTGACTTAATGAAAGTGACGTGCAAGTAACAAATTCCTGTGATGCCTGCTGTGCATAACTTGGCTAAACATTTTCTTTACTTCCAGTTGACTGAAGGAAGATCATGCTATTGCATACATAGCAAGTAAGCAAAGGCTGGGTCCGGACTCAACCGGAGAGTTATTTTTGTGCATTGAAGTCCCTATCCATATCAAAATTCCGATAAGGCTTGTGGAAATATTTTCACATAATCAGCCAGGGTGTGTTACTTGGACCATTCAGCGGACATTTTGAAATATATTAATCTTCAGATATCCCGGTTTTTCTTAGTTGTTACAAATAGCCGCTAGGCGATTCTACTCTAAGCAGCATCTTGCGAGTGTATGAAGCGTGCGTATGTCCCTGCCAGATGCCACATGAGCGCATTTCGCTGTAAGGTTGTAAAAATTGCTTTCTCGCAAAGTAATAATGTGACAAAGTTAGCTAAGAATGCTCAGGTATTTTTCGGTAATACTACAAGAGCACTGCGCGCTATTGAAATCGGCGAAGGACGGCAGAGGAAAATGAAAATATGACAAGCCGAAACTAATAATGGAATTTCATAAGTGAAGAAAAATTTCGTATATTCACCGAATATGCAACCCCATTCATGCGGCAGCAGCATGTGCGAACGCGTCCGGAAGGTAGCAGTTAAGTAAAAATAATTTAAAAGTTCGTTGCTGTCGCATTCAAGAGCAAGGGTGGGCGCAATGAATTATTCCAGATTATGTAAGGGGAGAAGTTGACTGATTTTGAGAAATTAAAGCACAAATTGTCCTCAGTTTTGCACATAAAGCATCAAACGCAAGGAATTCGCCAAGCAGCATAAAAAGTGGCTCTAACAGAGTTTAAGAAAACATATGCGGGATAGTAAGGAACCATTAGTGCATCGATGGCAGCCAAAGTATCTACTCTCTACTGATCATTTTTGTTCCCCCCCTCCACTAGTTTTAAGGCCTGCAAATTCACTCCTTTAAAAAACTTGGTTTTCCTGCTGGCTCTTTTGCGCATAACGTCTGTTAATATAAATACGACTGCGTCCGTATGTGTGTGCGTGCGCATAAAAAACGTGATATTGGCCACACGTGTGGAGCGAGAATTAATCAATTTAGGCCCCTCTGCAATTGTTTTTGCATTCCGTTTCTTGCGTCTGGTGAGTGACAGGTGTGCGCGGCGCATATAAAAATGCCAGCAAAAATTCATCAAGCATTTTCATTCAACATATTCAAATTCTTTCAACTCCACGTGCACATACATGCCGGTGGTCGCTGTGTGTGTGTGTGTGTGTGTGAATAGTTAACAACGGTACATCTGTAGTTCGTGTCAGACAATAGCGGCAGCCATTGGCAACCGGAAATGTGTGTATTAGCTGAAAAAAATTGCTTCCACACTTGCCGCACGTAATTTGGTTGGGCGCGCGTTCGGCTGCCGTTGTAATTGAATTCGCTATTGGAAAAGCGCTCAGAATGTTTCATCAAATATTCAATTCGTTAATATGTTGATGGCCAGCTTTTGCGGCTGTAATAAAATAATCAAACTGGATAAAGTTGCATTGTATTCGACAAATTGTAAGTGAACAATTGAATTAAGCAAAGCTGGCAAGCAAAAAGCGCAGACTTAATATAATTTAATGTATAAATTTCCGCGAATACATGTAATATTTAAAGCTTAGTGGTCCGTTGGTGCATACCACACCAGACGCAAATAAATATTGTTAAATTCAACAAAATATTGCTGGGCTGAACTGAATACTGAATGTGGCCGCGTCCACTTGCAACTCTATACATGTGTATGACCGAGAACATTCAAAAGGGTTGATAATTTAAAAATTAGTTACATTTTACAGTCATACATCAGGATACCGAACAACCAAAACTAAACAATACTCCCATTGAAACACCTCAGGACAGCCACGGCGTATGAGTAACTATTTTCATATCAACAAAACAAATTTTGAAATCGATAATTAAGGGCAGCAGCATTCTTATTTAAAATGCAATTTAAATATAAAATATGGCAAATTCATATTCACGTCAATTGCAGCAATTTAAGTTCCAGCCGAACAAACGCCAGCTTAACTTTTAATCCATACACATTGCCCCTTCCCTCTGCGGTTACACCAAATACACATAATAATAATAGAAAGCAGTGGACAGTTGCAGCGAATGGCATGCTATTGGCAGTGATGGTCGAGAGCTCGAGCTGCACTCACCCAAGGCATCCTGCGTGCCAGCTTAATTGAAAATGCACAATCCCTCTTACACTAATGTTTATGTATTATTATACATATTTGCATATTTGCACAAATATGCATAAATCTCCATAATTAGTAGCAAGAACAGTCTGCAACAGTGCACTTGCCGCTTCACACACATGCAAATGCTTGCATGGCATATAAATATTTGCACACTTGCTTGCATGCGGTTGCCACACCTATCATTTATCAGCATCAGCCGCACGCACCTGCCTGAATAAATACGAGCTTGTGAGCTTGTGAGTTTGGGAGTCTGGCCGGCGAGTGAGTAAATTCGATAATGCGTAATGTAAATTTTGCAAGAAAATTAGCAGCATATAAACTTTGTAAGCCGACTCGATTTGTGTGCACAAGACGACAGTGTTCACCGATGATTTATGGACGACAATTGGCTGGCATTTGAAGCGAATTAATCAAATACTTGCAAGTAAATGCATTCGAAAACACAACGAGTAATTAAAAAATAATACTGCCGAGACCCACAACCACCTGGTAGGATTCCCATGTAAAGCGTGACTGTGATTTGTGTTAATTGATGCTGAGAAGAAAGTTGACTAATAAGATATTCGTGAAACTTCTTGATATAACCAAATACGAAAAAGTTCTTAATATTATAAGGACACTGATTATTTCTCACTTTACTGCTACCGATTCGCTGAAATCTTGGGCATGTGAATAGAAACCGAACTTTAATCAAGAAAGCAAATATTTTTGGATAATAAAAAATTTATACACATGATAATTCACATAACATAGGGCAAAATATTTTCACCAAATTTTATTGATACACATGTCTTTCATATTGACTGATATGAATTTTTCGAAGAAACAAATTAATACCGTTATCAATATTTTTCGACAAGGAATTTTTTATAAAACAAATGTGCGCTATTTGTTAGACATAATTGCGAAAACTTTTCTGTGGACTTTAAAGCAACAGTGCGGTGTACAGGATGATGGGTGCCGTAGGCTGTAGGTCCCCCTAGAGGGAGTTGAGCACACGGCTGACAACTTGGTCTTGGTCTCGGATAAACAACTTTCAACGACGACGTCAAAATATACTATTTCGCGCTAAGCGAACACTTAAAGCGTGGCACACTCGATCAATCGGTGAAGTTTCCAATCATCCGCACACTGATTGCTCCTGTGCTGACATACGCTAACGAAACCCAGACGTAATGCAAAGCTAAGAAAATAGGCCCGAAGTCTTTGAACGGAAGGTTTTGAGCAGAATTTTTGAAGCCATTTGTGATTGTAGCTTATGGAGGAAGCGCTATATCTACGAGACATTACAGAGTTTGTATAAGTACCTCGATATTGTAGCAACAATTAAATAGGCTACGGTGGGCTGCTCATGTTATTCATACCGTAAAAAAATGGAAACGTGATGCTACGTGATAATAGGCGAATTAAATTGCGGGAAGCGAAGACCCGTATCGGGTTATGGTGCTGATGATGATTAAGAAAGAAGCTGTACTATTAGAGTACAATAACAGTGCTAACCTAAAAGTAATCCTGAGTGGCATTATGTATATGTTACTCAAGATCACTTTTAGGTTAGCATTGTCATTGCGCATATACATATGTATGTATGAAAATGTGTTCACTTTTCTAACCAAGCATTCTACAGAGTAGTAATAGTGCAAAAATCAATTCTCTAATCAGCTTAGATATACGTTTATGAGCTAAGTAAACATATGGTCAGAAAATTTTAACAATTTATAAAATTTAGTGGTTTTAAGCCATACTTCCCATCAACCGGTGGTGTTGAAAAAAGTTCGGAAATATATATATATACATAGAGAAAAGAATCAGATGTAAGCGTGATCTCCAAAATCATCCCTACATGAAGTCAGGTTAGTGGAAGTAAAGTGAGATGAGATGAGGTGTTGAGGTAAGTTTGCGTGTGGTGAATTTATGTAGTCATCCTACAGTTACAACCTAGCGAAAGGTCATTTTAGATGAAAGATGTATGGACTGAAGTGACTAAAAATGAACTGAAGTTAGATGTGGTAAAATAATGAAAAGTAATAAGTTTAGGAATGGTGAAATTAGATATGGATGATGGTAAGTTAACGTATGTCGTCATATGGTTTTTAGAACTTAAATTAGATTCGGGATGATTATGAAGATTAATTTGAACAGTATAACGTTGCAATCTAGCGAAAGTCAGTATTTGTAAAGATGTGTGGGTTGTGTTGATTAGAAGTGAACTGAAGTCATACGGAAATTAATGATAAGCAGTATAAGATGTGGTGAGTTAAAGAGTAGTGAATTCAGGTGTGGTGAAATCAGGCATGGTGAGTTCAGATATGGTGAATTAATTTATGTCGTCATATGGTGGTATGAACTGATATTTGATAAGTTATCAGATGAAATGTAATATGAGAATTATAACGTTGCAATCTAGCGGTATTTGTAAAGACAAAGACGTGCAAACGTTGTGTGTTTTTCATGTCAAATATGAAGAGCGACTAACTGCTTTATATCCAAAGATGTTCATATAACTCTCAGCCTTTTCCAGCAAATTCAGTAAACACGTAATTTGGTCGCAATTAATATCACCTCATTACTGAAATGCTAGGAGACTAGGTAAAATAACTAGGAATCTTCCATTTTCACGACTGTAATTATACCTCCAACACATAATTAAAATAATAATCCCCTCTATTATCCGTGACAGCATTATCTGAAATTAACCCTTCGCACGAACTGGAAGCAGAGCATACACGTTTTCTCGGCGCCTAATAAGCGCTCTACGCAGTAACACGCCCTTCTGGTAACTTAGCGACTGCAAGGCGTTTGTGTCAAGGCATATGTATAATTAAGAAGTAAGCACTGACAAACAGCAGGAAAGGGGATACGAGTGGGAAGCTATCAAAGATAACTATTAAAGCGTTGAAAATCACAGCGATTAAAGAAACAGCGGCAGTTAAGGCTTTCAGGCAAAACTATTACAAAACAAACAAACAAACAAAGGAGTATCAACTACCAGCGGCGGCAGTGAAATGAAACGTTTCGGAGCCAACAACATTTGGCCCGTGAAAAGGAATTGGAGAGTTCGAAAAGTGCGTTTGTTTTGTGGATTACGCTTTGGAGACTAGCCACTTAAGAGAACAGCAAAGTGTTAAAGAGCGCTTTTGCTACGAATTTCGCACATAATCGAAAATCTCTCAGAGCGGCAGACGAAATGTGCGCTCCCGAGTTGAGAAAGTCAAGGCTCCATGCGTTTGCGTCAAGTGGCGAAAACTCTACAAAGCAGAACAGCTGAGTGTCAATCGCGCGCGTGCGTGTGTGTGTGTAACAGCTGTCAGTTGGCACAATAACTTTTTCAACAATAGCAACATCGACAACGACAACAGCAACAGCACAGACGCACAGTTGAATTGAGTAGACGCGCAGTTGGTCTGACGTTCAGCGCGAGTTGAGGTGAATAAATCGACAAGAAGTATCGCCGCCAGCCAAATCACACGGTCGCTTGAACGGACGCTCGCCCGCTCGGTCGCACACAGCCACAGATATTTACATATTTAATGGCATTATTTGTATTTTGTGGTGTTTTGTGGTATTTCCATTTCATTTCATGCATTCTTCCATTGTGCTGCTTGCCAAATTCGTGCGCGCGCTAAACGCACGGTGAAAAGCTGGAAAACAAGTTGCTGATAAAATCAATTCGCGGCCACAGCGACGCGGTGCCGATGGTTTCGTAAAATAAGCGAATTTAAGTGTTTAATCTAATCACCCATGCAGCTGAAGTGCTCCAGAATTGTTAGTGTAGCTTGCATTTATTAAGCGCATGGTTGGCGCAATTGGATATGTGCGTGAGTGTGTGTGTGTGTGTGTGTAGAATTGAAGTGTCTCTCAGTTAACGCGCTGACGGTTACGGTGACAACGAACCGCGGCTTCTGTACCTATACAGTCAAGGAATTGAGTAAATTTAAGCCAAAGTAAAATAAGCGTGCGTACATACATATATATTTAATATTACTACAAACTACACCTAAGAAATATATTCTACACAAACGCATTAGTGGAAATCCTAAATAAACAAACAAAGATCGAAATATTTAATTTTAGTGCAAGCATGCTTTCTGGGAATAAAATCCAACGTGTGAGTTGCTGCTAAGAAACCGCGCAAAATAATCAAAAAGAGCATCAGGTGAGTACTCAGCTTCATTAGAATTAGTATTGTAGAACTTTCGCGTTCACTTCCTTTCACCTCTTGGTCGAGGAAATCGAGTATCCTTTCTAATCGTTTCGCTGAAAAATATAAATGGCCTTGCCTACAAAGGAGCTCATAGTAAGTGATTCGCTACAAATCATCAGAAAAATATCAGGAAGACTAAATGTATTTGCTAAATCCGCTGACATATTCAATAGTGAATTTAAGAGAAAAGATTTTTCTTGCACGACTATCAAAACCTTACAAATAAAATAAAGTTATGTCTTTACTTTGCAAAGCGATTATATAGGTAGTCGAAAAAGTCTTTTCGTATTTCTAATCAAAGTTCAGCCAAATTTTTTTTATACTTATACTGATAAATAAATAAACAAATATATACCATTTTGGTAGACCACTTTTTGCAGTTTTTCCGCTGGAGACATCTATTGGAATACGAAACAACTTTTTCGACTAACCAATATAACTGTTACTCTCAGTGACTCTTGCTTTTTGGCAAGCGGATAATAGCATTGAGCGCGCTACAACTCTTGCTTAAGTGTCAAAGAGCTAATTTAGAAGTGGAATACGAAAACTGTTCCTTACAGAAATCAAAATTTTCACTCCATCAGAAACCAGCTGTATTAAATTCGCGAATTGGACTTAAGTAATTTAAAATTAAGCACGTTTTAAATTATTGCTGCAATTTTAAAAATAAATTAATTAAAATTTTAAATCTTTTCGACATTTCCATAACAGAAGTCAGCGAACTATTGTTGTAAGCTTCACAAATTTCATTGGTGGCTTGCTTGGCATTCTTCACTTTTTTATAAAAAAATTGCAAATTAAGCGCATTTCTTCATTATTACAAAGAATTTAAATTTTTTTGGTTAAACTTAAAAACTCACCTTTCCAAAACTATATGGTATAACACAATATACGAATGCAACGAGAGCAATTGACAAAATACGAAAAGACTTTCTCGACTACCAAATATTTATTAAAAATTTCCAGCAACATTCCATATTATCTATTGCTGTTCATTTGAATTGCCTTAAGGAAGCGAAAAATACTAAAAACGATTGGCAATCAGAAAAGCAAGCCTTTGATATATTTACGAAAAATCAATTTTATTTCTGTATTGTTTTCTTTACGCAAATAAAATGTTTGGTTAACAGAAAAATATCGAAATGTTATCGAAATCAAGAAAATAATTTATTAAATTAAAACTTGAGATTATTTTTAAACTGAAAAGGCAATAGCCTTAGAGGATCGCCAGAATAAATTACTATTTTGGCGGCAGTAAAAATATAGTTTTACGATTTGCTGTCGGCACGGACGGCACACATTGCTTTGCGTAAACAAACGCTGGAAGATAAAAAACCAAAGATATTTTTCGGCTGTAACCCATTTGTTTGTTTACGGTAATTTAAATTTTAATGTTTTCCTACGCGTGTGCTATGCTTTCTTTTTGACAAATCTTCGTCACAAGTGTGCCGAAATCTAGCAGTCAAAGTCCCCTCTACGCTAGGTATTTGCTTGGTATGCGTGCTGGTTCGCTGCCGTGCAGATCCCACCAGGCAAACGAATTTATTTGTTACCAAAACAATACGCGTCACAACAACAATAATAGGCGCTTACACATACAACAGGCTGCGTAGACGCAACAGACATAAACTAGAAGTCAATCGTGGATTCATAGACCGTGACCAACTGGCCAAAGCGGCGGCACAATGTGCTCGGGGGAGCAGGAGCAAGTGGAGCGTAAAGATTGAGTCTTTCAGCGCTAGATTGGCATATAAAATAGGTTTGGAGAGTAGCCGCGAGGGTTCGCTCGCAAATACAAAGACTGGAACGGAGTTACCCACATACCTACAATTAAATAAAGGTAGGCACTTCAATCATTGTACACTCGCCTGCCAATGGAAATGCTTGTTTGGTTGTATTATTTACCTTGGCCACAAGCGACGTCTGGCTCTGTAAGTATGGCCACCTACACAAGTGTATAGGTGCGGGGTTCTGTCACGCATTTCTGCCTACAATACTGTTTAGGCCAACAACAACATAAATTGAAATTTCTTGGAAATTTGCTTCCCTTGCAAAGTGTTCTTCTTCACGTGTTTGCACTTAAATTGGAAGGCTGAAATGTTTCTCGCAGCATTTCCCAAGCGTCTACAGTTTATGTGTTTAGTGAAATCCTTAAAGAGTAGATTCTCAGATGAAAGCGAAAGAAGCTAAGCATGCGGAAGCATTTTCAGCTTCATTTTATACGAGATCTTAGTGGGAGCTCCTTTACACAATAATTTTGAACGCTCGACTCAGGTAAGACCGAAAAAGAATAGTATTAAACACAAAACAGAAGAATGGCGGAGGTGCAGTGAGGCCAGTGGAACGTAAACATTAGGGCGCTGCGGAACCGCATATAAGCAAATGCGGCAGCAGCAAAGTAAAGACAAAAAGTTTGCTCTCCTTATCAAAAACGCAACTTTTAGTATAACGGTAACAGGCATTGACTGTGTTCAAGCAACAAAATTAATAGCTATTTCGGCCACTCTGGCGTATACGCAACCAGCAGCCAAAGTTGTGAGATTATAATGGCGGTACGGCTTTGAGTGTGCTTCTAACTACAACTATGTATGTACATATTAAAAGATACAAGCTCATGCTTGCAATCATAGATTTCGTATTATTGTTCACACCATTTGCTGGGTGCAGTGTCGCTCGAACAGTTAGATATATAGTATGTATATGTTTTGAGGGCTTTACAGTAGCAAAACCGAAATGCGTTAAACTATTTGATATCAAAACCCAACTACTAAAAGATGTCGTATATAAATAGTTTATGCGCTGCTCATACCATGAAAGAAGGAAAGATTTTCTGTAAAATTTATTTTCATGTCGATCTGGGAATACGAGCATATACACACCTACATAACTTCATTTTATTTCATTAATATGTAAAAGCACATTTGTACTGTAGAAAAACATAAATATTGAGAAACATAAACTATGAAATATTTCATGGCCGCTGTGGGGAAGAATGTATTCCTTCTATTCATTAAGTACAGCTATGAAAGCAAACACGAAAGTAGTCGAGAATAAAATATTAATGAGCACCCAAAGCGCTCTCGGCAGTTGCTCTTGCATGTTGCTACAGTGGACCTTTTCTGCAGCGCAAAACGGCTACGGGAATACATACCCTATAGTGTCGATGTCTCGCAAATGTTGTTTATTGTTCAAAATATAACGCTTTCAAAATAGTCTAAAAGCAAATTGAAGACGCCAACAAATTAATTTATTAAGTTTAGCATGAAGCTTGTAACATCCCGCAAGGTAACTTCCGATACCCTTTAAGTATATCCTTACAAACTAGTGGTTCCGCCCACGCGTTGCTGTTGTATACATTTTATACTATTATTCATTTAATAAACTATTCAATACAGTGAAATTTTTATTAACGAATAAAGACGAAAAGGGTTTTGTCGGTATGTGATTCCAAGGGATTGCACTTGAGGTTTAATTTTTAATATGTTAAATTGAAATTTATTTGTATATTTCATTGAAAAAAAAAACGAATTTAAAGTTGCTTTCATAATGTCTCGTTACCAGCCTTTCTGCCCAGTTAATAGAGTTGTCCGTTTAATAGATTTCACTTAGTAAACATCAACAAATTGTGAGTCCGCCGAAATGTGCATGGTTAATAGAGCGTCCATTTAATTGAGCTTTCAATGATTTTTTATTTATGGACGGTTTTTACTATTTTATCTTCTAAGTTGGTTCAAACTGGACACAGTGTGCTAAATTTTGGTGAAATCAGTTTAGTAGTTTAGGAGTCTATCGCGGACAAACAACATGACACGTAGTTTTTATATATGAAGATAATGAGCTTGACCAACTAGGTTCATTCAGCCCTTCCCGATATATATGTCTGCTTATCGCTATATAGGCAAACTGGTCCCTCAGGTTTTGAGATATCGATCTGCAATTTTGAGATTTTCTTCTCAAGAACTAAACAATAAAAATCAGGCTCTTGTAGGCTAAAAGCTAAGGACGCTAAAAGATTTTCCCTTTTTATTTGACAAGATATCTTCACGAAATTTGACACGAATACCTGTCTAAAGCAACAATGTAGACTCCAAACAAATTGTTCAGAACGAATTACTATAGCGTAGAGCTTATGTGTGTAAATTTGTTATTTTATGAAGGGTATTATGTCTTCAGTGCAATCGAAGTAAACGTTTTATGGTCTTAACTGAAGCATGGGCTTTCCAAATATCTGAGCTTCTCGAGTCTCTGGAATTGAAAACAAGTCATAGAAAGCGGAATCTCTAGAAATATTGAGCCAGCAGACTTATTCCCCGGGTCTAATGATGGCTTCCGTGCGGTCATTCCAGGGATCGCTGTTTTAAAACTTTGAGATTAGTACAAGCCAATGATAAGTAGTATTTCTGAAATAAAGTTTCCATTTTAGTATCCAGTTACTCCTTAGTACATGGGAAAAGTTCCGTGGAATTACGCTCCCAGCGGTACACACAGTGCGTGACTACGCAGTCCCACATGCTATCAAAGATTCACAGTTGAGGATGTCATCGTCATAATTCTAGTTATTGTTGCACTTGTTGCAACGCTGCGATGCAACAAGAACGGTTAATCTCTTTATACATATATGAGTGAGTTTCATGCGAAAAGCGCACGCAATGTGCACTCGGGATATTAAAATGTCACCCTGTGGCGCAAAACGGCAAGACACAAAATCAAATCCTCAGAGTCGACAAACACACGCCGTTATACCGCGTGCATACATGCTGCCACAACTGCACGTGGCAAGCTATATAGACATGCTATATACTATATGTATCCGATAAGTATGAAGCTTTAAGAATGCTTCCCGGAATTTTCAAATCGCTTAAATGCATGTTGAAATATTTTGAGAAAAACGTTTAGTAGCTTAAACTTGAGTAGAAACGTTTTGGAAGGTTCGACTAGTTAAGATGCTAGAATGCAGATTAGAATTAAGCACACCCTTCACTTTCGAAATGTTGCCTCCAGGGAAGTATATTTATGGATACATTCAAGAGTTCGCTGGAAAGACTTTTTATCTGGGAACCCTAATATTCATTATTAGTCTACTATAATACACATACTATTCATCCTGGATCCTGCTGTATTTATAAACCTTAGATTCTCTACTAAATTAAATAGCATTTTCATTGAAAAAGACTCGAAGAAAAGCGCTCATATTTTCTCCGAGAAATCCATTGAAGCGTTTTCTGTTCAAGGACCAGTTACTTATGTGCACCGCCCTGCCTTAACGTTTACGTTTACATTTACAGATGCTGTCCATTGAAAATCATTCAACGGCAAGACTTGTCGGAGCAAATGAGAACCATGAGACGATAATAATTCAATAGCAATAAACTGCTAGACAGCATAAGGAGCTGACGTAACAACCAACGTGAGTGCACAAATAACACCAACGCCAGCCACTGAAAACATTACGACGAACAAGACCACCAATAACAACTACAACAACAACAACAAAACACCAACTACGATTGCAACTACAACTACATCTACATTAGCAACAATACTATCGATAACATTAAGAGGCAGGATTACACCCTCACATTAAGCAGAAGCAGCACACCGCGCGTCCAATTCAATCGATAGCGTCCTCACTCATCCCCGCCTTGCACCAGCACTACCTCCCACGGCCGCTCACAGCCCCTCCAGCATGCTGGGTGATATAATTTCACCGTCAATCGCAACTTGGAGCACAACGCAACACTTCTACACCGACCTGGACGTTGAGACGCCTGTGGTGCACGGCGCCGCCGCCACCGACCTGCATGCACCCCTGCTGGACAACTACGACATCTACAACAAAGTGTACAGCAATGCTACATCAATGTTGTTCGACGCCAACGAAACGAGCGCATATAAAATTGTTTTGAATGGAACGAGCGGCAACTTGAGCAACAGCAACAACATTTTATTGAACCTGGGCGATGGCGGCGGCAACACTGACGGTTTCATCACATTCAACGGCAGCGGCGGGATGCGGAATGCCAGCAGCAATATTGTTGATGTGTTTATAGGTGAGCGTAATGAGTTTGATGACCAGCAACTGGATGATATTATGGGCTATGGCGACGGCTTCAGAGCACGGGAGCCGACGGTGGCGTTGGTGAAAATGATTGCCATGTCCATTGTGTTGGGTCTGCTCATCTTCATAACCATAATAGGTGAGTAGTTGGCGAACAAATGCATATTAGGCAAGTGTATGAGCGTGCATATGTGTGTGTGTTTTTGGGAGTGACTGTGTGTAGTTGATTACTTTTACACATTGATTGAGTGCTTTTGAAAAGAGTTGAGAGCTGTGGACTGCGAGCGCATCAGAAAGAATAAATTTGCTTAGGTTCATGCAAATTTTCAACTTCACTAACTTGTTATTTATATTCATATGAGTTTCCTACGTTTAATATGTTTAAAATAGTTTACACGCAAGCTAATCAATTCACATATTGAACTATTTTACTAGAGAGAAAAACTGACTGGCTGTTAATAGGAGAATGGATGTGCTATGCTTAGTCGAATTTATCATTTCTTCTAATATATACACACATATATATATATATATATATATAAATAATCAAATCTGTGCTGATTATCCAACGCTTGTGAATGGTTGAATCTTGAATATAGCAATAAGTGGTTCAGAGCTGACATTTTTGGTTTGGTGAGCATCCATATCTTTGAAATATATATATATATATATATATATATATTCGAAATCTCAAAGGAAATTAGCGACTTTTTATGAGGTACTCAAAAGATCCCTCCCGCAGCTTTGCGTTATTTATAAATAATAAAAATCGATTTTCTGTCAAAAGCCAGCGCGTTACAAAAGCAAGCGTGTGTCACGAGTGTTGTACACATTGTATTGCATAACATTTACATATATACAAACGATGAGGCTTGCGAGTCTCTCTGTTAAATTAATCAACTTAAAGCCATGCCATTTAACACATACAATCCAATATTATTTCAATTAAGTTTACAATAAAAACATAAAATTTCTTCTTGGTGTGTACGTGTGTGTATGAGTTTTATAGAAATTTTACATATTCATTATTGTTGCATACAAAGACTTAGGGAATATTGCACTGTCTTAAGTATTGAAGTGTTAAAGATTGCATTCGTTTTGATTAGACTTTATTGCCAATTTCCGAGTGAAATACAAATCTTTTGTTAAGCGTTTGAAGTATTGAAACAACTTCCTTAATCCATGGCTTTGTAAGCTTTGGACTTTTATATACTTTGAATCTATGCAGGAAGTTAGGTACTTGGGAGTATTCGTAAATATTGTAAATCTTTTTCAATGCTTCTTATACAATATTTCATGCCTTAGGGTGATTCTAAATTTGCGAAAACGAAATATTTATCAGAACTAAGAAGTCGAGGGTACACATTTATATATGGTATAACAAGAATTCTATTTTACTGTGAGCAAATTTTATTCACTAGCCAGACACCAGATGAGACAAAAATTTATTTTTGCCTTGCAGGAATTCTAAGAGATGAATGCACTATTTCTTTAATGTTTGCTGAAATGTTTTCCAAACAATTAGCTTCATTCTCGTATTCTCTTTTATTACATTTCTGCCTTGTTACTAAGAATAAAAGGCATGAACCCAAATTGCTTCCTTGAAATTAAATATAATCTCCAAGCATAAAAATCTAGTTCCGCTCATGTTTACTCACAACTTTACTCACATATTTCTTGTTGTTTTGTTTGTTAACTATTTTTGCTTTTGAATTTATGAACTCTCTCCTCACAGCGAGAAAGACCGTACCGCTCATGCTCGGATAGTAGCAGGCTTTGTGTTAAAAACTAACCAAAACTCCTCTAACTGGTTGCTAACTGGATATTGAGAAAACCATTTAACAACATTATGTTTATAAAGTTCTAGTTAAACAATATAAAACATATGCAACATAACCAAAAACATAATACAAGATGTGTATATAACAAATCGAAAAGTTGTCTTAAGATAATCTTCAGTATTCTAAATATTAAATGAAATATTATGGCGAAATCCATAGAGAGCGAAATATTTTTATTTTTACTACTTTTATCTCTTTATGTTAAAGGCCAAGATATTATTTCGAATCATAAGCATGTCTTCAAAACTCCTGTAAGAATCATTAGCAAATTTTATTTTTTTTTGGAGCCATGTTTTGATTGCCACACACCGACTCAAAAATCCGGTTCTATTACGACAAAAAGTACTCTAACACTACTCAAAATCAGCCATTCGTTATTGTTGTTGGATTATGAACTTGCGCGGCACCCACTTTGCACAGAGGTTTCGCTTCTTTATGCCATCTACTGTCTTCATTGCCCCCTGTGCTCATTTCGCCAATTTCCAACTTAGCATATCTCTTTTCAACGGTTTATTTCCCAAATTCAATAGTATTTTTCTCTCAAAAAGCAATGTTTATTAACCACGAAATGATTTTTGATAAATTTTTTTGTAAACTAACATAAGTGGCTGCACCCGAAATTCTTAGTTGTCAAATTTGTATACGTATCTTTTAAAGGTAGGTGCTGACTACAAATCATACAGATGGTATTAGGTACTACTAATCTACATGTGTACAAATGTACAGTAAAGCGTGGACGGGTCCTCTCTGCTTCCCTTATTTATTTCATTTTATTTTTCTGCTTATCAAAAGACTTTAGTCCATGTATTTACCTTCCGCACAAAAAATGTCCAACCAACGGTAATATTTATAAGACTTGCGCCAAGCGACTAGTATGTTACGTTCAATAAGGTGGAATTTTTTGTATCTAACAGACTGTCGTGTTCAAAGTCACCATCTTCATTACACTCAGTCTTAGAGGGAAACACATATCAGCTGACTTATGTATGTTATTATTTGCATTGCTTTCCATTAATCCATAGATTTATTTACTCTAGATAAAAAGCTTTTGTTGACTGCTTTTATTTTATTCTCTTGGTATTGCGCTTTTGTCAGAGCTTTGTTTTACTCAGATTCCGAGAAACTGTTTCATATCCTGCTAGATTGTGCAGCTAAACTTTAGAGCGTATTATGAGTTTTTGCACATATTTGCGAATTATATACACACATATATGGCACAGTAAAGTAGAGGTGAGCTTAGATTCTTTTTGTCAAAGATGGGAAACATTATGCTAAGAAAATGACTTTAGAGTCTCTTAAAAACTTTGTATACTAGCTTTCTTTATTAACTTGGGGAAAGGTCTTAGGTAATGCGTACGTAAAGTGGGGTTTTAATCGACGGAAGGAAGGAGTCTACTAAAAATAATCTGGAGTTTTTCAATAAACTAAAGATTTTATTTCACATAGTTAGCATGATCTGTTTCATTTTTTTCGACATGGCAATCTCATAAAGTTGATTTCCACCGGCTTCTCTTGAGAGCCACAGGCAGACACATGTTCAATTGGTGCCAGGTACAGACCATAAGGTAGATGCATAAGAGCCTCCAACCAAGATCGCGGAGCTGTTGGTAACGTGTGCGGCCTTGTATTGTCCTTTCGGAGCACAATCCAACACCTATTTATTAGCCAACCATGCTCGCTAATGGCCGATTGCTTACTTCTAACGGTCGAATTTTTGATAGTACAGGTTCGATTTAGGAATTTTAAAGTAGGGGCGTAGTTCATAGAAAGTGATTATTTTCCAATTCTACCAAAAGCATAACAAAACCTTTTTGCCTGTCAAACTTGGCTTTGGCACCGCAATCGTTTTCCCTTGTTCGCCGACTTGTTTGCTTTTTCACCCTTTTTAAAGAAAAACTGTGAAAAATGGCCTATTTTCCCCTTTCTGGTGTCTATCTTTAACGTCTGTTCAAACCAGACTGAATTATGTAATCGCAAAACTGCCGGAAAGGAATTAATAAAAAATTGAGTAAAAATCTTATACGAGTGTTTCCAACCTCATACACCGTAACCCGATCGCGCCCATACAATGCGAGATATAGATGACTAAAGCATCCATATTTGCCCTTTGATCTTATTAGTTAAACTAGAAATATGCTCTATGATCTGTTTCGGTGACTTCATGGACTAGTTTCAGCCAACCCATATGGTTAAAGCCCCCACCCCCTCTCATATGTATGCAACAGGAAGCATAAACTAAAAGCGAAAACAAAGGCAATATAAAACAAAAACTTAGTTGAGGAAAATGAAAACGAAACCCCTTGATTTCAGAAACAAAAAACATTATTTGTGAGGAATTGCCGTGGAAGAGCAAACACAAGAATGCATAAAATCATGAAAGCACTAATAAATACTCACGCTCGTCTCATGCACTTGTATAATTTATGTATGTACTATATGTGTGTGTTTCCCGAACGTAAGATTTCAGCTTAAAATATTTCACTCATCCAAAGCTTTGGCGAGTGGATACACTTGTACAGGGTGAGTTGTTATGTATCTGTGTTGTTATGTATGTTAAGTACTCGTATCATTTCCTAGTAGAGGCAACGGAATATCTTGAAACCGGAGCTAGTGCAGCCTCTTTCCTCGAACTTCATTGTTTCTCAAAACAAAATGACTGACTGACACTCACTTCAAAGGCACCTACTTCCGACTCTTGCTTACCAAGAAAATTTGCCAAAAATTACTCGGCGCCACCCTTTATATACACGTGTGTGTGTGTGCTTGGACTGGATGGATGTTGGACAAGGTTAAACTGCCATCAACTAAATGAAAACGAAAGTTTATTCATCAGCTCACCAATACACGCACATAATTGCATTTTTATGTGAACAAGTTTGGAGAATGCGACGGCAACAAAAGCGTCATTTGCACACAGGTCCAGAGACTTTGCGTTCGGGTGTCAGTGTACTCGTGTGGTTGTGTGTTTGTGTGAAGAAGTGAGAAAGTGTTGACAGCAAATCGCTTTTGAGATTACTTGTTTGCGTGTCTGCATGTGGGTGTGTGTGTGTGTGTGAGGGCGCCTTGTGGCAGGCTGCAATAAATAGACATGCGGGAGCATTTACATGTGTGTGGCTGTGTGCAGGTGTGTGCTTGGAGGATGTATTTGTAGTGCATCGGTTGCATGCGGCTTGTGAGTTGTTGCCACCGCATTTGATGTTGCATCGTGTTGACTTGAGTTGAACGAAAAGTCATTAAGTGCACCAAGGTGTGCTGTGTGAGCACACGAGCACAAACAAGCCGACTATTTGTCTTGATTTACACTCGCACACGTCTGCAGCCGGGGCACGTACTCACCAGTATGTGTGGAGGTTATGAGCTCGGGTACTAAGTTACTTTTGCGTTATGAGCAGAGACATAAAACGCTCGTAAAAACGTGGAAATGAGCCAGTCAATGCCACAGCGCTGTATACCGTTAAGCATGCATATTTTTGTTTTGTTATATTTTAGTCACATTTATTTCTTATTTATGGGGCTGGCACTCTCTCGCCGCCGTGCGCCCTAAATTTAGCTGAGTGTCAGCGCGCTTACTTGAATTCGTAAGCAGAGCGAAAGCGGTGACATTCAAAATCAATTTCCTTAGCCGGCAGCCACGGCAAAGTTCACGGCTGTTTGGCGCAAAAGTGTTTACTGACCCTGGACTAAGGTTAAGTGCCAGTCGCCGTGACAACGAACGAATGTATCAAAATAATAGATCTGCGAAGTAGACTTACTCATTACGTAGGCAAAGCGAGAAATAGAGAAATGCTAATACAAAACATTGAGAGTCAGAGTGGTTTTCAAGAGTTCTCAGACCAAAACAATTTTCACTAAATTCGAGAAAACGGTTGTATTGCTATTACTATACTCTGAACGGAGTATATTAAGTTTGCCACGAAGGTTGTATCACTCAGCAGTAATTTAAGTGTATACAAATATAAATGAGCAGCGTGACGAGCTCAGTTGATTAAGCGATGTCCGTCCATCTGTATGTTCATGTACGAGCTTATGAGATATTGATCTGAAATTACCACAAGCCCTTTTCTCACTAAGAAGCTGCTCAGTGGTCGGAACCGCCGATATCGTCCACCAGAGGATATAGCTGCCATACAAACTAACCGATCAACATCAAAGCCCTGAATGGAAATTTTTTTCATTTAACGAAGTATTTTCACAAAATGTAACTTGGATTATTATCTGAAGCAACGGTGTACTTTCCGACCACATTTTTTCGATCGGGCCACTGTACCATATAGCTGCCACACAAACTGAACGATCGGAATAAAGTGTTTATATAGCTTTAAAAAGCTTTTTCATTTGGTGGGATATATTCACATAATTAGGATGGGTTATTTTCCAAGTCAATGGTGCAATCTCCGAAAAAATTATTTAGATCGAATTGACTGTATCTTAGCGCTCACTGCCTTTTTTATATCAACTTCACACTCAAGTCAATTGGGACGGGATATGATCGCGAAAACTTGCAACAGATCGCTGTTGTTATCGAATGTGTGAGAGTCTCTTCGTCGGATATTTTATTTGTGATTGTCGTTGGTGTACTTCTGTATAGGTGTCGATGTGTGGTACTCTCGTGAGTAGTGTATAATGTGGATTAGGTCGATTTTGTTTCAATTCAAACGCCCAAGCAAAGGCTTGCCGAGAATGCAGCCTATTATTCAGTTATAAATGGAATCAAAGCTGTGGTGAGGTTCTAACAATCTCTTTCAAATCAGATGAAGAACCACTTGCGGAGTAAATTTTGGATTTTACTTTATTTGTTCGCATGTTATAGTTAAGACCAAATCATTACCAATTTATCTTTGCTATAAGAAGTCATTCAAGAGTGCCCAGTCCAATTAACAGGCGAATTGATTAATAACATACACAATTTTGGAGAGCAAACCAAAAACACACACAGCAAACTAAGCTCGTTAATTAAACTAGTTATAAACTATTTCACATTGCAGACTCTACGCTTTATCCGGATACCGTTTTATATAACTAATATTTCTAACCAGACGTCAACTCTCCGATTTCAAGCAAAATATAGACAGTCACCTCGGTTCATAATAGTTTTCATAAAATAATTTCTAATGTGAGTTTTGCTTAGAAATTTTGTGTTTTTATTTCGGAGACTTCTCTTTCTGAATAGACTTAGCAGATTCATTTTTATTTAAGAACATTTCTATGTGAACTATAACAGTCGTCTGTAGTTTAGAGTGTTCCTGCAGGAAAGCTTTTGGATGACTATCTTTCGGCCGATTTTCAAGGTATGATTGGGGAAGTTCTGCTTGCAGCGATTTGTAAATTCTACCTTTCCACCTCTTTTAATGGGCAGTGTCGCATAATAATGTCAAACGAATGTCACGAAGAGAATATGACTTATAACTGGATATAAATAGCAGTCTGCATATCTGTTTATTTCCAATTAATCAAATTTCTTTCGAAAATAATTAAAATTACGATTAAAGTGAGCTGAAAAAAAGGATATTGCCTACAACAGCATTTATTTTACCGAAAAATAACAATAAAGTCTATTGAAGCTCAGTTTAGTTGTATTACTTATTAAGCCCCAATTGAGTACACAAATGAAAAATGCTCCATAATATTTTCACAGAATATTGCCATATTTTTACGACTCTAATTTGATTTCCCTCTCTTTTTCATGCTGCGGACAATTAAACATCGCTGCGTTATTCAACGCTAAAAACTTCGTCAAAACAAATACAACAATAAACAAAAATATGTAAATAACACCGTAAAACGGGGTTGCCACATTAATGGCTCCGACCGCTGCAAATGTGTCCGCAAACAAATTGGAACCACGTAAAAAATGCACGCAATAAATATCAATGCGGTCCGTTAATCCAAATTAAACTAACAAAAAATGTGAAATGCGAAATGTGAAATGTGAAAATAAAACAAATGCGAATTATGCTAATAAAAAATGCAAATGCAAATGGGAAACATAAACTGCTGGCGCCTGTGTTGACAACTATAAATTAACGGCAAATAAAACATGCACGACGTGCCACTCGAAACAACGGTGAAATATGAAACAACGCGAAAATACAAACATACAAAATGCAAATGTGTTCGTGGGCGTATGCGCGCGCGTGTGTGTGTGTGCAACAGGCAATGTTTTTGTAATAGCGGCAATTATACTGGAGCGCAACCTGCAGAATTTGGGCAATTACCTGGTGGTCTCGCTGGCGGTGGCCGACTTGTTGGTGGCATGCCTGGTGATGCCACTCGGCGCGGTTTACGAGGTAAGTGCCGCATAAACTTCACGCGAACCGCTCGCTGTCCGCTGGCGACAACCGCTGGACGAGTGAATAAAAAAGGCATTTAAAATTAACATTCTTTTACTCATTCAAAACGCGATGTCTATTAATACGGACACCTTAAAAAAAAGAAGAGGAGCACTTACTAAAATGTTAAAAAGAAATAAAACTTTTATAAAAATATTGCCGTGAAAAAAGTCCACCCCTCCTCGTTGCCACTCGACCGAAAAATACTTACCCGCCGTGCATATAAATATTAAACAACCGTTAAATCTTTGTTTTATGAAGGTATTGTTTTTGTCTTTCATGCAGATTAGCGAGGGTTGGATACTTGGCCCGGAGCTATGCGACATTTGGACTTCGTGCGACGTGCTCTGCTGCACAGCGTCCATACTGCATCTGGTGGCGATTGCAGCCGACAGGTAATTTGCATATTTCCGCATATTCATAATGAGCCATTGCAGTTGGGGGATTTTCATTAGCGACGACAATGAAGCAAATGTAAATACAGAAGTAGAATGCTCCCTCCCTCCATCTACCGATATGCGCGTATGCATTTTTAATCTGGGGATGAAATTTAGCTCGAAAGCGACCGTACATATTTTGCTATCAATAAATAATTTATAAATATTTATTTAATGAGAGCTGAATACCTCCTTTTCCACTTTACAATTTTAATTATCGCGGCACAAAAGAGTCAACATTCACAGACTATACTTTCAAGTTTGGTAAAAGAAATTCTCGACTTTTGAAATCTACTATATGTATTCAGATGTAATATTTGATGAACAGATAAGCCTGGCTTTCATGACAATAGAACTTCAGTTCCAGTTAATCAAATCTACATAACATTGACTATTACGAGTATTGTGTCTAGAAGAGCAGACCAACTTGATGAATAAGAGACGCAAGCGGCTAATACTGGTCAGACTGTAGTACTATCCACAGAGGAACAGTTGAGAATTTCTAAAGTAATATTTCATAAACACCAAAGGGACCAAGAGTTCTGCTGGAAATAACACTAACATCTTCTTGACTATTTCTACAGTTGAACAAAAAGGTGTTCTTAATCTTTTAAAAAGAAAGCCGTATTTACAAGTATTATCATTTCATAGATTCATGAATATCCATTTCGAAGTTTCCCACTTTTTTTAAGAAAAAATATGGAAACTTCAAATTTAATGGAAAATGTTTATTATCATCCGAAAGAACATTCTTTGACTATTTTTTTTTTTTATGATTATCTTTTTCAAATGTTTAATTGGTACAATTTGCAAGGCCTGAATTGAAGCGGGATTGTCCGCATAGACTTAAGATTTTACATACTTATCCCCACAGGAAAAAGTCTAACGATATGATATCACACGATCTGCGATGAGCGAGAAGTGAAGCCATCTTGTTGAAGCAAATTGTCGCCGAGGTCATGAGCTTCAATTTCAGGCATCAAACTATCGGTTATCGCAATATACCCTTCTGAACGGCAACATTTTTGAAGATATATGGACTGATGATTCCACTGGCCAACAGACCACACTAAACCGTTGTTTTTATGGATGAAAAAACAGCTCTTGAATCCCTTCAGGTTTCTTTTCGTACCAAATGTAGCATCTTTGTTTTTTTACATACCTTTTGAGCCAGAAATGGGCCTCATCGCTGAAAAAAATTTGCTTGAAAACGTCGGATCTTTTGTTCAAGGACGCAAAGAGCAAAGCAATATCGCTTGGGAAGGCCGAACAACTTCAGTTCTTGCACAAGCTGTATTTTGTACGCTTTCGATTTAAGGTCTGGACGTAAAAGTCGTGACATACATTCGTCAGTCCGAGTTACTACGAACGACACAGAATCGACTCTCCACGGACTTCGTGTACACTCTCAGCTACATCTGCTATATTTACTTCGCTGCGTGCTGGACGTGGTCTATTCGGTCGAATATTATTCAATAATGAATGCTGGGTCTCAAGATGGGTGATGGTGTTGCGAATACGACGCTGAGTAGGCCAATTCTGTTCATTGTAGGTTGGACGAAGCACGCGAAAAACATTCCTTACTGAACCAGAGTTTTCGTAATACAGTTGATCGATTTGTTAACGTTATTCAGGCGGAAGTTTTTCTATGAAGAAATGCCAAACAATCCTGAACAAAAATAACAAAACAGCTGGATACGTCTCAGGTTTCTGAAATAAGAACCTCTACTTGGATTACCCTTTAACTTTCTCGACACTTTAAAGTCTGGATTGGCCAATGGGTGAGTATTCTCAGAGTGAACAAGCAGCTGAAGCTCTCTTCCAACAGTTTGGCCCAGAATCATGAAATATGTATAGTCATATTCTAGATACTTTATCTTTAAGCGGCCAGTTTTTTAGAGAATTGCATACAAACCTTTAATTTTTTTCCTACTTGTACTCGGCCTAATTTACCATTACCATTTTCGTGTTTTTTAGTGATTTATGAATTCGAAAAGTATAATGTTTTCGCACGCTGAAGCTTTAATTAATATTTGTCTACATTTTCCACTTTGAAAAAACATACAAATTCCATTTAATGCAATAAAAATATTTGAATGCGAATATCAGCACAGACTTAATGGAAAGTTTCCACTAATCGTAATTTATAGGCATAACGAAACAACAACAAGGCATTTGTAAACTTTGCTTTATGCACTTAAATTTGTGTACGGCTGTGTATCGAAGATTTGCTGCAGCTGGCATTAAATAAACACTGCGCCACAGTGAATTCCTAAATCAGTTATTTATTTACATTTTATTATTCCATTTATTCTCATTGAATTATGAGTAATTGTAGCGACTCTATTAAAGCCATAAAGCTTAACCATCCACTTCGCACGCCACCGCAACTCTGATAATTAATGTCAATCACCGAAGTCGGTGCGTTAGGGGGGTGGGGGTGGGCTTGCGTGAGAGCAAGCGCCGGATAATCCTCCGATTTTATTGTTGTTGCTACGTTCGCTTACTGCGAGTGCTCGGCTGTCAACTGAGTAATGATTACGAATTTATTTGCGATTTAAAGTGCTTCAGCCAAAGCGTCTTTATTTGCCTTTGAAAGGAAATACTTTAATGTCATTTTCAGTGCCTGAGATATGTTTGTAATTAATTACAATTATAATATATTCAAATAATAGTGATATTTATGGCTGCTCGGCGCATAAATACCAACGTCACTGGGTCATGTCACTCTCAGCTTAGCTCCCCGAATGTTTATTGTACAAATTCAATTTACTGCGCCTCGACGCACACACCCACACACACACAGACACACCAGCTCGTATTGATAGCTTCCAGAGCCAGGCACAGCTGTTCGCCGTTGTTGTCGCTGCCGCCGCGGGAAAAGCGCACGCCGGCCGCGGCATGTAGCCATAATAGCATTAAAAATGTATAAGTGGATGAACAAACACACACACATACATATTACTATGCAAATGTTAGTTTTACGATAGACAAATAAATCGTCCGGTGGAAATTAAAATTTGTGCTTATTTTTCGCTTTTACAATTTTGCGCTTTTGCACAAAATGCTCATGGCTAATTTCAAAAGTCAAAGTCAAAGTCACTCACCTGTGCTGCTGCCTGGCAACAACAGAAACAATGGACGTCCAAATAAAACGCTCACACATATTTGACATAGAAACCACATTTTATCAGAACGCCAAAAATTTCTGCCAAACATACCGACAAACTAATACTGTGCCTACAATTACAGCAATGCCAAAAAATGTGTAGTTCTAATTCATTCCCAGCAAACCATAGTAGTGGAGGCGAGTTGTAAATATCCATATTAGTTGACGCCAATGAGAAGAATTCTCTTTATCAAATATGAGAAAGATGTGTTCTCACAATTAAATAAAACATTAGTTGAAGCCCTCTTAATTCTTCATGACGCTACTAAACCCAAATCATATTTAATTTCTACTTTAGAGTTGAAAGTATTTCGTACTCTTGCCACAACAGCTGTTAATTGACATATGTATGTAGGTTTAGTATAAGAATGATGCCGTAAGTAATTTGTATTGAGCATTGTATAAGCACATATTGCGTTAGTAAACTTCCGGTGTGTTTAACGTGGATACCTGCTGGCGAGAACCTTACCTCACGGCGCTCAAGAGCTAACTAAAAGGGTACCTACCCCCCGCGGTATTATTATTTTTTAACTGGCCACAAGTTATCCAACAAAACCTTAGTAAGCCCTTTCCTTTTTTCTTCAACTTACTGGGTACTGCCAGGCATTGTCATACTAACTATTGAAATGCCTTCAGAAATAGTACCGTAATATCGGTTTCTTGCTCGATTGTGGTTTACTGGGTAATAATTTGATTATTTTTGCTTATTGGCGTGATGAGCTATCTGATTTATTGTCTTTTGGTGTTGATATTCCAAAGCCAAAACTAATTTGAAATCAAAACGAATTTATTGACTACAGTCAACAATCCATGGGAGTGTGTGTGCCACAATGCGCTGTGCGTATACACACATACACACAAAGTAATTTATTGACATAAAAGCACATAAAAAGGCACATAGCAACTTATTTTTGCTAATCACTCATGCAATAGGCGATATTTTGATTTTAATTTCACAAATGAAGGAACGCAAAAAATTGCGTTGGATGGCTGAAGGGTGAGTTTCAGTATGAAATTGCCGCCTATGACTGCAGAATGGCATTCTAAAATACTTGAAATGAAGATGGTTAGGTTGTGAGTTGTGCTCGTACTCACAGCAAAGTTATACGATAAGAAGAATGGATATCGGCAGTTAAAGTCTGGTCTGTAACTTGAAAACAAAAACCGAGGCAGTGATTTGCAGTACATATAATTAAACAATACTATTTTGGGGCATTAAGAGAAGTAACACCTCCAATTACTTACGAAGTTTATTATATTTAGCTTACCTTATCCACCATTCCCCTCACCTGCCTTCTTTTCAGATACTGGACAGTCACAAACATAGATTACAGCAACGTCCGCACACGAGGTCGGGTCTTCTGCATGATATTTTGCGTCTGGTTTACAGCGCTCATAATCTCGTTGGCACCGCTGCTCGGCTGGAAGGATCCGGACTACATGCAACGAATCGAAAGGCAAATATGTATGGTTTCGCAGGATGTGGGCTATCAGGTAAGAGCGACCACTTCCCCAAAACCACACAATTTGTAGAACTATGTTGAAAATAGTCGGCTATAAATAACAAAACGTTTTCAATTATTTGTTTCGCTTTTAGATTTTTGCAACATGTTGCACATTTTATGTGCCACTTTTGGCCATACTGGCGCTCTACTGGAACATCTACAAAATCGCACGCAGACGCATCCAGCGACGCATCCAACAACGTCCACTTCCTGTGGCACCTAGTCACAATCAGGTAAGTGCCGCCGACCAGCAACCGACAACCATCAACGTTGCCACCTACGGCTCGTAGTTTTTTCTGCGTGTTACCACTTTACTGTTGCATGTCGCCGCCGGCAATCGATTGAGCGGTGGTCAGTAGGCAATCGTTTTAGAGCTCTTAATGGCATTGCAAGAACACAATCAATTTACTGGTGCCAACATCCGATCCCCACTCCCACCGCATTGGCCGGCAACATTTTGCCGCCAGAGTTGCACACGAAATGTAGTCGCAATCAATTGACGGCGCCTACAGCTGGCTATTCATCATATGCTCTACACCCACTTTGTGGCCGCCACTGTTCGCAGGCTTTCAATGAAATTGCCCGTGACCCAATCTCATTGACCCAGTCGTTGGCGTTTGCAGCAAATTGAAAGCGTTCACCCATTGCGTCGCTTGGCTTGGCGTCTGCCACTATTCCATTGCGGGTACACATGTGCAACAGCGCGTGCGAGCCGAGGCAGAGCGTCTCTAGGCATTACAGTTATTTGGTCGCATATAAACATAGTTGAGAGCATGCACATACTCCGGAAAATTGCACAAATAGAGGACTCTATTTAGTTATTGTGCATTCTGCGAAAAAGCAACAAAAAAAGTGCACTTTAGTGAATATGCAATTGAATGATGGGTGTGTATTTTCATGGCTAACGTCTGAACTCGCTTTGGCCCATATCGACAAAGTGCATGCTCTTGGCAGTACCCAGCCTCTGAAGCCAATCAACGCAGTCTCATTTGTATCGTAATTGGGTAATTAGTGCAACGACACATAGGCGATAAATTTCACTTCTCAATGCTATCCAAAACCTCAGAGGAGGTCAACTTGTTGACTGAAGCGTTATTTTATGGTACAAAATGTCGTCTTAAGGCACATACCCACCCGAAAACCAATTCCCGACTATAACAACACCTTTACTTCTCAATTGCCTACTCAGTCCGAAGTAGCACCTGTTGGCAAGACTTATTCTGCAGCTCGAATTACTTTCTCCACCAGCAGATTGAAGAAGTCGCATGATAAAGAGTCGCCTTGTTTGAAATCTCGTTTGGTATCGAACGGCTCGAGAGATCCTTCCCGATCCTATTGGAGCTTTTGGTATTGCTCAACATCAGTTTACACAACCGTATTAATTTTGCGGGGATACCAAATTCAGACATCGCGGCATAAAGGCAGCTCCTTTTCATGCTGTCGAAAGCAGCTTTGAAATCGACAAAGAGGTGGTGTGTGTTGATTCTCCTTTCACGGGTCTTTTCCAAGATTTGGCGCATGGTGAATATCGAGTCAGTTGTTGATTTGCCAGGTCTAAAGCCACACTGATAAGGTCCAATCAGTTTGTTGACGGTGGGCTTTAGTCTTTCACACAATAGACTCGATAGAACCTTATATGTTATGTTGAGGAGACTTATACCACGGTAGTTGGCACAGATTATTGGGTCTCCCTTTTTGTGGATTAGGCAGAGCACACTTACATATTTACTAAGAAGCTAACGCATGCTGCTTATCAGTTCTTCGCCGCCGTGTTTGAATAGCTCGGCCGGCAATCCATCCGTCCCCGCCGCTTTGTTGGTCTTTAGGCGGCTAATTGCTAATTGAACTTCTTCATGGTCGGGCAATGGAACGTCTACTTCATAGTCATCGACTGGGGAATCGAGTTCGCCTTCTCCTGATGTGCTTTCATTGCGCGATCTTTGGATTCGGTATAGTTGTCATCAAAATGATCTTGCGGCAGGTCAAGGAAACGGGCTGTTTCCTCGGGGTCGGACCATAGTGAGAGGGGTGATAGACGAGTGGGGTTCGCTGAGCATGCAAAGAGGTGGTTAGAGTTATGCGAAGACTGATTATACGCTGGACATATATTTGGGTATGTCGGGGTCGATTCTGGATAAGTAGGAGTTTAACCTACTACAGTATCCAGAACGAGTAATGCAAGGGTCACTCTAGATTATCGTGGCAACTCAAGCTCTTTATCTGCGATGAGTGCTGTTTTGACTCCAAATACGCCATTCATTGTCAGGGACTAGGCGACGGAGTTAAGGGTTCTAGTGTAAATTGCAATCAAAGCGTGTCTATAGTGAGTTGATTCCAAATGTCGTAGAAGTAACATTGAAAAACCTTTAATATTCCAAGGAATGTACTCCGCTCCGACCTCATCAAGTCTCAACTTGTATTATTCTTTATTTTTGTTTGACAATTTATAAAGTATATCTATGAAATTATGTAAGAACATCTCTTATATCGTAATACGGCGTTACACCAAAAAATGAATGATTTTAGTTGCTACCCACTACTGCTCCCCATATAACGAGCTCACTAGTTTTTACCAGACCAGCTGACTTTAATGTGTCTATCTCAGAAATCTGCCCACGACTTAAGATAAACTAGTAACAAAAACTGTGCTTAATACTAACACGAAACTGCGGGATCTCTCAACGAGATTTTCTCATATCCCTCCAAGCGCTGTTACAATAAGAAAACACTTGGAAGGCATGTCATCAAATCTAACTGTTCCTATAGTTTTTGTCGTTGTTGTAGCGGCAGAATTTTGCCAAGTTGACCGTCCTTGACCGGGTAAAACATCCGGGTTCGTTCCGGTTACATAAACCCGACTGTCGTGGGAACGGCTACAGTCTTCACTCGTTCTTGAAACAATGTTCTATTGACACATCTTTTCGTATCCGCATCCTAACAATTCCGATAATAACAAAAAACTTGTTTATAACTGTAAAGGAATTATTTAGGTCATTTTATTTGACAACATGGGGTTTCCACAGAACCATGAACTACGAAAGTTGGGATGGCGCGAACATATTGTATTTGAAAGTATTCGAGGGTGCCAGCGCACATGTGCCCGATTGGAGTGTTTTGTTTTTGCATGCACATTAACCATGTCGCCAATCATAACAAAGCAGGCACATCAATCTTATCTGCCGCTTAGGCAAACACCGATAAACCGAAGGAAGACATTAAACCAGAGAAAGGAGAAAATCAAAAAATATGCACACAGTAAGCACTTTTGCAGCTCGGCGCATTAGGAACGTTGCAAAAACGGAAGAAATGCGAAATGAGAGAATCGGAACCACAATACTTTGCCAGCAGCTGCAGCATAGTTTTTATTGTTTACATCCTTTTCACTTCTTCATTTTGTATTCTCCTTTGTGTGCATCCTCAAGCACCCTTCTGTCAGCACGCACACACACACACGCAGGGACGTTTTTGGAAAGTGCTCGAGCAGGCACCTTGCAGCATCCCTTTTGTTGTTCGCCAAACAAATAAGTTTGCATGCATTACAAGCCTATTCACATGCAAAGTGCAAACAGATCTCATAAATTAGTAAAAGTACACTCAGCAGCTGTGCCGACACGCTGCCAGTGAGCGGCGAGCGGGAGAAATGCAAAAATAGAAACATTCGCAAAGGAGCCGAGATGAAAACATTACTGCTTGAGTGGCACAAAAGCAGAAAGAAGATGGCGGGAAGAAGGCGATTTTTTCAAGAAGTTTTTCAGCAATATCTTTCTGCTGCAGCAACAGACAATTACCCGGTTATTGCTTGTGTTGTTCTGCGCTCAGTGAGGCTTTTTATCGCTTACGCTGCCGCCGCCGCTGCCTCTGTGTGTTTGTGGGTCGACATATGTGTTTTTCGTTTTTCTCTCGTGCTTTCTCACATTTTGTGCTTACGAAGACAACTACATGTGTCGGTGGCTGCTTTCTTATTTCGGCAAGTGTGTCATTAAGTGAAGTAATGATGCCACTTCAACGGGGTGCATTAAGAGGCTTGAGCATGCACTCAGCCAAGCAAGTGTCGCTGTGTGCGCACTTTCGCACACAGTTGAGCTTAAGCAGAAGAATGCAAATATGTACATGCTTTATGCAGAGCATAAGTAATTTTCTTAACACCCGAGCCGAAAGCAGTGTGAGAATGAGCGAAAATACAGCTCAGCGAAGTGGGCAAGAAAGGAAAGTGAAAGCACTGGCTGTAGCTGTAATTCGGGACTTAAGCGCTATGTAAAAGAAGCAACGTACATCAGAAGTCTAATTCGCCTCTTCGCCCGCCTCCATGAATGATTTATTTTATTTATCTGCAACAGGAGCAGCTGCGAAATATTATCTTCGCCTTCGTTTCGTCTTTTTATCGCAAGAAAATAATGGCAACCATATCCCACAGGAGCTGCCGAAAGAGCTTAGTATACATGCTCCTCAAGTACGCTCCGCTCATTCTGCGTGTACATGTCTGTACAATCATGTTCCTTTATCCTTCTTTATTTTGAATCGATAATTTAATACGCTAATGCTTTAGTCTATTAAACTTTTTCCACTTTCCACTTTCTTTATTCTTATCGCTTTCAGAAGTGCTCCACCGCTTCGATGCAGCGCAAACGTAAGCGCCTAAAAATATGCTTCGGCAAGGCGGAACAGAACGCGGCCGCCGTCGCCAACAACATGGAAACGAACGTCGGCAACTCGCTTAGCATCAGCAACATGCGCGAGGAGACCGAGTACAGCACCAGCAACTTCGATAGCAAAAGTCACGCAACCGAGGTGACAACGGCCTCGGGGGAAGCGGAAGAGGTAAGCGTCCTTAAAATATTCCACAAAAATATCAGAAACACATTAAAATTCAATAATCGGGTTTGCATTAGAAACACACGGGTGAAGTCATAAAAAGATAAGTGAAAGGTTAGGCTCCTCTTTTCATTTTAAGCTATTGCCCGCGACTTAGTATGCGTTTAATTTAGAACTGGGTATTGGTATTTTATTTATGCGGAGGCGGTCGTAATCAAATGCCAATAAAATAGATATTAAGTGCGTGGATAAAGGCATTTGTTGCTTGGTACAATCAAACTAGCAAAGAAAAAAATATCCTTATATTTATATGTAGGTAATACCTGGGCCATAGTAAGCATTGTTGATTATCCGCGGGCTAGCAATATACAGTTATGCGAATGAGAAACGGTTTATTAACCAGCGGATCGAATGTTAGACTCTCCGTCTTAATGATGGCCAATTTCTCGAAAACAATTTCAAGTTTCAAACGGTGAATATTTTTTGAAAACAAAAAATGTCTTTAAAAAGAGCAACGAAGCAGAATAATGACCGCCTCTGGAAATTACGAATAGTAAGGCCAGACAAAAATATGCTGATAGAGTCAACAGCCATTTTTCAGGGTTTGTCCGGAAAATAATAGGGCTGAATCGATTTAAAAAAAACTATTGAACCAATTGGTACAACTCTTTAAGGCATTCTCTGGAATAGCCTTGCTAGCCGAGGTTCATGCTGCTTGGGTCCCTCAGTCATCTCAAAATGCTTGTCTCTCATCGGCCTTCTCAGGCAAGGAAACAAAAAAAGAAAATGAGGGGGGGCCACTTCTGGGCTATAGGGCGGCTGCGAAAGCATTGGGATGCCGGCCGTGGTTAGGTAAGAAAGGCGTTGTGAGCCGGGGGGTTGTCGTGGTTCAACTTTCAATCGGCTGCGATGTTTTGTCGGACCCGATTGATTTTTGAGACTCTTGAGGACTTCAACGCGTTGACTGTTTGTTCAGGAGGAACAAATTTATGGTGGACGATGCCTTTGATGTCAGAAAAGACAATGATCATCGTTTTCACTTTGTATTTGCTCATTCTTCCGCTTTTCATCAGCGACGTCTTCCCGGCCCTCCAAAAAGGCTTTTTGCTAGCGAAACGCACCACTTCTTGCTAAAACAACATCTGGGTAAGCCTGCTTGATCATAGCAAATAACTCTGTCACAGATTTATCGAGTTGCGCACAGAATTTAATCGTGTACCTCTGCTCTAACGAACGACTTGCTTTCGGCTTGCTCCATTCAGAGAGACACGTCGCGCGAAAATGTTTGTGTGATTCTCCAGGAACTCGGAGACAACTGACCAGCCGCTCGCTCGTTAGCTTGGAACACCCTCTACCGAATCCAGACGGTGCGCGCACCCTGCATTTAGAATTTGGGTTTAATTTAATACGCTCCAAGTAAGAGGAGTCTTTGAGTCTTTGAACATGTCACTAATACCGCGAAAATATCTGTTAGCTCTTTTCATTCCACCATAGGTGTTAGAAACTCTTTCATACATTTTGTTCTGATATTTATATTATATTTAGAATACAAACCTAAGCGAGTTTAAAGCTTAGATTTGTTTCAATTCACTACTTTCGTAACTCCAAACGTTTCTTTTATATCATTTTCACTTTGATCCCTCCGAAACAGTCTCAAGTCTCCGCTATTGGTGAAATCTCCACAGTCTCGCAAGAAGTGGCCAGCACCGCGCAGCAGCAACAGGCGATCGCGATTACATTAACCACATCAGCACAGCATTTGGCTATCGCTGGTGCTGCTCAGACCACCGCCGGCAAGGAGGCCACGTCAACCAACAAGCTGCTCTCGAGCATACCAAATCCCTACCACAAGCTGGCTAAACGCCGCCAAATGCTCGAAGCGAAGCGCGAACGCAAAGCCGCACAAACATTGGCCATCATCACAGGCGTCTTCGCCATCTGCTGGCTGCCTTTCTTCGTCATGGCGCTCATGCTGTCGCTCTGCAAGGAATGCCACATCAGCGCCGCACTCACGTCACTCTTCCTCTGGCTGGGCTACTTCAACTCGACACTCAACCCGATCATCTACACCATTTTCAATCCGGAGTTCCGACGCGCCTTCCAACGCATCCTCTGCGGACGCAAACGCACGCTGCCCAGCCGCAGCGGGAAGATTTGATTCTGAGAGTAGTTGAGTAGCGTGGTCGTTACTTTTGTATCGCCACGCTACAACACATGCAAACGAGGTGAGTCAAGTGCGTCCACATGCTCCACTGCCTCGCAAGTGGCTCTGAAGTAGTTGTCCTACAAGCACTCTGTCTGTCTTGCATAACGGCAGTGCGTACGCACAAACACACGTTTTTGAAAAACTAAAAAAGTTGGAGTCGACATAACTCAGTCTTTGTTTGTGTTGTTCACTCGTGTTTTGCAGATACTAACCGAACGGAGCACACAGCTGAAATACACAGCATGTAATAACAGTAAACACCGACAACAACAACAACACGAGTAACACCACACAACCAATCCCCGCCCAGTGACTACATCGAAGTTGCACGTCTCCTCGCCAGTTGATTCACACAAGCAAGCAGCGAAAGCAAACAAGCAAACAAACGAACAGACGAAAGTCACTAAGAAGTGCCAGATTCACCTATGGCAACTCGTGTAGAGGGCTGCCCCGCCCTGCCCTTGCGACATTTCAGCAAACTCGCCGCCACTGCACACCCCCGACCGCACCACTCACGCACGCAGCGCCATTCGATGCACTCGCGTGTAATTCCCTCCTTATGCAAATAACAAGCAACGAAGAACTCTCCGAGCATATGCGATACACAAATACCACTTGAGCATGTGATGTGACTAGAATGAAAAGTACATGCGGTTGGTGAGTGTGTGCGTGTGCAAATATGGCACTTCCGCTGCGAATAAACACACAGCCGCCGCACACTCACCCGTTCACCCGCGCGGGTGCTCCGAGTTGTAAGTGTTTGCTCATGGAAGTGAACTCGTCTGGAAATTTAGCAGCAATTTCTTTGGTAAGTAAATATGTAAGCGAATAAAGCGTTGCTGCGGTGAGTAATTGACTTTTTTGGCCCCCTTGTGATAATTTTTCCTAATTTTACTTTAAATAAACAAAAAAAAAAATGTTTCACCATAATGACGGATCAAGTGCGGCATTGATAAGTCAGTTGGGAATGTCATGGTGTCGTGGTAACTTCACAACAAATCGAAATTAATTGAGTGTAAAGCGGAGATTTTCAATCAGCGAATTCCTCAGTCCACAGGAAGCTTAAAAAATTCTTTAGGAAATAGTGCTCCATACTTTTATTTAAAGAGAATGTCCTTGAGCATTGTATTTGCACATTACCAATCTAATGTATTATTATTGTACAATATTCATATTGAATATGGCTCTGATAAATACATTAAAAAACTCTTCCGAAAAGCATACATGAAGTCTTCAATATTGGAAAAGACTTCTGTTCTCCTCAGAACCTTTCCCTCGAAAACTCGTAATGTGGACTCATCAGATGTTGTCTTCGTCCATCCCTCTCCATATATCAAGACGGGAATAACGAGTGACTTATAGAGTTCGTCGATAGGGAACTTTTCTTCTCAGTTGCCTACTCATTCCAAAGTAGCACCTGTTAGATAGAGTTATTCTGCGTTGGTTTTCGAGGCTGACATTGTTGTTGGTGCTAATTCTGGTTCCAAGATAGACGAATTTATCTACGACTTCGAAGTTATGACTGTCAACAGTGACGTGGGAGACAGGTCGCGAGTGTGACGTATTTGATCACAGGAGATATTTCGTCTTGCCCTCGTTCACCACCAGACCCATTTGCTTCGCTTCCTTATCCATTCTGTAGAAAGCAGAACTAACGGCGCTCGTGTTGAGCCAATCATATCGATGTCATCGGCGTAGGCTAATAGCTGTGCACTCCTATAAAAGATTGTAGTTTCTCTATTCAGGTCTGCAGCTCGAATTATTTTCTCCAAGAGCAGATTGAAGAAGTCGCATGAAAGGGAGTCTGCTTGTCTAAAACCTCATTTGGTATCGAACCGCTCGGAGAGGTCCTGACGGAACTTTGGTATTGCTCAACGACAGTTTACACATCCGTACTAGTTTTGCGGGGATACCAAATTCAGACATCGCGGCATAAAGGCAGCTCCTTTTCGTGCTGTCGAAAGCAGCTTTGAAATCGACAAAAAGGTGGTGTGTGCCGATTCTCCTTTCACGGGTCTTTTCCAAAATTTGGCGCATGGTGAATATCGAGTCAGTTGTTGATTTGCCAGGTCTAAAGCCACACTGACAAGGTCCAATCAGTTTGTTGACGGTGGGCTTTAGTCTTTCACACAATAGACTCTATCGAACCTTATATGTTATGTTGAGGAGACTTATACCACGGTAGCTGGCACAGATTATTGGGTCTCCCTTTTTGTGGATTAGGCAGAGCACATTCAAATTCCAATCATTGGACATGCTTTCGTCCGACCATATTCTACAAAGAAGCTGATGCATGCTCCTTATCAGTTCTTCGCCGCCGTGTTTGAAAAGCTCGGCCGGCAATCCATCGGACCCGGTGCTTTGTTGTTCTTCCGACGGTTAATTACCATTCGACCTTCTTCATGGTCGGATGTTCGGTTCAAACGGATGTTCTTTGGCTACAAAGAGGGCACTTGGTCTAAGACCGGAAGTCGTGAGCTGCTTGAGCCATATGTAAAAGGATCGTTTCTGGCCACTCCCAAGTAAATGGCAATCAGAAAACTTTTCTCGCTCCTGTGAATTCTCAAGAACGTGTCACTAAAATCCAATTTCCCCACAATTTATAACTGTTTTGTTATGCTTTATAGAATTAATATAATTAGGCATTGTTTGTGCTTGAAATTTATTTGTATATCTTGACCTCTGCAAAACATAATTAAAAAGCACACTTCGGAAATTTGATAAATAAACTCGGCATTTGTTTAACAAAAACAATAACTACTAAATATGTTATTTTATTGCAGCTTAAGTTTCTGAGGGCACCCGAGCATGGGAAATCGTACAACCGACTGATAACGGCCACGCACATGTAAACCAACAAGCAATAAGCACACACACATACACATACAAACACCAACTCACCGAATTTGTGATTTGATAGCAACTGAAGTTCGATACTTAAAGGTAAACAAGCCGCTCGTCAACGCCAAGTGGCGAGCCCAGCAGCCAGTCGTCTGGTTGCAGTGGCTGTTGCAACTGTCTGCATTTATTATATAACATTATATGTAGGTATGTAAGTGTGTATGCGTGCCGTGGCATTTCGTTTATTTTGCAGCATGTGCCAATTTCATTTCCTTATTCGAGTAACGGAACGAATGAATAGCGCGACTTGTGAGCAGCGATGTGACTGTGTGCGTGCGTGTGTGTGTTTGCTGAAAAGTTGGCTTTCTCGGCGGTGGTGCACAAAGTTAATTAAAACTGCATTTCGCGTCCTCACAAAAACGGGAAACCAACTTGAACACATGAGCGCACAACCATACGCACACACACAGTCTCACGAACACACTCGTGCTCAATGGCGTTTGGTTGCTGCCACACTCTTCACAGCGCATCTCAACTCTATTTTGTGCTTGTGTGCGAATATAATCTGCGCGCCTGAATGCGAGTGTGTACATATGTATATGTACGTGTGTGTGTGTGAGTGTCATATAAGTATGTGAATGTAATCTCATTAACCCGAAAGTAAATAACGCACTTGGAAGATTTTGGTGTTAATTAGGTCTCCAATGCTCTCTTCCTCTCTTTCACTGCCCTCCTCCGCTGCCTCGCCAACTGCTGCCAACCCGTTCACCCGCTCACCCTCCGGCCGACAGCTAAATAGCTACAGCGCGCTGACAATCTGGACACCAGTCACATGTCCCAGCCATCTTCCAAAAGCCAATTAAAGGATTTTTCGTCATTAAATCTACTTTTGTTACAGACACATACATATGTATAGCGGTGACACATATGTATGTACACACACAACTAAACATACAACATATATACAATATTTAGAGAGAGAGAGAGCGAGAATCAACTAACAAATATACTTGTACTTGTAAGTAAGTATGTAGTTTGTAGTGGCATAAATTAAGTGAAAGTAAACGATACGCTTTTAAAGAGACACAAAAACAAAGTTTTAATAGTATTTAGAATGATTTACTACGTTTTTTAAGAACTCGCAAAGTCTTCTGATAGTCTTGGGAACAACTATATACATATATACCTACTTATAAGTGGATATTAACTGAACCCATGTGCATATATATATATGTAACTGTAAACTTAAGTACTTAACTGTGCAATCGCAAGTCAAAAATCAAAAGTATTTATAAATTCGTTAGTGTAAGTATATGTCAGTGATTGTTAGTACATAGTTTAAGGCATTGCGTCATATTACTCATATAACTGTACATACAAAAACAAAAAAAAAGTTAAAAATTGATAATATTTTTGTGCATTCAGCGTTCTTTTACTCGGCATATGTACGTGTGTAGGTTATCACTTAGTCACTTATGTACTGCGCACTCATACATAGTACTTATGTAAATGTATATAAAGCTCAGTTATCATAATCGCATTTCTATTGTATGTATGTATGTATGTTCGATTTGAGATTTGAATATGCCTAAGTAGATTAGTGTGCTAAGCTTATTTTTCGACTTTGTTGCGCGCAATGCGCTCCCCAGGAAATGGGACTTTATGGTGCCATGGTGAACCTGCATAAGCCCACAGGACCCTTTTAAATCCCTGCCTTGTTAATAACTTTGTAAATAGATTAAGTGTGTACGGTTCGTTTTGAGCGCATATTTTTTCAGCTTACCTGTTGGTGTAACTAGCAAATGAATTCGCGACAACCACAGCAACAAAACCATAATAATAATGTTAATAAGTGTAACTAGAAACGCTGGCAATATATAGATTTGAAAATAAACTGTCTGTAAAAAACTGCATCACTTTTGGTTTCATTTCATTGGCGTAAAGTAGTTTTGATTGTATTGCAGGCTTTCGCACATCGGAGCAAGTGATGTGACTTGATGGGAATTTAAATTCAATTTTCACTCTTTTGCTAATCACGCACTCACATCAAGATGCCTATTAATTTACATATAAAGATGAATTATGGAAATTAAACAATGACTGCTAATTCCAACCTTTAATCTTTGCCCTTGAAAGGTGAGTATGGATGTCTGTTAAATTAAGGTTATGAAAGCTCTACCTTGCAATTCCACTGGATTCGCTTTTTAAGTCAAAATTAAATATGTAAAGAATAACGGCAATTAAGGAAGCATAATGTATAGGATAGTCGAAAAAGTAAATTTTTTTGTACTTCTAATCAAACTTCAACTTAGTTTTTTTTCATATTTATTATGAACTTTAATGAACCAAATATGTACCATTTTAGTCGACCACTTTTAGCCATTTTTACCGCTAGACACATTACTCCATCAGTGCAAAACTTTTCTGGTTTCTCGGCGAAAAACTGCGACAAGTCATTTCACAGGCTCTTTTGAAGACAACTTTACTCCATTAAGGGAGTTCTGCATTGACCGAAACAAATGGTAGTCGGATGGTGAAAAGACAGGGCTATATGGTGGATGCATCACAACTTCCCAGCCATGCTCTCCCAGCTTTTGCCGAGTCATCAAAGATGTGTGTGGTCTAGCGTTGTCCTGATGGAAGACGAAGCCTTTTCCTTTGATCAGTTCTGGCCTTTTTTCGATTGCTTGCTTCAATCTCATTAGTTGTTGACAGTAAAATATAGAATCAATTGTTCGACCAGGCTGGAGCAGTTCATACGAGCAGTGGATGATTCCTTTCCATTTCCACCAAACACTCCGCATAACCTTTTGAGGCGTCATCCCTGGCTTAGCGACCATTTGTTGAGCTTCACCACGCTTGGACCATGATCTTCTTCATACATTGTTGTGGTATTTGATCCACTTTTCGTCTGTTTTTCCTTTCGCTTCAGAAGTGGTTCGATTTCATTTTGCTGTCAGCAAAGAATCGCAGATGTTAATTCGGTCCATTTAATATTTCACAGACAATTAATATGGTACCCAAACATCGAGCTTCCTTTAGAAGCCAGCCTTTTTTAAATGGCTCCAAAGCGTTTGATGATGAATGTTAAGTTCCTTAACGATAGCATGGCTGCTTATGTGTCAGGTTTGGTTACTCTTTTCCTTAATTTCATCGACTTTTTCAACGATATGTCGACCAGAGCGAGGTGCATCTTTTACATCGAAATTTCCAGAACGGAAGCAAGCGAAACATTGCCGTGCTAAACGAGCTGATACAGCATTATCTCCGCAAACTTCACAAATTTCAGTGGCGGCTTGCGTGGCATTCTTCTCTTTTTCATACAAAAATTTCAAAATATAGCGAATTTCTTCATTATTTTTACACATTTTGGAACTTTTTGTCACATTTTCCGAATTTAATTTTTTTTAGTTAAATGAATGAATCTATTGACAAAATACGAAAAGAACTTTTCGACTAGCCAATATATTTCTATTAAGTTAGACTTAGAGGTGCTAAATTCAAATGGTAACCAGTACTGTGACCCTCAACACACGCTTAGGGCTACTTAAACTCACCGGCTACTCAAAAGTGACCAAAGCTCTTATAACAATACAAATATTTTCCTTTTTCCTCGCCAAATGATCAGATGTCAAGAGTCTGTGGAGTGAGTTTGCCGCGACTAAATATAGTCAGAGAATGGAAAATTGATTTTTACGCAAAGCCAACGAAATTTAAGAAATTTACTGCCGCTGTCCTTCGCACCCGCAATAAGACGCTGAACTTTGAAGTTGGCGCTGCAGAAATTTACTCTGGAAAATTGAACTGCTCTGTTGATTTTTCATCTTTGCGAAGTATTTCGACGCCTTGTACACACATCCACATATAAGTAGCGAAAACATGTGTGCTTATGCGTCAAGTTTCAATTTTCAGCATAGTTGAATGAGCGCAGCAAATGGAAGTGGCACAATGAGTGTGTAACTAAGAAATTAAAATTGCTTTCGAAAAGTCAACGCACAACTGTATCATTAACATTCACATTAAAAGCGGAATAATGGCAGTTCCGGCGACGTAGATGCTGAAAATAGCAAACGCACAAAGTGTACGCCATGACGTATGAGCAACACAAGAAACGCAACGCACCTCTTCTGGGTCTGAAGCTTAAAGTTTCACAACAGCTTCAGCTTTTGAGGCAAAAGAAGGTATTAACGAACCTCGAATTTAAAAATATAATTTCTCTATACCTTCACATAGCTCCTTTATACACAAAACGTCAGAAGGGAATGGAGTTCGATAAGCTATTTGAGACTTTTAAATTTTAATAGGATCCAGTAAATGAAAAAATTACTAAGAATCCTTAGCAATTGCCACCGTACGTGACTCCTTTAAACAATATATCTTCTAGAGAGAATAAGAGGAAGTATTGAAAATTGTTGCTAACGGTTTTAAAGGGTAATTGAGGTATTGTATTTGCCTCCAACTGATTCACCAAATAGCTCCCTGAAATTAATTTAATGTGGGAACGAAAAATTTTCATAACTGAACTCAATACTCAAATCTGCTTAGATAACTGAACTCAGTACTTCCTTAAACACACACAAAATAGATTAAACAGGTCAATCGTCGAAATCTCAATTCAGTGCTTTTTAAGAAATTCTGAAAAATACAAAAGAGGTCTCTTAAACTCGCTACATTTCTACTTCAGTGGCAACGTATGCGCACCTTCGCTTCCTGAGGTATTTAATCAACAACTAGAAGGCATTACCGATCCAAGTTTACGGTTTTACTGCATTTTATTTTGCCTGCCTTTGATTGCCTTGCGGTCATCGAGTCCGTTTACGTCTGTTTGTGCCACAGCAGTCGGCTTCGTTTGCTTTAAACGACTTGCTGCGTTTGATTTATGGCTGCGTAACTGTAAACATAAAAGTAACGGTATATGCAACCTCACTGTAGCATGTCTCAAGTCATACCGAAATCCAACAGTTTATGAGGAATCGGATAATTACCATCGTTGCAAATCTTATGGACGAAACCAAAGCGAGACGGCAACAAAGCACGAATACTAAAAGGGACAAAAACGAGCAATAATTTCGCATTAATCATATACAGCCACAATTAGGTGGAACAATTCGCAAGTAGTTAAGGTGGAATCATCCCAAAATGGCCTAAAGAACAGTTCAGCTTGGTACCCTCATTTCGACTAGTTCACTTCCTCTTCATATAAACAGACCTCGTATAATGTCGAAGGTAAGTTTCCTTTATATGTGCAGAATTCTTCAGTATTTTTATAGCCTGATCAGGTTATGTCAAAGAAGAAGGAAACGTAGGAGACCGTGTAAAATATATATATTCATGATCAGCGTGTTGAGTTGAGCTGATTTAGTCATGTTTGTCGATCCGTCTGTCCGTATATACGCGGAATATTCCGATAATTTTTGATTTTTGAAAATTTGCACACCTCTTTGCTTTCTTAAACGCTGATACCTTTTTTAATGGGCCGATATCGGACCACTGTAAGATATAGCTGCCATGCAAACTGAACGATTTAAATGGAGTTCCCACAATAATCGAGTAACCGCACCTGTTAACTCGAGACCATGCCTCGCAATTATCTCAGAAATGTCTTCTGCCTTTACAAAAAAACAACAACGACAACAATAGTAATTTAGTTCTTGTATGGAAACCTTTTTATTTGGTAAGATAGGGTAGGTTAGATTAGGTAAATATGCAGATTTCTCATAATAATGATTCTAAACGACCTTTCCATATCGACAATATATCTGGAACTTGCCACAAATTTATTGGGGCGGACAGCCAATTCGATGGCATCGTTAAAAAATGCAACCGAGATGCTCCAATTTTCATCCGATGAAATCTGGACTGTGAAGGAGAGAGTGTCCGGATGTTTGCACTCATCTTTTTCATTCCAACTTTGACAAGGTGCCCTCTCCAGAAGCCTTCGCGTCATTAAATGAGTCCCAATGGTATCATTGCGGCAATGTGAGCTTTGTTAAGAGCTGGTAGTTCAGTGGACCTGATGCACTCTCTGGGACAGAAGGTTTAGCTCGCGTGTAGCTCATAGTTCCAACGACCGTTTACACGCAGACAGGGGAACCCCTGTTCTTTCCCATCCTAATGGGGTTTAGGTAAGTGTGCTCTGTCAAGCGAGCTCAACGGCTTTACTATTTCTGATGATTCCGCTATGGCCAGGCACCCATACAAGTTTAAAATGAAGGTAGCTTGATGCTACTGTTAGTATAGTCAATCATTTCTTGACTAGCTTTGAGCTCACAGTCATAGCTATTTACCTACATAAATGAAGCAGCACTTCGGAGATATATCTGCTGCTACCGCAGAACACTTCATCCAGTTTCCCGGACTCCAAGTACATAGCAGCGATCCAAGCTGGCCGACCAAAATCAAATTCTTCTATGAAAACTTTTTATTTGTGAAGGGTATTTGAGCTTCGATGCACCAAAGCTAACCATTTTTTCTTGTTAATTACATAACGCACGCATGGACGATACTGCCACATTTGTATTAGTCTCTCAAATCCACATTCTAACTTTCTCCAATTCAATTAGGTGCACAAATACCATTTGTTACAATTTAATTATGCCGTTACGAAGAGAATGGCTCATTTTAAAGAGCTCGACATTTAAAATAAAGTTACAGTATAAGCAAAGTTCGCAGGCAGCCTCACCGCTCGGCGGTCAAATGAATTAATCACTTAGCAAAATTTGTGTCTCGACACTTTCGCACAATAGCGACAAAAACAACAACAACAGTAATTGGCAAGTTGGCATGCAACGCACGACAAAATATGGAAATAGAAACAAATGGCAAACAATGCGAAAGTTCAAGCAACCAAATGCGAATTAAATAAATATACCCCCCCCCCCCCAAAAAAAAAACAAAAAATTAATAAAATCATTTGCAACACAGCGGTCAAAGTTGAAAGTTCAACGAGTCGACTAGTCAACGAATCAACCGCACCGCCGAGCTACGAGCTTCATTCAATCCATTTACCGTGCACTGTGTGGGCTGATGAGGCTACTTAATGTGACGGAATGCCATAGAGAGAGATGATACGCTTCGCAAATAAACAACATCAACAACAACAAAATGATATATTTGTCATAACTTGTGTAATGTCAACTTTGCTTAATAATGACAGTTCGGAGCGGACGACTTCGGCGCAGTGAAGAAACGCTGACGCTGAGGTGAACGGTGGTGGGGGGAGAGGCAGTACGAGCGTGTTAACGGCAGCGCCAAGTGTGTTTGCCGATGCGCTGGTTTGGCGTTGCTTAGTTAGGGTGTAATTCCCAGCCTCACACGTGTTTGCTTGTATGAACGTGGCTCCTCCTGTGCGTGGGTGCATGTGTGCGTGCAGGTGTAATTGTCAACTTAATGACTTCCACTTGGCACGTTTCAAGTTCCAGTTGATGCGCAGCAGGCGCTATAGCATCAAATACACCAACAACAGCAACAACAACAAATAGCCAACAACGATGATTGTCTCAAAGTGATGATAACTACTTTACACAATAGCAACAATGGCTGCTCACCGTATTTGCAGCACTAATGATATTACGGCGGTGCACACAGGTACATCGAGCAAATACAAAATAACATAATTGCATTAGAAGCACCACTTAGGGTGCCACCAACTGGCAACAGGCAACAGACAGCTGACAGCTCAACTATGCAGCTCGAGAGCGCACCGTTACAAAATTTCAACTACTTGTGTCCGCCACACTTGTTTGTGTGTGTGTGCGTGTTATTGGCGAGTCCGAGTCGCCGGAGAAGACGTTAGTTGGCCGTCGCCGTAGTCGCTTTCGACTTGGCACTGGCATTAGCGACGATAACTAAGTTTGCTGCAATAAAACCCACAATAAGATGTAACTTTTGAAAACAATCAAACTGAATTAAAAACAACAACAAACAACATCGTAAGCTGCCACACACGCGTGACACATTCTAAAGTGTCTGGGTGATACGCGAAGTGCTGGGCGGCTCCACAGCCACCATTAAACCAAAATGTGGCACGAACGTGTTTCCATAAAGCGTGGCACTGTGGCCGGGGGAGCGGGGCGCTTAGTGGCTGCAAATGCACACGCATGTGTGGTTCGTGTAATTGTTGTTGTTGCTGTTATTGACGAAATTGGTAAGCTGCGAGCGTTGGCAAACACAATATGGTAGCGTTGTCAACGGGAATTAAGTCATAACAGGAATTTTTTGTACAAACAACACAGATCTGGCACTAAGCTAGATGACAACAACTACAAAGTACCGCGAGATTATTTACTGTCAACTTATTCCCGAGTCATGGAATTCGTTAGCTTGTGCTTGCCTCTCCATTAGAAGTTTGTAAGATAGCTTGAGCACTACAACGTTTGACCTTGAGACCCCTTGAAACGTTATTGTGGACTTCCCATGTTCACTGGCGTGAGCTTCATCAGGGAAATGTTCGGAAATTAATTCGATTTTTCATTCTGGCCCACTCTGTTATAGAATTCAAAATCCATGAACACCAAATACAGTTAATTGGTGTGAATGAGAGCAAGTGGCTTCGTGTCTAAAAGTACAGTTGTCAAGCAAGTATCGAAATAACACTGAGCCCATATACTTTGCTCACTCTTTTCCGATATTAATTGAACTTCAGTTTGTCACTCTGAAGGGCTTAAATGCCGAAAGCAGACCCGGCCTTGTTTGCTGGCACGCAAACCGCACTGACACACCTAAGCACTCGCCTAAAAGCCAAACAAGCTGCCTGAGCAACGTAATGCGGCTGGCCAAAAAAGCCAACACACACACAGACAATTTGAGTATCTGTCGGTAATTAGAGCAACAGCTGTGGCTATTACCATAAATTTACCACTTTTCCACCGATTACGCCTGCTCACCTAGTCGGCTGCTCCGACGATGTTTAGTAAACACGCTCGGCGGCGGCGCAGGGGTGGCAGCTTATCGCAAGTAAACATTTATTGCACAGTGTGCCGAATATTTGCCGAATCACAGATGTTGAAATGCTCACATTTATCTAAATGCAAACAGAGGAAGTGCCCAGAGCTTCGAATTGGGATTCAAGGGATTTGTATGTGTTTTGTTACATAATAACTGTATGTAAGCACCAGGTGCTGGGCGGTAGTTGTTGAGGCATTCTCATTTTGCTGGTGGCAGTTCCGTTCGATGAGAAATCAACTAGGAAAGAAAGAGTATTTGCTTCAAAAAGTTGTAATACTCCATCAAATATGAAATTATCATAGATAACTGTTATTTTTATTGATAATTTGATTTGACATTGACTTTAAATTGTACTTTCTACTCTACTAAAAGAGTCTATTTAACAACTTCAAAAAAATAACGTTAAGGGTATCAGATATCAAAGTCTCAGTCCTTAAACTTAAATAGACGACAAATATTACTGTAACATTTTAGGTCACACGAAACCTATACTATCTATATAACACAGATTAAGGTTACAGCAAGGTTTTAGCATGAAAAACACTTTTCCAAATTGTCTCGAGCAGCACGACTAGGCGCTTGCTACTTCGAAGTCTATCATTGTTAACTCGAAACCGTTTCGCGAAAACTCTGAGCATACGTAACCTCCTGAACCCCCAGTACCTATAGTTGACATTCTACGACAAATATCGACCAATGTGTGAAATATATGTATAATTGAATTTAAGGGATAACTCTTTCTTACCTAATAAAATTTTCGAAATTCCGGGTAACTTTATACCGCATATAGTATATCGGCCAACATTTGAGTGATCTCAATGAAAATGAGAATGCGTGGTTTACTGTTGAGAATGTATCTTTGTGCCTAAAATAGATAAAATTGGGTGAAAACTTGACCTAGCTTCCATATAACCAATATCAGGATTTTCGAATACCTAGTATACTTTACTCCGATTTGTGAATGTGTGTGAGGACCTGGATGATACCTTGGACTTTTAATATGTGAAACTATGAATTACTCGAATTCCCACATAATTTTCGAAAGTTTTCAAGCATGAATCGGCCGATACTGCTTCAAATTCACGTTCGATATTCGTACGAACTTCATCAGTCGTCGCTGGCTTGTTGGCATAGACCATAGACTTGACGTAGTCCCTCAGGAAATAGTATAACGGCGTCAAATCACACGACCGACGCGGCCAATTGACTGGGCCTTTTCGTGAGATAACACGTTCACCAAACTTGGCTTTCAATAAATCGATTGGGACATTCGCTGGGTGGCTTGTGACGCCGTCCTTTTGGAACCCCATATTTTCCAAGTCCATATCATCCAACTCGGTCCAACAAAACTTGGTTATCATTGAACGGTAGCGATTTCGGTTCACAGTAACGTGCCGGTCTTGATCTCACGAAAGGAGTACGCACCAATGACGCCGTCAGCCCATAAACCGCACCAAACCGTAAGTTTTTCGGGATGCAGTGGTGACTCATGGAAATGTGGATTGCTGCCTCACTAATAACGCATATTTTGCTGATTGACGAAACCATTCAGCCCGAAATGAACCTCATCGCTGAAGATGATTTTTCGATGAAAATCCGGATCATTTTCGAGTTGTAGCTCAGCCCAATTCATGAACATACGACAAATCTGGTGGTCAAGCGACTTCAGTTCTTGCGTCAATTCGATCTTGTAAGGATGTAGGCAAAGATCTTTTCACAAAATTTGCCACAACGACGATGCCGAACGCTGGAGAACGACGACACTGGCACGGCAACATTTTGTATTGAACCTGTGGATTCAAATTTTTCCACTAGACGCTCAATTTTTGATCTGACAGGACGACTATGACGACCATAAATTGGACGCTCTTAAAATTGAGACCACTGACTTCGAATTCAGTGGTAAATTTTAATAATTTTGACTTGCTGTTGGATCGTATATCTTGTCATGATGAAAAGGCAAACCTTACTGAAGAGAAAGGTCAAAGAGCGGGAAAAGGTATGGCTGTCGCTTGCTGTATCTATCGGTCTACTTTTGTGGCGTTCCTATTGCAAAATCTGTTATATATCATAAGTAAAATTACTTGAATTTTGATCATCTGGTTGACATTTTACACCTTAAGGTATTTCCCTGTTTTTGGTGCTGGCAAGCTGCAATAGCTTAAAATGTTGGTTACACCCGAACATAGCCTTTCCTTGTTGGTTTTAACTACTTTTCATTATATTCTTGCAGTATATATGCATATTTAACAGATTCAATTCATTCTCCAACGAAGAAAGTCCCAAACTTTGCTTAAACAGTTCGACACAAGGTAGAATCGCCTTAGAATATGCAACTTAGAATACATAATTTCTCAACTTTAAAGAAACTACGAAACCTCAGGTTTAGTACACTTCGAAATACTCACTGGATCACATAACATGTGATATACAAATACTTCCAAGAGAGCAAAACCAGCAAAACCAACAAAAGAAGACAAGCAAACAAAACTTCTGCGGCATCTCCAGTGATTTCGATCAAAAAATATATATTTTGCCGTTTTTTGCATCTGAATGCAAGCAAATTGCAATATAAATGTTGTTGATTTCTTATATTTCTGCAGCAACCGCAAATTGGCGCTCAGCGGAAAGAACTTCTTGTCAATTTGTTGTTTGTGCAAAAGTTCTGCGCTGCATCAGTTGTTGCCACTGCCTAAAGCGGCTTTTCTTTATTAAAAGCCCGCAATTTAACTAAAAATGTACAGCAAAGCGCATTTGCATTGCCGCATGCAGCAAGCACCGAGTAGCACGCCGAGCTATAAGCCGCTGAGCAGGTGCAATGAGGAATAACAACAGTAACGAAGCAACTGTTGCACTTACCGCCCCCACGGCGGTGCAAAGTCCCGAACGACTGAAATTCAATACCGAATTTGCAGGCTCTATTCAATCAGCCACACCCCGCACTTCTTCCCCTTGGCCGGATTGCGAGCAAATTGCAAACTTTCGCGCTGCATATGCTATTTGATGCGACACAGAAAAAGTTGTAGCCGTAGCATTTTTGTTGTATTGCTGCTTCCTTCAGCCGGTACGCACACACCAAGCCTTGTGCATCTTCGCATTGTCATTCGAAAGAACGGCAAATACGAATGGGCGAAGAACCTGCGGATCGGTAAGTGAAGAAAAGAAAACAGAATGTGTTGATATTAAACACCTGAGGGAGCAGCGGTTCGTTAGTGGCTCACTGCAGCCACGAGTTGAAGGCTTCAGCGCTGCGAAGAGGCGCAGAGGAAGGATATGCGGATATGCAACGGAGGATGGCAGGTCAAAGACAGCTGCATATATGAGGTAATTGCGCTTCAGCAAGGTGTCACACAATGTATGTGACCAATGAACGAACTCGCAAGTGCACGTATGTACACTCATACTTGACACTCGTAATTATTTCAGAAGTTTCTCGAACCGCCAGTTGATTAAAGGAAATTCAATTGAAGCCGAGAAAAGAGTTCGCTCTAGTGAAAATATGAATTATGAGAGAATATTTTCAGTTCATTTATATAAACATATTTTATTATTTCAAGTTTATATGCATTTGTGAAAATAGCAGTCTTCGGATTCCATTGAAGACGTTCCAAACAGTGGTTGAAAAGAAGCAAAACTGTCGAGAATAAAGGCAATACAAATTGCCATAGAAAAAGTGCTCAATGGAGCTGATATCATGGCTTTATTGAGATGTCACAAGCATCTGGAACTAATATAAGCCCACAATACCCAGTCACCGCTAAAGCTTCGGCCGGGTTGAGTAACTCCTCCGGCTGCTTCGCATGTCAACTGATACCAATTAAAGAAGTTCTCTTTTATATAACAAACCACTGCAAGCATACTCAATTCTCTCACTTACTACCTACGCAATTAACTGCTGAAACTAACTAATGTTGTTTCTTGGTTCTTTGTTGCACACCATCGCCGTGGTTGCAACAAAATTTGAACTTTCGTTGGAGATCTGTTATTTTACATGCACTTGCACACACATGCACACATCTGCTGGATTTTTCGTAGAAACACACAACTTATTTATAACTTGTCCAGAAACATACACATACACATAATAATGTATAAAAGGCAAGCGAGCTTGTGTAACATATAACCTTGAAATGTCAATTTTCACTGTAGACACTTAAAAAATTCCCTGAACACATCGAGGCGTATATACTTGCAAAATATTATCCATTAAGATATTTACGACAACAGTTTACAACACATACGTGGCGATAGAAGCTCGTAAATCTAAACAAATAACTGTTATGTGTACATGTGGACTCTTGTTGCATACAACGGCACTGAATACTGCTTCCATCATCGATTATTTTCCGCACAGCAGGGTTTATAAATATCGTTAAGTCGCAAATTGCACTTTTAAAGATTCGCATTCCTGATTTTATCTTCAATTCCTTGAATCTCGAACGATAATATTATAATTTCTATCCTTTGACTGCTTAATTGCGAATTTCGACAATAAAAACTGCTAAAAGTCGACAAATACCTGAATTGCATTAAAATCTGGTGTTCGAAACACTCTGCAATCACACAAACAGTAACAGAAATCATCTCCTTGAAAGCATTTTCTATGTCAAAATGAAAAGTGAAACTAATATGTTATTATACCCGGAATAGAGGATGTTTAGTTTGCCTCGAAGTTTATAACAACATGAAGCGAACGTGGCTGCAATTGATTATCATGACAGACTGAGTCGATATAGCGATGTTAGTCGGTATATATGCTATTTATTGTTCCAGGTTTTGAGATTTCATTCTTTAGAGATACAAACTGACCGATCCAAATTGAGTTTTTAAAAGAGAAACATTTTTATTTGACGAGATATCTCCACGAATATTTGATATGTCTTGTTGTCCTAGGCAAAGCTACAATCTCCGAATAAATTGTACAGATCGGACCACTTTAGCAAAAGCTGGCGTTCAAATAGACCGACCAAAATCACAATACAGAGCTTTTCTCCTCATCCTGTATCCAAAACGTGACTAAAAGAACTAGCGAAACGTTGGGTGCAATCCCTTTGACCGCTTACGTTTTCAGATTTAATTATACCTATTGTTGGTTGCTAAAAGAAAAACACTTCTGAAAGGTATAATAGTTCCGGTGCAGCCGAAAGTTAACGTTGTTCTTTTGTTTTGTTTTCACAATGAAAAACTTTTTTCAAATGATTGCTTGAAATTTGATAGTCACAATAAACCGCCAAATTGAAGGTGAAACTTATTAAAGTGCAGTTGAGTTTTATGGATGAGTTATCGCAGTTTTTAAGTTGTTTTCCAAAATACTCTATTATTAAATAAATTGAAAAAAAAGTTGTGCAAATATTGAGATATTCCAATAAGTCACGGCACAACAAATATATCTTAGGTTAATGCTTGAAGGTTTTACAGTCTTAATAAAGTTTAGCTTTAAAGAGTTCACTGAATGGAATATTTAATTGAGTAAAACAGTGGCAGTAGATTTTTACCAGGCATGGCCAATTCGCATCTATGGGACCTGCTGCTTCTTCTTTTCGAGTGTTGATGTATCAGCCTGACGATTGTCGAAGAGTTCTTCATGGAATGTTGTTTTTTTGTTTTTTTTTTATGGTAGGAGGAGCACCCGTCAACAACTCGGTATAAGGGAATTGTGGGACGGCATTTCAAACTCTTTACGTACAGCTGCAACCGAAACCATTGGTTTTCGGAAGGTGCAAAAGAACAGCTGGTACGACGAGGAGTGCCGTGTCGCAGCGGAAAGAAAACAGGCTGCCTACCTCGCAACGTTACGATCGACCACTACACGTGCGGGATGGGATAGATACCGAGAGTTGAAGAGGGAAACGAGATGCATTTGCATACAGAATAAGAAAGAGGCCGAAATGCGAGAGTACGAAGAGCTTGATAAGCTGGCCGACAGGGGTAATGCTCGAAAATTCTACGAAATAATGCGGCGGCTTAGAGAAGGTTTCAAGACCGGAGCATACTCTTGTAGAACCCCCAAAGGTGATCTAGTAACCGACGCCCAGAGCATACCTAGATTATGGAGGGAACACTTCTCCAGCCTGTTGAATGGCAGTGAACGCACAACACCAGGAGAAGGAGAACCCGATTCCCCAATCGATGACGATGGAGCAGACGTTCCATTACCCGACCATGAAGAAGTTCGAATAGCAATTGCCCGCCTGAAGAACAACAAAGCGGCAGAGGCCGACGGATTGCCGGCCGAGCTATTCAAACACGGCGGCGAAGAACTGATAAGGAGCATGCATCAGCTTCTTTGTAAAATATAGTCGGACGAAAGCATGCCCAACGATTGGAATTTAAGTGTGCTATGCCCAATCCATAAAAAAGGAGACTCCACAATCTGCGCCAACTACCGTGGGATTAGCCTCCTCAACATCGCATTTAAGGTTCTATCGAGCGTATTGTGTAAAAGATTAAAGCCCACCGTCAACAAACTGATTGGACCTTATCAGTGTGGCTTTAGACCTGGCAAATCAACAACCGACTAGATATTCACCATGCACCAAATCTTGGAAAAGACCCGTGAAAAGAGGATCGACACACACCACCTTTTTGTCGATTTCAAAGCTGCTTTCGACAGCACGAAAAGGAGCTGCCTTTATGCCGCGATGTCTGAATTTGGTATCCCCGCAAAACTAATATGGCTGTGTACACTGACGTTGAACAACACGAAAAGCTCCGTCTTGATCGGGAAGGATCTCTCCGAGCCGTTCGATACCAAACGACGTTTCAGACAAGGCGACTCCCTATCGTGCGACTTCTTCAACCGGCTTCTGTAGAAAATAGTTCGAGCTGCAGAACTAAATAGAGAAGGTACCATCATCTATAAGAGTGCACAGCTGCTGGCGTATGCCGATGATATTGATATCATCGGCCTCAACACCAGCGCCGTTAGTTCTGCTTTCTCCAGGCTGAACAAGGTAGCACAGAAAATGGGTCTGGCAGTGAACGAGGGCAAGACGAAATATCTCCTGTCATCAAACAAACAGTCGTCGCATTCGCGACTTGGCTCTCACGTCACTGTTGACAGTCATAACTTTGAAGTTGTAGATAATTTCGTCTATCTTGGAACCAGCGTAAACACCACTCTTACTCTTGCCAACAGGTGCTACTTCGGACTGAGTAGGCAGTTGAAAAGTAAAGTCCTCTCTCGACGAACAAAAACCAAACTCTCTAAGTCACTCATAATTCCCGTCCTGGTATATGGTGCAGAGGCTTGGATGATGGCAGCAACCGATGAGTCGACGTTACGAGTTTTCGAGAGAAAGGTTATGCGAAAGATATATGGTCCTTTGCGCGTTGACCAAGGCGAATATCGCATTCGATGGAACGATGAGCTGTACGAGATATCCGACGACATTGACATAGTTCAACGAATTAAAAGACAGCGGCTACGCTGTCCGGATGGACGAAAACACTCCAGCTCTGAAAGTTTTCGACGCAGTACCCGCCGGGGGAAGCAGAGGAAGAGGAAGACCTCCACTCCGTTGGAAGTACCAAGTGGAGAAGGACCTGGCTTCGCTTGGAATATCCAATTGGCGAAACGTAGCGAAAAGAAGAAACGACTGGCGCGCTGTTGTTAACTCGGCTATAATCGCGTAAGCGGTGTCAACGCCAATTAAGAAGAAGAAGGAGGAAGCATTGAAAGCCAGAGAGCTTTAACCCGCTAAGCCTAGCCTACTCCCATCTCCTGTCGCTCCCACGGGACCATTGGACACAGTAACATTCAAGACATTCAAGGCTCCTCTATTGTACGGACTTACAGACGCCAAACCTGTTGATCTCAGTTTAGTCATAATTAGAGCTACCGCTTCGCTGACATCTTTCCATTTTACAGAGGACTCACACATAAGTGCAGTCAAATTTTCCAACGTGAGACTATCTCCCAGTGTGGTTTTCAGCTTTTCCCTTATACCTGAAAACCGAGGGCAATGACCACCTTTTGGGTATAAAATAGTGTAAGCGTAACTCTGTTACTGAAACGCAAGAATCGAAATCGAAAGAAAACAAGCGTATTTGCCTTTGATATATTCCTTTCATCGTATACTCATATGCTGCGACAGACACGTGACAAGTCAACCTCCTCTTCATTACCCAAATTTCTGTAAGTGAGTGTGGCAATAATTCGAGTGAATTGCTGGCTGATTGCATGCACACACATACGGCTTGGCGGCCAGGTACAGCGGCGTTCAATGCACCGAAATTAGAGCAAACTGCTGCAATTACTCCGTCATGCCTAATGCCACAAAGTAAAGGCTGAACATCGCTCCTCGAATAGGCCGAAACACGCACGCCATTTCCCATGTGCATATTTACGCAAGTATAAATATTTGAGCGTTTGCTAAACATATTGCCTATTTCTCGCCCATCACGTAAGCACTTTCGCAGCGCGAATGTTGAAAAACACAAAAAAATAACGGCGCCTAATGAAAACCGGTCTCAAGGTAAGGCACGTGCTGCCGCTCACACGCATCCTTTTCCGCTCATTTTATACCTTCGCTCTAATGTAACGGTACTCACTCTGCCGGCGTCCCTTCCCTCGCCACCGACACCGCCACTTTTGTTTTCGCTTTCACTTTCTGGCTGTTTCGAGGCAATCAGCGCCGACCGCAAGCGCTTCGTTGCCTTCCAAGCAGCACAATTTGGCCACATGTGTGCGTATGTGTGCGCCGTGTTTGTGTGTGTAATTTATGCAAAGTTGCTACAGTGCACAATGGCGACTGTAACAGGCGACCAAAACAAGCATACAACAATAACAAAGTGCGCGAAGTGACAACACGCGTGCATGCAGTGTTGCCAACTGGCTGGACCGGGGATAGCGCTCAATAACGGCGCATTTTATGTGTCAGACAGGCGAGCTCATTAGCCTGACAGAGTGTCTGCTTCCACTGTATTGGCCATTTAATAGCCGTTGTTGTTTTTGTAATCGTTATTCAGCTGGGTCTACGCGAAGATTGGCAAACCTAGAACCGCCATTGCCGTGCGCCCATTCGAAGGCTCATAGCAGTGTGTTGGCCAGCCCAATAATAATGGCTTGTATCGTGCCGTTATAGACGTGCTGTGGTTGCGGTGCGACTGGTTTGGATGGATACTTGTGTGAGCCGCCACTGCATCGCCTCGTCTTCGCAAAGCTGGTACTTCACCTGCGTTATTCTGCCGCTCGCTCCGTGCAGCTTGACGGCGCTGCAGAGCACAGTTTGCACATGAAACTACTCAGGTGTGAAATGACTTTGCTGTGGTCACCCGGTGGTACGTGGCCACAAGTTTCTTGCAGTCCCTCATTTTATGATTTTTCCCTCTTTTTTGCTGTTGTTGTTTATTAGTAATTTTTCGCTTCACAGCGATTAGAGTGATTGTGTAGCGAGTTTAATTGAAAAATAATGAAAACCATCGATCCATAGAACTTTCCAATCACAACGGAGTAGAAAAGGAATTTATAAAACTTTGCTCCGGTCTATATGAATGAGGTTGTCACTGGAACTGCAGTAATTGGTCTTAAAGGCGGGTTGTCACAAGAAGTTCCTTGAATTAATCCTATTTTATCTGAATACATGTATGTATGTATGTATGTGTGTATGTGTGTACCAGTAAGTTACCAGGGGTAACGGACGAAATTTTATGTTCTCGGTCCATAACAACCCATGGTTGTAGTGCCAAAGGAATAGAAACTGACTCCTCACATGGCTTGGAAAGCACATCTTCTTTGGCTATATTTATGTACCATAGACGTTAGAGTGCTCATTAAGATGCCACACTGGGAACCAATTAACGCCATAAAAGTCCAACCAAAAGATCATGCTTATTTCCCCTCTACTTGCCGCCAAGTTCAAAATGAGAAGAATCATTCATCTCCACCCAAAAATGGAAGAGAGTGTGTTCGAACAAAACGTCACTAACAACGAAAAGAACAGACACAGGATAATTCCAACATACTATATAGTAATAAGGTGATGTCGAACATGCGTAGCGCTTTTATAAACTTTGACATTTCCATCCATTTTGACATAAATACCGCTCCAGCGTCATCGACAGCAGCTGTTATCACCTGTTATGCTTCATCGTACACCTTCGTTTTCCATCGATTTCATCTATCTTTTCTTCGGCACACATATACATATGTACATATATATACATATATATATATATATGTATTATTACAACAGATTGGATACGATTTCGAAGTTTTATTTGTTTACCAAAGAAATAAAAAAGGACGTCGCTTGTAGTGGAGAGTTTGTAGTTGAGTGGATTGGAGACATAGAGAGAGACATGCTGAGAGAGGCAATGAAGCATTCAGTGAGATGGTTGATAGATTTGCCAATATATATATACATATCAACTGTTTTACTTCAGTTAAGGCTCAACAAATGAAAGCAATCTTCGAATTCGAATAGTCGAAATTGCTCAATTGCACTAAACTCTCAACGGTGGAGAAACCATGCATAATAAATAACATGAGTACTGTTTCCCTTTTCTCTGTTTTCGTTGCGATATTGACTATGCCGAAAAATACTTAGTTTTAAGTTTTGTTGGTATGTATGTATCTACAATGTTTCACTCTTTCAAGCGGTAAACAAGATATTTATGTAACTAATGTCATATATGTATGTATGTATGTATTTCGTTTGAATTGCACTTAGAGCTTCGTTTGATATCTCCAAAAATACAAAATGATTATTACCCTTTTCTAAATTTATACATTTATCTCAGGGTTTGCCCGAAAAGTAATAGGACTGAGCCGATTTAGAAAACTCCCCTCTGTCGCCTCAAAATGCATGCCTTTCATCGGCCTTTTCAAGCAAGGAAAGTCCGCGTGGGCCACATCTGGGCTGTAGGGCGGCTATATGGCAAGTGTGGGAACGTTGGGATGCCGGCCTAGGTTAGGTAGCTGTTCACAAGAAAGGCGGTTTGAACCCGAACGTTATGGTGCTACTTCCAATCAGCTGCGATGTTTTGTCGGACCCGATTGACCCTTTTTGATAAATTTAACATCTGCGCAATTAAACAAATGCTTAGTCAACGGTCGGAGTTCAAAACTTTACGCACACGAGTCACATTGTCGGTGTTTGACGAAGTCGCAGTTCTCCCAGTACGGCCTTCATCAGCGACCTCTTCCCGGCCCTCCAAAAAAGCCTGGTGCTACCGAAACACAACACTTCTTGCTAAATCAACATCAGGGTAAGCCTGCTTGGTCATATCAAACGTCTCTGTCGCAGATTTACCGAGTTTTACAAAGAATTTAATCGCGTACCTCTGCACTAACAAACGCTGCATTTTCGGCTTGCACCACTCACAGAAACACGTCTCGCGAAAATGTTTGTCCGGACCCTCCAGGTGCTCTGAGACAACTGACCAGTCGCTCGTTTGCTAGCTAGGAACGCCCTCTACCGAATCCAGTCGGTGCGCGCAGGCTCCAAAGTACAGTCGCTGCGGATGAAAATCAGTCCTATAACTTTCCGGACAAACCCTGTATGTGAAAATGACCCTAGCTAACCTAACGCTTTTCCAAGGTACAGTTTTCCGATATTTAAAAATATAATTTTTCTAGTTTAAGTTCAATTTTATAATTTTGAAACTCTGTATCCCCTCGTGATTTATTATGGATAGTTTACTACTCTCCATTGGTGATAGGAGCACAAGACACAAGAGTCACAAAGTCTGTTAGTTCCTACTTATTTCCAAGTCTCAATTAAGCGGATTCACAAAAAATAGTGAAGATAATTTCGAAATTCGTGCTACTTGGCGAGAAATCTTTAGGAAGTAATACCAAATTTAAAGAAACTTATCACAACTCTTCGCCCTATCACCTTTTGACAGTCAATATTTCATATTTACATTTCTTTTTTCACTTATTTGAAATTTACTCAATTTTCAATCTCCCAATGGAGTAAAAAGAGGTGAGCGAATCAACCTCATGAGCTACTAATTACCCACCTGCCGGTACCACCTACTTAAAGGGTGTCCTGCGTGGCCTCTTAAGTGCATCTTATAAAAGCAGAATGCGATTAAAGCGAATATGTGAAAGAGTGAACGAGTGAAAGCTTAAGTCCGTAAAGTCGCTGGAGACGCCTGGTATGTTCAGATGCGCGTTCGAATGCACTTATGTGTATCTGCACATATGGAAATACGTAAGTGTCTGTAATTAAATATATTTATGCGCATGCAAATGTGCGCATTATCCGTGCGGTCAGCAGACACTGATGAATATCCACATTAATTACGAACTCGTGTCACTCCTCATGCATATTCGCCATGGACCTGTGTTCGAACTTGACCAAATGGCCAACTCGCCATAAAATCAGGTTAGATGACAAATTGAAATCGACACTGGTGGCAAGCAACGTTACAACTCAACGGTAAATAATTTTTGCCTCTCACTGCTTTGTGATCTAATCTTAATCTTCATTCGAGATTAATTTCGCTGTGTTTCACTCAGGTTGAACATTTTCTCATTTCTCCAAATAGCGAGCTCTTTCTTGTAGGAAGTTTCTCCGAGTAAGCATACTGGAAGTAGTGAAACCTTGTACTAACTTTCCCGTGGCACTGTATCCTTTATTATTCATCTGTGATCTAACCATCGTCTGTCTAAAAACCTTACCTAATAACGTTGCCAGCACCGTATGCTCCTTTGCATAAGTATGTGTGTTGTTGTCATATGCATCTGTTTGCATATTAAATACAAGCACACACACTCCTAGGCTTTCGCGCGTGCCTGCGATAAACATGCACGAGTAAATACATATGCCATGTGATGTCTGTAGTTGGACCACATTTCAGTGCGAATGCAAATACAATGGTCACCAGGGCAGAGCAAATCGACTGCTGTGCGGCTTACCGGCTAGTCGAGTTAAGTACCTCCATTCTCTACTACCACCAAGGCGAGACATCTGTGTTATCACGGCAAATTAACAGCTTGGGCTTGAATGCTTGGCTTCCAGAACATGCAAATGTTTGCATATAAAACATAAAACAAAAACAACTATGTCATGCCAGGATATGCCGTGCTATGTTTTGCCAAGCCATGTCATGTTATATATAGCTAGTATATATGTATGTGAGGCTTAGATATATAATATAATACGCTCCCAACCGTATCATCCCCTCCCCGTTTCAATTTCTATGCAAACGTCAAATATTTGAAATGGAAATGTCAGCTTAGAGACGCGTGCTTTGATTCTCTACTTAAAGCAGCTAATGTTGAATTCAAGCCACTAACCAGCTAAACAACCAAAGCACCCACCCGCCAACTGTTGGCATGGCACAACAATCGCTATAGCAAGCAAACAAGCCTCACTTTGATATTCTTCGAGCGGTTAGCTGGTCAACCAAGCAACCGCCCGCTGAGCCCATTATATTACGCCTGCCAATTATTAGCGGTAAAATGTTGAAAAGGATTAGTTGCTATATGCCTGCCGCAATTCAGAAAGGCAGCTCAACGACACGGCAATGGCGAACGGAAGGCCATTGTTTGCCTGAAATGAATGGATGGATCGAAGTAAATGTCTGACTTGCCAAGATGTCAGATTGGCGCTGACTATCGGTTGCAGGCTGATTGCTGCAAGCCCACGTAGCCAACATAAGAAGTGAATTAAGATTATGAGATTTGAGAACTCAGCTTAAACTGCACGCTGTCACACCTACTGAAGACATTTAAACTGGACCTTGGATAGGAAAGGTATTGATACCCTGAACTGCGTATATTAAGTTTGCAACGAAATTTGTAACATCCAAATGAGACCCTATTAAGTATATGCTTGTACATAACTGATCAGGGTTACGAGCTAAGTTGGTTTAGCCATGTCCTCCCGTCTTTCCGTCTGTATATATGCGAACTAGTCCCTAGTCCCTCAAGCCTTTTTTTACCAAGACGTTCATTTATCGGAGTCGTCAATATTGGTCATATACCATAAACTGACCGATCAAAATCGTTATGAGATCTTTTTATACTCATTTCTGCTCACATTATAGTGGCTCAAGTTCTCTCTCCAACAATTTAACAAATGTGAATTATCAAAGATGTAATACCAAGCCTCTTCAGGCCTATTAAGTACATTACCGTTATGCCAAATACATAAATTTGTAAAATTTACTCCAAATTGGAAAGCCACACATTGTGCCTTGTAATCAACCCAATAATTAAGTTATATCCCCAAAGTGTGAGAAAAGCAATCATCGCAACGGCCTCATTAATAGCGCCATGGTAGCAAGACAAGCCGCTTTAACATGCAAGCCTACTGCAAATTTTCGTGAGCCCAAACAAACGCCAATTATAAATGTTGAAGTCGACACATGTTGCTCTAAATCCCTTATTAATAGCTCTACGTACGCCCCTTTCACACCATTTATCGCATTAAAAGCAACTAGTACGGCTCGTGGCAAAAAACATGTTGATGCTTCAATAGGTCACGCCGCCTCCGCCTCCGCCTCCGATTTACAAGCCGCTTGCCACCAACCGACCAACCGACCAGCCAGCCAAGCAGTTAATTCGCTTTTTAATCGGGGGTGGAGTCGGCTCGCTTAAATGGCATGTTTCGCTTTATAGTGGCATTTAACAAGGCATCCATCTTGCGTGACAGGCCTTTCATGTTGCTCCTGCCTACCGGCCGAGTCAGCTAAGTCATGCCAAGCAGAACTTGGCAAAAGCAAAAGGTTCATGTGAGTACATTCGGTTGGCCGGAGTTGGCAAACTTCACATCGGGCAGGTCGCCCAGTAACGACAAACAGTATGCCAACTATACTAAGTAGGGAGGAGGAGGAGATATTGGTCCGACACGCGATTTTAATTCATTCATTCCTTTTCAGTTTTATTCGAAAGAACTTCGAAAAACAGGCTCCTAACTTTGAATAATAAAATACCTCCAAAGTAACAGCACAAACACAACCACTTTACTGACGTCACAGAAGCTCTTTAAAAAATAAGCGACCAAAAACAGCTGGTGATAAGAAGAAGGAATATTTCGCGCTTATTGAGACAATGCCAGTTAACTTCACTTCAAGTTTTTCAGAAAAGCAACATCTTTAGAAATTTACTGGTAAACTTCACTTCTGAAGAAAGATATTGGAAGAACCACCCCTTCGATTAGGTTAGGTCAGAAGGCTCATCAAAGAACGCACGTGTACTACTATATGTAGTTCTTTGTGAGGCCAAAATAAAAATAGAAAAATAGAACTCCTGTGTTCGAACTTTTAAATTACCTAAGAGCTGAGGCGTTTAATATCCATTCCCGCCAGCTCGCACCCCATTCTTAATGTACCCGAACGCGGAACTGTCAAGAGGGAAATGTTGAGTTGTTTTCACCTAATCTTCTTTCATACAGCTTCTGGAAATGGCATGTGGTAGGATTTCCAACCTTATTGCGTGGACGCCAATAGGGCTATGGCCCGTTAAAAGCTCCAAAACTAGGAAGAGGCTAGCCTTACTGAGAGCAAAGAGATCACTAGATCTCTTGCGATCGATTTTGGGCCAAGGGCTTTTGAGACAACGAATGCACGTGATGGTATCCTAGCGCTGCCCAAACTTCCGCGAAGCCCAGCTATCTAGTAGTAGAACAGAATAGGATGGTGGAGCATCGATCCGCTACCATTCTACTGATAGCGATTCTAGACTGCGTTTTTGCCAGCTCACAGCTTTATAGTTTCTGACACCCATATCAGTCTTATCACAAAGACACTCGATGCTATTGACAGCGAGGTTAGGCACTCTTTCACCAGCCCCGAACGCATTGTTAAGATAAAGGTTAGTATCGCCGCTTTTCTATCTGAGTGGATGGTCACTTCTATGAAAGAGGCTGCTCTCCCGACTAAGTCACTGCTACCTTAGTGCCCTTGAATACACTGGAATAGTCAGGGAGTCCGAAGCTGGAGTTATTAGAGAGCTCCTGACAGTAAACTCCTTCACCAACCTTCCCTCCAAGTTTTGTCCCATCTGAAAAGAAGCTCACAGCCCCTCTCTCACAACTCCCTTGCCGGTATATGGATAGAGAAGAAGCCGCCAAAGTTAGGTTTGGCGACTCCATGTTCCCAGTGACCCGGTATGGAGTCAAAGTGAGTGAGGGTTTCCGAATGTTCAGAAACGTGTTCCCTTAGGAACCCAGACTCTCTTATCTTGATGGATATTTTGGCAGCCTTTCCTTCACTGTACCTTTATTTATCTTTTTGACTAAACGATGCAAACGACGACTCTTACGATTGTTTGAATAGCGAAAGAATGCTCCCGCTGCGTAATCATGTTCATGCCGTATTGCGTTTTTCGGGTCCGAATGTTTTTTTAAGACTTATCGAGGCATTTGATAATTGATTTCCGTCGTATGCGGAAGATCTGGAGAAATACAATCAAAAAGTATGAATTAACTACTACAAATAAATAAATTTGTTAGTCCCCATCTGGCAACTCTAGTAACTGCTGTCAGGCGGTTTTAAGGAACGATCTCAAATCATTACCATTTGCCCCATATTTAGAGCCCATGTTTTAAATTCTGAAATTTTTTGACGCAAGCGGATTAGACCAAAGGTGAAAGGCGATGGAAGCTCGTCTCCACAACAAATTCCAAGTTTGTTTCCCAACAAAAACGTTTCCATATTTGCGCTGTAATCAATTATTTAGCAAGAGATAGCGACACAACCAAGTGCCACAAAGAAGTTCCACGAAAGCAATGCTGAATTTTTAATCGGTTGCTGAAACAATTACATACATACATATGTACATATATGAATGTCACATAACTGTAAACCCAGCGCAGTGTAGAGTTTATGAACTTATTTACTTAAGAGGCGAATTCAAACGGGTAACTGTGCATGTTTGTGTGTTCGCGTGCATCCACTAGTTTTTATTATTGCTGTAAATTTCAGTAACTGCTCGGGTAACCCAAAATATCGTTGCTTGTGCATCCACCATATCAAGCGCCGACTTCGCAGTCGCCTTTCCCACGCCCTTTGCGGGCGAAATGCATTCCTGAAACGACTGCCACGACTGCCACTCACTCTCCGCGACGCTGCGCTGCGCTGACATGCAACATGTGGAAAATCGTAAATCAACTGGCCGCAGGAAAATATGTAAATGCACACATAGAATGCACACACACACACACGTGCAAACCATTAACGATATATGCATGTGGAATCAGATGTTTCTTCCCAGCAGTAAAAATCAACAGAATATTCTCTTTGACAACTTCATTTGCATTCAATGCCCGCAGGTGCACATGTGTGGAACATAGAATTACTGCTTTTCAATTAAAAGGCGATGAGAAGAATAGACAAATTTGTAGATCTATGGAAAATAGTCTAACTAGTGGCATGTGCCGCTCGGAAGATTCCCTCTTTGTCTCGGGATCATACTCGAAGATCCATTACTCGTCACCTGTGATTACGTTATTCAAAAATCCACTCCCCACAATTTCTGGTCGTTAGTGAGCACTTTTGGAATCATCTTTGCGCACACCTTGCGCATGTTGAAGTGTTTCGTCACAATGTCATGAATCACGGATAGCTTGGTAAACTTAACATCTGGGCAATTAAACGAACACTTAGTCGACGGGCTGAGTTCAAAACTTTGCTCACATGAGTTACATTGTCGGTGTTTGTCGAAATCACAGGTCTCCCAGTACGGTCTTCATCAGCGACCTCTTCCCGGCCCTCCAAAAAAGCACACACACAACTTCTTGCTAAAGCATCTTCTGGGTAAGCCTGCTTGATCATATCAAGCGTCTTTGTCGTAGATTTACTGAGTTTCAGACAGAATTTAATCGCGTAGCTCTAACGAACGCTGCATTTTCGGCTTGCACCACTCACAAAAATACGTCCCGCGAAAATGTTTGTCCTGACCCTCTAGGTACTCGGAGACAACTGACCAGTCGCTCGTTCGTTAGCTAAGAACGCCCTCTACCGAATCCAGTCGGTGCGCGCACGCTCCAAAGTACAGTCCCTACGGAAGAAAATCAGTCCTATTACTTTCCGGACAAACCTTGTATTTCATTCACAAGATCCCAGCCTCCAAAGCAGCAGCTGGATGCTGGACATCCTCATGCTACAAGCAAATCTTGTAAAATCAATCTTAACCGACTTCCAAAAGGATTGACTCCAAATCCTTATCTTCGCGGTGCGGCGGTTCACTCACAAAAATAAATTTTAAATCACACTAAGTTCCTGATCAATGCTGGACTTAACGAAAGCAAGAGAAAGCAAAAGGCAACGGAACATACCTAACAAACAGTAAATAGAAAACGGTGCCACACACACCAGCGGTTATGTTTGTGTTAGGTTAAGAAAATTTACACCGGGCCCGGGACTGAGCCATTAGACGGTCATCTGGGTCATGAGTGCGGCAACATTTTGGGTTATAAATATCGGCCACTAACCCGAGAAAACAATTCAACAAACAGTTCGATAACCTTTGACAATGTGGAAAAGACAAAAGCACTTTGCTGAACGTATGCGGCCAGCGGGACGTCGCACCCCCCGATTGGGGATAGCGATTGCCACTGACTGCGTGTGTGTGTGTGCGAGGGTAGATGTGGGCGCTTATGTTTTGCATTGCAGCGAGCGCCAAGGATGTGCTGTCGAATTTGATTTATGCATGCCTGCTGAACGGGGTCAAGGCACGCTCATATTTCTACGCCAGCTGCGGCAGGAGCGCGTGTGGCAGCGTTGAGCAGCGGGTGGAGGTTGGCCAAGCGCGCCGCAATCCAAATGCAGACTTTGAGCTGTTTCGAAGCGTCCAAATGTGTGTGCGTGGTGTGTGCTATGAAGCTGGGAATGAACATTCGCCAACTGTATAGCATAACGGTATCGAGCTTTCTAGCGCATATGTGGCTTGCGAAGTGTTTCACTGTAACTGTAATTCTATACAAGTACTATTGTTTATGCACTTCACCTTTTCGCATTTTATTTGCTGCTTTTTCACTCGCCACACGTCAGCAAAAAAACAATATATTTTTTCAAGTTTTTTGCCAGCTGCTTAGCTCTTCTCTGGCGCGCACTTAGTCAAACTGGCATCGACACTTAATAAAAATCAGAGCAATAGCGCCCCGATGGAAAGCAAAAGGTATGCCATTTGATCCAGCCATCTCGGCTGCCGATAACCCTTCCAAACACGCACCCACAACTAGTACAACAAGTGTGCACTTGTCTTCCTGGTCTTAGTCAACAACCTTCCCTGCGGCTCTCCTTGCAGCAGGGAATGCCTATTTATCCTGCTGGCGTCTGCAACCTCCTCGGCTGCGTGCTTTTAGCGTAATTTATGGCATTGTTGTGGGTCGAAACGAAAGACGAACACCAAAATAAGTTACACAGCTGCAAAAAGGTGCTGACGCTGGCGCTTTATATTTGCCTCGGAACCCCCAAAAACGAAACGTTGTTAGATAACAGAGGGTGGTTGGCTGAAGGCTTGTGGCAAATCTGTTTAGGTGATTTGCTTTTAAATTTTATTTTATTATGGACTTATTATCGGCATTTGCCAATGGTGTACATACACACATGTCTGCGTAAGTATGTATGTGTGTACTACGGAAATTGAAAGCGTTCCACGAAATTTATTTGTGAGATTTATTTATTATTTGGAATAAACTAGAATTCCAATACTGATATTTTCGCCACAAGTAGAGACATACAGAAGGTGCTCTAAGTACCTGGCGAACATTTTCAAAAGATCGTCGATTTCTTCATACACATAATTTTGTCCTAACTGCTCTTACAGGGTTTGTCCGGAAGGTTATAGGATTTTCTTCGGCCGCGACTGTACTTCGGAGCGTGCGCGCACCGACTGGATTCGGTAGAGGACGTTACTAGCTAACGAACGAGCGACTGGACAGTTGTCTCCGAGCACCTGGAGGGTCAGGAAAAACATTTTCGCCGGACGTATTTTTGTGAGTGGTGCAAGCCGAAAATGTAGCGTTCGTTAGAGCAGAGGTACGGGACTAAATTCTGATTGAAACTGGGTAAATCTGCGACAGAGACGTTTGTTATGATAAAGCAAGCTTACTCACATGTTACTTTAGCAAGAATGGGTGTTTTTCGGTGGCACCCGGCCTTTTTGCAGGGCGGGAAGAGGTCGTTGATGAAGACCGTGCTGAGAGACTTGCGACTTAGACCAACACCTTTTTTGACATCAAAGGCATGGACTACTATGAATTTGTTCCTTCTGGACAAACCGTCAACGCCACGTTTTACGGGAAGTCTTAAAGAGATTCAAACGAAGGGTCGATCGGGTCCGACAAGACATCGCAGCTGCTTAGAAGTTGTACCACCACAAGCAGCATGCACCTCGGCTCTCAAGGCTATTCCGGAGAATGCATTCCGTGACGCCTTCAATGCAGAAGGAGCCTATTTTGAAAGTTTTTAAAGATTTGTAAAGATTAAATCGACTCAGTCCTATTACTTTGCGGGCAAATCATGTATCTAACGTTTTCAGCTCCACACGAACTATAAACTGCGGAATCTTAAACTTTTAAAACTTTCGAATTGACTCTTAAACAGCTTTTGAAAACTTGGAATAATTTGGCATAAAAGTCTTGCCGCGTCGGACGTTGCTTCGACCGCGATTACCTTTTCTGTCGTCCAATATTTTTTCTGTGCTTTTAGTCACTTCCGCCGCGAATGGCAGCCCAACAACCTGGCAACGCAGCCATTCAGCTCAATTTGTGCTGCGGCATTGAGTGCCAAGTTGGCCCATTAAATATTTTTCGCATTTACCCGCAAATGTGCCAGGTGCATGAGTGGCACACCTTTTCATACTTTCTTATTGTTGTCAGTATAATGAGAATGTCGTTGCCTTCGTCAGCGCAGCGACAGCTGTTCCCTCCATCTCCACTTCCATGCCACACACTACACCAGCGCATTCAACAGCATTCAAAAAATTTAAAATGATGGAAAAAAGGTCACTGCATAACAATATCCTACTTGACCGCCTTCAACGCAACAACACGTTCAACACCTTCGCCATTCGGGCGTCCTGGCTGTTGTGCGTTCCTGACGAATCGTTCGCCACCGACCGACTGGATGTGGCGAGCGCCGGCAGTGGCTCATCAGTGGCAATTTGAATGGTCATTCCGTATCCTTTCTTTCGGCTTCATTGAATTTTTTCCTGCCCTCATTGTTGGCATTTTTCGTAGCTTTAAACTTAACACATTTACGCATTGTTGTTTTTGGTATTGTCTTGTATTCAGCTCCGTTTCTTTGTTTGGGTTTTGTTTTCATTGCGAATAATTGCTTGAAAGCCAGTGAAAGACGTTAAATGAGTTTTCACGGATGAATCATTTGGCTGGAATGACGCAAACAATTGACCCGGGTCGAGCAGCAGCAGCACCATCAGCACCAGCAGCTTATGAAAGTGCAACGAAGTGGCCACATCAACGCGTCATCACGTGGTCGGCTCCACATCCGTCGCCTCGGTGCCATCCAAGCGTTGACCGAATAAATGGGCGAGCGCGCTAAGCGCAAATGAATCATTAACAATGGCCGCAACATCGCCAACGAAGACGAACAAATGGTAATGCGCACAGGTAAATAAACGCTTTTCAGGCGACGGGCTCCCATTTAAGATATTTTTTCTTAATTCTCTTGCTTGCCAATTTTTTTTTTTTTTTGGTGTCACTAATTGCCGTCATTTAAATCGCAACGGCGGTCTGAAATAAAAGGCCGCGAGGAGCTTGCTCTTTCATTTCTACTCTCATCTATAATTCAATCGTGTCTGCTCGATATTTTCTTCTGAGAACACCTTTATTAATGTTTGAAGACCTGTAGGTTCGCGGACTTAGAACATAATTTGCTTCTCATAGATTCTTCAACTCAACGAATAAGGAGCTGAGATAACATAATTGTTGAAATACCATCTGATCAAATTTTACCCAAAATGTTACCCTTAAATTTTTTGAGTTTTGGAAACAAAAACAAATCTGGTGAATTTGGTGGATTCTCCAACAATTCGAACTTTAATTCATGGTTCTTAGCCAATGTCAAAATGCTCTTGTGACACGGTGCATTGTCCTGAAGAAAAAAGATCTTATTCTTCTGCAAACCGGGTCTTTTTTCACGAATTTTTTCTTTCAACTGGTCCAAGAGATTGCAATAATATTCAAAATTAATTGTTTTACTAGTTTGCAAGTAATCCATAAACAAAATTCCTGTCGCATCCCAAGGAACTGATGCCATAACCTTCTTGGCCGATTTCCGAACACGAACTAATTTCGCAGCCGGACAACCAGGTTCACACCACTCTTTAGCCTCTTGCTTTGATTCAGGATCATGGTGATAGACCCAAGTCTCATCCATAGTGATGAATCGACGAAAAAAATGTACTTTATTATTTTTAAAACGCTCCAAGTGTTGCTGAGAAAGTCGCATTGGAGTGTGTTATTGTTCCTTTATTAGCGAATGCGGCATCCACTGTGCACACAGCTTTCTAAAACCCAAAATTTCACTTAAAATATGGCTCACACTGCCTAATGAGATGTGTAGAGTCTTTACCAAATCTCTCTGAGTCAATCGACGATCTTCCAAAACCATATCCTGCATTTTGGCTATGATTCCTGGTGTTGATGCGCTTTTTGGACGTCCTTCACGTGGATCGTTTTCAAGGCTTGTACGACCACGTTTAAATTCAGCAACCCATTTTTGTACTGTTCTAACTGTAGTTGAACAATCATAATACACTTTTAACATTCATTCGTGAATTTCTTTTGGTGCTACACCTTCCAAAAATTGGAGTTTTATCACAGCACGATATTCAATTTCTCCCATGGTAAAAAAATACTGTAACACGGCGACACTAAATTTCTTGTAAGCAAAGAATGAATTGAAAGATCACTTATATTCATATAAAGAGTGTACCAACAAAACAAACAAAAATTTGGGCTGGTAGCAATGCCCTCTCTTGTCGAACTACAAAACTTATTGAAAAACCTGGTATAAAATGTTCCGTTGCAGCTTAGCTTATCCTTGTTTAACCTTAATTGTTTTTTTTTTGTTGGTATTTTATCGGTGCAGCGAATGACAACCAATTTAATTTTTGAATTTCGTCCATCAGATGGTGTAGGTTTATGGCTTTCATATTGAAATTATGGAAATTTCATTAGCCAAAAATCATTTTTAATCGCAAAAATTTTGTTTTTTGCAGTTGTTTTCTTTCACTAAAATGTCAACTACGAAAATAAATATACTTGTGAAGAAAAATGTTTATCAGACACCGATGTTAATACGAGCTCCTATTGCCATGAACACGAGCTAGCTTCACAGGTCTAGTGCACCTGCACAGCAGCAATATTTGCAAGCGAACTTTGTAAGTGACAAGTAAACCCAAAAACACTTCTGCTTTTGCTGAGAGAAGGCAGAGTTCGAACACTGAAGGGAGATGAAGCCACCCGAGTGAATGTGGGCACGTGTGTGCATTTTAAATAGAAGACTAACATAATGCTATTCCTGCACCTGAACCAGCGGCCAACGGCACAGTCTGTGTGTGTGTGTGCTCAAGTCGTAAAATCTATGGAATTTGTGTTGCCGAAATAAACTTTCTGTCGAAAAATATTTGTTGGAAATTTCTGTTTTATACAAAACAAATACATTTTTATTCTACTGAGTACCGTGTATACACATACTATAGTATAATATATGTTTATTTTGTTTGTGCAACGCCCCCTTTCACGCCTATTCATATAGTTTTTGACCGTGGTTGAGCAACGGTAAACAGTACAACTCCAGTTCGGAGAGCATTTTTATGGCATTTTGAGCTGTTATTTCTGTTTTGGGCATTTTTCAGAGTAATCGAGTGCATGACGCATTACATTCGTCTGTGGAGCGAAGCTGGTAGTGAAGTGGCATGTGAATGCACTCGAGCGTTAGTTTACAAAATAACTAATGGACCAAACTGCACATCAGCGTTGTGAAGTTGAATTAACGTTTCAAAATCTTCCTTTTTACACAGTTTTTACCGAAACATGCGAGGATGGATTAGAATATTTCATTTCGGCAATATTTCAATTTTTAGCAGAGCTCAAATAGACACAAAACTGTCTGACTGTCTACAAAAAGAACGCAATGGCAGCCCAATTGCTTTATGCTGACATTTTTGCAAAACGATAATATTAAACTCTCCCTTTTTCGAAATCTGCAGATTGCTTCGCTTTAGCAGACGCGCTTGGGGCAACTAAAAAATAAGGAGGTTTGCATTTGAAGCAAACGCATTCCGCTCACTACTTACTAAACCTATACAGACGAGCGGTATAATTGGCCATATTTCATTCAATTTTATTACACCTGACCTCGCAATTGTTGAATACTCCGGTCAAGAGCAAGGAAAATCCCACAAAAGCGGCTATTGAACTCCAGCTGAAACTCATATCAATTTCAAACAATCAAACGTGAGCAATCAAATAGTCTGTATATGTATGTGTGTGTATGCCGCCAAATTGCTCCGAAACCAATCAGCAGCAACAAGGGTCGCTCTAATCCCGACCACACAACAAGAAGATCCGTACCAAAGTGTGTGGAGAAAGGTGCATATAACGGTATCTTATTTGAGCATTAAATGAGCAAACGTTATTTGAAATGTTATTGGTAACAATAAATAATATTTTATTGCAAAACGATTTTCAATTCTGCTCTTCGACGCTTGGCTTGGGGGGGTAGGGTGCGTAGGTAAAGGTCAGGCTTTATGAGTCTTAAAATAAATTAAAATTAAACGGATGTGTATGTGCGAGTTTTGATACAGCCTATTTGAGGTGCAGTAGTGTGCTAGTCCGACACTATCGAGGAAGTTTTTAAGTAAAAAAAAAAATAAATTATAAAAACTAGATCTAAAGTATTTTGGTGAGTAATATGGTAAATTGTGGTCAATAATTTAATATATAATCTATAATTTCCTTGATCTCGTCATGACCTGCCTTTTCACCTTTGAAAATACAACCCTGCTTTACAAATGTCAAAGACCTCATCTATCATAATGAACCGTGACTTGGGAGAGCAAGTGTAAGCTCCGGTTATTTTGCGCCTATCAGCCCCTTCTGATCTCATGACATTTACTCCCTCGCAATTTTGCTATAATAAAAGGGTATTCTTTCTAATATACCCAGAACTTTATTTGCTTTTTCAATCTGCGATATTTGCCATTGTAGGGTATAAATGCCCACACTGACTAAAAAAAAATTTCATTGCATACTTTTAGGTGTAAAAAGTGGCATGCGAGCACATTCTCATGAATTGCGCATTCTAACCACATTGGCGGCCGCTGCGATAGGCCGCATGTGCTTGCGTGCCACCGTAAAACCGCCACAAAGGCATGAGACAAGCGCCATCACTTTTAGCTTTGAGCTGCTCGTGAAAACGGCAGCCGAAAGCAACTCCAAACAGTGTTTAGTTAGATTTCCACACACATCCGCACATACACTTGCCATCCGCCACTCTCTCTCACACAGCTGCTACACACAGCCGCTACAAAGCTCACGCGGTTGTAAAGCTCGCTCCACACTTCCTTTGTGCCGAACCGCACGTCGCGCTGCGCAAATGAAGTAATTGAAACGAAATATTTACATAAATCCGTGTGTTAAATGCGGCGAAAATGTGGAAATGCGCATTTATTTCAACAACTTTCTCCAGCGCCGAGCTTGGGAACAAAAATATGCGCTTATGTTTCTGTAATTCGCCATGTCTACGTGCCGCATTCACTTTGATAATGGCTATAACTCAACCGGCTCTCGGAATGTGTACTTCCATTTTGGTTCTCTGAAATCTGCTGTGTTTTGCTTGTAATTTGGTATGCCGCTCCAACAATTACTCGCTTTAACTAACCCGACAACAACATGGCACCTGAATTCCTTAATTAGCGACCTGGAATATATATCTGTATTAAGTGCTCTCACATAGGCGTTGGCGTCGGCATGGCGCATTTTATGGCATTCAACTGGCCGGAATTCCTTTCTTAAATTGTTTTTAAGTCTGGTTCGAAAGTGGGGCCGCATTCTGTACTTGAGATTTATCCAATTCTCTTCATCTTCTTCTTTGTTCGAATTTTTTTAAGGCGTTTGCTAAGTGTGGATCTCTACACTCTGAGTTTTCATCAGTGGTAACCAAATTTGGTAGCGAAAATAAATAAAAGCGCTCACTTGCTCACTTTATGACAAATTCCTTCCATCTGAATCCTAAGCAATTTTACCAAAATTCGCTATTTATGGCCAAATTACCAACAACGATATTTGGAAAACGTAAATTGATAAAGCGGGCTCTCTCAAAATAATTTTTCATGAACGAAAATAACGATTGGATGAGCCTGCCTTGTTCTTGTAAAGAAAAATACCTTCTTGTTTTACGAGAAACGCTTTTCTGAGCTCGACAATGGCAACCACTTTGAAACGAATACTTGATTGATCTTCTTCTTCTTTAATGGCGTAGGTCCTTCTCCACCTTATCTCTCCAAAGGAGTGGAGGTCTCTCTCTTCATCTATTTTCCCCGACGGGTACTGCGTCTGAAAGTATTTTCAGAGCCAAAGTGTTTTCATCCATATGTGGATGACCTAGCCAGCGTGACCACTGTCTCTTAATATGCTTAACTATGTCAATGTCGTCGCATAAGTCGTGCAGCTCATCGTTCCTTCAAATGGGATATATTTATCTCGAAAACTCGAAACGTCGGCTCATCAGATGTTATCATCGCCCATGCCTCTGCACTATATAAGTAGCAGGACGGGGATGATGAGTGACTTGTAGAGTTTGGTCTTTGTTCTTCGAGAGAGAACTTTACTTTTCAACTGCCTACTCATTCCAAAGTAGCACCTGTTAGCAAGAGTTATTCTGCGTTGGATTTTGAGGCTGACATTGTTGTTGGTGTTAATGCTGGTTCCAAGATAGGCGAAACTATCTACGACTTCGAAGTCATGACAGTCAACAACTCCCATGTGACATGGGAGCCAAGTCGCGAGTGCAACGACAGTTTGTTTGATGCCAGGATATATTTCGTCTTGCCCACGTTCACTGCCGGACCCATTTCCTTCGCTTCCTTATCCAGTCTGGAGAAAATAGAGCTAAGGTCGCGGTTCTGGAGGTCAATGAAATCAATATCATCGGCGTATGCCAGCAGTTATACAGTTTTGTAAAAGATTATGCCTTCTCAATTCGGCTCTGCTGCTCGAGTTATTTTCTCGTCTGGTCCTGGGAGAGGTCCTTTCCGATTCCGACGGAGCTTTTGGTATTGCTCAACCTCAGTTTACACAGCCTTATTATTATATTTGCGGAGATACCAAATTCAGACATAGCGGATACCGATGGATAATTTGTGGAAAAAACAAATCTTTTCAGCAAGGTTCTTGCAACTAAAATTTCCCATAGCATACCAACAGGCACTGAAATAAAACACTTTAATTTGCCATAATCAAAACAAATTCCCAAATTTATTACAATTTTCCAGAAACTACAAACTGCTAAGCCAAATCGTTAATATTTAGGTATATGCGGGTTGTTTGCGGTTGTTAGCATTTAGCAAAATTTCTTTTTACAAAGCAAAAACTACATTATCCTCTTGTGAAAATTTTAATTCAGGCACTTACAAAAGAGTAACGAAAACAAATCCGTACTAAAAGAAAACATTAATATTTATATATATGTATGTATGTATATGATGTAAATATGCAGTGGTAAACAGAGAGAAACAAACACGCCTATCATTTGTCGTTCTGATCTGTTCTTGAAAGTACTGCCAGTGGCTTCCCTGCTCGTTTACAAACATATTTTGTAATTTTTGATTTTTCATAATTTTTTCTATTTCTTTTTGCTGGTCGCGGCTTAGAAGACTTGCACGCGGTGGTTCTCGCGATCGCATACCAAAATGTTTCCATTCGACATAATGCCAACACCCTCGAGTCCTTTGAATTCCGAACGACCAGAACCCCAGGAGCCGAAGGCCTTCAAGAAAGTGCCGTCGGGACTGTAAATTTGTATGCGATTATTGCCTGCGTCGGCGATTACAATGTAGCCCTGATCATCCACAGCGATGCCACTGCAAAGAGATTTGAAAGCGAATTTCAGTATTAAAAATATTTACAGTTATTTTCGTAAAAGAGAATAAAAGAAACTGAGCGCACCGTGGGAACTTCAGCTGCCCGTCGTCGGAGCCCTCGGAACCGATTGTCTTCAAGACTTTTCCGTTGACATCGAAGATCTGAAGGAGTAGTAATTAAAATATAAAAAAAAACGAAAAATATAAAAACTATAATGCTCTTTCTGCTACATACTAGCGACGATTTAATTTACCTGAATTCGGTGATTATTGGAATCGGATACAATAACACGATTCGTATTTGAAACCGCAATGTAATGTGGGTGTTCGAGCTCGCCTTCCAGCGGACCGAGTTGGCCGAATTTACCAACAAAGGTGCCATCCGATTGAAATACCTGCAAAAAGAAGAAGATTCATGAAGCAAGTGATTTAATATGATTATTGCGTATACGCCCAGGCACACCAGTGCAAGGCAGGGAATCAAAGCACAGGCGCTGAAGTGCACATTTCCAAGAAATGGAAAAGTGTGTTTGTAAATATTCAAAATACAAACACATACATACTTAGCTACCCAATGCATGTCCTAATATGTATGTATGTATGTATGTAGTCTGGTACGATTTTTTCAATGATATGGAAAATGCAAATAACATACTTTATTATATCACGTGTGTTGTTGTAGCAGCTGCTCTTGCCGCAGCAGCAGACAGTGCTTGCAAATGCTTCATTCAACTCACTTCGATTGCCTATTGAAAGGATTGATTGGCAGCATTCGAAACGGCATAAAATGGATTACCAAACTTAAGACTGGCCAACAACGCCGAACTCACGGCTGAGCGGCCGAATATGCCACAGACAGCAGAGCCGTGCAACAAGAAGACTGCCGTGGTGATTAATGGCAAATATTTAACAATTCACGACGTAGTTGTTGTTGGAAAACTTGACAAGGTAACTGTTATTCTCAAAGCTATTTAAATTAATTTTAAATCAAAAATGTCTATAATTCTTTGCATGTTTCTTTGGTTAGCATTTGGCTACAACAACTACAATGTATGTACATTTAGTTTGTATTCAATGAGAATCACATTGAAATATATACACTGGCGCGCATTAACTATAATTTCATTTCATTGGGTTCATCAAATATATTTCTATTTACTCACTTGCACACGGTGGTTCTCTTTGTCGCACACATAAATGAAGCCCAACGAATCGGTGGCTATGCCCCAAGGATAATTGAATTTGCCATCGGTGATGCCCTGTGAGCCGAAGGCCCGCAAGAAACGTCCTTGCGGATCGAGTACTTGTATGCGATGGTTATATCTGCAAAAAAGAAGGTTAAAATGTTAGACATTTTCAAATAGTTTTTAAGCAAATATTGACTTAAGCTACTAGACGATATACATATACATGTATTATGCAAGTAGCCTTTCTTCCTAGTGTAGTATTCTTCTAAAATTTGCTACTCGTACGAAGACCAAATGAATCCGACTACTTTTGAGCTTCTCCAGTCAGCATAGCCACAAATACAACCCATCCTTCGTCTTTCTAAGCATTTGTTCATCGATTTTGTCATCTATCAAAATGAAGTATATCAAGAGAGAGATCGTGGTATAACATTTACTTGTCTCAAGCCTAGCAAGTCATGTTTTTCAAGACAGATGCTCTGAGCAATTGCTTCGCTTCCCTTCTCCTTTGTAGCAAAAGCTCAACGAAGGTTAGATACCATTTTTGTCACCTATCTTTCTTGTGAGGTCCCCAATAGTTTTTATATAGATTTGCAAATTTCATAACCAAAATTTTCATAGTCGGTCAAGTGAAAGTCACTGAGTCTGTTAGCTCCTATTTGTTTCGCCTATTTTTCCAATAAAACAAGTCTCACCGAAATCCGGAGTTTCAGTCATACTGTGGACCTTTGTTATGACTTCAATACATAATACTGATTCAGTCGCTTTTAATCGGCTCAACTACTTGATTTCCGCCGACTGGAGGGTCAAGTAACAAATTCAATTACGCTCCTCTTGTCATTGAATACATTAGCAGCGAGACTGACTTTTCATTGTGCGAAAAACAATAGCTATGAACTGATTGCGCCTCCGCAAGCGAACGCAAATGAATTGTCGAAAGCGAAGTAGAAAGTTTTCCTCATTTCCGGCGTAAGCGTTTGTTGAATCGAAATTAATTTTGTCATTATTATGATGGATTAAAAGGCAAAAGACGGGATGTTTGCTGCTCCAGCTAGCCATCCGGCCGCCAACTGCGACCCCACAACTTCCATTGGTTTTTGCTTTATTAATGCGACCATTATCCGCTTAAAATTTGCCTGCGAAAAGACATATGCACACACACAAACTAGAGCAGATGGATCGGAAGGCGCCTTTACATATGTGGGTGTATGCGTGAGTGCGCAGTTGTGCAGCTGTAACCACGTACTCCATTTGCCATTTGTCTCAGTTAATTAAAAAGTTCGTTTGAAGGAGCACACACTCGCGAGCTGACCCGTTTTTGTGATGCAAAAAGTCCACTTTCCACCGTTAAACTCACCTGTCTGCTATAATGTATTGTCCAATGCGATTGATCGCCACACCGGCCAAGCAGTCGAACTCGCCTTCGCGACAACCGAAATCTCCGAATGATTTCACGAAAATACCGTTCGAATCGAACACTTGTATGCGATGATTGGACGAGTCGGCGACTACAAAGCTATTGTCTGGGCCAACTGCTACGCCGCGCGGCCATGTAAAGGATCCGGGCTCGCTCCCCCGTCCCCCCAATTGGAACAGCTGCTGCCGTTTACGCAAGTACAAATCCCTAAGGGAAGTACCTGCCACTCCGGTTATACCGGCTGCTGCTGCTGCTACCGTAGGGGAGGTAGGGGAGCCTAGCCCGTTTTTTGACCCGTCATCATCGGATGAGCCCAGCTCGTTGGCCTGCCGCAACGGCAGCCCCAAACTTAAGCGACGCGACACGTCGCTGGCGTGACTACGGCTGGCACTGCTGCCGCTGCTGCTGTTGCCGCCAACGCCAGCGCCATGGCTATGCGAAGACGATGGCGCTGCTGAGGCGCCACTACTGCTACTAGACGGTGTGTCCTTGGCGCTCTTATTGCCATACTTGTTCTTTAAGTAGCGCGCCCAGGAGCTCAACGCCTCGCCGTCTTTGCTGTCCGCTGCGGCGGACGTGCTGGAGCCGGCGGCAGTTACGATAGCGCTGCGCGCCGACGCGGTGCTACGGTCGGCGATTGGTGAGTTGTCGCGCGATTTCAATGCGTGCGAGGATCGGCTGCGTGCCAAATCGGTTCCGCCATAGCCTGAGTACCTATGGTGTAGAGAGGAAACAAAGCATGAGTTTATGCAAAATAAAATAGATACACTAGAAAATTAATGAAGAGGCAATTGGATTTGATTTCCCTACGATTTACTAATGAAACTGGCGTATTATCGGTTTTGCTCTAATGCATTTATATCTTTGGTCATATCATAGAGTTGGAGCTCTTGGAAATAACCGAATTCGTTGCTTGTGCTTCTTCCGTTAGAATTGTCAATCACTCGATCGTTGAGAGATCTTGAAATTTACAGTTTCATTTTCTTTAAAATTACACGATCGTTAGAGTTTGGGCCAAAGAGAGGCGTTACTTTTCTAAGTTCAAATAAATGTATGAGATAGCTATGAAAAGTGTGAACTCCATCATTGAGTTATAGTGAAACCACAGTGTTTTTAGAAGCTAACGGAGCGCTTGGTTTATGGACCAATTGGATTAGTTGTCGATTACATCGTGAATGTGTGATGACCGAATGTGGTTTAGCTGAGCTCTCTTTGCATATTTTTATTTCTGAGTAGAACTAACTCTGGACTCTCAAACCTCCTCTGCTTTTGCAGGAAGAGCAATCAATTTTACGAACGGATTTTTTGCTTCTTGGTCAACACTTGCTTCTGGAACGCGCAGTTATTTATCAAAGCAGGAATCGGTGATTTCACAATCGATAAATATTTCAACTATTTAAATTCAATTCAGTGCTAATGTTTTTTGCTTTCCATTCTAGAAGGAAGCTTACTAATCCTCCGATTCGTTGGGAATTTAAAATTTTTTTAAGATTTCGGGTTCTTTATTTCATTTGGCCGAAGTATAAGCTTGATCTCCTAACTCGTTCATTGTAGTGACCAGGTTAAGTAAAGTAAACGAGAAGAATACTGTGCTCTAAATCCAATTGCAGCACAATGTTAGAGAGAGAACACATTAAATTTGAATTAGTGTCGAATTAACAAAACAGCTAGTTTTCTTGCTTTAGTTTGATTTGTCAACGAAAACAACAAAAAACAAAAACATATGATAGAGAGGGAAGTAGTGAGCGATGAGCACTGAACTAAAAAGTATGAGCAATATGTATGTATGTAACAGTACAGTGGATGAGAAACAAATAAAATTAATAATTAAGAGAGAAAGAGTGAGCGAACGCGCAACAAATACACTAAAGAAAGCACTGAGCACCTCATATTAAATATTTACAAATGCACTTGAATGCACTTTTTCATTTCTTAATTGCTCAATTCGCACTGTAAAGCCTCAGTCAAATTCATTGTGCAGATTTGCGGAAATATGAGCTCTTGAGAATCGTCAAATAATAATGGATATATACAATGTATATAAATGTATATAAATGTACGTTTATATATGGGAATATAGGTTGTTGATTTTGGATATTTCGTTTAATGTATTTTATTTGCATCAATTTTATTTTATGTCGCACCTTGAGGCCAAGTAAGCAGATGGCGATGCCGTTGTTGGCGATACCGGCTCATCCAGATCGTCGTCTTCGTTGCCGAGCGCGTGCGAGGAGCGACTGCGCGCCAAGCGGCTGCGCCGCTCTTTCATCGCCAGATAGCGCGAACGTCCGGTGCCATAGCGAGAGTCCGAATCGTCACCAGTGCCGTTGGCATCCTCATCGAAGGAAGCGGTGGGCGTGGAGAGCGATGGTTGTGATACAATAGCGCTGCTCTTGCTTTTGTTTAGAAAGCGGCTTGTGTAGCTGGAAAATTTCGGTTTAATTGATTCGTTTCATCCACGAACATTTTTGCATTTAAATTTCATTTAATTTTGAACAAACGAACATTTCTTTTTCAGATTCTTTTCCAAAATACGAGCAAATGTTTTTTTTAAGAATTTATTGCTTTCATTTTTGTTCATCAAAAAGCATAAAATTGCCGATGATAAGTGATTAAATCGTATTTGTTGTTAGTTAAAGCGGTAGTTTTGCGAAAAGTTTAAGGTTAGTAGTTTCGTTAGGTTAAGATTCGTTGGCGAATGTGTCAGTGTTCTCAAAAGGTCTAATGCACTTAAGGCTTCTATTTATTTAGTTTCTTAGTACCATCTATCCTGACTTATTTAGAGAAATGATAAATAGAAAAAAGATCTGTGGAAGTTTATTAACTAATTGTATTTATTTTAAAGGTCCTATGTTCTACATGGTCTTAATAAAGACCACCACAACCCACGTGTGAAACTGTTTCATTAATGCGTTAGAAAAAAATTGGTGCTCTTTGGCGAGTTACCAAGCTTCCAAGAGCATTCTACTCGACTATACAGTTTTCTTAGTCCAACATAAATTAACAGTTAGTCTAGTCAAAATAGAAATCAAAAGAGCTTACTACTATACGCAATATATGTCTAGGTCCTTATCATATTTACGCTCTAGTCCTTATACAAAGTATCTTCCACTCAATGTGATTTGTAAAACACTCTTTTGTACCGTTACACGTTTTTTGAGTAATCGTTCGTTCAATGTGTAATCGTTGTTAGAAAATGAGATTAGCATGCGTTAATAGAAACAAGTGGCACAGCAGAACATTTCGATAAAACTTAGCATGCCTACTTATGTTCTAGCATGCAGAATTTATAGCGTTGCATATTGTAGTTACATTTCAGCGCTTTTGCGAATGTTTACGAACATTCAACACGTTTTCCGAATAAATCCGGCTTATTAGGTGCCGAGGTTAGCAAGCGCTTACGGGAAAATCTCATTGTCCTCGGCTATTCAAACGCCTACGTGTGTGTAAATGTACAAGGCTTGTGGTGATGTGCCCAAAATTAGGTGTATTAAATAAGTCTTCGGCAAACAAGCGGTACTATTTTGTATGCCATAACGGAATTTCACACTTTAGCACGTTTTGTTTGTGTCAAAAGTTGGTGGAAATGTTAATCTTTGTTTGTGCTCGGCAAAGTGTTTTTCTCCGCCGTCCTTTCGTGACGACTTAAGCCAAAGGCCATGTAAGAAGTTTGCTTAGAGAAGTTGGCCAAACAATACAACTTATTGTATGTGCGCAGCAGAACAAACAACTAATTGAATAAAGCCGCAGTTAAATTGAATTTTTTCCTCTCTAATTTCTCGCACTTTAATTGGTTTACTTAGACTTTGCCGACATTTATTTAATGTCGCGACAATTACCGTCAACGTGCAAGAAATAAACGGACAGCATTTGCGCCGAAACGTGACCACGCCTAGCGCTGATTCGCTCGACGCACCACTCATACCTACCAAACACCTACAATCACATAAATACGCCTTAAGGTGTCAGCGAGGCACATTTCGAATAGGCGCGTGAGAGTAGAGCGCCAAATCTGTGGCGAAATCATAGCAAACATATTTCGTGATTTACGAAAACGAGCCACGAAACACGTTGTTGAGACGAATTCATTTGTGTTTATTGAACGAGCAAACTGAATACCGAAATTAATTAAAATGCAGCGCGGTTAATGTGTTGGGAACAATGCGACATGCAAGTGGATACGTGAACGGTGTAAGTAGGGGGAAATGATCCAATATCATGGCTTTTACTCTGGTGCTGATTTCATTAAATTTAGTTAAGTAATTCCCAGCAAGCTTTAGATCCAATAAAAAAAATAAAAAATATTAAGCTTTGTATTATAGCCAAATCCTGAGGACTTATAGCTCAACTAGTAAACACCGCAAGACCGCAGCCCGAATCAGCTGATGCGACTTATCTTATGAGAGCGCAATGTAAATGATTAGTCAACACCGCTTCTACCGATTCGGATTTTTCCCGTAGAAACAAGTCAGCTGATTGCTCTCTCACAACGCTTGCCAGTATCGGTATACTGTAGTAATTGCAAAAATTGTTTTAGATATATTTGAAATTTTCTTAAGCTAACTCAAAATCCGAGTTAAATACTATTATTTATGAATATATAAACTATTTTTAATAGTTTCATTTCAGTTTTGATATTTTATATTACGAATAAACAATATATGGCAACATTGCTTAAATGAAAACAAAAGAGAACAGCTGATTTCTACTTTGCCACTACGTGATCAACTTTTGACAAATTCGCTACGGGCGGCAACTATGGAAGGGCGGAGCGGAATTCGCTAGTTATACTATTAAAGCCGAGTCCCGCATACGTATGCAACTTTTCGTAATTAGTTAGTGTAAGCAAGGTCTAACTGTAATACCTACAGTAAGTGTTATGTAACGCAGTTTGTTCTCTACAAACTCTCAAACTTGTAGATTATAAATACCCTTAAATAACATATAAATGTCAAAGTCTTTACAAATGTTCTCAGAAAAACAGTTGTGGAAGACATCGATGGTGGTGGAGCGAGGATCTGGCTTTCAATTCACCTAGTTCTAATTTTCCAAAACTGTTTTAAGTAAAGAACAAGCTTTGTCACTTTTCTTGTGCGATGTTATTTAATTTCGTTTATTTAATAATTTAACTAAAACACAACTACAAAGTACGAAACATTGCAAGATCCGACTCTGGATCTCTGAGCAGCACTGCTAAGAATATCAATTATTTTGTACAGAAGGTCTCTTTGCACTAAACAGCTATTTAAATTACAGAAATCACTTGAGAAATCACTTGGTTAGCTAGAAAATGCGATCACAGGTTAATACAAAAACACTTCGGCTACAAAAACATATGAGTTTCGCATTATTAGCATACAACAAATTAACAAAGGATTAAGAGCTTAAGTAAGTAAGATTGTGAACGATTTAGTTTGAAGAGTGGAAAACGAGTTCGAAATGGCTCGAAGGAGTTTATGTGTGAGGGCGAGTGTGTGTGCGCGCGTGCGTTGGATTTTCAACTGATATCTCGTATAGCATCCGCAATCCGCTTTCGGTAACGTGTCCGGGGTCTACTGATATATTGCAAACTAAATGTGGGCACACTCGTACTACTACAAAGACACAAGAGAAGACACACAAAAAGACACATTGACGTGTAGAACGAGGAAAAGAGAAGAAACAAAAATAATTTATTAAAAACTTTTCGAAAGAATTTGGAATAGTTATGGATTTGGTTTTGGTTTTTGCTTTTGCTTTTGTTTTTGTTTTCAATTAATTATCGCTTGCTTTGGTTTAATGTTTATGTGTATGTATGTATATCTTGCTAGAGTATTAGATACTTGAATCGAATTGTAGGCGGTATAGCTGGAAGAATGCCAACGATTCAATGATGCTAACCGGATGAAAGCTCAAGGAGTTGAATTGATGTGCCATTAATAGTAATTAATAGAGCCTTTTACAAGCAAGTGACATTTATTTTACAAAATGGCAGTTTACAAAAACACAAATTTCAGAGCATGACATGATAAACATATTCACATTTTTTAGTCGTGATGATCATTAATAATGTCTTGTTTTTTTATATTCTTTTTACGTCTTTTCTATTTCTATAGAGTATCGTCCTTGGTTGCAAATAATAGCTTGTGAATTATTCGGAAAATGACGCGTATTATGACGAAAAGTGCCAAAATGTTAAGTCCAATATCACGCAGATGCACAAGGCTACAACAAACAAGAGAACGAGAATACAACACATAGAAATTGACCAAATCAAAGTGAAAAACACTTAACCAATATACAAAATACAACTCTATATGTATGTATGTATTGCCGCGCAAAAAACTTTGCATTTTCAAAAATAATGTCAGGATCTCGGATTATCTTCCGCGTTACGTGTTTTTGACAACAAACAAAAGTTATTATTTATTTAGGGAAAGGTTGTGCAGGAAGCAGGCCAAAGTGTGTTATTCTCTCCTGACTTCAAGTGTTAAAAATGATGATGATAAACAAGCTTGTAAAAGAGAAAGTGAAATGTCAGAAACACTAGTGTCTAAACAAAGGAATTGTAAGAGAGCCAACGGCTGTTTGCGGTTGTTTAACTTTGAATATCTTTGTAGTATGGAAGAGAAGTTAAATGCAGTGAAAAAATAAATCAGGGGCTGTATAATATTGGTAACAATATATAGCCTTGAAGGATTTGTTTTCAATATAACCATTTTTATTGGAGAAAATTAGATTTAATATATCTTAAAGCTTTCATATCCCGCAAGGCTTTCTACAGAGATAAAAATGATTCTCAAAATATTGGGTAGTCGAAAAAGTTTTTTCGTATTTTTAATACAATTTCAACTCATTTTTTTCTATTTATAATGAATTTTAATCAACCAAATGGGCACCATTTTTTTCGCCAGAGACTTCATTCCATCAATTTCAAACTTTTCTGGTTTCTCGGCGAAAAACGGCTTCTCTTGAAGCCAACATTACTCCAATAAGAGAGTTCTGCATTGACCGAATGACAAATGGTAGTTCGATGGTGCAAGATCCCAGCCAAGCTCTCCCAGTTTTTGCCGATTCATCAAAAATGTATGTAGCCTAGCGTTGTCCTGTTGATCAGTTCTGACCGTTTTTCCGATTGCTTGCTTCAATCTCATCAGTTGTTGACAGTAAAATGTAGAATCAATCGTTCGACCAGGCTGGAGCATCTCATAGTGGATGATTCCTCTCCAATCCCACCAAACACTCAGCATAACCTTTTGAGGCATCCTGGCTAAGCCACCATTTGACCTTGATCTTTTTCGCACTTTATAGTCCCATTTCGTCTCCTGTTACCATTCGCTTCTGAAATGGTTCGATTTCATTTCGTTTCAGCAAAGAATCGCAGATGTTAATTCGATCCATTAAATATTTCACAGAGAATGTGTGATACTCAAATATCGAGGTTCTTTTTGCAGCCAGCCCTTTTTAAATGGTTCAAAACCGTTTGATGATGAATGTTAAGTTCCTTAGCGATGTTGTGGTTGCTTAAGTGACAGTCTTGATCAATCTTTTCCATAATTTCATCGACTTTTTCAACAATCGGTCGACCGGAGCGAGGAGCATCTTTTACATTGAAACAGCGAACGATTGTTGTGCAACACGAACTCATAGGGTATCGTCCCCTTAAACTTCACAAATTTCATTGGTGGCTTGCGTGGCATTCCTCTCTTTTTCATACAAAAATTTTAAAACAGCAAATTTTTCATTATTTTCACTCATTTCTGAATAGCTGTAACTTTTTTTCCCCGAATTGAATTTTAATTGGTTAAATGAAGCTGATCCAGCACAATATGGTATGACACAATGTGATTGGTAGCGCTGAAGATATGCGACTCCATCGATATCTATTGACAAAATACGAAAAGACTTTTTCGACTTCTCAATATTATTACCCTAGTTTAGGACTCACAAACTCATCCTACTCTTCCTCACAAACTTCCACTCTGGATGGTATTCCTGAAGTCCTTAGGTCTTTAGTTTGCTTATTTTAAGGAAAAATTTTGAAATTTTGGAGACTTATGATGAATATATGCGACGAATGTCATATATAGAGTGGAAGAGTCTAATTGCGAATAGCTCATCTTTCATGCGTCTGACTATAATTTTGTTAGATATCCGAAGCAATATAAAATTCAGTAAGAAATGGAAACTGAACCTGCATTTACGAGACTCATCCCATATTGGCTATATCGTTTTATCTATTAAAGAACTTCTAAGTTTTTTTTATTGTTATCGCAGAGAAAACTGTTTTAAAGTGTTAGATATCTTACAGAAAAACAAAAAAGAGTTGAAAGTCCAATATATGTGCATATAAAGTTAAAATTTAGATACTGCAATTAGTTAGTACGGGTATCGGCTTATTTCCAGATAAAATATTAATGAAGCGGTTAGTGCGACTAAACTATTTTCAAAACTTTCGCAGAGCTTTGATTTGCCGAAAGCACATGTTAGAAGCTTTCGATTTTGAGTTTTACACAAATAATTTAGTAAAGTCAGCAAATATGTTAACATGCCTGTTAGAAAAGTATGCGCAAAATCCAAGGAAAAGAAAAGAACTCAAGTATTTATTGCCAATCAGTAAAACTTGAAAATTTCTCAAACAAATCGTAAACTATTGCACAATGCAAACTTCAAAATACCTGCTGCCAGAGGCGGCGCTGCCACTTCCATAACGATCGTCCGAGTCGTGAGCGTGATGTGGCGCCGGCATGGTGCGTTGGCGTGACGAAGAACCATAGCCGCTTGTGCCGCTGCTGGATGGAGTTGCATAACTGGACGAAGGACGTGAGGACGCATCGTCACGTGAATTGCGACGCGCTTCCAGACGCTCCCGATAAGAAGAAGCGCCACTTGAGCTACCTGCACCCGATGAAGACAGTGCACTGCTACCGACCTGACTCTTTGCCGCCAAGCTAGAACTAGCGGCGGCAGTAGATTTCGATTTCGTGTCGACTTCATCTTCTGATTCTTCGCTGGAGGTTTCTTCCTCGCTACTCGATTCACTTTCCGCCTTCTTTTTCTCATTGCTAGCTGCCGCGCTGCTATGCTGTGGCAGGAAGCGGCTTACGAACGGTTTCTTCTCCGTGGTTGGCGTGCTGTTGCTGCTCGCCGTGACCGCACTGCTGGCTGGTGTAGCACGCGAACGTGCCGGACTCTCGCGGGCACGTGTGCTGCTTGGCACGGCAGCTGCAGCAGAGCTGGTCGAACTCTCCGTAGATGCTGTCGAATCGCTGCTACCCGAACGCGTTGTCTTCTTGACGGCCGCTACTTGTGCTGATACGGGCGCTTTGGACTGTTGAATGGAAGAAGAAGTGGGTGGAGGTGGTGTTGTGTGAATGCCATCAATAACAGATTCATCAGCGTCAGAACTACCGCCGCTGTTGGGCTTTTGCCGAGCCGTTATCAACGGCGTTGGCGGCGGTGGTGGTGATTTCTGCCACCAGTTAGAGACAGAGAGAGCAGCAAAATAGTTTGTTGACGTTACGTGACGTGCAAAAATGACAATTCGCAATGATTGAATGCGTTGATGGACGAGATGAATGTAAAAGCAACAGCAGGCAAGTCATAAATAGTAATTATGGCGATCGGCATTGATCACGAAGCACATTCACATATGTATGTATATATGGTAGATCGAAATGATTGCAGCGAGAGAAAGAGAGAGAAATGAAAGTGCAAAGATAAGTTTTCGCAAAAATCAAACACAATAAACTCACATGACATTATTTTCATTCAAAGTGAGGGCCACAATCGGGGTTTGTGCGATGAAGTTGCCATTTAGTTTAATATGTGTGGTTTGGGATAGTATCGGAACAAAAGAGGTTATTTTATTTCACTCCATCCTTGCGTTTGAATCGAGACAAATGGTTTCTTGTGCTTTGTGGGTTGATGAATATGAGTGCAGTTTGAATGAGTGGCAAATATTAAGACAAATTCGCAGTCGAACTCACGATTTCAAGGGTTAAAATAACAAAAACATTACAAATAAAATGACGATTATTTATTAGAAGCTCAATGAATGGCGATGCGTAGATTACAAATTTATAGCAAACATATGTACATAACTCGAAAAAGGACATCAGAAACTTAACATTCACTTCAGGGACTTGAACGCAAGCGAGGCATTGAAAACCCATTTTCATTTTTCCATACTCTTCCGTCCAAGCGATTTTCAAAGTAGTGAAATAAGTAAATTAACATCGCTACCAAATCGTTTTCAGCTGCCAATTGCATTCAGCGACACAAATTCGTTCGTGTTTCACATACATGTATACATATGTACAAATTTGCTGGCGAAATCGCTTTTGTGCTATTTACGAATACAAATAAAAGAGTCAATTGTTGGTATGTTTTGCAGTGTATAACGGAGTATACACACAGAATTTATTTTTCTAAAATGTTTATAATTTTTCTCTTCATATTGCATAGCAAGATATTGCGGCAAAGATATACGATATATGTTATATATCAGTTGCGAAAAGGTACGAGTGTCAAATTTACTGAATATTCATTATTATTTTAATAGGTACAGTTATATTTAAACAGTTATTTAGCGAAATATATTTCTGATGTCCACTGCTTGAAGGCATACAAACCAATTGAAGAGCGAGCTGAGCTTCGTGCTCGTTTGTCAAATTCAACAAAGTAACCAGCGAGTATTTTTGAAAGCAAATATTGCACAATATTTTTGAAAATAAAATGAATCGAGTTTAAGTGTAATAATTGGTTTGCATGCCGCTTCAAAATATATGTCAAAGTATTAAATAATTAAATTAGAACAAGCAGAAATAAACAGTTATATCAAAACACATACAAAATAAGTTTAGTGCAAATAATTATTGTAAAGAGTATAAATAACCAAATTTAGGTGTGGAAAGTGTGAACGAATACAAAGAAGAGGACAAACGGGTATATTTAGACTTATCGCTAAGATGTGGGTAGTTATTACTTTGATTAGAGTCGAATAGTACAAAAAGTGGAGACATTACTTATACACGCAAAAGTACTTAGAGGGTGTGGGGGATGTTATCGTAACAGCAGGAAGTATAAATAAACTTACGCAGTAGTAGCAAGTGGCATATTAAGTGAGATAATTAAGCTAGAAAAGCCTAAAACCAAGAGTGAAAGAGTAATAATAATAGTTTGTTTTCTGATGGCAACCCTTCCTAACCAGAAGATCAAAATATTCATGCCTCTATCTAACTTAGAAAACTATAACTGTAGGCTTCGAATAAAATAATGGCTCCGACATATCTTGAAACTGTATATTTGGAACTCTTTCAACGAATATCCCTATATTTCTATTTACCTAAACTACATATTTCACGCACTTTAAACCTTAACTACTGTTTTTGCTATCTTCTTCCTCCGTGTCCTCTTCTTCTTCCGTCTCCTCCGTTTCGGTTTCCGTTTCAGTGTCAGTGTCAGATTCAGTTTCTGTGTCTGTCTCTGTCTCTTCTTCAGTTTTGTTCTGTTCATTGCGGCTCTCAATTTCTTTCCCGCTTTGTTCTTCGCTTCTGCTTATCACTAAATTATCTTGTTGTTGCGTTTCCTTTGAGTCGTGTATGGTCTCATTCGTTGCAGCGTCTGTCTTGTCGTCTAATTCTATGTCTGTGTTCTGTTCAGCGTCAGGAGTGTCGTAACTTTGTTCGGTTTTTTCGTTCTCTACCTCATCTTCCTCTTCAGCAGATTCGTATTCAGCAGCATCGCTCTCGGTCTCTGGTTCCTTTCTATCTAACACTTCCGACTCAGCAATTTCTGCCTTTTGTTTTTCTTCACTCTCCTCTTCTTCGCCCTCCTCCTCCTCTTCCTCTTCACTACTTTCTTCTTCTTCTTCCTCTTCATCCTCATCATCATCTTGCTCTTCGTCACCTTCTTCTACATCTGCTAGTCTTTCATTGCCAGTCCGCAATTGCTCACCAACGTCTCTTCGTTCTGTAGAATTTTCTTTAACTTCCTCTTCACTATCGGATTCCTCTTCTTCTGTTTCTGCTTCTTCTGATTCTTCGTCTTCACTTTCTGCACTTTCTTCGGCTTTTGAGCCCCCACTAGTTTCCGGCTGTTCGATTACATCCCCAGCACTCGGCAGCCTGCCTGCACTACTACCACTACCACTGGGTTGTTCTTCTTCATTTGTCTCATTCACACTTACCTCAGCCCTTGGTGGTGGCGTCCTACGCACTGGTGAAGCATGATTGGAGCTATCGCTCTCCTCGCTGGTTCCTTGCGGAACGCCAGTTCGTTTGAGTGCAGCCACACGGTCGGCAGCCGGGCGCTCAGACTCCGCCGACTGTGCAGTCGTGTTAGCAGCAGTCGCTTGTGTTGCAGTTCCTCCCGGTGCATTTTTGTTCTGACGTTTAATGCGACTTATCTCATCATCTTCGGATACTTGTCTCTGGGCGCCCTGTTTTGGACGTTGCATTGACGCTTTTTGTGCTTGAATGGCCGCCTGCACAGCCGCCTGTGCTGCAGTATCCGATTTCTTTTCCTTCTTCTCTTTACCGATATCTGCCAAGCGTTGAATAACACGTGCACAGTCACTTAAGCGTATAATACCACTAAGCTGTCCACGTGACACATCTTCACCGCTTAGTACGCGATCCTTCTTCTTTTCCAACTCTTGTTGGCGTTGTGCTTGTTGTTGTTCGCTATCGGAGTCATCGTTTTGGTGAGAACGAACGAAGCGGGAACGGAAACGTGATGACTTTCCGGGACGGGACGATGTCTGATCGTTGTCGTATTCATTCTCGTAATCGTAGTCGGTGCCTCGACCATAGCGACTATTGCCGTCACCATAGCGATCGTTATTTGCACGTACTGGTCGCTCACCGAATTTGCGACCACCTAAAACCGGTTCGTCATTGTAACCGACGCGTTCCTCTTGCTGACGAAATTGTGTAGCGAGTCGGTGATCACTTTTCGAGCGCATCAAACCGGGTTGCAAACCTGAAGGAGGCGCCAAATGTGAACTGCTTACAGAACCACTGGGCTGTGAATGTGGTGCAATATTTAAATCACCGAACGAGGCCAGATTCAACACAAGCTGGTTCGGATCAATTGATACAAGGAAGCGCACACGACGTGTATAATCAGTATTCTCATACTCGAAGTGACGCAGGAACTCAACCGTCTTGAGGAAGATCTCTTTGGTGTCCATCAATTCACAATCATCCCATTCGACCGTCTCATTCATGTATTTATCAACAATGTCGCAATTGCTTGATATATTCTGAATCTCATGATCAAGATTTTCCCTAAGCGTTGTCAGATTTCGCATCTCAATTGTGAGATAGCGATCGACCTCGCCTCTCAGTTGATCAGTGCGATCTTTAATCGCCTTGGTAATGCGTCTACAGATCTCATCGATCTCTTCGGTTACTCCAACGCAATTAGTTTGCAGACTGACTGAGTTCTTCTCAATTATGGCGAGAGTGTCCTGCAGCCGATGTAAACTGCGACGGATCTGGGTAAGAGATTGAAAGTAAAATGTGCTTATTAAAATCGTTGTTTATCTACGAAAGTGTTTATTTTCTCACTTGTGAATTGAATCGCGTTATCTCACGACGCAATATGTCCATGTGTGCGCTTTTGCAGTCCTCGCAGATCTTCTTCTCACAATGCGCACAATACGAGAGGTACGATTTCTCTGAACACACACTGCACCGCTCCATGATTTGACCTGTAGCACAACAGTCCATTGGAAACGAATGAAAACCGATAAGCAGATATTGATAATGATTTTCAGAATTTGAAAACGTAAATATAAATCGAGAGCATTCTCAATGAACGAATGAATGAAACATGTCAAGGTTTCAACTTATAGTAAGTATGTACTCTTGATTGGGATATAGATTAAAGATTACCTGACGTCGGATCTGGCAATTCGCCGGTTATCTCGATATGTAACTCCAGAAAACGCTGCAATGTTACATTTGTGGGGAAGGCTTGTACTCCATTGTATGGTATGCGATGTTCTGCTCGGCACTCGGGACATTTGACCTATAATATTTTACAAAAATGTATTGCAATTTGTATTCAATATTGATTATTGCTTTCAGAATTCCTTGTTTAACAAAGTTAGAGTTTTGAAAGTTACTAAGGCCCTTCTTTATAGTTTTGCTTTGACAGCCTACATTTGGAATCGAAATTGTTCTTGTATGCACCTGTAAAAGCCATTAAGACATTATACATCCGACATAATGGTATCTTAAATGCATTTTTGTTTTTCTAGTCCCTTCAGGAATGAGAATTACACAAATGTGAGAAAAGTGTAACAAAATAACAAAAGGGACGTTATGTTTACATAATATACCTTACTAATTTTTTGTTAGAAGATTGCCATTACTCACCTGTCTTCGTACATAGTCCACGAGACCTTCCATACACGGTTCCATACAGAACGAATGTTGGCATGGCAACAGTTTTGGTATGCGATACCGATCAAGGCACACACAACAAGTCAAAAGTTGCTCGAATTGTTCCATTTCTCACTGGAAAACAAATAAATGAAAATAAGCTTAATTAGCAGACAGTTGAATTGCAATTTGCAAATGTTTAATGTCAAAAAGCGCAGATCGAGAGAGGGGCCGAATTGAACGAAAAACTTTCTTATAACAAATACACTGGCGTAATCAGAGGGAGATGGAAAAGAAAAAGAATAACTGAGTAGAGTACTAAGAAGTAAAGTGCTCTCTCTACAAATAAAGACCAAACTCTATAAGTAACTCATTATTTTCGTCTTGCTGTATGGTACAGAGGTATGAACGATGACAACATCTGAGGAGTCGATGTTACGAGTTTTCGAAAGAAAGGTTCTGCGGAAAATTTATGGTTCTTTGTGCATAGGCAACGGCGAGTATCGCATTCGCTGTAACGATGAGCTGTATGAGATATACGACGCCATTGGCATAGTTTAACGTATCATGAGACAGCGGCTGGCTAAGTCATGTCGTGCGTATGAACGTAAACCTTCCAGTTCTAAGAGTATTGGACGCAGTACCCGCCGGGGGAACCAGAGGAAGAGAAAGACCTCCACTCCGTTGGAAAGACCAGGCGGAGAAGAACTTGGCGCCATGGAGTGAAAAGAAAGAACTATTGGCGCATTGTTGTAAACTCGGCTTTAACCGGGAAGCGGTGCTCACGCCAATAAAGAAGGAAAGAGTTTACAAATATTAAACTCTTATAGCCTAAAAATTGCTCAGCGAGTAATGCGAAGATGGCTGAGGTGAATATATTTTTCGATACCAAACAGTTTATATAATTGATCAGAATTAAGAGAAACTAATTGGTTTCAAGCAAATCAGACTACTTCTAGTACACTTTCGTTGCGCCTTAATCGTTTTTTCGAAGATCGTCTTACACAAAATCCAGATGAATCGAAAGATACGTGAATCATTCAAACCTCCTGCTTTGCTGTGGTACATATAAATACAATTTTCGAAGTTTTTTCATTTTTTTTCTATTTGCATTTCGAAATATCGGCTCGTATACAAAAACGAAATACACAAGGCAGCCCTTGAAAATGAAGGAAATGAGAAGCCATAGAAACAATTAAGATACAACGAGTTCTTCTATATCTCAATTAACAAATACTCACACTAAGGCACAAAGTAGTGTGTAGTGTATGCAAGAGATATTGTATGCTGGCGTTGAACCATGAAGTGTATATATCCGTACATACTTGCACCATACATACTTGCCTCACACATAGAATGTTTCTATTTTGGTTTCCTTGTTTTTTATTTCTTCTTCAGTATTCGCATTTATTTTTTCAATGAATTTCAAATAATTAAATCGCCAATTTTTAATATAACTGTAGTTACTGCTTGGCTCTTCCTGATGCTCGAGGCTATTAATTATTTCCTATAAGCCCCTGCAAGAACCCCTTCAAATAAGCGGCATTTGCGGTTGGAAAAACTGCGTTTCATTCGCAGCAGAAGACAAAGGAAAATATATATACATATATACATGTATATCAGATAAGTACACAGAAACGAGTGGCTATATATCTATGTTTATGTGTGAACGTGTGGAGCGTATTTTTAAACCATGACAGACAGCAATGTGGCAGTGACCGGAAGCTTTCGCATTGACGTCTTCGCTGCCAAATTAACAAAACAAATATGAACAAGCGAAATTTTGAGAATAACATTTCAACAGGCGTATGTTGCACGCGTTTCGTGCTTCGTGAAGATCGCTGTATTCATGTGAGTATTAGTTACTAAAGCGGAGGGATTACTACGGACTAAATTTGCTTCGCTTTCTTTTCGGCGAATGTAAGTTTTGCGCAACTTTCAAAGGCCAGCGCTTTGATTGCATCACAAGATCTTGTAGATACATATACATTGCGACAAAAAAGTACCCGGAAATTGTAAATAGAACGCAAAATATTTAATTATTTTTCAATATTAATTTTGGAGCTTTCGAAGTAATCCCCACCAGATGTAATACACTTATGCGAACGATTTTTCCAGTCCTCGAAACACTTTTCATAAGTACTTTTTGCGATGGCCTTCAGCTCCTTAAACGAATTTTGTTTTATATCTTCCACGATTTCTTGACCATCTTTGAAGGCTTTTGTTTTTGATAAAACAGAATCACTGCAAGCATTTCCTGATACTCGCAACGATTCCGCACAAGAAATTTGGTTAGAAATACTAAATTCGAGACACATTTTTTGTTCGATATTTTTATGCATTGTAAAAATCGCAACGAACGGTGCACAGACTTAAGCAGCTGCTGCAAAGAAACTGGTACACAGATCGTGCTTATATTTCGCATATAAATTAAGGATAGTCCCACCAACTTAACAAAATACATTCTTTTGAAATATTATTCACCCGGGAAATTTAATTACAATTTCCGGGTGCTTTTTGTCACAATCTACGTGTATGTCTTATAGTATATATGTATATGTATATATGTATATATATGTGTAGGTAAGTCCAATGCCAATTCGAAATAAAACCAATTATATATGGTAACAATAATTCCACATAAATGAAGCAGTGGGTGCTTGACGAGCATTTTGCGGTTGCTAAGCTTAAATTACAAGAGAGCGAAATTAGAATATATTTTTGAGAGGTTAGATGTCCTTTTCGAATCGTCATTTGCATTTCCTATATTAAAATATCCCGTTATTTAAGGAGTGGAGTTCGCGATGGAACCAGACGGCCAACAACAACTGTGCCACTTGATTGCTATGGTCATTTGTTTGGAAGCGTTCTTAAAGAGCCAAATGGAGCGATTTCATGTTGTTGGGAACCAATTGAGCTATCTGCTGTAAACATTTCACAGCACTTTTGAGATTGCTAAAATGTTACTAAAATAAGAATACGAATAGGAAAACAGGCATAATTAACACAGGGCTGTTGCCTAATTTCGAAACCAAATGAATTCTGTGAGGCGTTTATTTCACAAATTGACAACGGTGTTCAAAGCGAAGCTGGCAAGATTTATCTACATATAGATGTATAAAGATTGGGTACCGACGGTACTTTTTGGAGATATGGGAAAAGCAGTTCATTGGAGTTCTACAGACAAACGATTTGGCTCTCCACTCAATCAAACTATTCCACCAAATATATAATGGCTTTTGCTTTGTTGCTTGTCCTCCGAGTAAATGACTATATTTTCATAAATTTTCTTTGGAACAATTTTCGAATATTATCTGATTAAATATGATCGCCAAGCTGGAACATATCTGCCAACAAAATCCAATTTTCATAAACTTGAAAGACTGGTTTGTCGATAGTTTTCAAACGAATGGGTAATTTTAAGGATAATCCTTTCATGCCATTTTTGAAGTTTCAAATTTCTCTCTTTCAGCGTTTCAAAACCGGTTCCGACGATGTGATAACACCGAGCAAAGGCGGTTATTTTACCCAATCTTCGATGTTAGCATTTTTCGAGCTAATTGAATAATTTCCACAAAGGATGTCCTAAAAACGAAATTCTTCGCTGCGCTATGGCAAATTGGATTTTAAAATCTCTGCCATAACTTTCACAATTCAGTGCAGCGGAATTTGTGAACTGCACTGTGCACAGCAAATAACGGCATTAAAAGCAGGAATTTGACACTAATAACTACAAAAATAATTTTGGCACACATTTTGAAGCGAGTGCGCCCGATGTAGCCCGGCAGCAGCAGCAGCTGCCGGCCCAAGCAAATCAAATTCAGACACAGATGGATATTGCACATGCGGCGCCGTAACCCGGTGCAGCAACTCACCAGTTTTAGTGCCCGCATCAAAAATCTGCTGCACACTGTGCACGCTCGCTGCTCGAGCGCTATGCGATACTTTCTGATTTCTGCCAACGCAACCGAAATCTAAAATTACGACAACGCTAATTTTATATTTGTGTGTATGTAATGCACTTTTGCTTTAACACTAAATCACGAGAATCGGAATGCGGTTTTAGCGCACTCTTAAGATAGTTAATAAAACGAAAATATTTTCAGCTATAACGGTAATAGCTTCTCATTTTTTCTACTACTTAATTTCGTTCACTTTTATTCATTTTCATATCACAATAACATAAAGCTTTTTATTTCAAACACTCAAATCGATCGGCTTTCGTTTTACGATTTTCTATCTCTGCATTTGGTGAATGCATTAATTTCTCAGGAAAAAAAATTTGCGATTTATTTTTTTTGGTTTGTGGAGTTAAAAAAATATTGTAAATTATATCTTTGTGGTAAAACTTTATTCGCAAACGTCCGCTCGCTCGCGAACTGTTTCAACTTAAAGCACTAAACGAACTGATCGCAATTTTTGAAACCGTTCTGTGTCGCCTCGGCAGTGCGTCGCTTCGAAAATATCTTTTCAAAATGAGGAACGCGAGAGGGAAATGAGGAAATGGAAAATCAAGGAAAATTAATGAAACATCAACTGCGCGTACACCGTTATGTACACACACGCTCGCACATAAAACTCTTTCGGTCTAAATATACTCGCTTGTTTATATGATGGGGAGTGTGTTCGTCGAAGCACTTGTGTAAGTTTGGGTGTAGTTCTCCATCTGTCTGATGTTGGTGTTACATGGCGCTCGCCTTAGGCCTCAGGCTGAACATCATATGTTATGTGAACAGATTCCATGGATTCACTCATACAGTAGAATCCCAAGAAAGTTCTCAGTACAAAATAACTTTTCGTATTTTTAGATGAAAAAGTAATTAAAAATTAAAATAAAATACAATAAAAGTACGTTCATACTTCTTCAATTCTCAACGTTGAAGCTTTTGCCTTCGTCCAATGGTTCGGTCACTAATCCTTTTTTCTCTTCATGCCAAATGTCGTCTTTTTCTCGTTCAATGTCAGTTGGGATTTGCAGTTCCTGCAGCTTCGGCTGCGACTCACGGTTTCTGCTTCAGCACAAAGAATATTTTGTCTCACCTCATTGAGTAGATAACGGCTTATATGCTCGTATATACCATGTGGTATGTTTGTATTAATCTTCTCACAGAAAAACTTGCAAATTTTTGGCTTTATTTCCCGTTCATTGATAGCGTGAGTCGTTGTGTATACTCAATTGACTCATGTTTGGATTAAATATTCCTATACAGAGTCTTATACATATGAACGAAAGATGACTTCAGATTATAAACTAATCGCAAGACCTGTTTACAATTAGGTATTGAATATCCTATAGCTGCAATTTTAGTTGCTCAAAGCAGATGTTTCGATCCCATTCCTCTTCTAAAAAGGTATCAACTTGGGATGTATGTAATATCTTAGATATATTTACTTAAGGATATGCATTATGTTAGGTATGATCAGCTATGTTTGAAAACTCAAGTACTCGTGCAGCTTTATTGTTGAGTGAATATATCTCGAGAGCAAATAAAACACAACTTAAGAGTTCACATGTCGGTGCTTTATAAAAAAATAAACATTTTTATTCAATTATGAAGTAATTAGATGACACGATATTTACAAATAGAATGCTTAGCAAGTTCTGGTCTATGTTTTTGGGAGTAAGCATTTCGAGAGATTTATTTTGTACGAATTTACAGCATGTCACACATATGTAAGTACATAAAACGAGTGCTGAAACCGGCAATCTGCGGCTAGCACTGACGCAAATGGGGCTGTGTACAGATTTTACTCTCTTTTCTTGTTATTTTTATCGATGTATTCTTATGTGATGGGAACAGTTTTTCAAAGTTTCAATGTCTTCTCGTATTGTAGTAACGCATTAATCATTTATCGCATACTGTTATATATTATTTTTCTCTCTAAATACTTTCTTTGGTTTTGTTCTCATTTATGCCGGCGTTGTTTTGTCGTTTCGCTTAAATTGGTTTAGTTCATTTTCTTTGGCTCTAGACCTGTACGTGACTTGACGAATTGAGGTCAATAATACTGAACCTCTGTGAAATATAATTTACTTAAGAAAATGAACATAAATTACGCTCTCCAAAAATAGTAATTATAAATCTTAAAAAAATGTAATTTGAAGTCCTCCTAAGACGTAAATATAATTACAATTTTTAGCATATTTTGTCAGCTGTCTTTGGTATTCACCCAATGTGGTGTAAACGCGAGCACTTGCCACAATTTGCTGCATGTAAACAGAACGAAGAAAAATGTTTTGAAAGTGAATGGTGACAACTATCATTTGGTCCAACGCCTTCACCTTGCAAAGGTACTCAGGCGGAAAATTTAATTACAAACTCAAACAACTTTACATTCACACAATAAGTACACATTAAACTTCAAATTCTAAGAGGGGGTATCATTTTATTGAATGTGACTTCGAAAACTGGCAGAAGTGAAATGTAAGCTTATAGCACCGGTTTTGAAAATTGTTGAGGACTATGAGAGAGCATAGACATACTTAGAGAAGTGGCGAATCGAACTTAGCTTCAAAGACTTAATAAAAATATGATTACCGAATCTATTCAAAAAAAGAAAACACGTTAAATTCGCTTGCGTCGAATCTATAATACCCGACACAAATAAACGAATATATAGCCCGAGAGAAATGTCAGACCGATATTCCAGAATTTGAGGGACTCGTTCGAGCATCTATAGAGAGACGAACATGACTAAATCGACTCAGCCATCGTGCTGACAAAAATAAAACGATTTTTTTAATTACACGAAATTTTTTTTTAAATATTTCATATGTTCCAAAAAAGAAAATCTTGTTTTAGATTTTTAATGAATTTAACAAGTTATATCAAGCTTCCAAGCTCATTTTCTAGTTATTGAGTAAGGAATGCATAATCTAACTCTCACGTCAACCATCAACCATATCTGGTGGTAGGCTCAAAATAAAACGGTATAAACTTCTCGCCAGCGCCTGTGTAGAATTTCGACTGAAACTCGACCCAATGTAAACGCAACGTATGCAGAAATGCCGACAAGCCTTCCATGACCACAAGAATGGCTATAGTCAAGACCGCCCATACATAAAATATAAAATATAGTAAAATGCCATCTGCCAAGCCGTGATTACCGACTAGGGGTATTTGCAACACCATTTTCCACAGCACCGACGACAACTGATCGTGTGCCAAAGATAACGCCCACAAACGCAAATAAGATGCCGTATGCGACACAGAGCCCAAGACGCTCTCGATACAATGTATGCCCTGGTGTATCCAGACCTCGGTCATATCCACTTTCTCCTCCTCCAAATCGGCGAATACCTGTGACGACGTTGACGTCTTCATATACTCCACATTATAGGTTTGGAGCGTCTTTCGCACACTATTCAACGTTTCCCGACTAGCCTTGCGCTTGCGCTCCGCATCCTGTATAGCCTTAATTTTCTTTTGTTCAAAATGTATATATACGGGTTTGCCAATCAGCAAAACCGGTATTGCAGAAAACGCCACAAAAATTAATAGATACTGTACAATCGTTTGGCCCGTAAACATTTCCAAGTTGCAGCCACTTAGGACATCCTTAGAGCCATCTTTGAATAACACCATATTGATGAACATTATGAGTATGGACGGAGCGCAGGCGCTGTTGTATGGAGTATCGAAGTGTCCACCGAAAATACTCCACTTGATAAATATCAGCAAGACCAGATAGAAGAACAGGCAGGTCAAGAAAATGATCTGTGGAAAAAACACCAAATACAAATCTCCGGGATTTTGAAAGTAAATACTATTCCACGCTGACAACGACAAGCCGAATATCATGTGGACTACACCCAATATGATGGCAATTTTCATTTTCAGCGAATTGAAGGTGGTAATGGAGTACTGGCCCGCCACTTCCCATATTGGGTCTACACCAAATATGTAGGGTGTTCCAATATAGTTTTCAGCATGCTGCGGATCCAACTGGAGTAATTTATTACTTTGCACCGTACTCTTTGTATAGTTAACACGCCAGTGCGAACCGAACAAATTCGCGGGTCTCGAGAATATGTCATTGTAAATAAAACCAGTATATATGGAGAATATACCCATCAGCAGTATGACATAACGGCCAGCGAATATCAAACCAAATACCTCATTCGAGCCCTTTGAATGTTTCATTCGGTCCTCTTGTTTCTTCTCTGTCAAACACATCCATGCTGCGAACGATGTCATTATAATACCATGACCCACATCTCCAAACATTATAGCGAACAGAAAAGGAAAAGTTATAATTGTGTACGGAGCTGGATTGAGCTCCTTATACGAAGCCATGCCATAAGCGTCTACAAGGTTTTGGAAGCCACGCGTGAATTTATTCAGTTCAAAATACGTTGGCGGTTCGCGTAAATGTGGCTTAAACTTCTGTACGGTTATGATGGGAGGAAATGTTTGAGCGCCTTTCGATGAACGGTAAGCACCCTTCATTAGTGTGTTCCGTACTGTGGTCACACTATTCGTTGGTATCCAACACTCTACCACCAGATATTTTTGATTATCCAGTTGATGGACATTGGTCATTTTGTTCATACTATCGTAGATCATTATCATTTTATTAATTTTTGAACGCCAGATGCACAATTCCAGCGTTACAATGCTCAGTATACGGCGACGCTGAGCTTTTATCTGATCCAAGACCGTTTCCAGGTCGCTCAGTTCCAAAGCGATTCGTTTGCGATACTCAATGCGAGCTTCAGCCGTTTCCGGATAATCGTGCAATTGCACCGAAAAGGTTTGACACAGTTTGGAGATCTTCCTACGCATCGCTTCACCAATGAAGAGTATTACAAAAGCATACCTACGTCCTGAATTTTTCGATTTCTGGTCCGTGTCAACTCCTGGGATCTCGGCACGCCTCATATAAAAATTTCCATGACAAATACGCCATAAGACCAGTTCGAAAGCGCGAAATTTATCGATGAGTATAGTGCCGGTTACGAAGCCCAAATGTGCCTGGTTGTCTCGACTCATGCTATGTGCTTGCGTGCCTTCGCGAAGTATATTCATAATCATGCTGTTGGTCCAAGCCATGACCGCTTCGCGATTGGTCGCACCCGTGAAGAAGGCTTCAGCTCGCGCGAGTACGAAGAGCCGTTCGTTCAATATTTGACGCTGTGACTCCAGCTCTTCCTTTTCCGACAACACGTCGCCAAGTTCGATACGCACTTCCTCTATTTGTGCTTCAATGCGTGGCAAATCAGACTCGTTTGGCACTTCGTCGGTATCGACATTCGGATAGTACACAGTTGTTAGATTGCAGTCTTCGATTTCCGCCTGCAAGTCCTTCATAATATGCAACACTTCGTTGCAGCGTTGCACTTCGCTGACATAATTCATACATGGCAAATAGTAGCCATCGTTGTGAGCGATGAATTGTACCTTGCCCTCCATGCCCAAGTTGTAAAGACAATCGAAAGCAGTCTCGCGATGAAGAAGTATTTGGCAGAGTGACATCTTTTCGCTGCGAAAAAATGCGGGCGTCGCGATATTCTTCTCGGTACGACGACCGCGCAAAATGTCAAATGGGTTTTCCATCTTTTTCCGGCTCTGAGATGTCTCTTCTGAGCTCATCGTTCACAATTCGACTTGTAACTTCGTTATATCGGAAATTAATTGCGATGCGCAAAGATGATTTGTGTAGAGGAAAAATAATTCTCAATTGAATTTTTACTGGCAGTTCGAAACAGACAAGCAAATAGTCAAAAGCTCATTCGGAACTCGTATAAAGCCAGTGACTACAGTGCCGTCTTCCTTTTGTGTGTATAGTTGTTTAGTTTTACGGTAAAAAACTATGCCCTTAACTGTTATAGGTCTAGCAACAGAAACCGACGTGGTCGGTAGAACACATGACATGCAGTTCTTAAGCAAAAAGAGATTGCGTGGGGAAAGCAGCTAATATATGTAACCTATTCTACTCCAATTCCTCTCGAAGGTCTTCGACATCAAATTGATGTGGATCTTATACTGAGTTATTATAAATACATATGTATATGGCGCTAGCCTGAGGGGAACTTACCGTTACTTTTCTGAGCACTGAAATTTCTATAAAAGTGTTTTCTAGCCTCTTGCTGTAGACGTTTATCCGAGGCACCCTAAAAGGGGCCCTGTATCCTTTGTTAACTTCTTATGCTGCAAATAAGATAAAGAAATATTAATTATTGTGTCCAAATTTATTTGTTAATTATTTTTCTTAATCTTATTAAAAATTATACTAAAGTATTGCCCCGTAAAAATGGACCCAAGGCTTCAATTTGAGCGCTATTTCAATATTTTTTAATTGACTATATAAACTGTGCAGCACTCCCATTGGTGGAAAAGAACATGTTTTGCGGGGAAAGAGAGAGAGGAAAAGACTTTTCGAAATTTGCCCACGCAGTGGCGTAAAATAGTCCGCTTTTGCACACGTCGCCGCCCACACTAATTCGCCGCAACAACATGAAACGTAGCAAAACACAAACTATAAAAACACATTATTGTACAAAAACAAAACAAAAAATAAATTTAAAGTAAAATATTCTTGTTAAGAGAAGAACGAGGCAATGCATTAAGCGACGGGCAGCTGTCAATGCTTCTTCTTCAGCTGCAATTCAATACAATTTACTTATTAGTTTTTCTTGCGCTGCTACCCTCGACGTAGATGAATTGGGTCCAGCGCCCTTGTGCCAAAAAAAATGTTGAAACACGAACTGATCGGACGGACGGCTGAAGCGAAAGTTCATTGGTGTGAAAAAACTTGTTGAGAAAAAGAAAACAAAGTGCCACCTTTATGAATATACAAGCTGACCCACTTTGAGGGCCCACAAGACGCATCCTGCCGTTCGCAATATGGTAATATGGCAATCGAGTTGAAATCGCACAGCGCATGTGTTTGGATATGTGAGCGTAAATCATAAAAACGACCGCACGTCACTTGTCAAATATATGATTCTTGAGCGGCTCAAATTGGCTGTCAATGCTACCATACCACACACACACATGTAAATGCATATATTGTGTGGTCGAAAAAGTATTTTCGTATTTTGTCAATAGATGTCGTTGCAGTTGTATATCGCCAGTGCTAACAATTACATTGTGTCATACGAAAAGTGTTGGAAAGGTGAGATTTTAAACTTCATTTAACACAAAAAAAAATTCGGGGAAGTTGAAAAAAAGTTACAGCTATTGAAAAATGAGTGAAAATAATGAAGAAATTCGCAATATTTTGAAATTTTTGTATAAAAAAGGGAAGAATGCCACGCAAACCATCAATGAATTTTGTAAAGTTTACAGAGACGATGCTGTATCAGTTCGTGTACCACAACAATGATTCTCCCGCTTCCATTCTGAAATTTTCGATGTGAGAGATGCACCTCGCTCTGGTCGACATGCCATGACATCAATAAGGAATTTAACATTCATCATCAAACGGTTTTGAACCATGTAAAAAACGCTGGCTACAAAAAGAAAATCGATGTTTAGATACCACATGAATTGTTTGTGAAATATTTAAGGAATAGAATTAACATCTGCCATTCTTTGCTGAAACGAAAGGAAATCCAACCATTTCTGAAGTGAATGGTAACAGGAGACGAAAAGTGGATCAAATACGACAATAATGTGTGAAAAAGATCATGGTCCAAGCGTGGTAAAGCTGCTCCAGCCAAGTCGAACGATTGATTCTACATTTTTACTGGTGAGATTGAAGCAAGCAATAGTAAAAAAACGCCCAGAACTGATCTATAGTAAGGGCTTGCACCATCGGACTATCATTTGTTTTGGTCAATGCCGAACTCCCTTAATGGAGTAAAGTTGGCTTCAAAGGAGCCTGTGAAAATTACTTGTCGCAGTTTTTCGCCGAGAAACCAGAAAAGTTTTACACTGATGGAATGATGCCTCTAGCGGAAAAATGGCAAAAAGTGATGGACCGAAATAGTACATATTTGATTCATTAAAGTCCATTATAAATATAAAAAAAATAAGTTCAAATTTGGTTAGAAATGCGAAAAGACTTTTTCCACTACTCCATGCATATACAATCGTGCACTTGGTTTTGGAACACAAAGCCAAATACTTTTACCGGAGCTTTCGAGCCTTCCCCACAATCAGTAGAATGGACGAAGTCTCATTTGTCAAACTCACACTCACACCCGTTCCACATAAAGGCTTACATAACAGCTCTTTGCAACAGTTCGACATTCAAAGGGCTAATTGAATATTATTTGTCTATTGAAGTAAATTATTCTCCTTTATGCATTCTCGTTTGTCTCTTTTGCAATTAAACGCACACGGCTTAAGGAGAAACGCAACACTTATTAAATAAATGCATGTGTATGTGTAATCATATGTGTGTGAGTAATGGAAAATGTGTCCATTTAAATGTAAAAAGACGGAAAAGAAATATAACGGTTTAATTGTGAGTTAAATGTATCCACAGCGCTCAGTTTGCGGTGGCGATTTTCAGAGAAGATGCCTCATAATTAAATTAAAATGGCACCTATACGCTTATGACTGTTCGCACACATGTATGGGTGTGTGGGTGTGACACATGAGTGTGCATTTACGCAATTAACTGAAAGCAAATTTGTGAATGTGAATGAAAATCTTCCACGAAACACAGACCAACATATGTATAGATATATACCTACTTATATATTATATATATATTAACATTTTCATTCCTTTATGGCATAAGTGTGGTTGTATGTGTGTTAGTGCTCATTACTTCCTTGCTGCTTTTGTTCACTTTTCAGTCAACTTGTCCTTCCCAACACACACACACACACACGTTATATAAATATGTTTGCTTGCATTTGTGTGTGCAAATGAGTTTGTTTTACGCAGTGCATTAATAAATATATACATATATACACATATGTAAGGGTATGTGTGCATAATAAATATTTTTATTTCTGAAATGATTTCTGAAATGCAATTATGGCCATTGCATGTGCGCAAATTGATAGTAAAATCATTTTATTCACCCGCCAAACATGTGGCACTTGGGTACAGTAATTTCCTGCATGCAGTGCCTCTTTATCGCAAATTATGTAATAAGTCGTTAAACTTAAGAGAGGCTTCATAAATTGTAACATCGGTTCTGGTTCCCATCGATTTGCTTTAGGCTAAGCACACAGTGAATCAGAAAGCAATTGCCAAAATAGCCGGTTCTACGTTACTGGAATTGACAAAGGCTGTACTTTCGGAGATCGGGGGGATAAGTGAATCAGAAGAGCAAAGTATGTATAGGGCACTACAAAAATAGACCGATAGGGACAGTAAACGACGCCATATTTTTCCCGCTCTTTTAACATTTTTCTTCAGTAAGGTTTGCTATTTCATCATGGAAAGATTTACGAACAAGCAAAACGTCGAAATTATTAAAATTTACTACCGAAATTCGGAGTCAGTGGCCTCAACTTTAAGAGTGCTACGTCCAAATTATGGTCGTCATAATCGTCCTATCAGATCAACAACTGAGCGTCTAGCAGATTTCTATCCACAGGCACAGTACAAAATGTTCCCGAGAATATTGCTGCCACTAGCGCATCAATTGAGGAAGACCCAAATCAGTCTCTCACACGTCATTCTCAATCGTTGGGCATCTCTGTGACATCGTTGTGGCAAATTTTGCGAAAAGATCTTTGCCTACATCCTTACAAGGTCAAATTGACGTAAGAACTAAAGCCGTCTGATCACCAGAATTGTATGTTCGTGAATCGGGCTGAGCAAAAACTGGAAAATGATCCGGATTTTCATCGAAAAATCATCTTCAGCGTTGAGGCTCATTTCTGGCTGAATGGCTTCGTCAATAAGCAAAATATGCGTTATTAGTCTGGCAGCAATCCACACGTACTCCTTAAGTCACCATGTCATTCCGAAAAAATACGGTTAATTGCGGTTTAAGGTGGCATCATTGGGCCGTACTTCTTTCGTGAGGATTAAGACCGGCGTTACTGTGAATTGGAATCGCTACCGCTCAATGATAACTGAATATTTTTAGCTTGAATAGTCCATATCGACTTGGGTAATATGTGGTTTCAACAGGACGGCGCCTCAAGCCACACAGCGAATGTCACAATCGATTTACGATTTATTGAAGTTCGGTGAACGTGTTATCTCACGAAAAGGCCCAGTCAATTGACCGCCTCGATCGTGCGGTTTGACGCCGTTAGACTATTTTCTGTGGGGCTACGTCAAGTCTATGGTCTATGCCAACAAGCTGGCGACGATTGATGAACCAGAGAACTTAAAAGTTTTTTTAAGTTCTCTGATCGAACTTTGTATGAGTATCGGCAGATTTATACTTGACTTCTGCAAACGTGCTCGAGCAAAAGATATAAAGTTCCATACATAATGGCATCGAATGTTCTTTCACAGGAATAAAGAACTTTTGTAGCGCTCTTACTGAAAAAATCGTTGTACTATATACATATTACATTATCCTTCAGCACCACTCAAAACCGGGCCGCAATTCATCATATAGAAGTGCCTAACTTTCTCAACTGAAAAGGCTTTCACACAGAAGTAACCCTGTAAGCTTTCTTTTTCTCCTTGGTTATTGTCACTTCCCGGAAATTTTTATTGCGAATATGCAGAGAATATCTTTGAAATAGAAAATTGTTTAATGCCGTATTTGTAATGACAACAAAGCAACTTCAAAGACGTGCGTTTCGGGTCAACAATAAACAAGCGCATTAATGGCGACTTAATAAAAGCGTAATTTCTATCAAATTAATTTTGCAAGCGCAGGCAAAGGCGAATTTTCACATCATTGCCATGTAGTGTATGGAAAACAACAACAGCAAAGAAGACACGTCTGTGTGTGACGGACATTTTGCTCAAGGTATTTAGTTAAACGAAGAAAATGTTTCTTTTAGAGACATGCCCAAGAGGAAAAAACCTCGGCGGAGTTCTTAAGAGAGCTCAGGCAATTAACTTTGCATCAAAATCTGTTTAATTGAATTTTAGTTTAATAAATTATTAGCGTCAAGCTACAAGTGACTTCCTATAATATCATTTTGAGAAAGTATGGACTTTTTTATAGTATATAGACATATATATGTAAGTACATGACTAGTATATAGTTATACTACATAATGTTTACAGCAAGAAATTTCAGTGCAAAAAGTCTGACTTTCCGCCAGGTACACAAGCAGTTGCGTTAGCTGCAAGGCATGCAGGATTTAATAGAAAACTAATGGACTTAACATGAAGGAAGATATTTCGAATATTTATTTGAGAATAAATTTAATAAATTTGATTTATTTGAAACTTGCGCTTATTACGTTTGCTTGTCGCACACGCGAATGCAATCATATACATACATACATATGAATGTAGTATAGTATATTTTGTCCAAATGCTTTTGTCCGACTTTCTCTAAAAGATTTTCAGTGATATTTTGCATATACACGCGCACACACACACACACACATGCATTATTATAGCAGCACCATTTCAAAAACGAAAATTGAAAATTAAGCTAATTTTAGAAATTTACGTATTGCAGACACAGCACACAGTCGCTGTCATAAATATTGGCACCAGCTAAGTGCGTTGCTTCGCTAAGGTGGAGCAAACAAAAGCGGACTGTGGATAGCCGGTTGAGAAGAAAATAAAAAATAAATAAAATTGAATAATTAAAGAGACAAAGAAAAAAGACGGTAAAAGGAGGTAAAGAAATTCGAAATTGGGTGTCTGTCTATTTCATTTATTTTTGAACAAAATAATGTAAACATTAAGAGGAGAATGTGAATATATGAAAAGAATTACTAACAAAATGTCGAGGTAAGACATCACATAGGGAACTGAATGAACGAGAGATGAAATTGTAGAGTACATATCGTCACCTAAAATGCAAAATAACGTAACGTCACTTTTCATATGTTTACAGGCGAAAGCAAAACGATATAATAGAAATCACTCATAGAAACAAAATTTGAGTTTTGGTTATAAAATGGTTATACATTGGTTATAAAATGGTTGTAAAGTATTTATATATTGGTTATCGTACACTCATTTTGCAACAAAATTAGAGTTCTGGTTATAAAATGGTTAAATATTGGTTAAATTTGATGATGTAGTGAATCATAAGCAATAATAAGCTCAATTTCGATTTTTTTGATTATACTTTGTTTTGCATTTTAGGTGATGATATATCTGTGGTTGCGCATACAGTTATCTAGCAGGAACCAAGAGGGAAATAATTATTAAATTGAACAATTTTCACACATTATAGAAAAATCTTTAGAGCTTTATAAAGTTAACTAAACAATTGTAACGAATATTTACGCAGCTTTGAGTATGAAAAAAATTACTAAAACAGAAAACACTGCCGGTTCGCACACTAATACTTTTTAAAATTTGTCAATTTGAGTTTATTTGATTTTCGAACAATTTCCGCAACTGTTTAGTAGTTTTTCATTACGCCTAAAGGTATGCAAGCGTTTTCTAAATTCTTAGATGTAATATTCAATCACAAAGTTGGAAATATGAAATTAAGATCGTTTTTCAGCGAACTGCGCCTGAACGGAGATTCAAAATCGCATGCGATAAGTTATTTGTTTCATGCGATTTTTTCTGCTGTATATGTATTTTACTTGAAAAATATTTTTTACATAAATCTTACGGCTCCGTAACGAAGCAAATCATGAGATCAATGCAGACTGAATGCGATAAATCATTTTTCCCTTTTTTGGACAATTTCACAATTTTAATATATGATATGCATGAAAGTGATCTACATAAGTGTTTGAGCATATTGTAACATGCTAGAGAACTAGTTTCATTGCGAAATTTTTGTTTTCATACAGGGTGACACTTAATGGCGCGCTTGGCCAAAAGCAGCTCAATTTTCAGTTGATAAGAAATTTGAAAATTCTGGTATGCTTTTAGAATTACAAAACTTATTCTTATTTTTTTCTTTTTTTTTTAATACGGATATTAGTAAATATTCACTCAATTGTTCATAATTAAAACAACTGATATTCGTCTAGTTCTTAAGATCAATCTATTTCCCCTTTTTATATGCTGTATATGACAGCATAGAAATCTCTCACAGAGTATATTGAACTCAAAAGCCTTAATGTCACTTTTAAATTTTGTTCCATGATTTTTGACACCCTTTTCTTTATTATTATTTATTTTCGTTATTATTATTATTATTTTTAATTTTAATGTTAATTTGTCGGTTTAATGGGGATCTAAAAGCGAAATGCTTGCATGGCATTCGTACACATTTCGTTCCACTGCTTTGTTCACGTTCGTAATTCTCACACGCTTTTAATTCGTACTCATGCTTCACGCTGCCATTTCAAGACCTATAAATAAATATTCACACAAAGCACCAACGTATAAAAAATGTGTGAAACAGCGCTGAAAATACACCCGAGAGCGTTGTGCTAAAATTACCGTAGTTTTATTTTCATTATCTTTTTTCGGTGCTACTATTTCGGATTTCGTTTTGCACACTGAACGTGTTCCAAGTTGAAGGATTTGCATTTGCGTGGCAAAAAGCGAGAAACACTTCAAATGACTTTTCACACTTTCACATTATTTCTACTTGTATATACATACATATATAACTGTATATTTAATGGTGAATTTCAAATAAGTAAGAGCAGATGAAATATTCAACTTTTTTATAGAACGCGTAAAATTGCTTTTTTATAATTTATTCAAAGCATTTTAGACTTTTTATTTATTTTTAGGCGGCTGTGGGCGTAGAATACAGATTTCAGCTGCGCACTTTTACATAATCACTGAATTTCCTCTACATATGGTGGGCTTGAGATTCGTCTCAAGTGGAATTCCTTTAATTTTAGGATTAAGAAGTGGGGATAGCTTACTTTTCGTTGCTTGCTGAATGATCTATAGTAGTTTTTAACCGATTACTCTGACAGGCGTCACAACGCATTCGTTAGTCCCTTTGACACCTGCGCTGACAGGGGAGAGTAATGCACTTCGTGGGTGTTCTGTTCGAGCTGTTGGATGATTTTATTAGAAATTAATTACAAAACTTTCACTTTAATCAAAAATTAACATTTAATTAGAGCACATTTCAAGTGAAATTAAATTTGTGGGAATACCGCCACGTATGTTGTAACGCACACGCGCGCTCAGGGCCCGGGATCACAAGAATTCTGAAATTTTCTTTGTACTTTGCTTGCCGTCTCTTCGCCCGAACTTTCAAAACGATCACCAGAATGCGAACTTTCGTCGCGCAGCCAAACGCGGCCGCTCGTACACTAGAAATGAAGAAATATCACAGACGGAGAAGACCGCCTCGGGAAATTTGGACAGCGTCAAGCATGTGGAAGCGTAGCGCATAAAGCTCACTCGGCACCTTCATGTGTACACACATCTATACATACATACATGTGTATACGTACATATGTGTGTTGGTGGCGTATATTTTTGGTGGCCCAACAACATCCAATATAGAAAGATGAATGTAGATCTATTAATTATGACTCGCCTTTGCTTTATTATTTGTCATGGCGAGGGAATGGGAAGGTGAGCCAAATGCCAAATATTACAAAAATACTTTTGTTGTCCGAAAAAATAAAGGCGCATATAATTATGGTTCTTAGACATCTAAAAACGCAAGTTGTGGAATTATAGCAGTTCGCCTCATTTAAATAATAATTGAGCAGCTAAAACAAACAGTTCTAATAAGATATGTACATATGTTTGTATCGGCAGTAATTACCAGATTTGCCAGAAATTCGCTAACATTGGTCTGCCACTTTTCTCCAAAGCTTCTTTAATGAGGGTTCTTCTCATTTTCCAATCACAGCTATATACATATGCATGAATAAGCTTATTAGTGAGCGATTCTATAAACAATATATTTTATTACTCATACGCCTCCGCAACCCAAGGCTCGTATGCATAAGTATATATGTGCGTCTAAATATGTATGTGTGTTTGTGAAAACATGTATTTCTTTTAAATGTTTCAGCACTGCGAGATGATGTAGGTGTTGAATCGAAAATAACATATAAACAACAACTAATAAAACATGTAAACAACATGGGCACAGTGGTCAAGTCGTGATTTCTTTGTTATTTATTTTGAGAATCCGATTGATATGAAATCTGCCGATAGAAACGAACGAAGCATAATGTGAAGAATTATCTTCTTCCCATTTACTTATATGAATATTATTGAACTATATTCAAGCGATCACTAAAAAATTAATAGATCTTAGAATAAAATTTTAAGGCTATGTCGAGCCTTTAATCTACCCAATAAAATATATAAAAATAAATTTTTAGTAAGTACTTCCAGTTATATGATTTCCTTAAGCATCTCTTTGAAAAATACTCAAAACAAGTTCAGGTGACAACTCTACTTAAGAGTATGAATTTTCTGCAAATTTTTCGTTATTTTAATATCGAACCAGAACCCATCCCTATATTAACATTATATACCAATATATAATAAATAAATATGTTTATAATATTTCTGCTAAAAAGCTTTATATAAACAAATTGGAAAAAATCGGTGAGCGTGTAAAATTAATAAGCAAATGTTTCCACATACACAAGTTCAATAGTTCTTCGGTCGATTATTAGAAGAAAGGAGTGCAAAATAGACTTTAATTTTAGCATAAATACAAACAGGCGATTACTCACCTGCTCTATCCCAAATTACCTCGACTAATGTAGTTTTGATTTTAATTTTAGCTTTTTCGATTTTTTTTTCATTTGTAGTTTGTTGGACTGGAAGTGACGCAGGTGTTATGAAAGATTTTAGTTGAAGAAAAGACTATCTCTAATTATCATACATTCGAAACAACTTTGTACCAATGCCTCTTTGCCTTCGAATGAAAATTTTTCACAAACGGAATTTCTCTCGTGATTAGGCGCCATCTGTAGTTACCAACTATTAAAAGAAAAAGGAGAATTTGTGGACTCGTACTAACATTACTGCATTAAAAATATTCGAAATTAACTTCATCGTCCAGATTTGCACATAAGCGATAGTTTCCTAAAATAATCTAGTTTTTAAGCCATTCCTAATTGCAGGTCCCATTACTGTTTTATGACCACTTGATGATATCCTTATTACTAAAATTATTCTTATCCACAATGTCAACATAAGCTCTTCAAATAACTACACGCGCGCAGACAGTTATGTACCTGCACTAACGGAAAATTTGGCATCACCGGATATCCGTTCATAATTGCGGAGCATTAGCTCACTCACATGTGTACACGCTCGTACAGCATATGAGCCATGTGTGTAATTACCGGCGTATTAGTATGCAGATCTGTGTATGCCTGTGTTGCGCAAGCCCACCCACGCAGCTGTCGCCATCACTGTTACTATGGCACATCCCGCTGCTGTAACCGGAAACAATTTGTTAACTTTCCACCAGAAATTCAACCAGGCGAGTCCCTGAAACGAGCATATTACACACTCACGCTTCTACATACACACACACACATGAAGGCATATAAGTATGAGTTGAAACTTCACGCCGTAGATGAAGTCATCACTAACTGCCGATTTGTCTTTGCTGTCAGGTGAATGGGCATATGTGAATGGAGAGTGCCGATTTCTCGTTTCCAGTGAATTTCGACGTTTCTGGTTCTGCTTTGTGGCATATTTTTTCCATGCTACTGATTCATATGCACATTTGTACATGTGTTATCAATCATTGCGTGGTCCCTGATATCTCAGCAGAGCGTACGACAATTACCCCCACACATTTGTTACGTAAGTGCCAGAAAACCCTTCTGTCTTCGGTAACACCGTTATACATACATCATTAAGTTTTTGCTCGTCTGATTAACATTCTTTACGACTCTCCACTTTTTACAGCCTGTCTGTCGAACAGCTCCACCCCCGTCTGCCAGTAATTAATCACTGGATTGCAAACTAATTTTGGTGTCGGCATTTCATGCTGTAAAGCCCGAGTAATTAGTGCGTTAATGGGGAAAACATCTGACGAGGAAGACATTTACACACCAACACTCCCACTTGGTTGGGAAAATTTAGGAACGAAAAGTTTAATTGAAATAAATCACAAAACTTGACACTTTGTACTCCAGCCCAATTTTATTAATAGAGTACCATCTGATCAAATTTGACGCGGACTGACGAAGGATATACATATGTATATTTTTTCAAGTATTTCAACACAATCTTTATTATCGCCCTCAATATGGGGCGTCCAGTGATGTCCACGCCAATTTTCTGTACACTTGTGGAAAGCTTTAGTGGTGATGGCCTTCAGCGAATTTAGCTTTTGTCGTTTTCGGCTAATTTTTGGAGCGCCATTCGCTAGATTGTTTGATAGTTTCGATCATATTCATAAAACTTTCCACACAGAAATGTGTATAAAGAAGCTGCTGTGTGAAAAATTCTCTTTGGAAAGCCAAAAAATTCTCTCCATGAAGCCACCAACTGACTCCAACATCCCTATACGGACTTGTGTGGAATTTGGGCTCGAAGTGACGAGGAAAAAGATAATTGTCTTACAAATCACCTAGAAAAAGTATTTCAACCTAACCTAAAGAACAACTTTAAGCTGTCAATCTTACCTAAGACAGCTAACGAGTCGCTCGAGTCTTTTAAGGCTTCACCTTCTGAAATTATTAGAACCATTAAATAACTTAATTCAAAAGAGTCGCCAGGACATGATAATATTACGCCAAAAATGCTAATTGAGTTACCTTATATTGCTGTAGAGGTGCTCTCTTTGCTCTTCAGCGCAATTCTTAGTTTCGGATAATATCCAATTTTATGGAAAAAGTCGCAGATTATCTTTATAGATAAACCTGAGAAGGACCAAACAAAAAGATTAGCGATTTATAAGATCCAGTCCGGGTCAAATTTAATAAAGCTAAGCTGCAATAAATTGTGGATTCCGGAGCAGCCAAGCCACAACCAAATCAGCCTTCAAAAACTTGATCTATCATAAATTGTAGTAAAAATAAACCATATTTTTTGAAGACACAGGGGCTTATTGTCCACAACTTAATAATATGGTTTTGCCTTAACAGCTTCTACCAAAAAGCACTTCTAGTGAAATTTGTAACTTAAACTGTTCCAAAAGTGAACCACCCTCGACCACAGCTGGCAACGATCGAGAAAACGTGCGGTAAAACGTTATTATCTATTTGTCTATATATAAAATGTTTTCCACACGAGTATATTATTTATCCGGGAGTACCCAGTTCATTTGCTACTTACAAGCCAGCGGCACATAATTCGCCCGCAAACAGGCATCCTTACCTTCGTAGACACATAGATCCCTACTTACTTGGATTGGCAATATTGTCAGCTCATCGCGTCTGCAAATTCAAATTTATCTACAGTAAGCAATAACTTCCCATTACAGCGCACTTTGCGGGCAAGTTCGCCAACGACCCAAACACTCACTTTAACTTGCCACTTAGAATGGCATAAATTTCTTTACTTTATTGAGTCGCAATTTTTGCCTTCACTTAGTCTGCGCTTCATATTGCTTCGCTAAGTAAGAAACATTTCGCTCACAGTAAGAGTAATTTACTTTCTCGGAGAATGCGTCAAAGGACAGAACGTGGAAAATTGCGACACGAAGGTTTAACAAATATCGTGAGACAAAATTGCACGCAACACAAATTTCTTTTAATAAGTCAAAGACAATGTGTTGGGAGCAACAGGTTCCAGGAGCGCTTCTTTGTATTGAGTTGCAGCGTAATGAAAGTCAACGGTAAATATTATAAAAGTTCACAATAAAGCAACTCATAAGTAACCATTTGGAGCAATGTGGGTGAATGCAGTTCTGAAGAAATGAGACGCCTTCTTTGCTCCCTAAATTTTCTTGGAAAGGTAATTTTTCTTTATTGATTTTCAAGAAAAATTAATTTTAATAAACTAGCAGACTGTTTATTGCATGTATGGAATTATTCATTAAAAGTTGGGCAGGTAATAATGTCGTATGCCAAAATAGTTTCGAAGAATCTAAATGAAGTGCTCAGGCATAAAATTAATGACTAACGGACCAAAAACTAACAGTCAACTTTATTCAAATTCAAATTTCAGCTATGAAACTAGTGAAACCTAATGGCATAAGCCGCCCGTAAACTACTGTTGGTTTTCATATGAGATTCGTAAAGGGTGTTCCAAAAGCGGTACAGAGCCTATTTTTAATGCGAAGGCAGCAGTTTTCAAATTTCATGATTCACAAACTCGACCATAGATCCCTCTGATAGCCAAGTTGCCATTTAAATTGGAGAAATAAATACTTTCAGGTTGCCTTTCACTGACATACATTTAAGGGTACTTTATCGGAGTGGCAAATACATTCAGGCGGTGTATTATAAATAGCACTTTTTGGAGAGGTATCGAAGTAATGAGCCTGAGCCATCATGTGCTCATATGAATGTAGCAGTGACCCTAATAAATTTACGACAATTAAGGAATTTCTGAAATTGCCATTTCAGTTACCGCTGAACACTTCCTGTTTATTTAGACATTTGTTTCCTGCGGTCGTGTGCTTGTAGCGCCAGCAACACCAACAAATGCTGATGTTTATAATTAAATAAATGCAACAATTTTCCCGTTTGCTCAGCAATAATTCAAACAAATGTTGGCAAATGAGCCACAGTCGTTACCACCAGAACGCAATTTATGTTCACCATTTGTTGTGGTCCTTCACGCTAAAGGAATGGCGCCTGAGACGGCTGGTAGGCCTCAGAGGCTTGACTAAAAGTACACAGATACAGGGTTAGACACACATTAAAGGTGAATTTCCAAAGTTCCACGCAAACATCTTTACAGTGAGCTGCGAAATGGGATGTATGGGAATCCAAAATTTATGGAGCACCGGTTGGTTCATCTTTTATTGCATCTAGTTAATTGAATTTTTGAGTTCATAACTGATTTCTCACGTTATCTCTCTAATGAATGCCTTTATTGCTGGACCGCGAGCCACTTTTAACATTTTCTTTTTTAGACGATTGTCCGCATTTCCATTGTAAATCAACGTTCTGTTTCAAAATTTCAACGGTAATAGACTGCCCCTGTCATATGGATAACCCTATATGTACACATCGTACTACTCTATCCTTTAAGCGTGCAATTAGGGCGTTCATTCTACTTAAATTTCATTGATGCTAATTTTCGCCAAGAGAAAGTCGAATCGCAGTTGCCAAAATCATTTCTCCATACTAAAATGTACACAGGTATATGTGAACACATATACATACAAACTTACATGGGCCTCACATTAAGCATTTCAATTCAGACTGTCGCAAAGTTTGAACTTCGCCTCCGCCCATTGCTACATTGCGAGGTAAAGCCGTGTAGGCTCAATATGGCGCCAAATTGACACATAAATAATATTTAATGCTCCAAATCCAAACCGTCAGGGCTGGAAAGTTCACGTATACCTAGTATCTACCACGAATGTTTGTGTCTGTACTAAAGATTGTAGCAATAACGCGGCGGCTTAAGCTGCAACAAAAAATGTTGCACAAAGTTCATAGCCAATGGCAACGGTGATAAGTTGGGGCAACGTCGGCAGGCAGTTCTTCGTTTTATTCTCTGCGCTTTGCAAATCGTTTTTAGAGGGCGCTAGACGATTTATGTGACCATTTTCGGATTTGGCAACTGTAATTTCGTGGCTTCACTGCTGACTGCGGTTTTTGCATTCGCAGCGCCCATGCGAACGGCGTCTGTCACGCTTTTGGGTTGACTATCGAAGTCCGTGGTTAAAACTAAAAGTAAAACTGCAATAGTTGTACCAATTGTAACACATTAAGGGCAGCAACACAAATCAACTATTCCATACAAATCTTATTTATTAGCAAGAAAACTTTAAACCAGCGAGATATAGCCACTTTGTTGAGAGTATTTACGGTATATACCGTCAATTATTTACTAATCTCTTTAAATTCGTGTTTAAACAAAACATTTGACAACTAATCACTCTAAAAACATTTCTCGCGCTACAGTCACGAATCAGCTTCTGCATTCGAGCATGGCTCCGGCTCTCCGATTCGCCGAAGGTCATTTGAATAAAATATGAATGTTTATCTTAGTACGTATATAAAATGAACAAGTCGTTATCTTTAAGCACTGATGATTCTCCGGCGGTTAGTACCCTTTCTCCAAGTGATAAATGTTCCTTCCCGGCATTGCGTTGTATGAAATGTGAAGGGGCTCTGAGCACTTATTAGTCCAAATGATGCGAGTGAGTGTGTGGATCGAGCGAGTAATATTCTAATGATTAATTGTGTGACATATTTCTCGCGCATTTTTCAACATTTCATATATCTACGGTTATTTGTGGCTTGTTGCTTCAAACAAAAAACAAAATAATTAAAATATATTATGGAGCATGTGTATAAATGTCATATTAAAGGGGTTTGAGGATAATTTCAAATAATTGGATTTGCGAGCTTAATCGCCATTTGGATTTGGTACAACGGTATTAGCACAGATCGTTCTCTGGTCCCGCGTAGACAACTACTTGAAAGGCCACGCATGGTGTCATAGCAAACAGTGTTGAAAAAGTGAGATTTTAAGCTTAATTTAACTAAAAAAACTTAAATTCGGAAAAGGTGACAAAAAGTTACAGCTTTTCAAAAAGAGTGAAATTAATGAACAAATTCGCTATATTTTGAAATTTCTGTAAAAAAAGGGAAGAATGCCATGCAAGCCATAAAAGAAATTTGTGAGGTTTACGGAGCCGATGCTGTATCAGTTGGTGTAGCACAACAATGGTTCGCTCGCTTCCGTTCTGGAAATTTCGATGTGGAAGATGCAAATCACTCTGGTCGACCTATCGTTGAGATAGTCGGTGAAATTATGGAAAATATTGATCAGGACCGTCACATAAGCAGCCATGACAACGCTAAGGAACTTGACATTCATCATCAAACAGTTTTGAACCAAAAGACTGGCTACAAAAAGAGGCGCGATGTTTGGGTGTCACATGAATTGTCTGTGAAATATTTAATGGACCGAATTAACATCTGCGATTCTTTGCTGAAACGAAATGAGATCGAATCATTTATGAAGCGAACGATAAGAGAAGAAAAGTGGATCAAATGCGACAATAATGTGCGAAAAAGATCTTGGTTCAAGCGTAATGAAGCTCAACAAATGCTCGCAAAACCAGGATTAACGCCTCGAAAAGTTATCCTGAGTGTTTGGTGAAATTGGAAAGGAATCATCCAGTATTAGCTGCTCCAGCCTGGTCAAAGGATTCTACATTTTATCGTCAACAACTGATGAGATTGAAGCAAGCAATCGATCAAAAACGGCCAGAAATGATCAACAGAAAGAGCTTCCATCAGGACAACGCTAGACCACACACATCTTTGATGGCTCGACAAAAGCTGGGAAGTTTTTAGGGATCCACCATATAGCCCTGACCTTGCACCATCGGACTACCATTTGTTTCGGTCAATGCAAACTCACTTAATGAAGTAAAGTTGGCTTCAAATTCAAATGGCAAAAAGTGGTTGACCAAAATGGTACATATTTGGTTCATTTAAGTTCATTATAAATATAAAAAAAATAAGTTGAAGTGTGATTAGAAATACGAAAAGACTTTTTCGACTACCAAATATTAGTATGGTATATACAAAACTCAGCCAATATGAGTATATTCGTGCCTACGGATGACTTTATGACGAAGATACCTTAAGGCGTTATAAGTTGATAATATTTAATAAGCAATTATAAGAAAACAAGATAACATTAAAAAAATTGTATAAAATTTATATATACATACATAGAGGTTCTAAAAACATAATTTTACTATTTAACTCTCTATTTTCATAATCAAAGTAAAACGATTGCGAACCATTTAAACTCTTCCATCGCAAATTTCCGCACGAAATCAATCAAAGTTCTTGCGAACTGCTCAACAACGCGGAAAGTAGAAGTGCAAAAGTGCACACTAACTGAAATTGCATTGGCCCACGCCACCCACTGGAACCCCGCTTTTCCCGCCGAAGGCAATCGCGGCAACAACAATAAGGAGGAAATTGCGAAGACAATGTCCTCTGTGCGAATGGCAAGCCAACTAGGAGGGGGATTCTAAAACAACAACTTCAAAAACAGCAGTGCATAAAAGTCGCCCAGCTGCTCATACTAAAACTTAATCGTTTTTGCTACATAAATACACACATACAGCATAGACATAGTGGAGCCAAGTCAGTGCAGCCACTATCAAAAACAATTTCCATTTGAGCGTTGTGCTTAAACACTGCAACAAATTATAGTAATTCGGTAAGGTTAAGGAGGGCGGCTTGGGGATCAGTAGCCGACCGTCGGATGAACCAGTTGAATGCGGCAATAAAAGTTTTAATCCATTTCCAGCGTGAGCATTGCACTGACATTGAATTAAAGTTGCGAAATTCTTGGTAGAACTACAAAAACAACACTAAGCCCTTAGCGCTGTTTGGCGACGGTAGAGGGGGTGGAAGCATTGTGGAAGGTGAGCTCCACAAACAAATTTCGTCATTTGTTGAAGCACAGAAATGGCATAAAATTATTTTAATGTCGCTCAAAAATGATTGTTTGCTGCAGTTAGCGCGTAGCTGCCCCCATAGCTGCGCCCAGCTGCGGAATAGCATATAGGAAGAAAGGAAAATACTGCTGCTGTAACATATGTATCTTCGGACTTACTTATTTTTTTCCTTAGTATCGCTTAGAACGTATTTACTTTAATGAAAGTTCGGAACTAAAGACTATATTTAGGAAGGATAACAATTTAGTTACAACTATAAGCCTTTGCTCTTCTCTCCCTATTCATTACGGTTTCTTCATGTTTTTCGATAAATATACGGAACGCCTTCGAAAGGTTGTTGAATTTTAATTTAAGCTTGCCCATGGCTTGACAACTATAAACCTGTTTGCCTTGGGTTGGAAACTGGAATCGAAGTCAGACTCCATGCTGTGGTAAAGCTCCATAATTATTCTACTGAATCCGCGAAAGTGGCTATTAGACTCAGAGAATCTGGGTTCCACACTTTAACTTCATACCGGATCATCTAGATAATGGTGTCGCCAAACCAAACTCTGGCAGCTCCTTCTCTGCCTATATGCCGACGAAGAAGCTATGGGTTGGAAGAAGCCGTTGGAGGAAAGTGGTAGAGGGCTTCTTTACGGTTGAGTAAAAGCTTGGTGGAGGGGTTTACTGTCGGGAGCTATCTATCAACTCCTGTTTCAGACTTCCTTACTATTGCAGTGTCTTCCAGATCAAGGTTGCAACCATTAAGGAAGCAGTGTTTTACTGCTTCGGAATGCAGCCTCAGAAAAGTGACCATCTACTCAGATAGCAAAGCAGCGATACTAGCCTTGAACTCATTTACCATGCGTTCAGTGTTGGTTGAGGAGTACCTAACCTCGCTATCAATAGCATCGAGTGATAAGACTGGTATCGGTGCCGGGCCATAGCAGAATCGCAGAAAATTGTAAAGCTGATAAGCTCGCAAGGAAAGACACCCTAGAACCGCTATCGGTAGAATGGAAGCTTGGCCAGTGCTGGGCCACCATCGCTACTTGCGCTGTCACACAAGCCTTTGGGCCCAAGATTTATCGCAGGAGATATATTTGACCTAGTTGTGGGGCTTCTAACAGGCCATTGTTCTATTGGCGTCCATGCTGTAAGGTTGGGAATTTTACCGCGGCTGCCGTTTGGAGAAGCTGTTTCGAAGAAGATGATGTGGAAACAACTCAACACTTCCTTCTTTGGGTTGGGAGGTCAAGACTTAAACACTTGGAAGCGCATACCTTCAGACATCCCACCGAACTGGCGGCAGTTGAAATTAAACGCCCATGAAAATTTGTATTTACTACTAAGCGTTTAGCCAATCTGTAAGTCCGAAGACAGGAGTTCTTATTTCCTATGGTTTCACAAAGGATAACATACTGGTATATGTACGTTCGATCACCGATCAGCCATCTAACCTAACCTAATACCCGAGTTCTACTAATAATTGTGTATTCGAACATCTCTGGCAGATGTTTGACCGTAGTTCTTATTTAATTTATCCATTTCATTTCAAAGCGGAAAAAATGAACCCAACTTCCCTTTTACTAATACGACCCTGATCCATGCTCCATACGGTATTAATATTTTATGCTGATAAATTATCTTCTACCGTTACTGCAGGTAAGCACATCAATTCTTTTCGTAAGTTCTACCGTTTTGGTGCCAAATGAGGGTTGCAGTGGCCAGCAACTTTTAACTTCAAAAGAAGAAAATTGAAATCACATTTTCATTAAATAATTGGGATGCGTGGATGGAATCGTGAATTACTGCGACGCAAATAAATGAAATTATCCTTCTCGCTCATGGAGAAATTATCCAATTTTGAATCACCAACATATTAAAACACGGTTTAAATGCGGCGCCCACTCTACAAACATCACACACACACTCAGACACATGGAAAAGCACACATACATACATACATATATAGAGAGAAAAGGTAAAAAATATTTGCAAAAGAAGCAGAAAAATATTAATATTAAAGCGCTTTGAGGTGCGGCAGTCAAAAGCGTAATTTGATTTCCCTTCTTTGATAGCGGCTGTAGAGGAGGAGGTTCCCGATGCGGTGAATACCCGTTATATATCTAACATTGATACGGAAAAATTCGTATGCTAATGAAAAACTATTACTTATGATCCCTACGGCTCCTTCCGGTTGTCAGAAGGCAAGAACATTCTGGAAGGAACGACATTTAGCGCCGATGAAAAGGCAATCCTCGAGGCCGAATCTTGTTTTAATCTTATGTTTATCTTGTTATATCTGATATATACTTACAGTAGGTTAAGTTAGATTATACTGGCCGGCCACGGTGACCTCACACATAGACCCACTGGTGCTTAGTAATGCCAGATGGCTTAGTAATGCCAGATAGAGGTTCAGTTTAATTTGAGCTGAAATCACTTTCTATTGTATTGACTTATATTTAAGGTCTATCCAACAAGAATATATTTGATCGAAAATAGAAGTCAACGAGTTTTTCTGTAGATTTACGCATGTAAAATGCAGTGTAACATATCTCGGTCAGTTTGAGCGTCTAAGGACTTCGGTAGACAGAGGTCGCATCCTCAAATGTAGAACGAATTCGCTTCGAACCTAATTTTTCAAAAACTACCACGTACGGTAATTCCACACACGCACGGGTGCCGATTCTTCCACAATTTCGCCGGAGTTTAAAACAGATTTCCAATGGGGTTTCACCATTTCACATATATACATACTATGCACATGGATGAGTATATTCGAATTTACATGTTTAAATAAATATGTGCCGTACGAGCAGGTAATATTAAATTTATTTTATTGATTATATTTACACATATACAGTTTTTAATATTAATAGCGGTGAGTGGCAGCCAATGTTCAGCATTCAAGATGAGCTCAACGCAGCTCTGCCAAGCTTTTCTCTTTAGTTCCTAGAAATGTGGTGTTTGTGAGAGGTCTCCGCTTGAACGTGATTTTATTAGCATTTCGAAAAGCGCCTCTCGTGCACTCACCCTTCGCGGACCCTCTGTGCTCTGTATGCTCTATGCCTATTTGTAATGTTATCAGTAGTGAAATGAGCGAGGGGTTCAAACAGTTTTTATTGTTTCCAAACATAATTAATACATTTCAGGTAATTATTGAAAAGGCAATTAATATTTTTCCATCCATATTTCTATTAGTTATTTAATAACATTACGAGAATGCAGGAAAAATCAAAAAAGTTAATAATTTCAAAAATTAGCAGCTGATGAAGTGGGGTCTCAACAAATTGGCACGTGACCATCCCCACGTTTTCAATTTAGCAATCTGAAGGCAAAAGAAATAAAATTATTAATCTAGAATAATGTCGGTATGTCTGATACTACAGAAAAGTTGGATTATCTTTCACGAAATGACGATAGTCGAAAAAACAATTTTTTTTTACCTCTTTTTTTTTGTCTGTGTCGAATTTAAAAAAAAAAAAAACAGTAAAAAAGATAATTTGGGGAGTTGGATAGTTCCAAACATACACGAGCTTATAATGAAGAGTCTCTAAAAATTTCAGGTAAATCAGTCCAGTAACAAGAACCTGAGAAGCCGAGGGTATCGCTTTGAAAAATACAGTTTCGAGAAAAACGCATTTAAAGTTTACTAGTCCGACCGCAGCAACTGTGAAAATAATTTGGATTTTGAAAAATCTTCTTGTAAATAGACATATTCTTGAATAGTTAAAGTTTGAAAAAAAAAAATCGATCGTTCTTCTTTTTACAGCGTCTCCGACGTTTCCTTCTGAGTGTTACACACTTCGTGACAAACTTAATGTGGGCCATAAATATATGTTCATATACACACATACATACATACATAAATATTTAATTTTGAAGAATACTGCCAAAGTAGGTCTCCTTTCCAGGGATGAATTCGGAAACATTCCGGTTGCGCAGACCTGACAGTCGACCGGATGGAGAGCATTACAACACCGGCGGTTGGAAAAACATACAACAAACTTCTACTTGTTCTTCCCCAAGCGATTTCGAATGAAAACACGAATGCTTTGTGATATTTTCTTACATTTATTAACGCATACGAATCGAATATACAGATGACATGCTTACTTTTTGGGTTTACTTGTTTTACTTGTTTTGTCTATGGAAATACTTCTTTGTATTTAAGTAATATATAATGTTATATAATCTTTAATAGTACACAGTATGTTTATAAGCAGCTCTTAATAAAAAATCTATCAATTATTATTTTAATGAAGGGAAATTATGTAGACAATATGCTAAATTAAACGTTCGCCGGGTCACAGGTTCGTAACGAACTTCCCGTTGTACGTGCCTTATTCTTAACTAAATATACATACATATGAATGAAGAATGCTTTGTGTGCTTCATTTTTGTACAGACTACCCTCCCTTCCTCATAGGTTTGTTTATATGTATGTGTGTGTTCAAAGGTTTGGGCACCAGAGTTTCTTAAATGATTTCGTGCGACAATTTTTGTTTTGTTTGGGGTTTTCAAAAATGTTCTCGTAACTATGCACATACGAGATAAAGAATCAACGGGCTCACGGGCTTGTGGTTAACTTCACACCTAATACTTACTTATAGAAAAATGTAAGAGCGAGAGCGAGAGAGTGGGAGTAACTGGAATGACCTTCATTCAAGTTCGCTTTGCACAAACAATTTTGGTTCGTAAAGCGCAAATTAAAAGGAAGGAACAATTTCCATAACTATGGTGTTATAATATTGCGATTTCGCAAAGAATAATCCTTAACCTAGAACCAGGTCACTATAACTTTTACAGTTAACCTTTAAACTTATGAATTTTGTATTTACTGAGAAATAATCTTAAAAATAAAGTGTAGGATTTATATTTATTACTTTTAATAAAATATAATTATTAATAACTTTACACCACTGGTCCAGCTTGCCGGTAGACGAGCTTCAATTGTTTCACGCAACTATTTTGGGCACAAGTCATAGTGTTCAAAAATCTCTTAAACATAAATAAAGGGGGTTTGCAAAGAGTTGTCGCTTAAATGAAGGTGTGTTCTTAAATCTGGAAACTAGACTATAGCACTAAAACTATAAGGTTATGTATGAATTACAATTGCCTTTTGTAGCATCAATTCATACAATTTTGGAATTTTCTTGTCAATCGCTAAGATTATTATTTTTTTAAGTAATGCTTGCGCTTGTGGAAAAATAATGAATTCAAATTCTTGCGGATGAATTATTTCATTGCTCCTCTTGCGGCGTTTCTAAATTTACTAAATATTACAATTCATGCATTTGTCACTCGGCATCGCTTTGGCTCCCCTCCGCGTCGTAGTTGAAGGGCATGACGAGGCTCGTGTCGTGTTGGTTTAAAAAGATGCCGCTTACATCATCTTCGATGCCGGGCAGTGAAACCGCCTCCGCTTCAACCCGCTGTGGGGATAGCCCGTCGGTGTCGCAGCTCTCGTTTCCATCAGCACTTTCGCCTTGCGCCGTGGACACTCCGGCTTCATTAGCCGGCCTCGGGTTTGTTAGTTGATCTGCGAGCCATGTTGGTGTGCCCAGCAGTTGGTGTAGGCTCAATGCATTTTCATCCGTCTCATTTTCGTTGTCATTGCCATCGTCTACTTCCTCGTCCTCCTCCTCTTCACCACCACTAGAGGCTGAATACAATGAATGTGATGTTGCCGAGGTATCCGAGGTTGATGAAGACGTTGAGGATGTTTCCGAACTATTGAAATTGTCGTTCTCATTGCAGTTATCGTGCTCATGTTCATCCCCATTGTCGTTATCGTTGTCGTTTGTGTTGTTGGTTGTGGCCGAGGCGCGCGAAATCGAGCGGTTATTAGCCGGGGTTGTGGTAACGGTGGTGGCAGTCGTTGTTTGCGTCACCGTGGAGGAGAACGTATTATCTTCTTCCATTGCGATATTTACGGCAGTTCTTTCGTTCTCATTTGTTGATGTAATGCATACATTTTGAGCGACGTCCAAGCTTTCTTCCCCTGCCTCTACTAGACGACTGAGACCGCTATTTTCATGCGTATCACTATCAAAATTTTCTTGCTTTGTCAAAGCGTCCAGTTCCTGCAACTCGCCCACCTGTTCTGAACTTGAGGGCATTTGCTCAGTACCGTTATTGGCATTCCCATTCGAGTTGAATGAGTCGTTGCCCTTTTCGCAGTCGATTAGGTAGGCGAGTGTTTTATTAATCTTTTCCATGGTGCCGCCATGTTTTTCTTGTTCTTTGAGCGCTTGTAAGCGACGCTGCAGTTCTATCAAATTTTGGCTGTCATCACTCGAGTATTCAGAGTCTGAGCTCATGGCTTCCGTTTTGAAGTGTTTGGAATCATCACTTGGCGCTTTATTTGTGCTGGAGCTCAGCTTTCGCTTTCGACTATTCGCGCTGCTGCAGTTCTGTCCGCCACTGTTGCTGCTGCTGCTGGTGGTTTGCTGTGGTCCTTTCCTTCGTGAGCGTTTTGGTTTCTGGTTTCTTGAACTACGTTGCGATTTCGTACGGTGTTTTTTGATATTGTAGTCTTCATCTTCACTGTCACTGCTGGTGGATGTTGAGTCTGTATTGGACGATGTACAGCTGCTCTCATATATTTTCTTGCCCCTGTGCATGGTAGTTGATGTTTTCGGTTGGTTTTCGTCTTTTCCTCGATTGCTGCGCAAGTTACGCTTGCGTCGGGAAGCTGTGCTGCGTCTTGAACGTTCGTACATTTCCTTTATGCCTCTACCGCCCCCGGACGACCGCAAGCCCGTCGATGTACTAGCACCTATATTATATAACTCTTCACGATCCCGTGCCGTGTGAGAGTCAGCCTCTCCCAACCCGGTTGTTATTTGTGTTGTTGAACTGTTTTTATTATCTTCTAACTCTCTTTTTTGTTCTTCGTCATCGACACTGGCAAATGTTGATTTCCGCAAAGGTTTCGATTCATCCACGAATACCACGTCAGAGTCACTTTCTGAATTTAGACTGACAAGTTCGGGTGTCCGAAGGTGTGGTGGCTTGCGCTCCAATACGAACTCGCATTCATCACTACTGCTTGAAGTGAGTTCAATATTCTCTGTAACGGTGGGCTGTAAAGGTCTATTAACCGAAGAGCTGGAAGCTGTTGCTTCTTCGGCTGTAGAAGTCGAAGCTGCAGCCGTTCCCGCAGCACTTTCGTTTGCTGTGCGCGAAGTTCCCGGCTCAATGGACGCGTCAAGGTCATCCAGATCAATAATATCGCCACTGACACGATTATGTGTACTTAGATTAATAGCTGCAGATTGTCCGCTTCGTCCATTTATAGAAACTGTGACGCCAGGTGCCTCGGTACCTTCTGAGGTAGTACTAACCGTGAATGACAGTAACGCTCCTACTGATCCACTAACCGACGAGTTACCTGAGCGTGATAGCACGCGGAATTCTCCGTCGTTGCGTGTACGAGAGTTACGGCTTCTCGTTCTACGTTCATTGTCATTTGATGCATTTCCTTCATCTGACGATGCGGACGATGAGAACTCTATAACGATCTCCTCAGGTGTTTGTGGTAAATAATGTACAGCTCTATCATAACCGATCATGTCGTAGGGTGAGCGCGCGAAATTATTTAGTTCGTGTATGAAATGTGAGGTCTTTGCTCCAAGATAAGGTTGCAGACGGCGTCGAAATGCAGGCGATAAAATATTTGTTTGCAGAAGACTTTCATTAATACGTTCCAACAACGAAGATACATTATGCTCGGTGTTACGTAACAAGCAAACAATGTCACGATTGATCCATGGCATAAGACGATGCACTTGCGCAGGATTATCCCTATTAGTCACAAATATTTTAAAATACTATTGACATAGTAATTGAGTGAATACAATGGAAATACCTATAAAATCTGGCTGTACTTTCTCGGAATCTTCCCGTTATATCACAAACTGGTAGGGCAAAAAGACGTCGATCGTATATAAAACGACGCCATAGTTGACTCAAGGTGCCGCTGCTAGCTATGGCATCTGGTTCCTCTTGTCGGTACATATCCAGCAGTTCGTTGCGATAAACGAGATGATTGTACACACTGTTTCCGTTGGAACTATTGCCATGTTCTCCATTAGACGCGGCAATGTCAGAAGGATAAAATATACCGCTGCTGGCGGGACGGATGCGGTGAGCTGAATTTCTACGACGCGGCAACTCCCAGTCACGTCTGCAATTTATTTTTCCAATCACCAAATAATAATGTAGGCGAAATAATTAACAACACCATTCATGGTTTGGCAGAGTTTATACCGCAAGATAGATATATTATGTATACTTACCCTTCCACGACTACTGCATCAAAAATATATGGCAAGCTCCGTAGAGTGACCTCCACAGGGCGATGTGGAATTTGTACGGTGGGCGGCTGTACATGGTACTCTTCAAACTGATCAATCGACTTCACATTGTGTATTATAGATTTGAATGTCTGCTTACATAGTGGACACTCCGGTTTTACCTTTGAAAAATTATAGTTATTAACTTTAATAGCCTCTTTGGCAATTCAGTAACGGTGACTTACCTTGCTCCACTCACACAGGCACTTGAAGCAAAACTGATGCATGCAGGAATCGGTGAAGCATTTATTTTTGCAACGTCCTAAGCAAATTGCGCAATTCGGTGGCGGTGATGCCGCCCTCCGAGCATCACCATTATTGGCTGACTCTCCTTCATTTGTGCCTTGTTGGTTTTCGTCGCCCTCACTTTCGCTGCTGCTGGTAGAGAGCTCAAATAATTTTATACGCATTAGAGGAGTTAATGTTTGTGGTAAATTTATGTCCTCGGCTGCAGCTGTTGCAGGAGTACCATGTTCTGGTACAGTTTCATTGGCACTGGATGTGGAACTAACAGCATTATGATTGCTACTTTCAATTCCTTCAGTTGCTCCTTGCGAGCTTCGCGCTGAACCTGAACGACCACGCCGGGACGTATTGGTCGACATGGCCGAAGTTCGTGCACTTGAATCAGCAGCTGATGCAGGCCGTATATTGTTGGATAAATTAATGTACGAGTCTCCGGTTTCACTAGTAACTGCCGTACCCTCAACTACTGCTGGGGTAGACATTTTGATCTATTTAAATTTTTGCGTTTAACAATTAATTACTTCTTTTTTTTCTATTTAATATTTAATGAATATTTGTGCTAGTGTGTGCACTCTATAAACTCGCACTAGACCATCGGCTGCAATAACAATTAGGGGGTAGTCGGTACGATTTGTACTCTGAATAAGGTTTTTACGAGATGTACGTATTCCGACTTTTGATATACACTATATTCTTTTCAATTGTAAGCAGATATTCTTAGTTCGAATTTTCTATCGGCAAGTTGAAATCGGTACAATTTTTTTACTTTTACTTCATTTTTGACTTTTAAATTTGTTATTACTTGATTTCGTATATGCTTCGCCCTTCTTTCTCACTCTCCGCACTTTTGCAGCAAATGAATAATCTCGATATCCGCTTGCAAATTTTCACGTTTTTCGAGGACCATATTCTAAATATTTCCTTTTCCAAAAACGTAATTTTTTTATTTCTTAACCATATTTAAACAACAAATTTCCAATTTCTACATTTTAATAGTAAGAAAATCAATATTTAATCTTATATTTTCAACAATTTTTGCACCGTACACAGAAAGTTTGGTAACTTTAATCGGACGTTTCTTTGGAATAGGCGAATGGTTGTATAGCTCTGTTCGATTTGCGATGAGAGCAAGGAAGGCGCATGCAGCAAAAAATTCACAAAAACCAGCTGATTGTTGCTTGATATTGTTTTCTTGTCATTGGTAGGTGTCTTGAATGGAAACCTCAATTGCAAGCCAAATGTAATAACTCAGGTGAAATACGTAACCGAATATTTTTTAACTCTAGTCTGCTAGATAAAATATTTATTTTTGATCTTAAAACCATTCAAAATTTATTAACTCTAGTAAGTTCAAATAGTAGATCTTAAATTTTTTACAGCATTTGTTAATTAAATATAGTTTCAGTCTCTTCATTGGAATTAGAATAAAAAAAATTATAATAAAATAAAAGTGATTCCCAGAATTCTACGGTGCGATAAGTAATTTTTTAGTTCAGTTTTGGATAAAAAATAGTATGTTTTCATTTCATCCCCATAAGTTTTTTGTGTAGCAAATTTGGTTACACGATAACTTATCGAATAAGTGGATAAGTCGTGTTATGTACCTATTGAAATGATATAGAAATAAATTGAAGCTTGTAAGAGCACATAAGGCCCTATTAATAAGAAAATTTCCAATATTTGAAATAATTTAGTACTTTCATGTTTACTTACTACCAATATTTAGTCACAAATGTGTAGCCTATAGGACCACTTTCGGATATGAAAAGCAAATATTTAGATTACGTTAAAAGGGGACATAAGTCGATTAAGCAGTAATTGAGTTCGGGGATGTAACAATCAGAAATACTGATCTGGCAATGACAGCTATGGCTTTCGTTAAATGCTCGCCAGTGTTGACGCAATTTGCAAACTGACGCTTTTGAAGACTACTCCCCATGTTGGGAAATATATTAATTTTTCCATTTGAAATTCTCGAGCAATAAGTACACCTTAAGAAAATAATTGGTTATAACATTTATTTTTCTAGAGCGGCATCGAGCATTTATTTCGATAAGCTTTTGCTAGACAGTTTATTTAAACTTTTTGGGATCCAAATACATATATTTTTAACTATTATGACGCTATTGTTGCATCTATTGGAGAATGACTGCGGTAACCCTGCTGGCAATTTAACGAAAGACTGAAACCCATTGACAGATGCTAGCAAAAGACTGTTTACAGAAAAAAAGTGGCGCTTTGCTACAAATTTGGTGAAAAACATTAAATTTTGTTTAAAATCGTTGTAAAAAATCGGCAAAATTGCGTCGGAAGGGTCAGAGCAACAACACAAGATGGATAGGCGAAAGAAGCGCACATCCACCAATCAATATATGATGTACTTGGATATGATGGAAAAGGACTCTATTTTTGCAACAGGACGCATTCCACGCGATGTTGAGAGCAATTATTTGCATAAAAAGTGGAAGGAACTTTCCGATAAGTTAAATACATGCAACAGTGGACCAACGCTAACAGCAGAAGAGTGGCGGAAGGTAAGGCTTACATATTTATATGTGTGTATATGTAAATACATATATGTTTGAGTCTTTCTAAATATCATTTCCATTTTTTACCAGCGCTTAAACGATTGGAAGAACACAACGCGCTGTAAATATAGGCGAAGTATTTCCGGCGAAAAAGATATATCATTAACATCTCTAGAATTAAAAGCGCTCGATCTTTTTGGCAAAGTGCCAAACACTTCATCGGAACCAGTGAGTATAACCCTAAAGTGTGAGAAGGAAGATCCAGACGAAGAAATAGAGCATCAGCGTACATCTGAATCCCTGCAAAAAGAGTTGCAGGCAGCTGTTGAAGAAGCTATATGTGGCGATGACGACGACGATGTCATGCAGGATGAAAGCGAAGAGCAGGAAGATATCGTAGAACATACAATATCGAACAATGTTCAAACAACTGTAGGGAATGCGAGTACAACAGGAAATGTGGAGACTACAACCTATCGTACTATTGTGGTGGAGAACGCGCAGTTTACTGATGAAGACCAGAATCAAGATCATTTGGAGTTTATCACACAGCGACGTCACACTTTGGGCACGTCATCCACATCAAGCAATGCCGTAGCAACCGCCGTGCAGACGACGGTAACAGCGGCGACTCCAATCCAAACCAATGTCACAAAACTCATCAATGGTGAAATGCCGTTGAAACGGTTGCGCACGCAGCCTCCCACCGAACAAGTAGTCTACGAAGGTACATAATTTTCTGTATTTGCAAAATTTTCAGCTTTCTGGCAATGTTGCCCTTTCAATTAATTATTAACATTTTTCTTCAGTTAAAAAGGCGCCAATAGTGCAACATCCACAACCACGAACCATAACCATACGTAATACTGCAGTGCCGCAAGCAGAATGTAACAACAGCAGTAGCAGCAGCCAAATAATGGCCCTGAGTAGTCTCACATCACCCGATGTGCGGGAAATAGCACGACAACTCAAACGCATTGCGGATGTTAAAGCTGAGAAGCTGAGATTCGAAATAGCACGCTTCAAATTCAACAATCCCGGTTTTGTTTATCATTCACCCACATTATAGTATACTTACATTAAAGTATACTTACTATAATTACACTTTGCAACGGGAATACGAAAAATTATTCACGAAATTTTGTTATAAAAAATTTTTCTACTTAGTTGTAATCGGCCCAAATATTATACTATGTCTTACAAAACGAATAGCAGTAGTAGACCTAACGCTTAACACAGACCTAAATTAATTGATTATTCCAATCGTTTCTCTTTTTTTGTATTTATCATTTATTATTATAAGGTATTTTAAGTCTCACAAATAAGTTACATAATTATCCTTTTACTATTTGCAAGCCTGGCTATTGACGAGAAATCAGTAATGTTGTAGAACCCTACCATATGAGCGTCACTCTCAAATGCCATAGTCTTCTTTAAAGTACACAGGCATTTTGTTTGGACACCTTTGCTACTTATTTGATACATGTTTTTTTGTTTCAAAAACGTATTTCATAATAACTAAGCAAAGTCCTTTTCGAGGTCTTCTTTCGGTCACATGCGTGAGGCATGGACTTGAAATTGGAGTCGAAATAAGTGAAAACTTCTTGCAAATAAGGAGACTAAATTAAGTGTACAATTGGTTTTAATTATATGTATGTATATGTTACAGAAATATTTAAACATATGTAATACACATGTGTATGAAATTTTAAATAAATAAATTTCACTATAAAGTTAACCTATTATTGTACGCTTACTTATTGTGCCAAGGGACATCACCTCTCCACCTTCCCTCTAGTTGCTAACCAGACTAATTTTGATATATTTTGCTCATTGATTAAACTTTTCTATAGGGACTCGCGCTCGTTTCACTTTTATGCCGAAGTTCGTCATTTCATAAATGGTTTTATGAAGATAACAAATAACTCACAAAAATATTGCCACAGATAAAAATCTTGCCTGCTAAAAAACTCGCAGTCAACTGGCAATAATTATTGCCAGTGGAGACGAGTAGTTAGAAGCTTTTCATTTCGCTTAAATACGCTCATCCTATCGGTAGGTACATTTTGGCAATGGGCAAGCGAGCATAACACCCCGCTCCTGTGGGTGGGTGTGTGTTGGCATGTGCTTCTAACAAGAGCAACAATTGCTGGGAATCGCTTGCGCGGAAGTGTAAAATCTTTATGCGAGCGATTACTACGCTTGATCTCTCGAATGGAGGAGGGTCAATTGATGTTTGCGATGACGTGGTCAACAAGCGACCGCAATAATAATAATAAGAACATAGCAACACTTGATAATAACATTGTTGCTGGCTCAAAAGAGAACATCAAAGTTCAGTTTAATGGTCAAGCGAGCAGGGGGCCAAGGTAAAAATAATAACAACAACATTAGGTGTAATGTTGCTGGCGAAATTTTCGGTGTTGGCGCTGGTGTGGTTGTAGTAGCAATGGTTGCTCTTGCACCATGACCACAGCAATTTGTTTCGGAATTTTAAGCAGCCTCAGCAGCAGCAACAAAGTACCGCTTGTAAGTGTGTACATACACATAAGCATTCGAGTAGCGGCAGTTATGGAATATTTCCCCAACTCTTCGTGTCTTTTGTCTTTGGCCGTAACATTTCCGTGATTGCCGTCGCTGTTCACAGCTCGGCTGTCGTTACAGTCTCGTCCGAAATTGCATTCCTTTAGCTGGGGGCTGCGAATTCTTCTCGTGTCTGCCATCACATTCCGGCAACTGTCCCCTGCCTCTGCTTAAGCAGCCTCGTCAACGCTGCGACCATCATCGCGGTCACCGTGGTCACCGCCACCGCCACCGCCACCGCCACCGCCACGGCCACGGCCGCCAACAAGACATTTTCGCTGATCTCCAAAGTTTAAAGATTTTTCACAGTAAATTGCATCGATGGTGCGCCTCACGTCGCCTGTGATATATCACAATGATATTTCTCTATATAGCAGACCAGAACACATATTTTGGCTCAAGGGCTCTCATGCGCGATTCGCATGCCTCCCTGACCGCATTCGCTCCGTGCTCGCTGTCATGTTAGAAATTTGCAACTTTTAACTTTTTCGTCTTCATTATAAAGTTTTTTGTTTCGATTTTTGGCAGATTTTTACCCACTCATAGTAAAACGTCTCTTTTCGGGCTAGGCTTTTGCTTTACTCCTTCGCTGTGGTGAAGTGTCTGAAATTGTGATTTTTCACCAGGCGATGCGCGGTTAATAAAGAAGTTACGATAATTTATTGCGCACAGAATGAGGTTGGGAAAATTCGCTTTGGCGTTCGCTGGCTCTTCCCGCATTGACATAGCTGCTGGCCAGCACTTTTCAGTTGGCCGCTAAGTGAGTTGTCAAATTGGCTACGGAACAGTGAAGTGTATAAATTGTGCAACAAATTACAATGTCAGCAATTCTGTTCGATGAGCAGTGGATTAACGGTTAAGGATTCGGTAAAAAAGTAATAGCAACTAATAATAACAGCAAAATGATATAAGAAAGGAATATTTAAGCAGAGAATATATTTATGTCTCACTTATGACTCACTTGTGGCAAGGAGGGAACTATAGGGTTGGGTCCAAGTGTACATTTAATATCTTTTTAGTCACTTGGACTGTCTTCCAGTCCAGTCTTTTATCATTGCTTCTGAGTCTCCGTGGGATTTCGATAGGCATCAGGGTATCAGGAAGTCTAGAACAGGGTAATTTCGTAAATTATGGTATAGATGAGAAGGTAAGAAGTTTTGCGAAAATGGGAATTTTTAATAACTAAAACTTTTGTATATGATGACCACGACACTTTGAAAGCTCTGTAAGTTTTCGACGCAGAAGCCGCCGGGGGAAACAGACCCGGTGGAGAAGGACCAGGGTTCGCATGGTATATCCAAGCGCCACAAAGCAAAATGAAGAAACTTCTGGCGCGCAGTTGTTAACTCGGCTATAACCGCGTAAGCGGTGTCTACGCAAATGAAGGGGATGAAGAAGATCTAAATATAGTCGAAGTCGGTGCATATTCGCTTATGCCGAATATGAATTCTTCGTCGAGTTGACAAAAATGGATGACATCGGTCCAAATTTTCCACTATGCTCTACATAGCCAATGTAATGATTTCCACCTCAATATTTAGCTTCATGCCGCGCAGTTCGGTCAGAGCATACTCTTTAGATGCAAACCAAACGAGGAACAGTCATTGAGATAACATAGAATTGAATTTTACTAAACGTTACTCGTCTCAAAATGAGATCAATTCCGAAACTCTTTTCGGAGAAGATAGTTACTTAACGAAATTTTATTTTTTTTCCCAGCATTTCGTTCGAGCTGACGGCTCATTGCTGCCCATGGCAACTCCAGTTCCAATTAGTATTGCATGTTTGGGTTTCCTTTGCCGTTAGCCATCATTTATTCAGAAAGCTGGCTGCCAACGCATTGAAGGGCAACATGCGAGTCATTTATGTGCAACAAATGCAACATGTGGCAGGAAACGTCGACTGTGTGTGCAGTGTGTTTTGGTTCATACGCTTCATTCGCTGTCTAAAAAGAGTTGACAAAGTCAATTTGAAACAATGACGACCAGCAGATTGCCGTTCTGTGCACAGATTCTTTGCTATGATGACAGCAGCAACTTAAGAAACTGGAGTGAATGGTGGGACATGGAATGGCAACGTCACTGCTGCCATTGCGGGGACACACTCCTCAAATGGGCCATGCGACAATGTCAGCGATGTGGACGAACGGCAACTGAAGACGCGTGATATAGACACACGTAGCTACATACTTGCCTTATTTAGTAGAGCTCTTCCTCGTATGCATGTATATTTCCGACCCAAGTATAATACGCGTGCTGTGTAGTACAACAAATTGGCAACAACAGTTGCCATGCTAATCGCTTAGAAAAGCTGTCTAGAGCATGTTTGTGTGGTTGAATACTTTTAGTGAACATTTTGCGGGTAGCTTTGCACTGGCTATTAATGTTGCCTATTGGGAAATGGTATGAGGTCTCGGAAATGGTGTCACTTTAATCTTGTGGTTCGTATCAAAACTCGTTGTCAATCGAAGGCGCTGAGATGGTCTTCGGACTCTTCTTTCGTCAGAGAACGTATTCATATAATACCTGAGGAGGTTTTCCATTGTCTGCATAGGGATTACCGCTATTAGTTCAAATACAGATCCTGTACTAAGCAGAGCGGCTTTTCTGAAAACTTAGTCCATGTCCATGGGAAATGTCTTAAAATTTTGTGCCCAGTAGTTGGAACGCGTAAACACTCCATCAGCATTTGAAGTTTCAACTTGTTGGTCTTACCGCAGCTTTGACCGCAGTCAAAAAATCGCTACTGACATATTTATTTTGTTGAGTCTATTTTCTCTATTTCATGTTGTTTTGCATTTGGCGTTTGCTGACAGTGTCATTGACAATGGCAAGGAAGCACATTCTTCGGTGCGCACACGTTCTGCTTGCCCCAGTAGGTAAATCTACTGAATTTCATACTCATGAATATAGAAATGTAATTTGTGCTTCGGAAAATGAGTACCGACCTTTCAAACCTTTCAGTTTCGGAGCTATTTCCGTTCGCCAGATGGCAATCTTTTCGTCCTTATAGTCGTAGAGTAGAAGAGCGGATCAGAAAACATATGTATTCCATAAAAGAAGAAGAAAGATTATTCAAACCGCTTAGAAATCTTCTCTAAGCTCTACCGACCCCAATGTCTCTTCCTGATAATTCTTAGGCCATCAGAGTACTTGCGCTGATCCTCCACTACTTATATGGGGTTAGGAACGGAGTCGATTCCTCCGATCACTTGCGGCAGATTCCTCTTTTTCTTTTTGGAGTTAAGTGGCTAAGTCGCTCCTCAGTTTCGAGTCTTGGTCTATTGCATTGTGAAGCATTGTCCTTTAGATATAAAATCGAAATTCATTTAAACATAGTTAATTTCTTCGTTAAGGCAACAGACTTCGGATCGACTAGAACTACTTCTCGGTCTTCTCATCTTGATTTTAGAGCCGCTTTGCTTCTTAAGATATACACCGACGTTACATTCGCCTTAAATATACAGGTATATCCTATTGGGCGTCGACTAACAAAAAAGGTTTCTGCAATGAGCTTGATCAACCACACACGGGAGGTCCCTGTCGACAGTCGGGTCTATGTAACCGGAACGGACTCGGATTTTTTATCCGATCAAGGACTGTCAACTCGGCAGAATTCTGTCACTACAACAACAAAAACAGGGTCCTCGAATTCTTCACATTTGCTTACTAGAACATAAAATTCGTACGGAACATGTTTCAGCTCCAGCAAATTCAGAAATCTGTTTCCTGAATCCACGCGATTATCATTAGCTTATCTGCCTTTACCTACCTGCCTAATCATACGCCTTTTTTATAAGAAAATATGCCTTAATCCACTCGTCTCTCTGCTCAGAATGAGCGTAGACCGATTGGTCATTTGAACTTCGACTGATGATATCTAAACGATCATGGTATCCAATTATAATAATTTTGATTTATCTGGTGCAATCAGGAACAAGTAAAGACAGCTTTAAGCTTCAGCGTTATGAAAATGTTAAGATCATTACATCTGGATCTCGTCTCAAATACTTGCAGATGCGAGTTTCTCGTGAATATACTCCATTTGACATTGCTGAGCGGGAATGTCCAGTGGCATTGACTCCGGCCGCATTTCACCGGTAGCATGTAGTTGTAGTTACAGTCGTAAGAAGGCCGTGCGCTGAGAGGTGCAGTCAAAATAAAGCAAAGAAATGGAAAAGCAAGTTAATCAAAACCGAAAAAGTGCAACCGCGGAAGAAATATCAATCAAGAACAGTTTCTTGACCTTAGGGAGCTTGTTGCTTGCGTTGCTGCACAAATTGCAAACGCCGAATGGCGGCGTGCAACAGCAACTGCATACGCGCGCATGCCCATGCGCACCCGCAACCGGCACTGCCTAGGCCAACTGCAGGCGAGTCTCAGGAGCAGCAACGCACTGACCTAGACGCTGGTATGCGCCGACTCTGCCACTGTTGCTGCGGTCGCTGCTGTGGCGGTTGGCGACCGAGGGCCGTGACGTTACTGAACTGCGATTGACGGTAATTGGTTGACGTTTGTCTTATTTAAATTTGTTTTTGCCCATTGCCGAGTTGTTACTGTCGTGTTGCAGCAGCAGCAGCAGCTGTTGCCGCAGCTTCTGCGTTGCCATTGTTATAGTAATAGTTATTTGATGTTGTTGTTGGTTTTTCCATTGTCATTGTCAAGGCAAATCAAATTGTATGCACGCTGGCCGTCGAACTCGCCACCGCCGCTGTCCCTCTCGCCATCGAGCGCCAGTCGCTGCCTTCCTTGCGCTCCTGTTTTGCCAACAACTTTAATTGAAATGAGTTTCGGGAATTACGGCAATTGCATTCAAACAAATTTGGTTGCACAAGTATGTAGCAACATTGCATCCATGAGCCCTCACTTACTCATGCATGTAGGTGTGCGTGTGTGTTTGTCTGCATGCCAGCGTTCTTTTCGCATTCTCATTTAATTTTTATTACTATGCCCATTTTGGCGGTTGTTGTTGTTGTTGTTGTTGTCGTAGTTATTCCTAGATTAGAATTGTTGACAAGCATAGAACATAGTACTTGACTGTCGTAATCATGGAATTCTCGGAATTGCCTTGTTTGAACGAGAAGTCAACTATGTATGTAGTCATGCATTGATTGCTCCCAGAATAGACCTCGCTACATACATACTTGCACATACACACTACTCTATATGTTTGTTGGCACTGATTGTTTGCTCAAATGCCGTTGTTAGTTCAGCATTAGAACCTCTCACGAAATAGTAATTTAGGTTTTGCTTGGCAGACAGACTTTCACGAAGTTTTATTGGAAAAAAGTGCTGCGAAAAGCATAACTTGTTCTTTTATATCGGTAAAAAATATTATTTTGAATATAATAATATGGTCTTGCATTACGACCCCGAGGGAGCATAGTGCCAAAGTTAGAGGAGGCGAATGAAGAAGCGGAAGAAAGGCTTCACCTCTACGAAGGTGTCACGAACGTTCGAAAATGATTCTGCAATAGAAAACTTCTCTAACGCACAATGTTGGGGCTTGGTTAATGCCAAAAAAGTCAAATATTGCTTATTCGAAACATTATACTTGTATATAGGGTAATTCATTTCGAGGTTCCCTACTTTTTTATTGAAAAAACACAGAAACTTCAAAAATGTTTACTATCATTCGAAAGAACATTCTTTGGTATTTATCTTTTGAAGATTATCTCTTTCAATTGTTGGCTGCGGCTACATTGAGTCCATTTTTCGATGATTCGTTCGAGCATTTCGGCTGGTTACTGGCTTCAAGGACTGAATTGAAGCTTGAATGTCCTCATAGACTTCACGTATCCCCACAGAAAAGAGTCTAACGGTGCGACATCTTACGAATTCCAACCAATAAATTGGCCCGAAATCTGAAATTATCTGCTCACCGAAGTGTTCTCTCAATAAATCCATAGATTGAAGCGATGTGTGGGAAATGTCATTGTTGAAATCAAATATCGCCGAAATCACATCATTTTTGAAGAAATATGGACCGATGAATTCACCAGCCGACAAACCAATTTCTGGATGAAATTGCAGCGCTTGAATCTCTTCAGGTTGCTCTTCGGACCGAAATCGGCAATTTTGCTTGTTTGCATTCCCACTGACCCAGAAATGGGCTTCATCGCTGAACAAAAGTTAGCTCGAAAACGTACGATTTTCTTGAAACTTTGCAAGACAGCCTCGGATACGACGACATTGACATAGTTCAGCGAATTAAGAGACAGCGGCTACGCTGCCTGGATCATGTCGTCCGGATGGATGAAAATGACGCAGCTCAGAGAGTATTCGACGCAGTAACCCCGGGGAAAGCAGAGGAAGAGGAAGGCCTCAACTCTGTTGGAAAGACCAGGTGGAGGAGGACCTGGCTACAGTTGGAATCTCCAATTGGCGCCAAACAGCGAAGAGGAAGAACGACTGGCGAGTTGATATAACCACGTAAGCGTTGTCAGCGCTAATAAAGGAGAAGATACCTGTTAGCCTTAACTTTTTAATTCAAGTTTAGTTTGTATAAGTATCGAGCGTTCGATATCATCCAATCGTAGCCATTCCTTACCTGCTTCACTTAGCATTATTATTCCTCTATCTTATCTCTGTGGTCATATACTCCGCTTGTAGGACTAAACTGTTCACAAAGAATATTTTTGAGCGTTATGCGCCGTTTGCCCAAGGACGAATAACTCTTGGATCCTTCATCACATTGTCATACAGCATTTGTTATTCGCAAGGTTTTTGCCAAAAATTGGACTCATAACGCTCCGCAAGCACCGTGATTTAGTTTCATTCGACGTGTGACTATTTAGCAAACTCAAGCAAACGGATGCAGGGACTTCATTCAGGAGATAAAAACCGAATTAAAAAGACCTTCAAGGCTCTACCAAGGAAAAACTATTACGACTGCTGGACTGGAAAAAACTTAGGCAAAAGTAAGTTTTCTCGGACGGGGCTTACTTTGAGGGGATGAGACGACTTTAAATGATGTGTTTTGTGTGGGCATCCTTTTGTGGTTTTGTCAAATTAATGATTTCTTCAACTCTACAAAGTTTTACTTAAGCATCTGCATCAACGGAGAACAACAACAGCTTATGCAGATCATTTATCAATAATATGTGTTTCACGATAAAACCCAAGCAAGACCACCACCAACAACAACAGTTATATGTAAATGCTGCCCAAAACAAAGCAATGAGGATGAAGTGAAATAGTAACAGCACTTGCTGTGCCGGTCCACCGACCGCCAAGCCGAGCGCGCGACAGCTGAGTAATACGCTGCCATTACGATATCATCACGTTTATGACGTTAACACAATTAATCAACTCGCAAACGCTAAAAGGCTTTTGCTGCTGCTGACGCTCGTATTTCTTCGTTTATTTCGTGGACGGCCTAAAACAACCATTTTCGCTGCGCTGGTGCGAGCAATTTCAGAGCCACTGCCACTGCCAGCGATATCAACGCCAACAGACGCTCAAGCAGCGATGCATTAATCTGCCAGTTTGGTGCCGCCGTCGCACTGCCGCTGAGGCCGCATCAGGCATAATCGGTTCGCTTTCCATCAGCTTGGAAATTTGTTTTCGGAAAAGTAATCGGTTTATTTTGTGTGCTTAGCGAGCGCGCGTGTGTGCGGCAAGTGGCTTAGTGATCGCGCGGCAGTCGTTGAGGAGCATCCTCTGGCTGTGGATGAGATGGTTGCGATGCCTCCTACACTGCGGGCCGACCGAAGCGCCCAGTCGGCTACAGTTATGGCACCAGGAAGTTGAGGTGTGCCTAACAACATCTGCCGCATTGATTGCTCTGGGTCTAATGACCAAGTGGATGCTCATGTGTATGTATGTACGTGTGTATATGATTGTGTAAACAAGCATTTACGCAGGCACTTAAGTGATCTTCCTGCTACTGATGCCTCTTGATACTGTTATGGTAGTCGAGCGATATTGTTACCGTTGTTGTTGGCATTTGTGCTATAATAGCAATGGATCTTATTGCCGCTGGAGTTCGCAGTATCAAGGAACGCAAGAACATGAATAACTGCAGTTGTCCGAGGTGCGTTGCAGCGTTTTCTTGCGGTATTGGCGATGCTCATTTCATTTAACTTTTGCAATACTTCATTCTGCGCTGCGCTGCAGCGTTTCAGCCAAGCTTTCATGCAACGTATGTTTGCAGCATGTTTGCCATGTGGCAAGACTGCGCAGACCGGGTGTGCAACATCACCCACCGAGCATTTGTTGTAATGCATCTGGTCCGCTACTCAATTTGCTGCTTATTGTCAGCTCGCCTGTCGGACGGTGGCGCGCTTGTTCGATTAGTGAACCGGTGGATTGGTGGTTTAGCGACGAAAGCGGCAAAAATGGCTTGCAACCACGCATCAGTTTCGGTTTCAATCTGCTCAGTCACCAACATGTGAGCTCGTACGTTGTGCTGGCAACGTTCCCCCTCCGGCGGCGGCGGCGGCGGCGGCAGCTGGTGTGTTAATGGCTTGCATTGGTGCTAATGCTTTGTTTGGCGGATATGAGGTACATTTGTTTTCCAGTTAGCTTATCTCCTTACTCTAATGCTTTGCATGAAATTTATTTTTGCTTTCACGAGAGACGGAAATGTTGTCGGTTAATATTAATTATTTGCATTTCGCTCATATCACAGACGCATGTGTGTATGTGTGTGTGAATTCCGTTTGAATTATATGCACATCGTTCCTGATTGTTGTTGTTATTCACGTTAATAAATCGCGTTTGCTTTCAATACGCAACAGGTGGAAGACATCGAATTGGCTAATTTGTGAAAGTTTGTTAAACCAATTTAGCTTTAAAGTTAAGAAATCGGCAGAAATTGCTCGAGGATTTGCTATTCCATTACAAGATTTGTTTTTGATGGAGAAAATCTGATTTACTTTTTAGTTAGTGAGAAAATATATAAATAAGAAAGCAGTTGAAATTAGTTATAGCCATCGTAAAGGATTGTATAGTAAAGGATCTTGCACCATGCTTATAGCAACAAGCCGAATGTGGAACCAAAGCCGCGGACCGTTAATTTTTCTAAACTTATCTAATTTTTGTGAGTTGAGTCGCTTCAAAAAATGGTTTACATCTTCTCGATAGAGTGTCCTTTTAGAATCACCTTTTGCTAAAAATTTTTGAGTTTCATCCCCTGAACACATTGCTATTCAACATTTCGAAACTAACGGCTGGTCCAAGTAGAGATACTTTTTTCAATAGCCTTTTTTTGAGAGATCACGCCTGAGTCGTGTCAAACTGTCATGTTATTTTTACTCAGTATTGTTTGGCAATTTATCATGGAAAGACTGACGCCTGAATAACGTTTAAAAATCGTTCAATTTTATTACGAAAACTCACGTCCTGTAAATAATTGGTTTCGTGCGTTTCGCTCAACTTTTGGTCATCTTGAAAACCAGCATTCAATATTAGATAATATTCGACCGAAAAGATCACGGCCAGCACGCAGTGGAGAAAATGTAGCTGCCGTATTGGAGATTGTACACGAAGGCTATGGAGAGTCGATTCGTCGCGGTTCGTAGCAACTCGGACTGACGTATGGAACGACTTCGCGCATTTTACGTTACGATCTCAAATGGAAAGCGTACAAACACTGCTTGTGCAAGAACTGAAGCAGCTCGACCTTCCCAAGCCACATCGCTTCGCTCTATGGGCTCTTAAAAATTTCCAAGAAAAAGGATATTTAAACAAGCAAAATTGCCGCTTTTGGGCCGAAGAGCAACCTGAAGAAATTCATCTAGAAAAAACAACACGTTCGTGTGGTTTGTGGGCCGTTGGAATCATCGGTCCATATTTCTTCAAAAATGATGCCGGTAAGAACGTCAATGACGGCTGTTATCGCTCCAAGGTAACCGACTATTTGATGTCTGAAATTGAAGCTTGTGATTCCGGCGACATTTGGCTTCAACAAGATGACGCACATCTCACACATTGCACCATACAATGGATTTATTGAGAGAACTCTTCGGTGAGCAGATAATTTCACGTTTCGGGCCGATCGATTGGCCACCAAGATCATATGATATCATACCGTTAAACTATTTCCTGTGGGGATATGTAAACCTAAAGGCTATGCGAACAATCCCACTTCGAGTCAGGCCTTGGAAAAAAACATCACGAGTTCCATTTGCCAGTTACTAGTCGAAATGCTCGAACGAGTTATCGATAAATGGACTCAACGGATGGACCATCTGAGACGTAGCCGCGGCCAATATTTGAAAGAGATAATCTTCAAAAGATAAATAATAAAGAATGTTCTTTCGAATGATAAGTAAATTTGAAGTTTCGGTAATTTTACTAGAACGGGTCTGTTTGCGGGAAATGTTATACGAATCATTCTAAATAGCTTTGCATCAGAGCCTATGGAGCCAGAAATTTTTAACTAGACTAATCGGTCGTATGGGAGATTTGCGATATGCATAGTTGTCCGATCAGATCGATTTCGGCAAATGATCTATAGAATATTAAAATGAATCAACGAACAAATTTGTGTGAATTCTAAATCTCCATCAGATATCGAACAGATATCGAAGTCTTGGAGGACCGTTAAAACAAATAAACTATTCTAGTTGGATATTATGTTATTCTTTGACATACTTTTATTCAGAAAAACGGAAAAATCGATCTTCATTTCAAATGTTCTTCGATTTTAAAGCTTCCAAGTCACAACGATATATACATATACGTATACATAGTACGTCACCATATTCTTCTGTGCTTTTCCAAAAGTGTTTACCGGTCTTAAAATATGTTCTAACAAAAGCGTCGGACGCATTCTTTGTATGTAGAACTGGAAGATTCGCTGGCGGCAGTCAAGGCGGCAAGTGCAACACTGAGTAGAAATAGAGAATGGCATACAAAGGCGAAACCGAAAATGAAAAAGTCTATTTGTAATGCAAAACTGTTGTTCGTAGATGTGTTTAATATATATATATACATAAATGTGTGTGTGTGTGTGTATGTGAATGAAACAACAATAATACAAATAATTACCGCATAAAAAGCGGCAATTAAATGTTTTCCTCAGTTTTTTGTTTTAGCTTGGCGTTTCCCTAATTTTACGCCACATACCGCGCTCGCTTGTGGGACTTTTCGCCGTTCAACACCTCAAAACGCGCGCCACACCACATAAGCTTCCATGTCGGCGACAGCGTCAGCGCGCGCTAAACAAGTTTCCGCCAGAAGCGGAGTTTTATTTTTCATGATTTTACAGTTGTTTTTTCAATTTGATTTTGTTTTTGTCCATTTGCAATTGTCAGGTGGCGAACGACTAGCGGCGCATGCGCGTCGAGCGGCGCGTGTTAATTGCAATTGCGACTCCAGTTGTTGTCTTTTATTTTTATTCTCAACTTAGCCAGCAACAACAGCAACCAAATTTGTATGACAACGGCAATAACAACAAAGCAAACAGTGCAATTTGTTTGTGTGCATTCGATAGCTTTTTGGTGAAAAACGTTTAAGCCAAATTTGGCTGAGGCTAAAGTTTTATTAATTCTCTAACGGATTGCACGGGCTGGGCGAGTGTTTGTGTGCAGCTGTGTGTGCTTAGAATATCCACAAGCAAATGCACGCTTCTGACTTGAAGGCACATATACATACACGTGCATATATCGATATATGTATGTAGTCATAAAAAGGCGTAGCGCAAATGCGGAATGGCGTAATGGAGATACATACATACATATATGCATGTGTTGCACAGATTTACTGTAATGCGGAAAATTGCTTTATTTAGTCGGCGCGGTGACATTGACTGTGCTGCTAAGCAGTAAGATTTTCTTCTTCTGGCTTGACGCTTTCCTATTAGAGCTGCGGATATTCACAGCAGGAAAGCCAAGTTATAGCAATTTGTAACTCACATGCCCGGCTTGCCTAGGAAAGGAATGAGTAGAGGAGAGGTATTAGTGGAACTCAATTGCGCATAATAATGTCTTGCTTTGGGATTATTTTAGTATTTCGCCAGAGCCGAGCAGTTACTCGTATGTTTCGAACTGATTTCAAGTGCATTTCTATTTTACCTTTGCAAACGGGAGAGAGGCTAACTTTGCTCTGTTAAAATCGGATGGTGAGCCTTGAACATTTTCTGAAGAGAATTCTTTACTTTTTATTTATTTGATCTTCCTGCCGAGTTGTGAACATATTTCAATTTTATAAGAAATACCATAGTTCTTAGTCTTCCATTATTTGCACTTACCGTCCGTTTTAAATGAAATTTGTCAAAAGTTATGCCCGTAGTGACAACGTAGAAATCAGTAGGTCTCTTTTGTTCACATTTGAGCAATGGCAACATTGCGATACATGGTTTTGCACACATCTAGCTTTACAGTTATAACTTTTCATAATGTAAAATGTCGGATGGAGTCATGTGTAGAAGTTTACTCAAGTGATGAAAGTTCTCTGATTGCCTTTCACTTGGGAGTGGCCAGAAACGATTCGTTTACAGAAGGCTCAAGCAGCTCAAGGCTTCCGGTCCTAGACCAAGTATCCTCTGAGGAGCCAAAGAACACAAAGCTTAGGAAGAGAAGCCCCCCTTTTGATGACGACCATGGCAAACGAATTAAGGAATTCGTCAATTTCAAAGCTGCTTTTGACAGCACGAAAAGGAGCTGCCTTTATGCCGCGATGTCTACATTCCCGCAAAACTCATACGGCTTTGTAAATTGGCGTTGAGCAATATGAAAAGTTCTGTCAGGATCGTGAAGCATCTCCCCGAACCGTTTGATGCCAAACGAGGTTTCAGACAAGGTGACTCCTCACCATGCGACTTTTTCAATCTGCTCTTGGAGAAAATAATTCGAGCTGCAGAACTAAATAGGGAAGATACTGTCTTCTATAAGAGTGTACAGTTGCCGGCGTATGCCGATGATATTCATAACATTTGCCTCAACAACCGCGCCGTTAGTTCTGCTTTCTCCAGATTGGATAAGGATCCAAATGTAAATACTGTATGGTAGGTATACCCTACCATATGTAGGTTTTGAGGCAACTTTAGGGTGTCAATATACAAGTATTTACAGACATATAAATGGGTATATCGAGTTCCGAGGTGAACTTACTGTAATGACTGGACTAATATCTCCTGTCACCAAAGAAACAGTCTTCGCACTTGAGACAAGGAGAAATTAGATGGAAAAGGACCTGGCTTCGCTTGCTAACTCGGCTATAACCGCCTAAGCGGTGTCTGCGCCATTAAAGAAGAAGAAGTTTATAATTAACTGTATTCGACTGTGGTTTTGAGTTAGTCTAAGAATATTTCAAATATATTTATTAATTAATTAATATAAAATATCGAGATTTGCAACCATGAGTTGTAAAAGAACAGTGAATTGACTCATTTCTACGGGAAATCCAATTTTCGCGGATGGTAGAAAAGGACGTTTGAAGCGCTGGTGAGCGTTCAGTTACATTACGCACTCAGAAGCTAGTTCATATCAGCTGATACGTTTATTCGTCGGTCCCTAATTGAACCATAAATTTACAATAGTTACCATTTGAGATAAATGTTATCGTTCAACCCTCACTGTTGTTGCTAAGTTTGTGGGTTCCATGGTTTTATAAACGATTAAGTATCCCGAACTAAAGGCCTTCTGCTGTAGAACTTAACGAGCCCAATAATTAAACTTACCTTCTGAACAACCGAAGAGTTTAACGAATCCATTGGCAGCACTGAGTACAAAAAGAAGCAGAATTAAAACACACTATTTTGATTTCCATATATTTTTTTATTTACGCGACACAATCTTTACTGGACATAAAGTACTAAAATGCATATTTATCGACTAATACAGTTACAAGTTTCATTCATTATTTAAAACTAAACTAAAAGAGACTAAACTAAACGAAACAATCGACGAAATGTACACACGCAACATTTACATATAAGCTATGTATGTATTGAGTATATATGTATGTATGTATGTATAGTATTTTGTATGCAACTTGATGCCTGCGAAATGTCTCTTGGTTTTGTTGCAATTTTATGGTAAAATTTAAAATTCTCGACATTTGCAATAATATTTTGCCTTTGCTGTCTGCTAAGCCAATGTTTTTGTAGTGAAATTATGTGTTCTTGCATTCTCTCCTTGTAGCTTTATCCTTTACTTAACTTTCTACATAACTGTATGTATGTAACTGAGTATGTGTGTGGTTGTTGTAATATTTGAGTAGAGTTAAAATTTAATTTGATTTATTTTACGATTTTTTTGCTTAAAAACGCTTGCACTTTTTGTGGCAGTAGTTGTTTTTTGCTGTTCAATCATGTTTATTTTCGTGTGTTTTTGTTATTGTAACTATTTTTTGTTTTGCCGACATTTGTAATAATTGAGTTTTGAGTTTTAGCTAGATAACTATCAGTTACTAAAGATCAGTGTTCTGACTGTTCTCATTCTACTATTTAACATGCTGAAGTTTTAACGGTATGTGTAGCGGATTCAATTGAACAGCTGAGTAAATATGTATGTATACATGTGTGTCTATCCTAAGCTCTACACATTCACAATGCAACAGTTATTTGCGGTTGAGTGTGCAACAGCCGACAGCGCCCGAGTTGAGACGAAGCTGAGTGCGCTTACTCGACGCTCAGCGGCCACTGCACACCCACACACACACTTCCCGCCCTGTGTTTTGCATAAATTCTTTATTCATTAAACTAATCACTTTTGAAAATGCTGCGGAAGGCGTACTCGAACACTCGAGTTCGCGCCTCCGTCTCCGTCTCCGCACTGTTCAAAAGCACACGTGACTGACAAAAGCATTAAACGTTTAAATATAAAATGTAAATTAACTTAGCGTACATAAAACTACTGGGACACAAATGCGACTGCAAGTATGCATGATTAATAAACAAGTAAAATGTAATAAGATGATGCCCTTAATTTATCGAATATTGAAACGTCACCGGCCGGCTGGTCGCGCGCGGATTTAAACATAACAAAATCCGCCAATGCCGACTCTGCGCACTCTCTACATACATTTTTGACATAAAATTAAAATCACAATTTTAAAGACTTGAAGTGTTGTTGTTGCATATTTTGTTTACTTTAATTCATATTCAATGCAGTTTATCTCAGACTGCTCCCACTTCCACTTTCACTTTTATTTTATCATTATTTTGTTTGTTATCTACTTATGGCGTCCCTCAGTGCCTGTGCGGGCCTCGGAAAGAATCTTCTCAAGATTCAATGCGAAGTCAGCACAGCACTGACTTATTTTGCTTCCAGTTTTCACCTCTCGGCGTTGGTTGTGCGTTTGTTGCAAACTCTTATGTTTCTGGTTTTTGTTTTGTTTTTTTGGGATCTCATTTGAATCGAAAATATTATGGGAAAAATATCAAAAATTTTATATTTTTCAAATATTTTTTCGTAGTTTTGAGATATTCAAAGACTTAATAGTTGACTTTTGTATATTAGTTTCTTTAAGAAAATGCCAAAAGAGAGCTAAACACGTAAATTAATTCTTCATACATACAAATATATGTTGGGGCCTTGCCACAATATTTCCAATAAGCCAATAAACATGATCACTTTTAACTTTATTAAAATTTGTTATTTAAAAGGATTTTAATTGCTAATAAAAGGCACAATCTAATTAATTGAGAAAAAATAGTTTTAAAGCTTTCTCTACTAATGTTATAAGATATTTGTTCTCTTCTTCCTCCGTTTCTCAATATATGTGTTTAAATATCTAATTTCTAGGTTTGTGCATTTCAAGTTTGACGTTTAAAGTTTTTAGTGGTTCTGCGTAAGATCTGCAATTGACATTAGCGCTGGTGTTCCAATCGTGGTTTCTACCTGGACGAAGATATCGGATCAGAAGCTGAAAGTATAAGTATTAAAAAAGGAAACTCAATCAAATATTAACTCTCTGAAATATTATCTCTCATATATTAAAGAAGCTTAGGTTGACTGAAAAAGTATATTCGTACTTTGTCAATAGAAGGACGGATGGATTTTGTCAGGAAGTTGAAAAAGTTACAGCTGTTCAAAAATGAGTGAATATAATGAAGAAATCGCTTATTTTTGAAATTTTGGAGACGATGCTGCATCAGTTCGTGTCTGCGATTCTTTGCTGAAACGAAATGAAATCGAACCATTCCTGAAGTGAATGGTAACAGGAGACGAAAAGTGAATCAAATACGACAGTAGTGTGCGAAAAATATCATGGTCCAAGCGTGCTGAAGCTGAATGGTCGCAAAGCCAGGATCACACACATCTTTGATGACTCGACAAAAAATTGGGAGAGCTTGGCTGGGAAGTTTTAATGCATCGACCATATAGCCTTGACCTATTCTCCATCCATCACATCGGACACCATCGGACTACTATTTGTTTTGGTCAATGCAGAACTCCCTTAATGGAGTAAATTTGGCTTCAAGAGAAGCCTGCGAAAATTACGTGTCGCAGTTTTTCGCCGAGAAACCAGAAAAGTTTTACACTGATAGAATAATGTCTCTAGCGGAAAAATGGCACAACGTGGTCGACTGCCTCCTCTATTCCACTTAGTGGACATAGCACAAGTTGGAAGGCGAAACGCATTAGCTGATAAATTACACAATTGCAATTGGTACTTGTAAGCAGAAATTACTCAGAAAGAGGAATGTTTCTTAATTTGCTTTTATAGTACGGATAGCGGAAATAACCGAACTGAAATCATTCTGAGCTCGGCGCACGAAGGTGTCCGCCTAAAAGACAAACAAACAAACGAGGTGCAATGTTGGCACAGCAGAAAAGGCCAGAACAAACTTTGGGCGCAACGGCAACTGTCATCAAAGCGAATATTGAAAGGCGCCGACTGGCGCGCCGCAAAGAAGGACGCGTTGGCGTCAGACTGTCACTGCTGCCTCCCGCTGTTGCTGCGCTGCGAAAATGGAAAATCGAGACTTGCAGACACGATTCAATTTGCAAATTCCGCGGCGTTTTCCTCTAAATGTTGCAGCAACAATATTGCCTCAATTACAGCAAATATTGCACTGATTTGTTTTCCGCTCATTTCTCTAATGCCACACTCGTTCATTTACTTTGCGTGATTGTCCCTTGTCTCGAGTGCGAAGAGGACTTGGCTGTGATTGCTTAATTTAAATAGCCTCTAATGACTTGGGTGTCTACTGGAGCAAGAGCCAATCAATAAGGTAAATGGCAGACTTAGAATTATTGGCCAATACTTGGCGACTATCTGACGCAGTAAGAGAATAAATGAAGGGGAAGGAAAGGTAATAACAGATGAAAAGTTGTTGGAAATAAAGGAAAATATTTCTGCAATACTTTTGAAAATTGACAGCAACGGTATTTGCTAAAGGTTTATCTAACTTCCAATACTATGCTCAAATTAATCGCGTGAACTCCACTCACCTTAAGATAATGCATTAAAATTCCGTTCAAATAGCTGTGTAGGTTTCTAAAGTGATGGCAACATCATTCATCTTTCATTGGTACTGTCTTCATTCCACCGCAAACTTAAAGTATTCAAAATAGCTATGCCCCATATTTCTACGTAAGATCTTATTTAAAGTCTATATATGGCATTTTCTTCGACCACTTGTCCCGCCATTTTCCAGTAGCGTGCAACCCTCCTGCCACCTGACTACAAATACAGTGTCGCTTGTTGGCGGTGATCGAAGTGATGTATATATAATTTCTTTTTTGATTTCTCTTTGGATGGCCGCAGATCCCAGACTAAATTCGATAGACTACGAGGACGCGACAGGCGACGCGTCTTCTTTTCGGGCAACTTGTTGGAATCGCCAGAGGTACGTCCGCCGCTGCGCGACGAGTCGAGTGTACCTTCGCGTGGATTATGGTGTATGACGCCCACACCCATGCCCATGCCGAGACCGGCTACAGCTGCTAAGCCGCCAGCAGTGCTGGCGCTCTTGCTGAGTGGTGGCGGCGGCGGTGGTGGTAGGTGCGGCGCGTGATGCGACTGGTGGTTGAGGATGCTGTTGCATTTGAGTACCACATCCGGTGGTATTGCGGTTGACTGATTACCTTTGGGGTTACTTGAGATCGGTGTGGCGGTAATGGAGGTATTTTCGGGCGTCAACTGCAAGCTGCTGAGGCTCTTGTACCTGTGGGATATAGAATAAACGTTTTTTGAGTTTGGATTAAGGCGCCGAAGGAGCCTTAATGAATATTTATGAAAAAGCTTGGAGCAAACAAAATTTTGTTCCCTATAAAAATTAATTAATTTAATGTACGTTCGGTTCCGCCTTTTTACCTGATATGAAAGAGTGGTGACTGTGGCTCCAGAATGCATTCCTTACTGGCCCCCATAATACCGGCACTAAGTGGTCCATTTGCGGCATGGGAACCACTGTTGTTATTGCTATTGCTAGGTGTTAGCACTTTGCTGTGGTAGTGATGGACATGATGCGCTGCCACCGCTGCCGCTGTGGCATTCACCACTGCTGCTGTCGAGTTGCCAGTGTGAGCGTGTTGCGTCTGCGCCGAGTGATGATGTTGATTATGATGACTGGCCGCCGCGGCCGCAGTTACTGTGGTGCCTGCACTGTTCGTGTTCTTCAGATAAAGCTTTGGTAATGTGGGACGTTGCCGCTTTTCAGGCAACTTCTTGCCCGGTATAGTCTCAATGGGCGGTGGCACTGGCTTGATGTCCTCTTGAACATGGTTATGGTGGTAGTGGTTAACCATGGCTCCACTTCCTGACTGATGGGCATGTGGGTGCGCGTGCGGGTGTGCGTGTGGGTGGTTGTGATGATGATTGTGGCTGTGACTCTGATGATGGTGGTGATGGTGATGGTTACCACCAACACTGCCGCCACTGCCGCCAGTGTTGTTGTGGTTGTTATTGTGGCTGTGATTGCTGCTATTGTGACTGCTATTCGTGTTGGTATTCGTCGTCTGCTTGACTGACTCTAAACTACTGTAGTTGTTGTTATTGTTGTTAACATTATTGCCGCTACCGGCACCGCCACCGCTGTGATGTGTGTTGCTGCCGCTGCTGGCATTTAAACTGTTGCTATTGTTATTGTTGTTATTGTTGCTGCTCGCCTGCGCGCCCACACGTATGAGGCTGCAATAATTGCCGCTACTGTCGGTGTGATGCGACTTGATAGTCGGCGTTTCGCAGATGGGTTCAAAACGCGACAAGCCTTTGGAGAGTGGCGTCAGGCCCCGGACATAATCGTAAATGTGATCGATTTCGTTGTACTCCTCGGCGATTTCGGCGCTTGTGAGTACGCCCGCTGCCCCACCGATACCCTTGCCATATGCATCACAGCTGGCGCTCTTGCGCAGCACGTAGCCGTTCTCCATAAGGCCGCCGGCGACTGCTGCCGATGGCAACATAACCACGGGTAATTTGTTGCGACTACTGAACTTGGAGTCTTTCTTCTCCTTCTCCGACAACTTAAGATCAACTATTTGCAGGCGATCTCGTGCATCTGACAGCAGACGCTGCGCCTTCTCGAGGAATCTGGTATACTCTATGAAGTGCTCCAACTGCTCCATGTTGCGTGCGCGCTGCAACTTAATCTTTACATTCAGCGGTACTGGCACCAAATCGTGATCCTTTTGCATGGGCAGCGCAAATATACGATCGATTTCGACACAGCCGAGTAGACGCAACTCTGGTACGAAGGGTTGCTTCAGACCTTTGGGAGCACTACCATGGACAAGTCTAAAAATAAATTAATATTACATAAACAGGTCATTTGGGTTACACCTCTGGTTGCAGTTTACGGTTTGTGTTTATGACAAACTCTCAAGTTTCGTCGGGGTGTTCATAACAGAGTCTAAAATAACTTGTTTTGAAAAAAAAGGAACACCCTCAGATATTTAAAGAGTGGTAAAGAGAAGTAACCAAAGTTTAGGAACTCTATTCAACGAACACCAAGTCTCAATTAACTAGAGTTTGCAGTGGAATGCAAGCGGAATATATGATATAAGATCTACAATAGTAAGTTCCTCGATTTCTCAGAAAGCTTTCGACTAAAACTCTTAGACGACTTACCTCACAATGACTGGCATCCGTTTGAGTAGTAGATTCTTCACCGTATGCACCCCGCTAATGCTATCTTCCTTGGCGATCGGTGAGAATTTCGCTTTGGTATCGAGTGGCAAATTGATGATCTCGTCTTTGATATTTTTGCATTGCAAGTACTTGCCATTGTCGTTCATCGTCGTCAGCAGTTCGCCCGCGTGAATCGTGCGATTCATCTGCGTGCAACGGAACGTCTCACGCACGAGGACGCGTAAATTGCGTCGCTTCGAAAGCTCGAGCACCGAATCGATGCAACGCGTTGAACGGCCATCTTCGCTGAGTAGCTCAAAGTAACCGGGATAGGTCTCCGGTATGAGCACCTTTGCACCGACATTTGTTGTCTTGCGTCCCTCTTTGATTTTAATCGGTTGTGCCAGTATCTGATACCGTTTGCCGGCGCTCAGGAAAAGTGCCGTGCTCTGAAGCGAGGGCGCCGACAATGTGGGCACACCAAGGTTCTGATGTTGGCCCTTGACGATTTTTGCGACCGCAGGCAATCGCTGTTTGGAGAACTCGCGCAGGTACACCGGCGGTTCGGTGTCACCGAAGCGGGAGGCGGCCAGTATTATTTGGCCATCCGTTGCGGCCATGTCGCGATTGAAGAATGAAAGCAGTTTGTTGCGCGCAATGCTAACATTAATCGTGAGTAAATTTCATTCGCGCTGCGGCACCGTTGTCGCTGATGGCGCTACTGTTGCGGCTGTCGGCGCGGCTGCAGCTGCTGCTTCTGCTGCGCTGGTTGTTTCGAATGTTGTTGCGTCGCTGCAGCTGCACTCGTGGCAAGTGCTGTGAATTGGTGGTAGTGTTGTTGTAGTGGATGTGGTTTGGTAGTTGTGGATTACTTCGCTCTGCGCAAATGATACTTTTGTTGTTGCGGCTGCTATCGCTGCTGAATTACTGCTGCTGCGACGCGAGGTGCCTAATATGTTGTTCGTCGTGGTGATTCTCGGCTGTTGGCGATTGTTGCTGTTGTTGTTGGGATTTTGATTGGGAAAATGTAAGTCTATGTTGTTGTTGGATTGTGCCCTGATCGCGCTGTTTGTGGGCGGGTTAGTGTAGTTGTTGTTATTGTTGTTGAAGGCGGTGTGTGTGTTGGTTATGGGTGCGGACGTTGTGAGGAAACGTGAGGATGTTTGCAGTGCGTAAGTGAGATACTGCATTCGGCTTCGTCGCGATACACTCTGCCGCTGAATTCTAGGTATAGTGGTGCGTAAGTAATCGGTTCAACGAACACGTTATATACCACACGCCAGGTTAAGTTAAGGCAGATATCTGTAAAAAAAATGGGAATCATTAGTTCAAATGCCGAATAATCGAAAAGAAGAAAACTTGTGGTTTATGTACTTTGAAAGGGGGTTTGTTCATTTACAGGGTTTGTCCGGCAAGTAATAGGACTGAGTCGATTTAAAAAAATTTATTGAATAGTTACAATTCTTTAAAAACTTTCAAAATAGGCTCCTTCTGCATTAAAGGCGTCACGGAAGGCTTTCTCCGGAATAGCCTTGAGAGCTGAGGTGCATACTGCTTGGATTCCCTTCCATCGGCCTTTTCAGGCAAGGAAATAAAAAAAGTTCGGGGGGCTACATCTGGGCTGCAGGGCGGCTGCGAAAGGGATGGGATGCCGGCCTTGGTTAGGTAGCTGTTCACAAGAAAGGCGGTGTGAGCCGGGGCGTTGTCGTGGTGCAACTTCCAACCGGCTGCGATGTCTTGTCGCACCCGATTGACCCTTCGTTTGAGTCTCTTGAGGACTTCCACGTAAAACTTTGTCGTTGACGGTTTGTCCAGGAGGACCAAGTTCATAGTGGAATGTATTTGATGTCAAAAAAGACAATGAACATCGCTTTCACTTTGGATTTGCCCATTCATCAGCGACCTCTTTCCGGACCTTCAAAAAGGCTTGGTGCCACCGAACCACAGCACTTTTTGTTAAAGCAACATCTATAGCAATTCCTTCGTTTAAAAAAAAAAATCACGGTGGAACCCAACCACACTTACTCATATGTAACCTCTGATAGAGGAAATTTTGAGAGTGAGTGGGGGAGCAATCCCTTCGGGTTCGTTTGAATACATACGGTAGAAGAAGTTATTTTGACTCTATCCATTCATACATCTATTATTTTGTGAGTGCGTATTACCGAAGAATCGAAGGGAGGAAGGCCATTTTTTATGTATGGAAATCCTTTACAGTTTAAATTTATGCTTTTCCAAGCAATTAGTAATTCTTCAATGATGGCTGGTCTGCTGTTGAGCAAAGTACAACAATCGAATGAAAATTATGCTGCAACTACTCAGGCGGAGAACAAGGCTTACATCAGAGCAGCCCGTGGGCAACAGACGTATTTTATGGGTCTCCTTGTTATGCGCTCATAAAAATGTAGAAAATTATGCAATAAAATGCAGCTACGAGCACAAACAGATGAACAACAACGCATCTGGTGTAACAATATACTACATATATAAAAAATATAAACATATGTACATATATATGTTTGACTGCGTTCATAAATATCATCCCAAACATACCAAGCGTCGATGTGTGAATGTTGCAAGCAACTAAAAAGTAAATTGAAATCAATTGAGAATATTCAACAGGCAAGACATTTGCATATTAGTGGCGGAAATACTCGCTTCGCGTTCGCACACACATGTATACATATTAATCTCCACGCTTTCAGCTGCAATTACAAATACTCTTTGTATGATTGCTTACGTGCTGGAGCGGCTGACAGCGCTTTGCTGCCATTTACAGCTCATGCATTTACGTATTTTTAATTTGTCGCAACATAAAAACGCTTGCCAGTGGCAAGAAGAGACGAGCGAGGAGCGTCAGCAGTGTTGAGGTACGAAGCCTGCAACAAGACGCTGCAACACAAAACACAATATCAAGACACAGGCAGGGCGTGTCCGATATATTTGTTATTCATTGCCACCGCAATAAAAACGCAACATGACGACACATGTGCTGGTGCAACACACCGCTTTCGTGCAACACTTAAAGCTCGCAAGAACAGAGCTCTGAAGCCGTGCCAAGTGCGTAAAGCGTAAAATAAACGAACTCACATGAACACACACACACATGAAGAGGTGCATAGACTGTGGTTGCGTGTGCCTGCAGCGGCAGCTGGCAGAGCATCCCAGCCAGGAAGTCGTGTAGCCGGCAGAGGTGGCATCCTTTGAAATGTGGTGGATTGCTGACCGCAGCTTCGGGCGTACCTGTATCGATGGCATTCGCTCGGCCGAGCTGCGGCTTTTAATTCTTCATCTTATTCAATAGTTTTTATGTCTGCTCATAAATATGCAAATAATCTTATGTCTCTTCCAACTCATTTCCATTTCGATTTCTTCTCAATTTCGCTTTTGTTCTGCGATGCTGAAGGTTAGGCCTGGTTTCAGGCCCCCAGCACCGTGCAGCCTTGCGTAGAACAGACAGTAAGTAAAAATTGGAAGATTTAGATACGAGAGTGTAGAGATTTTTTCAATTAAATAAATTAAGTCAAAGTTTGTTAAATCTGGTTGGAAAGTGTATGAGCTGATGGCTCCATCATGGATGTATTGTCTGGATTTTAGGGTCTTTGTTAGAAAACTTACGATAAAGAAATTGAAGAATAGACCCATCATTTTCTCTGCATTTGTAGGGAGACTCCTTGGCTTTATTCGACAATGCGAAGCAAAAACAAATGTTGAATCGAATTCGACCGACAAAAGAATTTTAGCAGAAACAGTCACACCTTTCAGCTGAATATACAGAATTCACAATAAAATCAGGACTTCTAGCTTGTATGTATGCAACCTAACTTCAGACTAGATATTGTCTCCACTTCGCGTCCATCAGTGACCACTGCTCCCTTGCGTATTTGTCGTTGTCCATGTCTTTGACAAACAATGTTGTTCTTCTTCTGCTATGGCGTTGGTAAATATTTCCTTTTCACATGCCTGTGCTTTATTAGGCCATAAATAACACCTTGTACGTCATTACAGGTATTCAGAATTAGCAACTAGCTGTCGTGTCGCAATTCTTGGTGGGTCCCTGCTGTAGTGGCTAGATATGGGGTCGCAGAAGACGCAGATCTTTTCATGCCTACAAACTACCATTACTGTTGTGGATGTTCTACACAACACAAATTAAATACATGTGTAGCAAGATAGAGTTGCATGTTGCATCTGTGCAACTTTGGTACTATATTGCATCACTTTAATGGAACCACATAAATTATTTGTGAGAAGAGGAGAGTGTGTATGAGGAATTTCCTCTCGTGACTATGAAAGCGCCATTAGCCTTAAGGCAATGCGGCAGCAGACGAGCATGATGGAGTTCTTATAGTTTTGAAAATGTTGTCATTAAAATTTGAATAAATACGGCAATACTTGCTTCTTTATTGTATTTTACGCTTTCGTACGAACTAAATCTGAATCATAGGCGGTGTGTTGTCATATTGGACGGTATGGACGGTTGGACCATGAATTTGTTCCTCCTGGACAAACCGTCAATGCCAAGGTTTACGTGGCTCAAGGCTATGCCGGAGAATGCCTTCCGTGACGCCTTCAATGCTAGGTTCGAGGACCTAGGAAATGCAGAATGTATATGTTAAATGACACATCTTTGCTCACATGGCTAAAATACTAGTTATGGTCCAAGAAACTATAGCGAAAGGAAGCTTCAGAATTAATCTGAGCAAAACCAAGGAAATGCGTACCAACACCATCTATAATCAGAATTCCAAGTCGATGCTATTGAGCAGCATATAATATCTGCATACGGAGGATCAAAGGAAGGCATCACCAAGCAATCTTTCGGCGCCCTCAATGCGATCTGGATCTGCTCGATAATTACCCGGTGGACCAAAATAAAGACATTCAACTCCAATGTTAAGTCTATACTTTCATACGACATCAAAATATGGAACCTCGTTGCCTCGAAGCTACAAACATTCTCAAACCGATTCTTTCGCAACATTTGCATCTGGCACACTAATGTTTATTTCAAAGATTTTGAATTGTATTCTTAGGAGCATTAGTTTCATCGTTTAACTCCAACTCTCCTGTCGCTAAATTCGTGTAAAATTTTCCTGAGTTTATGTTGTTGGTTTTGTTTTCCAAATTGTACGAGTATTATATGCTTGATTCGGGACGGCACAATGATCACGGTATTACTAGGGTTCAAAATTAATTTCAATATTCGTCCATCTATGCTTTTGATGCCCACAATGCCTCAGTAAATGTAACTCAGTGCGCCAATAAAAGCGCTATTTACGTTTCGATCAGCACTTTTTAAATTTGCAAGTAAGTCAAAGGCTAAAGCTCAATTTCGAACAACTTTATTCACATGTGTCCGTATATAAGCAGCGCACATGCAAAATATATATGCTATATACATATGTATATATGAGTGTATATGTGTAAAAGTGGCTGTGTGTATCGAGCAGCAAAAGCCACGGAACGATTGAACTCGGTCGAATGAAAAGCGAGTTGCTCGAAATTCAGTGGGAATTCGGTCTCTGCCACATGGAACTTTCTTTCGCGTCACCGGGCAAAACGACCATGAGAACTGGCAGCCATTACATGCCCAGAGAAATATGTAAACTGCACAAATATAGAAGGTGTATGTTGTTTTTTCCTTCTGCGACGAGAGAGACTAACGTCTGCATTGGCAGAAATTAATTAAGTCATTTTGATTTAATCGAAATGAGCCGGCGAATGAGGTGAACCGATATGTAACTAGTAACTCGCAGCGACACCAACACCAACACCAACAACGTCGCGCTCAAGTGATTTAATTTACTTGAGTGCTGTGGCAGGAAGAAAATTGTGCCACACGATGACAATAATGTACAAACAACAAAACCGGAGCAACAACAAAATCGCACAATCGCCAAACAAGCACGAAGTAAGTACTACAATAGCAATAACAATAATAACATTGAAAACAGCGAAATAGAACGCGATTGCCAATGGTAAGCGAGTGTAAGTAGACAAGAGCAGCAGACAACAGCAATCGTTGCGCCTGCCTGCAGCCCACAGCCGGGCAATATTGTAAGTATTGTAAGTTAGTGACGACAGCAGAGGCTGCGCTGCGGCATCAATTTTGTCCAGTAGCAAGGAAAATGTCACGTTTTCACATAACTCAAGAGGAGCCCGTGACTACGCGCCTTGGCTGGCTGGCGAAAAAAGGTGGTCGAAGAGAGTGGTGCAACGGCAACGTGCTGCCGAGGAAATTCAAGTAGCCTGCGGCAATCGAGCGTGAGAAATGTTTGCGAGTTTTTCTGTTCTAATTTTTCACGTTTTCTTCGACAAGCGAACAAATCATCAGCAGTGCAGCGCCGCAAAGTGGCAGCAACCTTTTTACCATAAGGCAAGTAGTTGCCGTCCGTTTTTCTTTGTTGCCTGCTGGGCCTACAGTGCTGTGCGCCACATTCGCTTCCAATTTCAATTTAATTTAAATGCGCTTTTTAAGTTTTTTTCTTATTTTATTCACTCACTTCGATGTGAGACTGTTGGTGTGGGCAGTTTTAATTGGTGAAATTTTCACAAACATACATACATATATATGTGTGTGTATTTCTCTGCAATTGGTATAAATTCAAAATTTACAAGAAATACGTGAAATACGTGCATCTTTTTGGCAAATCCGATTGGCAACATTTTTCACTCAACGCGTCTCACTTGAGATCACGTCACTTGCTACACTGGTTACAGTGTGTGCTGAAAGTTTATTGACAATCATTCCCTTGCTTTCATTGAGAAAATCAAACATTCAAACACACAAATGTAAGGTCATGAATTGGCTGAAAATGTGTGTACGTATATGTGCGTTGCAGTTGGAAAGAAAAATTGTGTTGCTGGCCGCAATAAGTTGTCTCCGTTGATGAGAGGTGCATACATTTTCACTTAGGAAAATGCGAGTGTGCAAATTGATTGGCTGATTGGCAACAAATGTTGTATGATAAATATGGGGATGTGAGCCAAATAAATTACTATGTTCTTTACGAGTATAGGAGCAACTAGGCGGAAAGTACAGTTAAGGGCAGATTAGGTTCCTTTCTTTACTGATACGAGTTTGATATTTACTCAACATCATTCATATTCACTTTATCTTTATCTTTATCTATATCTATATCTATATCTATATCTATATCTATATCTATATCTATATCTATATCTATATCTATATCTATATCTATATCTATATCTATATCTATATCTATATCTATATCTATATCTATATCTATATCTATATCTATATCTATATCTATATCTATATCTATATCTATATCTATATCTATATCTATATCTATATCTATATCTATATCTATATCTATATCTATATCTATATCTATATCTATATCTATATCTATATCTATATCTATATCTATATCTATATCTATATCTATATCTATATCTATATCTATATCTATATCTATATCTATATCTATATCTATATCTATATCCACCATATATCCACATCCTGCTGGCCTATCTCGGTGTTCATTCGACGCTGCGCTTGTCGTTTGTGTGTTGTTGTTTTTTTTTGTTGTGCTTCCGTCGCTTGCCACGACTAGCTTGTTGTGATTAATGATGAAAAATATGCGACCTCAATGATCCTTTTCAACCAACGCCACGCACACATACACACACATGCTGCATCCGAGGCGCACACGCTCACACGCCTCTTGCAAAAGAAGCGGTGGATTGTTGCTGTTGGTGTAGCGCTTTTATTATGCTTCTTTCACTGTTCTTAAGCTTTGAGCTTTTGCAACACCTAGCCGCGGTGGAGTGATGTGGGTGAGTGCCACGAACTAAGTAAGTGCAAACAAAGCCCTTTGGAAAGCCCTCAAAATGCGCGTGTTTTTCAATGTGGCAACGAAATTGCACTCTGCAGCTTCAGCAGAACGAAATGAAATGTGTCAGTGAACACACACACTCACACTCGCATGCATGCCTACACACATTTGTAGCTGCAACTCACGCCTGGTTTCTTATTAACACAAAGGCTTCGCTTACACACTCAGGTCGCCGTTTTGTGTTCTCCTTGGCGGAGTTGCAACGCGTGCTGTTGCAGGGGAAGCTTGGTGAAATCTATGGCAAAAGTATACAAGCTGCGTGACAAATAAAATAGCGTGTAACAAATAAGAAATAAAAAACAAAAACAAGGGCATCGCAAGTAAAATGTAAGCAAAGGTTGCTGCAGTTGTGTCGAGTTTCGTGCAAGAAGACCTCGTAGGAAAGAAGTAGGTCTACTGGGCGATGTTCAATACGATCTTCCCTTATATGACAGAGGCGGGTATGATGCAGGCCTTCAAGGCTGGCGGGAAGCTGTTGCGCATTTAAGTGGAGACCGATATTCAGGAAGCAGCAGACCTTACTTTAACCGTCTGGGAAAGTGAGAATATTGCTAATGACTATATAAGCTTCAGATTTTTGAGGAAAAAGTTTAAATATCGCAAATGTTTAGGAGAATTAGAAGTTTTAGGGATAGATAGCATGATTACATGAGAAACCGATTGGAGGAAAAAGAGGATGCAGAAAACGATATGATATACATTATTTCCAATATATCACGATGTTGTGATGCGGTGGATTTCCTGCAGGACACATACGCATGTAACACTTTCGCGTTCTGTTTTGTTCTACGTGTTGCATGCTCTACAATGGGGCACTTATGCCGATACTTGCGAAAATAAACATAATGTGCGAGGCAATGTAAGCACTCAAGGCAAGTAACCTCCAACGACACAACAAAGCGTCGCAAACACACTAACTTACGCACATCCAACCAAATTCAATTTAAAACATATATTAAACCCTAAAATTAATTCGTGCAGTTCCTGTCGTTTGCGGGTCTTCGCGCAATCTGCTCACTTCATGCTCGCGCTCCCCACACACACACTTACACTTCGTCTCTGCGTTCTAGACGATTGTGTACTTTAAGCCACTTGTTGTTGTTACTTGAGCACAAGAAGGGCTTTTGTGTTGTTGCTGTCCATTTATGTAGGTTTAATTTTTCATAAACGGAACTTGTTGAGCTGTCGCGCGAGCCTTCTATTTGATTTTTTTGTCTTCGTTCACAATCTCCGCTTTTCGCTGCACGGCTTATGGTCGTGCGAAATGCGTGCGAAATGGATTTTCTTCGCAATTCTGCACGTTCCTCACTTCGTCCCACTTCTGTTGGTTTGGTTTGCTTTACCAGCGGCGCCCCTAGGATATGGAAGTTTTCTTTAACCCTTTTCTTGCAGTTCTGAGCCTTCGCTCGGCAACTTTATGAGCCTTTCTTTTGCGCTTTTCCCTCTTCGACATGCTTAACCTTTGTGTGTTATTGATATATTCATACGCACCGAGTAACACATGCCTCGTGAGAGCTTAACGACATTCTGGTTCAGTTTTAGGTATTGGTTGCGATTTTAAATTTTTAAATGGCAACTAACCGTGTGTGTTATAATTATTGTTGTTGTTATTAATGACTTTTTTCTTAGTGGAAGCGCAGTGAGGCTGAAAGTGATATTTGGTAGTCGAAAAAGTCGTGTGAAAAATTTAATGGATCAAATTAACATCTGCGATTCTTTTCTGAAATCGAACCATTTCTGAGGCGAATTGTAACAGGAGATGAAAAGTGGATTAAATACGACAATAATGTGCGAAAAAGATCATAATTCAATAGTGGTGAAGCTCAACAAATGGTCGCAAAGCCAGGATTGACGCCTCGAAAAGTTATGCTGAGTGTTTGGTGGGATTGGAAAGGAGCCACCACATTTTACTGTCAACAAATAATGAGATCGAAGCATGCAATCGAAAAAAACGGCCAAACTGATCAACACAAAGCGCTTCATCTTTCATCAGGACAACGCTAGACCACACACATCTTTGATGACTCAACAAAAATTGGGAGTGCTTGGCTGGGAAGTTTTGATGCATCCACCACATAGCCCTGAACTTGCACCATCGGAATAATGTTTGCTTCGGTTAATGCAGAACTCCTTAATGGAGTAAAGTTGGCTTCAAGAGAAGCCTGTGAAAATTACTTATCGCAGTTTTTCGCCGAGAAACCAGAAAAGATTTACACTGATGGAATAATGTCTCTAGTGGAAAAATTGCAAAAAGTAGTCTACCAAAATTGTACATACTTGGTTCATAAATTAAAAAAAAAAATAGTTGAAGTTTGAAAATATGAAATAACTTTTTCGACTACCCAATATTAAGTAAGATAACACGATCCACAAATTCACTCTGTGCCGAAGAATAATGGCGATGTGAAAAATATAAAAAAAAAGGATAATCGATTGTACTGTACGAAGCGACTTTACGAAGCAAATGACAAAGATCTCGGCCGAAAATGTATGCAGAATTTAATTGTCATGTAATGTTGCAAAACGAATGAAGTGCTGCTGATAATTGCTGCGCAACAATGAGTTTCATAGACTGCAATACAAAATTAATATGCAAACCAGCACTGACAATAACAACAATAACATTCCACACCAAAAGCAATGACACATGAAATTGTGTTGCGACGAGTGAATAAGCTTAGGGTATGTACATATGTGTAACGAGGTCTCCGAAAGCACTTGGGAGCGACCTTATAAAGCAGGGAACAATCAATTCAACAAAAAGGTGGAGTCGATCGGAAGAATGCACAAAAAATAGTTTTGATTTTTGTTATAAATAAAAGTAACGTGTTTTTCACGAACACACACACACAAACACGAACACCTAAGCTACAACAAAAAGGAAGGCACAATTGGCCAGTATACTACCTAAATGGAATTGGTTTCTTTGCGAGTGGGTTGGGTGTAACCGATCGGAAAATACCACATGAGAAAAGTAGTAAATTGCTCGGAAACCGCAACGACAAATTTAAATTCAATAATTTCATTAACATATAGATAACTAAATGGATGAAAACGCACGAAAACAAAGCAGCTTTGACGCTATACGTCAAACTCGCAGCGCGCCACGAACAGCTGTGACGAGCGTGTGTGAGCGGCGCAGCGCGCTTCGTCAGCTTTCGACAAACCGGTGTTTATGATTTGATTGCTAATCGCGTTGAAGAAACTATTGCCATTGCCAAAGTCGACAGCCAACGCTCTGCTACAACAACACCAAGCAGAAACATATCTACGTATTAGTCAGTTAAACAGAAACGAGGCTCCAAAACTGATGAGCTATACCTACATGTGTCTGAAATCATATAAACGAGTATGAGCGTGTGCGTGTGAGTGTTTCAGAAATATGATTTTCAATAGAACTTCAACGAAAAGTACGAAACCGTCAAAAATCCTAACGACATTCACACTGGATACTTATTGCCAGAATATACATACAGACGCATATTTGTCCGGTGGCTTGTACTCAACTGCCTCTTCGCTATCTAATTACATATGCAGTACGGCGCTCTGCGTCGCCAAAAAGCCATAAACATTTAATATTAAATGCTGAAAAAGGAAAACCAAAACATTACTTGTGCCCCGGGTTGGGCCCCGGGGAAATCAATACACAAATCTCGGTACATAGACAGGAAATGAAAGCAAACAAATGGCCGCAATGCAACGTTACATTTGAATCGGGGTTAAATGCGCTGCCATCGCTGTTGAACTGTGTGTTAATTTGTTGTTGCTGTTGTTGCCTCGGACAATGTGCCTCCGTAATTTATGCTTTATTTGTTCTAACAAATTTGTGAACAACACCTTAAGTTCTTATTGTTGTTGCCATTGGTCGCTACTGTGCACAGGGGCGTTTCGGTTTGATTTCTATTGCCGCCGCGGCCGCCTCTTGGTGTCAAAGCGCACATATTTGGACTGCACTTTGGCGTGACCAGCGAGGGTAGTAGTGAATGCTAAGCGAAAATAAACAATATATTAGAAGAGCGCTTTAAATACGTGCTCATGTGTCTTCAACTATTGTGGCAAGCCAGCTAGGAAAGTCCCCATTTTCAGGTGAGTCGTTGAGCTTTGCTGGCAGCATAAATGGTGGCACATTCTACCTTGTAAGTTTCTTTCGGTATTTGTGCCACTTTTGCAGAAAAAGGGAATCGCATGTGTGAACACTTATATATTGGAAATAGAAAGGGCAACTAATAGCCTTTTAAAGAAATGTCCATTGAAACCCGCAAAGAATGTGCGGCCGTGTAAGTGAGCTTGTGGTTATTACATTTCCACTTTAAATAAGCATTAGACATAAACATGATAAAATATAGCTCTAGCTTGAGACCTGGAAAGTGGTGCTGTGTTGAAATGAAGGCAAATGTTGAGTTGCTGCGGACTAAGGTCTAATTCGAATATCTTCAGCGAAGGTTATATGTTTCTGTAAATAATTCAGCAAGGTTCTAAATTAACAGTATCCTCTTATGCACAGAATTGTCACAAGAGCCTAGTCCATTTTTTCTTTTCAAGGACTACCTCGATAGTTTATTTCTCAAAACGATTCCTCGCAAATAATTTTGATTAAACTCATTATAGGGCGAGTATCTTTTACAATAATGTCCATCTTATTATAGGCAGAAGTAATAGGTCCCTTTTTTATACGGGCTTTTCAAAGAAATAATAATATCGGTTAGTCGAAAATACTTTTCGTATTTCTAATTAAACTTCAACTTATTTTTTTTTATATTTATAATGAACTTTAATAAATGGTCGACGATTTGTTGCTATTTTTCCGCTAGAGCCATTATTGCATCAGTGTAAAACTTTTCTGGTTTCTCTGCGAAAAACTGCGACAAATAATTTTCACAGGCTTCTCTTGAAGCCAAATTTACTCTATTAAGGGAGTTCTGCATTGACCGAAACAAATGGTAGTCCGATGGTGCAAGTTCAGGTCAGGTGGTGGATGCATCAAAACTTCCCAGCCAAGCACTCCCAATTTTTGTCGAGTCATCAAAGATGTGTGTGGTCTAGCGTTGTTCTGATGGAAGATGAAGCGCTTTCTGTTGATCAGTTCTGGCCGTTTTTTTCGATTGCATGCTTCAATCTCATCAATCATTGACAGTAAATTATAGAATCAATGGTTCGACCAGGCTGGACCAGCTTATAGTGTATGATTCCTTTCCAATCCCACCATACACTCAGCATAACCTTTCGAGGCGTCAAGCCTGGCTTTGCGACCATTTTTTGAGCTTCACCACGCTATCTTTTTCGCACATTATTGTCGCATTTGATCCACTTCCGTCTCCTGTTACCATTCGATTCAGAAATGGTTCGATTTCATTTCGTTTCAGCAAAGAATCGCAGATGTTAATTCGGTCCATTAAATTTTTTCACAGACAATACATGTGGTACTCAAACATCGAGCTTATTTTTGTAGCCAGCCTTTTTTAAATGGTTCAAAACCTCGCTACACGAAGTGATAGACCATCGTATCCGTAAACTTCACAAATTTCATTGGTGGCTTGTGTGGTATTCTTCCCTTTTTTATACAAATATTTCAAAATATAGCGAATTTCTTAATTTTTTTCTTACTTTTGTAACTTTTTTTCAACTTCTCCGAATTTAATTTTTTTTAGTTAAATGAATCTTAAAATCTCTTCTTTGTAACACTATATGATATGACACAATGTGATTGGTAGCTCTGGAGATATACGACTGCAACGACACCTATTGACAAAATACGAAAACACTTTTTCGACACACCAATGTTATTATGAAAATTCGGAAATCTTTTTTTTTTTTGGAAAAAATTCGTTTCTAAACTTTTCTCTGCTCTTATTGCTGTATGCTCATAAACTCCAGTGTTTTATTATTATGTTGCGTACCACATGCTCTAATTTAAGAGGGTTAGTAAGCGTTCAAAAAGTTTTGAAAATATTTTAGTTTTATAATATACTAATGCAGCATTGTTTTACTGTTTTTTCTGCTATTATATGACGTATGTATGTGTGTTCGATTGGGTACAATGAAGTACTGAACTTACGTCGATTGCATAAATGCGTTGCGTTTCTTCACTTCGATTCGATTTACTTTTTCAAAAATATTCACAATTTGCTTTCGCACAGCCAATTAGGCGACACTTTGTATTCTCAGCAGATTTTGCGCTTTCAAGGCGAATTTCATAATATTTTGGGTGAATAATAAAATTCCACTTTCTTTTGTTTACAAAACAGTTGCGCTCGCTGCGGAGGTGTAAAGCACAGTATCCACAGAGCTAATATGTGACGAACCGCCCGTGCGACAGCGACCGTTGGCGGCAGCAAATGGCCTACAAGCGTTACTGGGCGAGCTGGCAGCTGGCAGTGGTCGCTGCCAATTGTCATGCGACACAAAACACTTTCACAAAATTACGAAATTTTATGAGCGCAATTTCACTGCGGTTTCTCGTAACTCTTTTTTTTTTCACTTATTTACATTAATTTTCTCGCCAAATTGCAATAATAAAAGTGTAAATAACGGCGAACAAATTTCTTTGCTGAGACAATTTCGATCACTTTTCTTCTTGTAAAATAATCACTTTCTGGTGCTTCACATGCTACAACACCGCATAGATGGTGAATTTCTTTGTGAATTGGTTTGTGTGTGTGTTCACTTGAGGTAATTGAAAGCGTTAAGTGCTGCGTTGATTTCTTCCTCAGTCAAACAGACAATGTGGATACGATCATCAACACACTCACACAACGCTGACGGTTGGTGATTTGGAAATTCACGCTAACTAAATGCGGTAAAGCGATAAGTTCCGTTTGTAGAAGACGCGCACACGCGATGCCTCGAACGCAACGAACCTTACATTAATGAGACGAATTCTTGACTGAAAGTGCCGTAGAACTGTCCTCCACAACGACGTCGTAGTCGATGCTCGAGCTGGCGATGAAGCTTCGTCGTTGTTGTCGTCGTCGGCGGCGTCGTCGTCGTTGCCATTGTCATAGCTTTCGAGGCTTGCGATGCGTCGTCACGTTTCGCGCCGCAAAAGTCTCACTTATTGTTGTGCGCTCGTGTGTTTATGGTTGTTGTTGTTGTTGTCGCTTGTGTGAAGAATTAAAAGCTACTAAGTAAATGCAGTGAAGAACGCAAATGGCTAAAGCCTTCTCGGCTAGAAGCCAAGATTACTGGTTAAATGACAGCGAAAACGGCGATGATGATGTTGATGTTGGCGACGGCGACGACGGCAACGATGGATATGCCGGCAGCAATAACGAGACATTGGGAATGAGCATATGTGAATTGGTTTAATGTGTGAGAGAAACGAGGCAAACGAAAGTCATTTAAACGTTTGTTGGCGGAGTGTAAAGTAAAATGTTGACTAAATGCTGTTAAATAGCGCTACTTTGCACGAAAGTGTTCTGTGAAACGAAGGGTACGCATGCAAAAAAAGAGAGAGAGAGATAAGGCTATCAGCCGAAGGTCTGTGTTAATAACAGCTTCTATTAGAAACATCTTCTGGGCTCTATTGTTATATAGAAGCCAGTTTGTTTATTACTCTTTAAAGATTTACAGTTATGCCAAAAAAGGTCAGTTTTTACCTAAAGGTGAGCGATGCCATGCCGATTGTTCAATTCTGGGACCGGCCATAAATATCTTACTTTTATTAGTTTTCAAAATAATCATTATAAGGCGGGTGTGTTCTAGAAGAACTTTTTTCCAACAAGTTTGATTTATTTAGCTTTGGTGGCAATACAGGTTATTATATAAACACAGTCCACGTATGTCCCTCACTAATGCGATTTCGATCCTAATTTTAAGATCGGTTATAACACTTTATACGTTTGCCATTTGTTTCCATGATTTTTTTTAATAAGGTACTCAAAACAGGGTGAAGCTTAATTCGAAGTATTTTTTAGTTCCTTAGTCCCTATAAATCTAATTGAAAACTTATGATAGAAGATTCGGCAACATTTATGCATTCATGCATATATATGTATGTACATATATACTGTTATGAAATAACATGAGCGATTCTAATCCAATCAAAAACAGTACATGACTCTGTTAACTACAGACTTTCTGTTACTGTTCTCTCGCTCTGTTACTTTAAACAATCCGATGCGATGTTCCTAACAGTTGTTATGTTGATTTACAGACAGCTGTTATGTTAATTTGCAGACACTGTTTACAGCGCTGATTTGTCTCTCTGCATTAACTCGTTTCGCTTTATTGATTCTGCCGTTGCTTTGCTTCGATCGTTTGCCTGTTTATTCGACATTTCTTGCCCGCTGGCTTACATTACATCCACACATACACACACATTTGCTCATTTTCTCCACAATACTATTTGATCTGACTCGTATTTTCACAGCCGTGTTACGCTATGGGTTTCATCTCGTTTGTTTTGGCTCTAATTTCTAAGCAAACACACACACAAACATGCAAGCACCTTTTGTTGGGCAGATGCTTTGGTGACTCCACTGAAGCCAGGGGTAAGTTGGTGGATCGCTGGCCAGTGTATGTTGGACGCACTGTACGTTTCTAAAGCGAGCGTGTTTGTTGGGGTTTCTAACATATGTTTGCGGTATTTATGTGTGTTTGTGTTTGTCTGCGTGCTTTTCTAGCGTTCTTTTTATTTACATTTTATTTCAAAGCGATCGCTGATAAAACTGATTTAATGACTTTTCTTTGGAAGTGAATTTTATGGTCTCCGCTTTGCTTTGCTTTATTTCAATAAACTTTTCGTCGCTTCTTGCATCGACAATGAGCCCTGCTGCTCTTCGCTAGCCGCTAGTATGACAAGAATGATGATGTTGACGGTAATGATGACGCAGGCATTCTGTTCTTTTTTGTGTGTTTCGAATAGTTGTAGGTTTCTGAATTCAGCACTGCTATCACGCGTCAACTAAAGAGTTGGAAATTTTATTAAGATTTATTCAAAGCAGCGAAATGTTTATGCTAGAAGTGCGTAATTTAGCTTGGTGTTTAGTTTTCCTCAATTAAGCTTCTCTTTATTGGAAGACAGTGTCTTTTGTGTTTTTTCTGCCTTCATTTTCATGACTTTATGGATCATTATAAGCAAGCGCGTTGAAGCCCACGAATTAAATCAGCCGCGCTTGGCAGGAAAAATTGTCTTAATTGTGTGCGTGTGAGCGTCTCTTTTGTTGCCCTTTTTTAGTGTTTGAATCACACGATTCTCTGAACTTGTAGCAGGGTGATAATCATTGGCTTGTATCTGGCGTTGTGTTCTTGTTCGCCCGATTGTAAAGCGTTTAGTAGATGTTTATGTGGTTTGGCAGATCGAAATTTATAAAGTATGATATGTAAACTTACGACTTTTTTATAACTGAAACAGTTAGGCGGTTGATGATGGCGACTGATGAATAAAAAAGACTTAAGCAACGAACTTCATGGTAAACACTTATGGCTCATAGAACGAACGCTGACGGTAAACAATATTAACACAATATAAATTAGGCAACCATAAAAACTAGCGGTTAATTGAGGCTATCAACTTTGAAGTATCGCATGGACATGTTTATTTTCCCAGAGCAAGGCTATGAGTGTGTGACCACTTTGTGTACTCGCATTAAACGATTAGGCGGCAGTAGAACCAAAAGCATTTCGTCATGCCTAAAATACGAAATTTTGCGATGTTTTTTTTTTAATGAGTAGCTTAAGCAATATTAAAAAATGAAAAATTGGGTCGCTATAGGCGTGTCGAACTCGATTTTCCATGCTACTAAAGAACATTAAATCATTGTACTTCACATACACATAATTCAGCATGTACCTTCTAGACGACTTTACATCATTTAGGGCGCTATCACAAGATTTATTATGTTTGCAGGAGTTCGGTGAACTCGCCTCGCCGCTGCTGATCAATATGAGAAACATTTATCAATTTTCGGTCGACTTTCGGCTGCGCTGATGCCAATTTGCCGCACAACACGAAGAAACCGAAATGTAACCGAAACACATTAATTTCCCGCTAACGGTGTGCCACGCACACGCATGTGTCCAATTGTGTACCCAAAGTCATGTACATCAAGAGGCATCTGTCTATCATATACATACACACAAACACATTAACAGTATTTCAGCCATGAGTTCTTACGGCTATTTGGGCCTTTTATGCACTCAAACACAATGGTCCGCGTCATGGAACGAGCTTGCTGCACAGCGATGTAGTGAAGATGCAAGCAGCAATCAATCACCGCTCGCGCAAATAAGGGACACAACCAGCAGGAATTGTGCAGCGCTCAAGCCTTGCCATATACGGATGAATGCTCGTGCTTCCGAGCGTGCGCTTGCGTGGAAAAAACCCCGAAAATTTAGACCACAGCCACAGCCAAGGCGAAATACCAGGAAATGCATATGACAAAGCGCTTAAGCCAAAGCAAATTAAGAACCGCTAAGCGAATACACTCACACAATAGACAGTTATGCACCATGCGCACACCCCCTCACATTTGCATGCGTTCAGGGGCAGGAAATCGTTTACGTGCCAACGCACTAAACCGCCACTAAAGCCAAGCACTGTGTACTTTACGCCGAAGAAAGCGCTGCCATGCCGTTTATTATTTTTTAATAAATGCATTCTTTTCGCGCTTCATCACTGCCAGCACTTCAAAGCCTTTGATTGTTGCGCCATCGAAACTTGAAGCAATATTTGGTCGTGCTTGAGTTCTGGCGAGATAAGAGAAGGGCCTAAGGTATGCGCATGACACCGGACGACGTGCACAAAGTATGAATATATGCTGGCAAACAATATGCGTCGCACATTGTATGCTTTGTGCCGCCATGCCATTATAACTGTATTGACGGCTACGTGCAACTGTTGCACGCTCACTACTTAATAAGTCATCCGCGGCGTTCTTGTTGTTTGTCATTGTTGTTAAGTATCCACGGCAGCGCAAACGAAGAGCATAACCCCTCATGCTTTTATGTGTGCGTCTGTATGTGTGCGTGAGTGTCAGAGTCAAGTACGTGCGTGGGACTCAGAGAAATTACTATCTGGAATTTACATAATTGCTTCAAGAACTTTTCTTTGAAATTTAATTACAAGGCAGATGGACACATGTGCTTTTGTTGTAGAAGCTTTGAACCAATGTATGTACTGTATTTGTAATTTTAACCGCATTGTTTACAAAAACTGTATTTGATAAAGCACCTTTCTACTGAACTTATCTAAATACTCTAGAGAAAAAAGTTTCATTGCAAATGTTACTCATAAAACATTTTTCAAAATAATATTTTGTTTTGAAGTGAATAACAATAAAATTTTCATGATACTACTTGGGTATTGAAATTTCTGCTCTTTAGCCTTAAAGCACACTTTTTATTGTGATAAATATTATTGAATGAGACTCAAAGTCCTTCCTTAGCATACATTTTGAGTAGTAAAAAAAGGCCTTTCGTCTTTTGTCAATAGCTGTCGTTGCAGTCGTATATCTCCAATGCTACCAATCTCATTGTGTCACACCATATAATGTTGGAAAGGCGAGATTTTAAGCTTCACTTAACCAAAAAATAATTAAATTCTTGGAAGTTAAAAACAAGTTACAGCTGTTCAAAAATGAGTGAAAACAATTGAAGAAATTCGCTATATTTTGAAATTTCTGTATAAAAAAGCGAAGAATGCCACGCAAGCCACCAATGAAATTTGTGCAGCTTACGGAGACGATGCTGTGTCAGTTCGTGTAGCACAACAATGGTTCGCTCGCTTCCGTTCCGGAAATTTCGATGTGAAAGATGCACCTCGCTCTGGTCGACTAATCGTTGAAGAATTCGATGAAATTATGGAAAAGATTGACCAGGACCGTCACATAGGCAGCCATGACATCGCTAGGAAACTTAACGTTCATCATCAGATGGTTTTGAACCATTTACAAAAGGCTGGCTACAAAAAGAAGCTCGATGTTTGGGTACCACATGAATTGCCTGTGAAATATTTAATGGACCGAATTAACATCTGCGATTCTTTGCTGAAACGAAATGAGATCGATCCGAACGGAAAGAGGAGAACGAAACGAACGAAAAGTGTAGTGAAGCTCAACAAATGGCCGCAAAATCAGGAAAGGAATCATCCACTTTGAGCTCCAGCCTGGTCGAACGATTGATTCTGCATTTTACTGTCAACAACTGATGAGATTGAAGTAAGCCATCGGAGAAAACGGCCACAACTGATCAACAGAAAGGGCTCCATCTTCCATCAGGACAACGCTAGACTACACACATCTTTGTTGACCCGACTAAAACTAGGAGAGCTTGGCTGTAAAGTTCTGATACATCCACCATATACTTGACATTGCATCATCGGCCAACCATTTGTTTCGATCAATGCAGAACTCCCTTAATGAAGAGTTGGTCTGACTGATGGAATAATATCTCTAACCGAAAAATGAGAAAAGGTGGTCGATCAAAATGGTACATTTTGGTTCATTAAAGTTCATTTTAAATATAAAAAAAGTAAGTTGAAGTTTAATTAGAAACACGGAAAGAATTTTTCGACTACCCAATATTATTGTATGAGATACAGCCGGAAGTGAACAATTAAAGTTCCTGCTTATCATAATTTTTTTTAAATATCTTTGAAGCAAGTTTTGTTTTTGTTATTGTCATTTACTATTCTGCAATCGATTTAGCTGGTACTTTTAAGTTCAAACAACTGTTTTAAAATTGTCGCATAGGAAATCCCCTGTGAAGGAGTATTAGTATTATTCAAGTCAACAACATCACTTATGATATATGCACAATAGATATATCCACATCCTGTCAATCTGCCACGGACACATCGTATGCACATTTACATCTACATCTGTACAAGGATCGACTGGCAACACAACTGCCTTTCTTGCGGCGGTGCGTGCCGCTCATGCACAATGGCGCACCGTTTGTTTTTGCCTTTTTGAACGCTTCCACTTGTACGAAGTCGGCATTTTCTTGTGAACTGCTCGATTGGAAAGAAGCAAGTGGAAGTTGACGTTGTGGAAGGCAGAGGAGAAATTCTCACCCGTTCTCGGGTGACGGCTGCGTTTCTGCTTTTATTACTTATCGATGCGTGTTGCGCATTCAAAGGGCTTCGCGCGCAACCGCAATTTCCGTCACATTTTTTCAAATTTATTTTTTCAATTCTGAATCTTTTTCGGTTTCGTTCACCGCACTTTTATTGAACACTTAATCAATCTACGAAATCTGCATTCGATATGCGGCTGACGGCCTGATGGGCTGTGTAATTCAATGAAAAAAACAATAAAAAAACAACAAGAGCCCGTTTCAAGCATACCAAAGAGTGCAAGAAGTTGCAGAAAACCAAGAAATCAGGGTGTTGCCCATTTAACGCTTGGTGCTCGTGCTCAATGCCTTCATATACTTTCGGTGTATTCCTTAACAGTTGATATTTTCATATTTTGTTTGACTCCAAGACCGAAGGCGAACTTCAAACACACCACTTTTGAGACAAGCTGGGATTTTTTTCTGTTACGGGAAAGCCTTCAAGCGCGCTCCTCCACGGCCTAACCATCTGCGTATCTGCGCTGCCAATCTTTGTTGCCGCAAGTATGCCGCACCGACACTCACCAGTCACTGAGTGATCCCTCAAAATATTGAAATATGGCTTGAATGCAGCATAAATCCGCCTACTTGCCCATAATAAACACAAAGAAATGTGAAAAAGTACAAAAAAGTGGAAGCTCTTCAGTGGGTTCATATTTCAGTCGCAAGCGAAGTTGGCGCTCATAAAGCTTTTAATACATGGTTTTATAGTCTAAGCATTTTGATTTGTTTTCATTCCACTGCACACTTTTGTATTCACAACGCAGCAACACTCGGGAAGAAACGGAATTTTTCGATATGATAGGGTTGTGGAGAATTGAGTGTCTGGGCTGGTTGACAAGCATTTTGAGTTTCGATATTTTTTTATTTTTAGTAGCTGGATTTATTGCTATTATTATTGTTGTTATTCTCCTTGCTCTTTACCATTAAATACTTGGACGGATGGCTCAAGTCGGCTCATAAATCTTGACTGGCAGCGGAGTGCTAAGGACTGGTTCAGTCGGTTTCATTTATTTGTTGCAAAAATTTATAAACTCGGAAATATGCCATTTTTTATGAGGATTTGGAATAATTTTCTTTACTTTTGTGGCAACTTTTCGCGCATATTTGGGTTTGACCCTTTGGTGGATCACTAAGCTTGGTGGGAAGATATGTTTGCGGTCCGGGAATTATTAGTTTTTTTGCAGACTTTTCCCAGTTTTGTATCAATTTACAGAAAATCAATCCCATACTTGTTCTTTCTTTTTTATTGGATTAGACAGCGCGCCGAAAATACGCTTATGACTAACTCTAAAAAAGACACTCTTCTGGGAGTGGTATTCAATTTTTAAGTAAAGCAGGGATTCATCACGCGTCATATACGTAAATGAAATTTATAATGAATATCCACTTTTCGAATTTCAAATGAAATAATTAAGTCCAACTCGCATGCCTAACAGAATTCCCGTTAAGACTCATCTGATTATGACTAAAAGTTCGTGTCTTAATTCTTTTATTTTAAAAGCGTATTTTATTTGCGTCTTGCTTAAATTCATATCAGCAACTTAAAGGAAAAGAGCTTTTTTATTGGCGAATAATCGTTTGTGTTCGAATTTTGCTGATCATTGGCCATTGGAGGTGTGAAAAGCGCAAGACAAAGAAATTCGTTGCTGACACTGTCGGTTTATCTTTGGTTTTACCGTTAAATTATTTTTACTCTCATTATTGCACATGCAATAATGCCGTTAGTAATAATGCATGCGAGTAAACTTGTTTCAAACCGCAGCTTAATCTTGTAGTTTACCTTTGAACGCGGGGAATAAAGCACAGCGATGCGCTGGCGTCTTCGATTAACAACAACAATACATTTCTTTGGAAAATCATTCACAGCTTTAACAGTTCGAGAAATTAAGTACTCAAGCCGCAGTTTAGTGAAAGAAAGTACTCTGACTCATGTTCGGCTGCCACAATCTGCTTTGAACTGACTCTCTTACATTATTATTTGGTGGAGTAATATATCATGCATCAGAAATGGATGCAATATCCAGAAGTTACATTGCATTCTGGAGACTTATTTATTAGGGGCGAGCATCTTCACTACTTCCATTTATGTATGTTAGAGTCATTGTCAGTCAATGTGACCTATTTCTCTCCGGCTTCAGAATATGTAACAAATCGCCGTTTGGCTGACACATCAACACATATTTTTCACTCTCAAAAATGTCTACAAAAACCCGGTATTTGTATACACTTTGCCTAGTACTCTTATCTTCCTGTTGTTGTTGGTGCATTTCAGCTCAAAAAGTCCTTAAGTGAATTTCTGGAAAGAGAAGAAAAATTGAAGCTTTTCTTCCCAACTGTTGATTTGTTTCAAGACGAAAATATATCCTGATGTTGTTGTTCTTGTAACGGTTATCTAATTCCACCCTAACGGTGAGGTTCAGATAGGATGTCATCGAGGTCATCCAATGGTAGGCCTAGGTGTTGTTTCGACGAGGTCAGACCATAGAAAGGGGTATGTCAGATGAGTAGAGTTAGCTGGGTATGCAAAGAGATGGTTAGAGACATGCGGAGACTCGTTGCATGCTCACAAGTATTGGTTGGTTGGCTGGTTGAAAATGGAGGCCCAAGAGCGGCTTTGCAGGCGGCCGCACTTAAGTCACCATTAGGCTTATTGTGCTCCCGTGTGGTAACCAATTCAACCGTAATCCAGCAACTAAATTTAAAAAAAATTAAAATCAGGACATCCGAAAGAGGACTTTCATCAAACTAATTGACGATAAAGTCACAAGTGTGCTACTTACAAGAAGATGCTATACGTATGTATATATCAAAGTTGTAACCTTTAAGTGCCAGCAGTTGGGCACAGCCTATGGAAATCCCAACAAAATAAAACTATTTTTGCCCAAATGAGCACACGAACACACTAACGTATGCAAGTATGTCTTTATGTAACCTTGTTGCATTTTACACATTGTAGAGTTGCATACCCTCGTGCCACAAGTGGTGGCAGTGTGCCACAGCTAAAGTGGGTCCAAATGCCAAACGTGGACTCCCCGATTTCAGCACCAAAAACTGGCAGCTGTGCGATATATTTTATTTAGTTGTTGGAGTGTGGGGCGCATGCACATCTTCGTGTGTTCCCATTCGATTGTTTTGTGGAGCAATCGCTTCGGATGGCGCTTGTCGAACAAAGAAATCGTGGAAACGTGATATACGCCAAGCGACACCAAAAATTCAGCCACGAAAAACAAAAAGAAGAGCGAAGCCAAATATACATATAAATATAAAGAGCCCAATTTGAAGTCAAGTCAACTCTATATTTTATAACTTTTTTCTTTTTGTTTTGGTTTATTAAAATGTTTTTCTGTCTTCTCTTCCGATGGATGTCTAAGTGCAGCGTCTGCTATTTTAAATATCAGAGACGCTGCTGAAGACAAAACGCTTTATGATTTTCGTATTTGGTGATTTTTTCCGCTGGTTTCATGTGCGCTCAAAAAGGCTGCTTGTAATGGCGAAATACTGTCAGTTGCGGCGTGCAAGTAGACAGCTGCACCCATTTGAGGCACATCCAATGCTTTGTTGAAGTTAATTTGGGGTTCTTCTGCATATGCCTGGTGCAAGAGTTGGTATTGTAAAAGGAGTTATATGGACCGAAGTGACAGACTATAATTTTTAAAAGGAGATGTTTGCAAATTTACGCTCCTCTAGTTAGCCGATTATTTGTGCGCAAAAATTTTTATTTATTTTAGTGTGGTCCGATGAGTTGATTTACAAGTCTTACATAGGAACACTGTAAGTTTATTCATTTCATATATAAAAACTAAAATAAAATTCAGTATTTTCTCTAATTTTTTAATGCTCCATCCACTCTTTGGCAACAAACGGCCTAAGCTGATGCTGAAAATATAAATGCGAAAAGACTTTTTCGACTGCCCAGTATATAATTTATTTCGAAACACAAAAAAGCAAAAGTCATGGAAAGTCGTTCTGTCTTATTGGCTTTAAATAGAAAGTGAATTACATAAGAATTCCAAATTCTAAGCGCACACTGCGCCAAAATATCTCGGACTTATCTCGGAATACGTAATTCCATTGCGGAGAGCACGATAAAACAGGAAAATAATCAGTTGACCACCGGCCAGCAAGCAAAATCATATTGAAACCGATGTACTAATGGCTAGTTGCAACTTCTCATATCAAATTACCGAAGAACAATAATAATAAAAACCAATCACGCAGCATGCAAACGCCAATATACGGTGCGCAAACAAAAGACTTAAGCAACGAACCTGCCAGTGATAAGCAAGCGCATGCAATCATTTCCACAAAACAAACGAACGAAAGTGCAGCAAGAGTAAAAAGCACGCTGCTGCTACCACAGCCGCGGGGCACAATTGTAAAAATTGCAATTGCGAGGTGCAATAGGAGGAGACGATATGCACGGAGCGCGCCAATGCATCCTGTCAACTTGGACAACAAACAAAGATAAAAGCGAAGCAAAACAAAGGACACATAAATACGGCAGCGCGATCGGCGAACAGTAGACAATAGATGGAAAAGCGCAGATTGCCAGCCGCGGCCGTACAGCGACGGCAAATGAAAACGAAAATCATTGAAAGCGAAATCTAAATCCAAATCTGAATCGGAATCTGTGTCTGTGTCTGCAACTTAAACGTAAGAAGGCAGTCGCAAAAGTCGGCAGTTGCACAGAAACTGAAAACAATTGCCCGCAGCTGAGGTGAATGCAAATGAGCGGAAACCGACGAGCAGCGCGGCCGAGACTACAACAACGCCAACAATGGCTGCAGTCCGTGGCCGCGGGCAGTCGAGTCGGGCCGAGCACGGGGTAGCCTGACAAGTGAAACTATTTGTGCCGCCGGCGACCGCCGTAACCACGGTGGCGGCAGCAGCGGCGGCGGCAGCTATTAAGGCGTGTAATGGGCCGAGTAGCTTAGAGCCAGCAGATGCCACAACCACGGGCAGCATTTGACTAACATTTGGCTAGAATCATCGGCGGATTGGCTGTTATTATTGTCTGCAGTAATTGTATCGAATAATTGCTGCTGACGCGGCAGCAACAATTGCTGCAGCTGCAATGCAATTGTGGCCGCACAAATATCACTGGCCGGCAATAAGTGAATGCTGCTCGCCATAGCGCGCCGGTGTGGCGTGCTGCAGTAGCTATTAAAATGCGTTTTTGTGTCTGTGGCAAATGGACTCACTTGCCCGCCGGGTGGCATTGTTCGGCCGTCGTTCGTTTGTGGAGCGTGAGGAAAATGTAGTAAAAACAGCAGCAACTTTACCATTTCGCTTGAAGGTCGCTTGGCCGGCCACTTTCAATGCCAGTCGCCACTGCTGAAGGCTGGCGAGAGTGAGCTCGTCTGCAGCGCGCATTGTCTGTGGCACAGTAGGCTATTTGATTATATATCCATATATGAGCGTTTAGGGATCGGCTTTTGGCATAAGCTTTGTTCGACTCGCCAATTGGCTCTAAAGTCTTAGTCGCAATGACGATTTAATTGTAATTGTATGGTAAATAGTAAGAAGCATGCTAAGCACTATGTTTTTAGGGTAAATGCATTGGGGCTGGCTGCAAACGAAACTGCAATTACATGGCGCCATATATGTATGTCTGTGCCCAGTTTTTGCAAATAACATTGTAAGAATGGGAGCTCATTAAATGCTGGCTTAGTTAAGGCATAGTGAATTTTCATCCGAGAAATTTTTCATATTAAAAAAACATTTTTATTTAATTCGGATATCGCAACTGCAGCTACCGGATTCCGGCGGTAATCAGTACATGAAGATATTAGTTACTCTCTCTTTCAATATCTAAAAATTTCGAAATTTCCCATCATAGCAATAGAAATAGCTTCTAAAAATTTTAAATCTTTTCCGCCGACATTCTCACCGTTAAACCAAAATGTCCCACCCAAACTCCTCTATGATTCATTTTCTTCGTATTTTGTTATGCAACTTCAGTGCTTTTGTTAATCCCTTCTCCTTTAACACATTACCCTAATTAAAGTGATGGCAAAAATGATTGATGTGTTTGATAAGGTCCAATCGGCCCAACCCCGAAATTCGATGAAGAAATATTTGTTGAGAAAATGATTTTTTTCTTGAGTAAAACATTACTCCACAAAAATATTACATTTTCGTAACAGAAATTGTTCACATTTTAAGTGAATTACACACAATAGTAAGTACCGTTATGTGACGCTGCACGTCCAACCGAACATGAGCTGCGTCTGTGTTCGAAATAATAACAACACTTTCGCTATCGCGTGAACGCCATTAAAGTCACACAACGAAAAAAGCTGTCGAGAAAAAAACGATTAAGAAAAGCCTTATGAAATGGCGAGCAGCGTTGAAATCTTTCAGCCAACACAGCGCCGTAGTATGTGTGTGCGCCTGGCAATCGGCCAAAGTCTTCTGACACCGACCAATCGACATTGTTCAATGAAAATTCAATTAGTTCGCTGGTGTTTACTGCAACAATCGGTTTGGCAGCTGTTGTATGAGTAACGAGAGATAATCACAATGGACTGGCGAACGAGACTGTGATATACTCACTTACATAAATTGAGAAATATTGGTCTGCGAATAGATTGGAATATTTACGGGGATAACAAGTGAATGATTTGGAAATCATTTGATGGAATATTGAATGTGATATCTTAGAAGATGCATATTTTCAGTAAAACAAAAAACAAATTTTGAAAAAATATATAAAAATACAAATTATGATGAAATATTAATATATTAACATAAGCCATGGTTTTGATCCATTTAGAAAAGGCTGGCTACAAAAAGAAGCTCTAAGTTTGGGTACCACATGAACTGTCTGCGAAAAATTAAATGAACCGAATTAACATCAGCGATTCTTTGCTGAAACGAAATTAAACTGATCCATTTCCGAAGCGAATGGTTACAGGAGTGACAATAATGTGCGAAAAACATCATGGTCCAAGCGTAATGCAGCTCAACAAATTTTCGCAAAACCAGGATTGACGCCTCGAAAGGTTATGCTGATTGTTTTGTGTAATTGGAAAGGAATCATCCACTATGAGCTGCTCCAGCCTGGTCGAATGATTGACTCTACATTTTACTGTCAGCAACTGATGAGAAATTGAAGTAAGCAATCGAAAAAACGGCCAGAAATGATCAACAGAAACGGCTTCGTCTTCCATCAGGACAACGTTAGATTACACACACATTTGATGACTAAGGAAAAACTGGGAGAGCTTGGCTGGGAAGTTTTGATGCATCCACCATATAGCCCTGACTTTGCACCAACGGACTACTATTTGTTTCGGTCAATGCAGAACTCTCTCAATGGAGTAAAGTTTGCTTCAAGAGAAACGTGTGAAAATTACTTGTCGCATTTTTTCGCCAAGAAACCGGAAAAGTTTTATATGTATAGTTTCTTATGTCTTCACCAAATGTGTAATAGTTGTCTGCAAAATTTTCATGAACAAAACAACTTATTTGTTCCGAAGCTAAAGAGAGGGAATAAAAATATCATAATTTTAAAGCAGAACCCTTAATTTAGATGAAACTTTAAAAATCTTTCCCGTATTGGATCTTGTCTTTTAGTTTACAATCATAATTATATAGTCAGTATGAACCCTTATAGCGCTTTCATAACCACTTTTAAGGTATTACTTACTATTTTATACAGAATTTTTTTTAATTAAAAAATCGGGTAATAAAAATAATGTTTTATTTAAAACAAAAGGTGAAGATCAAGTTTTGGCCGCTGAAGTAAAATTGATGCTACAAATTCTACACAAGAGACGAGAAGTCATCGATAAATTTAGTAAATACAGCTAGGACTCAAATTTGAACTCAATATAATCGAAAATTGAAAGAAAGCTGCGAAGGCTTCAACGTCAGCGACCAGAGCCAAGCAGCAGCCATTAAGGCTATAGAGAGGCAATTGAGTTGCCAATTCAATCATTTACAATTCGCTTCGCTTGCAACTGGCCATCGAGCAAATGCCGAATTGCAACCTTTACATTTTTGTGCGACGATTTTCTATCACTGCACTTTCGGACGTAGTTGCTGGCCTCAACTTTTATTTTTAAATTAGATAATATTAAGTTTTCCACTTTTGCTTTTTGGAGAGTACTTTACTGCTTGCTTTCTGCGATTTTCGCTTTTGCTCTGCCTGTATTTTGGCCAGCGATTGCGCCTTCATTCTTTCTGGCTTGACAGCGAGTGCTTGGCTGGTGAACGCTGCGCCGCTGCAATAAAGCGAATGTTGGCCAAAAGCCAATCTAATAACAGAAATTGAGAGCAATAACTTCGGCGATTGGTTATGGCGTTGCGAGGGTCGCAGAATGTGCAGGCAAATGTAACGAAAGTAGAAAACGCTCACATTAAATAATATAATGAAAAGTTGAACGAAATCGCATGAAAACCACGACAACAACAACAACAACACGCTTTACCGTTTGGCTAAGTGGCAAGAAGTTGCAGCTGTCAAAGGGAGTGTGCGCTGCGGCTGTTGTTGGTTGCCGGCTATGCTGGCACATGATTTCACTCGGACGCTTGTTAACCGAACTGCGCTGCCGGCTGCCGCGTCTGCTTCTACAACCGGCAACGGCTGTGTGCGGCACTTGTTGGCTCCTTCACTGCTTGCTGCTTGCTGCATGCCACAACGCCACTGCATCTAATGGGCGCTCAGGCAGCGCCAATGCTTGCAGCAAGAACCGTCTTGTGTTGCATTCTCTTTGCTTGTTTGTTTGTGTTTGTGTGTGTGCATATCTGTATCTAATCGCTTGAACGTTTTATTAAATTACGCTATAAGTATTCCTTTTGACTTCTTTTGTTTGTTGTGCTGGCGCATTGTGGCACTGGTTGCACGCTTGCAACATTAAAGTCAAATCAAAGTTGTTGCATCATTGTTTGCTGAACTCGTTTATGCGATACTTTTGTTTGCTTTCGGCTTGATAGCCGCGCGCACTGCTGACTGTTGACTGCTGTCGGTCCTTTGTTGTTTTCGTTGTTGCTGTATTGATTGCAATAGCTGTAACTGTGTTGCGCGTTGTTGCTTTCACTGCGCGGCGCTGCAAGTTCACTTATGAAGTTGATTAGCGTCCGAGTGGCTTTCCTTTTCCTGTGTCTCAGTGTTTCAGTGTTTCAGTCTTTCAGTCCTTCGGTGTTTTTGTTGCCTTTATTTTCAGTTATTGCCGTCATTAAGGTTTGCAACTTTTTGTGGATGCTGTCGCCGCAATTGTTGCTGCCGCTGCCGTCGCCGCTGTCATTTGCGCCGTCAAGCGTGACCTTGCTGGCTGGCGAGCTTTGTGGCGTGTGGCTTTGGTCTGGCTTTCGCCTCGCTGGTGGCTGGTGGTTGCTGGTTGTTGGTGGCTGTGTTGGTGCGCCTGCCCTTTCGATGTCAAGTTCAAGGCCAATTCATTTGTGGCCACGGTGCGGCAATGGCGCTGCACAAATAAAAAATGCATAAAAGCGAAATATTTACAGCAACATAAACGTCAAACACAATGGTTCCTGATAGCGACTCGCACACAATGCAACAGGAGTGGCTTGGGGCAAGGCGCATAGCGGAGGCATCGCCTGTGCGCGCTGTCGATCTTAAAAATGAAAGTTGCTTACCGCTGGTCATAATTCAAGCGCAACAACAACAAAAACACGTGCAATGAAATGAAATTTTGTAAAAGCAATAACAACAGCGCGCTGCATAAAACTGTAAGCTCATGCAACAATGCTGTGTTGATTGCTTAGCTGCCCTTTTCGGCTCTTGGCCTCTTGGTACAAATGCACTTTTTAAAGGTTGCCATATATTTCGCCTTTATTGGTTGTATTTGCCGTTGTGCAACAAGTTCGTTATCATTGTGGCGAGAATATTAAACGTCTTCTGCCTTTGTGTCATTGAAGATTTATATTGTAATAGGGTGTTGTAAAATGGTCGGTGGCATTATCGCATCGAATTCATGGCACAACAGTGTCCCATAGAATTGCGAGTGTACAGCAGACCCGAAAGGGAGTCGGTGGATTACTTGTGTGCTCACACTTATTTAACTAGAAATATTCTTAATGGAGAGGTCTGCACTATGAAAGCGTCGACGTCATTCCTTGATGAAAACATATACGAAGTAGTGGAACTCTTGGTCTATATATTATTCAATACTACCATATATTCGTGCCATCAACAGAGAGCGTAACTTACTTCAATAATCCAAACTTACATGGGAAAGCTACTGTCCTTTTAAGTCTTATTTTAGGTATGTCTTCTACTCAAATGTGTCGAAATTTGTGCTTGAAAACGTACTATTTGGGATCAGAAAGCTCTGTATTATCAAATCAATCATAAATGAGGAACGCTACAACAGCTTGAAGCAATAAAAAACCCCGTATTTGCGACTAGACATGAGGCAATAATTTTTCATCATTACAATGCTCGACCTTCTGTTGCAGATCGGTTAAAAACTATTTGGAAAACAGCGGCTGTGAAGTTTTGTGCCCCCCCCCTATATAGCCAAGACCTCTTTCCATCTGACTACCATATGTTCCGGTCAATGCAGAACGTCATAACAAGGTTACTAAAATTTGGCTTGAATTTTCTTGACCGCCAAGCCGCTGCAGTTCATTAAGAGATAGCATCTACAGAATGCCAGGAAGATAGGTAAATGTTTTAGCTTCAGTTGGGTAAGAATGTAGTTTAAGACCAAAAAGAATGTATATTGAACAATCAGAAGGCTGCAGCCACCTATTCTAATAAAGCGGTGGAATACTAAATAAAAGGGCGACACAATACGAAAATTTTCAACTTTGTAAATTTCTCTAGAAAATTCGATGTAAGTGCTGCAAGTGAAATCCGAATAACCAGTTTATATTCACAAAACCGCTTCCTTTCACGGGTCAAAATACGGAACAATAAGCATTACACAATACTGATCTAAAAACGGATATTTCCACTCGGAATCAAAGTAGCTATCTTAACCTTAGTCGACTCGAGTTACTTGAGCATATTTGCTCTCACAAATATTCATAAAATAGCAAAAAAAATCATTAAAAGAATTCATAAGTATGTATATATGTATGTATGAACGCAGTTAAAAAAGACGATCGTGAGAAAAGACTCTGGCTCTGTGACAATAACAAGATTTGAAGACCATAATTTGATTTATTAAAACTTAAAGATACTGCAGTTTGACGGAGAAAAGTGTGTAAACGGCCAGCGAACAGCAACAACATGCAAAGTACGCAACGAGCGACGTGAGATGGCGGAGATATGTAATTACAACCGAGCCGCGCCGTAGCAACTGCGCAAGCGTGCGGACACGGAAGTGGGTTAACGCTGCTAAACGTTTTTATTTTTCCATTTTAATTGTTAATTTGAGCGATGTTTCGTTTGTTTTACACGGCAGACGTGGAACGAGCGCGAAGAAGCGCTGACTAAGACAAAGAGGGGAGTGGGCGGGGGGCGTAAGATTACAAGATTCGCTGGAAGAATAAAACCGCAGTTTTGTGTATAAAATGTGATAATGACGAAGAGATGTGGGAAAGGTTGGCGCGGCTTGCCTAAGCGAATGAAGTGGGAAGAATGAAACAGAAATCACGGCAGTGAAAAGCGTCAGCTCCGCAATGTGCTCGGCTGCTGGTATGCCTCGAACCCAAACGGTAGCAGACTGGTCTCTTCAGTCTCGCTTCTCAGCCCATCATTTATTTTATTACTTTCACACACACACACACACACACACAAATATATAGTACATTTTTGTCATTCGGTTCAGTTAGTTTTTATGATCGAATTAATTTGAAGAAATATGAAATGTGACGATTCCAGCTTATTTGCGGCTGTGCACTTTCGTTTAAAAGTATTATGCGCAATTACATCCACGCACACACACACATGTGTTTGATATGTGTTTGTATAGAGCATAGAGAAAGTAATCAGTAATTTGTGTACTTATTAAGAGTTACTTTTCACTTGCGGCTGAACGTCGCTGTCGCACGTATCGTTGCAACAACTTGGCACTGTTGGTGTGTGGTCGCAGTGCCCTCCTGTCTGTGGTACATACGAACCTGCAAAGAGAAGAATGAAATCATTTTTAGTGTGCAATTATCTTTATTTCTCAAACATACGAGTTCTTGCTTAATTTTAATCGTTTCTTAATCCATTAACCTCATTCGCATAATGTTTGCATTACGAAATGCGTTTGCAACATACGAAATTCGGCAAAATGAGATAACTCATAATGTCTTCTCCAAATTCGGTAACAAAAGCTGTGCAGATTTTTAAAAGGTCTGCTTATTTTCAGTCCCTTTTATTGGCCAATAATATTTCGTACTTAAACCTTTGCAACGGTGAAGTGCGCATCATTAAGGAAGCTGCTGCTGCTGCCGCTGTGTTGATGGTTTAGTATACCAAATCGAAATGTAAATATGTACTGAGGAGTTAGTGAGGCAGCTTTGCTTGGGTCTATGTAGTTTATATTGGGTAGTCGAAAAAGTATTTTCGTATTTTATCAATAGATGTCGTTTCAGTGGTATATCTCCAGTGCTACCAATCAAATTGTGTCATAACATAAAGTGTTGGAAAAGTGAGATTTAAGGCATCATTTAATTTTTGTATACAAAAGGGAAGAATGCTACGCAAGTCACCAATAAAGTTTGTGAAGTTTACGGAGGCGATGCTGTATCAGATCGTGTAGCACAAAAATGGGTTGCTCGCTTCAGTTCTGGAAATTTCGTTGTGAAAAATGCACCTCGCTCTGGTCAACCAATCGTTGAAGAAGTCGATGCAATTATGAAAATGAATGACCAGCACCGTCACATAAGCAGCAATGACATCAAATCTAAGGTACTTAGCATTCATTATCAAACAGTTTTGAACCATTTAAAAAAGGCTGGCTACTAAAAGAAGCTCAATGTTTGGGTTCCACATGAATTAACACACCGAATTAACATCTGCGATTCTTTGCTGAAACGAAATGAAATCCAACCATTTCTGAAGCGAATTACAACAGGAGATGAAAAGCGGATCAAATACGAAAATAATATGAAAAAACCATAGTCCAAGCGTGGTTAAGCTCAATGAATGGTCGCAAAGCCAGCATTGATGCCTAGAAAGGTTATGCTGAGTGTTTGATGGGATTCGAAAGGAATCATCCACTATGAGTTGCTTCAGCCGGGTCGAACGATTGATTCTAAACTTTACTGTCAACAACTAATGAGATTGAAGCAAGAAATCGAAAAAACGGCCAGAACTGATCAACAGAAAGGGCTTCGTCTTCCATTAGCACAACGCTAGTCCACATACACTTTTGATGACGCGGCAAAAACTGGGAGAGCTTGGCTGGGATGTTTTGATGCGTTCACCGTATAGCTCCGACCTTGCGTCATCGGTCAACCATTTGTTTCGGTCAATGCTAAACTCCCTTAATGGAGAGTTGGCTTCAATAGAAGCCTGTGAAAATTACTTGTCGCAGTTTTTCGTCGAGAAACCAGAAAAGTTTTACACTCATGGAATTTCTCCAGCGGAAAAATGGTAAAAAGTGGTCGAACAAAATGGTTCATACGTGGTTCGAAGTTCATTAAAAATATAAAAAAACAATAAGTTGAAGTTTGATAAGAAATACGAAACTACTATTTCGACTACTCAATAAATATTGAGGAGTTAGCAAGGAAACTTTGCTTGGGTTAATGTAGTTTGTATAATATGTCAAACTCAGTCCATCCTTTGTCAAACAAGTGTCATTGTTGTGAAAATCTGCGAGAATAATTGTGATTGTTGGGGTCGTCACGTCAAGATAAGAAAGCTTAAAGTTTTTAAGAACATATTTTATTATTACCAAATTTATTTTAGGTAAAGCTTTCAATATTCTCAGCTCAGTGCATAAAGCAGAGAGCACTAACTTACTTAGTATTCAATTTCTCATTACTGTAACCTGGCTCTTCGTTTCTTTTAATATAAGATACTTAAAGACAATGAGTTCTTCTTAATGAATCTATTGCATTTTCAAGGCTATAAAAACTATTTTAATTAAAGCTTTAATAAAATTCGAATTTTGCATGCACTTGCGATTTGCGGATATTTTCTTGGAGCTCATTTAATTCGATGATTCTGCAAATTTTGCCTAACTTTGCACCAAAATTTGACACTAAAGAAGCAGAGTCCACTAAAGAGCGACTTAACGCTGAACTATTTGACAGTTCGGCTGAGACAAAGAAAGACTTGGCGTAAAAATAACGAAAGATTGTTAACGATGCACCGCCATCTTTTATTAAATTAAATTGTTCCGAAGTTATAATAGTTTAGACGAACGAAGGCTGAGTGACGTTACCTTGATTTTGACATTGGCTTTTGTATGGGGCGGCGGTGGTTCGGCGCATGGCACCAGCAGAGTGATTGAGACCAACCTCATTTTCGCATTTAACATACATTTAATTTTTGCCAAAATGTTTCAAATCTTTTACAGCTTCGATTTGGTTTCGCTTGCAATGACGCGCATTTGCAAGCGCTGCTCGAGGTGTGTACGCAAGCGCCGTTAGCTGCTGGCGTCACTCGCGCACGAGTTTGTGCTTCTTTGAGGGCCTGTGCTACACTTGCGGCCATAAAACCGCACTTGGTCTATTGTATATTGCCAATTTCGGCAAGTTCATTGCGCGTCGACAGGTCCGTAAGAAAAGCGGCTGCGTGCCAGTTCACTGCGTGCTCGGCAGTTTAGTTTGTCGACCGTAAAATAGTGTGAATTTTATTTGATTAACCAAAAACAGCAAGAGCAATAAAGTCCAGTACCAAATGACTGAATAATGCGCCGGCGCAAAGACCAGCGAAGAAATCGAACGTGAGCGCTATTTTCTGAGCGTGCGAAAATCGTTTGCAAAGCAAGAAAGAGGCGCAAATTAAAACGAAATTACACATTTTAGCGGTGTTTGCAAATACTCCGCTTATTTGGCTGCACCAAGTTGACCCTGAAAAGTGAGCAGGGAAATATTGAAGGCGAAATCTAATTATAAGTGTCCGAGAAGGCTTGTTGCTCATTGTACTGTAAGGCATGTAATTTGCAATTCAGTAGCTTCAGCTACCAATACATCAATTTTTTTCCCAAAATTTGGATGCTTTGATTTCATAGGCGCCATCGTCAGAGTTTATTACAAAATCGCATTATTGCAAATATTAATTTATGCATTTTATATAGTTCTGTATGTAAATTAGACTTAGGTTACACTCAGTGCAACAAAAGTTGGAGACTCTTACCTACACGTAGAACTGTGCATTTTATCTGGTTAACATGAAATCAACAACACCAAAGGACCATAAATTGGGGGCCTGTGCACCTCTGTTGAAACCTAAGCACCGCAGAAATTAGAAATCATTGACAGCTAGGCGTGTTGCAAACTGGTTGTCCTCGTTTTAATTAGCTTCTCTGTGTAAAATAAGTGCAGCTCCGTGTTTAAGATTGCAACTTAATAATATTGTTACTAAACGCCGTGAAAGCACATTACACATGCACATGCATAATCGCGGAATAATGTGGCAAGTTCAACTTGTCTCTGGACTATTTTTAGTAAGTGAAAAATAATTAAAGGAAAACACGCTATCGGCTGCCACTTTGGATGCCGCACAGCTGTGAACACGAGCAGCATGACGTTGCGGTAGTTATGAGGCAGCGTCTCTGCCTTAGCAAACGTGTTCTGGCGAGTAATTGAGGAAGCAGGCATTTAGTTGCACTAAATTGATATTAGCTCTCATTAGTTATTAATTCTGTGGGAAGCTGTGGCGTTGAGCAAAGACTTTTCGCGCGCGCACACACACACAAATATATATGCATACAAATCAGACAAGATGGTTGCGTTTGTCTTTCTTCTTCATCGAATCGGTTCTAGAATTACGACTGGCGTTGAATGAAGGGATACTGCAGTAAATGGAATTAATTTAAATTATAATTTAGGGGCAATTTGCAGCTCATGCTGTGATTTGCATATAACTGACAAAGCTTCAAGTTGCATTTTTTTAAACTTTCGCTAAAAATAACGCTTAAACGCAGAATAGAACAGCAGGGCGTAGAATTGAGTATCTCAAAAAGTTGTCTATCAATTTGTAATCCGAAACCCTTATCCAAAATTTTTACCACATCATACTTGGATTGCATGAAAAAAGCTCTTCGCTAATATTAAAAAGAAGGACGTAACATGAATGTGGCACTTTGTGTCTTTGCTTTGCCTGTTGTATCGCGCTTTGGCTCGCAAACAGTTCCCCACATTTCATCAAATCAGCTGAGTGACGGATTTTCTTCGGCGAGCCCTCACACGCCGCAGAATTGTCATCATCCAACTCATCGCCAAGTCAAATCGTTGCAAATTTAGCAGAACAGACATCCGACAAGAAAATTGCTTCGCCGCCACACCCAGTGACAGACAGCGGCTTGCGCCAAAAGCGGAATCACAAAACCGGCAATTAACATCCCACGCCCGTTGTGGCTTCAAGAAAATCAAGAGAAAATTAAGAAAACCTCAGCTAAAGGCAAAGCGCTGCAATAAACGAACGAAACTATTGGCAGAGGTAGAGAGTGTGGCTCGGTGCAGTGCGGTGGGTAGCAGAAGAAGCGGTTGTGTTGCGCTCGCAGACAGTGTGTTGCCAATCAACGCTGCGTCGCATTTTCGTCTTTTTGCACTATCAAAGTAGGCAATCAAAATGCAACAGTGCGCGCTGCACCCACGCGTCGACACACTCTCGGCTGCAGCGCTGAGCGCTGAGCGCTGAACGCTTTCGGTGACAATTTCGATGCCGCAGCCAATATGCGCCGACAATTTGACACAATTGTCAGACGTAAGGCTCCGTGCATGTTGATAGCTCATTATGTTTCGCCGGATCGAAATCTGCACTAAGCCTACATAAACTGGCTGCGTAAAGGGAGACAAGATAAAGTAAGTTTGTGTGTCAAATTAGTTTCTGAGCAGGAAATCTGCATAGCGGAGTTGGCCGATTTAACCGAATCTTGTCAATATTTATGCAAATACCTTCGTATATGTATGTGTATACAACTAACACACTGTGTGAGGGGAAACAAAAATTTTTATAATTATTAATCACACAGTGGAAGTGTTAAAAATAATCCAATGATAGGAGGGATTGTTTGATATTTTTGAGACATTTTTCTTAAGGATTCATCAGTCAGAGTTTTTGTATCAGAATTGCTTTGCTGGTTAAAAAGACGATGGAAGTGTGGAACAACTGTTCACTGAACACAGCACCGATAGAAAAATATTGAGTTGACTGTCTTACATTGAAAAGAATATAAAAGAAATCGTTGATAATTAATGTTGAATCGGCTCAATTTTAATTGTTTTTAGTTTCTACTATTCTTGAATTTAACAGTCGAAATAGTTCATTTATCGAAAAACTTCCAACGATTGATTATTCCAGTACAATCCCTCGTTAAACCGTAGAATCTAATCATTAACGAGGCGAGATCTCCAATTGAAGCAACGCTCCCGCTTATATTTTCGACGCCGCACAGCTCCTCAAAAGACCCGTAAAATAGAGACGCATTTTAAATAAGCCAACTTAGTTACATAACTACCAAAAGTTTCTCCAATATCGAATACTTCTTCTTCTTCTTGTTTGGCCGAGGGTCAATATGGACCGAGAACACGAAACTTCGTCAGTTGCTTTTTTCCTTAGCGAGCTGTACATCCCAAGTGCAGATAGGTCGCTATGCACTTCGTTCTTTCAATGGATGCATGGGTGGCCTTGCTTCCGTTGTCTACCATGCGAACGACATGGCCGTTGAATTTTTATGCGCTTAACTATTTTCACGTTGCCATATAGCTCTTTCATTTCGTGGCTCTATTTTTTTCGATACACATCGCTCAGGCGGACGGCCAAGAGCTCCAAACTCGGCAGAATTCTGCCGCTATAACAACAACAACACGTCTTCAAAGTTTTTGCGAAAAACAGTTCTCTCGAAAGCTCAAACTCTTGTCATAATAGGACTGGAATAATAAAGACTTATGAGCGTTGATTACGAGACCAGAGAACTTAAAAGTACTTTTAAAGTTTTAAAGTTCTCTGACGAGACCGAATTCTTCTCTTCAGTAGCACAGTACTTTTAGAGTAGACTGACTGTGCCACTGCTGTTCAGATTAGCGGTACATACATATTACTTTTCCAGCATTACATTGTAAAAAGGCGCATGAGAGAGAATCACCCTGTCTAAAGCTTCGTTTGGTATCGAACGGCTCGGTTCTTCCATCATAATGGTTGTGTTCAAGGTCATTCTGCATAGCCGTGTGAGTTTCGCTGGGATGCCAAATTTAGACACGGCGTGGGTGAGCAGACCTATCAGTGCTGTCGAAAGCGGTACTCATAAGGCCCAAACAGTTTATATACAATGGACTTAAGTCTTTCGCCCAATACGGCCGAAAAAACCTTATACGCGATATCAAGTCTACTGCTTCCGCGATAGTCGGCGCAAACTGCATGATCTCCTTTCTTGAGGTTAGGACAGAGTACCCGTAGTATTGGGCTTGTATTCTTTCCAACAAATCATGCCGCATTTGGAACATGCACCTTTCCAGCGCGTCGCCGCCGATATTAAACATCTCAGCCGGTAAACCATTGGCCCCTTGGACTTCGCTGTTCTTAAACCGCTTTAGAGCTGTTTTCACTTCATTTTGGTCGAGTGGCGGGCGCTTATTTCTAAACGTATTACATATATAAATACTATCTAATTCGAAAACGTTGCTAGACAGTAGTTTTTGAAACATTCTCGCTCTAAGCTGAGACTTTTACGATGAAGAAAATGTGATTTTTTCATATTTAATTTGTTCAGATTCGTCCTAAAACTGCCAGTCATTGTTTCATTTCAGAAAATTCAGAAATACTCATACCTACAGTTTAAGCCTAACTTCATTAATCTCAACACGTTTTGATGATTAGCACTTCTGAAATCCCACAGAACAGATCTAATTCTTTCCACAGCATGTCAAATAAGCTCTTCAAACAAGAAATAATTAGTTCATGTCTAAGATCATCATCTATCAATTCTCATGCCAAGCACCATTAACTTTCTAAAGCAATACAGTTCAAGGGGCGCGGGCAGAGGCAAGACAAGTGGATTTACTCTACTAATCGAGAATATATTTTCGATTACTAAAAATGCTGAGTGAGTCAAATTAGTTATGGGCTCACTTTTCACCAACCCACCAAAGCGACTATTATCAACATAAAACTGCTTGTCTATGGACTGGAAATTTACCACAGCTTGGTGTTGCCACTAGGCAAATCCACGGCAGCGGCAAGGCGCTCTCCGCTTTGGCTACCGTTTAATCACTCCCAATAAAGCTTTTGTGATTTTGTTGTAATAAATTAAGAAAGCGGCAAAGTGCTGCAGTCAAATACGTTATGTACGTGGCATGGCGGAGCGAGCATGTGGCGCCACAGCCAGACAATTTTCTTCACACTCACCGGCGAAAAGATGCAACGCCGTGCAGCCGCAGTGCAGAGGCTTCCGTGAGCCGCGCTATAATGAATATTAGACAGTATGTTATTTTCGAATTTGCTGCTTCGTTTGCACCGCGAAGCGTCACTGCAACACGCTTGTTGCTGCTTTCTTTGTTGTCGTTAGCAAAGCAATTTTCATTAGAGACTCTGCTGTGCAGAACAGCGGCTTCTGCGGTTACCTTCAAGACGGTAGCTCTATGTTATTAATTATTAAATATGGGAATGTTGGCAGCTGGCTTTGCACAGCTTGCTCGTTGTTGTTGTGTTGTTGAAGTGCTCACTAGTTCTAGAAGTAGAAGGACATGTGTCGTTGGTTGTTGCGCGTATGTGGACTTCTGTTTTTGTATTTTATGGGATACGTTTTAATTAAGTGGCAACTCAAGTACACGCCAATTTGTTAAGAGAGCATTAATTTTGATTACAGACCCTAAAGAAATAAAAGCGAGCCCAGAGCAGGCAAAAGGTCCTAAAAATAGAGAATTAGAACTTTTATCAGCGAGCTCATTCCGACATGCGATTGGGAATCTTTTAGCTCCTCTTATGGCAAGTGTGAATATGTATACATACATATTTATATTGTATGTAAGTATATACTTGTATAAAAGAAAGGTAGAAATGTGCTAAGTCTCAGGACTCACTTCCACCAACCAAAGTATTAACACCCGAGTGTTCTTCTCAAGCTTCTTGCCTCTAAAAATCAACAAACACGAGGTAGAAACTCGCTTAAAAAGGTGTTGGTTGGTGATTATGTTGCCATTTTGATGTCACCCTTCGTTTCGCACTTGGACGGTGTGCTCGTCACGTTCTTTGGTTTTTGCGAAAAATGCCAATTTAACTGCTTCGTGGCAGCAATAAAAGGCAACACTTCGAGATGATTGAAAATCACACGAAAAACAAGAGAAAGATCCCGCAGTAAATGCGAATGACGACGAAACAGACATTCACACAGCACGCCCGCAACCGAAGTTGCCTTTGCATTAGCATTTCCTGGCTTTTGGTGTTGCGAATGCCTTGGCATTTGTATGTTTATAATATAACCGTTAAGAATGAGGAATAGTGAATAGAAACCTATTAACTGCGACAACAGCTGTGCGGGAGCGCAGCGTGAGGGGGTGTATGGCGGTGGGGACCATTAAAACTGCGACCCTTTGTGCCCGCCACACTCAGCTGGCTGTCGATGTGGCTGTCATTGCCCTCGGCGAGGCTGCAGTCAGCGAAAGAAGATTTGGTTGACTGACGCAGGCAAGAACATAAACTATTCGCGCAGTGAGATGGATCGAATGGCCGACTACGTCTTCAACTCCAACTCCGACACTGAGCCACTCCGCCACCGTACGTGTGTGTATAAACACGACTGAGGCGGCAGTGGCAACAATGACGCGCTGATGCAATAGGGCGGCGGAGGCAATCGCACATTGAACTTATGCAAACAAGCTGGAATCAGCAAAGCCAAAGTCAAAGCCAAAACTAGAGAACCAAAGTCAGAGTCAAAACCGAAACCGGCGTAAGAGCAATAGATTTGGCCAGTGGAGCTGCGGGGCGGAGAAAAATGCAAATAAAGGTTGGCGCTCTAAGAAATATGTAGCAGTCGGCGAAAAAGTGCGCAAGAACTTCAAGATTTGTGATGCACCAATGCAGATTGGCCACGGCACTGTATGTGTTTTTGCGCGATCTCGGCACTTACTTGCTTGGTTACTTTAGTTAGTTGCTTGCATAGTTCGTTGTTTCGTTGCTGCAACAATTGCAGAATTTGCTGAGTGCTGAGTACTTTTTGGCTGAATCTCGCTTTGGTTTTAGTGCTTGTTGTTGTTGCGGTTGCTGCAACCTCAAATGGTAGTAAATCTCCGCAGTCAGCCAAGCAACTGGCAACTGGCAGCTCGCTATCGTTTAAGTTGTATGCAGCGAGCGCGTACAATTTTGCTAGCAACAATTGGAGCTTGCCACAAATAAAGTCTATTTTCAGTGCAAAACAACTTTTTGCTGGTTTCCATTGCCGCCGCCGCTGTTGCACGGTCGTTGTTGATTTAATGTATTGGACGTGCATTGGCAACGGCCAACCTCAACAACTGCCAGCACGTGTAGCAGCAACAGCGGCAGAAGGTGTAGGAGTCAACGAACTCGTAAACTAAGGAAGTTATTGTGCAGCTTAACGTGTTTGTCTCTATGCCTGCAATTGCACCATTCTACTTGGTTCTTGCGCCGCCTGTTGCACTTTTATTTTTCGTGCCGCGTTGTCGCCCTTTACTGGCGCATCGGCCTTTGCTAACTCTAACGCTGCGCGCCGCCCCAACCACGCACCTCCCGCTCTGTCCGCAAACTCCACCGCTGCTGCTCGTTTCTAGTCGCAGTTTACCGCTTATTCTTCGCGCACGTTCGCCTGTAATTCGCTGTGAAAATAATGGCCATGCAATTGCTTTGTTACTTTGTTTGCCACGGAGGACTGTAACTAAAGTTTGTGGCGTGGCGGCTGCGGCGCGGCGCTCGTCGTTCGCTGTGCGCTTGAACCCTTTTAATTGATTGATTTCTGCGCTTCATCTGCCACCCCCCTTCTCCGCACAGCCGTTGATCCGAAACACATGTCCATGAGCTTCACTGAAGCACACCGTACGTGACATGGCCTCCACACACATACCTCGCCCTCTTGCAGTCGTCTGCCATTAAAGACAGCAAAAAAAATCATTAGCATTTGTAGAGTGCAATTATTTTGTCTTTTGTATAAATATTCTTATTCTTTTACATTTTAATAGCTGAGTAAATCGCTTTTGTTGTTGTTTCGAGAAAAGATCCGATCAGTTCGTTGGTAATGACGCTTGTCGTCATTGTTCCATTTACTTGTTTGCGAAGTCTGATTATTCGCCAATTTGCGCTGATGCATAGAATTAGACAAATAGTTGCCCTGAATTCCAAACACAAGTCGTATCTGGGTGGAATATCTTTGCTTTGGCAGAAGATTTGCATAAGCGTCCCTTTCAAAACAAATATATTTCGCAAAGCAGTGTTCGATCTCAGCAAATAGCCAATCAACTTACATACTTGTACATACATGTGACAAAGATTTATAAAATCTGCCTTTTTATTGGTGTATCAAATGTATAGCTGGAAGAGGAAGAATTATTCGAATAATAGAGAGTTCACGTCGCAACACAAACTCTGCAACAAATTTTCCCTCTTTTCAAGAATTCAATATTGCAAACAAACTCTGTGATTTTAATATAACCTCCAGAGTAAATCTCCCAGTGCAACGCATTAAGCTTTAAGTTTCTGACTTTTTTTTTTAAATATGGAACTTCGAAATGGATCACCCTTCTATTTTACGACTATTGTTATAGGTTACTGTTATAGGTTACCAAACTTAACCGTATCCGTGTTTATGACGTAACTCTTCGAAATGCTGATATTATGTGAGCGTCCTCTAGAACTTAACTCTCCGCTAATTTTCCTCATATGAGAGGCATAATTTAGCAGGGTAACTATGCAACACCCACGTAGGTTGAGTAATTGTAGCAAATCACAGTATCCAAAATTACAAGATAAAGATATTAGAAACGTACTCTTCGGCATTCTGAGTCATGGCAGTTTCTTATACTTCAAAAGTTAATTAAAGAACATTGAGTACTTAAATAACTGACAGAAATGTCAAATTAAAAGCTTCCATTGAATCATACTTTCACAGATTATGGATTTACTCATACGGAAGCTACGACTTTTTACAAAAAACGGGTTGTGTGAAGCATTTTATTTTCCATAAATGAACCATGAATATTGTAATGCAAGGAATTTTACCATTAACCATGAGCAGCTACTTATTATTAGCGTTATTATGACAAAGTCTTTCTAACTTCCTCGTACCCACTTCATTGTAAGGAAAAGCTGTTGTGGGCTTTTCAAGGGAACTGCGAAAATTAATAACAGTACGATAAACCTCTATTTTTGAGCTGAAGACACAATTATTACATAATCCGTGGCATACAACTACAACATAATGCTGCACAAATACACAGACGAGTACATTGCTAAACACACTTACACAAGCAATTAGGCATACATGAAAAATAGAGACAAAGGAAAGGCGCCTTACTACCAGTGGAGACGAGTCAAAGTCATTTATTCGTGTTCTTACAGAAAACACTAATAAATTAATAAGTGTCTTTCTTAACTACTTTATAAGCTTTGCGTTAAGTCATTAGCAAACTTTTGCGGCTTGAACATTCATCAGTTTTGTTTTTGTTTTTACCGATATTCACATTCTGCTCGACGCACAAATTTAATTATACACCTGCACTAATATGTATCTGCTCGCCTAATAACAAATCTGCACTTGACCCTCAAAACCACTTAATTGCCGGGCAGGCGGCGGCTGGGCTGCGTTGAAAACACGAAAATCCGAAGATCAGCAGAAGCCGCAAAAACACACACAAAACAATGGAGTTTGCAACAACAACACAGCAGCAATGGAGAATCGAACTGAAATCCGAAAACAATTAGCTTTAGTGTGTTTGTTGTTGCTGTGATCGAATTCATAGCTAATACATAATTTCATTGCGTGATTTTCGCACATTATTTTGAAAAAAGTTCAGTTAGATTTCCGCTTCAAAAGGAAAACGAATAATTCGAATAATTGCGAATAGAAGTTGCACTTTGCTACACAATATTTCAACCATCGAATGCTAGTTGAAATTTTCAAGAAATATGATAAGTTGTATTATTAGATGGAGATTTAGAATTGTTCGGACTATGAGAAAATTAATTTTTATTCGATCGAGGAGCAATTAGATTACATAACTAGGTACATCATTAGTACTGCATTAATTGTCTGGGCTCTGAATTAATTTTCTCACCTCACTTCCAGCATGATTTATATTTTCACTGATTTTAATAAGTCTTCGGTTTACATATTCATTCAGCGAATATCAAAAGGCGAAGGGAAATCACGAAGTGTGCGGCTAATTTCGGAATATTTAATTTTAAATAGCCAATATACGAACTCTAAGCAATCACTTATTAGTAACTGTTTTGTTTATAATTCGCATTGGTCACCCTGACACACATCTGTGATTATTCGCAGGCGGGGAAAATTATTGAAATTAATTGAGAGAGAATTCATGCACCACTGACTACCCCAGACACCATGAATTATCATGAATAACAAACAAATACGATAAATTTAAAGCTTGTGTGTGTAGTTGTGTTGTTTACTTTTCATGAAGCTATTATCATAAATACAATAAATGAAATGAAATAAAATAAAACAAAATATTATAAAAATAAAATAAATGAAATTAAAATAAAACAAAGTAAAATAAAATGCAACAAAATAAAATAAATTAAAATAAAATAATAAAATTAAATAAAAAAATAAAACAAAATAAGAACAAATAAAAAAGTTGGCATCTATATCCAACAGTGGTCCGTTATCTGCGGTTTCGACTAACGAGTAGCTTTTTGGGAAGGAATGGACAGACAGGTGGCCCGCTATGTACTATATATCGCATATACTTTATTCAGGCTATAAAAACATCATCAATTATTTATGCGATTTTTACAACAGTTGCCCTCATAGCATTCTCGTTTACATAACTACTTCGAATGACCAATACTAATCGGTGACTGTGATTAAAAACAACCACAAAATGCTTAACCTTTCGTCACCATATGTTAGCGTCGTGTTAGCAAACTGTTTTGCATTTAATTATTCTACGCCAGCATAACTTTAATGGTACGTGCGCAAATTTATGCCAAAAGGTTATGGAATTTCTAAAAATAAACAACTTGCTAATTATAAGCAATAAAATATTTTACAGCAGCATCGACTAACATGCAAGTCGACACACACTTGACTTGACAGACGGACACGATTGGCAACTGTGAATTGCATATAATCATTCCCGTGCACGATTAACTGCGCATAACACATTCAATGTTGCAGCTGCATCACCTTTGTCCCAGCTAATTACAAGCTTATCTTGTATCAGCACTCGCTACTCAGTCAATTCCACTGATAACCCTGCACTTGTCGGCTGTGCGCATCTCGTGTAATTAAAGCCGATGACGGCCCACAGGCGGAGAAGTTGTCGAGTTGTCGGCGAAAGTGCATACTCATCTCTTTTTAATACCAATTAGTAATGGATGTTCTTTGTCAACTTAAAAATTAAATATTTCTTCTTGAACCTTTCTAACTTTGTTTTTGTAATGACAACCTTTGCATTATTTTGTAGAGATGGAGAAGTTGTGTTGGGCATAATTCAAATATTTCACCTGGATTATAGGTACCTTCTCCAGAAGGGCAAATCGAGATTTCTATGATTTTCTGAGTGTGATTACCTGCAATGAAAGAACAAAAACAAAATATATTAACTAAATAGTAATCGGTAACAAATACTTTTTCTTATATAAATTAGTAGCTTCATTATAAAAACAGTTTTATGACTTTATGAAAATTTAATGAGTCTCCTTGTCTTCTTGACATAGGACAATAACTAATTAACAGCTTATGTATTTGTTCCACATAGTTTTTTTAATAATTACCGATGCGAGCATCAATATACTTTTAGTTTCACTCTGACTCCGAATTTGCGTGTTTTGCACTCAAGCATAAAAATATTTCTCAGGAAACACATATTTGGAGATGAAGTTCATGTAAGTTAGGAAATTCTCTGAGCGCCATTCATTTGAGAGTGAACAGAAATGATTCTTTTACATATGACTCAAGTAGCTCATGACTTCCAGTCTTAGACCAAGTATTTTCTGGATAGCCAAAGAACATCCGTTTGAAGGCGAGCTAAAGTGAGAAGGCGAAATATCCCTCCCCAGGTCCAACGAAGTAGAGGTTTTTCTCTTCCTCTGCTTCCCCCGGCGGGTACTGCGTCGAATACTTTCAGAGCTGAACTATCGTCGTATATCTCGTCTATGCCTCTGCACCATATAGCAGGACGGGGATTACAGAATTTGGTCTTTGTTCATCGAGAGACGACTTTAGTTCTCAATCGCCTACGCAATCCTGGTGACAAGAATTATTCTGCGCTGAATTTTAAGGCTGACGTTGTTGTTGGTGTTAATACTGGTTCCAAGATAGACGAAATTATCTACGACTTCGAAGTTATGACTGTTAACAGTGATGACTGTTTCTTTTATTCCGTCTTGCCCTCGTTCATTGCTAGTTCCATATGCTTCGTTTTCTGGAGGAAGTAGAACTGACTGCCCGGTTGTTGAGGCCAATGATATCAATGTCATCGACTTACGTCAGCAGCTATAGACTCTTATAAAACTATATTACTACCAAAATTGGTCATAGTAACCGTAAACAAAAAGGTCCTTATGACAGGGTATAGGTCTCTCTTCAAGTATTGAAAGAGACCGTTAATTTAAACACATAGTCGGATTTTAAAAGCTGCCAGCTAACTAAAGCGCAGTAAAATTTAATAAAATGTGTATTAAATTTCATTAAGTAAACTTCAATTTCACTCGCGCACATACGTCACATACATATAGTTATAAGCACGTACATATACAAGCAACTACGACAAAATATAAGCGAGCATAAGTACAACTAACAGCGCTGAGCTTATATAATATTTCTCTCGCAATCATTTGCACCATTTGACACACCTTTAAATGGCGCAAGCAGCATTTCATACACATAACTGCATCTAGGAGCACTTATGTAACGCTTGCAATGCTTTTTTAGCGCTGGAATATTGATTGTTGCAGGCGGCGCGCTGCAAGTCGCGCCGTTTGTCGCCGCAGCAGCCGTCTTGGCTTAGAATCAGTGGCAGCAGCAGCTTTTTTGAAAAACACCAGACTTCATATCGTCCACCATCGCAATTGTGGTTTATGAAATCGATTTGCTTTGTCTCCCCAACGCGTTGTTGCGCTACTTGGCGCGTGCCCCTTAAGTTTGCTGTGCGTCACTAAGGCTTTTATCTGCCTGATTGACGCAGTGAGTGACGGACCGCTTGATTACTAATAAGATTAACGCAATTTGTTTCCGATTTCTCGTCTTTTGCTGGAAAACGTCAATTTGAATTTTTATGATTTATCGCCGCCGTTTGGTGCATTTGATTGATTGCAGCGGCGACGGACACAGCTTCGGCGGCACACACAAACACATTGACGGAATTTTGTTCAATTGCAGTGCACTGGAATTCACTTCTATGTTACCCTAAAAGTGTCAAAGGGTTTGATGGATTTCGCAAGCAAATGTAAAAGCTTACTCATACATTGTTGTTGGTGTGCAGACCTCTGTTATATGTTAACTGCATGTGTGCTCATTTACTATATGTGAACGTGTGTGTGCTTTTGTTTTGAGACTTGGGAGCGTTGTGTGTATATTTGCCTCTTTTGTTGTAAATTTGTGATTTATTGTGACCTCAATTGAGATATTTTTCCTCGACAACAAAGTTCCGATAAACATCTTGTCTGGTTAAAACATTTTATTAATTCTCACTGCGTTAACGGTTGGCATGTTCAATTCTGAGCTGCTATGTTTTGTTATGAAAGAGAAAACTCGCAGAAAAAACACCACACAGAGAAGTCATTTATTTGGTCGAAAAAATCTTTTCGTATTTGGTCAATAGATGTCGATGCAGGCGTATATCCCCAGTGCTACCTATCACATTGCAGATTCAAAAGTAGATCAATTCCAACCATTTTGAAGCTCAACAAATGGTCGCAAAGCCAGAATTGACGCATCGAAAGGTTATGCTAAGTGTTTTGTGAGATTGGAAAGGAATCATACACCATGAGCTGCTTCAGTCTGGTCGAATGATTGATTCTACATTTGACCGTCAACAACTGAGAACTGAGGAGATTGAAGCAAGCAGAAGGTGCTGCGTCTTCCATCAGGACAACGCTAGACCACACACATCTTTGATGACTTGAAAACTGCGAGAGCTTAGCTGGGAAGTTTTGATGCATCCACCATATAGTCCTGACCTTCAACCATCGGACTACCATTTGTTTCGGTCAATGCAGAACTCCCTCGATGGAGTAAAGTTGGCTTCAAAAGAAGCCTGTGAAAATTACTTGTCGCAGTTTTTCGCCGAGAAAACAGAAAAGTTGTACCCCGATGAAATAATGTCTCTAGCGGAAAAATGGCAAAAAGTGGTTCATATTTGATTCATTAAAATTCATTATAAATATAAAAAAAAAATAAGTTGAAGTTTGATACGAAAAATACGAAAAAACTTCGACTACCCAATAAAAGAAAAAAATAATAATAATAATACAATAAACATAAATATGTTAGTAGAGCTGAAGACTGTCTGACTATGGCTAAAAATTAAAATCATAAATTTTAATTACTAATATAATTAAATTTAGTTGGCGAGAACTGTAAACAAAACAACACGCTCATGTCTGTTTTCCTTTGGTAAATTGCTTACGTTTACCTTGTAAAACGAATCAAGTTGTTCTTGACAGCCGGTCTGAGCCACGCATGCGCATACTTACACACTTCACGCATGAATAAGCAAAGACACATCGGGGCAGGAGGTGAAGTGAAGCAAATGATTCTTTGAATGAGGATGAAAAAGCTAATGAGCGGCAATTTCGCTTGCCAAAATTGAATGTTAGTTGTAAAGACTAAAAACGTTTGCGTTGCGAATTTGAATATGAGCTTCCACTTGTTGAACGCCGCTGCCATGCGTCAGCACTTAAATTTGGCGGCAACAGATTAGTCATTTTTTAGTGTTCACTTTTGGCAAACCAATTTTCTCTTTTTTCATATTATTTATTGTCTTTTTTGTTACTTTTTAGCTTTTCTTGAAGATTAATGACGGACAAGCTCAAGGTCAATGCTTGATTGAGTCATCTGTCTTTAGTGAAATATCCATATGGCTCCAAAAAAAAACAAAAACAAATGGCATAGAAATTAAGAACGCATCAGGAAGCAGCGGTTGGCATGACAGAAGTTCTCATATTCTTACCCAAATCTTAACATGACTTTGATGCTATTTAATATACTTAACGAAATAGAGTTCACATCGTGTGCTAGTAAGAAGCTATAATTGGCAATCATTAAGAAGATTTTTTTGTCGAAACTGAAATGAACTATTCACAATAAAAACGTAAAAGAAATTGGTAATTTCAGTGTTTGAATAATATGTTCTGCAAAGTGTTGATAAGGTTATAAGCAATCCATAATATTGGGTAGTCGAAAAAATCGTTTCGTATTTATAATCAAATTTTATCTTATATTTTATGTAAACAATAACAAATTAGTTAAGTTTTGTAGCTTCACGCAATTTTTCAGTTTCTTGTAACCTAGATTCCGTTAATAATATCACAAATTAAGTGCTTTTAAAAATTAGTACACATGAAAATGCAGCTAATCAACAGCAGTTGTCAAGGTGGGTCAATTAAATTTCATTGCTGTCATTATTTAAGCATTATAATTTGAACTTTTGCCTTCGCCGCAATTTTCTGAAGCGTTTAGTGTGAAATTTGTTGGCAACTCACAGATGGCTTTGTAGGTCAGTAGGTACAAATGGGCACACACACATGGATTCGGCAGTGCGTATACGCAACTAAACTAGTGCAGGCAGGCAGCACACACAGAGGCACGTATGTATTGGTGAAGTAATGCTATCTGTGCATACTACAGCCCGTTGAGCGCATCAATTGCATAAATTAAATTAAATATATCAGAAAGCGCCGTTAAACATAATTTGTTGTAATCATATTAATAGCCAAACAAAGCCAACTGTTTACTGTGTGTATGTATGTGTGTGGAGGAAAATGGTGTTTAACTTTGAGATATTTTGGCTGCTCACAGGTAAGCTTACAGTTACACGCTAAAGTGACATCGACTAACCGATTGCGTGACATTAACCTCATTGCCACACGCACACACACACAGAATACAGCAAAGTGGTTTCCATGTTTAAACATAAATGCGTCGAATGCTTAATGTTATTAAAACTTCAAAATTACAACAAATGCAGGCAATTACTATGCTTTTGGGGGAAATTTATATCCATAAATATATATTCATATGCTAATGTGTAAGTGTGTGTGTGTATGGGCGCACAGTGTAATTATGATGGCGCCAAATACTTCGGCGTGTATTACAAACACACAAAACACCTGCATTCCAGCTCCGCGTGTGATGCTCTTAATTACATTAACAACAACTGTTGACCACCCTATACTTTGGATGCAACATTGCGTGTGTGCTTTGGCGTTACAACATTATGTACACCCATTCATGCACCCGACGGTAGTAATTCTCGAAGTGCTTTGCTAATTGTGGAATGTGCAATTAGGCGTAATGACAGCAATGGTCAGTCATAATATGAAGAGTAATAACAATTATTCTAATATTGCCATATTATGCAAGTGCGAATGATACTATAAGTCTGGAACTGTAAATATGGCTTTACAATTGGTGTTTGGGAAATACTTCTCTGAACACTTAGTACAGTGGGCGGCGTTTAAAGATCAAAGTGAGCCCCTTGACTTAATATAAAAGATAAAAGACAGTACAAACCACAGTACGAGAAGCCAAAAATGCGTATAGCTACATCATCTATACAGAAGATATATTTAGATTATATAAGATTACTGCAAAAGAGGTGTTTCGTACCAAAAATCAATAAAAAATACTTTCAAAATGAAATCCCATGACTTGTAAAGGCAGAGACTTTCAAAACATGTTTGCCGCTCTAATAGAACATGCCTTCTGAAAGCATCAACCGCCTCTTCAATTGTCGCAGAAAGGTTGATCTCTCAGCTTTTTTCGAACGGGAATAAAAAGAAATCCCTCGGTGCCAAGTCAGGAGAATCCTGTGAATGACTCATAAAAGCGACGTTTTGAGCGCTCCAAAAAAGCAGTTATTTCAGTCGATGAGAGTGATCTGTGATCTCGATTGAAATCACCATACATTAAAAGAAAACTCTGGACAATAATAGACGCAGGACTCAAGTTTAAGGTCACCTAGAATTCAATGCAGATAAAGCGAAAAAAATCCTGAACGCCTTATCATGAACGAAGGCAAATAAAGACTGCGTGCGTTCCAGCCGGTGGTTTTTACTGGCAAAAGTAATGAGATCGGTAGTGTTATATGCGGCTCGTACATAGATCCAGACCGTAGTCATTAAGGCCTATGTCAGACAAATAAGCACAAGCAGGCGGCACTAAGAGTTATCAGTGCTTTCCAAACACTATCAAGTGACCCTGCTGAAGTAATAACCAGTAATGCCCATTGACATCCAGGGTGACGAATCAAACGGGCTGGTCTGCAAGTTATCAGAGCCATCTATAGGAGCCAAAAGAGGAGAGAGAGTCAACAGCTTAACAATAGGGCAGCAGCGGACATCCATTCATGGATCGACAGATGAAGCCGAGGGAACCCTGATTTCCCCTTCACTTAAATATTAAGTGGAAATGGATGCCTTAAAAGGCTACCTGTCTAGATTCCAGCTTGACATTAGTCTGAATTGTCCGACGTGTTCAAAGGGCTTTGAAGACTCTGAGCATGTATTCTTTTATTGTCCTCGCTTTTTAAGTACAAGGGAAAAACTTAAAGCTACACTCGGTGGTAGTTTTACGGCGGATAATTTGACGACACTTATGAGTGAGTCCGCTGAGAACTGGAAAGCTATTATCTAAGCGGCAGCCTCAATCATGACAAAGCGGAGACAAGCAGAGCAGGTCAGGCGCCTACCAGCCCGTACCATAGAGGAGACTTAATGTCTTATCTCTCCCACGAAGCAATACTTAATCAGCTGGTTCCGTAGGAAAGTCTGGAGTTGTGTGTAGGTTAGGTTTAGCGGATTGAAGTTCCACTTTTACTTTAATAATAAAAACACTGGTCATTTATTGAGCTTCACCACTTCACCACCAAAAATTGAAGTAAGCTCACCGATTCACTGTTGCTGAGATAATCTTCGTCTAAAGTTGTAGAAAATAATGACAGGAAAATTGTTCGAGATTAAATTTCATTTCTTGGTCGAGATGAATATTTGAAGATACTGCAAATAACACAAATAATGCTTGTATGTAAAAAAATTCTGAGTTTGTAAAAAAACGCAATCAACATAAAATTGTGAGTTGCCAGACTTCAAGATGCCATATCCCGAAATATAAAGGCGACCTGCTGCTGTGGAAATAATAAAGAGTGTTTATATTATTAGTTTATGCGAATAATATAAACAAATTTCAATAAAATAAATGTTAGTACTAGAATATCGTGTTAAGAAGAAAAGCAAGAAAAAATACCATTGGAATAAAACAAAAGTTCTTGGCCACTTGCAACAATGTTTCAATTTGTTGCGTTGTTCTAAGAAATCGCACACACCTTAAACACATAAATTGGAAAACGTTGACAAAAGCCAAAGCGATGACATAACTGTTTTTGTTGCTATCTTGTACACATATGAATGTATTTATAACAGTACATGTGTCTACAAATATGTATCATAATTTTGCATCGGAAATGCCGTAGCAGGCGCTTCTAGCACTAGTTGTGCTGGGACCAGTTACTGCACGTTCAAGAAGCAAGTTTTAGGAATCCTGAGCAAGTGGTACGCTAAGGAACAAAAATTTGGTTCAAGCAAACGACCAGCTGAGCACCAAGCGAGGTAACTTAAGTGCCGTCATTAAAAGACACTCAACAAAGCAGCAAACCAGTTGAGCTGCATAAGGAACTAGTTCACTCAAGACTAATTTTTTAACTGCACAATTTTTTTTTTTTTATAAGAGAGCGCTACCACCGAGCTTAAGACAAAGCATTTCACGAATAATTAAAAACAAAATAAATAAATGTTGCAAGCGAGTTTTCCAGATATTGGCGACACCAACTTGAACCTGAGTCATGCTGCCGGCTGCAAACGCACACACACACACACAGGCGCGCACAAATGTTTTCTATGCCGCGGACACTGTGTGACACACGGCTGCTGGGCCTGTGCGCCACCTTCGACAATGTCAGGCGCAACGTGTGCCACAAGCGATTGCAATTGCCAACAACAAAAAGTGCGCAATATCAATGCACTGAGCAGCAATAGCAATAACAATAACAGTATTCGATTACAAATGTTGGTAAACAATGCCGCAGGCGACGAGTGACCATGTGGCACATTGTCACACGAGCATATGCCGCGCGCATGTATTCACTTCCATAAGTGCATATCTGCTCATAGAAGCAATCAAGAAAAAAAAAAGCAATCAAGTATGCACGTGCGCGTTTTGACCTGTGTGTGTGTGTGTTTAGTGGCATGTATATTTTCGGTTGCATAAAAGTGCAAGCGCAAACGCCGCACACCTGGGCGCGCAAGCCAGCAATCAGCTCGCATGATTTCATCGGTGCCAGCGATTCGAGCGATTCAAGCGATTACTCAACGCCAACTTAGGGATTTCGATTTCATTTATGAATCGCAATTCTGCTGGAGCTGCTGGTGGAGCTTTTAATTTGTTGTCCTTTGGTGGGCGCGCTGCCGACTCACAATTTGTTCACGACTGCCTTAAACGGTGAACTGCATCGGTCATTGCATTTTGCCATTTTGCCTCGACCAGTGGGTAAATTCATAAACAATAATATTCACAGCTTCACGGCGCGCTCGTTTTGTATTCGGAAAATAATAACAAAAATAAATATTTAAGTGTAAATGCTTTATTGAACGATTGTGCAAGCGCATTGAGGTATTTATGAGGCTGCAAAGCAAATGCATTTCAGAAAGGTATTGCCAGAGCAATTTTTTTGGCCTTTAAATTGTTATTGTGTATGTGTTGGCGTTTTAATCAAGCAAAGTGCTACAACAAATTATTTTAAATAAAAAATTCTAACATCGACACTGCTTGAATCACGCAAGTCTTGCGACAAAGTGCGCAGAATTCTTTTGAGCACACCCTTTTTAGGTTTTGAAAGGGGGCATCGAAGCGTCAAATACCTTACCAGCAAGCGATTGTTCGCAAAGTCTAATTAAAATTAGACACGATGTTTGGTTTTCCAAAAGGAATTTCTCAAGCATTTATTCGCTGAATTCCGAAGCAAAACTCACGTGGCAACTAATTATTTATAAACACGCTCCTCTTCTCTAAAACTAACTAATATATGTTCTTTTTATAGCGTTCGCATACCACAAATACCGCACGCAATGCGGCCACTCGTGCATATTCATGCCACATCGAGAGCTTGTGGGGAGGAAGGCTATTGCCTTGCCCACTGTTTCAACATGCGACGGCGCACTTTTATTCCAGAATATTCAAGGAGTGCCGTTCATTTATGGGTTGCGGAATTGATTTATATACGTAGGAAGTACATTCAACGAGTTTGTCGTGTTTATCGAAAGCAGGCAAAGAGAGGAGTAAGTTTCTCACCCTAGTCGGATTTACGTAACCGGAACGGACCTGTAACTCTATCGGGACAAGGAAGGTAAACTGGACTTCACTCCTCGAAATTACTTCGGGAATGCTTTCTGTCTCAACAACAACAACAACATGCAGTAAACTTAGCAAAAAATTGAAAGATAGAAAGCTCCAAGGCTTCCTGCCTTCAGTATAAATATTGGCATCTCCTAAGTATTATATGCTGATAGTGAATTTATGCTAACCGTTCGCCCAACTCTCAAAAACTTTGGGATATTATCCTGCTCTTTTCGTCGATGAAGTTTGGTACTAAAACTTTCTCTTTTAGTGGATCTCTTCCGTTTAGAAGAAGCTGCAATGCAATGAGTTAATTGTAATGGATACAGCAGTTAAGGTAGAATCAATAATTGAAGGACCCTGTACTGAGCGTATGAACTCGATTAAATGCATTAAAGTCAGGTAACGGAAATACAGCAATGGTTTTATCTATTCGATCGACTGAAAACGGGTTTCACGGAGCGACAATTTCAGTCTGGGACAGAAGAAAAAATCACAAGGAGCCAATTCTGGTGAAGACGGTGGTTGATCGATGGTATTCATTGCGTTTCTGGCTTTAAATTCGGTAACAAACGTATTCTTTATAGGGACGAATCGAGCAAGAACCCGTTTTCTACTCAAAATGTCCACCAAAATCATTCGAACGGAATCGGAGATGTCGAGCTCTCTTGCCATCTCTCTAACACGATCTAACGGTTTTCAAGCACCATATTTTTCACTTTTTTAATGTTTTCACTAGTCGAAGCGATCGAAGATCGTCCAGAATGAGGCATGTCTTCAACGATTTCTCGACCATCTTTCAACCGGGAAATATAATTACAATTTCCGGGTGCTTTTTGTTCCAATGTATATAAAAACGGCGAACAGACTTGCTTTTGGATTGTATACCCATGATGCGTCTTCAGTTAAAACGTCTCTGACTTATGACGATTATTATTGTTATAGCAATGCTCGCTCTTTTAATCGAAATTAAACTTTTGAAGAAAAAATTTACTTGCAGAAATCACCTGCTCGAACCACTCAAAAAATTACAAGACAAGTCAATTGAGAGGCACGCTTCGTATATTGGCATATTTAATTCTATTGGAAGATTGAAATATTCACACTGAGCATGAAAGTCAGGTGACGCTTAAAGTATCGCCAGCCTATCCCAACCTTAAGTTCAGTGGTTTCTGTGATATTTTACAAAATGATATCACATGTGCGAAAGCATTTCGTAGTCAAAGCGTATTTACGCGTGCCCCTTGTAATGTCCTTCAACATTCGGCATTTGACAGTCGCACGCACGCACATCCATCAGGAACCATTCCTATTGTCGCTCACCAAATGAACAGACTTCCTTCCAAACATACACACGCATTCCTATATCTATTACGCACGCATGTGTGTATGTATTTACATATGAGTGTATGTATGTATGTGTGTATGCTAATTTTGTGAATTGTGTTGATTTGACTAACATTTGCTTGTAAGCCCATTAGAGTTCATTTGCATGCAATGTGCAAATTTACACAAACAAACAATTGATACCTATATACATACACACTGATATGCTGAGTGGCACACATAGGCATGTAAATGTCTAACAGGTAGAGCTTGTTATAGCGTGAAGCTTTTAATGTTTGCTTAGATTAACTGCTAATATTTATTGTCTCTTGAGAAGTGGCGCTCTAGTCTATTGACTTTGCCTTGTTATAGTTGTTACTTAAACACACATGCATACACACAAATGTTTGCAAATTTATGCTTACATGTTTGTGTTTGCTCGGCTTACGTAGGAGAAAGTCATAAAAATGTCGCCGAGTCACGTTTAGCGGTACTTGGGACTCACGCGAACCGACCGCGGGCATTAGATATCATTTATGGGCTCGTAATTTTGCAAGTGTGCTCGTTAAGGTCCTTTCGTGTCTATGAATATAATTCGAGTTGTACCGACTGTATTTCGGAAGCACTTTAAAAAAGTGCTTACTTAATTGCAAACGCACAAGGTTAGTTAAAATTTCATAAAAGTTATAAAAAGCATGGTGATGCAATACTTAAAGTGTCTGATTCACTTTTGAGAAAAAAGAGTGAGGCTAAGTGTTGCAGTAATTTTGTATAATAATACACTGTCTTCACGGAAGAGACTAAATTAATGCGCAACTCATTCATGGTTTTTCTGTTACTGGGAGATCCGTATGTAGAATTCGTTTGTAGAAAGCTAATATTAAAATGGGATTGTTGCTTACGATTGTAAAGAAAAGCAGAAGTACACGTAATCCGACCTGATAAATTTTTACAGAAATTGTAGTCCTGAATAATCATACGTGGCTTTTCTTGAAGCCAACTTTACCCATTAAGGGAGTTCTGTATTGACCGAAACGAATGGTAGTCCGATGGTGCAAGGTCAGGGCTATATGGTGGATGCATCAAAACTTCCCAGCCAAGCTCGCCAAGTTTTTGCCGAGTCAGCAAAGATATGTGTAGCGTTGGCCTGATGGAAGACGAGGGCTTCGTCTGTTGATCATTTCTGGTCGTTATTTTCGACTTCTTACTTCAATCTCATAAGTTGTTGACAGTAAAATGTAGAATCAATCGTTCGACCAGGCTGGAGCAGCTCATAGTGAATGATTCCTTTCCAATCCCACCAAACACTTAGCATAACCTTTCGAGGCGTCAATCCTGGCTTTGCGACCATTTGTTAAGCTTCACCACGCTTTGGACCGAATATTTTTCGCACACTACTGTCGTATTTGATCCACTTTTCGTCTCCTGTCACCATTCACTTCAGAAATGGTTCGATTTTATTTCTTTTATACGAAATACGAAATACGAAAAGACTTTTTCGACTACCCAATATATAAATTTTATTGGTTTTCCGACGTTCCTTTTTGAGAGTTACTAATTTTTTGACAAATTTATTATACCTCATCCAAAATATAATTATAGTACATCAAGTATGAATATTAGCATAATAAACATCTTTTATAAGCCTTCCGCAGTGGAAATGTTTTAATCCTCCGGTATACTTGCATAAATAGTTCCCGCCAAGACGGCGCAACAAATCACTCAGCTCTTGAAACCATCATTTTCTTTTTGCGACTGGTATTTGATAACCGAAATAACGTCCATCGGATATTTATGCCAAGCGATTCCCGTTTATTATAAACTTGGATGAGGTAAGTCAAGAAGTAGTCTACGTTGTTAAACTCACCAACACACCGCTGCTGACCAGTAGGAAGCCTAATTTGGCTTGTGGGGTGGTCTTCGCAAACCAAACGCAGTCGCGCTGGCTATGTGCCCGAAATTCAATACAATCACGAAACTGAGACAAATAATTGGCCGTTTAATTGATTTTATGTGCTTTATTTGCAATAAATGTTCTAAACTTGTTAAAGAACACCCGTTATGAGGCAAAAATGTTGCCAGCATATCACCTATGGGTGCAGCGCGAATGAGAAATGCGCGATGTTTATGTGTCGGCAACTGTGCGTTTGGTTGGCAAATTCGAGCAAACACACACACACAAACACGCAGCCGCATTTATCTTGGTATTGATTGTGCTGCAAGTAGCACTGCGGGCTTTGTTGCGTCAGTAGCAGCCAAGCAGCCAACGCCTGTCATTGCTGATATAAAAAGCGGACCACAAAATCCAACTGATTTCGCCGTATGGCAACCGCAAGCAGGACAACGCATAACGGCTGTCACCGTTTGTTGTATTTACGACTATGGAGCACACTGTTGTTGCTGTTGTATTTCATCGCTACTGCCTCAACATACGATTTTATTTGTGGCAGTGCCACTGTAATGGAAATGTTTTCCATTTCGTTTAGCAATTTCCGCAATTTGTTGCAAGTCAAAGTGGGTTGCAAATTACGAGTATTGACTTCTCGCACAGCGGTGGACAAAGAAAACTATAAAGAAAAAGCAGTGGAATGCTTGTGAAGTAAGAAAAAATATATGCTGGGCTCTTGACTACCTGGAAGCGGGGCTGAGCGCTTTGTGTTTATGTGTGCGAAATCGGTCGATTGAAATATTATGTGAACTCCACCCTTGCCTTCGATTAGCCTTAGACCTTAGGAAATATCTGAATAATATTTTAAACGTAAAATTACTTCGTTTTTCTGGATGGTTAGGGTTAGTGTATTACGGCCAAACTTTTTTAAGAAAATTCAAAATCCTTTCTTAGCTCAGTTTATACCGATTTTTCATACAATTTACAGGATTTTTGGAAAAAAAAATCAAATTTTAGGGAATTGTGGAACGAGTTTTCAGAGTCGAAACAAAACAGGATTTGACCTCTTTTAGTTACCCTCCATATTGAGAGCCTCAGTTTCATTTTTATAAGTCATATTTCATGCTATCTATAAAGACAGAAGAAGCTTGGCAATCAGAAGTGCAAGGAAATCACAAATGACAGATATGTCTGAAGGCAGGCCAAAGCTTAGAAGTAGATGTGGCACCTAAAGATGATGATTTCTTGCTACATATCTACATATGCAAGCCAGGAAAAAGTGAAACAAGTGCCGCTTGTAGCTCTCATTATCCAAATTTGTATGGTAAATCTTAGTTTATCATCGAGCGAGAGTTTCGACATAAATTTGTATGTCTACGGAAGACTCTTTCTTCTTTATTGGCAAGGGAAGGCTACTGTAAGTAAATTACCCGCCGATGAGCTCCAAAATATTTCCCATCAATCCTGTATCTTCTACTTTTGTCTTTATTGCAGGTATTACGAGCTCGCAAACGGTTGCATGCAAATAATTACAATTGGATGAAACAAAACAGACGGGCTTTTTCTTCTTCAACTGCATGTCGTGGAGTTTTTGTTTTTGTAGGACTTAAACTAGTAGTTGAAAATGACTTTCTAGCATAGACAATCTGAAAGTTCTCAGAAACGTAAGTGCGGCTTGAAGAAGCCCAGAAATTAAGTTGTTGTAAATTTTGTATTTTTCAGATTGCTTTATTCTCCGAAAGACGTCAAAGCAATAAAATTTTTCCATTTATTCCAACGAAAGTAACACTTACGAAGAAATTACCGTTTCCGCTGAACATGCAAACATGAAGATCTGGCGAAATGACAGAAGTGAAAAATCAGTTTCGGTTTCAGTTTCACACATGCCGAATGGCATTTCGGCCACACAATCGAGGCTAATAAGCGTATTTACGGCTGCTTTTTGCTGTCACACTGCCCCAACTGACTCATACACTTAATTGCCATCAACACACACACACACACATACAAATATATGTGTGTGCAATGTGTGTGTTCTTATGTGAGTACATGTATGGCGAGCGAGCAATGAAAGTGTCGTGCACGAAAATTTCACTTTTTCTCGGATTCTCGTGGGCTGCCAGCACTTGTCATATATTTGGCTTAGTGGCTCAGCCCTTCGTGACACGATTGCCTTAAAACAAAAAGTGTGTTCACTAATTCACTTTCTTACTTTTACGGCCTTTGTATTCCACGTTTTTGTTTCTCTAACTGCTTGTGTGCCAGTTTCGTTCATTTCAGCCGCGCCGTTCGTTTTCCGATCCGTTCTTTACTTGCTGGCGTGTGTCCAGACCGCACACGACATTTGGCGCTTTCATCGCCGCTGCCGCTGCGCCACCGCCGTTCGCCTCATTTGCCGCATTCTCGTATTTGGGTCACTCATGACATAATTCCTTCTTGCATTAGTGCAACGGTACCGCAGCGGCCAACTCACATACCTCTGCCTCCAATAATCGCACTGATTGCCGCAATCGGCAGCGCGTCGCGTAACGGCAACTGCATAAGCGGCGCGACTCTCCGCGACGCCAACCGTCACCATCATCAGCGCGCTTCACACCTCGCAGGCGGCTAGCGCACGGCGTTAGCGGCGGCGGCCAAATTTATCACTTTTCCTGCATTTGGCTGTCTGAAGACGGAAATTTGTTGCTTTCTTCCTCCGCCGCGCTTTGTTCGCGGGGCAGCGACAGTCGCATAAAAATAATATAAGCGCAGAAATAAAATGCGAAAAGTGCACATTTTTATATGACAATTTTATGACGCGTCGCCGCCGACATGCTTACGAAATACGTAAATATATACGTAAATATATATCTCAATATAAATTGGCCTGTCCAATTGCGCTGCGTTCGCCGCGCCGCCCGCCGCTTTGCATAACCGCAACGAGGCGCCCAGTCTCAGGCGGCCGAGCTGTCAGGCGATTGCATTTTTATTATTGCCAAGCCAAGGCATGCAATAATAAGCGGAAACCAAATAAAGTGTGGCAGCAAAAGTCAGTGAAAAATCTCTTCTCCCTGCATTTTTCTTTATTAAAGCGATTTTTGAAGCGCGTTTATCCGCGCAGCTAACGCAGGCCCATTGTTTGTCGCGCCGCGCTGCGCGGTTTCGCATATTTGTGTGAAGTGCGAGTGTCTTTTCGCGCTCGCATTGCTTGATTGCGCTTGCCATTTTTCACTTTGTTCTTGTTGCTTTACGGCTGCTGTAGCCGTTGCCCAACCCAGGTTTGGGTGTCAGCATGTCAAAGTGTCAGTGTTAATTTTTCGAAAGTGAACGCGGTCACCTTAACGACCGCAAGGCGTACGAATGAAAACAAAAGTGAATTTCTGAAGAAATTTGTTTACACTAGCACTTAGTGATTTAGTGCGGCCAGTGAAACGAAACCGAAATAATATAATGTCATAATATGTATTTATGTAAAAAAGAATATAGACTTGCTTGAGAGAAATGTTGAATGGTGAAATGCCTTCAATTAAAGCCCTTATTGCGATTTCGAACTCAACTGCAATCTGTTTCAAGTTTTAAATTTCGATATTATGGATATCAAGTCAATCTATCAAAAAAAATTTAATTATTGTCGAGCACCTCTAGTTCTATGCTCCTTCTAAACTCAAACTGCATTTTTCAAGTGAAAGTACAGGGTTTTTCAATAGCAACGATACAAGCGTAGACCGACCGATAGGGATTACAACCGACGCCAAATTTTTTCCCGCTCTTTTGATATTTCTCTTCAGTAAGGTTAGCCAATTTATCGTTACTACTGAAATTCGGAGCCAATGGCCTCAATTTTAAGAGCGGATTTTTCACGGGCACGGTTGCGGAAATCCACACGCTGAACCCAATTTTCAACGGTTTTAGGGCTCTTATTGAAAACCCCGTTTCTAGGTATGGAGAAGGCCTGTAAAGTTCTATGGAATACCTATGGAAGGATACAGAAGCAACCATATACACGGACAGCCAGACGTAATTGCTTGAATTTTCGACACCTCATATTAATTCCAACAACGAAGTCAACAAATGCATGAAAGCTTTAAGCTTACTGGCAGGTAAACTACATGTGTCGATAATAAGGGTTCCCGGTCACAGGAACATTTTCGTTAATAAAAAAGCGGACGAGTTTGCTAAGCCAGGAGCTACTCTAGACAATTCCGAGACAGGAGAATACCATGTCGCTGGGAACGATGAAAGGCGAAGGGGAGAGATAGATCACAACAATGAGCTGCAATATCTCAAAGCAAATATGACCCAAATATGACAGGAAAAGGACTAAGGACCTACTATTTAGTTCCAGAAATAGCATATATATAGACTTGAAGCTACAATAACAGGACTAAATAGTGCATCAAAATCGCGCATCTAGCGCAAATTGAGCGCATCATGACAGCACTCCTTCCTACCTACCGGTCGAACTTCAACTTTTTTGTGATATACATTAAGGTTCACTGAACTTCAATTCAACTGAGCGCAGTTGCAAACCTTAACCGAAATGCACCAAATGAAGAATATTTACATTTTTCGAATCTCGACCAAGAATCTCTCACTTTCAACGTGGCTTGCTGACGGAATTATGTAGTAGATGCAGAAGAGCTCTGACATACACTTTTCTATATTGAGTTGAACTCGACGCAACTCAATAAGCCTTAATGCGCATTTAAGATGGTATGTTGCAACAAATGTGTACCGGTGCTTAAGTCTGTGTCTCTAATAAGAAACGTGTGAGTTGTCAAGCATAGTTACCCGGTTATTATTGGTGAATCACTGGTGACGGAACAATTACTGCTAATCGCTCCTCACACTAATCCGTGACCAGCTTTTAGGTGCAATATTTAGCCGCATTTGCGCAAATGTCGTAAGCGAGCTAAGCCGCAGCTTAGCGTCAACTGCTGTAATGGATTACTCTACAGCACCGGCACACTCCTCGAACACCGTTTGGCCGAAGCACAACTCAAGCATATCCTTGCTTACTCCTTGCGACCGAGCTGGCAGAAGCGGATGGATCAGACCTTAATCCGTTCAAGCTCAACTAATTCGTGCGCTTGCTGCTTGTGGGTTGCCTGCTACTCTTCCTTTTTCTCGCTTTAGTGTTTACTATGTTTTATACCCTCTTCATCTACCTCAAAATCAAATATTGTAGATGATCTGTTTGTCTGGTGAGTAAAGTGGGGTTAGAGCAGGTAAAAATACTACAGAAGGAAGCAGTATGAAATTGTGCCCTGCTGAGGTTAATCTTCCCGAAAGTGTAGATGTCGATGTCGTGAAGGGTATACGTACACAACCTTAAATATAACATCTACATGTTTATTTATACTACTTGCTGCGTCTATGGTGTAGGTGTTCTCATAGCAATAGACTACAGCTACAGCAACTCGCTGCAAGGCAAAGGGGACCTGCTGCAGAAAGAAACTTGCCTCGTCGTCTGCCGCCAACCGCACTCCTTAAGCTCATGTGTATGCGCGATACATTTTGCTTGCTCGTCTATCCACGCCACCTCAAAGCGCTGTATTGAGGAACTTTGCGCTGCGCTGCGCTGTGCTCTTCTGTGTTGATTATGAGCTAAGCGTTGCCACGTTGCAGCTTTTCAGTTTCCACTTTTGTGTGACTAAATGCCTCTTCGCCCAGGTGCGTGTGTAGATATGCCTGTTGGGGCACACGAACACGCACACACACTCAAATGTGCAAATGCTTTTCTTGTGTCTGCCTCAACCGCAAACGCATTGCAACTCATTAATATTAAATACGCTGCAACACGCGACGCATGAAGTATCTTCAGTTGACTGACGACAGAGTGGACTTGGAAAGCGCATCAGCCTGCTCGAGGGCTTCTTCCAGGCCGGCTGTAACAACTCTGTCCGACAAGCGCAGTTGTCGGCCTTCTCAATCTCATTGTATTAACGCTTTAACGCGGTGACGTACAGTGCGCATGTGTGTGAGTGCATGTGCGTTGCGTCTTTTGCAATTTATGCGCATTTTGATTCAATTTCATTCACGTGACTTGTAAATTATCAAGTCATGTAAGAAATCCATTCGCGTTGCCTGCATTACATATTCTAGGCAAGCTCAAGATGTGTGGTTGCGGAGCGGGGTGCGTTGCGGACCGAGCGTGCTCAGGTGCTGTGTTTAAGATGTTCTTCTCGCTTGTGAGTTCGCCTCCGACACTTTTCAGTTGGTGCGGTCTCGGGTTCTTGTGCAGCGAAAAGGAATTTTAAACGAAAGATAAAAGGGAGAAAGAATGCTGAAATTATTGAATTCGCCTACCTAAGCTATTGGTGACTAGTATTGGAGCATTTATGCTTTGATGATATAATTTTCACCATATTGAACTAATTCAGGTCTATTAGAAGAAGTTTAATTAAACGAAAGTTTTAGTAAAAGGACCATCACATAAGCAGCCATGACATCGTTAAGGAATTCAACATTCATCATCAGACAGTTTTCAACCATTTAAAAAAGGCTGGCAACAAAAAGAAGCTCGATGTTTGGATACCACATGAATTGTCTGTGAAAAATTTAATGGATTGAATTAACGTCTGCGATTCTTTGCTGAAACGAAATAAATCGTTTCTGAAGCGAATGGTAATAGAGACGAAAATTGATTCCAATACGGCGATAATGTTGCTCAACAAATGATCGCAAAATCAGGATTGACGCCTCGAAAAGTTATGCTAAGTGTTTAGTTGAATTGGAAAAGAATCATCCACTATGAGCTGCTCCAGCCTGGTCGAACAATTGATTCTAGATTTTACAGTCAAACACTGAAGAGATTGAAGCAAAAAATCGAAAAACAACGGCCATAACTGAACAACAGAAAGGGCTTCGTCTACCATCAGGACAACGCTAGCGCACAGACATCTTTGATGACTCGGAAAAAACTGGGAGAGCTTGGCTGGGAAATTTTGATGCATCCACCACATAGCTCTGACCTTGCAACATCGGACTACTATTTGTTTCGGTCATTGCAGAACTCCCTCAATGCAGTAAAGTTGACTTCAAGATAAGTCTGTGAAAATTACTTTAAGCAGCTTTTCTCCGAAAAGCCAGAAAAGTTTTACACTGCTGGAATAATGTCTCTAGTGGAAAAATTGCAAAAAGTGGACGACTAAAAGGTACATTTTGGTTCATTAAATTGAATTGAATAATTGAAGTTTGATTAGAAATACGAAGAGACTTTATATTTTACTTAGTGACTAAATGACGTTGGATCAAATTAATGTCTCGAAATGATTTAGGTTATTAAAAACCAAAGAGAAGAAAAGAAGTTGCAGGTTTACATGTAATCACTTAATTGACAATAGATTTCTGACACAAATCATTAAATAGAACAACACTTGAAAGTGTGTAGTGTAGCTGCGTTCACTCGATATTACATACAAATCATAGCCTCCTCTTGCCCTCATAAAGAAAAGTAAAATAGTGTCTCCAGGCCCCAAATGACATTAACCTCAAACAAAGCACTATAATTTTGCTCTATATGTGTTTGTGTATGTGCGGCTGCTGCAGGGAATTGATCTAAAAATAACATGAATCGAGATTGGAAATGGCGAGCAGACAATATTTTCTAACGACAAATGGCCAAGAAAATTGGCCAACCGCTCTGCCGACTGAAACACACACACAGGCACACTTGGGTGTGTAATCTTTACGGCTTCAAGCGGTTCTACACATAAGTTTATATCGGCTTTATCCTTAGCAGCAACGAAATAAATATACAACAACATAATAAGCTGGTTGCCGTGTTGTTGCATGCAACACGACTGGAGACATAGAGAGAATGGCCGCAAACGACAAATGCGAAAAATTATAGGTTAGCCGATATTGAAGCGGTAACATACAAGTACTTGTGTGTGCGTGTGCAAGTGTGCCGCAGAGTGTCATTAAGCTTGGACGTCGGCGGCTGCCTCAAATGGTTGAATTTTAATCAAAAGTCAAGTTGACGAAAGACGTAAGACACAAAATCGCAACAAAAACAACAAGTTGTGCTTCATCTCCACACATCGCTCTCTAATTAATATGTCTAATTTGAATTGTTTGTGTTCGCTGTGCGTTGAGTGATGGATTAGAAAACGGAAAAAAGTGAAAAATTAAGATTTCCCGTTTATTGTTGGCAGCAACATTTTTCCAGCGACGCTTGGTCGGAGCCAAACAGGAAAGCGGACCAGCTCGACGAACGAGCAACGCGCGTGAACAATAACAACAATTAAATGCGCTGAACAAATGAAACTAGTTCGTTCAACCAAATCGCCAGACTGATTTGCCGCGCGATAAATAGATAAATTGCCGTTTGACGGACGGTGTGTGTTGCAGTGCTGTCCGACTGACACAATGTTTGCGTTTCGTTTGTGGCGGCCGGCTGAACTAGATGCTCGGCTATTAATGCGCGTGTGTGTGCCACAGTGCCATATGTTGTTAGTGGGTTAAGCGCGCTGGAGTTAAACTCTGAATTGACACAATTTGAATATGACCGAGAGTCGCCGAGTGAGAAGTGCGGACGCAATCGGGCTTGTGTTAATGCATGTGCTCATACACGCACAGAAAGAGAAAAAAGTTTCCTCGATAATAATGAAATGAATTACACTTAATGATATGCTGACTAAATGAGTACACTAATATGCATTCGTGTGTGTGTATGTGCGTGAACCGGCTTGGAGTGTGCGGAATGTGCACTAAGAAATCATTAGTTGCAAGAACAGACCCCTGCTTGAATTTTTTCCTGTTTACTTACATATACATACATACATATAGTAGGTAGTCGAAAAAGTCTTTTCGTATTTCTAATCAAACTCCAACTTATTTTTTTTATATTTATACTAATAAATAAATATACAAATATGTTCCGCTTTGCTCGACCACTTTTTGCCATTTTTCTGTAAATCCAAATTTCGAAATTTTCGGAGATATATGACTGCAACGACATCTATTGACAAAATACGAAAAGACTTTTTCGGCTAATCAAGATTGTTCTGATTGTGTACATTAGCTGTGGATTTTAATTTTTTTCCAAATATATTATTCGCCCTTAGTTCTACATAAATCGCTGAGTCAAACAACAAAACTCTGCTCAGCAATATTCTCATTAACACAAGCTGTCTTCGATTTGCCAAGCGCTACTCTCCAGCGAATCGAACAAACTATACCAGATGTTAAAACAAAAATATAATAGATTTTTAAGAAATTGATATTTTCCCGCCCTCAATACTTCGAGAAATCAATCTACTACGAGTACTTCTTTTTCCGCACTTTTCCTACTGACCCCTTTGTTCGACCACCGGTCTTCCGTCAACATCAATTCTGTTCGTTCGCTCATAATGTGTGCATTTCGCATTGGCTTAACCAGCAGTTCCAGTGTCAGCGATTGCTGTTATTGTAGCTTGACCCAGAATAACAGGACTTCCACTTCCACTTTGAATGCAATCTAATGTCAAGATTTCCAAGATTTCTTTTTCACACACGCAGACAACGCAAATGTAATGGTTTGTTGTTGCCTTGTGAACTATATGTTATTGTTGTTGCATATTAAGGCATAATTATATGCAAAGTTTAGCCTAAAAAGCTGTCCTTGATTTCGTTTTCGTTTTCTTGTCAGCGTTCTCTGGCTTTTTGTGTAATATTCTCGGCGTTAGTCATGATTTACTTGCGACTTAATGTCAACAATAAACATCATTTGCATAGAGCGAGCGCTGTCGTAATAAGCACAGCTATTTCATTCTTCTTTTTTTCGTTCTTATTTAGCTCACTTAATATGCAGATATGCAGTCGGGTGAGATTTTACATGGAGGCGGAATTATTTTAATATATTAGATTTGTAGTTGGAAGATAAAGACAAACTCATACATGTACATTTACATATTTACATGCTTTTGAGATCACATTATAATTACAAAGGCGAAATCTGAGCGTTTCTTTTTTTATATTTAAGTGTACAGTAGAGTAATGGGTAGTTCCGGTGGGTGTAAAAAGAGAGGTCTCATGATAACTTTTGAAACTTTAATATTTTTTATTTATTTTTGAAACTGTTTGCTCTCAAAGCTGGAGAACGAGTGTACTAATTTGGTTTGAAATTTTATGAGATAATCTAATGTTACGAAAAGATTAACGCGTCTCCTAAACCTATAAAGCCAGGGTTTTTAAAACAATCTTACTAACATGGATGCATCAAATCCATATAAAAACTTCGTCCCCACTTCAATTTGTAGGGTCTAGTCTGTACATAACATGTGATCAAATATGACCCGGACTGTTCCGTTGATACTGCCCGAGCCAACGCAATCGATAAATTTTGTCTCGGATGTGTGCACTTTTTTTTCTATATTCGTGTGAATATACAACTTTTCCAACGAATGTTCGCCAATATTTTTAGCCTTACGGCATAGAGGCCTTTGCTCAAGGCTAGAAGTTCAGTTAATCTCTTGCGTTCTACTCTAGACTCTGTCCCATTCCAGTGTAAGCAGAGTAAAGGGGGGCACCCTCTGACTAAATCAACGGCTTTGCAGTTGCCAAAGATTTCATTGACACCAGGCACCCAAACAAGTCTGATGATGAAGAAGCTTGATGTTACTTCTCTATTTCTAGGAAGGGCAGACACTCCTCGACTACCTTTGAGCGAACAATTGGCAAGCTTCGCGCAAGTTTTGCTGCTCTGCTGTCGGAGTTAATGCTCACCTACCTGTATGAAGCATCACTATGTAGCACCACATTTACCGCCACCTTGATAGCAGCTACTTCTGCCTGAAAAACACTACATTAATCCGGTAGCCAAAAGCTAAGATTGACGGAGAGTTCTCTACAGAACACTTCCGCGCCAGTTTTCCCTTATAACTTCGACGCATCCGTAGAAAATCTCACTACGCATCATTTCCAGCGACTTCTCTCCTTATTTTAAGATTGATAAAATAATTTTTTACAAAACTTCAGTTCACCTGTTCTCAAGTTGAATGAAAATCACAACATCTTACCTTTTATGCTGGTTATAATCTGGAAAAGAGAAAATAGTAGAAATTATTTTTTATAATTCTTTGTTTAAATAAAAAATAAAAAACGTCCAGAAATTGTTTGAGCTAAGGCAACATATATAAATTAAGCTAATGCTCTCATTGGATTTAAAAGTGTGAACTCAATGCAATGTTGAGTTTTTGTTGTTACTACATGTTGTCGGAACTTGCATTTGCCTGCGTCTACACATTCATCAATGCGCCAACAATTAGGAACAACGTCACACCCATTCAGTTCGAACAGTTAATGGTGGAGGCTCTCAAATGTGTTGATTACCCACAGATGGTCGCTTGCCAGCGCAGTTTGAACTACATACTTTGAAAACGCTGGAGGGAACAAGGCGAAAGATGAAACAAAGTCAATGTTAAACGCTTCAATAAAAGTTGAGGACTTTGGAGAAAAGTAGTGAAGTATGCAAACAATTAAGAGAAAAATGTTAAAAAAACAAATCGAATAAAAACATTTGTCGGCATCCGAAGGCGATAAGAATGAAAGCAAAGGTAAGCAAATCGATAAACGCTTAAAAGGCAGAGGACAGAATGTGGGCTGCAGGTTGGTTCCAGCCATACACCGCCGCCGGCTATGGGTTTATAGCGTTTTTTGTAGGAGCAAAGTTATTCTAGTCCGAAAAGTAGAACATCGAGTGTTGGAAATAGTGAATTCTGCGGGCAGTGTGTCAGCGATTGCCATCGCCCACGAGGCACATTCATTCATTTTCGAGTAAAAGCGCAGAGACATCAAAGGGTTATTCACCATATTCACACTTTTCAAAATTTAACGGTCATTCGAGCCAGCGGCCAATCGAACGCGCTGAGTGTGTCAGTAGTAATGCTTGCGGTCTCCAGTAGACACACACTTGCGCATACAATTATCGCGTGTACAAAGCAAAAGCGAACAATCAATACAAGCAATAATGAAAAAAGTGTGGAACGCTTAGCAAAAGTGCCTTACCCATTGTTAGCGGGAAAGACAATTGGCGTTACAATTGAGCGCCGCTATTGAAGTGCACTCACACACGTACATACATTTAGTTATGCGAGCACATGGGGATGTGTGTGTGTTGTATTCAAATTTCATGGATATTTGCATGTGCTTTGGCTTGGGCTGACATTTGACAGCGCATATGTCAAATTTTGACAGATTTATGCTGCGCGCGCGCAAACGATGGCTAATATCGGCCGTTTGGTTTCTTTTTCAAATCAAATCGATGTAGTGGCGCTACAGAATCTTATGCGAAATCAGTTTGCCGACACTGGGAGAGTAGTCTGGGTGCGGTTTTGGAGACTTGGTAGAATTGTACTTTGCAGAAAGCAATAAATTCGCATCTATATGGATTAGAATTCAGTGTTTTCTTTCAAATGGTGTAAAAGTTTACCTGACAACTGAAGACTCGTAGTTCATGCAAAAAATTTTCTTAAAAAACACTACTCTTTATTGAATGAAATACTTCCGATTTATGTATATAATATGTCTTCAATAAAATTCCTATTAAAGCATAAGACTGAATAGAAAATTATGCTATATTGCCGTTACTAAAAATGATCGAGTAATCTCGAATTTTCATTGAATCATTTGTTTTTATTTGTGTAACCCTAAAACCTACTTGTTGTAAAAACACAAAAATGTGTCCAGTGTCCGTCCATAGAAAAAACAATTCCCTCGGGGCCTCTGCCACTCCTAACAAATCAAGTCGCACCACAAATATCGCTGCCAGTTGTTGAAACAAGTAGCCACTCTTCGTTGGACCGCTGCGCTTTCTGGCTTTCTTTCGAGTGCCGACTGTTTGTCGATCATTAAGTACTTCTCTTTCACAATTTTGTGCACATTTCCAGCAATTCACGCCAGCCAGACCGTGCTTTACACAAAACAATTCAAAGTACCAAGAGTTGTCTCGTATAATTTTGAATATATGCTCACACACACACTCACACACTTGACAGCAGTTATAACTGTTTTGTTTGATTTGCAACTGAAATTGCATGAAACTTCTTGGCTCGCGGCAACAGCACTCCGCTCGCTCCAGGCGCTTGTTGTTGCAGCCCACGCACTTGTTTAAGGTAACACGGGCTTGTAAACAGCATCTGGAGGCATTTCTATGGCCAACCGCAGCAGCCTCCTTTTTTCTTTAATTAGCTGACGCGCACTCTGGTACACTCCCTTTTGCGTCATTTGCATTTGGTGCGCTTCTACACACACACACGCACTCACAAACAACCGTTTTTACGCAAGCTGCTATGCCAGCTCACAAGTAAGCCACGGAGGAGCATTTGCGTAGGATCCAACTCCTCTGCTGCGCGTAGTGAAGTCTCATTTGACTGTTCATTATTGCCATGGCTTGTTTGTTTAATTTATTTTTTTATTTTGACGTTTGGCATCACACAGACTTCAGGCATTTTGTGCAACTCATTAGCGCTCACATTTTTAGTCTAAACTAACCCAGTTTGTAATTAAGCGATTTTCTTTCCATATTCAAATTTGCTTTGCGTTGGTGGTCGGCTTGAGTTATTGCTGTTGCCGCAGGGGAATGCCCGCTATAGACACAAGGGATCGACAAACGTCATAAAATGGCAAATTTCATAGTGTTTTTGGAGTTACTAGTGAAATTATCACAGGCCTTGTTTGTTCCCAAACCGTTGTTGGTGATGAATCTGCTTATGACTGGAGAAATTTTCCGTATCACTCGTAAAACTTGGAATTTCCAAAGGCAGAAAAGGTTGTTGTTCAATAAGTTTTGTCGTTAGCTAAGAGAGAATTTTGTTGATACACTCTTCATATGGACGTATGTGAAATTTCATTTCAATCTGTCAATTCATTCAAAGTTTACAAGCCATTTATTGTCACAATGGAAAAAATTGAATATCGTGCAGTGATAAAATTCTTATTTTTGGAAGGTGTAGCACCAAAAGAAATTCACGAACGAATGTTAAAAGTGTATAATGATTGTTCACCTACAATTAGAACAGTAGAAAGATGGGTTGCAGTAAACGTGGTCGTACAAGCCTTGAAGACGATCCCTGTGGGGGACGTCCAAAAAACGCATCAACACCAGGAATCATAGCCAAAATACAGGATATGGTTTTGGAAGATCGTCGATTGACTGAGAAAGATTTAGTAGAGGCTATACACATTACATTAGGCAGAACGAGCCATATATTAATTAAAATTTTGGGTTTTAGAAAGCTGTGTGCACAGTGGGTGTCGCATTCGCTAACAATGGAACAAAAACACATTCGAATGCGACTTTTTCAGCAACATTTGGAGCGTTTTAAAAAGGATAAAGTGGATTTTGTGCGTCGACTCATGACTATGGATGAGACTTGGGTCTATCACCATGATCCTGAATCAAAACAAGAGGCTAAAGAGTGGTGTGAACCTGGTTGTTCGGCTTCGAAACGAGTTCGTGTCCGGAAATCGGCCAAGAAGGTTACGACATCAGTTTTTTGGGATGCGAGAGAAATTTTGTTTGTGGATTACTTGAAAACCGGTTAAACAATAAATTCTGAATGTTATTGCAACCTTTTGGACCAGTTGAAGGAAAAATTCGTGAAAAAGACCCGGTTTGCAGTAGAAGAAATCCTTTTTCGTCAGCACAATGCACAGTGTCACAAGAGCATTTTGACATTGGCTAAAATCCCTTAATTAAAGCTCGAATTGTTGAAGCATCCACCGTATTCACCCGATTTGGCCCTCAGACTTCATGGGACTTTTCAAGAGCCCATGGAGCGAAGTGATGTAACTTGGTAGATGGCTTCAGTTCGTTGAATTTTCGTAATAAAGTTGAACGATTTGTAAACGTTTGTTTGGGGGACAGTTTTCCATGACTAAATACTGAACAAAAAACATGACAGCTTGACGCGACTCAGGCGTGATATGTTAAGAAAAAGTTGTTGAAAAAGTACTTCTTCTTTGATTACCAGTATATACTAGTGCTAATTTAGAATATTTCTCATTTCCAGCGAATAAAATGCAATGTAAAATGTTTGCGTAATGTGTCTCCGTTGTGTGGTGCTAGCGCAAGATGGAAGCAGATGCTACCTCTAGTGCCCGATTAACCTTTCCGAAACCCCGCGCAAAGTGCCAGTATTATTTTTAAAAATTATCTAGAAATCTGTCATCCAGCTGAAATATATGTAAATACTATTTTAAAAGTACCGTTTAGCTGTCTGTTCAAGGCTTATTCTTGTTTGTTGCACTGCAGCCAAAGCAATTCCCACTGAGATTAATAGAAAAGACATTTGCGTGCTCAGGGCTGAACGCAAATGTGGCAATGTGGCAGTGTTGCAACAATGTAATTTAGAATTTTCCCATTACAACTAATCCGCAGACCGATCAAACAGAGTCGTCACAACAAAGCAAAAAAACTTCTGCAAATGCTGCTTGTGCTGCTTCTTCCATCGCTTTTATGTTGCACACTGACATAATTTATTGCACAGAAAAATTTGCCGCAATGGCAAGGGATTTCGGAGCGAACTCGAATAAAATGCATGAGTACACACACACACACTTACCGACATACATGTGAACTTCAGTCTGAAACATAGAAGCGCATAACTGGGCCTGCAAGTGCATCTTCTATGCAAAAGCGCCGCAAAGGAACCGCCATGTGGCACAAAACAAGCGACAGACAGACTCCTATCTATGACAACTTGAGTGGCAAAGCACTTGAAAGCGCTGCGCACATAAATACCAAAAATTGCCATTTTTCTTTGCGGTTGAGTAGAGTTCTTCGGAAGACACACACACACCCGTGCACATACAAATCGGTCGCACGAGCGCTGAAAATTTAAATGCTCACATAAAACAATAATAAAAACACAATACAAATTCCCCCCAAGGCAGCCAAGTCCCTGCGGTGTCTGCTGCGGCAATTTTGTTTGGCTGCGACAACAGCGATTCGCCGATGCTTATTGTCATTGTGCCGGCGGGGTGGGGGTCTCTCGGCGGCGCTGGTTGCTGATAGTGTCGCGGTGTGCGCGCATATTTGATGGATGGTTTTAAAATCGGTAATGCAAAGGCTGCGAACACATAAACGAGTTGTTGGCAAAAAGTAACGGTACAAGGAGTGTTTGCGCTTTATGTAACTGCTGACTAACTGTACATGCGAGCACGCTGTTTTTTGTGATGTGCGCTTGTTGCTGTGGGACGGTCGGCTGGCTGGCTCTTTACTTGGTTGGTAGGTCGGTCGGTCGATTGGGCGCTCGGGCGCTCGGTCGGTCGGTTGGTGGGTCGGTCGTGTTGTTTGTTTGGGTTTGATTTGATTGCGGTTGCTGCCGCTGTGGGTTACTGTTGCCGTTTGCATATTTTTACGTTTTATGGGTTTCTAGGGAATGCCGCTATCTCGCTGCAGTACGGCCCACAGTTGCCTTGGATGTCGCAGCTGAGAAGATGGGAATGCTAATGATGATCAGTATGCTACATCGGCATCAACATCACACACTCATATCAACATACATATTTGCTCGTGCAATATGTGCACCATCACAAAGGTTTACGACATGCCGTTTCGGCGAAAATGTCAAAGCCAGCAAGCGACATTGTGTTTACAAAGCCAACAGCCAGCAACAGCAATGAGCTCACATGCGTCTGTGTGCAGTGTCGGTGACTTTTGATTGCGACGCTTTTATCCTTAGGGACTTGGTTCGGTTTGAGGGCAGCTGCAGTATTCGGCATTTGAGTTTAGATTGAGATTGAGATTGCATTCTTTCCATTTTATATTCATGTTTTTCATTCAAATACATTTGTCCAACAGAGGTCATTCTGTGACACACTTAAGTGAACCTTAAGGTGAAGCTTTTTCGAAATTTGTGCAAATTTTCATATAAATTTGGGAAAGTAGTTCGAGTGCCAAAAGTCCTTTATGTAGGGTAAATCCGTGTTACATTGTAGATACTGCAGAATAAATAATCCAAAACATATAATTTCCCAAAACCCTAAAAGGCCTATTGGAAGTCCGCTACTGCCTTTAAAAGGGTGAATGGAATTTTATCCTTACGTACAACTGCAAACGAAGCATTGATTTTAGGATAATGAAAAAAGCAGCTGGTATGATGAGGAGTGCCGTGACGCAGCGGGGAGAAAACATACTGTCTACCTCGCAACGGTACAATCGACCACAACGGGGACATGATACCGAGAGTGGAAGAAAGAAGTGAGACGCATTTGCAGACAAAATAAGCGAGAGGCCAAAATGCGTGGGTATGAAGAGCTTGACAAGGTGGCCGACAGGGGTATTGCTCGAAAATTCTACAAAAAAATGCGGCGATTAACAGAAGGTTTCAAGACCGGAGCATACTCTTGTAGAACCCCCACCATGCGCCATGTATTCACCATGCGCCAAATCTAGGAAAAGACCCGTCAATAGAGGATCGACACACACCATCTCTTAGACGATTTCTCAGCATGAAAAGGAGCAGCCTTTGTGACGCGATGTCTGGATTTGGTATCCTCGCAAAACTAATACGGCTGTGTAAACGACACCAAACGAGGTTTCAGGAAAGGCGACTCCCTACCGTGCGACTTCTTCAATCTGCTGCTGGAGAAAATAATTCGAGCTGCAGAGATTAATCGAGAAGGTACAATCCTTTCAGGAATAGATAAGGAAGCGAAGCAAATGGTTGTAAACGAGACCAATACCAATACGACAGTCATAACTGCGAAGTCGTAGATAATTTCGTCTATCTTGGAACCAGCATAAATACCACCAACAATGTCAGCCTCGAAATACAACGCAGGATAACTCTTTCCAACAGGTGTTACTTCGGACTGAGTAGGCAATTAAGACGAACCAAACCCAAACTCTAGTCACTCATTATTTCCGTCGTGCTAATGGTGCAAAGGCATGGACGATGATGACATCTGATGAGTCGACGTTAGGAGTTTTCGAGATAAAGGTTTCTTTGCGCATTGGAACGGTGAATACCGCATTCAATGGAACGATGAGCTGTATGATATATACGACGACATTGACATAGTTCAGCGAATTAAAAGACAGCGGCTACGCTAGTTAGGTCATGTATTTCGAACGAACGAAAACATTCCAGCTCTGAAAGTTTTCGACACAATGCCCTCCGGGCGAAGCAGTGGAAGAGAAAGACCTCCAATCCGTTCGAAAGACCAGGTGAAGAAGGACTTGGTTTCGCTTGGAATATCCAATTGGCGCCACATACCAAAAAGAAGAAACGACTGGCGCGCTGTTGTTAACTCGGCTATAACCGATAATAGTAAGCTCTATAGAGCAAATAATGAGAGCTTTCTCAGTTAATATACTCAAAGGACTTAGATATACTTATATGTGATAAAATTTTGCCATAAATAAAAGGTGAACTTCGGTTGGCGGAACATCTTTCTCGCTCTTCGTAAAAAGAGGTTTGCTTACCTCCGCAAAAGGTTGGTCTATCATTTTGTGGAAAATATATCGCGCTTAAGTTTTTGGGGAAGTCAACTTTATCAAAAGCGCAGGTCAAGGTTATAAGACCATATCGTGTTAGTGTAGGTTCCTGAACAATTTCTGGACAAAGTCATCAGATCTCATAGGGATGGTATAAGTTCCTTGTATAACTTATGCATATTATGAACATGGATTGCTTTCTTGTGCTATGTAGGAGCTCCCAGTCTCACTTCAAAATGGTTGAGCTTTTGGCAAAACCGTTGTCATGTATAAATAGCTTGAGACCAAAAAAGCAAAAAGTTCGCCTTTCCAGCAATGCATATTTCTAAGCCTATGTCAAAAGCTTATATTAATATACGTTGAAGGCCCTTAGACAAAGTTAATGTGATGTATGTGCCTAATATTTATCTAACATGGGCAATATGCATTTATTTCCATAATTGGCCCAGATACTGATCGATCTGAATGCCATAAAGCAGCCTTATCACTCTGTAAATTTAGCCGTCCTACCAATTGACCTTCATCTATTCAGCTTGGCTTACTTACAAAGCACTTAAAAATACACACGTAAACATTTATGCGCGTCACTCACATTTCTCCGTTTATTGCCAACGTTGCCAAAGTAAAATAAAGCTCATTTGACGATATCCTTCGCCGGAGATGCCAGATACTCTTTTGCTTGTTTAAGCACGCTCAAATTGATTTCGACCCTAAAATCCGCCAGCGAATGGAGGCGCAGTGCAAAAACTCGCACACACTCCATTATGGACCCATAAACGTGCTCGCCGGGCATCGTGCCGCTACTGCATCCTTCGCCTTTGCTATCGCTTGCAACATTTCGCATAAATGTCACGTTTTCCTACTCAAGTTGACATTTATCAGGCTTTAGAGCATTTTTATTGCTGCGTCTTAGCCAGCAAATACTTGTTCCTTTTGTTTGTGTTTTTATTATTTTGCTTTGCAATTGGATTGCAACTGCTAAGCTCGGCGCAGCAGCAGCGAGCATGCTTATTCAGGGTTGCAGCTAGTTGCCACCAAACGTGTATGTGTGCGTGTGTGTATGTGTGCCTTTGTGTCAACTGCCGAGCAATATCATCAGTCTCAGCCTCATCAACGGCAGCAGCTGCGTCAGCGTCGACAGCATCAACAGCTGCTTTTGTCATCAATTCCGAATGATGCCTCGTGCTCTGGCTACGGTCGAATATCCTTTCCTCGCGCTGCGATTTGCCATTGCTTGGTTTATTTGAATAAGCCAGTCTAACTTTGGTGTCACGTTCTGGAAATTACATTTCTCTTTGCTGTGCGCCATTACCTATTCGCTGGTGGAGGAATGCAGCTTCGACGTGTGTGCGAGAGTGTGAGTGTGTCCGTAAGAGCTTGTCATTTTTCGAAGATTTATGATGTTTTTGTCGTATTACATATTATTGAAATGCACTTACACACACCAACTCATACAAATCTGTAAGTTTTTTTGCATTCTCCTGCACCTTTTGTGGTCTCAAAGAGTTCTTGCAGCCGCTTACTGCGCCCATGCAGCGCCTCGTCGAGGTTTGTCCTCCATTTGACGGCATTGTGTGTTTGGCCCATTGTGTCTATGCAAAATCGATTTACATGTGCCTATCAACAGATCGGTGAAGTGGGCTGCTGCTAAGCCTTTAGATCGCATCGGTGTGCTTGTCATAATTCTCGCGGTAAAAAATGTGATTCTCTGATTTCTTCTGAACCCATGAGATTTATCTGCTTGGCAGCATCATGACTGTTGTATTGACACGGCAGCACCACTAAGCTTCTAAGCGTAAGTGCATAAGTATGCTGGCTTGCTGGCTTTGTGACACATGAACTGCTACTCACACACACACTCGCAGCACAGGCCCGTAGTGTGAATGCAGGAATTCACAAAAAAAAATATTAGAAATGTGAAAAGCAGATGATCTGCTCTGGGACTAGAGCAGCACGTCCGCTGCAGCTGCGACACCTCGTGCGCACATTTACATGCATATCCCCAGAAATATGAGTGTCGACATTCACCAGCGATGAAAAGGTGCGATAAAACTGCTACGTGTCAGTGGAGGTGATTTTCTTCAAATGATTTATGAGCGCTTTGTGTGTACGCTTTTCAAGTTTTTCTCTCAATTTTGCCCTTTTCTATTCAACTTGCCACCTAACGGTGCTTTTTTGGGGGAGTGAGTGCTGAGGCCGCTTTAGTGAGGTGAAATAAGTAAGCAGATGCCTGTGAGGCGCACTGAGCTCGATTGCATAGGAAATAACGAGGTCAGGCAGTCGCATCCATTGTCGAAAGGTTTGTCAATATGTCGAGCAAATCTGCATACCGGGGTATATATACTTATGTATACATATTTATGGAATTCGCTTGATGCTTATTTGAAATGATTACGAAAATTTCACTCCCGAACTTACAAAAGATGGCGCAGAATTGTCTAACATTTAATATAACTTCGTTGTAGAGTTAAGAATATAAATTGACTTGTACTTAAGTAGAATTTTTAATTTAAGATTCCAGGTTTTTGTTACGTTTCGCTAAGTTTTGGGTCATTTTAGCTGCTAACGAATCATTAAATGGTCCCTCACTTAAGTGACTCGTTCACTGTAGGAGTTTTGGATTTTTTGAAACCGAAAAGAGAGTCTTCAATGTAAAGAAAAAATTCAATAACCATTTAGAGGTTCCTTAAGTCTTTAGAGTTTACATATCCCCACAGGAAAAAGTCTAACGGTGTGATATCACACGATCTTTGTGGCCAATCGACTGGACTCAATAAATCCATTGATTAATGCGATGTGTGGGAAGTGGCACCGTCTTCCTGAAACCAATTATTGCCGAGGTCCGAACTTCAATTTCAGGCATCAAATAGTCGCTTATTATGGTGCGATAACGGTCGCCTTTGACTATTACGTTCTTACCGGCATTATTTTTGAAGAAATATGGATCTATGATTCCACCGGCGCGAAAGCACACCAAACAGTTGTTTTTTCAGGATGATATGGCAGCTCTTCTTCAGGTTGCTCTACGTCTCGAATTCGGCATTTTTCCTTGTTTACAAACCCATTGAGCCAGAAATGGGATTCAGCGCGGAAGAAAATTTGGCTCGAAAACGTCGGAGTTTCTTGAAACTTTTCAAAAACCCATGAAGCAAAGAGATGTCACTTGGGAAGATCGAGCGGCTTTAGCTCTTGCACAAGCATATTTTGTACGCTTTCAATTTAAGATCTCGATGTTAAATGCGCCAAGTTCTATAGTCAGTCTGAGTTGCTCCGAACGGCGCTGAATCTACTATCTACGGTCTTCGTGCACATTCTCAGCTACGGCTGTTATATTTTCTTCACTGCTGTCTGTCCATTCGATCGAATATTATCTAATAATTAATGTTGAGTCTCAAGATGGTTGATGGTATTGTGAAAAGTACGTTCAGTAGGCCGATTATGTTGAGCATAAGTTGAGCTAAGCAAATTTTCTACAGAACTTGAATATTCGTAATAAAGTTGAACAATTTGTAAACGTATACTGACTTGATCTGTCAAAAAAATGCTATTGAAAAAAGTACCTCTACTTGGATCACCTGTTCCACGACAAACGGAGCTACGTAACCGAACTCTGATTTTTATCCGGCCAAGGATATTCAAGATGTCAGCATTCTTCGAGATTACTTCGCTGCTGCTTTTTGCTTTTACCTCAGCACCAACAACAACTATATTTCTTAAACCATGAAATATCACGAAATATTATTCAACCTTACCACTAAAGCAATCAGTAGAGTGAATATACACGAGTTCTCCCCTTAATGAACGCTGACTTTTACGTCTTACTGTGTCCACGATGCCCAGCTGAATGTGTGTAGCAGCTTAAACAAATATCTATCCATATGTATGCATGCTAATGACAGCGCAATGCCGTTTGCAACTGTCACATATGTCAAGTGAGTTTTTCCGATTCGACAAAAGAAATGTGACATAACACACTGGACACCGCGCACTGCACAAAGCGACACACGCCGCCAAAATGTGTTTACCCACAATAAAAAGGTATTTACTAAAGAACACCAAGCGGACCTGTGGCAGAACAGACGGTGTGTGTGTGTATGTGAGAGAGCAGGCGAGTGGGCAATCTTCAGCAATGAACAAAACAGAAATTTGTGGATTACAGTTATTTTTCCACAATGGCATGGCATAAAACATGACAGGAACATAAAAAGAATAGCCAGTTGATAACGAACCCGCAGCGGAGGCGCAGAGAGCGGCGCGGGCGCGCATGTTACTGCCGCTGCCAGGCCGGAGACACTAAAGTAGTGAGTTGTGCGGCAACTCGCCGCTGGGGGATTGTCAAACGCTGTGACAACAAACAAGCTACGAATTATTTTTGCAACCGCACACACACAAATACATATATACATACATACATATGTATATACATAAATGTAGGCAATCATTTGTGCATTTATTTGCTTTCGTGCGTGCGCGCTCGTCTTGGTTTGGCTCACATGCGCGCTCGTATGTGCAACGCAACGCCAACACACGGTGCACTCAGCCCGGTTTGGTCATCGACGGCAGCCGAAAGCTGAAGCGACAAGTGCGCATGCGCATGCGCCCGCGTTTAACAGTAAAAGGAAGTTAGCTGCATAAATCATACACATATGTCGCGGGCCCAGGCGAAAAGTGAGTACAGCGAATTTGGCAATAAAGTTGCAGCGCAGGCGACGCGGAGAACGCTCACTTATATGCCAGTGCATGTATGGGCGCCCATCGGTGGCAAAGACATGGATGTGAATTTTTGAGGTTGAAAGCATGTATTTTCTTAGCGGGCTTTAGGCGATACCACTGCACTCCTTACTTACATTAGTCGTATTGGCTGCCAGTACGTGGCTGGTTCGGTCATATGAGCCACATTTGCAACAATTTGCGACGCGTGCGCGCACGCATAGCCCACGATGTTCAAGCATTTTTGCGCTGCGACTGACCAGTATTAGAGTAGAATCATCATTTCTCTCGCATATTTGCAAACTTGTGCAATCGGCGTTTCTTATTTCACCAAATTGAGGAAGTGAAGGCATATGTTGCACACAAATTGCTTGCAAGCACGAACTGGTGTTCGGTTCTAAAAATAAACATGCAGCACTGAGATGCTGCATTTGTTGGGTTTTATGGAGGCAGCGTCTCTCTGTGGTAGCTAAACGTTTCGTGTAACCGATGATATAATAAGTTAGTGAATTTAGACTCTTGAAGGATCTTGTCGTACTTTGTTGTTAGAAAGAAGGAATCGCAACCAATGGTTTCTTTTAATATGTCAATGAATATTGTTTAATTTCTTTTTTCATGTGAAATATGATTTGTCTATATCGAATCAAGTGATATTTTTCTACTTCGCTGATGTGATAAGTGGAAGTAAAGTCCTCTCCCAACAAAGACCAAAGACCAAACTTCACAAGTCACTCATCATCGCCGCCCTGATATATGGTGCAGAGGCATGCACGATGACAACATCTGATGAGTAGGCGAGCTACCCGGCTAGGTTATGCCGTCCAGCTCAGAGAGTATTCGACGCAGTACCCGCCGGCGGAAGCAGACGAAGACCTTCACTCCATTGGAAAGACCAGGTGGAGAAGGACCTGGCTACACTTAGAATCTGCAATTAGCGCCAAACAGCGAAGAAGAAGAAGAAGTGCTACAATCTTCGAACTTATTTCTCAGATCGAACTAATAAAGCATATAGCTGGATTAAAGACTGACCGATAAAAATGAAGTTGAGTGTCTTTTTATACCTTGAATGCTTCGGCACAGCCCTACTGAATACTGTTTCCTGTTCTATATTGACGACCCCTCTAGTGGCTTGGTAAAGTAGTATATCTAATTTAGAACTGAAATGTGAAATCGCAAACTCAAAATTTTTATTAATATTTAATTTCAAAATTTTCTTCGAAGACAAATGCTCACTGAGTACAATTTCCAACTCTAAAGCTAAGCGAATTTGTGCCTCTTATAGGTGTGAATGTGTGTCTCTGAGCTGCATATCGGTTGGCAATCTTATAACATAATTATCACGCGGCCACGCAAATATTTCAGCGAAAATTGATTTCGGAAATTAAAGTGAGTAATTAATAATTTGCAATTGTGGCATAAATCTTGTCAAATAAAACGCTGTCCAATCGAATAAACATGGCGATTTGGCAACCTCAAGTGCACAGACATTTTCATAATATTGAAATCAATTTGCTATTGGCACCTCGGCATGCAAAGTCCATTGCCGCAGTGTCGACTTGCGATTGACCGCGGCATGCGCAGCTTGCTTGCGGCTCGTAAATTATACCCGGGCGCATAAATAATTTCCGAATAGCTAGTTAGCGCTGCACAAGTCCAAGCTGCGAAACTGCAGTGGCCAACACACACACACGCACGCACAAGTGGTGGTGCATAATTCTTGGCGTTAACTTGAGAGGTGTTGTGCGCAAAAAGCAACTGCCAAATTGATTTGTGGCCAAATGCTAAATCACAACGCAGAACAAGCTGAAGAAAAATTACAAAAAAAAACATAAATGAAAAATTCAAATGTGGAAAACTACATGCATCGAACAAATTTGTATGAGAAACGGCCACAAAGCGTCTTACAAGCGGAATGCCAAGGCACGCATGCGCATAGGTGTGCATTGCGGCTGACAGACATAGTCGCACATGCGCGCGGCGCTGGCTGTAGTGGTGTGTCAGCGCGCTGGAACGCGCCCATTTTGCATTCGTCGCTTGTTGCTCGTCATGCAGAAGATTAATTATGGTCGACAAAATGCGTTCAAAGTCACATTAATTGAAGGTGAACACACACACACGTGCGTTTGGCGCAAGCAATCACAGTTAGAGCCACAAGTGGACACACAAACGCCACGCCGTGTGAAGAGCGAGTGTCAGTTGTAGATCTGCGCACACATACATATGTACTTTTGTGTGTGATTTTTTCCACATTTGCGCAGAATTCAAAAGACAAAAAAATACGAAATCCGGCAATGCGCTGCTGGCACTTGCTGCACCCCCTTGCCCTCCAGCCGTCTTTAAGGCTTCGCGTCTTCTTCTCAGCTGCCTCTTTTCGCTGCACTGAAGATTTGTGCATGAAATTGGTTAATATCTGCCCCCTCACAGCTCATCCATCTGCCAAAGCGCGTGCGTTCTCGGCCAAATCAGCCTTGGCTTCACAAACGAGGCGTATTTGTTGGCTCGCTGCCCCCCTAACCAGTCGTGTATTTACCAGCATGTGTGAGACATGTCGCTTGTGCGCCGAAGGTTATTACACGACAAATTAATTGCCAACTAGTTACCAGGTCCGCTGAATGTCGGTGTTAAAATAATTAAGCGCGCGGTGATTTATAGCCAAATCTGGCTGAGAGGAATATTTTTATGTGCGAGCATTTGACTGGAGGTAAAAGAAGAAAACAAATAAAAAATATTTAAATGGGAATACTTGAGAATTATAGCCGCAAGACAAATAAACCCGTTATACTATGAGGAAGCTCTGGCCAAGTTAGGTTATTGCAAATGGTGTTCAATTCACAGACAGAATGAAAACGATCTGGTGTTAAGTGTTGCATCCTCTTTTTTAGTTCTTTCCTAATTAACTGATAACTGAAGGACTGAAATTGAAATATTAGATTGTTGAAAAAGACTTTTCGTATTTCTAATCAAACTTCAATTTTTGGTAGCACTGCGTACGACTGCAACGACATCTATTAACAAAATACGAAAAGACTTTTTCGACTGTCTAATATTTCAATCCCAGTCCTTCTGTTATCAATTAATAAGGAAAGAAAATTGCCAAATTAGTCAAAAGCTTTTAGTTGCTTCCTATTACGCAAAATTTCCGCTAAAAATATTATTTTCCAATTTTCAACTAAAACACTTAATTGAGTTAATTAAAGAGTTCGGTGAGTTGGCAGCCAAAGTTGCGCTTGTTTTAGTTTTTTAAATAAAATTTTACTGCTTTGTTTCATAAACGGAAAACAAATAAAAATACGGTTATAAATTTGCTTAATAATTAAGGCAATTTTATCCTCAATTGCCCTCCGCTTTGTTTTGGCATCTTTTTGTGTTGCCTCACCTTTGAGACTATTTAAAATGCTTAAAGCAAAACAAAAAAAAAATAACACTAGAAACTAGTTCAAACACCAATTAATTAACGATCAATCAGTTGCATGAAAAATGAGTGGAACTTATTCCGGTAATACCTACGAGTGCTGATGTACAGCCGTGAGTGGCAAAGCAGCAGCGTGAAGCGCAAGACTAATATAAAATAAGTAAGGAAGAGCTAAGTTCGTGTGCAACAGACCATTTTATACTCTTGCAACTTGCAAAAATCAAAACCAGGGAAATACTTTAAGGTGTAAACCAATCAAATAGAGTAAAGTCAGCCGGATGTTCGAACATCCTGATATTAGTTACATAGGGGTTATGCCAAGGTTTTGCTCAAATGTATCTATTTTAGGCACAAAGATACCCTGCTATGAGTAAAATACGTCCTCTTATTTTCATGCGATACAAAGTCACCCGGAAGTTCGATAATCTTTATATTAAGTATATGGGTGCTAAGGGAAGCATTGGTCCAATTAAACATTCAGTTTTGACATACAGACATATCATTATAAAAGGATTATCTCTTAATTTCAGTTCTACATATTACACAATGACCGACATTTTCGATCATAAATCAACTATAGGTACCAGGGTCTAAATATTCGGTGCCAAGGGGCTTTAACAGTTTTTATTGGATTTCAACAATTTTTGGTCATAATTTGTTAAGTTGTTTAGAAGATATGTACATTAACTTGTTAGACAGCAGGGCAATGTCCACTTAAAAAAACAATCCCACAAGTGCTCCTTGTTACCGAGATGCTCTGTACCAAATTACAGCTTTATATTTTAATATAGTGCATAGTTATGGCGCTTTATATGTTTTCGGTTAATGGCGATTTGTGGGCGTGGCAGTGGTCCCAAATGTTTTTTGTACTATGAACTCACGTACCAAGTTTCATCGAAGTATCTCAATTTTTACTCAAGTTATAGCTTGCACGGACGGACAGACAGACAGACAGTCAACCGGATTTCAACTTTTCTCGTCATCCTGATCATTTATATATTGTATATCTATGTCGTTTAGTTTAAGGTGATACGTACAACCGTTAGGTGAATAAAACTGTGATACTCTGTAGCAACTGGTTGCAAGAGTATAAAAATGCCTTCTGCATGCTAATTTCGCGCGCGCAACTGTAGGCACTTGGCCGAGTTTGTGCATTGCACCGTGAAATGAGTTTGCTGCTTAAGTCTTTTGTATGGCGCGCCGGTGGCCAGGCGGAGGCATTGTAGCGCTGTCTGAAAGCAATTAAATTTCGGTAATTTGCACTTACACACACACATATGTATATATATGCTAACTGGGCAAATGCTTTTCAATTTCCATTACAGAAATTGCATGGCAATTTCGAAATATTGATTGAAAATATACGAATATGTCGAAATGTTTCGAAACAGTGTATCAGGTGTTAAAATAATATGCCAGCAAACAAAGGAAAGTTCGCCTAATGGCATGCCGAAGTGTTACACGCACGTACATATGAGCTCCTACAGCTAATAGCTGCTGAAATGTGTTGCATTTTTGGGTTGAAGGGTGTAGCTGTTAAGAAAAAATTTAAAACTTTTTTGTGTTGCAAAATACCAGGTATGTATGTATGTATGTGCACAATGAGTGAACTGAATTTTTTATATATTTTTTAAGCTGCGCATATGATTTGCGCTAAAGCTAATTACACGTGCGCCAAGGCGCTCATTGATTGTTTGAAATAAATGGAAATCACGCAGTTATTGTGCTTGCAATGGCATACCAATACTACAATTATGAAGTATTTCCACACATTACAGAGTCACTTGATTAATAACTTCTGGCTGTCAGCGCTTGCATAACGCGTTGAGAACTATGTGGCAATCCTAGGCGAAGACAAGTCGACAAACTCTTTGCTGCCAGGTCTCTTACACATACATATAAATGCCGACCCGCAAACGCTCTGGCCCTCTGACCGCTCACCTAACGCACTTTGACGGGCGCGCTGAAGGCGGCGGCATGAGCCCGTGTTTCCAACCACACACACACATAGGCAAGACAGCTGAGAGCTTCCACGCGCCAAAGTGCGTTTGATGTGTTTGAGTATTTGCGGCTGTCAGCAGTGTTTTTGCGCAACGCAATTCGAGAATTTTTCGGCGTAAAACGGGTAGCGCGCAGCGTGCGATTGCCGTTGACGGCTGGTGGCTGACGGCTGCGCACTCAGCACCTTGGAATTCACAGTGGTATTCAGCGAGCTGATGGGCTGTGCTACACATTGGCGCTGGCTGCGTGTCAGCGGGAAGGCGGCGGCGGCAGCATGCAAAGCAAACACGAGCGCAAAAAATATGTACTTATGTGAGTACTTGTTATGTATGCTTGTGTGCCTTTGTATTGCCTTAATACTCGGCAATTATTAAGCCCCAGTTCTACCGCTGCCTGGCTGACCGCCGCCGCTGCTGTCGGCACTTAACAAACAAAGCGCGAGGCGGCAGCAATCAACTTGTGAAGTGCTAAACCGCAATTTTAAACACATTTTTTACTGGCGCAACTATTTTGTTGCCGTTTTACTTAGAGCCGTGCTCTTTGAAAGCCGAAAAATTGCCACCATTGTTGCATGGCAGTGGCGCGGCCGTTCGCTTGGCATTGCTGCCTGCATTATTACATTTTTCATTGCGCTCGCGCGGCTAGAAGTTGGCTGTGTGTTGTTGCTTTTCGCTGGGGCACAACCCACAATTAACGCCTGCGCGCACACGGCTTGCGTGTCTGACAGAGCAATTTTTCGCGTTTTGTGCCGCATTTTCAATATTTTTTGCACATTTCTCATTCATGGCGAGCTTTTCAAATTATTCATATTTTCAGCAATATTTTTGCGGATTTATCATTTTTTTTGGTCTTTCATTGCGGTGTATTTATTTTGCATTTTTGATTGGTTTCAATTACCAACAAATCTGACAAGTTGCAGCCGCAGAGCTGCAACACAAGTCTTATATATAGTCTATAATCTGAGTAGCACTGACTTCACCTGGAAATATGAAAATTTAAGCTGATTTGGTTCAATCCGGATTTGTATTCAAGGACTGTCAGTATGCCACTGAGGCATGTGTCCATTTTGCGGAAATTACATATATTGGCCCAAAATTCATCAGCGAAAACTTTAATAAGTCTGTGATTACAGTCTATAGTATTACATCTACTAAGTATTGGGCAGTCGAAAAAGAATTTTCGTTGCAGTCGTATGTCTCCAGTGCTACCAATGACATTGTCTCATACCATTTAGTATTGAAAAGGTGAGATTTTAAGCTTCATATAACCAAAAAGAATTCTAAAAAAGTTACATCTATTCGAAAACGAAAAATGAGGCATTTTGAAATTTTTGTATAAAGAAGGAAAAAGCCAGGATTAACGCCTTTAAAGATTATGCTTGTGTTTGGTGGGATTGGAAAGGAATCATCCACTATTAGCTGCTCCAGCCTGGTCGAACGATTGACTCTACATTTGATTGTCAACAACTGATGAGATTGAAGCATGCAATCGAAAACAAGGCCAGAACTGATCAACTGAAAAGGCTTCGTCTTCCATCAGGACAATACTAGACCACACACGTCTTTGATGACTCGGCAAAAATTGGGAGAGCTTGGCTGGGAAATTTTGATACATCCACCACATAACTCTGACCTTGCAACATCGGACTACCATTTGTTTCAGTGAATGCAGAACTCCCGTAATGAAGTAAAGTTGGCTTCAAGAGAAGCCTGTGAAAATTACTTGTCACAGTTTTTCGCCGAGAATCCAGAAAAGTTTTACACTGTTGGAATAATGTCTCTGGTGGAAATATATAAAAATAAATTGAAATTTTATTGGAAATACGAAAAGACTTTTTCGACTACCAATAGTTTCCTTCTAAGGTGGTAGCTCTCACACTCCTGTTTGTGTATTTGCGCCGATGACTTATTTCCCTCTCATTAGAAGCTTTTATGCGTATTATTTAGCGGCTCACTATTTACGGTTTACATGTTCTTGATGCATTTTTCATCTGATATTTTCAGCTCCGACCACAAATTAGGCGCTATTCTTTAATTGAGGTCAATTAGCATGAATGCTGCGGTTATTATAAGCACAAAATCTTCACATGCCACAAAAAATTTGAGGAAAATAAAATATTACCTTTGGTTGCACGTGTGAATAATATTAATTTCTCACTATTATTTTCAACAAATAATCGAGTCAGTTTCAAACACAACTTCAACATTCACTTTCGGTCTTTCGGTAAATTTCGTTCTATTGAAACCGACAAAGCTCGGCAAACGCGCACAAAAACAAAACCAAACAATCGATGACCTAATTACTTCCTGAAAGAACATATTGCCACATCCAAAACAGTCGACTGTTGCGTGCCACATATTAGTATTTGTGTGTGTATGTGGCATGTGAGGCACATGTTGTGTGCCCGAGCAGTCGGAGTTTTCAATGTTCTACAATGGAAACGCATTTGCGCTGTTTGGATGATAAATTTCGCGCTTTTACTGTCCATCGGACGATTGTTTTGTCGTTGTTGTAAAGTGCTGCTTATGTTGCGCATGGAGCGGTCAGAACTTAATCAACACATCATCAATAACGGTTGGACATCATTTATACTCGGCGGACGGACGAATTTTGGAGGCAGAAAGAAGATCTGCTGATATTTGATAGGTAAAATTACATTCACGTACAACACACATACTTATCGGCATACGCTTCCACACACCCACACACACACACGCTCGCATGAATGCTCAGTCAATCCGACAGCCGCTTTGTGGTCGCCAGTTCGCGTTTAGCGTATGGGCAATTTGAATTATTCAAGCGACGCATTGTACCCACGCAGTCAGTGGGGCGCGGCAGTACGCTCGCCCGCCGCTCCTCACGCGCGCTGCCCTGCATGCTCAGCGCTTTGTGCAGTTTAGATTTTAAAACTGATTTTTTAAATGAAATGAATTGCGTTGCGTGTTGTTGTAACTTTGGCAGCAACGCCCGCTTGCGGCGGAGTGGCGCGCTTGAATGGATGGCACCGAAGGGCGCCTCTGACGCGCCACCATTAATCACTCGCACAAAAAGCCCAAAAGCCCGTACGTATGACTGAGTGAGTTAGCGCTGCGCTGCGTGCAGAACTCCAAACACGCGAAACAAAGCTGAAAACGCAAAAAAAGCTCATGCGTGGCCCATTCGTTGCGCTCGCGCTTGCGCAGGCAGCTCAGCTCGCACATTCTTCTCCATTCGCTTGTAATCCAAGCGTGAAATGCAAATTTTTCTAATCTTCTCAGCTTTAGATTTGTGTGTTTGTGTGTGTGTTTGGTATCATGTGTGATTTACTTTGTCTTTTCCGTGTGTGTGTGTGTGTAAGTGTTTGTTTTCTTTTGGTTCTTTGCAGCGACCATTTACGCTGAGGATCTGTTAATGGACTGAGTGGCCATATCCGGGTTGGAAGACCGTCGGCACCAGCTGTGCAAGCGCACATCTTCGCAGTTACTTTGCTCTCGTTTGTAAGCATCGCAATTCTTCGCTATTGATTTCTTCGTTGTTCGTTCTATTTCATTTGAGATTAGTTTCGTTGCTTTATTGTTTTGCCTTTAATGTATTTGGATAATGCTCTATGAATCTGGTTCATTAGTTTTGTTGTTTTCTAACCTAAAATTACTCGCTGAATTTCATACGCCTATAAAGGCAGTTGCTGCATCTAATCTCAAGCTGGAATTAATCAAATTAAGCGCACTCTTTTATTGAGAAAACTGTAAAATATTTTTCTAATATTCATTAATTTTTGCTTTATTACTTTTTTTATATTATTAACGCTTTAAGTATTGATTTACCGTTAAGGTTATAGATAATTGTGTCATAATTTCATGCTGAACTGTCGACTAACATGTTTAAGAGGTTATATCCACTTGCAGGGCAGAGGAGCAGCAATTCGTTTTGAAAATTTCGGATTCCCTTGATTCTGTAGCCGATTTGCAAGGATGACCTTGAAGATTTGCTTCAACTATATCACATTCAAAAACTAAGAGTATTCGTTATAATTATAGATGAATAAAAGTACCCATGGAAGGCCTAGTCAAGATTTTTATTTTTGACTAAATACCTGATTCCTACAAGAGGGAATTTTTTTGTGAAGAATTTACACTTGAGAGTGACTTAAAAGATCGGAATTGTTACAAAAATGACTCAACCGAAGCTCCAGGTTGAGTTGCTACTACTCTAATCAAAATATAGGGTGGCGTACCTCCCTCTTCACTATTTTCTGCACACTAGAGACACGACGCAACGTATTATGTATACAGTTACTTAGTGATAAGTACATTTATTCCTACATTTGCATACTAAATGCATTCAAGTGTTATCATCTAGCCGACTGCTAGTTCACAATTACATATCTACTTATATATTAGTATGTGTATATGTATCTGTCAACATAACTTGAGTCTCGCGAGTTTTAGACCTTATTTCCCGCATTCTTCCGCCGCCATTATTGTAGGATGTTCTGCTGTGTATGTGTGTGTGTGCAGCACGCAATAAATGGTAATTTCATGCGCATTTAAATGGTTCTACGAACGTTTTCTGCGCTCCAATATTCTGCAACAAGTTATATAGAACGTTCTTCGTGTGTTGCCAGGGCATTTCTGTTGTGTAATTTTCCACAAGAATTCACCAAAAGATTGCTCATGACCATTTTTGTGCCCGCACTCGCTTGATAAAGAAATTACCATTACAATTACCATTACAATTACAATTGCAATTACTATTACCATTTCTATTGCTCTGGCGGCGGTTGAAAAGTCTTATGCTGCTCGATATGCTTACAGATATATTTGCATGTTGCATGTTGCATGGCAGAACAATTGACTGCGTTCTGGGCAGTTAGTGCCGCAGATTAGATAGCTAATGCTTTTAGTACTTGCAACGAACCTCTTTGTTCGGCTTTTCCTCATTGCAAGCAGTGGCTTGGACCCACACATAATGGCCATAATTGCATGTACAGTGACTAATATAGCAAATTGTCGCAAATTTTAAGAGCCCAACAACAACAACAAGTCATGCAGCTTTGAGTGAGACAAAAGCAAAGGCACAACAAAGCGAAATTTTGCAGAAAACCGCCATTAAAATTTGAATACACACACACAAACACAAACCAACATATGGAGAGCAATTGCGCAGTAAACGGCAAGAAAAACATTGCAGCAAACATATGTGTGTGTGCCACAAGTGCTTGTTTGTCGGCCACTTAATTCGCCGGCAGCCCTCGAAGCATTTGCTGGAGTATTTCTAGCAGTCTCTTCTTCAAAGCCAATGCGCGCAGCGTGCTGCTAACGGTATTGTTAAACTGTTATGAACTTGACTTGAATGGCGACGCCGCCGACCCACAGCAACGAGCAGCAGCGCTCTGGCACTGCCATTGACTAATTGAAAATTGCAGCGGAGAGCGAGTATATGCGACGGCAGCAGCAAAAGCAACGGTTCAATGTGAAGGCGGAAGCATTAACAGCATTAGCTTACAACAACAGTAATGTGAGCAACCTACCATATAATAAAGACCGATTAGCTAGCGTATTATGACCGTAGGTGAATGCGAAGAAGAATGCCTGAGAATTCCCAGAGCGAGCGCCTCGCTGCTTGCTTTGCAGAACTCAAAAATCGCTGCAGTGATGGCGTTGATGATAATGACGATGCTGGTAATCATAATGAAGCCGGCAGAGGTAGCACTTTTTGCTAGGGCGAATGGTAAGGGGGAAGCATCCAACATTTGCTGTCCCATATGTGGCGGTTGGCGGCGGTTGGCGGCGGTTGGTGGAGGTGGTGCTGCAGCCGGGCTAATTTGTGTAATGTTGACGTAAATGATGATAGCGTTTGTGGCGTTTGCGGCGCTATCATCAGTCGTTGCTGCCGGCCGCAGCCTCGACCGCCGCTGCAAGAACGTTTCAATTTCAACAATTTCACACGCCAACATAAGCGGGTTAGCATGTAGTTAAGCCGCAGCCACATAGTAGTTAGCTGGGGCACTTTAATGAATTGGCTGCTCGGTGTGGCTCTCGTTGTTGTTTTGCTTTCGCCGCTTTGCTCTGGTGATTGCACAGACATTCGTGCATGGCTTTTGTGTCGACATCAATCAGCTGCATATTTGGTGCAATTTGCTTTACAGTTTAACTTTTTATGCAAATTGCTCGCCTTGCTTATGTGCTCTAGCGTTATCAAGTGTACTAAGTGTTTTAGTGGGGAAGAAATTGCAGCTTTGCCTACATGTTGCACGCTGTTCAAGTGCCTCTAATGTCAAGGTTGTGCAGTTGAGGCATGGTGCTTATTTTTAGGGGATAAAATTGCCGTTTTGGCAAATAATTCTAGTTTTCCTGCTGAGATGAGCTTTGATGCGTTAAACTCTTTGGTTGATCAGTGCGCTACTCTGAGACTTTCGTTAGAGAAATTCAATTGAAATCCAGTTTTCTAATTCACAAAGAAGGCTTCAGCCAGAATTCACTGCTATAATTGAAATCTCCCTTCAAATGTGTAAAACATAGAAAAAAATTTTTTTTTGACAAAATACGTAAAGACTTTTCGACTACCCAATATATGTTTTATTTGAACTTGACCTCATTTGTACTTTCAAATTGTAACCCGAAAAATTCCGTTGTTTTGTGCAAAGCTGTGTGGGCGAAGAACAGCACATTTTCCCTCAATTTAAATCGCTTCTTAATTCCACATTTCAATTTCACTAATCGCCCACATTTTTATTACCGCGAAATTATAACTGTTTACTGTCTATTTCTTCGTGTAACCTTTGTGTCATTGTTCTTGCTTTGGTGAGCATTTTCAACGCACTTGTTTCTTCAGCAGAAAACACATTTTCGCTATTTACGAAATTATTTGACTTTCACTTCTACGACAAATCCGCATTTTTACGCACGCAACGCCAATTTACTAATGAATTTAGAGCGCACAATTATAAAATTGTAAATTGAAGTAAATTTTGTAGTAATTTTTGTGGAAATGGAGTACGAAGTTATTAGAAGGAAAAAAAAGTTTCTTGATGAAATAAAAAAATTAATAAAGGTATCGATGGTAGATCTAGTAAAAGATTTCGTTTTCAATACTTGCCTCCTAAAAGAATGAATTTCATGTGACAAATTTTCAAATTTTTCAGAGTTTGAAAGTAAACGATTTCTTCGTGAAGTAAATCAAATCAGTCTTCAGTGACTATTTTTTTAACTTTTAGTTTAAATGAGCCGTTGAGAGACTTTTTCAAGAGACCTTATATGGAGTTGCTAGTCCGTTATATGACTACAGATCATTTTAGAAATAAAAGAAGCGTTTCTGACGCATTTTCATCCCCAAAAAAGCATCTTTACACATTAAGGAAGTAGACTTAAATTCGAAAGAAGGTTTGGTAAGATTTTGATATATTTCAATTGCTTTTTATACATTGTTGTATATTTTCATACATTGTGACAAATTGTAATCATATTCTCCGGGTAAATGATATTTCAAAATATAATAATATTTTGCAAAGTTGGTAGGACTGTCCATAATTACTATGTCAAATATGAGCATAATCTGGCAACCAGTGTGTTTACAGCAACCGCATAAGTCGGCACCTTTCAGTACTGCATTGCGATTTTTGCAATGGATAAAAATATCGAACAAAAACTTGTCTTACATTTTGTATTTTTAACAAAGTTTCGTTTGCGGAATCATTGCAAATATTGGAAAAGTTTCCGTTGAATAAGCTTTATCATAAACACAAGCCTACGAGTGGCTAAAAGACGGTCGAGTGATCGTTGACAACATGTCTCGTTCTGCACGACTTTCAAACTCTTAAACTGATGAAAATAATAAAAACAAAGTGAAGGGTATGGTGCTTGAAAATCATCAGGCAAGTGATAGAGAGATGACTAGAGAGCTCGACATCTCTCACGAGTATGTTCGAATGATATTGCTGGATATTTTGGGTATGAAACGCATTTTGCTCGACTCGTCCCGATAAAGTTGAATTTTTTCAAAAACAGGTCCCTTTGGACTTGCTTGATCGTGCGTATTCAATCCCACATTAATGGATATTACCAATCATCGGAGTGGAGGGAAAAATTAGCCGAAACCAAAAACCTACGCCGAAGCCGATCAAGGTGAAACGCATTGTTTTTTCGATATTCGTGTTTTTGTGCCTCTTGAATTTGTTCTGAAGAAACAGACGGTCAATAAAGCGATGTAATTGTTAGTATTGAGGCGTTTGCGTGAGAACATCCTTCGACAACTGCCAAAATTGTGGAAGAAAAATTCATGGAATTTACACGATGATAACGTACCGTCGCATCAAGCCCCGATTGTGACCGAATTTAAAGCCAAAAACACAATGAATACCATCGATCAGCTGTATTAAAAAGATTTAGCTCCGTGCGATTTTTTCTTGTTCTCCAAACTGAAATTGAAGCTCCAGGGAACATGTTTTCAGTCGGTCGAAGAGGTAAAAGTAGATTCGCTGAAGGAGTTGAAGACCAACCCAAAAAGTGCTAATGAAAAGTATTTCGAGGTCTGGAAAAAGCTGACATGTGATGGGGATTTCTTTGAAGGTGACAAAATAATGATTGAATAATAGTTCTGGGGCTATATCTTTCAAAAAAAAATTTTTTTTTTGCTTGCTTTTTCGATAGTTTATATTTTGAAAAATATCCTGCAAAATTGGTGAGGTCGTATCTTGAATAGTTTTTGGATGGCAGCGTTCTAAAGAGCGACCGCTCGGAGGTGCAAACATATAGAAGTGAAACTTTAAACGTGTTTTTCTCGAAACGACATTTTTCAAAATTGCTGACATAATAACTCAACGAGAAATTAACCGATCGACTTTAATTTAAACTGAGTATTGTGGAATACATTTACTACACAATGACCATTTTTTACCTAAAAAAACAATTTTTTTTTTCAAAATCACGCCATTTTGTTAATTTTTTATATTTTTCAAAGATCGCTGGTCATTGTGTAGAAAATATCTTTAGGTTTAATAAACTTTTTGAGTTTTTTTCTTTCAGCTACGCATTCGGCAGAAATCATGCCAGCAGTTGCGGCACTTTCTTTTGGCACCTCCAAAGGCAGTCAATAACTCCATTATTTTTCAACATTTTTGTAAAAAAAAAATCTTAATATTTAGCTGAAAATATGCCTTATTACGTTCAAAGAAGTTTCAAATATTCAATTGCGTACTTTCTCTTAAAAAAAATTCACGAAAATCGCCTAATTATTCATGCGTTACACTGGTATAGACACTTAAATATTTTGCGTTTTATTTACAATTTCCGTGGACACAATGCATAAGTGTGCATTGGAATAAATTTACCAAATTCAGCAAGTCGGGCGTTAAGTCGTTTAAACATATGGAAACATACCAAAAAAAATTACTTACTTACTTTACAAACTGTAAAAAATTAAGGAAAATGTAGAATTGAAAAAAATTGCACTGAGTGAATAGTGAACATCCTGAACTAAGGAAAGGCTGGGGCCGACAGCGCTAAAAGACGATCCTCTACTACTTCAGGGATTTCGGCCTATTCCGTAGAAGTAACTTAAAATGTTCGAAAAATGTTCGTTTGTGGCTTGTCAAATGGTCATTGAATGGTGAACTACATATATACAGAGAACATTATTATTATATTTTTACAGTAGGAGGAAGCATCGAAATTCGGAGTACGGAACTTTAATCCGTTACACCTAACCTACTCCCAACTCATATCTCTACCTTGCAACCACCGGATTAAGTACTACTTCATGAAAGAGAGAAAGACTTTAAGTCACATCCATCATACGGACTGACTGACGCCTAATATACTGTATATGTCTTAGTTTTGTCGTAAATAGAGCTGACGCTTCCCTGACAGCTTTCCAGTTTCCACCGAAAAAAGAGAACATTTCGTTTAAACGATCATTTTTTTCAGAGTAATTCCCGCAAGAAAACGCGAAATATGTTGCTGTTTCAAGAAAAACACGTTTCCGATAAATTGCTTAAGTAAATAGAACTGAGCGACAACACTCTAAAAGCCTGTAACTTGAAACATATTCGAAATATTCAGTCACAATTTTAGTGCGTTATATTTGAGGTATTTTTGAGGCCTACCCAAATTAAAAAAAAACTCAGCTTTTTAGAAATTTCACAAAACATGTGCTTCTTAGATGTTAAAAATCTGCTTTGAAGACTTGAGCTTATCTTCGAGTAAGTACTTCTATGTGGAGCCGAAAAGCAGTCAGCCAAACCACCAATTTTAATATTTCAATTGCTTGTCTATACAAACATACCTTTAGTTTAAGCAACCGCCTACAAATTTTATGTTTCTTCCGCAACAAATCTTCGAATCTTTAATCGTGCATTAGCGTTCGTTGCACAAGCCTTTTGTTGTTGCGCACAAAGCAAATACAATTTGCAGGCAGCCAAACGATCGTTTATGAGGCGAACAACACATTATAAAGTAATTAAATTGCAACATTACAACAACCACCAACCACCAACGACAACAACAATTATTCAGCTAACAACCGAAGCTTGTGGGCCATTTATCGCAGGAAAAGAGCATAGAAATGTAAACAATTAGAAAAATTAAGTTGGCAACACACGCCGCGGCTGGCCTGCTACGCTCTATTGTCAATGCACTCTAAATTAGCGGCATGCAACACAAGCGCCGTGATGAAAGAAAAGCAAAAATTATGAAAAGACAACAACAACCACAAAGCAAATAAATAGAAAATGTAACTTTTGCTTGCCTTGCGGCAGGCGTTTTCGCTCTCGTGGATCGCAGCGCGAGTTCGCTGCGCAAGTGTGCAAATGCGAGTTGACATGCACACGAGTGGCGGGGCGCCGCCGGTCGCCGGCCGCTGCACTGAACTGGAAAACTGTGCGGCGTGGAAAAAAGCAACAATAGCAAGAACAATGCGGTAAGTGTGGCAAGTAACCCAATGCTGCAACACTGCACAACGAGGCCAATTCGCTGGCCAGCGCTACAATAGCAACACAATTACAACAACAGCACATCCACCGCTGCCGATGCCGATGCCGATGCTGATGGTGACTTTGGCTTTTGCGTTGTTGCGCTGTTGCGGGTGGCAGCGAAGTTTGCTCAACACGTGTTTGCAATTACGGCATGGCATGGCAACAAGCGCATAAACTACAGCAAGAACAACAACTACACAACAGCGTCGAGGATAACAATGGCGCAGTGGCAGGCAGTAAGTGCATAGCTACCATTAGCGCTGGCGGCATGCTGCAGTTGCATGCAACAAGCACTTGGAGTGATCTAGAAGTTTGAAAAAGCGCAGAAAATACTTTAGCTGTGCATGCCACCGCAGCTGCCACGCTGCCGAAGTGCGCCACCACAGCACCAGGTTGCATGCTTCGCATGCTGGCAAAAGGCAGCAGCTACTCAAATTATTGATTTATAGTATGTCAAGGAGGCTGCTTGTCTGGCATGCCTTTGACTTTTGCGTTGAAACTCTTGTTTGCTTTGATAGTATTTGCTAAAAGCGCCTGAAATGTATTGCATTTCAAACCAATTCCAGAAGTTTACTAACAGTGCTTGTCAAACTGTTTCAGGACTCTTTTAGTTCTATGAGGAGTTACAGAGAAATACTGGGTTCAGAAAAATATATTTTTCTAACTGACTCAGAGTTCAACGTTGGTTTCTAGTACTATTTGCGGACAGACATTGAACCGTTATTCTGCATTTTTGCCGCTGAGGGAATATAAGTCAGTATTACTGAATCGAAAAGAGGAATTGATGAAATGAAATAAAGAACGCCCAGGCAGTTCGTAGAATAAAGTGAGAAAAATGTTTCAAAATATTTGATTTCTATAGTGTATAGTTCATTATTGAAAGAAACTCGCAGCATTGCCAAAAGTGGACCAAGTAGACCAAGTGGACCGTAGAAGATGTCTGTATTTTGAGGTTGCCACCTTTTAAAATTAATTATATAACCTGAATGAACAGAAACGTAAGATTTTTTAAAAATTAAATCAAAGGACATTTTGAAAAAATTTGAAAAAAAAAATTATGGAGGTTGCCAACTTTTGAAATAAATTTAATAAACTGATTGAATAGTGGCGTAAGATTATGCAAAAATTGGATCTAAGGAGGTTTTGAAAAATTTTAAGAAATAGATATCTATAGAGGTTGCCACCTTTTGAAATAAATTCAGATCATTGAATTTAATTTTGAATAGAAACGTAAGATTATGCAAAAATCTAATCAAATCAAAATTTTGAGAAGAACAATTTATTGAGGTTGCCACCTTTTCGAGACAAATTTAATAACATAACTGAATAGATGCGTTGTAATGGGTTGCGTGGCTTAAGATAATACACTCCACGTTATTTACAGTTTTTTGTTGAAATTCACAAAGTTGAATATGACGTATATATTTCTTCGTTTAAGCATCACAAACCAATGCAAAGAGCGGTGCTAAACACCTCCATTATAAATTGTTTACTGTCGATTGTATTATTCAAAAAGAGGAGTCAAATGGCAAAATGCATTGCCAGCGATTGCAGCAAGAAACTAACCGTTTTAACCACACCGCAGCGATGTGACACATGCGCTTACCTAACGGTTCCTAACTTTTTGCACTACCGCCACCACAAGAGCCATGCATTCACCCACTGACACACATACAAACATCACCATTTGTTTGTCAATTCGGCTGAACTGCTAATTTATGGCTTAGCTGGCTCGCTTAACTTCGATGTAACAAAAGCTGCGGGCAGCTCGGCGCTAAGCAAGAAGACTACGTGATTCTGCTTTGATATTTACTTATGTACTCGTATATATAGTGTAAATTTATATGTGATTTATTTTTAAAGCGGAAGGTCGTGTGGTTAACAGAAAAGCCTCATTCATGTTTTTTAATCTTTCGATTTTGAGAAGATGCTGCAAGCAGCTTGTTTGCTGCGGATTAAAAAATAATAAAAACATTTCGAAAACATAACTGACATTTACGTTTAAGATTTTATATTTGTTTTGCCCTCCGCTAGCTTGCTTGAATTAAATGTGTGTTATTTAAATGCGATATTCTTAAAAATAGTTTTTTTTTTGGATACGAGTCTGACCTGCTTACCAGCAATTAATCACACCGAACATAAATCTTCAAAATAAACAAACATAAGCGCGCTACCAAAAAAGCAACAACACGAGTTGTCAAAAAAAAACTCTGCGCTTTCGCACAACTGGGTCAAATGTGCCGTCGTGTGTGGAATTTTAAGTAGCGCTCATACACTTGAGCTGCCACACTTGAGTATCTGCCACACACACTGCACACCGCACACCACCAAACTTGTGCCAGAACCATATTAAGAACCGACATTCGAAAAGCGCGCTTATTTAGTCACTTTTGGTGAAAATGTGCGAAAATTTTGAATGCGTGCCCACCGAGTGCCGTCGCGGCGACGGCAATGAAATCGATAACGGGCGGTTCGCAGCAGCGCATTTGAAAGCCAAGGCGGGCAGGCGCTTGTCAGCGAGCCAAAACCCACACTCAACACGTTTGCAAACAAAAGTGTGTTTGTTCGATTGGCTTAACGCTTAAAGCTGGTAAATGTTTACTGTTCGTTGGTCCGCTTTCGTTGCGCTTATCTTTATGCATTTTTAATTAGCCTGTTTAATTAGCTAAATATTTGTAGTCGGGCGTACTTGACAAGTGTAGATAAAGAGAGCTATGGCATTTAATAAACTTAGTTGCTGGTCCGCCGCACTTCAACACGAAAGACTTAAGCAACGAACTTGGTAGGCATAGGTGTTCTATTCGGCAGTTTTTCCAACACAAATGACAAATTTTCATATTGTCTGCAATAATATTTTGCTAGAGCTTTATTTAAGCTTTGTTGGAACATATTTGATAAATGTTCTTTGTAAAAGAAAAATTGCACACGAACTTGTGCGCCTCTAAATAAAGATTGATTGCTTTAAGGTGAAAAAAAATCTGAAAATACAATTTCGTTCTATGAAATAAACTCTAGATAATGAACTAAGAGATTTACAGAGATTAAGACAGTGTCGTATAATCTTCAAATTCAATAGAAATATAAAGGTGAGGATATGAGGTGGGTATGATAGCTGAAAACTCACAACATAAAATTAAAATATGGCATGACGCAATGTGATTGGTAGCACTGGAGATATATAACTGCTACAAAAAGACTTTTTCGCCTACCCAATATATGTGTCTTCATATAATCACACACTATATCATTAATAATAGAAGTTAAAAGCACCAAATCTAAAAAATACACATTTGCCACCCCAACTAAAACGCAATCAAAAGAAATTACGAAACCGAAATCCAATCAAATGCCGCCGAAGAAAGCACCAAAAGCAAAAAGCTCACAAGAAAATCGGTGTTGATGAAGTAATTGTGCATTGATGAAATTTGAAAAGAAGCATTATGCTGCAACCGCAAGAGTAAATCAGATCAACACAGCGGAACCGGGGCGTCGTGCGCAGACCTTCAGCCAGTTGTGATGAAAGTAAAAGTGCCCGCAGGTATGTGGACCAGGTGTTCGAACGGAAAACATGAGTCCAATACCTTGCCACCAACAACAACTTAATGAGCTTATTGTTGCTTTTGTTTGCGTTCGCTTTTTCAATCAACATTTATGCCCGATATTTGTGTAATGTTGCACTTGATCGATTCCACGTCGAGCGCTTTTATTCGCTTTCTTCATCATGCCATTTTCATGACTCCATCACACCGTCATTCCCAAAAACCGATGAAAACAAAAGCATTTGCGTTTCTTTATCACTGCTTGTTGTTGTCTGCGTGTTGTTGGGCTTTTCATTAATGCACTCGGCTGTGAAACCGATTTCATTAAAATTGATTGCTTTTCCTTCGTTCAGCGCAGACTCCTGGTTGACTGCCAACACACCTACTCTATCATGGGTAAGTACAATGCCGTTACTAAACACACACAAATAATGTTTGCAAACATCTGCTTCGAGTTGTTTCACTTTTACCGCTTATGGTTGTTGTTGGCTTGTAAATAGTTTGAGAGGAAAATCACGCTGCCGCCAATATTTTTTTTAATTTTTCTGTGATTACCTGGGGAAAAGTGGTTTTAAGACAATACGAAGAAGCCATTTACCAAGTTTTTTGTTTCTTTAGAAATGATTTTCCATGGTGGGTTGTCCCGAAAATAATAGGACTGATTTTCTTCCGCCGCGACTGTACTTCGGAGTGTGCGCACCAACTGGATTCGGAAGAGGGCATTCCTAGCTAACGAAGGAACGGCTGGTCAGTTTTCTTCAAGCACCTGGAGAGTCAGGACAAACATTTTCGCGCGACGTGTTTCTGTGAGTGGTGCCAGCTGAAAATGCAGCGTTCGTTAGAGCAGAGGTGAAACTCAGTAAATCTGCGACAGAGACGTTTGATATGATCAAGCACAAGTGACGAGTCATGGATCTTTGAGTATGATCGCGAGATAAAGAGGCAATCTTCCGAATGGCACACGTCGGTGTCTCGTCGCCTAAAAGAGGGAAGAATGAGCTAAACCAAAGTGAAAACGATACTCGTTGTCTTTTTTGACATCAAAGGCATCGTCCACCATGAATTTGTTTCTCCTGGACAAACCGTCAACGTCAAGTTTTACGTGGAAGTCCTCAAGAGGCTCAAACGAACGGTCAATCGGGTCCGACACGACATCGCAGCCGATTGGAAGTTGCTTCACGACAACGCCCCGACTTAAACCAACTTTCTTGTAAACAGCTACCTAACCAAGGCTGGCATCTAAACGCTTCCGCAGCCGTCCTACAGCCCAGTTGTGGAGATTTCAAACGAGTCTAATGTACTAATCTGTATTACTGTTCAAAATCAAATCATTTCGTAAATATATCTCAAATATGAATATGATATATGTAGTAGAAGGCCGTCTTTAAAGACGAAAACCAATGTGTGGGGTCTGAAGAAAATGTCGAAAGGTTAAAATTTCTCTTGAGATTTTTTTTAGTTATAATTGGGCATACCAATTTCTCCCATTTTGAGGCAGCATCACGTCCAAACATAAGCATTTTCTAAAGTCTCTGCCAAGTTTGTTGCTTTGGTGGTGGACAAGTTTTCGAATAACGCTATTTGGTGGGCGTGACATTGGTCTAATTGCGCCCACAAGCAAATTGAAAATAATTCAGCAAATTCTAAGGGCCTTCTTCGCTTTCAAACCATAATTAATGCTTGTGTGCTTAATTCCATTGTTGAACATAAATACGCGCGTATCAAATTGCTCGGAGCCTTTTTGTCTGAGCTTTATGCATATGTAGTACACATGTCCAAGTTGTAAACAATTTCAGTTTTTTCCCCGGCAAAAATGCATAACGGTTTAATTACCAAAATCTAATACCCGCAGTTCGCAATGTCAATGCTTCGGTAGGGCAAGTGCCAATCGTCGTGTTACGGAGCTGCAAAAAAGTGACAAAAGCAACAACCAGAAATGGCTTTGGTAGGTGCGCGCCAGCAAAACTTTGCGAATTTGTAAATATTTGTTTTAAAACTTGTTGCAAGAACTAAAAACGTAATTGATACGGTGGCAGCCGTTGCAAGTTTTGATTTTGCTTTATTTTTGTTTTTATTGTTTTTATACTTTTTCAACTTAGTCGCTTGCGCGCGCTGCTGGCAAAGCAAATAACTTGTCCACTTCTGCTGGCATTGCAATAAAAACAAAACAACGGCTACACCAACACGCGCACACACACACGAGCGCACACATGGCATTTCGATATACAATTTCAGATTTTATTTGCTTTTTCCATTTGTTGGATTTTCCTTTTTTGCCTCGAAACAGTTAGAGCCGCTCAGCGTCCGCGCGCCAGCCGATCGGCGAACACTTAGCGCTTGCAGTTGTAACAACAAAAACAACAATAACCAATGCAAGAATAATAACAGCAGCATTCCAGTTAAGTAGCTGCCTGCGCCTCGGACTTGGTTGGCGGATTAGTTGCAAGATAATTACGGGCTTGTTGCCGTTGTGTTGCGGTTAATTGTTGTTATGCCATGTTAGAGTGCCGCTTTGTTGCTATTGTTGTAGCAGCTCAACTTTTATTTATTGTTTAGCGCATAGCTGCGGTTGCCAAGTCTCTATGTAAATAAAGAGCTGTAAACTTGATACGAACACACACACACACTCGCACAACGGATTTTTACTTTTATTAACTGCGGGCAGCGGCGACCGCTTGTGTGCCTTTCCAACGAGCACACTTCTAATGAAGATAATTAAATATGCTTCTGTTGTTTACTACAAACGAGTCGGCGAGTGCATCGCGTGCAGTTGCCGAGGTTTGGCGCTGCAGTAGCACCCTGTATTAGTAGCAAAGTGCACACACACTCACATATACACGTGCGCATAGGTAGCTTTACATAGCGGCAGCGCGCTAGTAAGGTGTGGGGATCTGTCCGATCTAATTAAGTGCTCACCTGGCATAACCAGTTAGACACCTTAGAAGGGGTTCATGCTCGCCGATTATTTGTATTGACGTCATTATATTACTTGAACTCGCTTCAAGAGACCCGTTTGCACTTAGACATGTATGCATGTGTGTTTGTGTGGCATTCTCTACTGACGGAAATGTGCGAATGCAGTGGAGAAGGTGTGCAGAAACTCATGTTGACATTATGACATATGGACGTATTGCCAGCATTTGAATGTCAGTGTTATTGGCAGCGCTGGCCAATGACAGGCAGCGAGTACATAAACTATTTCAAGGTTAATCTTGCTTATGATTAGATATGCGAGCAATTTGCAGCATATTTGAGGGGGAGTGTCGGGCGAAGCCGCATTTCAGTAATTGGTAAGCTTTGGCAAACAAAAGACTGAAGCTTATTATAATGGCTTTCATGGATACGGGTTTGAATTATTGTTTTTAGATAACGATATAAATAGATTGCCATGGAAGCAAGGAAGCTGGCGCTTATTATAACTGTTTGAAATGAAATGTTTTTTAACTGTTTCAAGATTTTAATAGAATAACATTAATGTATCGTCTACATATATGTATGTATCAATCGTTTGACTGATACCTTAATGAATCATATAACTTCATATTATCTCTCTTGTATATTCTTCGTATTATGTAGCAACTAAGGCTGTTCCCGCGGCAATCGACTCTGCGTAAGCTTAAAGACGAGTTTTCCATCCGCTCAATCCAGTAAGATTCTTCAAAAGCATCTGAGAATTATGTTATGCCACAATAACAAGAAACAGCGATTCTAACGGTATTCAATTACGATTATCTTCTTCAATTCTTTAACGTTTTAAGCAGTTGTGGAGGTACTAAAACCACTGCAGGAAGATCTGAAAAATATTGATAACTTAATTACATTTTTATACAAAAAAATAGAAAATTCGATACAAAATTGAAAGCCAATTTCAGCGCTTGAAATATTGCTTAACTTGCTTGCCTAACAAAGGGACTCCATAGTCCAACAGTGCGGCAGAGCTCTAGTCATAACTGCTCTTAGACACTTCTTTGCCAAGAACTGAGCTATTACAAAGTAAAGAAGCTCTTTGTTCCATGTGACGACGCGCATGAAATAATGGCAATGAACGCATTTTATTATCGTAGACATGAGTAAACCCTGTCCAAGTTCGTTGCACAAGTCTTTTGTATGCCCTCTTATCTAATACTCATGTTTTCCAAAACAACAAAGCAACAACTCATTATTCTCACAGAGAACTTCGCACAAATGACTTGCTGGCTTGTAGAATGTCTCACTTCACATATGTGAGTGTGTGTGCTAGCACACCTATGATAGGGAGCAACTCCCAAGCGGCGATTCTCTAACTGTTGTCGGTGGGGAAATATGTAAATTGCTCGCAATTAGCGAGATTAGCATGCGGGTCATGAACATTGGCACTCTTGGGAGCACGCAAACAAAGACAATATTATATGATTTGCAAACTCCATTACACACACACACACAAACTGATATGAACAAATAAAAATAGCAAAGAATGCTCTGCCTTAAGGAAAAGTGCATTTTCCCTATTACTTATGCCACCAAGAACACCTTTTATCTGCGACTTCTTGTTGTTTTGTGTCGGTGAGAAGGCTGCTGTTGGTGTTGGTGCCGATGTCGCTGCTTGTTAAGCAAATAGCAACACGCAGTCGCACAGCCGCAGTGTCGTTGACCCCAGTGCCAACTCACTGCCATTGCTTGCTGCACCGTCAGCATGTCGCAGCTCGGCGAGCAGCTGTTCACCATACGAACCATTACTTTCTGCGCGTTGCTTGTGTGCAGAATGGGTTGTGGCAGGCGTGAGCTGGCTCTTTTCCAGTGCAGCAAACATGGCGACGCGGCCGTGCCGGTGCACTCGTGCCGCTACACCCACAACAGTGCCCTGCTACGAACGCAGAGTGCAAGAATAAGTTATTGAGAAACGGGCATTGGATGACGCATGCCCCCGGAGGGGTGGAGTGGGGTGCCGCAAGCGACATACGCGGCTGCAATGGCAAAGCGCTTTTCGCTGCTCTTGTGCCACACCATGGCGAACTGCTGTTCAATTGTACTTGTTGTTGTTCTTGTTGTTCTTGTTGCTATTATTGCTGTTTTATGCGCTTTGCATTTTATTGCCGCTGCAACACGACATGCATAAATAACTTTCGTTAGAAGTTGCCAACTGCTTCCATGTAGAGTAAATGGCAATGCGCGTACACATATATAGTATGTGTATTTATATACTTTTGAGCACGCACGTGTGTGTACAAACGCACACATTGCCATTGGGAGCCGTAGAAAACTGGGTTCTGCTGAAATTCGTTATGTCATTGCGTTGAGTTCTTGCAACAATAACCAAATAGTATCAAATTAAATTTACGAGTGAGAAGCGGAGAGAAACGGAATGACTCTGAATACCAATTTCGCGAGTGTGTGTGTGCGTTTGCACCAGCTGTGTGCCATAACCACAGCTTGAAACATATAAAAACAAGCCGTTTCAATTTTTTGTATAAAATTCTAATTGAAGGAGTTATTTATCTTTGAATCACTTAAGTTATTCTGATGTAATGGGATCTCACTGAAAGGTTTGTACAAACTTCTTTCCTTTTCCAAAAGAATGAAAAAGTTGTTTACATACTTTAATGCTCATTTTCTAGAAAGAGGCTTACTCGTGAAGTCTAGCGGACATATCGTACATATGACAACCGTGAATATCTGGGGGGCTTTATTAAAGTGATAGTGAAATATTGATTAATATTAACCTATAAAATAAATAAATATTTATAGCGCTGCATTTTTCTGCATGTCAAGGCATTAATTCCAGTGAAAATATTGAAAAGCAGTTTCTTCAAGTTACAAAAATGCAATAAAACCTCCGATGAATAAGCAAGTGCGCCCAAACCGTTTATTTCGCGCTAAAATGTTTACTTCTGAAATTTTAAATATCCCTTCTAGCCATTACAAATCAAGTAAAAACACAACAATGGCACTATGAGAACGCATAAGCCACACAACTGATAGTAATCTATACCGCAGTTCATTAGCAATATGGTTCAACCAATTCAAAAAGATCGGCAATAAAATATTTATTGAGCTTTTGAGGGTCCAACTCGGCTCGTAGGTAACGACGCTTTCAGTAGCGAATGAGTCATAGCACAATGTTCTTAAATATCAAGAATATGCAGTGTTTTCCGAGAATTCTGCTAACGTCGCTTGTAGTGGCAAACGGTTTATTGACATACCGTTAACCTTCGAGTGAACACAATCGTTAAAAGCTGAAATCCGTAATTAAGGTACAGCTATTTTAAAGAAGTCCTATGTTTCTTTGTGTTGTAGTTAAGATACAGAATTACACACACATAAACTTTATTTTTGCATATCACTTTTGCAAAAGTATTTTTTTTTATTTTTTCTCCTTTTAAGCAGAATTTTTGATCCTTCGATTTTGACGTCAATGTCGGTTTATAGTTGTGATGAGACCTTGAACTTTACAGTACATTTTACTGGCATGCGAAACACGAGGAATCAATATTCATTCCTTAACATTGTCTTCGTTGTCAATTAAATATGTGACATTCACCACAAATACTGGAAGAAAATCTATAAATATGGGGAATCTCGAATGTATGCGTAATCTTAAGTAAACTTGTTGGCGTAAGTTAACTAAATCACCTTCAAACTCTATATCAATTCCACCCAAGTGTTTAATTTTATAATTGCGAACTTTGAGAAGTTAGTTTTTTAGAATTCGAAAAGTTTAGTTGCTGTGTTGGAAATTTGTTTTAGAAGTAAGAAATATTTTTTGGACAAAAATCATAAGTGAAAAATCTAAGCTTTCAGTTTTGGTTCAAAAACGGCATATTTCATAGACCGAGAACTTAGTGCTCTTTTAGTGGAAGACATACATACATACATACATCAATTCGAACTTGTTTAGAGTTACAATACACAATCACATCTCTCTAAAATAACTGCCAGAGGTCCTAAGCTATTTGTTTTAGATAAAGCATACTTACTACTAAAAAAATAGTTTTATTTTAACAATAATTAACTGATAAATTATCAAAAATAACTGAAATGCACTCAGGCGTATGTTTTCTCATTTTATACATACGTAAACATATGCATTAGGGAGGGTCGATTCCTCATTAAAAAATCTCGTACGCTGCAAATGTTCTACTGATCATTCTGACAACTTTGCCTAAGAGAATATTGGTCTAAAGCCGATATAGATCAAGATAATATCAAAATGCACCTACATATTCAATTTAATTCGGATATCTCAGAAACTGACGAGGAAATTTTTATAATCCTTAAAACTTTGCCTTGAATATCACGGGCTCGACAGCGGTTTTAGACTCAAAGTCTACTAGGCAAAGTTTTTAGAATGATTTGTAGAACATTTCTCCCAAACGCGTTTTTTTTGGTTTTTTGGCTCCGTGTAAATCGACCCGCTCTAATATGCATATATGTATATACACATTTACCAACATTTGATATCTCACACACATACTTCATTTTGGAGCGATTAGGCAGTGAAGTAATTAAATGATTCAATTATAACGTTACAACAGCTGAGAGACTACTTAGTGACAGAGGCAAACACGAAATTGTAAAGAAGTTAAAAACGAAACACATAATTGAAACTTCGGCGAACAGTGGCACAAAAGCGCCAAACAAACAAAGTGGACATTGGCTTTTGATTTCGCAACGCCAATCAGTGCGGCAGTGACAGTGGTGGCAGCACTGGTGATTACGGTGTCAGCGCGTTAGATGGCGGCGGCGATGCGGTGGCCGTTAGAGCTGCGCAGCCGCAGTTGTCATTCACTTATCGCGAGACGTCATCGAGCGCAACGGAAAACGCCAAGCAAACAATGGCAATGTTTATGAAAAATATGTACTACAACAACAATAATAATAACAATAACTAAGCCGCAATCAGCGTCCAGTTAGATGTTAAATAACAAGCGGCAACAGTGCGCTCTTTCGTTATCTCGCGGTTGCAAAAGCAAAGCAAAAGCCGAGACAGCGACAGAGGCCGCGGCAAAGGCAGCGTAATTAATGCAATCAATTACACATTTTCGTTGCTCAGATGCGCCGCGAGATTTACACTTCAAATTGGCCTGTTGGCGCGCCTGGTTGTTTGTGTGTGTATGTGGGCCTTTGAGCATATACCTTTGCATGTAGTGGTATGTGGGTTAGGTTACACATTGATCATACGTCATGGTTCACCGCATAGATAATATTGATTTATGTTGTTTTGCTGCAATTTAAGTCTGTCGATTCCGTTTTCAGGAAATATTTGGTTGAAACAATTAACTAACTTGCAGATCTGGGTTGAAATGTGTCTTAATGAGTGGATAATATGCCGAAACAATTGCTGACTAATGTCTGTCTGCAATTATTATGTAACATTCGGCGGATACGAGTGGGAAAAAACAAATACTAAAATATTAATTAGTTGAAAATTGTAAATCGGCTTAAGATAATTTAAATGATGATGTTTGCTTACTAAAATGATTGGATTATTTGGAGGCTGTGAAACAAATGTATGCCGAAGCAGCTAGGTTAATTAATTGGCATCAAGTTCTCATATGTTTTATATTCATATGATGATATGACTTAAGTATATTTTGATTCAATTCTCTTCATATACGAAGGTGTAACTTAATACTATCAATGTACTATTAATTTCTACCAAAATATGGCAATCAGATGTACTTAGTAATTCTTAAGTGCTCATGAAGTGGTATGTTGCACTCATTCGATCTCAGTTATATTATTCTTGTCCCCAAAATATCTATCGGTTTGTACGGCAGCTAATTTGATTAACATTCCTACTGCTGCAGCAACCAAGGCAGTAACCTCGCATCGCACATCGGGCAAAAGTGTTTAGGAAGCAAGGGAGCAGTGGAAAGTGGAAGTGAAATTGCTTCTACTGGGTGCCAGGACACAAAGCCATAGAGAGCAGTGAAATCGTGGTCGAGATTGCCAAGAATGGTGTACTGCTGATGCCCAAAAACGTGATCAACATTGGGTAACCCATGCATTGTCTATTCAAAGTTTTGGACAGAAGCATGCTAAAGAAATCAAAACCCGATGGAACGAGCTACAAGGGTGCAAAACGGCAAACGTTATGTGCAAACCGGTAGATCGGAAATATAATTCCTATTGGCACTCGATAGAAGAGACTGTTGGAACAGGATCGAAATACTAACTGGTCACTGTCCGTACAAAGGGGCTGGCAGATCGAGAAGACGGCGGGAAATGTCTAGAACAACGCACCAGGGAAACAATGGAGCATGTTTGTGCACTTGTCCCGCATTGGCAAGCATCTAGGTATCGATAGTGAGGCCACAGAGTCTGTTAAAATTCGCGTCAAGCGCAAGTATCCTAAAAGATCAATCTGATATCGCAAAGGAACAAAACTGGTCTATGCGTGGCTCATTGGCCTACCAGACTAACCTAACCTTGACTAACATGGGTTTTTATGATACTCTTCCGTGCCTACATGTTTATATTCGACTCGGAACTACATACTTTTTGAAATATTATTATTTATACATATAGAACTTACTTCGAGAATTTATTTTCAACCAATTATTTAGATACAGAATTGCATGCAAGAAGAAGTCTTTAGCGGAAAAACTGAATTCCAACAGCAATTTTTCGTTAATCGCCTTGAAGGTAAACAAAACCAGGCACTGACTTGATTGATTCACTTGAACCAGCACTAAACATTCAAATCCACAATCGCCAAAGGAAGTGAAGAGGGGGATATGTCACAGCATTTTCCATATAAACGCGCTGCCATCAATCTGAGCATCATTATTTTGCCACAATACTTCCAACAGCTTTATAGCGTTTCCTCTTTGTTGTTGGCTTGTGCAATACAAGTAAAAGCGGGCCGCTTGTTAAGCCTTTGACTTTGGCTTAAATATGCGCTGACGTTCGGCGAACGTTTTGGTGTCCAACACAGCGCACACTGATATTTATCTGAACGCAACACAAACGCACACACACAAGCAGCGATTCGCATGTGCTTAGGCTGGCTCACTCAGCTTTGTTCGCGGCAATGCGGCCCACGCGCCTGCGCGTTAATTTATTGCGCTGCATAATGCGATATTACGCTGATATTGTGCTGATTTAGTTGAATACGCGCTAGAATTAAGTTTATTTATGGACCGGGGCATCGCCAGCACGAGTTTGTCGCATTGTGTTGAGCACGCTGTGGAGTAGGTGTGTGACGGCGTGCCATAGACTGCGCGCAACTGTGTGTGTGCTGCACAGTTTCGAGTGCGTGGGCATAAACGAGAGAAATAAACAACCGCTGAATGGCGTGTGTAGGTGAGGTGAGGTGTGGGGAAAGAGGGGTTTCCTACAGAGGCGGTAATCGGCACAGTCAGAATCAGAAATTGACTGCCGCATTGCGCTAGAGTTTGGGTTTACAGTACGCGCAGGCACATACACTCACATGTCGCATGAGTTGTGCGAAATTTCTCCTCACCCCCGCCGCTAAGCGGTGCTTGAGTGCTTTTGGCCTTTTGTGTTCCGTCAACGGCAGCAAACGGGTGCAAATGATGCGCTTAACAGGCAAACAACCGCCAACCAACGGCGAGTGTGCATGTGTGTGCGTGCTCTGCTATCTATTTATTGCCTTAGAAAGTTTCGCCGCAGACTAAGAAGAAATATTAGAAAGTCATGCTGTGTTGCGCAGAAATTCAAGTTTTGCAGCTACTTCTCTTTGATTTCACTCTGCTCGCCGCTCAGGCACCTGTTAGCCCGACAATTGGCAACTCTTTGTTTAAATTACTGTCAAGAAGTGGGAGCCTGCGTTTATTTATAGAATTGTTGATTCATGCATATGCGCATTTCGATGGAAAAAGTGAGGTTAGGAAGCAATTTTTACGTTGAATGAAATATTTATAATAAACATGTGTATAAGGGAGCGAATACATACATATATGGAAGTTTAGAATTGATTTGTTTACACCTTTACACAGAATTAATTATTTTAATATTAAATTTATATTAAACTTTTTCATAGAGTAACTGAATATAGAAAAGATAAAGCATCCTGTGATTGAAACAATTTGTCGAAATCTTCTCCTTAAAAGTTGTTGATTTTTGTGATAATGTTTTTTATTAAAATACATTTGGAGGTTTCACTGTAAGAGCATCCAACTCTAATTTTTTAAGTTGACTGGCATTTCAACATATTGTCACCTAAAATTAAAAAGAACGTATCTTCAAAAAAAAAATTAAAAATTGCTATCGGGTATAATAACCCATAAATAGCCATTTTATAGGCAAAACTCAATGTTATAATACATATGACTGTATAATAACCAAAATATATCCATTTTATAACCATTTCCTAACGAAAACTCAAATTTTGTTTCATTATGAGTGGTTTCTATTATAACGTTTTTGCTTCGTCTGCAAACTTATAAAAAGTGATGTTACGTTATTTTGCATTTTAGATGATGATATATCGCTCATTTGCTGCAAGACCGGCATAAATCAAAAAACGTGATTTTTGAGTTAATGATGCAGAATTGTTCGTTATATCATACTTCATGTTGAGTGAAAAATTCATATGAATACCTCTTATATGCTCCGCTTGAGAAGAGAATATGATTCCTGTTTTCCGTGTAAGGTTGGAGTCAGTTGAAAACTTTTAACGCGTTTTCTGGCAAATCGATTTTTTTGACTTATGCCGGTCTTGCAGCAAATGAGCGATATGTATTCTCTGAATGGTAGACACGGTACTAAATTACTTGGCTCATAATTAAGACATTTGTTCGCTCAGGAGATTTTTTTTACCCTCTTTCATACCCTTAACAGGTTTTAATAGGTTTGTAACACAAATAAAGAACTTTGGAAAGCCTCTAAAATGTACTTGTAATAAATGATCAGCGGGACGAGCTAAGTCTAGACTCACAGTTCTTCAGATACCGATTTGAAGGCAATGCTACAACTTCCAAAAATATTGTTCAGATCGGATCACTATAGCATATACATAGCTGCCATGCAAACTGATGGACCACAATTCTTTTTCTATATTTACATATACATATAAATATTTGTATATTGTACGAATTGGATAGGCATTTGGTTAACGGTTTATGGCTGTTTTATGTGCGCATGACGCCTCAAAAGCAATAAAAATTTAAACGCGCTAAAAGGAACCGAGCAAAATGTAGACATTGCAATAACTTCACATTTGGCTCTGCGCATGCGCGGATGGCCAAACAGCATGCGACTCAAATTTTTACTGTAAATGGCAATAACAATTAAAATCAACAAAAAACAACGTCTCCGTTGCACTTTAATTGGTGAAACAAGCAGTTGAGGCGCCTAATTGTTGTTGTTGTTGTCATGTTAGTATTCCTGGCATTTTCTTACGAAAATTTTACAATTTACATTTCTTACATGTGTCAATTAGTTCATTGATGTTTCTGTGTTTCGGTTGTGTTTAAAGTTTTGCTTTTGTTTTTGCTATTTGTAAGCGCTTCACGTATTGTTGTATTTGCATTTCATAAAAAAGTGCTTTAACTTCATGATCATGTACGATCGCGTTTCGTGCTTGAACGCGAGCGTTTCACTTTTACTTTCCACCGCCATTAGCGCAGAAAAACAGTTATAATTTCGTAATTTAATTTAACATCAATTATTCAACTCTCCATTTCACTGGAAACCAGATATGCAAAGCACAATCAGTACAAAATGCACTTTCATCGGTGAGAAGATTTGATCTAATTAAATAAATTTGAAAATCAGCAATTTTAATTTGATAAGAGAAAACTGTAGGTCAAGGCAGTCGCTTAAATATGTACATATATTGAATAGTCGAAAAAGTCTTTTCGTATTTCTAATCAAACTTCAACTTCCAACGAAAATCCTTTAAAAAAGTAAAATTTAAACGATTTTGATGAAACGAATGTCTCAATAAGTATATTAGGTTCTTCATGGTTCTTCATAGAGCCTTCTTAAAAGACCATCTACTAAAAAGCTTTCCTGTTTCTATAACTTGCCACATAATCTCGCCATTCTTCTAGCATGTTTGGTCACACTCAACAGACAATACTTTCACTTCTTTCTTATTTGCCTCGGCTCAAGCTCAAAGCTATCAGATCACAACAAGTGAATTCATTCAAAAATATAAAAAATATTGAGTTCATTAGGCGCGTTTCTCTTTCTGCGCTGCGACCGCTCACTCCCACTGCCACAAAACATATCCAACATTTGTTTGATTCCTCCTCAACAAGTTGTTCTAATTTTTGGCACTGATTTGCATAAGTCAAATGATACTCATGCGTAAGTATGTGTGTCTATGGATTCCGGTTTGCGTGTGTGTGTGTGTCGGGAAAGAAATTAGGTCTGTTTACCATAAAGACGGCAGACTCAAGCCGCCGCGCATAATATCACCGCCAACTGCTGGACAATCAAGCGACTAGCAACAACAAAAAATTGGGTGACGCAAAAGTTAGAAACGATTATATGTGTGTCTACAAAGTCTACATTATTGAAGAACGCCCGCCATCGCTTGCTAAAAGCTTAGCTGAAATCCACATGCCAAAACCGTTAGTTGCTGTTTCGCGCATTTTTATTGCTGTTTCTTCCAAATTTATTGTTTATTCAGTTGTTTTTATTGCTGTTGCCGTTGATGCTAAGCTCATGTTTGTTTACGCCGTGATGCTAATTCGCTTGTGGAACACTCAGACACCCAGACGGAAATTTGATGGTAAGAATATGTACATATATCTGTGCGTCTGAATATACATATAAACAACATAAGCAGTGAAGTAGAGGATAGAGTCATGTGTAGAAGTTCGCGCAGGTGAGGAAAGTTCTCTGATCGCCATTCACTTGGAAGTGGCCAAAAACGATTATTTTACTTATGGCTCAAGCAGCTCACGACTTCCGCTTTTAGACTAAGTATCCTCTGGGTAGCTAAAGAGCATCCGTTTGAAAGCGAACTAAAGTGAGAAGGTGAATCATCTCTGCTCAGGACTCCCCACGTAAAAACGCCCCCAAGGAAAAGGAAGCAACAACTCGGATATAACCGCTTAAGCGGTGTGGTCTCCAATAAACGAGAGTATAAGCATTCATAGGCATCATAATAAAATTTCAAAATAAAGCGATTTACATTTTAAAAGTAAAAGCTCTTTAGATATTGGATTAGAAATTACGTCTTCGATATTTAAAAAATATTTGTTATAAGCTTGCACGGCTTTACTTAGAGTTCTTTTTCGTTATCCTTGTTGTTGTAAGTGGCTTAAAACATCTCCCAAATACTCTACAGATTAATTAGAAGTTTCATACAGGGTGCTTGTTCAGACATAAAAATCATAAAGTACTATAAAACGAACTAACCGATTCAAGAGAACATTAAGTCGGAGAAATTTCTAATCTTTTTTTTTTGTTTTTTTTTTTCATTAAAATCTTTAATTTAATGTGGACACCTTTAATGCAATAAATTACTTTAATTTCGAGCATAATTTTATATTTAATTAATTTTTCGTACGAACCTCTTAAGACGCGCCAGTTGTTGTTGCTCTCGATAAGAACTGAAAATAGAAATAAGAAAAAAATTAAAAATCAAAATCTGTAATTGAAATTAGAAGAGGAAATAAAACTTAGTGAAAATTATTTTAGTTTCAGCAAAGGTCTGAAGTCAGCATTTCGCTAACCAAGTTTTCGAATATTAAAGGTAATGTGTTCAAGTAGACATCTGCGATTATTTCAAATTACCACTTGAACTGTTCAAGGAATGTAATCTTTGCGCACCAAATCGCGAAGTAATTTTACCGACCCAATTACTTTAAAAGGCAACTAAAATCCGATAGAACATGGGTCAGATAATTTGAATGAAGTAGTTTTAGAAAACTGATTGAAACCGATAAAATGTCTAAAGTTACAACCAATTAATGGATGCACAAACTAATTCGGCCAGCGGTGAAGGCACAAATGCCGCCTTGGGCAAAGGGGAAGGGGCCCAAGATAACAACTGTTGCCAACAAATCGACAATTGTGCTTACCCAAGTGATCACTGACCTTATTTCGAACACACACATGCACACTCAAATGCCAGATTTTATTGAAAAGCCAAACACTGAGCGTGAATCAGTTGATAGTTGAGTAAATATGTTGATTTTATGGCGAACAACAACAAATGCGGGCAACCACTGAATCGTTTAAGTGTCGAGCACACACATACGGAGAATACAAACAAGAACCGTACAACAACAATGATAGAAGTGAACCAGCGCTGAAATAAATAACAACCCACACAAAATTGTTGCTACTGCAATTTGTCTGCCTACACATGGAAATAACTTACCTATGTATACCGGTATATAAGGTATGTACATAGGTGGGTATATAGAAGCGCATAGATACAATATTTCTAACAAAGAGAGGAAGAGAGGAGGGACAGTGAACAGTTCAAACTATTCTAATTGAATGCCAATTACATCAAATATAAGCTTGGGAGAGAGGGTTAAAGAGCGCACAATAACTCGTAGAAATATAAGTATGTATTTTATATTATATGTGCGGATAAATATGTAGTATATATATATGTATATATGTAATGTTATTGTACGTTGCATTTATACAGGCTAAACCCTTGCTTAACAATACGCGCTCTCATATAAATAATATTGAAATTGGCGGTGGGCATAACATTGAGAGAAAATATTTACACGCCTCAACTAAACTTTGATTTGCAATAATATGTAGAGGATATGTATGTAAGAAGTAACAAAATCCGGAATAAAAATAGCTTTCTTATGAAATTTATTATAGGCTTTTCAACTTTTCCTCAATTTGATTTATCTGTAGGTCAGTAAGGTCAGCGCACTTAATGTTCAATCAGCTGAGGCAAGTCAGGTGTTAAGTTATTCATTTTCCCTGTTCCATAAATATATAATATAATTAAGCATTCAGTTGTTGACAGGTGCTAAATTTGATTCTTATTGAAAAGACTTCCGTGTCAATGAATTTAATTTGGTAAGGAAGAAATGATTAGGCAATTATACTAATCTAAAAACTCTTCCAAAACCTTTCAGTCAACGCACTTCATAGGAAATTTAGGTAGCAAGTTAATTACCATTAGGGCTTAGAAGATGCCGTCATTTAATCAGAGAGGAGTCACTGTAAGAGCACACTGACTGTGAAAGTTTTATTCAGTTATATATTTTGCATATCGTCACCTAAAATTCAAAATAACGTAACATCACTTTTCATAAGTTTACAAGCGTAGGAAAAACTATATAATAGAAACCACTAATTTTGACACAAAAATAGAGTTTTGGTTATAAAATGGTTATAAAGAGGTTATAAAAAGGTTATAAAACGGTTATAAAATGGTTATATATTGGTTATCGTACACTAATTTTGAAACAAAAATAGAGTTTTGGTTATAAAATGGTTATTTATTGATTATTAAATCCGACAACGATTCAATATTTTTTAAGCAAAGTTGTTTTGCATAATAGGTGACGGATCCCTTAAAAATACCACTTTAAACTCTAAAATGAATATTTCAAATATCTTTTGAGTTAAAGGCTCCTGAGCCGCTGCGTTCAATCATTTCTGTTTCTTTCCTCTCGCTAAAGCTCTTCGTGTTAATGTCAAAATATTGAATTACTTTTTAATTAAGATATAACAGTACCAACTGCTGCAACAAAATTGGCAATTTTATGGCAATTATATTTTACACAAATATTTACATTTATCATTCACTTCACTTCTGACTTTGACTTATCGCCAATAACTTACAATTACCTTAAGTTAACTTTAAGTGCCAATTAAATTCGAATCAAAGCAACTAAAAAGTAAAGGAAAAGAAAAGGTGAACACAAATAAAATTTGAAGCAGCAACCGATTGGCAAAACTTCAAAATCGCGCCGGGACCTTGAATTACAGCCGTGTCAATAATACTCATTGTTGTCAATTGCAATGCGACTTTTGATTGAACTTTTTGTCGTTTGTCGAGTCGTGCAAAAGCGCGCCAAAGCCAGATTAGCGAGCAAAAATATTCGAACTCATGCCAAAATATCGAGTGAATTGCAAACTGAATAATGCAAAACCGATATCTCGCCAGCCGCAGCCATACATATGTATGTACATACTTGTACATACATATAAATGGTTATAATCGAGTGTGTCGCATGCGCTGTCTTCTGCTGCAATCGTTTCTTATTGTTGCTCGTGTTGTTGCCTTCTATTTTTAGTACATCAAGGTAAATAGGCAGCTCAGCAATTGAATTGTTGTTGGAAATGGAAGAAGCGATGAGCTAAATATTTGCATGTTGCATGCAATGCAGCAACACAACACCAGCATTTATGCATGCCAACGGCAAATATTGAACATACCAACAACAACAAACATACACGTGTGTGCTAAGATAGCAGAAAGTAATTGTGGCAGAATTCCAGCGGCCAACTTTTGTTTTAAATGTAATGGAAAATTTCAGTCAAATGAAAAGTGAAAACTCGCATTGCGCAAAAAGAAGTGAAAACAAGTTTGAAGTGCCACAAAGCACACACAAGCAATTAGTGTGGCAACTTGAAACAATGCAGCTGAAGTATGGATTAACCAAAGAGTTAAAGAGGAAGTGAGGAAGAATTTAATATTTTATAACGTTCGGCTGTAACCGCGTAAGCGTTGTCTACGCCAATGCCAAAAGAACCTTCCGCTCTCTGAACAGCCCAGGGATTTTTGCAAAAGTTTTTCCTATCAGAAATAGACTCGGAAAATTATAAACATTATTTTATATTTATAGGTTGGACTGAAACTGAGTTGAGTATTCACTGTGTGAGTGCTAACGAGCTTAAAACACCAGTGTGTCTAATAATGTAAGTAATGTGATAGTTAGAGAATATTTCAATGGCTGCGTTGGATCTTTAATAGATCCTTGTACCAACCAACAACAACATATTTGATATACCAAGTGTAGCCAGGTCCTTCTCTACGAAGTGGAGGTCTTTTTCTTCCTAGACAGCGCAGCCGCTTTCTCTTAATTCGATGAACCATGTCAATGACGTCGTATATCTCATATAGCTCATCATTCCATCGGCCTCGGTATTCGCCGTGACCAACGCACAAAGGACCATAAATCATCCACAGACCATTTCTTTCGAAAACTCATAACGTCGACTCATCAGATGTTGTCATCGTCCATCCCTCTTTACCATATAGCAAGACGGGAATAATGACTGACTTATACAGTTTGGTTTTTAATCGTTGAGAGACAACTTTACTTCTCAATTGTCTACTCAGTCCGAAGTAGCACCTGTTGGCAAGAGTTATTCTGCGTTGGAGGCTGACATCGTTGTTGGTGTTAATACTGGTTCCAAGACAGACAACATCATCTACAACTTCGAAGTTATGACTGTCAACAGTGGCGTGGGAACCAAGTCGCGAGTGCAACGACTGTTTGTGTGATGACAGGAGATATTTCGTCTTGCCCTCGTTCACTACCAGACCTATTTGCTTCGCTTATCAGAAATAGGCTCGGAAAATCATATAAATTTATAGGTTGGGCTGAACTAAATCCAATAGTGTTATTATTTTAAAATTCTTGATCTTTTTCTTCAAATTTGCCTTACTTCGTCTTCGTAAAACAGCTTCGAATCCAAGCAGCACTAACTTGTTTAGTAGGTCAGTGTGTAATTCGCCTGCAATGCATTCTTTCATATGACGCTCCCGATACCATAGTCAAGCGCATCGTTTGACCCATAAAACGAACCTGCGCACCCCGAACTTTCAAACACACACGCACATGTGCGTGTAATGCTTCTGTTATCAAAAAGTAAACCGAATATATAAATTAGATTTGGCCTGTATTGCTGCATATTTTAATAAAGCAACTATTCCACTTTTTATTTTTAATTAGATACCCAGATTGGGGTCCTCAATTATGGCAGCTGCAACGCATGAATGAGCATAAAAAGACATACAAGCGCTGAAATATTATTTTTCATATTTCGCTGGCATATTTTCAGTTAGTTGCACATCCCTTTGGAGCGTCTTTACAAAGATTTGCGGCAGAGTGAGCAGCAAATTGCTTCAATTTCATTCCTTTCACTCGGCAACCCGGGCTTTCCTGCTAGACGATCGGTCGGTCCGTCAGTGAGTCAGTCCATTGCTTTGTGCTCGTTTGTGTGAGCTAGCAGAAAGCGCTCATAAACAAATATTTCAAATGCGATGCGCTGAGCTCAAGCAATATTTACAAACAGACACATATCTTGGGGGATAAGGGGAGTGGTAAGTGTTCAAGCGCCAATCTTCCAGCGACTACTTTCATTGGTGTTGTTATCGTGTATTTATTTGATTTTTAATATTTGCAAAACAACCGTTGGACGCGCCACGGAGCACAGTACAGCGACCTTGTTGCTAATAACCTCATTTTCTCATTTTCAGCGGCGATTTCGAATGCAACAATAGAAATCGTCAAGCAGAGTGCAATAAGTCAGTGGAATGCGCTCGTCAATCAAAGTGCCAAGACTCGCTAGCAATCCAACAACGGCAACAATCATAATAATATTGCAGCGAAGCATATTGCCACATACCCATTCGTGCATGCATATATATGTATGTATGTTGCAAGCAATAGTTGCCGCTAAAAAGTGGCTGGCTGGCAGCAACTACGTCTGCCATTGCTGCTGCTTGGCTGTGTTGGCTGCGGAGTATTGGGGCCAGTGTGTTGGTTTATCGCCAGACACTTGCCGCCTTGGCGCGCTACTGCTCTCAGCAAGCGGCCATGCACTTATAACGGTGCTAATGCACTGATTTTGCTTTCTACTGCTGCCAGTGTTTCTTCTGCGAGCTCTTCCTCTTCTCCGTTTGATTTCATCCAAAATTAGTTCAGTTTGCTTTGCGCTTTAGCCACTGCTCTGAACAGCACGGAATTCGGTTAATTTTTTTCACCTTCCTCTGCTACTTCTTCTCAGCTGCCACACTCTACTTCACTTTAGTGTTGACTTTCGCACTTCCGTTCATTTCATTTTTGCCACCTTTTTCCCAACGAAGTTTCGCTTTTTGTACTTTGGCTTTTGCTGTCATAATATTAGCTTCTCTTTGAGCACAAGTGCCGCACTCACTCATTCACTTTCAATAGCGCTTTGAGGCACTACAGTGGTGGCCCAAGTTCGCAAGAAAAATACTTCCATATGTATATATGTACATACATATGTATACATTTGTTTATAAATATTTATATAATCAGTTTGTAAAGCACAATTCGAGAATTGGACTAATGAAAAGCCTAAATTATCTGTTCTTTAGTTAATGGGGAACTATGTTAGGGTTCTTTGAGCTCATTATGCGTTGGTATTGAACAAGGGATTTATTTAAACGGATAATAATTGCACGGTTAAGCCCAAGTTATTTCCATATGGTAATACCTTACTAACATTTCTAGTTTGGCTAACATAGTGCTGGTTGGCAGGCAATAATTAGGCTTTCAGTGGAAAACTTATAATAATCATAATCTGTGTCAAAATCTTTGTACCCAGTCATATAGGAAATGAAAAGGCATACGAGTTAATCCCCTCAGAGCAGTGGGACAGATAGACCAGAATGCCAGGGAATCACACTTTCAGAACCTTGGTAAAGTGGAATCATCAGAAAGCGGAGCATGATCAGACGATAGAATACTACATCTTTAAATGCCATCTTTTAGGACCTTCCAGGGCTGTCAACGTTCCATCATAAATCATATTGGAAAACCCATATGTGGAAATAAAATATTAATTCAAGAATCTCAAACTATTACGTCTGAGCTCACAAATGAGTTGGGCATGAAAACGCTGTCCTATTTCCCATTCATATATATGGTAAGTAGTTGACTGTAAATATAAAATTTAAGCTCTTTGCAGTTTTTTCTGATTTACTCTACTTCTGTTCTCGGTTTACAAGTAGTTGGTTGTTTGATATAAAATATTGGAAATTTTGAAGAAAAATTTGATTCTGAATCTGGATCCTCTTTAAGCATGTCGTTGTTGTTGTACGAGTTTGATATCCCATTTCAACTTAACTTACCTACTAACTTAAGTTTATGGTCACGGAATCAATTTTCTGGTGCCGAAGCGTTCAGAATTTCGGAAAAGGCCTTCGCTGATAATTGATTCTCGAGTGCAAGTGTTTTTGACTGGTACAAATTATTCAAAGAGTGCCAAGAACGCATTGACGATGATCCAAGTTCAGGATGGCTATAATCATCAATTGGTGATCAATACATCAATGAATAAATGGAATTGGTGCTTGAGAATCGACGATTAATAGTAAGAGATCTTGTTGGAATTGTTGGAATATTGAAAGCAGCAGTGAAAACCATTTTGAAAAATCATTTGAACCTAGGAAAAGTAAAAGTATGATTGGTTTCAAAATCACTAAATTTTTTCGAAAACCAGCGTCGTGTTAACGACTGTAAAACAATGCTTTCCCACTACTAGGAAGTCATGAAACGTATTATTACTGGCGATGAATCTATGCTCTATGTTTACGACCGGTAAACCGACGAACAATCGGCCGAATATCGTGGCAAAGGTGACCCGAAGCCGAAAAAGCCATATCAAAGCAGGTCAAAAATCAAGGTTATGTTGACAGTTTTCTTCGAATATGGAGGCTTACACCACTTCGAAGTCCTTTTGGCCGGCCAAACTGTCACCGAGGAATACTATTTAAGTGTTATGCGTCTTTTGTGAGGAGCTATTCGTAAAAAGAAGCCGATAATTCTTCCTTTTTCCACCATGGTAATGCACCGTCGCATACTGCATTGATTCTTCGTAAGTTTTTCGCCAAGTTTGCAACCGATGTCGTGCCACAAGCACCATGTTCGCCTGATTTAGTTCCGTGTGACTTCTGGGTATACAGAAAACTCTCTGACCGCTTCGGGAAAACCATTTTGAGTCAATTGAAGACATTAAACGTGAATGACTCGCATTGAAGGCTAATCGAATCGAGCGCATTGAAGGCTATTCTGGAAATTGACTTTAACAGCTGCTTCGAGGATTGAAAAAAATATTGCCACAAGTGTATTTGGGCCAAGAGGATAACCTGAGGGGGAGGACATAGACTTTGAAGAATAAATTATGAACAAAGTCTTACTAATTTTTACTGTTAGTAGTAATATTTCTCTTGACTATCGATGAATTTTATTCAAATCCAAAAATTTTTTACAAAAACCACTTTCAATAATATTTGACAATATAATTTTAATAAGGGAAATTTTTATTTTTTTTTTTATTTTTTATACTCGCTCAGTGCGTGAATTGAATCCAAATCCACTTGCTACGCACTTCCACAATTGCAGCCAACTTTCTTTGACTTCAATTAAGAAGAGATGTAAGATAGACATTAACTGAAGCTATCTAGGTAAACACACATATGTATGTAGATCTACACATACATATGTATAAATATATATATGTTTGTAGGTATGCGTGTATGTAGGTGAATACAGAAATGAATTATCGTGCATTATGAACTTTCATTTTCAAATTAGCTGTAAAATTTGAACTCATTACCCAGAATTCATAACGCAGAACAGTTTCACGCACTTGCAAGCTCACACGCATATGTATGTAAGACACACATGTATGTATGTAAGTGTGTGTGGTAATTACATGGATTTTTTGGGAAAAGATATGAAAACCCGTGTAATTGTAAAGCAAGTATGTATGATGTGCGCGGAAAGAGTTACGTTTTGTGGCACAGAGGTAAGCAAGAAATTAACGACCCTGAAAGGAAAAGTGCTTCTCGAGCTAACGTGCAAGATACCGGCTCATCTACGTATGTATTTGCTCACATTTAAAGGGCAAACGCGTAGAAATTTTTCGACATAAAAGAAATCAAGAAATTATATGTGTGTGAGTGTGTAGAGAGCACAGTAAATGCGATTCCGAAAACATGTAATGTCAAGGGTTATGACAATTTCACAATTAAAATAAAGACATAAGCCGGCTATATGCTGCGGCATCATTCCACGTCATAATAAACCTTAAAGTGGCTTCAAAGCATGGCTCAAAATAGCAGGTACTGACTTTCCGGGTTTTTATAGATTAAATTCAAAAGGACTGGTAGTGATTTCTTCTAGGTTAGGTATGGCAAATATGCTGATTATTCGCCATTGCTGCTTGAAAGACAGCACAGTGTTGTGGTAATCTGAAGCATGAGTTAATTGAATGTTCCCGACTGCGGACTACCCTCCAACCATTCGTGACAAAGCACACAACGACATTTTTCCAGCGACTCCGCCCCAACCTCATATCTCTCGGAGGTATGTGCGCGGGGATGATGCCGCTGGGAGTAGATTCCGAGGCATAGTGATCCAAGTTCTCAGGGATACTATCGAAGCGAGAGAGGATATCGGATGTTCCTACCTGGAATCCTTAATGTGTCCAGTTTTCCAGAGTCTGATAGAAACCTTCATACGCATGTTGTCGTAATCAATGTAAAATCTATATTCCTATTGATCTGCTTCTCAAGGGAATTTTCGTTATTACCCTCATATTCACACATATTCAAAAACACAATTTTCTTAGATCATCCTGAAGCGAACACAAAAAGATACACCAATAAATGCAACAACACTATACACACAGAAAGAAACACAAACAATCACCTTTACACATACACACACACGAAAGCAATAAAGTCGTATTGGCGATTTCGTGATATTGCGACAGTTAGAAGAGCCAAATTCGCAGCCCCGAAGCCCCGATTCAAGGTGAAGTGGCAATAAAACGACCAAAGACTCAAATTGCCAACGAGTTGCAACAAAATAGAAAAGAAGCATACAATAACAGCAAACGAACGCTGCGCACGTCTAGGTGGTTAGCGCAAACCGGTTAGCCGTTAGTCGGAGTGCTTTTAATTCGGGTTGTCAACGAAATTACCAACAATTTCACTTTACCGTTAGCGCTGAAATTCAATGCAATTAAATTAAATTTAATTAAAACGCCGATGTACGAGAGCAAAGTGATGACAAACACAACAATAACAATAACAACAACAACAACAACACCGCACATTCGTGAAATACAAGTTCACATTTTATCCCCGCTTACGAGGGCAATAACAATAACGGCGTTGTCGAACAAATTGGCCGAAAGTGTTGAGTGCTGAGAGAGAAATGGCATTGCGATAAAATGGCCCGGCGACACTGCATCGCGATTACGGCCGCCGCCGAGCACAGCACCAAGGCGGAATTCGAGCAGTGTTCTCGCCGAGGCAGCATGTATGTGTGTGTGCGTGTGCATGTGACGGGCGGCCCGCAGCCAGTAAACGCTTTCGCAAGCAATTGCACAGTTGAGTGGCAGATTGGTGGTGCGCTGCAGAGGAAGCTGCGCGCTGCAATGGTTAATCGAGTGCAGAGTGCCGCGTGGACTTTGTTGCTATCTGGAAATTAACATCACTGCTTCAGGTAACGAATACCGGTAAAGCAACAACCACAGATGCGACGGCGGCCGCATCAGCGCTGGCAATAATAGTAATTGGAACAACAACTTGCAACATGTGTAAAACAATATGAGCGCCACAAAACGGAGCTTCCATTTGTTCATCGCTATATATGTATATATGCATGAACGTATGTGTGTGGCTGCGCATATGCCGCCCATTTGTTCGCTTGCGCCATTGTCGAACAGCTGTTGCAATGTCGATGGTGCGGCGGCGGTTGCGGTTGCTGCGCCGCGTCGCATTTGTACCCATTTCCGCCGCATCGATCGATCAGTTACAATTTGCAACACACAAAACACATGCTACACACTCACACACGCACATGCGATTGCAAAAGCCAAGCGAAATATATGTTATTTGCAGCTTTAAATATATATATATGTGGTATATATTCCGATGCTATATATTGAATTGGATTTATTGCTTCCTGCAAGTGACGTTCCATCGAAACGGGTGTTTGCACCATCGGCAGCTGCTTGTATCGGATGCATTGTTGTTGGACGGCCGTAATCTGTCTGCCACAAAGGCCTGACCACTCAACCGACTGGCCAATTATGCTTTTGGACATAATTCATAAATATGTGCAGCGCCAGCGCATCCGAATGGCACACCATCTGCTCTCAATTATTCACAGGCATGCCTCTTTAGTGTTTGCGTGAGTAGTAATTATCCGCAAAACAGTAGTTGGCAATTCCACTGCGAAGCGCATTATTAAAACACGGATGTCAAAGCAAATCTAGAGTACAAGCTGAAAAATATCCAGCTTTGAAGAACATCAATGCAACATTCGGGATAAATATATCGAATTGTAGATCTCCTATATATTGGGACAAAAAGGTAACCGGAACCTTCAGCTCCTTTAGCGAATTTGGTTTTACTTTTTCGATCGACCAAAGACGGGTTCCGCGGAGCGGTAATTTCAATTTGGGGAACAAAAAAATCTCACGAAGCCTAGTCTGGTGAATACGGTGGTTGATCGTTTGTATTCATTGCGATTTTTGATTTGAATTCGGTCAAAATCGTGGCTCGATGCATTATCAACGTGCAAAATCTATCTAGTGGTCTTTTACAATTCCGGCTGTTTTTCACGGATGTTCACACGCGAACACCTTAATATGGCCAAGTAGAACTCCTTATTTTCTTTACCAATGTGAGTTCGGAATTTAAACGATTCAAAGAGGCTCGAAGATCGTCCGAGCAGACTCGCGATGGATGTCGAGCTCTCTTGTTATCTCTCGAGCTCTTGTCTGACGATTTTCAAGCACCATATTCTTCACTTTTTTTTCATATTTTCATCAGCTGAAGAGGTCGAAGGTCGTCCAGAACGAGGCATGTCTTCAACAATCTCTCGACCGTCTTTGAAAGCTTTGTACCACCCGTAGGTTTGTAAATCACCGTAAGCCTTTTCCAACATTCGCAACGATTTCGGACGCGAAATTTGGTTCTAAATACAAAATTTTAGACAAATTCTTTGTTTGATATTGTTATCCTTCTATCTTTTTATCTTCGTTTAGTTTTTTTTGGGGGGTCAAGCTGGAAGTGCGTTCAATTATTCCAGAACGGAAGTATAATCTGGTATGTAACCCATTCGTAATACGTTCTCTAGACAAAATTGCTCGTAGCTTAATAAAGACAAGGAGGAGAGACACTCGAAAACGGCCTCCTCTGACTCAATTAGCTTCATAATCGCAAGTGTTTATATGGCGCCAATTTCCGGCGTAGGAATATGCTATAGGTCTAAAGGAACCCTGGTGAAGCTAAGGTAGTTCAGCAGTTGAAACAATTTTCTTGTCACACTTTTTCGCATTGCACACCGAGAAAATCGTTGAAGAATTTAAAATCGATGACATCAGCAAAGTATAGGATGAGGACAAAAATGTAATTATACCCTTATCCCGAAGATATTATGCAAATATTTTTTTCTTAATCAAGTTTCACGTGAATATCGCATAATTAAAGCAACCCTGTGCATAATTTTCATAAGAACTTCGCCTCGGTATATGGATATGTGCAAATCTGAGATGCTTCAGCGACAAGAAGACTATAATTAGGCTAACACCTTTTTGAATACTATGACCTTAAAGCCAAATGGAGAACTTTACGAATATGCAAGATAAATATTCGCAGATTTTTGCGACTTTTCATTCTCTTCGTGTTGCCATATATACACATGTACCAATATTTGCGTTAAAGTTTAACACTTTTCGCCTTTTTGCGTTCGTGAAGTCGGAATTTCAGCCGCGCTCTTTCTTCATTTCCCTCAATGTGAGCTGCCTCGCTTGCGTAATCCACAATGCATTCCACGAAGGAGCAGCTAGCCGCTGGAGCATTCATTGCTTTGCCTAAAATTAAACTAATTTACATAAATCTCAAATTTATTCTGGATCGCTGCTTGTACTGTTGTTGTCGCTGCTGCACCCATTACCACTCATAATCTCAGCTTAGCGTTTTTTCTCGCTCGCTTTGCAACTTTCGGCGTTACGCTGCTTGGCTTTCGAGCGATCTTCTTGCCGAATTGCAATTATAATTTAAGAATTCGCGAATATTTTCCTTAACAAAGCACCGGAATTCAAAGGAAATATGCACATAGGTATTTATAAAAACATGTGACCGGGGGCGTGGCTTTGTTTGTATTTCAATGGCATCCGTTTTATTTTTGGATGTTTTTCATAAATTTTGACCATGAAGACTCATGTGGTGTCTCACTATATGACTTTGGGAACAAGAGTATATCAAAGCAGAAAACTTTAGGGTTCTCAGTTTCAATATAATTTATAGTCATTTGTTGTTGTTGTTGCCTATAAGTTTGTCTAAAGCTGTGTTGCAGGCGCTTGGTCATTTTATGTTCGAAAATTACGAAAATCCAAAGCAACGCGTATTTATCCGCAGCTAAGAACTTCAAGTTACTTCAGCTAACCACTTTATCAATTTGTCGGAAACGTTGCAACCATTTCGGAATTCTTAAACTGGCACTCTACAGTGGATCACAACGAATGTTATTCAAAAGAGGAAGAGATCAAAGTTTATTTTTTGTGGATTAAATGGAGTTTAACGGCTTTTATACTTATAATATTGGGGAGTCGAAAAAGTTCTTTCGTATTTCTAATCAAACTTCAACTTAATTTTTTATATACAAGTATATACATTATTTTCGTATTTGATCTACTTTTCGTCTTCTGTTAACATTTGCTTCAGAAATGGTTTGTTTTCATTTCGTTTCAGCAAAGAATCGCAGATGTCAATTCGGTCCATTAAATTTTTCGTAGTCAATTCGTGTAGTACAGAAACATCGAGCTTCTTTTTGTAGACATTTTCAAATGATTTAAAACCTTTTGATGATGAATGTTAGGTTCCTTAACGATGTCATGGCTGCTTAGTTGAGGGTCCTGGTCAATCATTTTAATAATTTCATCGATTTTTTCTATTGACAAAATACGAAAAGACTTTTTCGACTATCCAATAGAAATACCCTCTCAGAAGAATGCAGCACTACTTCCATCTATTTTAGAATTTTCGATATTTTTTCAAGAGTTTGCCATATTCAGTTTATACAATGGAGTGGCTGCAATAAAAGTATTCTATTAATTCTTCCCTTTAAACAATCGAATTTAATTCATTTTTGTTTTGTTCTAAAATTTAGCTAGCCTGCGCATGCAAAATGACACACTGTGCCTCTACTTAAGTACATCTTGTATTGAAGTTTCCGCATCGCTGTGCGCTCGTGCTGCCTGAAGCTGTAGTTGCTTCGTTCCTTTTTGTATGCGAGCTTGCAACATCTTCATGTTTTCGACTATTATCAAATTGTTTTGCTTTCTGGCTGGCCAAAACGGAAAGTCAGCTTGGCCTTGTGCTTTTTAAGCGTTGCATATTTATTTCAATCGTTTGCAGTTCGCTCTGCTCGCTCTGCTCGCTCTGTTCGCTCATTAAACCCTGCGGCCTTTTGCAAATGTAATTTCAATTCACCTTCCTTTTGCCTGCTCCTTTCAATGCATTTACAAATATAATTTGCCTTTTTCGCCACGGCTGTGCGCCACATTGCTTTGTGGTGCCCTTTTAGATGCCCCGAAAGCATCGTGTTCTTGCACTCAGCCTTTCAAATCATTCTTTGCAGCTTAATGGAAAATGCCAATTTTGAAACACCAATCGACTTTGCGCAATTTTTTCAGCATTTTTTCCAAGCTTTTTTTGTTCTTTGCTGCTGTGATTATGGTTGTTCCCGAATTTATGGTTTGAAATTGCATTTGGTTTCGCCTTTGAGGTAAATGCACTCATTTGCGAGACATACGTGCACACATCCATTTTTGGGCCAAAATCAAAGGGCAACTGTGTCTGCTAACTGCATTTGTTTTTTACAGCAATAAGTGAATTTCAAATGTTGAAGATTCTTCTTTAAGGCGGTCAATGAAAATTTGAGGTTTGAGTTTGACAATACAACTATGTACATTAAGTATACTAATTGTTTCTCAATAATCGAAGAATGCCTTCGATTATATTAATAAGGCTGTGTTCATAGTAAGACTTCAAATATTAAAAGCGACGATTTCGGCATGATAGTCATTTATACTAAAGCGTATACTTAATCCTCATAGTATACCCTCAACATCTGACACCTTTCTCCTTATGGTCCAACCCCGTCTAAACTTCACGTTTCCTGGGCCTACTGTTGGATGACGTCGATGAAAACTTATTTAGTTCTTATCATCCGAACGGTGATTTGGTAGAGCCAACCAGAAAGGTCGCCATGAAGTGCTTAACTAATTGATCAGCTGTGTCGATTGGGTCATGACCAACTCTCTGTCCGTCAGTGCGTCTGACTGTCTATATATACGCGAACTTATCTATCAGTTCTTGAGTATTGATTCAAAATTATTTCTTTCCAAGAAGCTGCCTGTGTGTCGGCAGCGCTGATATCGGATATACAGAGTTTGTCCGGAAAGTAATAGGACTGAGCCGATTAAAAAAACTTTCTTGAACAAATCGTTACAAATCTTTAAAACTTTTCAAAGTAGGCTCCTTCTGCGTCGATGCAGCGCTACCAGCGCTATTTCCAAGCATTGAAAGCGTCACGGAAGGCATTCTCCGGAATAGCCTTGAGAGCAGGGGTGCATGCTGCTTGAATCCCCTTTCTTCGGCCTTTTCAAGCAAGGAAACAAAAAAGTCCAGGACGGCCACAACTGGGCTGTAGGGCGTCTGCGGAAGCGTTAAGATGCCGGCCTTGGATAGGTACCTGTTCACAAGAAAGACGTTGTCGTGGTGCAACTTACCATAGGCTGCGATGCCTTGTCGGACCCGATTGGCCCTTTGTTTAAGTTTCTTGAGGACTTCCACGTAAAACTTGGCATTGACGGTTTGCCCAGGAGGAACAAATTCATGGTGGACGATGCATTTTATGTCAAAAAAGACAATGAACATCGTTTTCACTTTGGATTTGCTCATTCAACAGCGTATCTACCATACAAACTGACCGCTTTTACGCTATAAGCAATGGTTCTATGTTAGAAAGGGTACTACAACCGCTGCGATTCTGCGCCCCGTGTGCACTTACTCCGGCACTTTTAATAGTTCACTCGCTTTATCAAACTCGTAGACATTTCTTTGCACACGCAGAGCTATTTGCTGCATTTCAAACATATTCCTTCGTTCCACCAGAATCGAGGTGACTTAAACCAGAAATGGCATTTTCCAGCTTCTTGCCACAACACGAAATGTTTGCACTAAACCTTTTTTCTTACTGCCTTCTGAGCTGAAATCTATTTTTAGCTTAAGTTCAACTACTTTATACTAAGAGCAATCATTAAGAATGCAGCAAGAGTGGAAAAGGCACGAACGCGCCGAACGGGTGGAATATCGAAGTGATCACCGGGCTGATGCTATTTTAAGAACGTGAGCAAACCAAATGACCAAGCGGCAAAAAGCATGGCAACACCAATGCGGCAAGGACAGCCAGCGCTTATGGCGACCAAGCGACCAAAGCAAATGTAACAAAAACAACAACAAAAACAGCAAACAAACAACGTTGGCAACTGAAAATGTGTTCTTCGAGCTGCGCTTCCATTGTAGAGATACGTATCTATATGTGTGACATGTAGGTGCATATAAATAACAGCTAAATGTACTAGGTGGCAAGCAAGACGAGCATTTTCGTTTTGAATGGCTTCTATGTGAGCCAGCCAAACATTTTCCCTCAGCTGCACTTATTTCTAGATATGCATATTTAAACAAATGTCAGAGACATCAGAGCTTCTATCCACTTGGCTATAGATGTGCCAACTTGTTGTTGTTGCCTTTGTGATTTTGTGAATTTATAAGTAAAACAGCTGAGTTATGTACTCGGCGCGCAAAGCCGAACGAAAGCAAACCTTTTCGACAAATACGCAGGCACATATGTCTGTATATGCAACATGTTGCAAGCCGAAGAACAGTTGCGTATAGAAGTCAGTGTACATAGGCGGAATGTATACATTTGCATATGCACTATTGTGTACATACCATCTATATATGTTAGCAGTATATAAGTGGCGTTTATTCGTTATGTGTGTAACGAGTTCGCTAACAACCTTGCCAAGAGAAAAAGCTCAAATGGAAAAAGAAAAGTGAGAATAAGCAAATCAGTGAAAACTGGGAAATGGTAACGGCGCGCTTGAGAAGCAAGCATGTAAGTGGAAGCGGTGGCTAAATGCTTAATGATCGGTGTGCAGTTGGAAGTGATGGATATGTATTAATTGGTGCATTTTCATTGAAACTCAAATTATGAGAGCGCGAAGCCATGCATTGTGGCGTGATTGAAAAGAAGCTTAGAAGGTGCTTGTGCTTATACTTATGTATGTACATATGTACGGGAGGGCATTAGGAATTATTTATTTTCTAAAAAAAAGTACTTATAACTGTGGTTCAGCCGAAAATTTATATATTCTCCATTCATATTGGAGAAAATAGTTGACGAATTACTATTGGGTGGTCGAAAAAGTATTTTCGTATTTTGTCATTACATGTCGTTGCAGTCGTATATATCCAGTGCTACCAATCACATTGTGTCATATTATATGTTTTAAGCTTTATTTAAGCAACAAAAAATAAAATTCGGGGAAGCTGAAAAAAAGTTACAGCTGTTGAAAAATGAGTGAAAATAATGAAGAAATTCGCTTTATTTTGACATTTTTATATAAGAAAGGGAAGAATGCCACGCAAGCCACCAACGAAATTTGTGAAGTTTACGGAGACGATGCTGTGTCAGTTCGTGTAGCAGAACAATGGTTCGCTCGCTTCCGTTCTGGAAATTTCGATGTGAAAGATGCACCTCGCTCTAATCGACCTTTCGTTGAAAAAGTCGATTAAATTATGGAAAAGATTGATCAGGACGGTCACATATAAGCAGCCATAACTTCGCTAAGGAATTTAACATTCATCATCAATCGGTTTTGTACTATTTAAAAAAGGCCGGCTACAAAAAGAAGCTCGATGTTTGGGTACCACATGAATTGTCTGTGAAAAATTTGATGGACCGAATAAACATCTGCGATTCTTTGCTGAAACGAAATGAAATCGAATCATTTCTGAAGCGAATGGTAACAGAAGACGAAAAGTGAATCACATCCGACAATAATGTGCGAAAATGATCATGGTCCCAGCGTGATGAAGCTCAACAAATGGTCGAAAAGCCAGGATTGACGCGTCGAATGGTTATCCTGAATGTTTGTTGGGATTGGAAAGCAATCATCCACTATGAGCTGCTTCTGCCTGGTCAAATGATTGATTCTACATTTTACTGTCAACAACCGATAAGATTGAGGCAAGCAACCGAAAAAAACAGCCAGAATTGATCAACAGACAGGGCTTCGTCTCCCATCAGGACAATGATAGGCCACACACAAAACTGGAGAGTTTGGCTAGGAAGTTTCGACACGTCCACCATATAGCCCTGTCCTTTCACCATCGGACTGTCATTTGTTTCGTCAATGCAGAACTCCCTTAATGGAGTAAAGTTGGCTTCAAGAGAAGCCTGTGAAAATTACTTGTTGCAGTTTTTCGCCGAGAAACCAGAAATGTTTTACACTGATGGAATAATATATCTAGCAGAAAATTTTCAAAAAGTGGTTAACCAAAATGGTACATATTTGGTTCATTAAAGTTCATTATAAGTATATAAAAAAAAATAAGTTGAAATTTGATTAGAAATACGAAAAGACTTTTTCGACTACCCAATATTTTTCAATGACTTTACGACCGAACCCAAATTCTACGAACCACCTGAGTATTGGCCACCTCCACCGAATTATAGTCTCAATTTTCGACTACATAAATCTCTAGTGAACTAACACAAGATCAATATCATTTGGTTTACTCCATTGAAATTAACTATGAATACATTACTCATATTATACGACCTGTTTCTCTTCATTAACATGGATTCAGATTTTTTGCTCATATGTATATTATCGCAAAAGGCGACTGGCTGCATTACGTCTTCAACATCACAGTCACAAGCTGCAAACGTTCAGACGCAGTCAAAAAAATAAATATCTTCACAACTAAAGGAAGCCAGAGCCACAGTCGGAGTCAGAGTCAGAGCCAACATTTGCTTGCCATTCAAAGCGCTCGCACCGCATGCCGCACGCTGCACCATTGATGCCAACAATAGTTTTGTCATTTCTGACGCAAAGGTTGACAGGAAGTCTTAAGTGCACAAGCACTGTGGCATATATAACAGAATAAATATATGCAGACGTCATTATTGTTCTTTCAAATGCACTCATTGCACTTCTAACTGCGTTACTCGTCATGGAAGTGTTCACACACACACACGTATGCAGCTAAGTGACTAACTGGAGTAACTAGCTCAGCGATTCCACCGTTCGGCTTTAAGTGAAGCAGTTTTCGCAGCAACTGACGACTTATTAGCGCAGTTAGTTCGTCTTCGCCGCGAATATATTCCGCCGAGTATAAATATTTGCATTTGTCTGGCTATTTGTTTGTTTGCGCTGTCGTTTGTTTATTAATGCCACTGTTGCATGGGTATCATCTTTCATTTCTGCGGCCGCACACTCACACGCTGTCACACACACAACCGCACGCTAACCAGCTGTGCACTTCAGTCCGGCAATGGCATTCATTTGCAAGGCAGAAGCCCGCATTGTCGTTTAGCGAAAACAAAGAAAGAGTGTTCAAAGGCAACAACAGCTAAACAACATGCATGTGTGTATGTGTGTGCTCGAAACAAAAGCCAATGTTGTCGCCACAGCGAATGATGTGTTGGTAGCAGCAGAAGTTAACGAAGATAGCGGAGTCTGCTGAAAGCCATGCGCTGCTCAGTTGGCTTTTCACTTTGCTGCCACTAACTGCCTTTGCTTACTTCGGTGCTTACAAACATACACACGTGTGTGCATATTTATGAATATGCATGTGCTCACATACACACACACACACACCCATAAAGATGCATGCATTTAAACGTCAAATAAAGCAAAGCAGAGCAATAGCAACATTGTCTTGGAATATCTGATATTATTCAAGCCCACAATAGATAAACACATGCCCGCCGCGCATCCAAGCCTTATCTACACACACATGCGCACACTCGAGTGACTTTCATTTTTCAAAATGCCAATGCTGTTTTCTATGCATTGATTGGTTTCCATTGTTTCAATGTAGGAAGCTTTAAAATCCATAGCCAGCCCTTTTATCAGGGGCCCACAGGCTAGCTTTCGGAATGCGAGCGCATTGTGCAATTAACGAGTGCAGTCAGCGGGTAAAAACGAGGGAGGGCAGACTCCCGGAAAAATAAGCTCGCTGAAACCATATACAATGGATAATGGTGGCGAAAACTCCTTTACTTTTTAAATCACAAACTATTCATAATGTAAGCCATCCAAAGGATAAAAATACAATTTTAAGATTCCAAACTAGAAGATCTGGTTTCTATTTGCACTTAATTGAAAGTTTGCAGAAATATAATTTGTTATTGGAAAACTCTCTAAATATGTATAAAGATCAGTCGTAAGAAAAAAGTTATGAAAAATAGAAATGCTTTGTGAAATAATTATTATATATTATTTACCTTCTCAAAAGAACTATTGTCTACCATCGAAGTATGTGATGAAAAGTATTTACCTGAAATTGTAGTACAAAAAGAGACAAAATTTTAATAAAATGTATATGAATGTATGAACGAATAGTTATTTCATGAATAGTGGTCACATGTTTGTCAAGTTTTCATCAAGATATCTTATTTAGTATTCAAGCAAGAAAAAGCGTAAGCTGCGGCTGCTTAAAAGTTATAATATACCCTTCACATATGAATTTTTGAAGCACAAGCTGTATAAACAGAACGTTATCTCGATTTGGATCGGTCTCTTTGTATGACATGTGCATATTTTTGCCAAATTTCGTGAAGATATTTCGTCAAATTAAACATTTTTCCATAAAAGCACTTGCTTCTGATGCTAAAGTGGTATCAGTGGTTGATATTTCAAAAATATGGATAAATCGACTCAGCTGATTGATGATCATACACTATATGCATTTATACTTTCGAAATTTTCTTCTGGTTGTTACAAGCTTCATTGCAAATTTAATCAATTTCTTCAGGGTATACATATATATGCTTATACAAGTCAATCAGTGTCAAAAAAATCATCGTAATATATCTTTATGTGTAAAAATTACGTGTCACGTTGCTTGTCCGCGATGGACTCCTAAAGTACTGTACCGGTTTTAGTAAAATTTTGCACACTGTGTCCAGTGTGAACCAACTTAAAATATAGGATAGTAAAAAACAATTCATAAATAAAAACAAGAAAAAACGTTAACTCCGGTTGCACCGAAGCTAAATACCCTTCACAGGTGCATTACTGTTAGTAACTATGTGTTCAGTTTGTATGGCAGCTATATGCTATAGTTAACCGATCTGAACAATTTCTTCGGAGATTACACTGGTGCCTTAGAAAACAATATATACCAAATTTCGTGAATATATCTTGTAAAATGTGAAACTTTTCCATACAAGCATATGATTCCGATCGTTCAGTTTGTATGGCAGCTATATGTTATAGTGGTCGGATAACGGTTCCGACAAATGGGCAGCTTCTTGAAGAGAAAATGACGTTTGGAAAATTTCAAAACGATATCTTAAAAACTGAGGGACTAGTTCGTATATATAGACAGACGGACATGGCTAAATCGACTCAGCTCGACATACTGACCATTTATATGTATACATTATAGGGCCTCCGACGCTTCTTTCTGGGTGTTACACGCTTCGTGACCAACTTAATACACCCTGCTCAGGGTATAAAAAAATCTCTATTAAATGGACGTTCTATTAAGCGGACATCTCCATTAACATATTGACCGGTCCCACAATTTGTTGATATTTATTAAGTACATTCTATTAGGTGGGCAACTCTAACAACTGGACTGAAAGGTTTTTTCTTCAGTGTCCGTTTAAGGGAGATTTCACTGTATATATTTCTAAACATACGCATGTACTCACAATCACCAAAAAAAACTAAAATACAGTTGAACTTCCATAACTGAAACTTTTGAATTAGTAATGGAAGTCAGATTGCATACAAATTTCCTGCCATAACTTGAAGCTTTTTTGTGGATTATGGTGACTCGAGTTAGGGAAGTTCAACTGTAATTATAATTTTCAGTAAAATGACAGATTTTAAGGGCCATTTCCTCAATGTCTGTTTAGCAGCAATTTGTCAGTTAAGTTTTGGTTAACTTGACCAAGATTCCTTTTTTCGGTAAAAAAAACCTTTTTTAACTAGAACTTAACTGAAAGATGCTGCTAACCAGATATTGAAAAAATTAGCCCTTAAACCGTTATTTTTGCCATTGTCATTTATTTGTATGAACATATTCAAAATTAAACTTCGAGTACAATCCCTTGCACTCTTATACCGACAAAAACATTTTCGCCTTTATTCGTAAATTAAATTTTCACGGTACTAAATAGTTTATTATATGAATAATAGTATAAAATGTATACCAAACATCAATTGATAGGATCCACTAGTATAAATATAATGTATATACTGAAATTTATGGTTGGATTTTACCCCTTTTGGCATCACATCACTTTTTGCTGAAACAAATATTCTCACGAAAGCTTAACCGAAACCAGAGAAAAAACGCAGTTATTTGGTGTGTGGAAGCTTCAAATGATTTCGTCTACAATTAGTACCAGACTATATTAACCTATATATTTCCTATTGATTATATTGAGATAACTCTCTTACTGTTTGATATATAGTATATGGTAAAGAGTCGACCGAGAAAATGAATATAGTCGCAATTTGGTTGGTGGAACAAGATATTCATAGATAGACTGTCGCTCTTCGTTTTCGAATCACTTATTGCCAACATAGTTTTCTTATGAGCTGACCGGTGTATTATATATGCAATGTAAATAGATCGGAGAGATAGAAGAAATTTTCAGAAATTATACCGTTTGCGAAGAAGTAGTATATATTACAGCTTGTTAGAGGTATTTTATAAAAGTTTTCTGATCAGGAAGAGAAATATTTTGAATAACTAGTTTGGTAAATAAGTCCATAGATTATAAAAAAAATGTGCACGCGTCGGTCTCTGACAAATATACATACCAACATTACGTGGGAATGTTTGTTTACGGCAAATATTTACGAATAAACACGAGAAGTTTTCACAAAAGCTTCTTCATTAGCGACCTGCCGCAATCAGTAAGCTGCAAAGCTAGGCGAAAATGTATAGAAGCCACCAGCAACAAAAAAAATAAATATCGAAGCAGCTTAACGGCACTTTAGATAAATACTTCCATTTTCTGCAATGCGTCAAAACATAGCGTAAAAACAGAGATATTTTAAAAGAAGTCTTTAACACATGAACATATTTGTGTGTGTGTGTGTGTGTGCATTGCCTTCGTCTCTTTGCGGAAGATTATTTTTATGCCAGCAAAGCTCGTGCTATTTAGATACTTTTTTATTCTGTTTGTTTAGGCAATGTTTCATAGTTTTTTTTATAACCTGTTGGTGACGTACTTTTTAAAGATTTTTCTTATTTAAAATTCGCATGAAAACAAGATGCTGTAGCAAATTGTTCCAATGTGAAATGTAATATACAATAACAACTGCATTCCTATTTCTACATATTTACTTGGCATTTTCGCTTTTCTTTTGTTTTCTCTGCGAATAAGCACTTTTATGCTTTTCTCCCCGGATAAACTGGTTTATATGTATGTAATGAAAGTGATTACATATGAGTTCCCCACGAGCCAATGCTTAGCGCAGCCAGTGGCCCACCAGTGCGCCCAACAATAGGGCATCGCCAATCTGAACAAGAAACGCCACTCAATAGCTTAGCCAAGCGAGTAAAACAGTCTCCAAAAGGGCGTTATGCAGTCAGCAGCTTCTAATTAACTCCAGAATGCACACACACACATACACTCAAAGACAGGAGTTAGCGCAGACAATCGTCCATGTGCGGCATGCGTGACTTTGGAGTGAACTTGCAACAATGCACTGAAGCAAGTCAACAGATAAACTTATGCACTTTGGGGACTTCTGGACTTGTGGTCATGTACCCATTTATAAAAACAACAAAAGTCGTATAAGAACAAACATTTCATTTTATAAAACTTAAGTGCACATATCGCGGTAAGCCGGCCAGGAGTAGCCAGCAAAGCCCACAAAAAGGTGCTGTTCGAGAGCGAAAAACTGAGTATAGTCGGTAGGGTGTTGAATTTTCGCATTGCCACAGTGGCAAAAATGAAGAGCAAACGCAAAAATTATTTGCACACACTTATTGTGGCAATCCCAACTCGAAAGTGTAAATCGGAAAGCAAATAATCGGAGAGCGATTCAAGTGGGCCCACATCTGTACATACTGCACACGAACACCAACCTACACACACACACACACATGCAAGCATGCTGGCACGTTTGCTCACATTTCTCAACTCATATGAGCATTACCACTTGGGTAGCTGCTGTAGTGTGTGTGTGTTCTTTCGTTTTGCCTGTTGACTGCAGGAATTTCTTCTTTACACCTTGTAGTGAATGCGGAATGAAAGCGGCGGCTGAGGCTGCAGGGGGGCGGCGGGCGGCTGGCTATTAGATTACACCGCAAATGTTTGCTGGCAATGCAAGACGAGCGCCCAGAGGGGAGACACAGTCAACTGAAGCTGCAAAAGCGCTTGGAAAGTGAAGTGGTCTTTAGCCATGCGTGTTTGCATGTGTGTGTGTGCGTGTGTGTCTGGCAAACTACTGGTATTGTTGCCGTTGATGAGCATTATTGTGACCTTGAGAGGTATGAGATGCATTTTTATTTGCACACTTCCATTAGCACCAACTTTTATTTGCTCGCAAGCACATCTGTATGGTACTCGTATATATGTATGTGTGTGTTAGTGTATATATTTACACATTCATAATTTATTGTATTTTTATGGGCTTCCATGCATATTTATTCTTGTGTAAACTTTTACTGTATTAATATTGTATTCTTGTTTGTTCGTGACTGTGAAGTCATACAAATATAACAGCACACATTTTCACTGCTCGTCGTTGTTGCTGCCAACGTTTGAAAACATTGTACATTTCTGCATGGAGACAGCAGTGTATAGCTCCGATATGTATAAATATACATGTATGAATAATCAGCCTGATGAGATGAGTCGCTTTAGCCAAGTCTATCTGTTTGTTCCTCTGTAAACAAGCAAACTAACCCCTCAGTTCTTGAGACATCGATATGAAATTTTGCACTCGTCCTTTTCTCCACAAAAAACTGATAATTTGTGGAAACCCCCAAATTACTACAGGATATAACTGTATACAACAGCCCGCCAGACGTTCTTCCTCTTCGCTGTTTGGCTCCAATTTAAGATTTCAAGTGTAGTCATGTCCTTCTCCACCTGGTTTATCCAACGGAGTGAAGGTCTTCCTCTTCCTCTGCTTCCTCCGGCTGACATTATTGTTGGTGTTGATACTAGTTCCAAGATAGACAAAATTATCTACGACATCGAAGTAATGACTGTCGACGATGTGACGTGGGAGCCTAGTCGCGATTGCGACGACTGTTTGTTTGATGACAGGAGGTATTTCGTCTTGCCCTCGTTCACTGCCATACCCATCTGCCTCGCTTCCTTATCCAGTTTGGAGAAAGCAGAAATAACGGCGCGGTTGTTGAGGCCAATGATGTCAATAACATCTCTCTTTTATGATACATTAATTTGTAGGACATATCCTCAAATCGATAAGTGCATAGAAGAGTGTAAATCAACATAGCACTTACATCAAAGAAAAGGGTTCCATTTCAAGTAATTAAATTTTATTGCGAGAAAAGCAAACGATGCTCTTTGGTAATATGTGGTATGCTTCAAAAGCTCTTTATGAAGTAATTGCACTAATATGTGCGTATTTATTAGCCATCTGCTAATCAGGTGGTAACACCTGACACCAACGATTGCAGGAAATAAATTACGGTTTGCTACTAAGTTCCATTACTAATTTCGTAGTTCATTTAATAGCAAAAATAGTAAGAGTAAATAAATTTGTAAAATGCTAAAGCGATTTTAGTTATATGAAAACTTCCAGTGTAATTTCCGTGCGTTGCTAATCCCTTTGGTGCGTTAACAACCAAATTTATGAAGCTTGTAATTCCTCTTTTTAATTTTTGTGCGTTCTAACAGAAACTTTTTAAAACATTTTATTAGTGTGTCGTTTGTTGTTGTGCGCGCAGCGCTGATACAAAAGTCCCTTTCCTATGCTATTAACAAGAGGATTTGCTCACTTCCACCAGCACAAATTGATAGCCCTTTAAGTGGATTTCGACATAAAGAACATTTTATTATGACATTTTAAGTAAAGCGAGGATTTTCAGCAACACAAAAACATAAAAACATTGTGATAATATGGCGGCATTTGAGTTTAATATTCTGTGCTGCTGATAAAGGGTGGAATGGAGTTACGCCTATGGTTAGTTACAACAGGAGAAGTATATATATATTATCAGTATAAATGTATGTATGTTTTTGAACAGTGCGAAAAAGTTAGTATCGATGTAATCAGGGCGGTTTGGCACTGTGTATTTGCATGGTTTCCATAAGGGGTTACATGGGTTTCACAGTTTCAAAAAATCGAAAATTTTTTTGTCTTATTAAATTCCATAACAACTCTAGAATATTGTCCTAAATTTTCAAGTTGATCCAACTAATAGTTTCGGAGATACAGCCTTGAAAAGGTGGACGCTCGAGGTCAGGTATAGGCTCTCTTAAAACTTTAAACGCGTTTTTCTCAAAACTATGTTTTCAAAGTCGGTTGTCAAGATTTCTCGCGAACTACTCAACCGATCTTGATGAAATTTTACACAGGTCTTCGAGATATCATTTACAAGGTCTTGAATGAAGGATTTTTTTTTTAATTACAACTATTTAAACAAAAAAAAAATGTCGAGAAATTTTCATCGAAACTTGCATTTTTTTTAAAAACGTCTGCCAAAAATCCAATTTTCATTTTTTTTTCCTTCTTCCAATACCTAGTTTATTATCTTTACTAAAACACGTATTTTTTATTTTCATTTCAGATGATCCTGAAAGAAGTTCTACTGACAACGCGGATGCACCTTTTTTCCGAGGGACTGCCGGAAATGGCGTCGTAATGACTGCCATTTTGATATTTTTTTTTTTGAAAATTTTACAAAATGCTTATTAAATATGAGTCTTTTAAATAAAAAAAAAATTTCATTAAAATATTTCATTTTTTATATGTAAAAAAAATTATTGAAAAAAGGCCGTTTTTTGCCCGACGAAACCATGTAACCCCATAAGGCCTGAGTTCCTGTCTCCAAGTTCCTTCTTACTCCGTATATTGGATCTAGGGCTGTCGAAAAGTATCCATGAACTCACTGTGACCTATGACTGAGATTATGGTATTTCAAAAAGTAAGGAGACTTCGAAGATTTCTTTCACAACACAGACCTTAATCAAGCTAGAAAACTCAGCAGCCTGCTATATTGAATTATAGTTATATTGTTGTTGTAACCTTTATTTATAGTCACAATCGACGGCTGCTGCTTTAGCACATATGACCTTGGACTGTTGCCAAGAAACTTCGATTATATGATATGTTTTTGTCATATTGAGTCCCAAGCACAACATTAATGAAAATTACTTCTATTTCAACTTATCCTAAAAGCAATCATGAACCAAAGTCGCCACTTTCTTTTTGTTTTCCATAAAATGAACAAAAGGTGAAGCAATAGCCGCCGAGTTAATGAATTGCCTTGGCATTCACCAGACTTTGAATCTTCACACACCACAACACAATCCAGTTGGGTCAGGTAACATATGAATTCCATGAGAGTTGCGGCATTCCCACCGCCTCGCAGCGCTTCTCAGCTCAATGCATGTAGTACAAGCACTGAAAATTTTTCTCCAGCCACCACACACGCACACCAGCTCCACCACACACCATATAGCTACATGTACAAGCCACTCGTTGCCACATATTTACGCTTGCTCACTGTTCGCTACTGTTTGTTGTTGCGCATTATGATTGCACTTGCGAAGTTTCCGTCGATGTTGCAGCCGCGTAGCTTTTTTGTTTCACAATCCACACACCGAGCAAATGAATTTCAACAACTTTCTGCACTTTACTAAACGTTTTCGCTCGCCTCCTCAAGTCTTGTTTCATATGCGCCTCCATTGCTTTATTTTCCTCTTTGCCTCCTCTTTATTGTTGCCATGACCTTAAACTTGCGCTTGCCGCGATAAACATACGAAATGTTGCTCATCCACTGCTGCGGGTCGCGCTTGGCTGTCTCTGGACTTTTGGCTCACTTTAAGCCGGTCTGTTGGACAGTGAGAGCGGCGGGTTTGTTTCCTGCTCATCGCTTTTATTGGCACAACTGAACATGTGGGGGTGACTATCATAAACACAAAAAACTTCGATGATATTCCAGATGGTAATTATGTCATTTATGTAAATATGGATCGAGGGTTAAAAGCCATTTAGGCAGACATACCAGGGATTCAAAGAAGTTTTATTAAGATTTAATATGCATCTTGACCACGGACTCGGTATTAGTATGTCCTATGAAGAAAATCCAAGTGCCACTTTGGTCTATTTTTGATGTATTACGCCTTGCTGGTATTCACCTTTTAAAGCTTTCATACTATTTTTTTAATAGTCGTATTCCACAGTTAAAAGTGCATGCTTTCTTTAAAAGAAAACATTTTTCCACAGAAAATATCATAATTGTCTAAGACCTCGAGCTTCTTCTCGAATTTGTTGCGGAGTCTTCATTCAATAAGGGTCATAGTATCGTATAAGTAAACCTTTGGTTGTTATGCATTATGCACATTTCCCTCTCTCAATTGCAAATTATGACTGCAGAATTTGTCTTCCCCCACCTGTAGGAGTGCAACTATTTATTGATAAGCTTGCTGACTTCCAGCCGATTTGCATTGCATAATTCATTAAGTGAAGGTAGCACATATTTATTCTAGACCTAGTAGCGACATAGCGTTGCCACCAGCATAACTCCGGCCACCAACACCACACCAGCACGGCACGTCGCGGTCATGCCAGCGAAGGTTCGTCCGCAAAGAGGCTCATGTGCTCACTCACTTGCATTTAACATTTGGCGTTGGTTGGACAAAAAAATGTTTGAGTTGTTTTCAGCCATTTTTTGTTCGTTTCGTTGCCAGCCAGTTTGCGGTTGTCGGTCGTGCGAATCGCCGCCGTAGCTGATGTGGCCTCTAATGCTGCCACTGCCATTCGCGTTGGCAAAAACTTTGGTTCGCACGTTCATCCCTGCACTCCGCAGCCCGAGAGCTCCCCCCCACAACTTTTGCAAGCTCAATTTTTCATTCAAAACTTTTTATTTGTTATTAAAATTGTGGTCGCTGTTGTCTAGAATGGGGAGCGCGGCAGACGCTGCTGTGTGTCGTTGGAACAGCTGTGTAGTAACAACTTCAGCGCCACTTCTGGCATTTATTAAAAGCTCCGAACAACAAGCGCATCTTCTTGGCATTTCAATTTCGGCGCGCCGCGGCATTTAACGCGTTGCCTCGTGATGCGGCTTTTTGTTTTTATTTAAATTTTCAACAGAAGTTTTTATCTGCCGTGTTTGTCTGATGGCGATGTTGTTGTTGTTGCGATTATAATTTTGCAACGCTAGTCGCTAGTTGCTTGCGCTTTTGGCCTTTTCTATTAGCCACTTCAGTTCAGTTTTGTGGCATTTAATTGCGTACGTTGACATCGCCGGCCGAGCGCCAAGCGCCGAGCCCACAGCGCCGAAATTCCGGAGCCCGGCACCGCGCTGCTGACCTAGCCGCTGACTTCAAATGGCGGCTGTGCTTGGCGCATCGCGGGAATAACGCCGCATTCGGCCGCTCTTTGCCACTTTTAGCTTTTCCATCATAACAGCGAGCGAAAAAAGAAGGGAATGGCCATAGCAACAACTTCAACAACAACAATAACAACCGTGCAGTGACTGCATAATAGAGACAACGAATTCGGCAAGCAAGCATTGCATAATTTTCATGGCACATCAGCTTTATTATGAAAATATTTGCCAAAGGTTCATCGCTTCCGAAAGAACCGTACGAAGAGTATGTCACAAAAAGCGAATAAAAACGAAAAAGTTGAAAAAAAGGTGAGGAGCCAACTGTGTAGAAGAAACCGCAAAATGATTTTTAATTTAATTTGGCGCAACTGGGTACACGGGGAATCACTTCGGACAGTTTTTGTTCGTTCTAAGGGAAGCGCGATTTAAAACAGTCCTTTCATGTTGGCAGCTGGAATTCCCACTAAAAATTAAGGAAGGCCTAGTAGTTTGTACTACTAGCTAAGTTCTGATCCAAATATAAGACATTTTGCTCGCGTCCATTGTTTGGTAGCCCTTAAAAATGAAGCTATACACTCCAGCTCCGACTAAGAGATGAATCTTTTTCGGCTATGATGTGTGGAAGCATTTATTTTCTAAATTTCTTCAAGCATGGACTTACTTGAGATCCAACAGAAGACTGAGAGCTTCATCATTCAAGTCATCCATTTCTATAAAGAATTAGAGAGAGAGAGAAAGAGGGAGAAAGAGAGACAGAGAGAGAGGGAGATCCATGTCTTTAAGGATTTGGATAAATGGAGTGTTTTTAAGTCTTCCTGACCTGATAAGATGTCTGAGTGCTCTGCGCTTTAGAAAGGATGCCGATGAGTCCAGTTGGTCTATGTTAAACGATCGAAGATGTCTAATTGAATTACATAATCCAAGCATACATTTAGTTACATAAACACATGTATGTAAGACTACTCGGTTGGTTAACAAATGTCAGCCAATCCCATCGCTGACAAATTTACTCAAGCAATCTTACATAGTCTCTCCATTTTGGCTTTTTGTTAGCAGTAATTTCTACCAAGCGTTTTGCAGAAGTGTAGAATTGTAGGCACCAATGCAGAGGCTTTTGGACATTTATTTGCATGGCAACAAGTATTAAAAGCCAAAACACTCCCGCTTTATAATATCCGCTGTAGATTTCCTTCAGTTTACTGACAACAAACATGACAGCAGCACTGATCGCTGCTGATCCCCGCTGATGCTGCGCCGATATTGCGTTTGATGCAGCGAGTAACAATGACGATGACGTTGACGATGACAGTTCAAAGCCGTTGCACGTTTGCGCAGCCGCCTGCTGGTCCGTTGTTTGCCAGTCGGCCGAGCCAATGAATTCATCATGATAATTTTTTGGCAAAGCGACTACACCAACAACAAAACCGCTTCTGCATAGGCGCAGCCAAATTTACCTTCGAGCCAGTCGAGAGCAAATGGAAAAGTCAGAAGTGTTTTCAAATTTCTTATACCCGCTTGGATATATAGAGGTACTTCAATATTAATACATTAAGCTAGAATTGGTTTGTTTTCTACATCTAACAAGAGCATTACAAAGTTCCCCTCGTGAGTCTGTGTGTTCTTCAGCCATAAAGTTGAGGGAACAAGAGTCGAAAACCGCGCTTGAGGTTTTTACAAACTCAGGTCGAATAACCTGATAAATAGCGTTTTCTTAGACGCGCTATGACAAAGATTGTTAGGCAAAAATGCGTTCTTCTAACCATTTTGAACCCAAGTATTTGCCGTATTTGAAAGAAGGCCTTCAAGAGCTTACACATTCTAACATCAAATGCGATAATTGCTGCGATTCAAGTTAGAGTTTGTCACATACAATTATTTGGTAGTATAAATCGGAGAAACACTTCAGATACAAACGAATAACAGTCCCTCAAAGCCCCGTGTCGCGGGTATAATGTATACCGCCATCACTGCTGGTGGTTACATTTTTTTTTCCACGACAACTATTTTCCACTCACTCAGCATACGGAAGCGCCGCAGGAGAAGCGTAGCAAAAGGTCGGTGAAGTCTCTCGCACGTCACTAAGCGGGCAGTAAGGCAGGCGGCTAGTGGATTTGTGAAGCGCTTGCCCACACAGAGGCGGGGGGCACTCGGCGCACAGTCGACTTTTCATGTCGTGGCCAAATTGATCACGAGCGCTGACTGGCAGACTAGCTGCTGGCTGCCGGTCGCCAGCACCAGTTGCTGGCCTCAACTCAGCTGGCTTGCTGGGTTGGTAGGTCGCGCGAGTACTTGATCAACTCCACAAAAAAACGAAAGACACATACATATATACATACATATAAACAGAGGAAAACCTTTAAACAAAAGATGACGAACTGACATCACCTACGGCTACAACAACAACAGCAATTATTAAATATAAATTAAGCACAAGAGCGTCGTAAACGAAAAGGGAATGGCAATCAAAAGGCAAAGCAGCAACAACAACAACCACACAGTGCTGGAATATTGAATTCAGGCTGAGCGCGGCGAGTGAATGACTGGCTCTTGCGCATTATCGCCAATCAAATTGTTGTTAAACTTTTCAATATTTTGGCAGATTCTTTTGTCTTCGACAACGCGGTTATTTCGAATTGCGGTGTACTTCGTTTTCTTTCGGCAAATAACGCTAGCAATCATTTTGCAAGCGCGCTTTGTTACCTTCTGTTGCCGCTGGCAGAAACAGCGCTGCTGCTGTGGGTGCTGTGCGATGTCACAGGTCAATTGCAAAACGATGAACAAGTCCACGCTTCAAAAATACATGCATACCTGCCTACAAATATACTATGTTACAGCCGTTTGTATGTAGCTCGAGCTTTGAGCGCCCACTTTATGGGTCAATAAGCGAGCGCAAATTGGAAAATATAACCTAAAACCGCAAGCCTGACAAGGCAGCTCATGCTGTTGTTGTAAAAAACCGAGTTGTTCGGAGTTTCTTCTGTTTTTCGTTGCTTCAAAGCTGGAAGATGCGCTGCACAGCTGTTTGTGCAATCGCCGCCGCCCGCGCCATGCTTCAACGGTTTCCCATTAGGCGACTAATTTGCGTCATAAAAATGCAGTTTTATGCATTATTAGTTGGAAACATCGCCGTTTTTGGACATTTGTGAATTTCTCCTCTTTTCGGCGTTGAGGGTGCAGCGGAAAAAATAAATTTGTTATTGACTAGCGCTTTGCTTGCCCGCTTTGGTTGAACATTTCTTAAGTTAATTAGTCAATCGATGGCAAAGCATCAAGCAATTATTTAGGAATGCCGCTTGTTTTTGTCAATAATTAATAAAAAATTTTAGTTTCAATAAAAATCTTTTTTTATTGATTATTTTATTAATGAATTAGTTCTTATACAATTTAACTGCAGATAGAAAAAATATTTATTTTCGGTAGCTAAATTATGAAAAAAAAACATTCACTAATAATTGAGGTTAACTCATATATATTGGGTAATCGAAAAAGTCCTTTCGTATTTCTAATCAAACTCCATTTTTTTATATTAATAATAATAAATAAATAAACAAATATGTATCTTTTTTGTTGACCTCTCGTGGCATTCTTACATTTTTCATAAAAAAATTTCCAAATATAGCGAATTTTTTCATTATTTTCACTCATTTTTGAATCGCTGTAACTGTTTTTCATCTTCCCCGAATTTAATTTTTTCGTTAAATGAAGCTTAAAATCTAACCTTTCCAACACTATATGGCATGACACAATGTGGTTGGTAACACTGGAACGACATTTATTGACAAAATACGAAAAAACTTTTTCGACTATCATATCATTATCGAACTTTCATAATCGATTTTATCGGCAACTTCGCTAGAGGGATATAGGCTCAAAAAATTAAAAATAAAAAAATATACTTGAAATAGCATTTTCTCCTAACTACGAAAAATAATGTATAAATTCACTGCATTTTTAATCAGCTCTCTTTCCATGTCTCTCTCACATTTTGTCTCTCCATTAATTTACATATGAAAACTGCGGCAGCCATTAAGCTTTGTTGGCTCGTATTACGATTTCAGTAGTTCAATTTGTCTCCATTTAGTTTGCATTATAATCGAGTTTATTTACGAATAAAATGTTTTTGAATTTTCATAAAAGACACAAACGCAAATTTGTTTAGTTTAACAGCGCAACAATGTCCGAAATTACCACAAAAATATCCAAAGTCTGTTAGTAAATATTCATGTAAAATGAGAGCGTTTGTAATATCACACATTTTCACTAAATTCATAATTTTTAAAGCGCAGCTGGGTTAGAAATTATGTAATTGTATTTTCCTCTTTCATCTTCTGCTGCTTTGTGAGCAAATGACGCTTACAAAAACATAAATTTGTCTGCTTCATTGTTCATAGCGGAAATACGCCACACTCAAACACACACATGCATAATGCTCAAGCGGGCTGTGGGCCACGAGAGGCTACAAAAGCGGTGAGCCATTGAGCCGTCGACAATTGCCGCTGCCGTTGCCGCTCGGCCTCTGCCCCACCAACCGTTGTCAAATTTTTAATGCGATTATGCTGAGCTCTTTCCCATTGCTGGTTTTCAATTTAGTTTGTGAAATAAAAATGTTTAATACAGTTATAGCTGTTATAGTTATAGCTTCACGACAGAACGAGCAAAAAGGTTTATATAAAATTTGAGGCAGCTAACGACTGTACAAGAAATGATTGCATATTTAATATTTTATTGAAGTTTTTTGCAACTTTTGTGCTGCAGAAAACACAATATAATATTATTACAATAACAATAAATTATAAGTTGGATTTAATATGAGAGGTCTTTTGTTTTTAAGTTTGAAACGAAGTTTGTAAGAACTCGTTGGAAACGTCGGAGACTCTCTAAAGTATATACGTATGTGAATATACATAATTATATTGGGTAATCGAATAAGTCTATTCGTATTTTGTCAATAGCTGTCGCTGCAGTCGTATATCTGCAGTGCTACCAATAACAGTGTATCATACCACAAAGTGTTGGAAAGGTGACATTTTAATTTAACCAACAATTGAAACTCAGGAAAGTTGAAAATAAGTTACAGCTGCTTAAAAATGAATGAAAATAATGAAGAAATTCGCTATATTTTAAATTTTTGGATAAAAAAGGAAAGAAATCTACGCAAGTCACCAATCAAATATGTAAAGTTTACGGAGGCGTTGCTGTATCAGTTCATGTAGCAAGACAATGGTTCGCTCGCTTCCGTTCTGGAAATTTCGATGTGAAAGATGCACCTCGCTCTGGTCGACCAATCGTTGAAGATTGACTAGGACCGTCACACAAGCTCGCTAAGGAACTTAACATTCATCATCAAACGTTTTTGAACCATTTAAAAAGGTTAGATACAAAAAGGAGCTCGATGTTTGGGTACCACATGAATTGTCTGTGAAAAATTTAATGGACCGAATAAACATCTGAGATTCTTTGCTGAAAGGAAATGAAAGTGAACCATTTCAGAAGCGAATGGTAACAGGAGACGAAAAGTGGATCAAATACGACAGTAATGTGCGAAAAAGATCATGATCCAAGCGTGGTGAAGCTCAAAGCTCAACGAATGGTCGCAAAGCCAGAATTGATGCCTAGAAAGGTTATGCCGAGGGTTTGATGGGATTGCAAAGGAATTATTCACTATGAGCTGCTTCTGCCTGGTCGTACGATTGATTCTACATTTTACTGTCAACAACTGATGAGATTGAAGCAAGCAAACGGAAAAACGGCAGAACTGATCAACAGGAAGGACTTTGTCTTCCATCAAGACAACGCTAGACTACACACATCTTTGATGACTCGGCAAAAACTGGGAGAGCTTGGCTGCAAAGTCCTTTAATGGAGTAAAGTTTGCTTCGAGAGAAGCCTGTGAAAATTACTTGTCGCAATTTTTCGCCGAGAAACCAGAAAAGTTTTACACTGATGGAATAATGTCTCTAGTGGAAAAATAGCAAAACGTGGTCGACCGAAACGGTACATATTTGGTTTATTAAAGTTCATAATAAATATAAAAAAATAAGTTGAACTTGATTAGAAATGTGTAAAGCCTTTTTTGACTTCCCAATACATCAAGCTGGATTAGTATAGCCAAGTCCGCAAACTAGTTTCTCAGTGTGTGAGCTATCGATCTGTAATTTTGCACCCGAACTTTTTCTTCAAGAAGCTGCTCACTTCTCGAAACCGACAATATCGGACTCCTATACCCTAAAGCTGACATACAAACTGCATAATCAAGATCAAGTGCTTGTATGGATAACTTTTTGATTTGGTGAGATATATTTACGACAATTTAACTGATTATTGTTTAAGGTACTCCTTAAGGAATTTGTTCAGACTAAACCATTAAATTGAAAATTAGCTGCCATACATACAACTGACCGATCAAAATGAAGTTTTTATGTGGAAACTGTTTTATTTTTGCAAGGTATTTAGCTTCAATGCAACCGAAAGTAATGTTTTTCTTGTTATTATAATGATAATGTTGTACATAACCTTAAACTTACAATTTAAATTCTCTTTCAAGTAACTTTTTGTTGACGTTTCCCAAATTGAAATAAACCCCAATCAAACTTATTTCCTACAAGGCATCATCGAAGTCATAAAGTCTATATTTACTCAAGCGATAACTTAATAGTCGCAGTAACAGTACTATTTAATGTTTCTAAGTAATAACTTTTTAATTAAAAATAATAAAAAGCGCCGTGGCAAATATTGAATGAATATTTTTTCAGCTGAAATCAGCAAATGTCATCTGTATTGGACGCATGCGCCGATGGAAACAATAAAAACCATATTTTTTCATTGGAACTGAAGCGAGCGGCACAAGCGAATGCAACTGTAAACAAACAAACAAAACACTAATCACCGTTCGAAGTCGAATAAATGACAAAATTGAATAAGAAATAAATTAATAAACCGTAAATAAATACACATTACAGCCAAGGTGACGCCCACCAAACACCGCACAAACACTTCCTACAGTTTCACGCAGACGAAAAGCAAACAAACAATGGAAGCAAACAGAAATCGCGAAATTATATGGCGAGATAAATTGATATTTTTCCACAAGCTCCTCAAGTAAAGAAGCGTATGAAGACTCACACACACACACAGACATACGGACATACGGACATACGGACGGGCATGCATGTGGAAGCGATGCAGCGCAGCAGCAACAACACACCCAGCTAACTGTCGTCTAGAAATGTCAAAAGTCATTTTGAAATCACGTTTCGCCAATTTGACAGTTCGACGATTCGACGATTTGACAATAACGGCGTTGCGATGACGAAAACCAATTAAATTAGACATGAGAAGGTGATAAACCAAAAAGCGACAGCGGAAAAGCCAAAAGGCGCTTTGAGCAGCAAAATAAAAAATAAATAAATAAATTGTACGAAATTAAAGAAAACTGAAACAATCATTCATCCCGTCACTCACTCGCGCGCTCAAGCATCGATCAGCGGCTGCCTTCGCCACATACGAGCGGTGCTACACATGCACATATGTGTGTATGTGTGTATGTTTGTATGTATTTACGCCTGCGAAATGGTTCACAAATAAAGTGATTAACCCACGACAACGCTAATGGGCCACCACGGCACTACGTCGCCGCCCTTGCTGCCGCTGCTAGGTGCAACAACATAACGGCAAAGTAATGAAATCAATCACGTTAACTGTAATACTTTAGACACACTTTGGCCATAGGCAGAAGCTGTTGCGCTGGTGCTTATAAGCAGCACTACACGCGGCTATGTGTTCGATACAAGCGACCGTATGTATTATACATATGTATATGGGTGTGTGTGTGTTGGATATTCAATTAACCAATGTGTGTATCAATCATTTCGTTAGGTCTCAAAGTGAAACCAATACAACTGTCCAATGCAGAAGTAGGGTCTGCGATGCTGTTTCTCTCCGGCGACATCTACCTCACACCCAACAAACAACTTTGAGGTTTCCTACTTTTTTAAAGGAAAAACACAGAAACTTCAAATTTAAAATTTCAAAAGAATATTCTTTGGCATTTATTTTTTCCAGATTATCTCTTTCAAAAGTTGGCCGCGGCTACGTCTAAGATAGTCCATCCGTTGATTCCCATTTCGTGTTTCGACTGGTAATTGGCGAATGACATGAGTGATGCATTGCTACAAGGCCTGAACCGAAGCGGCATTGGCTGCATAGACTTTAGATTTTACTTATCCCCACCAAATGTCGCCGAGATCACAAGATCAATTTCAAGAATCAAATAGTCGGTTATTATGGCGCGATAACGGATGCCATTTTTAAGGAAATATCGACCGACGATTCCACTAGCCCACAAACCACAGCAAACCGGTGTTTTTCTGGATGAAATGGTAGCTCTTCAATCTCTTCGGGTTGTTCTACGTCCCAAATGAGGCAATTTTGCTCTCTTCACTGAAAAAAATTAGGCGCGAAAACGTTGGATCTTCTTGGGACTTTTCAAGAGCTCATAGAGCCAAGCCAAATTGCTTGGGAAGGTCGACCGGCTTCCGTTTGTGCACAAGGTATATTTGATACACTTTTAACTTGAAATCTCGACGTAAAATGGGCCAAGCCGTTCCATACGTCGGTCCGAGTTGCTGCGAACGGGGCCAAATCGACTCTCCAATTTCAACTTAGAAACATTGCCACTACTCAGTGCACACAAATATGATCCCATTTCGGATGGCAACAACAAATGAAACATGGATAATCTGCTCTGCAACACTGTAGCCTGATTTTTATAAATTTGTAGAATGGTAAAACTTGCACAGAGAGGGAGAGAACGCCTAGAAGAAGTAAGCTGGGTGTTTCAAAAGCGCAAGCTAGCAGCAATGAGAAGCTGTTTCTACATTTGGCGGCTGTTCCTGTGGCATTAAAGCTTGTGGCTTAACGGCACACATACAGACAGCTGTATGGAGAGACTACCACAGGCGCATGTGATTTAGATAAATTCTTTGCCGAAAACTTGTTCGATTCGCGCTGACAGATGGATACATTAATCAAGTAATGTTATTATCGCTCGTATCAGGCGCAAATCTAAACCTGTTGATTGACGGCCGACACACAGGCGACGCTTGTAGGCGCGTGCTCCAAATTGCGGGCCATTCTTGCTCGGACTTAAGACTCTCGGATTCTTGCGTTTCATGCATTTGCTTTCAAATCGATTTGTGTTTGCAACGAAACCCAAAACTTGTATTTATTTAAGCTTGAACAAGCAAACAAACAAAAATGAAATCGAATGTTGTGCGTATTACAGCCGCCAGCGTAGTCGTTGGCAACGCGAGTGGGCGTGTGTGGCATGCAAATGGCAAACGAAATGGAGCAGCGACACTTGTGGCCACAACTGACCGGTGGTGGTCGTTGGTTGCCGGTGTCAGGTTGGGCAACTAGGCAACTGGGTGGCTGAGTGGTGCAGGAAATGCTCGGAACACAACAACAAAGCAGTGTGGCCAACACATTGCAGCTGCGCCACATTTATTGCATGTTTCTGCAAGTTGAAGTGGATAAATTAAGCGCATGCAACATGAAAAACAGCTGAACAGTGGCGGTGGCATTAATAAGCAGCGAGGCTGGCGTGAGGCGCGGTAAAATGTCTCCTGCATTTACGCTGAATATATGGCGAACTGGTGCCATAACACCCGCAGCTTCATGTGCATGTGCATAATAACGGCATTTCCACACATATTGCATTGGATTGGATTGGAGCTAATGAAATGTGAGCGCACATATAAGCATGTGTGTATATATAACACCCACGTGTCGAACCCAGTTGGACTATCATTCCCGTGGCAGTCCCTAAAATATTGCAGCAGCCATAAAGCTTTCATAAAATTATTTCCTAATTAGTATTTGCCAATTAGTTAGTTGTGACTACCCTTGCCTTCCCTCTTAGTCGTCTCGTCACTTAAAGCTTATTCAGTTCTGTTTTTTTTGTTTTTTTACAATTAAATCCCAGAAGTGATTACTAAAACATAACACTTCTTCCTGAAAATTTGCATAGAAACTAACTAGCCTAAAACGATGTGGTCGGAACACCACGAAAACTAACGAATTAGAGAGTTACTGATACACGAACAAAAAAATACAAAAAATTTGAGTGAAAAAATAAAAGCATTCAAAATTATGGATTAACAAAGCAATATTCTAATTTGTCCATTGATAACTTATGAACTAGCAACTCACTGAGCTCCGACTATTCTGCTGTCGAAATTGACAACAAACAATGCTGGAGATTATTAGCAGTTCGATTACCCGGGCGTCAAAGCCCACGGGGGCAGCTGTAGACGGTTGCGTAAGAGCGTTCGCCGAATTGACCGATACTCGCACAAGCCACAAGACAGAGCGTCTCAAACACGAAAACAGCTGAACAAAGAAGTGATGAAAAAATTGTGAAACAATGAAGTCTTAACAAATACGAGCCGTGCACGGCTTTGCTTCTTCAAAGAAATATAATTAGTTTACAAATGCAACGGTCAATGGAGGAAGAGTTGCGCCGCATCCAAGTTTCGGCTTGTGGCAGCCAATTCGTGCCAACTATTGCATAGCATCACTAATGCTCGGCGAATAGAAAAACACTCAGTGGCTGGGTCCGTTGCTGAGTTTTGTCGTTGGTCACCCTTTTCCAGCCAGCATCTTACTTCGTACCGTACTGTATGGTGTCGTCCAGTGGTCACGACTGATATGGTGAGTTATTATTGTCTTGCTTTTCGCTTTGCTTATATTGCTTGCTACAAAAGCGCTTAAGTACGGGTGTACCGAAATGTCGCAAAGCGATTTGAGGTACAGGCAGCGAAAAGGCTGTTATCAACAACGACAACAACAAAAATGTTTGGCGTACAATTTGCTTGTTTTTAGCTGTAACTGTGACAGTTGTCATTTCCACTAACACCGTTGTGGTCGCGCAGCCTCTCAGTATTCGGCGCTGGCCCTGCCATCCTCTGCACTACGTCACATTCGTCTTTCATAATCGCGCCGCTAAAACGTGAATATAATTCGTAATTCGTAATGGATGCAATGTACCGTTCCGAAAGCCAGCAGCGGCTTCTTCGCGAGGAGATTTGTGCTACTAATTAGTGAAGGAATTGGAAAGACTTTTCTTCAATTCAGTTTTCAATTTGCATAATAGATCGTGACTTGTGTGCTCTTTCAAAATGTTGTGATTTTCGGAAGGAGCTACGGTAAATGTGATACAATATTCAGGGACCTTCAGATACTTGTAAATCTGATTGGGAGCAGGGTCTGTCCTTTTCACTTCTTTTATATATGTCTTATTTTGCTGTATATACAATCTTATGTAGAGATAATAATGTAATCATTTTCATCATAGCTCTGCTACACTCTACACTGGTGCCATCCTACTCAATTATTGAAAACCTTCTTCTTCCCCCATGTTTTTTTTTTCCAAATATTATCAAAAGATTTATAACTGTTTCATTGCCCTTATATGTATTATCATCAATTAAAACTTTAAGAAAATCGAGCAAGTAAGACTTGAAGGGGTCAATCGAAGTCTATCACACATTCCTCTATGAGCCGATCTTCAATAATTTGTAACTACTCATCGAATTCCACGGAGTTCACCTCAGCTGTCAGTAGATCAGCCAGTAGTCAAGAGCCATATCTACCATCTCTCCAAGTCACTGACCGCAGCCGTTTATTTAATTCCGTCGGCGCTGTCACAAAAGAGTCACCGAAGCATATTAACCCGCCGCGAATATCTTCGAAATCTTTATTACATGCGAAGTGTCTGAACACTCGGCTCGACTCGAGCAGATCCGATTGGTTTTTGTTATTATTATTACGATTTTGTTTTATTTATTGTTTTTGTTTTAGCCAACATTTGTGCGATTCAATTGAGTGAACGCCTTGAACTTCCGTTCGTCGAGTTCAAGAAGTCTGACATTGTGGCAGAGTGTTTCTGCGGAATGTTGGTGGTGTGTGTATGTGTATGTAAGCAGAGTGGGCTACAAAACATCAGCGTTTGTTTGCGTGTCTTTTCACTTCGTCTTAGCACCTCCACTCGCACAAGACAGCGAAGAGTTGTAATAAATGAAGAATGGCCAAACCATGGAACCTGCCATAAGACAGTGACGCGTGGAAATACTTTGAAAGGGTGTCTTTTGCAGAGATATTTCGCCACAAGTGCCGAACGGTGCCGGTGCCAGTGCACCCACGAAAAGTCGCCTGCCGCTATGCCACTGTTGACGCTGAGCAAAAAGTCTAAAATCGCGAATTGTGTGTACTACCGGCGACTGACAAGCGCTGTCCGCACGCATGCGCGTAGTTCAAGTTGAAGGCGAAATGTAATAAAATCGAGACAAATCGCCGGCAACATCTGCAGTACGCGCTTCACACTTCACAGCCCTTGAACGCGGTGCGTGAAAGATACTCAACTCAACGCCCCACCATCGGCGTCGCTCTGTCGCTGGCGGCCCAGCAGACTGACAACTTCCATATGCACTTGCAGAGCTCACAGGTGAGGCGGCGCGGGCGAGAACCAAATAAATAGACACTCGCAGGTTGGCCTCTTGATGTTGGGAATCAGCAGTCGCTATTGGACCTGGTCGCGCTTTGCAGTTACTAGACCACAAAAACACGTAATAATGTGGCTTGAAGTAACCACAAAGAAAAGAGTCCAATGAAATAGTAATAAAGGAAGATAAATAGTGAAGAAGAACCAACAAGAGGCAGCCCAAATGGCACTCAAGCGCTGGGCTCAAGAAATAAAATGATTTTTAATTAAAAATTTGCATTTACAGCATTGCAACTCTACGACAGAGCCGAAGGGGAGACACAACAAAACAAACAACTCAGTACTGCAGTGGCGTTGTTTACTGCTTTTTTGCAGTCCTCTTTGGTATTGTTTTCTTGTTGCTCCAGCCATCCACTCCTATTTATTTGTGGCACGAAGATCCTCGCACAACCACATATGTACTTGAGTACGCGCGCCGATGCTCAAGTGCCCTTCTCCGTCAAGCTCCGATGCAGTTTTAGTGCCTCCCCACAGCACCGTCGCGCCGATGTGGCAAAAAGCGGAAAACAGCGCGCGGCATTAATGCTAAATGCCAAATTGTGTGAAAATCAGTCCGTGAAGTGTTTAACTTTAATGGCTGCGTGTGAAAAATCCGCGAGCTGCAGTCGGTCGCAGCAAAAAGCCGCGAAGGGCAGGAACGTAGAACAGCGAACGTGCATTCGTGTGTCGCGGAGTGATGCACAACAACTCAGATATACATATGTATTGGCAATGCTCGTATATGCGCATTTAGAGACGGAGCGCTCGAGTGGCCAAAGGTGCTGAGAAGCATGGTGCGAGCTGGCAAGGTGTGTGTACGACGAACAACACTGCAAGTGCCAGCCAGGCCAACAACTCAAGCCCTTCGACATTTTATATTTTTATATTTTCTTTTAAAATTTTATAAACTTAACAAAAACCGGGGAAGCTAATGAAGAACAACAATAACGCGAGCGCAAGACGCTTTTGTAAGATTTATGCGCAAATCACGTGTTGCATGCAACAACGCACTATCGGCTAATTTTTTCGATGGCTAAAATACTACTTATAAGATATTTAGGTATATATATTTATATGTATGTATATATGTAAACAATTTCGGTTGTTTATGCTAAAGTGAAGTACACTAGACGATCCATATGCCGATATATTGGGTAGTCAAAAGAGTATTCTCGTATTTTGTCGTATATCTCCAGTGCTGCTAATAACATTGTGTCATACCATGTAGTTTTGGAAAGGTGAGATCTCAAACTTCATTTACCCAAAAAAAATTAAATTCGGAAAAGCTGAAAAACAGTTACAGTGGAGTGAAAATAATGAAGAAATTCGCCTTTTCTTTTAATTTTTGAATAAAAAAGGGAAGAATGCCACGCAAGTCCCCAATGAAATTTGTGAAGTTTACGGAGACGATAGTGTAGCATAACAATGGTTCGTTTGCTTCCGTTCTGGAAATTTCGATGTGAAAGATGCACCTCGCTTCGGTCGACCCACAGGTATCGTTGAAAAGACCATGAATTTATGGAAAAGATTCACCAGAACCGTCACATAAGCAGCCATGACATCGCTAAGGAACTAAAAACTCATCATGAAACGGTTTTGAAACATTTAAAAAGGCTGGCTTGAAAAAGAAGCTCGATATTTGGGTATCACATGAATTGTGTGTGAATAATTGAATGGACCGAATCAACATCTGCGATTCTGTGCTGAAACGATATGAAATCGAACCATTTCTAAAGCGAATCGTAACAGGAGACGAAAAGTGGATAAAATACGAAAATAATGTGCGAAAAAGATCACGGTCCAAGCGTGGTGAAGCTCGAAGCTCGACAAATGGTCGCAAAGCCAGGATTGACGCCTCGAAAGACCACACAGTGCAGAACTCTTTCAATGGACTAAAGTTGGCTTCAAGAGAAGCCTGTGAAAATTACTTGTCGCAGTTTTTCGCCGAGAAACCAGAAACGTTTTACACTGAAGGAATAATGTCTCTAGCGGAAAAATGGCAAAAAGTGGTCGACCAAAATGATGCATATTTGTTAATTTATTTATTATTGTAAATATAAAAGAAAAAATAACACCGGTCAACAAAAAAAATATTTTTTTGGGGTTTCTGTTCTCATGCTTGAATTCTGATTCTAGACATTGAAAAACACTTAAATATTAATCTTTAGTTCTTTAAGTTTGCTTTGGGCTGATCTACATCGATAAGTATATTTGGGGTTTAATACGAGAGAGCTCATATGAGCATAAAAGAAATACAAAAAATATTCACTTTTAGACAGTAATTTCTTGTTATTTTACATTTAAATATTATTGTTTATCACACATCTTGAATAAAAACGACTCTTGTATCTAAAAAAAAAGTTTTCTAATTATAATCTATGTTGAAATTGTAGAAAAAATATAAAAATCATCGAACAATTGCTCTAATTTCTACGAAAGCAAACTTTAACCGGAAAAAAAATTTGTTTCCTTATTTTTTTCATAGCAGAAACTAAAATTTAACAAGTAGATGTCAGACCCAAAAATCGTGTTGACCGGTGTAATTTGAAGTTTGATTAGAAGTACGAAAAGACTTGTTTGACTACCCTAACCACGAAATATATGGAGCTATTATGATCTTCAGAACTTCTAAAGTAACTGAACACTAGATTTTATACCCAAGTCTCGCTGAACAATCACAGCAGTAGTTATAACAGAAATGAAAAATTAAAATTCCAGAAATTTGTCCGCACATCAAAACCATAAACACCAAGCAGAAATTTAACGATATTTGCGCGCCATAATTCAAGATGGAATGGTGATTAGATTACGTATGAGTACACAAGCCTAAACATATACAACGAGTCTCAAGTACCTACAGTCGGTGTGCGCAAGAGAACTGCGCAGGCGCGGGTCCCCTCTGTATGTGTGTGTATGTGTGTGTGTGTGTGTGTGTTTGTGCCTGCAAAAGTCGTTAAAAATAAAAGAAATAATAATTTCTATATCAAACAAGCCAACGCGAATGAACAAGTATTTGCAAACATATCTATTTGCTGCGCATGTGTACATGTACATATGTATATTTGTATGTATATATGTACAAGCGCTTGCCTCAGTTTGCGCGCTTGTGCTCATTGCTTGCTGTTCGCTTGCTCATTACTTTGATTGCGGCTGTTTTCGCTTTTTATCGACACAGTGCGCTCCACACAAACACACACACATACATGTGCAATATAATACAGTTTTTTCACATTCAATTTCAGGAAGCTGTAACAAGTTGGGCAGCTTCGAGCCTCACATGCGCCTACAAGTGTGTATGAACAATTTAAAATCGTATAAATTTTCGTTTTCGCTTTTGTTGTTGTTTTCACTTAGTAGCAAGCGCCAATGAGCCATTTTCATTTCAGCAGCGTTGGAACTAAATGCATATATGTATGAGTGTGTGTGTGTGAACAATTATAGCTGTTGTAACTGCAGTAAAAATGATTTTATTGTTGTTTTTACTGCTGTGATAAGCGCTTTTCAAATTGTTTCAAGCCAATCTACTTATTAATTGTTTTTGATGGCATGCTGCAGCAGCTGTCGCTGTCAGTCCATACTGCTGATTAACAAGCAGCAAGTGAAATATAAACTTGTTAATTTACTGTTACTACTTTTTAAACGTTCATTTTACAGCATTTAATGAATGTGTGAATTTGGCTTCCTTTGAAATGGATTTATAGGGTAGTCGAAAAAGTCTTTTCGTATTTCAAATCAAACTTCAACTTATTTTTTTTATATTTATAATGAACTTTAATAAACCAAATATGTAAAATTTTGGACGACCACTTTTTGCCATTTCTCCGCTAGAAACATTATTCCATCAGTGTAAAACTTTTCTGGTTTGTCGACAAAAACTGCGACAAGTAATTTTCACAGGCTTCTCTTGTGGCCAACTTTACTGCTTTAAGGGAGTTCTGCATTGACCGAAACAAATGGTAGTCCGGTGGTGCAAGTTCGGAGCTTTATGGTGGATGTATCAAAATTTCCCTGTTAAGCTCTCCCAGTTTTTGCCGAGTCATCAAAGATGTCTGTGCTCTAGCATTGTCCTGATGGAAGACGAAGCCCTTTCTGTTGATCAGTTCTGACCGATTTTATCGATTGCTTGCTTCAATCTCATCAGTTGCTGTCAGTAAAATGTAGAATCAATCGTTCGAACAAGCTGGAGCAGCTCATAGTGGATGATACTTTTCCAATCCCATCAAACACTAAACATGACCTTACGAGGCGTCAAACCCTGTAAATATGATCTTCGCATATCTTTATGCAACGAGGATAACTTCAGAGAAAATTTCCATTTTGAATTTATTTTGTTATTTCATTTAACAATTTACGCTTTTAGCAAATACAACAATCTTTGCTTTTAATACGCAATCGCCGCTGCTTTTTTGCAGCTACTAGAGGATGTTAGGTAAGAATTTCTGCTAAAAATACACCAAAGAAGAACCAATCAAGAAATAATTGTAGACACACATAAGCACTGCTGACTGTCATTTTCGCAGCATGTCTCCATACCAAAGCTTCTGACATCATTCAGGCACACACACACGCACAACCGCCGAAATGCGATTATATTCCTCTTTATCGAATTCGGCAATACTCGTTCTCACAATGGACCTAAGCGATTGGCAAATGTTTGGTCATTTACGCCAAAATGACTTTTCGTTAATTTGTTAATTCCCAACAACAACAACAACAGCAACATAAATGAGATGAAATGAAAGGAATGAAAGAAATGAAATTGAAAGATAGCAACACCAACACATTCACACGCATGCATATACCATGCCGCGTGTAATGCTCGATGGCTAGCATCTCACAGCGACTGCAAGAAACGTGCGCTGAGGTCTTCAACCTCGACTCGATTGTCGATTGCTTAGAAATGCGATATCGAGCGTGAAGTTACGTTGCGTTCAATTTAATTTTTCGTCCGAATATAGCTCCTCGACTCTTGGCCGCTGAGGTTCTTTGACGTCTTACATCGTGCTTTTTTTATTTTTTTATTTGCTTTCAGCGCACGCAGCAACGCTCAGACGGGAGTGGCCCTCAGCGCGGTGCCAGCTTAGCAAACCTCACAAGATAAACTTGTGTGTGGCACTCACTTAAGCTGTCAGTCCAAGTCATTAGAATATTTTAATAACCGCCGAAACAATAGTGTGTAACGGCAGCAACAACAACAACGCCAAAAGTATTCAAAGCTGCGAAGTAAAAGCGATGCGTGCCGACTGACCAGCCAACTGCAAGTCTAATTCACTTGCTAATGAGCGCTTCACCGCCCGACTGCCTGACGGACTGAGTGGTTATGTGACGTAGCGACGTTCGTCAGGCCCTCGCTATTGCTTTCATTCTTCGATTTGTTGCTGTTGTACTGTTGGTTGATGTCTTCAAGTGGCAAATGCACGACTGCCACAGCCACCTGCGGACAGCCCGCGGCCGTAGTTGGTAACCTGAAATGGTTCTTCTTCCTATTCCCTATCGCTGCTGGTGGATTTGGCTGCTGACGTTGATTCTCTGTCATAAAAAGCTGATTTTCGCAATTTGACTTTGGCTCGAATTACAACTGAGTTTGACAAATGACAAGTCCAACGATGATTAATATAATGTCAATTGGCTTCCAACAACAAAAAGCAATGTGGCTCACCTGCTCTCCATCATAAGTTACAACGAGGCGCCGACGTTTCTGGTTTGTATAACCCTGCATTGCTTTTTTTCTCCACAACCACTATTACACAGTGTGTGCGTGTGTGTTTGTGTTTAAACTGATTTTGAGCTGTTTTCTAATCTGCCTCAGATTAACTCCAATTTTTGGACTCTGCGTTTGGCGTAAGTTTTGTAATAAACCACATTTTGCTGTTGTTGCTTCCAACACTTAATTACGATAACTTCAAAACTTTGTTTACATAACCCACCTGTTTGTTTGCTGGCTCTCTTCATAAGCTACTCACTTGCCATTCTAGCCGCACTAATTGGCGCCACTGCCATGTAAGCGGCATAGATTAATTGTGTTCGCTGGGCTCTCAAGGTTGTGCATGTTTAGGTGTTTGGATGTTTTTGTTGTAATTGAAGGCGGAAGATTTTCTAAAGACGTTTTACACGTTCGCAACACTCATTTTTGGCGCCTTAATTACACAGTATTTTTAAAAAAGTGGTAGACTCTTTGAATACTCGTATTAGCCATGAGACAAGAAAGAAACCAATTTAAATAAGCTGAAGTCTCTACTGCATGCTTTTTATATAAGAATTATATTTGACAATACATTAGACCTTATAACGGGTGATTCAAGAAGAGGTGCCTTTTTAAAAAGCCTGCTTTTTGACAGATAGCGCATGAATCGTGTCAAGCTGTCATGTTATTTTTGTTCAGTATTGTTTGGCATTTCATCGTGGAAAGACTCACCCCCGAGCAAAGTTTAAAAATCGTTCAACTTCATTACGACAATTCACGTTCTGTAAAGAATGTGTTTTGCGATTCGCTCAACTTATGATCAACATTATCGGCTTACCGAGCGCACTATTCGCAATACCATCACCCACGCTGTGAAGAAAATATAGCGGCTGTAGCAGAGAGTGTACACGAAGACCGTGGAAGCCACTCGAACTGACGTATTAAACAACTCGGCGCATTGTATGTAAGTTGATGTTTTAAATTAAAAGCGTATAAAGTGCAGCTTGCGGAAGAACTAAAGCGCTCTACCTTTCCAAGTGACATCGCTTTGCTCTATGGGCTCTTGAAAGGTTTCAAGAAGATCCGACGTTTTCGAGCCGAGTTTTCTTCAGCGATGAGCCTCATTTCTGGGTCAATGGATATCTAACGAAGCTAAATTGCCGCATTTGGGACGAAGAGCAACCTGAAGAGATTCAAAAGCTGTCATTAAACTAATAGTTTCCTATAATATTTCTTAAATGCTTTAGGCCTTATGGCAGCATATCGGGCAGAGATCTTATCAATAAATATCTATTTGAAAAACTATTGATCGTAAACTAAATTCATTAAGAATGGCAGGTTCGTCAAAAATAATGGTATTTAATATGCAGTTCATTCCTTGTTTCTTTTTAGCCTGTTTAAAGAGGTCGATTTATCATTACGAAAACTCTTTCACCTGCAGCATTTAGATATTGATGCGTTTAACCCTATGTGTTAAGCTGATATTCTCTATTATTATTAGGAATTCAAATATTCCGGTGCAGAGTATCCAGAGTATTGAATACTCTCTAATCAGAATATGGTATCAAGAATAATTGTTAAATATCGACTCTCCAGATCACTCGTTCACGGCAAAGTCTTCTAAGAGGGTAAAAGAGCAAATTTTCCGTAACCATGAAACTAATATGTAGAAATATCATAAAAACTCTACGCAAGTTCACACCTTTCTCCTGGCCTTCCCGTTCATTAGTCACCGCATATCCCACTTTCCCATAGGCAATTGAAAAAATTTAATGTTTTTTAATAACTTTAATGCAAGTCAGCTTCATTACAAAATCATTTTCACATCTTCATTACATTTCATTGTACAACAACAGCAAACACAAAGGCGTCATCAGTAACCTCCGTGGTCAATGCACCAACGATGACATTGAGTTAATTGACAAAAACGACTGCAAATGCCATGAAAATGAAAAGTCTTCAACAAAAAGTCACATTTTCTTCTCTTGCATGCAATCAATATTTAATTATAAATTCTGAAGTCACCACAACAAATTACAGAACCGGTGAATTCGCAATAAACACCCAAGTTTATATACAAAAGTCACAATTACGAACACTTAATGTGCGCATAAATGCTGAAAGGCACGTCATTGAATAATTACACGACTAAATTATTATTAGTAAACGGCAATGGCAACCACCCACTACAACAAAAACAATTGCAATCAATTTTACAATGCTTATAAGTATTTACATTCGATTTTAGCGCAGGTTCTGCTTGTAAACGAAATCGGCTGAAAGGCATATATGTTTGTATATAGTGTACATATGCATGTATATATGTATATTAGAGCACGTCGAACAAATTTGTATAATCCCTAAAAGATTAATTTCGCCTTAAGGAACCTCAACATCTCTAGAATATTGCACGAAATTTTCAAGTTGATCCGAGTAATAGTTTCGGAAATGTAGTCTTGAGAACTTATGCGCTCGAGGCTAGCTAGGCTAAATACGCAGTCTTTAAACGCGTTTTTCTCGAAACTGTGGTTGAAGTTGGTTGGCTAGATTTCTCGAGAACTACTCAACTGATCTTCATGAAATTTTGTACAGGTCTTTGAGATACAATTCTTAAAGACTTGAACAAAAAAGATTTTTTCGATATTTGTAAAAAAAATTACGCAAATTTTCAGTTTATTGTAAAAATTGTTGAAAAAAGAATGTATTTTACCCGAGGAAACCCCTTAAAAAACACGGTTTCGAAACCTTCTCTTGAGCAAAGTTGTTCAAAATGATCCGTAGAATATGTCCCACTCTTGCAATTTTTCTAATTTGTTGGCACCCTGTAAGTCAACACGCTCTAATATATATGTATGTATATTTTGCTGGAATGAAATAGATTAAAGGGAAATATTTAAAGAGTCGTCACAGTTTCCACAAAGAAATTATAATTCAACTGTTTTTTTATGGAATTGAGCGCGAATGTTCCATAAATAGAATTAGTATTACTCTATTTACAGTTAGAGATTCTGAGATATTATAATTAAAACTCTCCCATATTGTGGGATCTCTTCCAAACACCAACCAGCTTGACAACTCAAGCCGATTGGCGCAATGTTGCTGCCGGGTTATTTTGGTTCTAGCTGAAATCTACTTTGACAGCTCCCAACAGGATGTGCAGGAGTTATGTAACCCACATTTAAAGCGAGCTACCTGTTTGAAATATTAAATTTTGTCAACTGTCGTGTTGATAAGGAGAAAGTAAACAGCAAATGGCGCCTACATGCGCATCACGTTTCGCAACAAACCAGGTTGAAGCAAAAACAACAAAAGGCTGCAGGAAATACATGCCGAAAATTTGCGAAACGCAATCGTACATACTAAGCAGTTGCAAGCAATCGGCAACACGAAATGCCGGGCAGAAATCTAAACTTTTCGAAAAACATGAAAAACAGCCAACAAAGGCAACAACAAATTAAAAGCATATGCGGCGATAATAGCAATTTCGGCAAAATCAGATGAAAACAGTTATTCGGCAATAACAACAAGCAAACGAATGGCAGCGATTGGCGAAACTTGTTGTGCGGCGAGTGTGCAACGTGTGGCAATTAATTGGTTTACAATCGGGCCGCGTCGCGTCGCCGTGTCTTACATAAGCGCCGAGTGTGATTTCTGCATAGTAATGAAGCAATAGCCGGCTATAGCATTTTGAGCGTGTCGCAAAACATCCCGCCACATAAACGGACGACCAGATAAATTATAGCCACACACACACACACAAACACAACCACACTCATAAAGCAGGAGTAGGTTAACAGCAATTGCCGTGGATACTGCAGCAATTTTACAAATGCAACGCACACACACACACAGGTGCTACAACAACATAACAACAACATTCCAGACATAATCTTTTGATGCTGTAATTGCATTGTTGGCTTTGTGAGGCGCCCATCTTCGCTCAGCATGAAACAAAAGCCTCCGATTTACACGGATTTTATTGCTCGTTAAATGCAAACTAATCGATTATAATTGCAAAGAGTGTTCAGACGATTAATTAACATTGTACGATGATGTAATTGCGCATGTCACAACAACAACAACCGTTATAAGTGGCCACCTAATGTTGTGTTACAAATTATTTGGCCGTTCTTTCGTCGATCATTTGGCGCACACAAACAAATGTATAAATATGTGTGTGTGTTGGTGAGTCAGATAATTGGTCAGATTTTGCATAATTTTGCCGAATCGCTCCTATTTACATTTACATAACAATTAATTCATTTCAATGTATTTATGTCTCTCATTTTGAATAAGTAATTGCTCATTTCGGCAATTTCTAGTGCAAAATTCAATGCGAGAAAATTTATTCAAGACAAGACAGTTTAGTTCGGATTTAAGTTCCCCACTGACATGGGTTTCAGGCTTGCGGTGCTTCCTTCTCGTAAAACAAAACGCTCTACAGGCAAAAGGTCTTTAAATTTTGGAAAAGGGTCCTGTGGAGCAATGAAACTAGGGTGAACCAATAGAAAACCATTTGACCATCGTCCCAGGTGTCAGACGTATAAATGCAGATACAGTATAAAACTGTGAAGCACAGCGGAGGTAGCGTAATGGTCTGGGGAGCGTTTTTCTGGTACGGTGTTGGACCATTGGTAAGGGTAGATGGCAGAATGTACCAATTTGCATACCTAATATTCTCACAAATACCATAGAACCACTCGCGTTCGAATCGAGGCCAGTGAATTGGATTTTTATGCATGACAATGATCCAAAGCATGCAACTAAAAGTGTGAAGAACTGACTCACTGCAGAAAGTATTGACGTCTTGAGCTGGCCAGCCAAAAGTCTCGATGCAAACCCAATAGAAAATTTATGGAACGATGTTCAGAAACAGATTGCCAAAAAAATAATAAAAAAAATGCGGAAGAACTTTGGACTGGAATCATGCTATGCAATTCCACAAAGGAAGTGTGCAGAACTAAAGACGCAGTGGGAAAGTCAGTAATTTTTTTTAATAACTATTGAATGAAGCTTTTTAATTTTTTTTAAATAACTCACTTATTTCTCACGAAAATTATTATAAAACTATTAAAACAAAAAACAGCAACAATGATCTATATAAAAATGCTATCTGTAATCCTTTGACAAATATCTATGTAAAATTTCGAAAATGGAGATGGATACTACGAAAATATGCCACAGAAGTTTGCCGACAAACTCTGGATTGGAACTCGCAAAGAAGTCGTAAGAGAGGCTGGTCTAAGACCATGTGGGAACGATCACTACAAAAAGATATCGATGAATAATAGGCATGCCAGCACAGAATGTGAGCAGAAAAAACCCTTAAATGACCACTATGCTCCAGTGAGAGATACAGGAGCGGATGATGAAGATGATTTAGTCCCAAGATATTTAGGTTCTTCTACCAATAGCTTTTTGTATATAAATGTCATCCAAAGCAAAAACAGCAAAAACGAAAAATAAAGTTGAGAAGATCAGAAATTTTCAGGCCGAAAATAAAATTTTTATTTCTTGTTACTTCTGCTGCGATTAGCTTTGAGATCAAGTCCTGCCTATTAGTAGAATACTCAAAATTACTGAACTGATACGGTGTATAGGAACTCAATAAAGCGGCTTCATCTGCTCCCGCCCTTTGCTGGCATACCAATCTTTCATCGGTTCAACAAAGTCTTGTGAATGAAGTCAAAGTGAAACATATAACTTCTGACTCGTATGAATATAAGTTCTTTTTTCTAAAATAATTGTTGACCTCATCTAAATGGCAATGAAATGTGAAATGTAGGATAGGTAAAAGTAAAAAAATTAACAAGAAAATAAAGCATGCCAATTCAGACCTCACATCACAACGATATATGTACATATGTATGTACAATATATAGCTTTTATCAAATTTTTTTAAATAGACGTCTGATAAGGTCCTCAGAAAAGCATCTAAGGAATTCCCCAGGCGCCAAATATCGAATCTGTAATTTCAATGAAACTGTCATTCTCTTAAAGAGTATCTTTTTTGAAACTCCGCCGAATTCAAGTTCCCATGTGCCATGTCAGCTCTAAACAGCAGCAGTCACTTTCTTTCAAAAATCTCACTTCTTCAGCAATTTATACAGACCTTATTGGCATATGTATGTAACGGTATTCATATGCCAATATTTACTAACAACAAATGTCAACTCACCTTAGTTAAAAACAAAGCCGCCAAGTGTCAGCAAGCAAATGAAGATAAATCTGGTTTTGTTGTTGTTTTTGCTTTATTTTTTCCGTTTTTGTTTAATTGGCTATAGATTTGATGAATCGCATTTATTTCGCACGCAAAATATTTTCGTTAATGTTTTCTCACTGATTAATTTTTATTTTTTAATAAAGAGATTAACTCATTTAGTCGCTAGTAAATTGAAATAAAAAATTTTATTAAAGAAATTGTGTGAAATTCGCAAGCTTTCGTGCCGAGAAATGAGCGGCGTTGATTTGTGTTATTGTTGGATTTAACTATTTTTTTTAGATTGTTGTTTTTATTGTTTGTAATTTTGGCAAGTCGTCTTTATGCTAATTGCCGATATTAATTTGCATTTGTTTCAAGCGACGCCGAAATGAAGTCGTATGCAAAGTACCGTTAAATGGCTAATATATGCACGTTCGCTCAAACGGCTGTTTGTATATGTATATGTATATGTTAGCATACGCGCGTGTGTGGGCAACAAAACTAAAAGCTAAAAATCCGAAACTCGCGCTGCTTGTTGATTGTTTTTGCTGTTTTTCTGGTTCGTTGATCTGGTTTTTATTATTTTTATTTAAACTATCTAAGGCGCTTTTACATTTTTCGCAGTTGTTGTTGGACTTCGCGCCGAAATACTTGCAGTTTTTGGCGAATATCTGGGAAATTGGCACGAAATCGGAATTTCGAAAACTGTAAATTGCAATAAAACGGCGCAAACGAGTGGGACGCGCGCAGAATTTTAGTGAATTTTATTTAATAACACACACAAACATGCACACCCGTGTGTGTATTTTGAAAATTCAGCTGCGACACAGTTACAATTTCGAGCAGAAAGTTACACTTTTCCTTTTACTTAGGAAAAGTTGTTGTAATAATTATTCGGAGTGCCCCGGAAGCACTAGTTCGACGGTCGTTAAATTTAAGTTGCTTTTTTATTTTTCACTTGGCGTTGAAGATCGCTTATGCTACAAGTTCTTGCAGTCGAATCCGTCTTGTTTTTTTTTTTTTGTTTTTGGTTCCAATGCCGCTTTTTACCGGTTTTACGGCCACCGTTTAATTTCTCTGGCCAAGTGTGCTACACTGCTGTTGCTTTGTTGTTGTTGTTAAATTGCATCGTCACTTGTAAATCGAATTTCACTGCCGCCATAAGCGAGCTACCCGCTGCACTTTGCCTGTGTGTGCGTGTGTCGCACTTTTTTCCTGCCGCGAGCGTTAATTGTTGCGTGCAGCTGCGTGTATGTGTGTGTAGGTGGCGCCTTGCAACGGCAATTGGGTCTCAATGTCTCCCTAGATGAATATTTGTAGTCACTGTGGCAAATGGCACACAGAATACACGCAGCAGCTACAACGGTTGTATGCACATGTATGTGTATGTGTGTGTGTGGGTTCACAAAGTATTCTGTTTCAAAAAGCTTAACTGCAAAGTTTTCGAAGAAATCCGCACAAAACTAACAAAAACTCAATTCAGATTTCTACGCGCCTGCACACATACACACACATACATAAACTTATGCGAAGGAGTACGTACGTACATACATATATACTAATTCAACTCTTTCTTTTGCTTTGCTGTTTATTGCATTTGATTTATGCTAAAGAAACTGTTTAAGACTCGTTTTCACGCGCGGCAACTCGTCTCGAGTGGAGCACCCTTCTAAGTCGCTATCGAAATCTCTACTGAAACTGGTGTTGCCACACATAGCTGGCATTGAGCTCACTTTGCCACTGCCGTTTGGCCGTTTGCTAGAAGCCTCGTTGCTGCTGTTGTTGTTGTCTTAGCCACCATGCCAACTGGTTTCGGGCCAAAACGCATACGCATTGAGCGCGCTGAGCGCACCTTGAGCTTTGCCGCTCTTGAGCACTTCCGTGGAGTTCGCTCCAATTGTCGGGTGCTCAGCGTGGCGACAGATTTTTTCATGGCTATTAGGTTTCTAGCAGCAACTCTACTCACCACCATAGCTGCTGAGGTGTGGTGGATATGCGTTGGCCAACTTCAAAGTGCCTAAAGGGTTGCTTTAGAGCAGATGAAGGACTTTTATGTCAAATTGCAACGAAGTTTGAAAAGCAAAATATTATTTACAAGCTAATTTATTATTAAATCGTAAAATTTCAGATATGCCCTTAATAGTTCTCGATAACATTTCTTTTTCGTACAGTAGTATATCGTACAAAATCCTAACTTAAGTAGTAAAAGACGCCTCGACAGTGAATTCTACATCCACATGTGCACATTATGACAAACGTAGGTCTTAACAAGTGGAAACATAATGCTAATGTATCTGCTTATAACACACATTCAAATAATTTTAGTCAAACATGTGCCCACAAACACAAAAGGCAAACCATGAAAAATGTGTGCCCCGTGCGATTTCGCGTAATTCTTCGATTAACTTGCCAATCAGAAAGGGCAAAGTACCCTCCTTCGACCATATAAAGAAACTCTGCTATGAGGCTTTCATTCCCCCTCGCTGCATGTATGGGTGCATGTCTGCGGCCGTGCAAAGGCACCTGCACCTGTTACACCAACAGCACGAAGCGGCCGGCCCAGGCAGGTGAACGAGATGATTGTGTGGACGGCCAGACGGAAGGAAGAAGCGCATAATATGACAGCAATGCTTTGCATGCTCCTTTGGGCATAATGTGCGTCGGTTTGTGTGTGTGCTTGTAGCATGCGGGTTACTTAGGCACGGATCTACCTGCTTTGGGGCGCTGCAGCTAATGCGCAAATATTCCTCACTTGGCAAACATTAAACTTTTTAATCCGGCCATTCGTTGGGCATACACTTGCGGAGCCGCGGAGCTAAATCCCATTTCCCTGGTGGACGATCATCATCATTATCACCAATAGACAGACGTTCGGCCACGTAGGCAGACAGACAGCCGGATCAGTTGCGGCCACGTCCGTTTGCTTTAGGGGAAGGCCATGTGCATGCACATATATTTGTATCGCGAAATTATTGAACTCGCATTAGGGATGTTCTTCTTATGGTAACTCAGAGGAATCATTTTTTTGCAAACTTCAACTTGGTCGTTTTCGTCAAAAAAGGCCTATTAGAGTGATTATACTTTGAGAGTTATAGCAGGTCCAACAAAATTGGATTAAAATAAGAAAAGTAAAAAGATTTAAGTTTTTTATTTGCGTTTGACAATGAGTCGGAACAGGGCCGGATCCAGGGTAGATTTTTTTTGAGGGGGATCTATAAAAATGTTTAATTTTAACTCAAAGCACTTTTCTTCGCAGACTGTGACTTATGATGGAAATAATATTTTGAACTGTTGCGATCCTCCCTTGGGTCGGAAGCTATGTCTTTTATTAAAAATATAGGATTACAAGGGTTCCTTACTATCAGAAGACGTCGTAACGCATACTTTCCACCACAAGAGTTAACTCAACCAAATGTGGTACATCAAAAATATCACATGAAAAACGACCCACCCTAGTACAACCGAGAATCTTATATTTTTTTTAATTTGCGTGCAATAGTTATTGTCAGCGTGCTGGTGAGTTTTATTTTGTCATCATCGTCGTCCAGCCGAAGAAATGTATTCCAGAAGTGATGATACTCGGTTACTTGACTAACCGGCAATGCAGGCGATATACCCATTATGCACCAAAATAGGCAAAAGGGAAGGCAAATACGTATCCTAGAACTCGGTAGGAAACCGTACGCGTGCTGGCATAAGAGTAGGAGCTGAAAGCATAAATTCTAACTGTGTTTAAAAGCTGCAAAATTCCTCAAATAGTAAATAAATTGAAAGAACGGCACGAGGCTGAAGAAATATATAAGCGCCACAGTTTAGAAAAGCATGCCAACACATTTGGATTTGCATTCCGAGTGGCCTCATTGTGCTCCTGAACTCGAGCCTCTTTAGAGTGTTTATCGTGTTCTAAGCCTACTCTTTGGTTTCCATTGCAAGCGTGTAGTTCTTCGAACCAAAGGCTGGGGTCCTTAGCCGCCATGGTTGTTGTTGCTGTTGTTGCCTTTGTCGTAGATGGTGTTGCTGTTGATATTGTTCCTTCTACAGGTTCTCCGCTTGGTTGACTTTTATTGTGTCGCTTCTCTTATTCTAAATTCGTACGAATGCTACAACATTTCAATGCCAAAACCGGTGTTGTCTGCGCAAAAAAAAGAGTGCTCCTCAGGCCGCTTGTTGTTTTCATTAACATGAACTAACCATTCCTTAGTTGATACTAGTCATCACTGTAGCAGCTTTTTATGTCGCTACGTTGTTATTGTTGTGTTGCTGTTCTTCAATTATACATGTGTGCTGGAGCTGGTCGCCTAAGCAGCTGCCGCAGTCTCTGTCATCAAATGGGTTTACACAAGCTCCAGCAACAACAAAAACAACAACAACAAGCATGATATTCAACCTACATGCTACAGTGCACCATAAAGTAAGCACACACATGCCCACCAACATGTGTGCGTGTGAACGTGTACATGCTTGCATTTGTAAGCTTATGTGCCAGAGTTATTAGTAAGATTGGAGTGCTCGCCATTGGTTCCACTCAAATCTCCGCGCTTCCACAGCTGTCCATCGATTTACCGCAAATCTGTCTTTGCTTTGCTGCTTCGAAAACATACTTCAGCTGCGTTTGGCGTCTTCACAGCCTTCAATAATTATGCTTTAAACTTTTCAAAAAAATCAAAAATCGTTTTTCTACAATTTTCTATCCGAATGGGTTCGTGCTCATGTTTTTTTCATCATTTTTAATTTTTTTAAGAAGAATTTTGAATATCTTCCATTTTGTTTCATATGTACATATGTACATAACATAAAAACGGAATCCAACACAATTTTTTTTTACAATAATAACAACTGAAATTCAATTAAAAATCTGACGTCATAAATTAACTGAAAAGAACGACTACAGCCTTTCATCGAAAAATATTTAAAAAAAAATTTTAAAAATTGTATCAAAACCAAATTATGATTCAAAGTTGCTAATTTTAATAACTGTAAACAAATGAATACACATTAAACTCTTGCACTTGAAAATCAGTCAAATAAAGTGTGTGCAAAACTCCCTCTTAAAGCAGCGCTCGTAAAGCCCCATAGAAATGTACAAAACTAGCAGAGCGCGTAGAGCGCTGAAGAGCGTGCTACGTCAGAAATTGCACAAAAATTTACTCATACTTTATATTTAAAAAGCCGGTTTTTCTGCAATTCCTGCATTTGTTTACTTATTTAATTGTCTTCTTTCTTTCGGCGTTTTGCTACCTTGTTATGGCCCTCTCTCATTTATATTTTTCTCACTCGAAACGCGCTCACCAACTTTGAAATCACTCAATGCCTACTCATTGTGCTCCAACTTCGCTTAACTGTTATATGTGGTGAATTCACATATTCGTACACATATTGGTGTGGTGAGCTGAGACGCGTAATTTTGGCAAAATTTTTAGAGATATATATTTTTAAATTGCCTGCTTCAGCACCAGCCGTCATATGCTTGGAAATATGTGTAATATTCATATGTAAATTAAAATCCAAACGAAAATTGATTCTGAAGAACCTTTTTTCAAGACAGAAATTCGTAAAGTTTTTGATTTTACTCAGTGGCGTTTCTTTCTTAACTGTATAGTCTCTACTGTCAAAAGCGAAATTGCGGTAAATCCGACAAATTTACTTACTAACTTCTTCAGTCGTGATAGGCCAAAATCGCTTTGCCAATTTTTAAGAACCTTATGATCCAGAATAAGTATAAGGTTATTAGCTACCACAACAGGCTGGTGTTGACCAAGTGAGATCTCTGTTAGGATCGTCCGCTTAACCTTATCCAACCTCCTTGCCCTGGAGAACTTTTACCTCCTCACATTTCTATCATATGTTTGTCAATGCGTGGACCCTCTCTGCAGTTTGATCTCAGCTTCATCCACTTTAAAATAAACCGTAAAATGCGGCTCCCATTCTGATCGCTTTCCTAACACATTGCAACATAAGCACATGCACCTGTAACTAACTTTCAACTTAATAACCTTTCCTTCTCCCACTTATAAAAGAATACTTAACTCGGCTACAATTCTACCGCTTTCCATAACTTTTCAACAAAAAGATTTTTTTGATTTGTTAATTTGTTGAATATTAAAGTTGTTAATGGCAATTTTCAGCATTCCCCTTTTCGCCTTTATTTATTTTTAAAAATTTGTTGGCACTCCATTAAAATTTTTCGAGTACATAAGTTCCTCTTCGCTGGAGAGCCCAGCAGCGACAGCAGAAAGCAGCAAACGGCAAAACCCAAACAACATTTACCGTTCGACGATATGCTTTGTTGGCTGAGCTGACAGCCGCGCTGGAGTCAACGCGACCGAAACGTCAACGGCAGCTCCAGCGAAGCCAGTGGCGCACACCCCCGCCTCCGCAGCGCGCTTGCGCCCAGTCGCTGAGAGCAGTCACGTCGATCGCCGCAGGTGGAAGTCGGCAGCATGTTGGACAAAGCCGAAGCCGGCCCCGGCGCTGGTGCCGGTGTTTTAAAGCCCCGCGCACTCGCATTGTTGACATTCAAAGTGAATTTAATTTAACAGTTAATTAATTTTCGTCATTCCTTTGCGATTCGCTTCCACCTTTTTGTTATTTGGTATTAGTTTTTGTTAGTGTTATTCGCTGTTTACTTCGCTGTGGTTTGGTGCGTGCGCTTTGTGGTTTCGTGCGCGCTGTGCCATGGCAGCGCAAATAAATTGTTGTAGTTGCATTCCTTTTTCACATTCGGGTATTGCTCTTTCATTCACGAACATTATCTTCGTTTTGCACTACTTCATGCGCTTAATTTATTCACTTTTGTTTTACAGTTATTATTATTATTATTGTTATAATAACGTCCACCGAAAATTCGGGTCTATTAGTATTCTATCAGAGCTCTGATTTAAAAGTGATGTCATAAAAAATGGCCTTCTCATTGTTTCATAGTGACTGATATGGGAGTTTCTTTCTAAATAATAACAAAATATCAATCTATCTTCCTTGTATCAATCTTATTATTTCGAAATATGATTCCTTTCTTGTGGCTAGTTCGCGATAACTTAGTGACAATCTCTGACTCTACCCATCGGATAAGTTCTAGTAACTTTAACTTTTATGAATATTTCCAGAGAATAAAAACTTTCATTGACTAGCAGGCTACCATGACCCGGCTATTCGATCCCTTATTGTCTCTGAACTTGTAATAAAGTAATTTAAGATATTTTCGGCATGTATAGATCCGGCTACAGGGAATTGTTGTACAAGATGCCAGGAGACAATAATTCAGCAAACTGCCACATTGCCACAAGTGCGCACCTCACAAAAGTAGGAACCACCAGCGGCAGGTAATGTATAACTAACCCAATGTGAGTCTTTCTTTGCAGTCCCACACAAATCATTTCTTGCTATGAAGTTAATAGTTCAGAGGTAGCTTAATTGTTCCGTCCACACAGAAGAGGCCAATAACAATCGAAGGCAGAGCATTAATTAAGCCCTTTTAAGCTCTGCTCTCCCATAAATACGAAAATAAGGAAAACCACCACCATGCGGAGGAGTCGTTTGATCATATCAGATATTGTCAGTTGGCAGCAAACAAATGCACATCGACATAGATTAGCACCTGCCAGCCGAAATGATGTCCTTCGGCGCCAACACATGTCACGAGGGGCTTTGCTGCCAAAAGCCACAAATGCATTCAGACATGCAGATAAGCGGCGAGAGAGTGAGAATGCATGGGTGACGGTTTTGTTCGCACCACGAAACAAATATATCAAAACATCAACTGCAATAACAGCAACAACATCAGTATTGGTGTCATCAATGAATCGCTGCACGTACGCAACCAAGCAATGCCATTTTACATACATATGTATGTATGTGTTTATTTAGAAGGTGAAATGTTGATGGAAAATGCATACATGTAGCTGTGTGGGTTTGTGTGTGTGTGTTAGCCCGCGCTCGCCGTCTGCCAATCAAGCAATCAACGCAGCCGCCCATTGCTGCCACCGACGCGCTGACCACACCGCCTCCATTGCCGTCTATGACATTGCTGCAACTCACAATTTGCTATTGCCATTGCCATTGTTGTTGTTGTTGATTATGCCACTAACCGCTGCGATACAGACAGTGCCGTGCGGACGCGCATGTTGCACGAATAACAACTAGTCAATAAGCCATTGCGCTCGCGTCTCTGTGTGTGTGTGATTCCGTGTGTACACATGCACCTATTGGTTGTGGAGGGTCAGTGAACCGCCCACCCAGAACATTAATTTAGTGGAATCCGTTATATTGCGTTGGCATCGCATAGCGGCATTTATATTTTTTGCGGCATTTTGCTAATCTTTGCGGAGAAAAATGAAAAAGTTTGAATCTATTTTCCTAATACAACAACAAACAATACTAAACGTTGCGTAGGCATGGAAGACCGCTGCTGCAAGCTATTTATGCGACTCTGTGCGGCAGAGAGCTCTATTGGCCACCAGCTAAGTGGAGGCTATTTCGCTAAGTTACTAGAATTAATTGGAAATTTTACAGTTGCACACAATTTGTTAAGCAATTATTTATTTGTCTCAATTATTTTTATAACAAAAGAAAAAACATCTAATCGATCTTTGTACTGGAATTGATAGCTGCGTATAATTAAGTAATTAATTGCAAATGCTTCGATTAGACGAATGAGGGCACTGGCCATTTCGAGGATATGCGTCTAAAATGGGATTGCCCCACAATAACATCTGAGGAGGCTGCGAACTAGTCGGGAAACAATTTTCCGCTTTCTCTGTGAATGACAAGCTCTATTGTAGATCCGACACAGAATACTTGGAATCTATCAAGCACCAAACCTTGAATGGATGTCTAGAAAAAGCATATCGGATATTAGTAGCTTCACCGAAACCACAAAATGGTTTCAACGAGAAGGTGCAACGTGATAGCAATAATAAAAAGGTCTACGACTAGTGCATCAAAATGGCACAGCTAGCGCTAATAGAGCCTGCACTGCACTCCTATCTACATACCTATCAAACTTGTATGAGATCTCGCATGATCCTGATGGAACAATACACCTTTTCTATTGATCAATTCTGGCCTCTTCTGTTTGAGTGTATCACTCAGCTGAGCACAATACACTTCAGAACTAGTTAGTATTATTGGGTAAAAGTTCAAAATAAAAGATCTCTTTGAAATCCCATCAAGTGGACATCATAACCTTTTTTTCGGTGACTATCGGCCTTCGAGCGGTATAAGCTGGGTTAGCCTATTTACATCATGATCTCTTGCGCTTCACATCTTTTAAAACAACCCACTTTTCACCTGTAACAACGCATTTCAAAATAGGATCACTTCTTTGACGTTTGATAAGCAAATCACAGTCGTTAATGCGACGAAGCAAATTTCTGTCAATAAGAGGAACATGAAGATATGTCAAACTTCGAAATTAACCTTGGACATTTCTTTTGCTTGTGAACGGTCGTGGCAGGCAAATTTAATCTTTCAGTAATCGTTCTTAGTCGACGATTTCCATTGACCAACGACTTTATTTTATCCACTTCGGCTCCAAGAGGCTTTCCAGGGCGTACTCTGAACTCAATATCGAAATAGCCGTAACGAAATTTTGCAAATATATTTTGGCATTGGCGCTTAGTCAACAATCTTTTCATCACATACATCACATAATTTTCGACTCGCTTAAACTGCATTTTACATTTTTTTGATTAAAACAGTATAATATCCGAAAATCTAATTTTTATTTTCTATCTCCGACAGAGCACCATACAAAAACGATTCCTAAAAATATAGAAAAGTCTATTATGGAAAAGCCTTACTATATCAGCTGTTCAGATATATAACGGTGAGGTGGTTAAGTGTAAAGTTGGCTGCGAAAAAGTTCAGTAAGATCAGCTGTTCCCATCAAACGAAATTAGCTAATGAACGATCCAAAACCTGTCAATAGAAAGCAAGTTTTAAAAATAGCTTGAATCGTAGAAATACTCTGAACATTAACGGTATTAGAAGAAAGAAAGTGTAGAACAATTAAAGTTATTAGAAGAGACAGCAGATTTGAAGCTTTCTGTTTTTAAATAGTGCTTAATGTCTTCCTCTAAGAGCACTCTTCACTTGCTTATACCATAGCCACTAAAGGCCATCCCGTGAGAGATACTTTTCAACAAGAGTCGGAAACTAATCATGAAAGCCATGCTTTGTGTAATAAGTGACTACATTCTAATAAAATATCTTTGTCAACAATAAAAATTTGTCAAAGACCAACACTCCGTCCAAATGTGCCATTATAAAATAAACAGCACAGCTCCAACACCCGGAAGTGCCCAGGCACTACAGCGCAGCCAACTGACGCCTTATTGATACCTGGAAGGATCGCAGACCGGCATTTCTGCGCATGCGAAGAAAGATACAGCACACCACAAAGACGCCTGGGATGCAAGCGACGGCGCATATCCGCTTCGACGGCGTTCGGCGCGCTCGCCGCTGCTCATAATGCTGCCAAATTGCCAGCGCTGCCAAACATTTACGATGTGTTCCAATGCCAATTTACGACAATTGTGGGCAATAAACATAAATATCGAGACGTTGGCCGTACAAATAACCGCGCTTCAACCGACGCAGAGCCGTCGAACCAAAAGAAGCGGTCACAAAAGTCGCGGAGACACTTCTTAATGTCGTTGGCTAATCTAGAGGAGCAAAGATACACAAATCGCCACACATACGAGTGCATGCGCATGCGTGTGTGAGAGTGCTGCGCGCACAGCGTTGCGGCGCTCAATTACCATCAATTTCACTTGCACCTCGACTATGTAAATTATTAGCCGAGAAGAGTACTTCGGCAATTTTTCAAACCCAAAATTTATTTTTGTAATCATTCGCTTCTTTTGTGCTCTCGGCATGGGTGTAACGAAATACAGCCGCGATAATCGGTTGTTATTAATCTTTTCTTTTGTCACGGGCGGAGGCGGAGGCGGACGAACAAATCTTTATTAATTCGCAGCTGCTTATAATTATGACAGATAGAAATGAGGATGTTTGCCTAAAATGTAGTTGTTACATGCAGTTCTCGGTACTGCAACTTCTAAGTGGGGAGGGCGGTATAATTATAAAATGACGTCACAAATTCATACGTTCAAATATAATGGAAAAACAGAATTCTGACAAAATTGAATTAGGAAATACAAACTTCCGCATCATGAAACCAATCACCGCTCACATGTGTGCATATATGTATGTATGTATGTATGCATTTTTGTACTAAAATATGTTTATGTGATCTCTGATATTGATCAAGAATGATGCTTTAAGCGTTACTTTTTCAAATTTGGTAATTGGTGATCCGTCATGTTGCCGCAAGACGCTAATAAGTTGTCGGAAGAATTACCTCAGCGCGCGCAGAAGCAGAAGCGCAGCTGTGGGATGATTGTCAAAAATTCATTATGAGCTTTGCTTCTCAAAATTGTTTACATTTCGCGCTATTCTAGCACAAGCAGGTGTGTTCTCGAAGCTAAGAACATAGCAATTAGTGCTGGCTGTGAAGCATGTTGAAGTTTTTGAACAAAGAAATCGCGTGTGGAGACTTAAGTAGAAGATTGCTATCAAATTACTCAGTACAATACCTACTTCACATAAATCGTTCCTTATGCGCACTTCCTAAGTAATCCCTAGAACCGTTAATTACCTTTAACTGGTATTTCATAGAGTCCTTAATAGCCAAATCAACACAGATTCTTAATTCTTCTCTTCTTTCTTGGCGTAGAAACCACTTACGCGGTCATCGTCCATGGCTTTGCACAATTTAGCAAGAAGGGAATAGTGAGTGACTTAAAGAGTTTAGTCTTTGTTCCTCGAGAGAGTCCGAAGTAGCACCTTTTGGCAAGAGTTATTCTGCGTTGGATTTCGAAGCTAACATTGTGGTTGCTGTTAATAGTTCCAAGATAGACGAAATTATCTACGACTTCCGAGTTATGATTGTGAACAGTGACGTGGGAGCCTCGTCGTGAGTGCGACGACTGTTTGTATGAAATATCTCGTCTTGCCCTCGTTCACCACCAGACATATTTGCTTTGCTTATCAAAAGGGGGTCTATCGTACGAATGCTGTTGTTTAGTTTTTATTGCGAGCATTTTTTACGTGGCGGGTCCAAAACATAGCGCAAACCCTGAGTAGGGATGAATCGCCTTCTCACTTTGGCTCACCTTCAAACGGATGTTCTTTGGCTTCCCAGAGAATACCTGGTCTAAGACCGAAAGTCATAACCTACTTGAGCCAAGTGAATGACGATCAGAGAACTTTCCTCACTTACGTGAGCTTCTACACATGTCTCCATCCTCTTTCTTCCTTCCTAATTCTAGTAAATACAATACAAGCCTACTTCGTTGGCATGCCACACGAGTTGCGATTGCAGCCGCATGTCCGTCCAACCGTTCCATAAAAGCTTTCAATCACTGACATTTGCTGTTTTTCCACTTAATTACAGTTATGTGCATGTGTTTGCCTGCTTTCTGGCTTTTCGTCAGTTATTTATGCGTGGCAATTAAGCCATGCCACAGCGACTTGGTTGCACTTCGACCGTGTGTCGCTTAATTTTGGCGGAACAACAACAAAATACGACTTTGCTCACCAAACCACGAATGAGTGATGGTCGGTCGGTCGGCAGGACAATGCTGTACCGTTAAGGGTCTAATTACAAAATGGTTCTATGTTGCAAGTGGCAACAGTGTTAACGTCGTAAATGTGGCAGCGTGCGTGCGTGTGTGTTGCTGCGGACGAGTCCGTTGCACCCACAAATTGCTGCACTGGCATTTGCGCGAACTTCCTTGTTCGTTGGTTTCATGTTGTTATTGTTGTCGGTCGGTCGGTCGGTCGGTCGGTCGGTTGTTTCGGAGGCCAACAAGTTATTTACCGCAAAGTCAATGCCATAAAAGTGCAGTTAAATAGTACCGTTGTGGCAAAGTAACTAATGAAACAACGCTCTGGCCGATTTCTGATCTAACACGTGCTTGTACATTAGGGTGGTCAATGCTCATATTTTCGATGGTTGTTCGTATTTCGTGTTTCTGGTAAGCAATTAACTCAGTCTCAAAAGTGCTGTCTTCAGCTTATTTGAGCAAAGTATAGAGGAGTCGATAAAAATTGGATTCGTGAAGAGAATCCTGGCTTCGGTTAGAAGTTCCAGAATTCTTCCTTAAAAATCTCATTTTTTCCTCAGAGCGCATTACACACTATGCGCACTATACATACTTCTTGGAATCATTAAAAGTGTACGAGTTTGGTTCGTACCGAGCAAGGGAATAGGGGAGCGGCAGTCATGCATCAGCATCTCCAATAGTCTCAGTCCCAAAAAGTCGTTGATATTTCAGAAATTAGTTTAAGCAGATCGTATCCAATTTTCTATTACTATTTTGAGATCACCCTAATGTTTACAGCGTTTCACTCTCGCTCGTTTCGCTGGTACTCGTAGAGCACTGTGCGCTTGCATGCAGATCTTGCGCGGGCTTAACTGCCTTCCTCCCAAAGCATTTGCAAGGAAGTTGCGATTCCCTAGCAGAAGCGCACTCAAACACTCACACACATACACAGAGTCGTCCGTGTCTGCATCGCCGCTGACTTTTATGTCTTGTTTGCTTAAATACACATTTAAAATTCCTCTTATCAATTTCCGTGCCATTAAGATGTCAGCATTTGAGTTGTCGCATTGTCAGTTGCAATTCAATGTGGTCACATCGTGTTGTTGTTGCATTGCCAAAGATCCAAAGCCAGCTATAGGAGGTCACGTGTGTGTGCATTGCCGTCTTTGCATGTGTAACCTCACTTGAGCGGTTGGTTTCTTTCCGCTAATAACACATTCCCATAATCAAATCTTGCTCTCGTAGCTGCAGGAATGCTTTTATATTTTTTTGTTGTTGGTGGCACTGATTGACACCACTTTTTTGCAACTCGCAGGCAGCGAAGATTTTTATTGATTTGTTTTTGTCCTAAAGAAAAGTCCGAAGCACAAATGTAGCTTGTGGCAAGTTAGAAAATAAATTGAAATTATCGTTTCTTTCGAATTTGCATTCAGAACTAACTAGTCAAGTGTGATGCCGGACTATTGAAGCACGTTATACAAATTTTAATTCTAATTTCCCAAGCTGGACGTTTTTGAAATGAATTTCACGTTTTCATTGGTCTGGAAACCCATAAAAGTGTGAGTCCGCACCGAAGCCATAAATGACGACTTTACAGTTATAAAAGCAAGAGCAACCACAGCCAAGTTCGCCGATTTAACTGTTCTCGCACTTGTAGCATGCTCCCTTTGGTAAAGAACACTCGGTGCAAGCAGTTTGTTGCATGCAAATATGACATAACAAATTACGTAAAATGGAGATAAATCGAACAGCAGCTGATTGGCCGGCCGTGAAGCTTTCCAGCTGCTACTCATGTTGCCTTGTAATAAGAACCGCGCAGGATTTAAGAACACTGAACGCTAAGAGATTTTGCTTAGCTTGCATAGCACTACAGCAACAATGTCTGCTCATTAGAAAAAGTGGATTCGTGACCACCTTCGCGCTCTGCCTTGTGCGCCTTGTGCGCCTTCGTCTCAACCATCCGGGAACGCACGCGCATGCGCAAGCGCAAGTGATCGACGCAGCGTAATCAGCGCCTAAGCATCATTGCGGCGTCCATTATAACACCTTGTCGATCATAATAATTGCCTCGAACGCTGCTAAATGAACCCTAATGTTATGTTTGCACAGATTATGCAAACAAAGCAGCCTGCCTGCCACATGGTAATGGCCGCAACGCGGCCTGCAACAAACTGGAGCTGGAGCAGTTGTTGGCCAGTGTCCGCGCGGCTCTCGGTGTTGCTGCGCCAACGGTTTGTGGCCGTGCAAAGTAACAGCTGTTTGCGGCTAAGAAATGCAAATCAAATACAAATGATGTTATTGTTGTTGTTGCCAGCTTATTGGACCTCTTGGTTGCTGCGCTTTCTGCAGCATTTAGCCTTATTACTCCCCAACATTCGGTGCGCTTTCTGCAGCCGTTCTTATTCTCGCGCCAGCGGACCCATCCGCCGCGGCTTGTGCGGAAAGACTGGGCTGTGTACCGCGCTGAGCAGGAAGAAAATTATATTATTACCATTTGACATGCAATCTGACAAGTGTTTGGATAAGCATTTCCTGGGCTTATGATTATTTATTTCACATCTTTTGCCTTGGCTTACGCATTTCGCAAGAACGGTTTCCTTATTTATACTCATTTTGCACTCACAAAGTGCTTGTCGGCTAATTTCCTCTGCAAGTACAGCTTTGGAGCTTAGCTTGACCTCAAAGTTACACCAGATGCGCAGATTCGAGCATTCACTCAAACAAAATCAGGCACTTATGCAAGCCCAGTTACTCCATTCTCCCCGAAATAGATGATATTGCAGGATGATAAGAGAAAATAGCATTCTCATATATGAACCCCTGTACTCGTATACTATATTTGACCCGGGCAGACATAAATAAACAAAGGCTTAATATAAATCTTTCTTCTAGCCTTCACTATAGGCTTATTTTGAGTAATGCCATCGCTTAATCCAATTTTTCATACACTTATTTTCATTCTGATCAAATTTGACTCGGTCTGTATTACTTCAATTCCGCTCTGGACTACTTAAATTTGCTCTTTTCCAAGATTTGACGCTCGGTGAATAACTGGTCAGTTGTAGATTTTCCAGTCATAAAGCCACACTGATAACGTCCAATCATTTGCTGACGGTGGGCCTTAGTCTTTCACACAATAGGCTGGATAGAACCTTAGATGCAATGTTAAGGAGATTTATAGTACGGTAGTTGGCGCAGATTGTGGCGTCTTCCTTTTTGTGGATAGGTCAGAGCACACTTAAATTCCAATCGGTGGGTATGCATTCGTCCAACCGTATTCTACAAAGAAGCTGATGCATGCTCCTTATCAGTTCATCGCCGCCGTGTTTGAATAGCTCGGCCGGCAAACCAGCGGCTCTCGCTGCTTTGTTGTTCTTCCGACTGGTCAATGCTATTCGAACTCCTTCATGGTCGGGCACTGGAACGTCTGCTCCATCGTCATACATTGGGCAATCGGGTTCGCCTTCTCCTTCTTGTTATGACGACAAAATCGAAAAAGTTAAAGAAAATCGTCTTATTAGTATCAGAGAGATAGCAGAGCAACTCAACATCTCTTTTGTGTAGACTCAACACATCATGGTTAACAACGCATCGCTTCTAGTGAAGGGAGTTTATGAAATGAAACTGTCAGGAAATCCTGCAAATGGCCTACCAAAAATTATCCGTAATTAAGTTTATTACAAGCAATTAGGGGATATCTTATGGTAAAGAATTTTTAAAATTGTTTTGAAGCGAAGTCGACAATTTACCATTGAGTTTTGCCATAAGTTGACGTAGTTCAAAGACAAATTTTAACATGTCAATAACATTTTGACGAAATTCCATTCAAAGATACCTAATTTTATGCATCGTATGCCCATATACACACACATACATACATACACATGTAAGTGTCCTCAAACAGAATATTGTTACAAAGTAATGACAGTGGCACACTCATAAATGTCCATCACGAAGCGTCTGCGAACACGACGACCAACAGCAACGCCACGAAATAAATAAAGAGTTACATTCCTATGGACACTAAAGAAGTTGCAGCGATATCGTTGTCGGTGAGTGTGATAATATGGCGAAATTTTATTGACATTGGCGTCAGTCGACAATTATTACGTCAAGTGGTTATGGCTAGCAGCTACCTGCGGTCGGTAGCACCAGCCAATAGGCTCGCCACAGACGTCTGCGGCAGTTCGATGTTGCACATGCGCAACAATGCAACGAACACATCATACACACATGCACATACGGACATATGGCGATGTATTTAAGCCGTGCATATGCAAATTGCGCTTCCGGCTTTGACTTCTGCTGACCGCCATCCACCTCTATGTCCGTATGTCTGTGCATTTGTTCTCACTGCAGGTGCGCAGTACTTCATGCCACGAGTATTGACCGCATCGTCACGATGTCTATCGTCAAATCGATTTGCATGTTTATTGCGCCAAAAGCAACGGGAGTTCAACGCCTTTTTTGGTGATCGACCACAATCCTAAACACTACTGTGTATAGATATATGTGTATAATGATGGATATTTCAAAGAAGAATTAATGGAGTCATACTAAAAACAATATATTTGGTGGCATATAGGCACACAACTCAATTCGGAGAAAGAAACGTTGTCATGCTAAAAATATTTGCAGTCGTGCCATGTCTGACGGTCTTCTACACTTGTTTTTAATCGTAGACCTCATTCTCGCCAAATAGACGATGTGCTTGTCCTCTTCTCTGGCTGGTCATCAACCGTCCATGAATGCATCCTCATAAATATGTTACTTATTTCTACGGTCTATAATTTAGACATGGTAGATAAAGGGTTTGTAGGGAAATTAATAGGGCTGAGTCGATTTAAAAAAATTATGGAACCAATTGTTACTATTCTTTAAAAACTTTCAAAATAGGCTCCTTCTGCGTCGATGCAGCGCTGCCAAAGAAACTTCCAAGCATTGAAGGCGACACGGTAAGGCATTCTTCAGGAATAGCCTTAAGAGCCGAGGTGAATGCTGCTTGGAATCCATCTGTCATCTCTAAATGCTTACCTTTCATCGCCCTTTTCAGGCAAGGAAACAAAAAGAAGTCCGGGGGCCATATCTGGGCTGTAGAGCGGCTGCGAAAGCGTTGGATGCCGGCCTTGGTTAAGTAGCTGTTCACAAGAAAGACGGTGTGAGCCGGGGAGTTGTCGTGGTGCAACTTCCAATCGGCTGCGATGTCTTGTTGGACCAGATTGACCTTTCGTTTGAGTCTCTTGAGGACTTCCACGTAAAACTTGGCGTTGACAGTTTATCTAGGAGGGGCAAATTTATGGTGGACGATGCCTTTGATGACGAAAAAGGTGTTTGTCGAAGTCGCTGGTCTCCCAGCACGGTCTTCATCAGCGACCTCTTGCCGGCCCTCCAAAAACGCCTGGTGCCATCGAAACACACCACTTCTTGCCAAAGCAACATTTGGGTAAGCCTGCTTGATCACATCAAACATCTTTGTTGCATATTTACCGAGTTTCACACAAAGTTTAATCGCGCACCACTCACAGAAATACGTTGCGCGAAAATGTTTGTCGTAACTCTCCAAGTGCTCGGAGACAACTGACCGTTCGTTAGCTAGGAACGCCCTCTACCGAATCCAGTCAGCGAGCACACGCTCCGAAGTACAGTCGCGACGGAGGAAAATCAGCCCTATTAAGCTTTTTGAGTTAACTAGATATCTTCAGGAGATTTGGCATATCCACGGCGAAATCTCCGAAGAAATTGTTCAGATCGAATCACTCTAGCATATGACACAAACTGTCCAATCAAAGTTCTTCTAACGAATATTTTGTATTTGTGAAGAATATTAAAGCTTCGGCCAAAGAGCCTCCGAAGTCTACTGTACTATTCCCGGGGTTTTCTGTCAGGTTTCCTATTTTCACAAGATATCTCCACGGATTGGTTGATAACGATTTATTGGTTGATTCCTGCATTATGTTTATGATTTGATTTGGAATCCTCTAGGGTTCTAATAAATCAAAAACTGCTGCATAAAAGGTGGGTCTAATCGAAATAACTAAATCTCAATTATTGGGTAATATTTCGACATTCTTCTGCGAGTGAATGAGGAATGCAGGAGGCATGTTGATCACTATTGAATAATTTTAGTTTCAACTTTAAACTCACACTTTAACCCTAACTACTCGCTGCCATTGGAAGAACTGTGCTTCTAAGAGTCTTTAGAAATTGGTTATTATTTGCAACGTCAAGGCAACGTCCAATCAATTCTCAAACGCGTTATTAGCAATAATTGGATACAAATCGTCATTACACCGGCAACATGTCCCAAGCAAACAGCACAAGCTTCGCAGGAGAGCGCAGCAATTGCAGCGCCATCAAAGCTCTTGAGTGCCACCAACACCACGAGTAGCCGCAGCAATATATCTAATCTCCTCGCCAATGTAACAAATTGCTGTTAGACGCTGACGCCGTCGCCGCCGCCACCAATGCAGCGCCGCTAAGTAAACACATGCAGTCCATAGGTACGAACGCAGTTAGGACGTTGGACGTTATGTGTGCCACATGCAACAGCAACAAACACACATTTGCAACAAAGCAAAGCCAGTAAGCACTCTTACACACACATAGACACATACACACGCATATTGGTCAATACTGGTTCCACTACATTTAATTTTATGACTCCTCAAAGTACATACTAAGAAATTTTCACATCACCTTCGTGTGTAATCGCACGAGTAACTGTTTGTGCATTCGTATGGGAGGCTATATGATCGCAGTGGGTATTCCTTGCATTTGTTGTTGTTATTGGTATTGTCATCATTGAAATTACTGTAGCGAAACATGCCAACACTGACCTACGACCGTTGGTGCGATGTGACAGCTGGTCACTCGTCTACGGCTCGCCGGCTGTGTTCGGCTTCTCATGGAACTTTTGAACTTCAATAAGGCGAATGACTGGAATTGGCATATTTCACTTGGCATTGCGAGTTTGGGCAATAACAATTTGTAAACTGGAAATTGGATACGAGTCAGGGAATTCAATTCAATTGGCCAATAGGTTAAAGAACTTGCCGAAAATGTTGGCGGACGCAAAACATTTGCGCACACACGAAATCGAAGAAGCTCAATGAGTGCGGATTTAATGTACTGAAGTTTGCGCCAAGTGTGCGTTTGAGAAGAATATTACGAAAGCCGAGACCCGTGGGATTAGATCAGAGGAATTCAATTTGAAAGTAAGTCCCATTTTATACAAATATTGACAACAGCGACACTGGCGATAACACCAATTTTATTCGATACCTCAAAAACTGTAGGGCTGGTTCGAGTATATACACAGGGATATGACTGAATCGGTTCAGCTCATAATTTCGATTTATATTGGGTAGCTGAAATTTCTTTTTTTTCGTATTTCACTTCAACTTAATTTATTTATATTTATAACGAACTTTAATGAACCAAATATAACCAAAAATAATAAATATAACCAAATATAACCATTTTGGTCGACCCCTCTTTCACATTTTTCCACTAGGACATTATTCCATCTGTGTAAAACTTTACTGGTTTCTCGACGAAAACTGCGACAAATAATTTTCAGAGGCTTCTCTTGAAGCCAACTTTTCTCCATTAAGGGAGTTCTGTATTGACCAAAACAAATGGTAGTCCGATGGTACAAGGTCGGGGCTTCATGGTGGATGCATCAAAACAAAAAAGCCAAGCTCTGCCAGTTTTGACGTGTCATCAAAGATGCGTGTAGTCTAGCATTGTCCTGATGGAAAATGATTTCTTTCCAATCCCACCAAACACTCAGCATAACCTTTCGAGGCGTCAATCCTGGTTTTGCGACCATTTGTGCAGCTTCACCACGGTCGGACCATGATCTTTTTTGCACATTACTGCCGTATTTGATTCTCTTTTCGTCTTCTGATACCATTCGCTCTAGAAATGGTTGGATTTCATTTCCTTTCAGCAAAGAACCGCAGATGTTAATTCGGTCCATTCAATTTTTCACGGACAATTCATGTGGTACCCAAACATAGAGCTTCTTTTTGTAGCCAGCCTTTTTTAAATGGTTCAAAACCGATTGATGATGAATGTTAAATTCCTTAGCGATGTCACGGCTGCTTATATGATGGTCCTGATGAATCTTTTTCATAATTTCATCGACTGTTTCAACGATAGGTCGACCAGAGCGAGGTGCAACTTTCACAACGAAATTTCCAGAACGGAAGCGAGCAAGCCATTCTAGTGCATTCTTTCCTTTTTTATAGAAAAATTTCAAAATATTGCGAATTTCTTCAATACTTTCACTGATTTTTAAGCAGCTGTAACTTTTTTTCAACTTCCCCGAATTTAATTTTTTGGTCAAATGAAGCTTAAAATCTCACCTTTTCAACACTTTATGGTATGACACAATGTGATTGGTGGCATTTCAGATATACGACGGCAACGACATCTATTGACAAAATACGAAAAGACTTTTTTGACTACCCAATATATTATATTTTATAGGGTTTTTTACTTTTCCTTCGTGGTGTTACAAATTTCTTGACAAACTTAATATATCCTGTTCAGGGTTTAGGGTTCAGGGTGACTGGGCTTGTACGACTTTTCTAATCTGATATCATGATAACCCAGTCGTAAGGCGAATATGTATCTAACATTATAATATCAAGAGTTATTTTTGTAATTATGACGGTTCCACGCTCATAATATTAAGTCACACTACACCTTGTACAACATGAGAACTTTTTACATATGTTACAATCGAGCCTTATGCCGTTAACATCACGCAAACCACACATGTGATGAGAACCTCCTTTACATTCCGAAAACGGCGTGAGTAATAATTTATTTATTTTCGGTTGAATTCGAAGTAATTCTCCCAAACCTTAAAGAGCTCATTTATGCTATCGCATGCGGAGTCAGAATCAATAATTATGGCAGTAGTCTCATGAATGTACATCTAACAGTTTAAGCATACACCGAAAATATTCCGCCTCAGAACATTTATTATGCATGTATGTATGTATGTATGCACGTGTGTATGTATGTGTACGTGTGTATTTCGTCTAGCTGTAAGAAGTACACTTCGTGAACCAATACAAGTCAATGGGCAGAGATCAGTGGGACACAATCACAGAAGTCATTTTGGGCAGATCAAACAGGAAGTTATCAGCGGCGAAATGGGCATATTGCCACGCCGAGTGGCACACAGCGCGCATTATGAAAGCCAAAACTATCTATGTATATACACCGACCGACTAATAGCATTTGCAGTTATTGTAATATGAGTTCATGGTACGAAGAATGGCAACGGCACAGCAGGCCGTTGTGAGCTGAGCGCGCTGAAGCAGGCGAAGAAGAAGAAGAACAAGGTAGCGATTTGGCGAAATGGCAAATGCCGCATTATTACTATTATTTCCACTTATTGAGCAGCGGCGGTGACGGCAGCAGCCCACTTACCGGCAGCAAGCGCATCCAGTGAAATTGTTGCACTCGCGCTCGCGCTCGTATTTGCTCGCAACCAGCGCACATCTTTATCGCGGCCCAATCAGTAGCGCCGCAGTCCCGACTTGCTGTTGCGCCGCACTCCACTGCAAGCGCGCGAGTGGCGGTGGCAGGCCAAAGCGTGTTGCACCAGCACATGCAGATCACCTCCCCTCGGGCGCCCGAAACGCTGATGCGCATGTGGTCAGCTCAAATTGATCTTGCGGCCGCCATCTATCGCTGCGGGCGCAGGTACATGCCACCTTTGCTACAAGGTGTCGCGCATGCGCACAAAAACCTTTGCCAATATGTGGCTTCGCGTGTGTGTGCACGTCTCGTTGTGTGTTTGCAATTGTGGCAGAAAATTCAATCATCATTACGGCAAATACATACGGTTATTGGTGCTGTTGCCACCGTTTTGCTCTTGCTGTCCGCTGCTGCTGCTAATGCACGGATTTTTATTGCACTCGTAGCAACAATTTTGGCTAATTTGCAAAACGTGATCGGCACACAGCCGATTGGCCGCGATTGTGGGCAAGGAGTGCGGGGGCTGTTGGTGTGCTGCAACAAAAAAAAACATACGTGTTTATGAAAATAAAATATTTATGCCATTTTCGAGAAGTCAGCTTCGGCCACCTCCGAAAGCTGTTAGTCTCATCTAGCCGCCGGCTTTGGGCATAAACTCAGCGCTGCCTAAAAGCAGTTAACTCTTTTCTTTTTATTTATTGCACCTCGGCAGTCGTCAACAGCAATTACCGGCTGCATCAACAGCGTCAGCGGCAGCATCAGCCTCAGCCTCAGCGTCTTCGAATATTCGGAGCCAAATTGCTGCGATGACATTCACCGCAATTTATTAGCTATGTTTGCCGACATTTACCGAATTGTTTAATGGAAGACAGCGAATCGGCAATTCGCAATCAAGTACCGGTGTTTTACGATTTTACGAGTGTGTACCTTTAATACGCTAACATGGCTCTTAATAGGTCAAGTCACAGTGTGCTGTTTGCCCTGCAGGAAAAACACCAAACTAATGTCGGTGCAACATAACCTCAATTTTATAATTGCAATAAAGGCGCCCACCTTGCATTTGTCTCTAAAAATTACGCCTGCTTTTCTTTTTAGAAATTAGTTGTATCTTCCTCTTCAATTGTGCCAAGATTTTCGTTCCAGTTCCATCTCGGATGGAACACCTTGTAATAGCTTAATTACGGTCAGACGGTACCGAAACCTAAGGTTGTGTTGTTGTAACACCCGGTTTAAGCAATCTAATAGTGTTTTGAGTAATGCAGGTGGGAAAAGACAACAATAGAAGGAAAAGTATTCTCTGGTGCATAAAGTGGTGGGTTTAAATTAATGCTAGGAGAAGAGAGCAAATTTATTCTACTCCCTTACAAACGTACTACAAAATATTGTTTTACCAAAATTATAATTACTTCCCAATTTGCTCAAAGCACCTTCATAAAAGGTGCTTCGACCGGAATTGTTCGATTTTTTGGAAGTGCTGGTCTATATATTGGGTAGCTGAAAAAGCCTTTTCGTATTTCTAATCGAACTTCAACTTATTTTTTTATATTTATAACGAACCTTAATGAACCAAATATGTACAATTTTGGGCGACTACTTCTTGCCATTTTTATGCTAAAGATATTATTCCATCTGTGTATATTTTTTTTTGGTGTCTCGGCGAAAAACTGCTTAAAGGAATTTTCACAGACTTCTCTTGAAGCCAACTTTACTACATTAAGAGAGTTCTGCATTGATCGAAACAAATGGTAGACCGATGGTGCAAAGCCAGAGCTATATGGTGGATGCATCAAAACTTCCCAGCCAATCTCTCCCAGTTTTTGTCGAGTCATTAAAGATGTGTGAGGTCTAGAGTTGTCCTGTCCTTTCTGTTGATCAATCAATCTCATCAGTTGCTGACAGTAAAATGTAGAATCAACCGTTCGACCAGACTAGAGCAGATCATTGTCAATGATTCCTTTCCAGTCCCACCAAGCACCCAGTATAACCTGTCGAGGCGTCAATCCTGGCTTTGCGACCATTTTCTGAGCTTCATCACACTTGGACCATGACCTTTTTCGCACATTATTGTCGGATGTGATTCACCTTTCGCTTGCTATATGGTACGAAAACATCGAGCTTCTTTTTGTAGCCGTCCTTTTTTAAATAATTCGAAACCGTTTGATGATGAATGTTAAGTTCTTTAGCGATGTCATGGCTGCTTATGTGATAGTCCTGGTCAATACTTTCTATAATTTCATCGACTTTTTAAACGATTGGTCCACCAGAGCGAGGTGCATCCTTCACATCGAAATTTCCAGAACGGAAGCGAGCATACCATTGTTGAGCTACACGAACTGATACAGCATCGTCTCTAATACCCACACATCATTCCTGTTGAATGACCCTTTATAATTACAATATGTCTGCTTATGGACTTGTGTAGCTAAGCATTCCATTAAGAGCCAGAAGTAACGATCTAAAAGGCCGTGTTCCACACTTTTACATGGAGGAATGAATTTACAAGTTTATTGAAGATTTTATATTAGTTTGCTTAGCACTAAGTGGATGCATTGAAGCGATGGAAGCGGTGGATCTCCATTGATCGCCAGCCAAAATGTCAGATGTGCTGAATCCAAAGTTAAGCTTGCGAAGCCATAGAAGGAAATTGAGGTTTACAAGCTTATGTTAAATGCTAAGCAAGCGTGGAAGTTAGAAGATTTGTGGAATTCGCTAATGCCATTGGTAATACCGTTACAGAACGATTGAATAGCTGGCTCAACAAGATAGAGCAACAGCAATATGCCAATATAAAGAATGCAAAACTTTTCACATGTGACATACAGATAAGTATATATGTATATGTTTGTATGAATGTATGCAGGTATGCATTTAAGAACGTGTGTCTATATGTTCTGGCGCGGCCCATGATTGAATAAATATTTGTGTAAACAAGCGCATAAGCAAATTAAGTGCCGCTAATAATCGAGCATTCGAAGAAAATTGCAGAAATTAATTTGGCTGTTTGGCTGCCAATGAGCGCTCTGAGTCACGTTGCGACGAAGTGCATCGAATCGCATGCGCGAGCTTTGCTTTCGAGTGAATCACACAGCCGACGAGAATTAACTGGCAGCGTCAAACACCAGCTATTAAACCGCAAACATTCGATACATGCAGACCCATGCATGCACACACATGTTCGTAGATATGCTAGTTAAAGGATTGAATAAATAATTGTTCGACCATAACTGCCAATCATAATTGGCAGTCCGTAGCCCCTGTTCCTGTGCCTGTTCTATTCATCATCCACCGGCAGCGCGCGTTGCCGCTTGCCATTCGAACGACTCTGGGATTGCGATATTGGTTTTTGAAGCGGATGGCGCCAAGTGCCATTGAATTGGCGCACTCATTTTGCCACTCAGAACAGCTGTGGGTATCAATTGGTGCAACGACCGCCATCACTGTCGGCGCCGCCGTCACCAACAACACTGCGCACCACGTATTCCATCAAACTCGGATTGTACTCTCATTTTTCATGGGAAGGTCGTGCCGCAGTACAACGGCCACCGCAGCGGCAGCGGCAGAAGCGGCGCACTGTAACGACAGCTGCAAGCAAGCGGCAGCAACATTTCAGAGGCAGCAACAATTGTTACTTTCAATTCGATTTAATTGAGCACAAAAAATTGCTCGAGAAAAACGATCGACAGCGAGCTGGCATTTTAGCTTCGTGTATATTTAAGTTCTTTTCTGCAAGGTGTTCTTTGCATTCCTCTTATTGAGCGCTTGCAATCAATTAGTCAATTACATCAGATGTTTTCCTTGCACGATTGATGACTCTCAAAGTATAGATCTACGAGGAGGTGATCGCATTGTTTTCCAATTACTATACGAATATTTGTAGCGTTTGTTCCATTCCTGGATGTACGAGAAATGTGTTCGTATATTGTTTCTTTTCTAAGTGGTTCGAGTTTTTTGTTTTCAATATTGTTAGTATACTCGTAATAGTGCAAACAAGAAGGTTTACAATTAAAATGCACTGCCCTGGCGAGAATTGGAGATTCCAAGCGAAGCCAGGTCCTTCTCCACCTGAATGTTTCAGACCTGGAGTATTATCGTCCATTCGGAAGACATGACCTTAGCCAGCGCAGCTGCTGTATTTTGATTCGCTGAACCATGACAATGTCATCGTATATCTTATAGAGCTCATCGTTCCATATTCGCCGTGGCCAACGCGAACAGGATATTGAAGAAGGCGCACGATAGGGAATCGCCTTGCCTGAAACCTCGATTGGTATCGAACGGCTCTGAGAAGTCCTTTCCGATCCCGACGGAGCTTTTGGTATTGCTCAATCTCAGCGTACATAGGGATACCAAATTCAGACATCGCGGCATAAAGGGAACTCCTTACCGTCCTGTCAAAAGCAGCTTTAAAATCGACGAAGAGGTGGTGAGTGTCGATTCTCTTTTCAAGGGTCTTTTCCAACGCTTAGCGCATGGTGAATATCTGGTCAGTTATTGATTTGCCAGGTCTAAGGTCACACTGATAAGGTCCAATCAGTCTTATGTATATGCAATGTTTTGGACACTTATCCCACGATAGTTGGCGTAGATTTTGGGGTCTCCCTTTTTGTGGATTGGGCAGAGCACACTTAAATTCCAATCCTTAGGCATGCTTTCCGACCATATTCTACAATAAAGCTAATGCATGCTTCTATCAGTTCTTCGCCGCCGTGTTTGAATAGCTCGGCCGGCAATCCATCGGCAAACGCCGCTTTGTTGTTGATCAGTCTTGAAATCTTCTGTTAGTCGCCGCATCTTTTCGTAGAATTTTCGAGCATTACCCATGTCGGTCAGCTTAACAAGCTCTTCGTACTCACGCATTTCAGCCTCTCTCTTTTTTAGTCTGCAAGTTCGTCTCGCTTCTCGCTTTAACTCTCGGTATATATCCCATTCCGCACGTGTTTTGGTTGATTGTAACGTTGCGAGGTAGCTACTCTGCTATCTCTCCACTGCGGCACGGCACTCCTTATCGTACCAGCTCTTTGTTTGCATTTTTCGAAAACCAATGGTTTGGGTTGCTGCTGTACGTAAGGAGCTTGAAATGAAAATCTTATTTATACACAAATGATTATTTCCGCACTAATGAGTTTAAACAATTTAGTACTTTATACATCGATCTTTCTTTCCAAAAAATGTGATACTTAAAAGATGTTACCGAATTACGCATATCCGAAATCGATCGAAACATATCACCTCTTAAATAATTAAAACAACTTATTTTCAATTTCGGGAATATGTTAGCTCTAATTTAGATATCTTGTAGAATTTAGATGCAAAATGTAGCCCAAAGGGTTAACCCTTTCTCAAAAATCAAGAAAATTCCTGTACAAACTCATCTACGCTACCCATTAAACAACCCATGAGGAAATGTACTGTTTACCTCCTTTCATTCAGCGGAATTATTTTCCATAACTCACTACCTTTCAGTAACAACTGTTCGTTTGTGTTTGTAGAAAGAAATTAGCGTCAATTTGTCATCTGTCACAAATTACATTTTAATCGCTTCTTAAGTACACATTATTACTTCGGTATTTGTCGTGCCACTACTAACTTCTTGACACAATTTCTCACAAAAATTGTCGCATTTGCAATTCAAAGAAAATCACAAAACAAAACATTCAACTTATCTGCTCTACGGTTTCACATGCAACTTTATCGCCCATCTGCTTGCCGATTCACTTTCTTTTCGTGTACTCGCCATCCATCGGCCTTTGCTTCTTGATTTAACTGTCATCTTTGACGTTTTTGTCAGCTCCCGCCTAGGCGGCGCATAATCTCGCGCCACTTTTGCACCTCAGCCATTGTTTGTGACACTTTAGCGACAACAACAGCAACAGCAAAGCGCAGAAGAAACCCGCATGAAAAAGATTTTCCTAATGTCATTGCTAATTAAGCGCATTTCAAGAGCTTTTCTCACCGCTAATTTGTCAACGAAGCGGCATAGAGGCCGAGCATTGTTTTTATGCACGCATGCGTGTGTGTGTTGTGAGTGGGTTGGCGCGAAGAAAGTCGAAAACATAATTTCTTGTAGATTAAAATCACTTTCGACAATTCATTAAAAATGCATTAGTGTCAACGCAAGGCTCGCTAAAACAGCTGAGTAATCGCCGAACTATATTAAATAAGCGCATAAATACATACATACAAGCATAGAAGCATAGAAGAGTGCTTATGAAATTCTGGCATTTAGGTGAACATTAACTACACTTTGTCTTAATAATATTTGTACCATTACGAGGTAATCTCTTCACAGAGGGGCATTCGTGAAATTATAACGGCAAACAGCTTGCGCTAAATACTTTCCGCCGTGCAAAGTAGGGTCATTGACCGCCATCCATCAGCGATGTTATATAATCATTCCATATAGTCCATACCGTTATCGAGCTCCATGGCTGGTGCGCCACTGACTTGTGCACTCTCAATAGTGGGACGAAATATGGTCGGGTCTGGTTCCGGTTGGAATATCTATTAGTAATTGTGTGAGTGTAAAAATAGTAGAACCGTTAGTTATGGAAGTAATTGATTGTGTAATATTCCAATTGGACTCACAGATCCCACTCTCCTGTACTCGTGCTCGCCGCCTGCATACCGCGCGCTGGTCAAAGCGAGTAGAAGGATAAAAAGCAGAAGCGTTACAAAAAGTATTTTGCTCTGTTCGAACATTTTAATTATATTTTACTAAGAAAATTGAATTAAAGCTTCTTGAAAATTATTCAGCGGCACTTGTGCTGTTATTCAGTCAGTTGTTGATATCAAACTGCTCGCTTATTGATGCGATCTCACAATTCACGGTCTCGCCACACATTTCTATGTATGTACCTACTATATGTGTATATATCAGTATTCGAATGTGCCCTGGGATTCCCGTGAAATCAATCATGAGTAGAACGAATATATACATATATATGGTTGCTATCAACTTGTAAGATGAGTCGCGACCTGCTTATCGCCTTCCACGTAACTATGAGGTGAATTTTCTGCGTATGATTCACTCATAAATTGCATACACGACATAAGTACTGCTAATAAAATGTGGATCTCTATGATGGAGATATATATTTTTGTTGAAGGGTCCACCCTGATGTATTAGAAAAGCTATGCTATCATTTGGTCGTTCACTAAGTAATTTTGTTCTAATCATTCAGCAATCTCTCCGGCTGTTGTTCGACAATTCAAGATTGAAATTGTCTGAACGTAAACTAATTTTGGCATTTTCGTCTAGTTTGAACTGCATTTTTACGATTTGGATATTAAAACGGTAAATAAACAAAGAAGTCTTACTATATCAGCTGCAAAGTGTTTAAGTGTGAAGTTGGCTGTGAAAAAATTCAATAAAATCGATTGTTGTCATCAAACTAAGTTCTTTAATGAAAGATCCAGTATTTAAAGATGACACAATATCTATTATTATCGAAATTTCGATGTGAAAACGTGGATGAAATTATGGAAAAGATTGACCAGGACGGTCACATAAGCGGCCATGTGACTTAGCCATCGCTAAGGAACTTAAAATTCATCATCAAACAGTTTTGAACCATTTAAAAAATTTAATGGACCAAATTAACATCTGCGATTCTGTGCTGAAACGATATGAAATCGAACCATTTCTAAAGCGAATCGTAACAGGAGACGAAAAGTGGATCAAATACGACAATAATGTGCGAAAAAGATCATGGTCCAAGCGTGGTGAAGCTCAACAAATGGTCGCAAAGCCAGGATTGACGCCTCGAAAGGCTATGCTGAGTGTTTGGTGGTATTATAATTCTTTGCCTCAAATGCATTGAGATTGTAAGTCCAACTATTCAAATAAAACATTTTACAAATAAACAAATATTTTCAAATTTATTGGTGCTCCTTATCCAACTGTTGGCTTCAGTCTCTCAGTAAAATAACCGACGGTCAAAAATACACCATGACGAACCCATCAAATGTCGAATATACAACAATAACTACACCCAATACTCGTGCGAGCCGTGACAAATGAAATTAAAATCAGAAGGTCGCTTGTAGAAAATAATTAAGTTTGAAAAAAAGAACAGATTGCAGTGGAAATGCCGAACGTAAATATTTACAAATCGAACAGAGCGTCAGCGTGTTAGTGTGTGATTAAAAATGCTTACAAAGCAAACCGAACGCAAAAATTGGGCATGTCAAAATGACTTTTACCACGCTGGGTTGAGTGCTGCTGCTGACGCCTCGTTGTTGCTGCAAACCCAATTGCTACCGCAACCACAGGAGTCGCCACCACACAACACCACACAAAGTTCAATTGCCAACAGCCGCGTTTAGCATTTGCCATCGGACACCCCGGCCGCGGCGTGTCGGTGCGACAAATCGTCAGCAGAACGCCGTCGCATAATTGGTGGCAGCGGTTGTGGCTGTGGTTGTGTGGCTATGGCAGGCGGCCGGGCTGGCAAATGGCGATGGTGGTCTAATCTGTTCCGCAATGGGAAGCACTCTGGTCCAAATTGCAAATAAATTGCAAGATAAATTGTTTGTTTGTGTCAATATTTTTCTATGTAAATTGGCAAATTTGAACTAAGGCAGCGACAGGCGGCGCAAAGCGCTCCCTCGGCCGCCGTTAAGCCAGCGCTCGTAACTTGGCTTAAATGGCAGTCACTTCGCCGCTTTGCGATATCACTGTCAATGTGAGCAACAACAACACATAACAGCAAACAGCAAACAGCAAAAACATGCCGTCACCAATCGCACCACCATCCATTGTTCGACTGGTGGAAATTAGAGGGGTGCAGCGGGAGCGACAACCGCAGCAAAAAGTAAGAGACTTTACGTTGTAGGAGGTCAAGTGATTTGTACTTGATTTATAGCATGGCGAGGAGAAATTTTTCCGCCAACTAAACGATTCTTGCACTCAAGCGTCGTTTGGGACAACTCCACCGCTGCACTTGAATGCGGTATGTGCATATGTGTGTGTGTGCATTTATTTATTTAATTCAGCGGATTTTTCTGCGACTATTTTCTATTGATTGAAATACACAACATAAAATTTATTATATTAAGAGACCCTACGAAATCGATCGCTTGAAACGAGGGCTGGTAAAGTGATTCCTTAATCACTTAAATACGGCTCACTTGTCCAAAGGCTATGAAGCCCCATGCTTGAACTCATGTGACTCTGCATGCCATTTTGGAGGATCCCAGAACGATGTGACAGTGCCACCCTAACATCTTCAGTCTTTATTTGCTTTGATTTATTAAACAACGAGTGTAGTCTACAAAATAGATGAAGAATTAGGCAAACGCCAATGCCAATGGGGAAAGCTTTGGGAGCATTTCCAGCAGAAATAGTTCGACAATGCAAAGCACTCGCAAATAAAACGAGTATATATTGAACGTATTTCCACACACCCACTTTAGTTTGGTTAGTTCACAATAACAGTAAATGTACATACACTTGTCAGTTCAATTAATTTGGCAGCGTCAATCGCAATAAAATAACCGAACCATTAAACTTAGGGAAACCGAATAACGAATGTGCAGCGATGCTTGCAACTCCATATCAGCCCGGCAATCGCCAATCGGCATCAGTTTAAGACGCCGCTTCGCATGTCTACCCCCGCTGCATTTAATTGACTGCTCCTTTTCTGTGTGATGTGAAATCGACATTTTCAAATCGTCGGCAAATCACAGAAATCTTTCTCAACACTTTGCATTCGCTCAATTCCCACGCATTGTGAAATAGGTAGGTAAGAGGGATCGTCTTCAATTTTACATTTATACGACCTTTTATAAATAAATATGTATGTATGTATGTAGTAGGTATGTAGCATGGCTAGATGCCTTGGTATGAAGATGCCTTGAGTGATTTTAGCGCTATCTTTCTGAACAGACTTTAATTTTTTACTTTTTTGTTTGTTTATTTTGTATGCCAGTCCAATCGCTGTAATGTAATCCATCGGTGTTTTAACCAAAACTCCATTCAAAGTGATGTTCTTTGACACTCATACGAAAGCATTTTACAAAATTCTACAAGTGTTTTGCTCTAGCCGATGAGTCGACATGGTTCAATAGCGAATGGAGCTTGACTTATATTAATTTTGTACATGTCCGTCTGTCCGTATATACGCCAGCTATATCTCGTCTTCATTACTTTCTTTCATCTGTCGCAATTTTATACAAGTTTTTATCTGTTCATGTTATACGGCTCATTTATCGGAAATGCAAAATTCATTCGACCACTAAAGTCAATTGTCATGCCATACATACATATCCGTCTGTCCGTATCGATCAAAATATAGTTCTTGTATGGAAAACTTTCCGGTGTTAACGTGTTTTCTTGTTCAATTTTAAATCCTCTGCTAAAGTTAGTTTTTAAACACTAAATTTCTGAGACCCTTAAAGAACAGCCTTCAACCTACCACAAAGCGATAACTTCAGACCAGCTGTTCCTATGTACATATGGAAGTATGTACACCCCAATGTATCATTATTTTTTTTTTTGGTTTCAAGCTATGAGTTTTAATTAAGAGACGATGCAATTTAAAATTCCAACCGATTGGAGTCATTGTTTAGTCATCGACTTATCACACTCAGCCACTTCATCATCGCAGCTCATCACTCAACCTAGCAAAGCTTTGACACTTTGAACACCGTTAAAAATGTACAGCAATTACGGCAAGTAATTCGTTAAATTCCTCGTTTGTCGTAAAAAACTTCAAAATTGTACAAATGCGCGTTCACGCCCAAGAGTATTTTTTCTTGTTAACCAAAGCTTCTGTTGGCATTCGAGGTGTTTCTTCACAATAAACAAAAGTAAGAAGAAGTGAGAGCCAAACATGTTCACCGCTGATGTGCGCTGTGATCGCCATAATGTCTACCGTTTCGCCCCTGCAACGCAGCGTCCGAGCGCATACCGTGTCCGTCGGCGGGCAGAGGGCGCGAGTGAGGTTCTTGACTGTTTCCTAGAAGGTTAATTGTCAATTGTATACACAACAATTCGTTTCACTTAAAATAAAAACAAAAAACGAAAAGCAACCGCACATAGACACATGCTGAATTTGGGTTCATAAATCTGAAATATTCTTAGGAGAGGCGACCGCAGCGGTGTGTGTGTGTGTGTTTCGACAAAGCCGCTGCTAAAAACTTTATCTTCATCATGATTTGCTTTTTATGAAGAAAATCTTTTTTCATTTAATTAATAGATTTATTGCTTTGGTGTTTTATCAATTCATCAGTAATACTTATCATCGATGGGATTTCCATTAGTCTCGTCAATTAATAAAGAGACGGTATTTACACACTTTGTTTACATTAATTATTTATTTGTTTTTAAGATTACTGACCTTCCGGAATAAGTCAACTCGTTGAAGGTTTCGTCATTTTATTAGACGCCACTTTTGTATACACGTAAATATTTTTTGCGTGAATTTTACTCTATTCGTTCTATGTTGGTAGCATAACTGGCTTCAACGCCTTGGTGTTATAGCCAAAGCGAAGGAAATATTGGAATTATAAGTGAGTACATCGGACCTTTTGTAAAATATTTTAAATTTTTACAAAAGTTTAGACTTTTTCAAACATAACATATAGCTTCAAACTCCATAGTTATAATTCCAACCTCGTGAACACCTTTACTATCCGCTCAGATTGTGGAAAAGGAACAGTTTCAAGTGAATTTTTTTAGCATGGTAGGTTTAGTTAATATTTGAACAATTAATGCAATTCCTAAACTGGTACCATTTTGGCTGACCTCTTTTTGTAATTTTTTCTCGGCGAAAAACTGCGACGAGTCATTTTCACAGGCTACTCTTGAGGTCAACTTTACTCCATTAAGGGTGTTCTGCATTGACCGAAACATGGTCAAGATCAGGACTATATGGTGGATGCATCAAAACTCGTAGTGGACGATTCCTTTCTAATCCCATTAAACACTCAGCATAACCTTTCGAGGCGTCAATCATGGCTTTGCGACCATTTGTTGAGCTTTACTACTCATGGACCATTATTGTCTTCTGTTTCTGTTCGACTATCTGAAACTAAATCAGGAGAATAAGGTGGAGGACGGACGAGTCCAGTACGAATGCCATTTCTTAACACACATAATTTTCAACTCAAGCACTTTTACTACCTCGTCAAATTGAATAATTTCACAAATATATTTTAGAGGAAGGAAATCGCTCTTTATACACTGTAATATGAAAGAATTGGAACTCAAGACTCCGACGAACGACGAGCAATATTCTCAACAAAATGGAAAATAGTATCTAAAACTGGTTTACTTCTTTATTAATTTTTTAATGACATTAAAACTTTTATAACTGTTAACACTTTAAGTATAATTTAATACAATGATATTCATTTTGCAGTAGATTTAAAACCTAAAAGTGTACTGGCCACCCACTCCCCAATTAGGAGGGCTATTGCCATATCGTCCGCCCAAATGTTGCGAGTACTGTCCAGTGGCATCGAATTCGTGTCGACCATTGGGGCTTTGCCAGACGGGCACACGTGTGTCAAGGCTCAAATCTATGCCTTGTTTAGGACTACCACCTCCCTGTAAATTGAACTGAGGCTGTCTTTGGGGCGGCTGTGGGTTCTGATAAAGAGAACGTTATCATAAATATTTATTTTTTTTATTTTGGATTGATACAAGGGTCAAATGGTCTACTTACTTGGCGCCACGGATCCTGTCGATCATCTCTGGGATAAGCTAGAACTGCGCTCAAAAGGCCAAATAAAATCAATACTTTCAAGGACATTTTTGTGATTTTTTCTTTCGAGTGTTTATACCGAACAGACTGTGAATTCAATTCCGAATGTTTGCTCTGCAACAGATACCGCAAATATTTATAATGCTTTTATATGCAGAATTGAAATATGGAAAAAATCCCCAAATTGAAAGTCCCTTCCCAGCTTGGGCAAAAGATTATCAATAAGTCGCGCTGCAAATTATCACATAAAGACTGAAAATGGGGATTCTTTAAAAATTATCAACAAAGTATAATTTAAATGACCTCTTGCTCTTCATTAAAATATGTTTCATACTTCGGGGATGTTTTTGCTATATTATCAAATTCAAATCTGAATAGTTTGAGCATATGTATGTTCCTATATGAAAGAAATTTTAATTTTGTTAGTAGCTCATATAGTTAAGATCAGTAGAAGTCCAAAAATACTGGAGTAAAATCAAATTTCAGATTCTTATTTTATTTCTGTCTCATACGAGCGCATTCACTATTCCTCCAAAGCGCGCTTAATATTGATATTTCCCAGCTTAGCAACCAATTGTGAGGGGTCCCCATTAATCTCAAGACGTAACTGATGAACACTGCGTTCACCAAAAATTGCGGTAAAATACATGAAACGCTTGAGGTGTCATCCGGAGTGCCAAGTAGACTCATACCATCCAATCCAAAGTAATTACAGAAAGAGGCACGCAAAGAATGTCAAATAAGTTTTAAAAGTAGATTTTTTTCTTGCACGGTGGGGACTCTCACCAAAGGTAGTGTTTTGTTCCATGAAACCGTAGTCAAGCCGAGTATATTTTCTGGTGGCATCTCCAGTGCACTACGACCTACACCAACAATAACACTTATTGGCATTTAAAACATAGCACTGGTGGACTTTGCCGATTGGTGTATTGTTGCGAGGTCTGCTCTAAGGCTCAAAGAAGCTGGGTATATAAAGGAGTTGGAAGACAATTCTTTCTTCTACAACTGGATTTCCGGAAACTTGGATCAGTGCGTCGCAGAGGCCACTCGGTACAGCTTTTTCTCTGCCCACATACCTACGAGGAAGGTATGGATGGGAAGAAGTCACTGGTGAAGAAACGCAGTGAGCGGATAGGTCGAAGCTAAGGGGGAAGGTTGGAGTGGGAGTTTTTCTGTGCGACTGCGAGAACCTTCTAGCCTAGTGAAGAACGTTTGAGACATACTGAACTACATGCCTTGACCAAAGTTCATCTCGCCGCAATTGTGGAAGTTCTGTCTTCTGTCCTGTATGAGATCTTACTATTCTGTCCAATAGGCATTCATGCGGTAAGGCTTAATATCTTGTCGGACATTAGTTATCAAAATTGTATGAAAGAGAATGAGGTAGAAATATCCAGGCCTAGCGCCTTCATTACTCCAGCCTTTGTAAGGCTAAGGCTGGAACATCTCGGTAATCTTACCTTTCGACGAACCTGAAGACATAGCCGAAACTTACATATATTAGCTGACTCAACAAATTTGTGACGGGGTGTAAGAGTCTTATGATCCAGTAGTTAGGAGTTTATAGTTATTACCACAACGGACCGGCTGTAAGTAACTTTGCAAAGTGAATTACATTTCGATAACTGCTTCTTCCGAGCTACACTTTCGGGTCTTTTTAACTTTTGGGTATTTTTAACATTATTTTAACAGCAAATTGAAATGAAAAATCAATTTTGTATGTCACTTCCCATAACAACTCAGTGTAGTTTATATCTCAGAAATCTATTATAAACCATGCAAAAAGAAATGAAATATAGAAGTCTCCAAAAGACGTCAACCCTCGTATTTAGTCCCGAAATCACTCAAGAATAATCAATATATTTTAACCTACCGATTCAAGATTCATAAAATCGTCAATATTCAAGCCAAAATGTTTAATATTTTAACTTAATATATTTTTTTAAATATTCTATTCTTCATTAGAGATCAGAACAGCAATCACCAACACCCTGTTTGCATTTGTAGACGCATATGTGCCCCATAAATATAGAAGAGAATACACATTTCTCTTTATACATATGCAATAACAACAATGTATAAGCACTTTCGTTTCAGCGATCAACAGCTGACACTGATCATATGATCTCTCAGTTCCTCAACTCGGCGCAGGGAGAATGCGGCATGGTTGCTCTCTCGAAAACATCTGTTCAAATCGATGTTTTGTATTTCAGCTGAGAAATGTCGCGCAATATATACGACAACAACAACACACCACCCCCAACGCCTGCTGCGGCGCCATGGCGAATGAAATTCGACTAGAAACGAAAACAAATGGAAACACAGAAATAGAAACAAAAACATTTAATGAAATACAAGAATTAGTTGAAGAAGCATATAAACAAGCAGTGGCTGTATGTGTGTGATTCTTCGAGAAAATAATTATGCATACAATTTTATTTTAGAAAAAACTTCTCTCTGTCAGTTTAGTGTCCAAGTGTAGACGATCGCATGTGGAACCACCAGTGAAAGTGAATTGAGCACACAGTAATTGTACGCTGGCACAAAGTATATTCTATTCATTGCTTAAAGACACTGCAAATAGAACAATTATGAAATCCGCCGCGAGCTTCGTGCTACTTTTGCTTTGCTTGTGCATCTGCCTTATCGGCGGGCCGGAGCAAACGGACGCCGAGCCACTGTTTGGTGGCCCCGGTGCTGCTTGGCCAATTCTGCGTTTAGTCGAGGTGAGTACACCAGATTTCTTGCTTCACAATTTTACGAAATTTGTTTACTTATGATAACAGGAGGTGCCACGGGACTCGCTCACACCACATAGGCGTGTGAAGCGTGTCAAGCGAGCTGGCTTTGATCGCACTATCGACCCGGGATATGAATACCAAAACGACACCGAGCGCGGTAAGGAACGCTTTCCTGTGTGGGACGATGCGAAGGGAGAGCCACTAGTGAATTCATAAGTGTGCTTAATAGTTGTAGGAAAGTAGTTGAGAGTTCAAGATAGCGTAGGAATCATATGTATGTATATACCCTTATCACAGAATATAGCTGTATGATATGTTGGTCGAGGTAAAGTCCTATAGATGTATAAAATTAAGAATCGTATATCGAAAGATACACATAGTGGTTAGTCCTCTTTATGTCGACTTAAACAGTATAACATAGACAATAGATATTACTAATCATTTAATTTATTGCATTTTTTCCACTGAAAATGAGCGACCGTTACCGCTTAAAGTTATTTAAATATATACTCATAAACTTATTTGGTTGTATTAATATCGAAGAAATGTTCTCACCGAAACTTATTTTGGCAGTTACCTAGTTTCGAGTTCACACAACAACAAAAGCTGAGTTCTGTTTACGTACCATTAAATACGGAAATAAAACCAGCGCCAATTTATTTATGACAAAAACTTTTTCAAATAGAGCAACAACTGAAAAATTGCGCACATTTCACAAAAGGAACAGAAGGAAAAGTTCACAATACGGTAAAAAAAGCTATAAGAAGTATTTCAAAGAAAAGTTTAACATACCGTCAACTGTTTAAAATATATCCTTAAAACAGTAGAGAATATTTAGATTAGTTTCTATTAACGACAACATTATGAAATCCATTGAATTCTTCTTCCCGGTAGTGTTAATAAGGTCGCATACATTGAAATCAAATTTCTTTGATCCTCAATAGCCGAAGAACACTGTAAGCGACAACATAACTAAACGAAAAACGCAAATAAATTTATACATACATCAGAAATATGGAATATATGTGTAGTTATGTATATTCATAGGGAATACCGGAAGCGCTAACTGCTGAGTATTCAGCACAGACACCTTGGCTAATGTCTCGGCTTGCACTTTTACTTTGCGTGTCGACAGTCTTTAACACCCGCGAAAACTTTTGGTATTCAAGCAAAGCAAAGCGCGGGTTGCAATAGCGGGAGAAGAGGGCTGTTGTTCCAAAAATTTCGTGTGCTAATAAATTATATTAGTAGATTTATTTGATTTGCTTGATGACACTTTGAACTACAAAATAAATAGATAAATGTAAGTAAACTTAGCTTAAGGAAATATGAGCATGTGTGTGCAGAATTTATGGAATCATATTTACGTGCATGACTGTGGCCACCCATCAGAGCCTACAAATATCCGAAAACGCTTTTCTACACCTCCGAATATACTTTTTTTTAAACTGAAATGCTCTGCTAAGGAGCTGTTTTTCGATGAGCAAACGCTGTTTAAATCGGTGAAAAAAAACAATAAAAACGCTAAATTAATCTTCTAGGGCAGTCCATGTAAGAACATCAAGCCAGGTTACCAAGCGATGTGATATCATGAGCGAACGATATGATGTGATGCCAATTAATTGTTAATGACTTATGATCACATCTATAAACATGTGTAATTTTTTTGGTTTCGTGGATTCAGCAAGAAATGCTCATACGTATATTCGTATATAATTATTGATGCGATATATCAGTAAGAAATCAATTGTGGCATATGCTGCATACTTTTAGGCGTTATTGTAGTTTAGTAAACCACAGCGAGAGAAAGCGGCACAGCGAATCGGCGAAAAAGTTTGCGAAATCAATTCGAGCACCCATTTCCGCGACAAGCGCGCCTACATAACCGTAACCAGAAAACATGCAGCACTCTACGTTTTCTGACAAAACCGCCTTTCAAAAGACAAGCAACAAGTGTTATAGTCTATCATGATTGAGTTGTATACTATATAAACTATTATTTTATGTTCTCTAATAGCATAAAATTGTTTCTACAAATCTTAATTTCGAACTTAGCGAACTCTAGCCGCTTTAACAGCCTTTAATTTTAGCCCAGAAATGCGTAATTGCCGTAAAAATTTGCTGCAGAAATGTCATTGAACTTCTCGGCAATTCGTCAACACCATTCAAGGTATGAAGGGGACTCTCACAAGCAAGGGTATGGCGTAAATTAAGTGGAATTACACAAAAACAAGCAGCCATTACGGGAGCAGTTAAGAAATTGTGCTAATGGGACTGCAACAAGCCTGATGCCGCAGCGATTTGCGATTTGTAGAAAACTCACGCCTTCAAGTGAATGGCGGCAATGAGTAAACAACGGTAGATGTTCAAATGAGCGCAATATGGGCGAAATTGCTCAATTCATAGAGAAATGATGAAATTATTGCGTTTCATTTTGTTTATTTACAACAAATATAAAACAATTTTTTTTACAAAATATTAAGAAAAATAAAATAAAGTTCTTGAATTTAAATTTTGAAAGCAACTTTAAAAATGCTGGTATAAGGTTACCTCTGTAGTTCCAAACTCTCTAAGTATTGTCCACAAAAATAATGAGAATTTTTCGGTTAATTTTACAAAAAAAATACCACTTAATATATCTATAATGAGATTATTTTTTACCATTTCCAGAGGCTCATCTCTTAATTAAATTATCGAATCAAAGGCGAAGCACACTCAGCTTCGACATATGTATGTATGTCTGTGGTAAGAACAGCAACCAACATACCCTGTATTAACTCGCAAGTTTTTTTTTCAGATATATGTACATATCTTGTCACCGGGCAGCCGATAGCCCACAGTGCATTGAAAGTATTAATGAGTCGTGTAATTAGGACTTGAGTGTTTTCTTGCCACAATCGAACAAACAATTCGCCCGTAGTTTCACTCCGTGTCACGCCCATTAATTGTGAAAGTGTGCAGGTTTGCTTAAAACAGGCATCGTCCTGGTGATTACTCGTATTAATGCCTGCACATACGAAATGTGGCCGAAACTCAAATGGCATATGACGAGCGGCACGTGCGGAGGAGGGAGAGGTGGAGTACGTGCAGTGGCGCCTTTCTTTTTTATATGGTTGCGCCGCACAACTTCCGCTTCCGCAATCGTGTCATTTGCGCGGTGACCGATTCGGTGGCAAGCGCGAACACTCGAAGCTCGATTACCCCGCACTTCATTGTTGTTATATTGTTGTTGGTTCTTTTTTGTTGAATACATTTTCCTAGCTGCATTCAACTTGCCACAAAAGCGATTGGCACGCGACCGAACGCCAACCGAGGAAGAATTTCCAAGAGCCAATTTCAATGAGCTTCAACTTGCAACGTTGTAATGTTGCAACGTGAAAACCGTTAATCGCACAAGTGAAGGGGGAAAGCAGTGGTGGGCACATAGTAGTCGACAGTTACTATAACGGAACACATACACGGAACATCGCACGCAAAAAGATTTGAACTTTCCTCGAAAAAAATCGAATACATGTTGGCGAGGTGCATGCAACACTTTCGTGTGGCGCATAATTGAGTTAAATTTCAAACTATTCTCATTTTCTGTTCTTTTCCAAAGTGCACTAAGAGCTGTTGTGCTGCCGCAGAAAAAGCCTTCGGCCCATGTCCGACCAGCCAAGCACTGAAATATTTAAAAGCCCTTCCGCTCATTCGCCATTTCTATTTTCAAGGCATTTGTTCTGCAAGGGTTTAAATTTAACATACGAGCAATCTATTATTCCACCGATTCCACCCGTCGCGTCGCTGTTATTGTTTTCGTTGCGGTTATTAGTGTGGTTATTTCAATTATTTAACGTCAAACAACGAAGCGCCTCCCTCCCCCGAGCACTCAATCGATCTGTGCGTGCAGTTAAATGCTCTGGGGTAAGCTCTGGCGTCACGCCCCCAGGTCCTTGCACCTCATCACCCACTTTTTGTTAGCATACGTGTGCCGTAGTTCATTGACATTTGAGTCGTGGAAATTTTAAATGATTAAAAACTACTTACTGTTGTTGTTGCATATCCAGGTGACGTTGGCTGTCGCGGTATAATTTTAAAACTATATTTGTAGCTTTCTATCTATTGTAGATTGCCATCATGGTCAACGGCAGAACTTCATTTTCCACATTCATTTGTTTGAGAGTATTGGTGTCCGCACTGGCGAAATTACACTGAGAGAAAATTGTTTGTATTTCCGAAATATTGGGAAGTCTTTCCGTATTTCTAATCAAACTTTAACTTATTTTTTTATATTTATGTATAATGAACTTTAATGAGCGAAATATTTCAAAAATTATTTAATTAGTAATTTTCACAGACTTCTATTGAAGCAAACTTTACTCCATCAAGGGAGTTCTGCATTGACCGAAACAAATGGTAGTCCGATGGTGCAAGGTCAGGGCTATATGGTGGATGCAACAAAGCTTGCCAGCCAAGCTCTCCCAGTTTTTGCCGATTCATCAAATATGTGTGTATTCTAGCGTTGTCTTATGGAAGACGGAGCCCTTTCTGTTCATCAGTTCTGGCCATTCTTTTCGATTGCTTGCTTCAATCTCATCAGCTGTTGACAGTAAAATGTAGAATCAATCGTTCGACCAGGCTGGAGCAGCTCATAGTGAATGATTCCTTTGCAATCCCGCCAAACACTCAGCACTACCATTACCATTCACTTCAGAAATGGTTCAATTTCTTTTCGTTTCTGCAAAGAATCGCAGATGTTAATTCGGTTAATGAATGAATGTTAAGTTCATTAGCATTGTCATGGCTGCTTATGTGACGGTCCTGGTCAATCTTTCGTCAATTTTATCGACTCTTTCAACAATAGATAGACCAGAACGGAAGCGAGCGAACCTTTGTTGTCTCCATAATACTATGTTCGGACCGATATTGAAAACATTTTGAAAACACATTTGTATGTTGTGGAATCTAAGTCGTTCGGAGCGGCAATGTGTGTTTTCGATGAGTTTTCACTGACAACTATCAATAGCGGCATTCTCTTGCTATTGCAAGATTGCACGATGACACAAAATGCAAAAATCCTATACCGAAATATGCAAAGCCAAGAGAGACTGTAATGAGTGAAATGTAAGTTTTCAAGTAGAAAACACACAGAAATCTGTGTTTTCGTTTGACAGATTTTACAAGGACGAAAACACAAGTTTTCGTGCGAAAACCAGTTTTTCCCACGAAAACATGGTTTCGTTGTCGATCCGAACATAGTACAAACTTCATTGGTGGCTTGTGTGGCATTCTTCCCTTTTTTTAGCATACCTAGGTTGTATGTAGTTATAATATATATCTTATTATTTCAGGTGTGTGAATATTATGGTTTATGTGGAAAGTTTGACTCTAATAAACCATTAAAATATGAACAACATTTAATAAACTGTGCCGTTCATTCAAAATTATCCGATTTTCATCGATAGCATTATATTGGTACACATTTAACCGCAAACTTGTCATTGAATATTTTAAACTTCCACTATCAGTTATTTGTAAAAAAGTAAATCCAGATGCCAGTGAGTAGAATTTTTAGAAAAGTGTTTTTTTTTTGTACTAACAAAAGGCAGTATTTACAGGCAGAACCAAGTGATTTGGGTATATCTTTAATATTTTATTCTCAGACCCTAAAAAGTCATTAGTCATTTGATATAATATTTTAAATAATCTAATTGATCTAAGTTATATGGAATTCAATATACAAAAGATGTATATATTTATACTCTTGCAACATGTTGCTACAGTGTATAATAGTTGTGTTCAATTAACTGTTATATGTACTAACATAGGAGGCCCCAGCCAAGAAAAGAGAAAGCTTCTAAGGTCGACGACAATCAGCGTCCTATTATACGGAGCCGAAATCTGCACAGACGCGCTTAAAAAGTAAAACCGGCGTAAGGCAGTGGCCAGAGTGTACCGCACCGCAGCCCTCAGAGCTGCATCAGCCTACAGAACAGTACCAGGCGAAGCAATATCAGTTATAAGCGGCAATGCTCCAATCGACCTTCTAGCATATGAAAGGAAAACGCTGTAGGAGCTAAAGAAATCACCCGGCAATAACAAGAGCGCAACACAACAAATAAGAAAAGATACGATAGTATCCTGGCAACAAAGATGGGAGAATGAAAGTCGCGGCAGATGGACGGCCAGACTGATAAAAGGTCTAGATTTATGGACAAGTCGTAAATTCGGAGAAGTAGACTTTTACACAACCCAGCTCTACAGAATGGGAAAAGTCGAAGAGCCGTCATGCCTATACAACGACGCGACAGAAGACGACGCTGGACACACATTCTTTGAATGTGAGCGCTGGCACGCCGACAATTTAATCAGCGTCATGTTGGAGAGCGAAACAAACTGGGGGATTATCCAGACACACGCAGCACTCTTGCTACGCATCAAAAAGCGGGACCTGGACGCAGGTGTGCAGATGCAAATCTCTCCACAAGAAAAATGGAACGCCACCCTGAAGTAATGCAAACGCCAAAACGGGCTTTGCAGGAACCGGTGTCAAATTTGGACGATAGGCGGGGTACCGCACCCCAAAATCCATATTTCGTGGCCCACTCTGCCGATATTCGGTACATAGCATTCTTCATATATTCCCATAATACAGTTAAAAAATGGGGGAAATCGGACCACAATCACGCCTACTTCCCATATAACACAATTTGAAATTTCATCTAATTCCTTCACATCCCTGTATACAAATAAAGCACTAATTAAAATAACGGGATAAAACTTCGCCTGAATAATGACTTTAAAGTTTGTCATCTTATGACTAAAACTTTACCAAATCGAACCGAAACTGTTCAAGCCCCTTTGGTACTGAATGTGAGGGCCCCAGTGCCTATAGTTGACGTTTTACCGAAAATATCGATCAGTGTGTGAGATATGTAATTAAAATTCGGATTTCCTGATAATAGTATGTCTGAATATCAAAAATTGTTTGAATTAGATCAATACTTCCCTTAGCCCCCATATACCTAATATAAAGGTTTTCGAACTTCGGGTGGACTTTATACCGCATATATCGGCCAATATGTACTATTAGTTATCTCAATGAAAATGAGAGAGTAAGTTTTACTGATAACAATGTATCTTTGTGCCCACATCAGATAAAATTGGGCGAAAACATGACCCAGCCACATAATGATATCATAATTTTCGAACATCCGGCTGACTTTACTCCGTATATGGTAGATTGGTGATGGTATGTGAGGTTTCTTAATGAAACTCATAGAGCATTCCATTAGAATGTGGCATGTTAATAGTGTGTGGTGTTGGCTTAAATATATAAAAGCGATTAAGGATGTTTTAGTATAAATTTCACTTTGATTGTAATGCATTCACGATTTCGTCGAATAATGAAGTTGAACACTTTTCTAGATTTTCGAATATTTCAACCGTGCAAGTTGGAAGAGTATAAAACGTTCGATTACACTCGTACTTAGTCCTTCCTTACTTGTTTTCGACTACTTTGGTGGAACTATGTGGTAACACTCGACAGAGGGTCAGAGAGGGCCGTTGGTAAATCCACGTCAACCATAGAAAACATTCGATCCGTATCTGCATATAAAGGTCTGGCTGGTACCAACAACATTAGTGCACCTATCGGAAATACGTATACAGTTAGATTAAATGTTGAACTGTATAATTTATAAATTTAACTTTACTTTTATATTTACTATGGTGGTTGATAAGATAAAAGCACCGACCATCGTCATATCAACACGAGCAAATAAGGTGGGCATAAGTTCGAATTTGAACAGTAATTATAAATGATAGTAAATGCTTCCAAAGTTTCTTTGAGAAAGGAGAAAGTATTATAACGCAAATAAAAAAGAGACAATTCTAAGAATTTGTAGTAATGATTATGTCTAACCGGGAAGATTTAACTTTTATTTGGAGAATATTGAGGAAACACATACATTTGAGATATGAGTATATTCCCATAACTACGGCACTAGACCCTACTGTCGTTAATAAGTACATTTGCCCAACCCACTTTGTTTCAAGTACCTCACTTTTAACAGATGTTGTATAGTAGCGCCGGAGGGATTAAAGTGACGTGGCTATATTTTTTTAATTTTATAGTTTTAGAAATGCTAACGGGATGAGCAGGTGTAGACATTACAAGCGCAAACACAAAGCTGATTCGCGCAAAATAAACAATATTTGTTGGTAAGAAAGCATTTAGTTTACTTTGGCTAGGATTGCCAAGAAGTATTTCAGAAGTTAGAAGTAGAAGAGTGTCTAAAGCTGTACAGAGAAATAATGTCTGCTATTTTATTAAAACCGTTGGCTTGGCACCTAAACTGATACATATGTATGTATGTGCAGGGTTGTGTTACCTTTCGCCAAATCTCCTGCCAACGAAGCCCCAAATTCGATTAGAGAATATTAGTGAAAGCATAGTATTAGACAAAAAAAATAGACAATGCGCATACCGATTAAACGAGCACGAACGGAATAGCAACACGGCGAAGAGAATATCCGTTAGCACAAGTCATTTAGTATGTGACCGTCAATCAGCGCAAGTAGACGCAATTTCGGCAGATTCTTCTTCGCTACGCATATTCAAGTAGCGATTCGAGAAAGTAAAAAAGTAACGTTAATTATTTCTGTTGCGTTAGTTTCGGGCAATAGAAGTGCTGAGTGCTGTGTGTTAGACTTGGAACAATATGAAGGCAATTATATTTATTGTCATATTGGCCATTTCGGGGTTTTGGCTTTACCGCGGGGTCAACGAATTCATTAAGCCGCTACCGAAGCCAGAGGTTAGCAATAACACCTACTGGGGACCCGGCAAACCTGTAAACTACGAAGCACCAACAGATATTGTGCCTTTCGAAATCAAATACGATCAAACGGTTTGTAGAAATGACATTCAAATGGATTTGAGCGCTAATGCAACAATTTATATTCCCCACAGATTATTGACGATTTGCGCACACAACTCAACCGTACGTGGAAATTCACTGCGCCGTTGGAAAATATCAAATTCGAATATGGCTTCAATTCGGAAGCGCTTCGGCATATTGTCGACTATTGGCGCGACTACTACTTGCTGAAATGGAGAGCACATGAAGATTACCTGAATTCGCTGCCGCACTTTAAAACCGAGATACAAGGGTAAGCCAAACAGCCGGATATTTAAATTTTTTAACGACTTGTTTATTGCATTAATTGCTTTTGGTTTAGGCTGAAGATTCACTTCATACACGCAAAGCCGTCAGAGGAGGCGCGAAAAGAGAAGAAAGTGGTGCCGATGTTATTGCTGCACGGTTGGCCGGGCTCTGTGCGTGAATTTTACGAGTTCATAAAGCTTTTGGTGGAGGTGTCCGATGTCAATGATTATGTGTTCGAAGTTATTGCACCCTCTCTAGTCGGGTATGGGTTCTCGGACGTGAGTTAACTACCACCATACACTTTCACCGCCCTGCCACTCACAGATTTCTCACTTTTAGGCTGCCACCAGACCCGGTTTCGATTCGCTACAGATGGCTGCTGTCATGCGTAATCTAATGTTACGTGTTGGTTATGAAAAATTTCTGGTACAGGGCGGCGATTGGGGTTCCATCATTGGCAGCGCCATTTCCACACTCTTCCCTGAAAATGTGCTCGGTTTTCATTCTAATATGTGTGTGTTGAACACACCACTAGCTACGATAAAATCGTACATTGCCAGTTGGATGCCAGAGCGCTTTATACCAGCGCGCTTCTTCTACAATCATCATTTTCCACTAAAGGACAAATATAAGTTTCTAATCGTTGAGTCCGGTTACTTCCACATACAAGCAACAAAGCCGGACACCATTGGCATTGCACTGGAGGCTAGTCCCATTGCCTTGGCCGCATACATACTGGAGAAATTCCAATTGGCAACAGGTGCTGGTCGGAATCAGGAATTCAACGCTATGGACAGAGCATATAAATTAGATGCTATATTAGATAATCTCATGATATACTATCTCACCGGCACGGTCACGACAGCTGGACGGTTCTACGCCGAAAATCTCGCCAGTGACTCTCAGGCTCTGAGACTGGATCGCGTGCCAACGACTGTGCCTATGGGTTGTGCACGCTTCCAGTTCGACTTACCTCCTGCCATTGACTGGGCGCTCAAAGACAAGTTTCCGAATTTGGTGCACAGTACATACTTCAACCAGGGTGGCCATTTCGCTGCTCTGGAACTGCCTGGTATGTTGTATATTAACTTCCAAGAGTTTGTGAAGAAAGCCATTGCTGAGTAACTTATAATTTTGTATTCTAAATGAATAATTTAATTAATAAGTAATGTTTGAAAATACACAATGTAGTCACTGCGATTTATTACTAATAGGAATTATTCATTACATATCTTCGGAATAAGTACAAAAGGTAAGAGAAAAGCTTGGCCTTGCCTCATTTACATACCTACTCGTACAAAAAATTATAAATAGGGATGTTACGGAACACGTGCTCACACCGGCAGGCCAACACCTTAACCACAATTAAATATTAGGTAAATTTTAGATGCACTTAATACTTAATAAGACCGTCGTGAGAAATTTTTATTGCTTTGCTCTATAACTATATAGCCAACTGAGAGTATTAAGAAAATATTGTAGCTCAGGTTATTTGACTCAACTTCTTCCAACCTTAGAAAATGCTGCCTAACACGGCTTCCCAAATGCCCCGGAAGTTCGAACTCGCTTTGGAGAATATTATTAAAATCCCCGCTCTTTACTTCTTAACAATTCTCTTATGCTTTCCTAATACGGAACTATGCATCAAGTACCTTATATTATACTCTAAAGTTTAATTTCAGCTCAATTTGCTTTTCATACCCTTTACAAGATATATTAAGTTTACAATGAGTTTTTAACACCTAGAAAAAGACGTCGAAGAACCCTTAAAATTATATACAAAAGATCGGCCTGACGACCTGAGTCGATTTATCCATGCCCTTCAGTTTTTAAGATATCGAACTAAAATTGGACACAGGTTCCATACAAACCGAACAAACAACTTTTTCATTTTACCTGATATTTCCATGAAATTAAGCTTGGATTACTGTCCAAAGATTTTATGCAATCTCCGAAGAAATTGTTATTTGCTAACGCATACATACTGGCCGACACAAATCAAGTTATTGTAAATAATTTTTGGTTTTTTTTGAACGGCATTATAGATTCCGTTACACTTTTACTTGCTTAAAAACACCTTTGGGCAGTTCAAAGGGTTTTTAGAATTTCTCACTTCATAAAGAAATAAGAGTCCTACCCCTATACTACATAAATATTCGTAAGTACAGTACGAGAAAAATTTTATTTTACATTGCATGTCTCTCTCGAATATACACTACAGTCCGCTTCAAAAGCCGCATTAGAACTGTCGTCATTAGCAAAAGGAGCTTAAGTTGAGTTAATCACTACGGAAGAAATATTATCAAGTTCTTCTGTTTTGTATGACTCTACGAAAGACAAAGCCCATTTAAAGAAAATACTGTAGAAGGTGAAACGAAGCTGAGATATCATGGCATATAAACATCATTGATTAATGTGTCGTGGTTAACGGCGTTAATAAAGTCTCATAGCTTAAGCTTCGTTCACAACTCTGTTCGCCATATTCCCTCCTCTGTTCGTTTGATAATACCACTGAGGGATCATTTGGATACCATCTCTTTATATTCTGTTTCTATTGAATTTTGCAATTCTATTCCATTTATGCAATTTGGCATTCTCCAACTTTGGTCAACCGAAAATTATATATAGGTACAAATGTATGTATGTATGTATATGTTTTCATTTAAAGTTTTGAATTTGGAGATACGCTCTTTTCGTTTTATTCCAAAAAAACCACTCGCACATATGGGTGTAGCAGACCGAATACAAATGAGAGCCAAAGAGACCGGCATCTATAGCCCGCGTTAATTTCAATGTGATCGACAACAACTGCTCACACATACATACATACATACATACATATATACATATAAGAATTGGCAGGTAGTATAATTTATTGCAAATACATATATGTATATGTGGCAACATACGTGTATACATACATGTTTGGAAATAAAATTAGCATTATGGAGACACAATTATTTGTATACCCTAAACAGGGTATATTAAGTTTGTCATGCAGATTTAGATTTAGCCATGCCCGTCTGTCTGTATATATACGAACTAGTCTCTCAGTTTTTCAGATATCGTTTTGAAATTTTACAAACGTCATTTTCTCTTCAAGAAGCTGCTCATTTGTTGGAACTGCCGATATCGGACCACTATAACATATAGCTGCCATACAAACTGAACACATAGTTACTAACAGAAATATACTTGTGAAGGGTATTTAGCTTCGGTGCAACCGAAGTTAACGTTTTTTCTTGTTAACACATGCATATGCACATACATACATATGTATGTACATGTCACACACAAGCAAACAAGCTCTACATAAACGTTTTTTGTTTTTCAATTGTTTGGGAGATAAGATTTGAGATTCAATATAGCAATTCATTTCGGGAATAAAAAGAGCTGAGTCATGTGCCCAAAAGATTATTTCTTGTCTCGATATTTTGGAAATTTGGTGTAAAACAATCTAAAGTGCTGAGTCATGTGTCCAAAACATGTTAGTTCCTGTCCCGAAATTTGTTAGAAAACTATTTAAAGAGTCTATTTATGATAAGTAATTAGTGATTAGTCTAACCCTGTGAACTGTTAACATACATATATACATATGTATGTATAAGTAGGTAAGCTGGGACGGATCCAGAGTAGATTTTTTTTAGTTGGGGGGACTATATACACTTGCAACTCAAAGTCTTTTTCTTCGCGGAGTGTCACTTATGATGGAAATAAGGTATAACTTTTAACTTTTGGGGTGGAGGGGGAACTCTCCGTGTATATTTATTATCGCACACCCGCTGCGCGATTTGACTTTGCTATAGCACAACCCCCGAATTAAAACGATTATAAATACTAAATATGTATACATGCATATCTTAAGAATCAGCGTGCCGGTTATTCGATACGGTTGTGCTCTCCAATCAGTTCCATCGCAGCGCTGGATGCGTTTGGCTCGTTCTAGTCAGTGTCATTTAGTATCACTTTGGCATTTATTGTTATACACATTATATATTTATAATAACAAACAAGTTTGGATATTTCCAATTACAATTATACACCCATCCATCGGCTGTTGTGTCGCATTGTTGATTCGAAAGTGAAATGGGCACCTTGTTACGTATTACATTCGTGGTCCTAGCGATTGTCGTAGGTCTGTGTGTGTATAAATATCAGGAACTCACAAGTTCAGCGCCAATTCCCCAACTGAACGATGCGGAATATTGGGGACCCGGCAGCGCCGCAAAATATAAGGAAAACACTGCCATTAAAGCTTTCGATATAAGCGCCAAAAAGGAGGTAACTAATTGAGCTTTAATATTTATTTCGTTGTATATCAATGTGTTAATTCATTTATGTATGTATATCTGTACCTCTGGAGATATTATGAATTGTTAGCTGTCAGTTTGCCAATTTGCCAGTCACTCTCGCATACCCATACACTACATACATATTTAGGTTTGTATGTATGTACATGCATACTTGTGGATAAATATCAAGCGATTAAAAATTGAATACACGTTCACCCATAAATATACCTACATATAATATATGTATATATCGGAGAGTAATAGCAGTAATCAAAACAAAACAATAATAACTTGAATGTTTTTTCTATTTTTTAATTCTATAGTTAATTGAAGATCTGAAAACGCAGCTGTCGCGCCCGCTGGTGCTCACCGTACCCCTCGAAGGTGTTGGATTCCAATACGGCTTCAATTCTAAGTACTTGAAAGAGGTGGTGGCATACTGGCGCGACACTTACCTGCCCAAGTGGGGTGAGCGCGAGGCCTTTCTCAAACAGTTCCCGCACTTTGAAACACAGATTCAAGGGTGAGTATAGCGGTATAGCTTGTATATGTATATCGTAAAAACTATTATTTACAAATGATCATGGAAAAACAAGGCAATAAAATAAAACAAGTAAGAAATGGTTAAATTTGGGTGCAACCAAACGTTTTATACTCATGCAACTCAGAAGAATCAACGTCAGTGAAATACCTTGTAGTCCGATTTCTCGTTCTTTCTATGTACGAACGTCGTCTACAATCCACCCCCAAGATCAAAAATCTTCGCGCATATTTTTGATGTTATCATTTTAGTAAATTCTACTTAAAATAATATAATTACAGATAAAAGCAAATATTAATTAAACCAGCTAATTGCAAAGTAAATATGTGAACTCCTTTTTGCAAGTTCTCGTGAGAATTTGTTTTTTGTTTTATAAAAATTATTGTTGTTGCAATACGAACTTAAGATTTCGAATCGAGCAGAACAAATATTTAGCACTGACGACCATATGAAATGCTGATCTAAGGAAATATGTCGATGTACGTACATATATGTATGTCCGGGTCATAACTCGAACTTCATGAAGAGTGTAAACTACAACTACATAGTATTTCCATAAGTATCTTCACGTCATACAAATCTTCGTGGATATTGATTACATCAGTAAAAATCTTAACTTTGGCACTGAACTTTTATTTGGCTCCCACCACAAAGCAGTCATCTATCTCAACATTTCTGGGAGAAACTAGACTCTAATACTAAGAGTGGTTTGAATTTTTATTTAATATTCGCGAGCAAAAGATCCTTTGAAAATAATGTATACTCCACATTCCGTTTAATAAGATTATACTTAACGCTTGCTACTGATTTGTCCACAGACCGGTATTTATCAACTATTCCACATTTATAATTGAGTTAGTTAGTTAGTGAATCAGGTAGTCTTAACTTAAGGGATCGTCTCAGTGCGATCCTCCGAAAAGTCACAGATTTTCGTAATTTTTTTTAATTTTGAAATTAATAATCAGACCGATTTTTTTTATAAATAAATACAATCATGACGAATACAAAACGAATTTATTTATGTTTCTTTATTGGGTGTATAATAGTTAAATAAATGCTTGAAATAACACGTTAAAAAAAAGGTCCTGTACGATGTCCACGATTGCAGCCGGAAATCAAACGATTATTAATATGTAGGAAAGGCACTGTCGCGCTACGGAAGCTTTTTTCTTTTTTTTTTATTTTGCCAAAATGGCGGCGGTTTGAACAAAAACTATCGAATTTTGCCTTTTTTCGACAGTTTTTCGTAGAAAATAATAGGAAGATTTCAAATAATTTATATTAAAGCTTCCATAGCGCGATAGTGAATGACGTTAAAAATATTCTCTCCAAATTGGAACAAGATGTCATTAAAACTCTTCCTTTGAGAGTGAAAACCGTTTTGAAAAATACCGCATTGACAAAAACGCGTTTAAAGATTGGAGTAAAATGTGCCCCACTCTGTTCCCTTTCTACAAGAAACGCCGTAATAATTTGAATTTCGATTCGAAAATTTGAGAGAATGTTTATTATAGTGTATGCTATCCGATAATGCAACAATTCACGAAAATTTCACACTAAGACGATCCCTTAAAAGACTAAAATTCATCTGATTTTCAGAACACATGCATACTCACTCAAATGAACAGCATTTGATTCTGCAAAATGCATAAACACATACCGACTAAGATAGTACTTTGGCTAATTCTGATTTTAGAAGGACTCAGTATTGTGATTTCAATGAAAATGTTCATCAGCTGATGGTTTGCAGTTGCGTTTTTATTCACTTTTTGCATATTCTTTATCTTTATTTACAGTTTACGAGTACACTTTATTCATGTGAAGCCCAAGTCCATCGAAGGTAAAAAGGTGGTACCTCTGTTACTGATCCACGGCTGGCCAGGATCAGTGCGCGAGTTCTATAGGCTTATACCGCTGCTGACGAAACCGAACCCCAAGAGTGAATATGTCTTCGAGGTGATAGCACCCAGCTTGCCCGGTTACGGTTGGTCTCAGGTAGGTATACACCTTCTCTGTAGACAAAGACTTTATTCAACATATTTTTGTTTCGTTCGCAGGGGGCCTCAAAGGTAAACTTCGGACCCGCACAGATGTCGTTAGTGTTGCGTAATTTGATGCTGCGTTTAGGTCATGAGAAATTCTTAATACAGGGTGGTGATTGGGGCTCTATACTCGGTGCAAGCATCGTTACTTTATCGCCTCAGAATGTGCTCGGTTATCATTCGAATTTGTGCACTACCAGTCATCCAATGATTCACCTTCATATGTTATTGCGAAATTGGTTCCCGAGCTTCTTTATTCAGGAAGAAAATAGAATTTTCTTTAAACCACTCAGCAAAGAGTTAAGCTATATTTTGGAGGAGTCTGGTTACATGCATATTCAGGCATCCAAACCAGACACAATTGGCACAACGCTCACACAGAATCCTGTCGGTTTAGCCGCATACATCTTGGAGAAATTCTCCACATGGACCAATCCTGCATACAAGCAACTCGAGGATGGTGGCCTCACCAAACGCTTCACTTTGGACGAGCTTTTGGACAATATTATGATTTATTACACTACAAACTCGATAACTACGTCTCAGCGCTTGTACTCGGAAGGGTTCAATATCGCTCACTTTGCTTTGAATTTGGACTCGACACATATAAATGTGCCTACCGGTTGTGCACGTTTTATTCACGACTTGTTGCCTTTGACGGACTTCGAGCTTGGATTGAAATTCAAAAATATTGTGCACAGTACCTACCACAAAGAAGGTGGTCATTTTGCAGCAATGGAGGTTCCACAGACTCTTTACAGCGATTTCGTCGAATTTGTCGCTAAAGTATTCAGGAAGCCACAACCAAAGCAATAGTCATTCGAAGACACTTAAACATTTTTTTGTACAAATTTTTTATTTTGTATAATTTCAGTTAATATTTTTCCAGAAAATAAAGTGTTTTTTCTTACTTTTCTGTTTTAATCTGAGAACATTGATGGTATGTATGGTGATATGTAACGACCACCCACAAAAAGCAATTATTCCTACAACAAATATTAAGCATGGAGTGTGAATCCAGTTTCATAAAGACAACTAAAACTTGTTCCTCCGTTTTCTAACGTCTTCTATTTTTCCTGTCTAAAAAGGAAGTATCTTCGATTTACGCGTACACTTCGCACTATACATAAGTATATGGAAAGCAAGCCAAATGTGACAATCGTGCCGCTATTTACGAGTGCTTGCGACGTGATCTATTGGATGTTAGCTGTGCAAGAAGTCTTATATCACTGAATCCAATGTTGCCCAACAAATCTTTGAAGAATTCGTTGGTTTGTTGGGAAATACATACGCAGACCATTTACTTAGTTACAATACTCTTGGTTTACTCCATTTTACTGACTGTACTAAGCAATATGGTCCTCTAGATAACTTTTCCGCTTACAAGTATTTGGAAAAACTTATAAATAAGTACAATAAAATCCTGCAGCAATTACATTTAAGGCTTGAAGAGAGAAATATTGCGGATTTTATTTACAAGAAAAAATATCCAAAATTGAATCGTTTAATATTGATTTTAAGAAAGAAAACTACTCTTATTGTTTTAGTCAAAAATTAGGTCCCATAAAAGCAACAGGCATTACAGACGAATCCGCTGTAGTATCGGCACATTGTTGCTTTGCTGTTGAAAACTACTCTCAAAAACCATTGGAATCGTCATGTGGTTTAGGTATTTTGTTGGCAAATAAATTAGATACACATTTGTTTAATATAGAAAAAATTTAAATAGTAAATAAATATTTTTCTATTCCATATGAGGGCAAGTTTCTTCTTATTCATATTTTACTTCTTGAATTCTCAAATTAGCATTTTTTACTATTATAAGTAGATGTTGTATTTTCACGGCATCGGCGGCATTTTATTTTATTATGTTAAATAATTTAAAATGAATTTTGATGCTGCAAATTTTTATTTCTAGATTAAATCAGATGGATTTAATCGGCGCTATTCGATCAAATTTATTTGGAGGAAAGCCCAGAAGATGAGCAGCTTTATGAAAGACAAGAAAAAACGTTAACTTCGGCTGCACCGAAGCTAGTATACCCTTCACAGGTGCATTTCTTTTAGTAACTATGTGTTCAGTTTGTATGGTAGCTATATGCTATAGTTAACCGATCCGATCAATTTCTTCGGAGATTACATTGTTGCCTTGGAAAATAATCTATACCAAATTTGGTGAAGATACATTGTCAAATGTGAAAGTTTTCCATACAAGAACTTGATTCCGATCGTTCAGTTTATATGACAGCTATATGTTATAGTGGTCCGTTATCGGCCGTTCCGACAAATGAGCAGCTTCTTGAAGAGAAAATTACGTTTGCAAAATTTCAAAACGATATCTTAAAAACTGAGGGACTAGTTCGTATATATACAGACGGACAGACAGACAGACGGACATGGTTAAATCGACTCAGCTCAACATACTGATCATTTATATATATACTTTATAGGGTCTCCGACGATTCCTTCTGGGTGTTACAAACTTCGTGACAAACTTAATATACCCTGTTCAGGGTATAAAAAGGTAAGTTTATGCCTGTTAATTGCTGTTAATTGGCAAAGTTCACCAATCAGTACGCCGATTGACTAGCGAAGAAATCGACAATACCCAAACTGGAATTGCTTCCACCCTACCCTTAACAACACCAGCTGCAGCTTTGGAAATGGGCGAGAAACTAAAATGCGAGGAATTTGCTGTAGCAAGGGTTAGTAATGTGTACGATTTCTTCAATAGACAATATTTAAAATTTTGCATAAAACAGGGTTTGTCCGGAAAGTAATAGGACTGAATTTCTTCCGCCACGGCTGACTGGATTCCGTAGAGAGCGTTCCTAGCTAACGAACGAGGGGCTGGTCAGTTATCTCCGAGCTCCTGGAGAGTCAGGACAAACATTTTCGCGCGATATGTTTCTGTTAGTGGTGTAAGTGTACCCGATTAAATTCTGTGCGAAACTCGGTAAATCGGCGACAGAGACGTTTGATATGATCAAGCAGGCTTACCTAAATGTTGCTTTAGCAAGAAGTGGTGTGTTTTGATGGCACCAAGCCTTTTTGAAGGGCCGGGAAGAGGTGGCTGATGAAGACTGTGCTGGGAGACCTGCGACTTTGACAAACACCGACAATGTGACTCGTGTGCGCAAAGCTTTGAACACAGACCGGCGTTTAATTGCCCAGATATTTAATTAATCAAAATCTGTGGTTTATGACATTGTGACGGAGCACTTGAACATGTGCAAGTTGTGCGCGAAGATGGTTCCAAAAGTGCCCCCTGATGACCAGAAGTTGTGGCGAGTGGAAGTGTGCCAAGAAAATTTGAACATGTGTGAAACCCCCAATTTTTAAGTAACGTAATCACAGGTGACGAGTCATAGACGATGTGAGTATGATTGAGTATGATCCCGAGACAAAACGGCAAGCATTTTGAGACGACAGAGGGGATTCAAGCAGCATGCACCTCGGCTCTCAAGGCTTGGAAGGAGAATGCCTTCCGTGACAACTTCTATGCTAGCAAATCGCGCTGGCAAACGCTATCGAAATTCCTACTTATTATATGATAAATTTAATACATACATATTTAAAAAATATATGTATTTTAATTAGATTTTTCCTTTTATTTTTTGTAGATTCTTTCACCGAGCGAACAGTTGTTGTGCTATACGAACTGATGCAGCATCGTCTCCGTAAAATTCACAAATTTCATTGGTGGCTTGCGAATTTCGAATTTCTTCAATATTTTCACTTATTTTTTAACAAGTGTAATTTTTTTTCAACTTCCCCGAGTTTCAATTTTGTTTTAATTAAATGAAGCTTAAAATAGTTATTAGTTAAAGTTATTTAAAATAATCTTTGGTTTTTGTGAAAGGCATTATAGTTTCCGTTCCGTTTTTTTTTGCTTAAAAAGCTTTTGGCAGTTCAAAGAGTTTTAAGAATTTCTCATCAAAAAGAAATAACAGTCCTACCCCTATACTACATAAACATTAGAAAGTACAGTACGAGAAAAATTGTAATTAACGTAGCATGCCTTTCCCATATGTAAACAGTACAATCCAATTCAAAAGCCGCATTAGAATTGTCGTCATTAGCAAAAAGAGATTAAGTTGAGTTAATCACTACGGAGGAAATATTGTCAAGTTCTTCTGTTTTGTATGACTCTACGAAAGACGAAGTCTATTTAAAACAAAAAACCTGTAGAAGGTGGGTAGAAACCACATATAAAGTTGAGATATCATGGCATATAAGCATCAGTGTCGTGGTTGACTATACTTAAAACAAGTGATCATCGGCGTTAATAAAGTCTTCTCTTCTCTGCTCAGCTCGTTTGATAATTCCACTGAGGGATCATTTGGACACCATCTCTTTATATTCTGTTTCTACCGAAAATTGTATATATTTACATATTGTATATGTTTTCAAAAAGTATTGAATTGGGAGATGCGCTCTTTTGGTTTTTTTATACAAAAAACTGCACGCACATACATATGTATGGGTGTAGTATAGCGTATAAAAATGAGAGCCGAAGAGACCGGCATTTATAGCCCGCGTTAATTTCAATGTCAACGACAACAACTGCTCACACATACCTACATACGTATATATATATATATATATATGCATAGGCAGGTAGTTAATTTATTGCAAATATATGTAGTTACATACATACACGTTAGGAAATAAAATCAGCATTATGGAGACACAATTATTTTTAACACACACATACATACATATTTTCAAACGAATGTACACAAGCAAACAAGCTCTAAACGTTTTTGTTTTTCATTTGTTTGGGAGATAAGATTTGAGTTTCCATTTGGCAATTCATTTCGGGAATAAAAAGTGCCGAGTCATGTGCCCAAAAGATTATTTCTTGTCTCGAAATATGATTCAAAACAATTTAAAGTGCTGAGTCATTTGGCCAAAAAAAAAACATGTTAGTTCTTGTCCCGAAATTTGTGGCAAAACTATTGAAATAGTCTAATTATGATAAGGAGCTAAGTAGTGATTAGTCTAACGCTGTGTACTGTTATTGTATGTATGTATGTAAAAGTAGGAAAGGGTGCACCCTATAGCGGAATTAACTACTTCTGAACCACCATACAACCGTTGTGAACTGCAAGTGCAACTAGTCAACTAACCGTGTTTTTCCATATAAGTAACTGGTATTTTTACTTGTCAAATAAAAAATGGGTCAGTTTGTATGGTTGTTATATACTAAAGGGGTTTGGTAAGCTCAGTTCTGACAAATGAGCAGCTTCTTAAATTAAAAAGGGCCTAGATATGGCTAAATCGACTCCACCGATCATGTAAATATACATACATATGTATATTTTATAGATATGGGGCCTCTGGTGTCTACTTTGTTTTCAGATCTACCAGTGGTTACTAATTGTGACTATTAGTATATTATATAAGTTATCATGTATACATATGTACATACATACATATCCAATCATATGTACGCGAATGTATGTACATATGTATCAACGAAAGTAAGAAAATATGTTTATAATCGCACAACCGCTGCGCGATTCGACTTTGCTATCGCACAATCCCCGAATAAAAACGATTATAAACACTACATACACTACACTACAATCAGTTCCATCGCAGCGTTGGATGCGTTTGGCTGGTTTTATACGGTGTTGTTTAGTATCACTTTGGTATTTATTGTTATACACATTATATATTTATAATAACAAACAAGTTTGGATATTTCCAATTACAATTATACACCCATCCATCGGCTGTTGTGTCGCATTGTTGATTCGAAAGTGAAATGGGCACCTTGTTACGTATTACATTCGTGGTCCTAGCGATTGTCGTAGGTCTGTGTGTGTATAAATATCAGGAACTCACAAGTTCAGCGCCAATTCCCCAGCTGAACGATGCGGAATATTGGGGACCCGGCAGCGCCGCTAAATATAAGGAAAACACTGCCATTAAAGCTTTCGATATTAGCGCCAAACCGGAGGTAACTAATTGAACTTTAACATTTATTTCGTTATATATAAATGTGTTAATTATAAATATTTATGTATATCTGTACCTCTGAATATATTATAAATTGTTAGCAGTCAGCTTGCCGAATTGCCAGTCATTCTCACATAAGTACCTATACACTACATACATATGTATATATTTAGGTATGTATGTACATGCATACTTGTGGATAAATATCAAGCGATTAAAAATTGAATACACGTTCACCCATAAACATACCTACATATAATATATATATCGGAGAGTAATAGCAGTAATCAAAACAAAACAATAATAACTTGAATGTTTTTTCTATTTTTTAATTCTGTAGTTAATTGAAGATCTGAAAACGCAGCTGTCGCGACCGCTGGTGCTCACCGAACCCCTCGAAGGTGTTGGATTCCAATACGGCTTCAATTCTAAGTACTTGAAAGAGGTGGTGGCATACTGGCGCGACACTTACCTGCCCAAGTGGGGTGAGCGCGAGGCCTTTCTCAAACAGTTCCCGCATTTCGAAACACAGATTCAAGGGTGAGTATAGCGGTATAGCTTGTATATGTATGTATGTATATCGTAAAAACTATTATTTAAAAATGATCTTGGAAAAACAAGCCAATAAAATAAAACAAGTTAGAAATGGTTAAGGTCTGGTGCAAGCGAACATTTTATACTCTTCCAGCTTAGAAGAATCAACGCGAATGCAATACCTTGTAGTCCGATTTCGGCCGGACTGTCACATAGAAATGCGAAAATAATGCCACGTACTAAATTCAGTCGAAATCGGTCAGTCGGGTCCCGAGATATGTAATTTCACCAAAAGGTGAGCGGCGCCACGCCCATCGTCCAATTTTCACACCGTCTTCCATAAAGCCTTCCTATATAATCTCGTAGGTAAAATTTAATGTAATAGTACGACAGGACCGTTATATGGGGAGGGTGCTGAGTTACATTCCGATTTCATCAATTTTCACACTGTCGGTAGAGGTGTTTATAATAATTGCGGGGCCACGCCCCGTGGCAGTGGTCCGATATTAATATTATTATATAATTAACAAAGCTATTATACTCTGTAGCAACAGGTTGCAAGAGTATAAAAAATTAGGAAATTATTCAGTAAACGTACGGACTTCAAATTCATTCATTTCACTTATAAAATATTTGAAACCTCTTTTCTAGATGCTCGAGGTACAAAACTCCGTACTTTTCCCGTCTAAAAGTAAAAAATAAATAAAGTTCGGCCGAGATACTTCTTTTTAGTAAATATGTGAACTGCTTTGCAAGTTCTCGTGAGGATTTGTTTAATCAAAATTATTATTGTTGCAATACGAGCTTTAAGACTTTGAATCGAGCAGAACAAATATTTAGCACTCACGACCATATGAAATGCTGATCTAAGGAAATATGTCGATGTACGTACATATATGTCCGGGTCATAACTCGAACTTCATGAAGAGTGTAAACTACAACTACATAGTATTTCCATAAGTATCTTCACGTCATACAAATCTTCGTGGATATTGATTAATGTAAATTGCTTAATTTTGGCTCTGTACTTTTATTTGGCTCCCACCATAAAGCAGTATTCTATGGCATTTTTATTTAATATTTGTTTGTAGCAAAAGCTGCAAATTTGTCCAAAGTCCGGAATTTATCAACCATTACATATTTCTAATTCAATTAGTTAGTGAATAAGGTAGTATCAACCTAAAGAACAGAACTTCGTCTGATTTTCCGAACTACCATAGTTCACATATGTACTATGTACATATATACTTACACAAATGAGCAGCTGAAGATTCTGCAAAATACATAAACACATACCGACTAAGGGAGTACGTTGACCGATTCTTATTTTAGAAAGACTCTGTATTGCGTTTTCAATGAAAATTTCCATCAGCTGATGGTTTGGAGTTGCGTTTTTATTCACTTTTTGCATATTCTTTATCTTTATTTACAGTTTACGAGTACACTTTATTCATGTGAAGCCCAAGTCCATCGAAGGTAAAAAGGTGGTACCTCTGTTATTGATCCACGGCTGGCCAGGATCAGTGCGCGAGTTCTATAGGCTAATACCGCTGCTGACGAAACCGAACCCCAAGAGTGAATATGTCTTCGAAGTGATAGCACCCAGCTTGCCCGGTTATGGTTGGTCTCAGGTACATATACACCTTCTCTGTAGACAAAGACTTTATTAAACATATTTTGTCTCGTTCGCAGGGGGCCTCAAAAGTAAACTTTGGACCCGCACAGATGTCGTTAGTGTTGCGTAATTTGATGCTGCGTTTGGGTCATGAGAAATTCTTAATACAGGGTGGTGATTGGGGCTCAATACTCGGTGCAAACATCGTTACTTTATCGCCTCAGAATGTGCTCGGTTATCATTCAAATATGTGCACTACCAATCATGCAATGATTCACCTTTACAAGTTATTGCGAAATTGGTTCCCGAGCTTCTTTATAAAGGAAGAAAATAGTATTTTCTTTAAACCCTTTGGCAAAGAGTTAAGCTATATTTTGGAGGAGTCTGGCTACATGCATATTCAGGCATCCAAACCAGACACAATTGGCACAACGCTCACACAGAATCCTGTCGGTTTGGCCGCATACATCTTAGAGAAATTCTCCACATGGACCAATCCTGCATACAGGCAACTCGAGGATGGTGGCCTCACCAAACGCTTCACTTTGGACGAGCTTTTGGACAATATTATGATTTATTACACTACAAACTCGATAACTACCTCTCAGCGCTTGTACTCGGAAGGGCTCAATTTCGCTCAATTAGCTTTGAATTTGGACGCGACGCATATAAATGTGCCTACCGGTTGTGCACGTTTTATACACGACTTGATGCATTCGACGGAGTCAGAGCTTGGATTGAGGTTCAAAAATATTGTGCACAGTACCTACCACAAAGAAGGTGGTCATTTTGCAGCAATGGAGGTTCCACAGACACTTTACAGCGATTTCGTCGAATTTGTCGCTAAAGTATTCAAGAAGCCACATCCAAAGCAATAGTCTTTCGAAGACATTTAAACAATTTTTTGTATAAATTTTTTATTTTGTATAATTTCTGTTAATATTTTTCTAGAAAATAAAGTACCTAAGTCTTTTTTCTTACTTTCCTGTTTAAATCTGAGAACATTGATGGTATGGTAAGGTGAAATGTAGCGACCACCCTTCTTCTACTTTACTGGCGTAGACAATGCTTACGCGATAATTGCCGAGTTAATAGCAGCACGCCAGTCCCTTCTTCTTTTCACTACGTTGCGCCAATTCGAAATTCCAAGCGAAGCCATGTCCTTCTCCAGCTTCTCTTTGCAACAGAGTGGAGGTCTTCTTCTTCCTCTGCTTCGCCCGGCGGGTACTGCGTCGAATGCTTTTAGAACTGGAGTGTTTTCGTACATTTGGACAACATGAACTAGCCATCGTAGCCGCTGTCTTTTAATTCGCTCAACTATGTCAATGTCGTCGTATATCTCGTACAGCTCATCGTTCCATCGAATGCGATATTCGCCGTGGCCAACGAAAATTTCTCCAGCAGCAGATTTAAGAAATCGCACGATAGGGAGTCGCCTTGCCTGAAACCTCGTTTGGTATTGAACTGCTCGGAGAGGTCCTTCCCGATCCCGACGGATCTCAATCTCAGCTTACATAGCCGTATTAGGTTTGCGGGGATACCAAATTCAGACATCGCGGCATAAAGGCAGCTCCTTTTCGTTCTGTCAAAAGCAGCTTTGAAATCGACGAAAAGATAGTGTATGTCGATTCTCTTTTTACGGGTCTTTTCCAAGATTTGGCGCATGGTGAATATCTGGTCGGTTGTTGATTTTCCAGGCCTGAAGCCACACTGATAAGATCCAATCAGTTTGTTGACGGTGGGCTTTAATTTTTCACATAATACACTTCATAGAACCTTATACGCGATATTGAGGAGGCTTATCCTACGTTGGGTGCGCACATTGTGGGGTTTCCCATTTTGTGGATTGGGCAGAGCACACTTAAATTCCAATGGTTGGGCATGCTTTCGTCCGACCATATTTTACAAAGAAGCTGATGTTACAGCTTATTAGTTCTTCGCCGCCGTTGTTTTGTTCTTCAGACGGGTAATTGCTTTTCGAACTTCTTCATGGTCGGGCAATGAAACGACCGCTCCATTCAGCAGGGTGGGGAAGTGTTCCCTCCAAAATTTTAGTATGCTCTGGGAATCGTTTACTAGATCACATCCTTGGGTTTTATAAGAATAGCGACCACCCCCAAAACACATTAATCCTACAACCAATATTAAGCATGGAGTGTGGACTTGTAAATACCAGTCCCAGAAAGATAACTAAAATTGGTTCTTCCGTTTTCTAACATCTTCTGTTTTTCCTGTTTTTCCTGTTTAAAAAGAAGGGATCTTCCAGAGAACGTATATTATAAATTTACGTTCTCTGGTGTGTGTTTATGATTAGTTCTCTGCTATTACACGAGGTGCCTCAAATAAATTGATAACTAAGAGAAGCATTGAAATTATAGAGTGAAATTGTTTGTAGATACTTTTGTACGCGTTTTCTTCATATGTGAAAAAAGTAAAACAAAAGAAATTGTTTTTCTTCAAAAATTATAATTTTTTAAAACTGAAAAATACAAATGATCTCCTACACGTCTGATAAGATCCTGCTTAAATAACGAGTGGAAAAACACTCCGAACTGCTTATTGAACAATGATGAACCTGAAACTCAAAGCAAGCAGTTAGCAATGAAGCAGGCACTCTAAAGACATCACAGGAGCGTGTTTGATATATCGTTAGAAAGGAAGTACCGCGGACTGAGCCAGCACGTTTCGAATCACTGAAATTATCGTGAACTTGTATGAATTGATTCCGGATGTGGGTCCCAATGACGTTTTACTCTCCCTCTCAGGCTGTAATGAATGATGAAGACCAAAAAAGTGGCTATGTTGTCTCTGTTCACTACATATTATATATTTGTATATTTAACCTTGGAGCATCAATGATTTTTTGAAATAATTTTGCGAAGATGTAAATTATTTAAAACAAGTAAGGAAGGGCTAAGTTCGAGTGGAACCGAACATATCATGCACTTGCAACTTACAAGAATCAAAGCGAGGGATATACTTTAGGTGAAAATCGTCAACCTGAGAATTGAAATCCAAGCAATTCTATATATATGTACATATACTATACAAGAGAGTGCTGAATGGAAGGCACCGGACAAGCCGAAGCCCAAAAACTCGCGCATGGAGGAGTCAAACGTGAAGACAATGCTGATTTGTTTTTATGATTCTAAGGGTATTGTCCACAAAGAATTTGTTCCATCCGGCCAAAACGTTGATGCGGTATTCTACCTTGGAATTTTGAGGCGTTTGGTGCGCCGTATTCGACGTGTTCGGCCCGAATATCGCAAAGATGAAAGTTGGCGTTTGTTGCACGAAAATGCACCGTCTCATCGATCGACGCTTGTGACCCATTATTTGAACAAAAATTACGTTTTAACCATTAGCAACTCCCCGTATTCACCTGATATGGCTCCGTGCGATTTCTTCCTTTTCGGAAAAATGCGTTTGCCCATGAAACGAAAGCGTTATGCAGACGTAGAGGTCATTCAAAAGGCTTGCACCGGCATACTGGCGGCCATACCGGCCAACGAGCCAAAACACTCATTCGACAAGCTTTTGGACGATGCAAAAAACTCTATTGAAGCAGAAGGAGATTATTTTAAATAAAATAAATTGATTTTGCCGAAAAACCATTTGTTCTGATTTTTTTTAAGTCCCGTTTACTTTGGAAAGGTCTTTGTATATAACTCCTGAGACACATAAGGTTTGTTAGAAAAACGAAAATCATTATACGTAGTATATGGAAGTTGGGGTAGTATCGACCAGATTTTATCTATTCTTCCCCAATTACTATTAACATGTCACTTACTAAAAAACTATTCACATAGTGTAAAATCAGCCGGATGTTCAAAAATCCTCATATTAGTTATATGGGGGTAAGTAAAATTTTCGCTCAAATTTATTTATTTTAGGCACAAAGATACACTGTTATGTGTAAAATAGGTGGCATACTTTAAAAGCATTATTAGAGCGAATTTTAATACCGTTATATTAATTGCTTCTTGATTTGTGTATTGAAAAGTAAAAGAATCAAGTGGAATTTAAAATTGTGGTATATGAGAAGTAAGCGTAGTTATTTTCCGATTTCGTTCATTTTCACAATGTGACATAGTAATATGAAAAGAACTCACACACATACCAAATTTTATTGAAATCGGTCGGTGTGGTCCCGAGATATGGGATTTCACCAAATTATAATTTTATATCTTAATTTAGTGCTTAGTTATGGCACTTTACAGGTTTTCGGTTAATGGCGATTTGTGGGCGTGGCATCATCTACGAATCGAATTTTTTTGTAATAAGAAACCCGCGTATCATGTTTCATTGAAATATCTCAATTTTTACTTAAGTTACAGCTTGCACGGACGGACGGACGGACAGACAGTCAGTCAACCGCATTTCACGTCACCTGATCATTTATATACATACATATATAGTTATACATATATACAAACCCCTATATCTATCTCGATTAGGTTTAGGTGATACGTACAACCGTTAGGTGAACAAAACTATAATACTCTGTAGCAACTGGTTGCAAGAGTATAAAAAGTAATGGCAAGCCTGTGGTTTACCCACCAGACTAATGTGGAATGCACCGTTACGCTTTTCTGAAAGTAACTTTGTTGATTTGCCCGAAATTTTATGAAAATGTGAGAAAAAAGTACTATATATAGTTTTATTTTACTTCTTTACTTACAGTCGTTTCTTCTTTTTACAATGTGGCACCAATTGGAGATTCCAAGCGAAGCCAGGTCCTTCTCTATCTGGTCTTTGTACTTTGTTGTTCATCAGATGGGTAATTGCTATTCGAATTTCTTCATGGACTGGCAATGGAACGTCTGCTATATTTTATCCTGGTGTTATGCTTTCACTGCCATACAGCAAGCCAGAGACGTGTTCCCTGCATAATTTTAGTATGCTCTGGCCATTATTCAATAGATCACCGCTGGAGGTTCTACAAGAGTATACTCCGCTTGAAACTTTCTGTTAGCCGCCGCATATTTTCGTAGAATTTTCAAGCATTACAAATGTCGGTCAGCATATCAAGCTCATACTCACGCATTTCGGCCTCTCTCTTCTTTTGTCTGCAAATTGGACTCGTTTCCCTTTTCAACTCTCGATATCTATCACATCCCGGACGAGTTGTAGTCGATCGTCTGTTTTCTCTCCACTGCGATACGGCACTCCTCATCGTACCAGCTGTTCCTTTGCATTTTCCGAAAAGCAATGGTTTCGGTTGTAGCTGTACGTAAGGAGCTTGAAATGCCGTCTGACAGTTTCCTTATACCGAGCTGCTGACGAGTGCTCTCAGAGAGCAGGTGTGCAAGTCGAGTTGAAAATCATTCGGCTGTCTGTTGTGATTGCAGCTTCTCGACGTAGAACCTTCCTTGCGTATGTTGACGTGCGTTCTTTGCTGCGCAGAAGAAGGTACGAATCTTGGCTGCAACAAGAGTCGGTGTTAGGACCTCGAAGCGTACGCACGTCTAAAACATTGTAGACGTGTCTTCCGTTTATCACATCTATTTTCATTATCTATTTTCGATCTGAAGACAGCCAGGTAGTTTGGTGAAATCTAGTACTACAGATAACCATATTTCGGGCCCCGGAGTTAATTTTTACCATAAGTAAAAATGAGTCAAAAGAATATATTTTGAGCTGCACCGAAATGTGTACTCTTTATTTATACTCTTAAGACTGACTTATTACATGGTTCTTACTTCTATTTATACTAACTAATATGTTTACTTATTACTAGTTGATAGTTTGTTAAGATACAGATTATATTATTTGTTTAGGTTTGTTTATATATATATTGCTTGCTTAGATACAATTGCTTTGTTCTAAGATAAGGTTGTGGTATTCAAACTCAATGTTGTTTTGATACTTGTTTGTTTAGGATTATTTGTTGTAGTGACAGTGCACATCAATTGTTCTAACTCAAGGTTGTTTCTGCATTCTGTTTACTGAAACAAAAGGTTGTTTTGATGTTTGTTACTATTATAAGGAATACATTCCTTAACTCCGGCGAAATCAATCAGCCTCAATCCATTTGAAGATCCTCGGGGAGGCTGAATTTACCGACTGTTGCGCTAATGATACCTTCTTTTCCTACCCTGGCGTTAAAGTCGCCAGCACGATTTTAACATCTTGGTGGGGGCAGCTCTCATACATGCGCTCCAAGCGCCCAAAGAAGGCATCTTTGATCACATCTTCCTTCTCTTCCATAGAGGCGTAGGAGAAAATCAGAGATATGTCAAAGAACTTCGCTTTGATGCGTATTCTGCCCGGACGGTCATCCACCGGGGTAATGATGTCAGCCTCTATTTTTACGAGGACATCAACCAGCTGGGTAGAGGCATGTTTCACCTTCTCACTTTGGCTCACCTTCAAACGGATGTTCTTTGGCCACCCAAGGGTAACTGGGTATAAGACCGTAAGTTGCATGCATTGCTGCATTTTCCTTGGCAGCTTTGTTAAAAATGGCCGATTTTAATCTATTGAGAATGGAAATCAAGCAACACGGACAGCTGTTTTTCAAATTTTCAACAATAATACAAGACGATTTGTGTTTTTATGCAGCTTTAAAAATAACGTGTTGATATGTTTTATTAATAAAAAGAGGTTTTGTAAAAATTGGTCGGCTAACAACTGCATCCATTTTCATTGAGAATATTATAAAAATTACAATCAGCTGTTTACGGGAGTTTCAAACTCGTATAGCTGCCGCTCTCTAACCTACACATTTGGATATGAGTTAATCCGGATTAAGACTGCCGCCTGTCAAGGCTATTAGGCAGAAAATACTTGTTTGTGGACGAGAAGGTGATAAGAAATCACATGTAAAGAAAAGTTTTGCGAGCGTTTTTGATTCGCTCTTAAGAAAATGATAAAAAAAGTGTGACAATTAAACTGGCACGCGTTACCGGCAAGTCTGGGGCGGAACCGTCACTGTTCTCGCTGGGTATATAGATTACATATACAATCATATGCACAAGTATGTATGTATGTATTTATCAAGGAAGGTAAGAAAATATGTGTATTATGTTACCTCTTCGCGATTCGACTTTGCTATCGCACAATCCCCCAATAAAAACGAATGCATACACTAAATATGTATAAATACATATGTATGTCTTAAGAATTAGCGCGGCAGCTATTCGATACGGTTGTACTTACCAATCAGTTCCTTTGCAGCCCTTAATGCGTTCGACTGTTGTAATATCATATCGTATTTATTGTTGTAAACATAATTATAATAATAAGGAAGGTAAATAAGTTTGGATTCATCGGCTGTTATGTCACAGTGTTGATTCGAAAGTGAGATGGGCCCATTAGGCATCCTGTTGCGGATTACGTTCGTGGTCCCAGCGATTGTCGTAGGTCTGTGTGTGCATAAATATCAGGAACTCACAAGTTCAGCGCCAATTCCCCAACTGAACGATGCGGAATATTGGGGACCCGGCAGCGCCGAAAAATACAAGGAGAACACTACCATTAAAGCTTACGATATAAGCGCCAAACCGGAGGTAACTAATTGAACTTTAATATTTATTTCGTTATATATAAATGTGTTAAAATGTTGTGAGCGCGAGGCCTTTCTCAAACAGTTCCCACATTTTGAAACACAGATTCAAGGGTGAGTAAATTTCGCTTGAGAAATCTTACAGAGTAATAAAAGTATGTATGGGTATTTGTAAATGTTTATGTCACCTTAAAAACCAGTATAGTTTTAAACGTTTTATCTATACATATACTGAGTTATATCTCATGCACTGACCGACATATTCGACATAAGGTTTGTCAAAAAAACGAAAATCATTTTATGTACCATACTATATAGGAGTTGGGGTAGTATCGACCCGATTTTATTTATCGACTATTATCATTATTAACTATTAAATGCTGATAAGCCCGAGACAAATGTATCTAAAGAAATATGTCGATTTACGTATATAACAAAATGCTAAACCGGGTCATAACTCGAACTTCATGATGAGTATAAACTACAGCAACATAGTATATAAGTATCTTTACGTCATACGAATCTTCGTGGACATGATTATATTAGAACCACCAAAATACATAAATGAGCAGCTGAAGATTCTGCAAAATGCACAAACACATACCGACTAAGAGAGTACGTTGACCGATTCTAATCTTAGAAGGACTCAGTATTGCGATTTCAATGAAAATTTCCATCAGCTGATGGTTTGGAGTTGCGTTTCTATTCACTTTTTGCATATTCTTTATCTTTTTTTACAGTTTACGAGTACACTTCATTCATGTGAAGCCCAAGTCCACCGAAGGTAAAAAGGTGGTACCTCTGTTACTGATCCACGGCTGGCCAGGATCAGTGCGCGAGTTCTATAGGCTAATACCGCTGCTGACGAAACCGAACCCCAAGAGTGAATATGTCTTCGAAGTGATAGCACCCAGCTTGCCCGGTTATGGTTGGTCGCAGGTAGATATACACCTTCTCTGTAGACAAAGACTTTATTAAACATATTTATTCGTTGTTCCGTTCGCAGGGTGCCTCAAAAGTAAACTTTGGACCCGCACAGATGTCGTTAGTGTTGCGCAATTTGATGCTCCGTTTGGGTCAAGAGAAATTCCTAATACAGGGTGGTGATTGGGGCGCTATACTCGGTGCTAACATCGTTACTTTATCACCACAGAATGTGCTCGGTTATCATTCGAATTTTTGTTTATTATTAATGACCATCCAATGATTCCCCTTCATAAGTTATTGCGAAATTGGTTTCCGAGCTTCTTTATAAAGGAAGAAAATAGAATATTTTTAAAGCCTTTGTACAAAGAGTTTATCCTTAATTTGGAGGAGTCTGGCTACATGCATATTCAAGCATCCAAACCAGACACAATTGGCACAACGCTCTCACAGAATCCTGTTGGTTTGGCCGCATACATCTTAGAGAAATTCTCCGCATGGACCAATCCTGCATACAGGCAACTCGAGGAGGGTGGCCTCACCAAACGCTTCACTTTGGACGAGCTTTTGCATAATATTATGATTTATTACACTACAAACTCGATAACTACGTCTCAGCGCTTGTACTCGGAAGGGCTCAATTTCGCTCACTTTACTTTGAATTTGGACGCGACGCATATAAATGTGCCTACCGGTTGTGCACGTTTTAATCAGGACTTGTCGCATTTGACGGATTTAGAGCTTGGATTGGAGTTCAAAAATATTGTGCACAGTACATACCACAAAGAAGGTGGTCATTTTGCAGCAATGGAGGTTCCACAGACTCTTTACAGCGATTTCGTCGAATTTGTCGCTAAAGTATTCAGGAAGCCACAACCAAAGCAATAGTCATTCGACAGTTTTTTGTATAAATTTTTTATTTAGTATAATTTCAGTTAATATTTTTCTAGAAAATAAAGTACCTATGTTTTTCTATCCTGTTTTAATCTGAGAACATTAATTATACATATGTATGTTATGATGATAAGTAGCGAAAAGGAAACTCTTCTATTTACGCATACACCTCGCACTATGTATGGAAAGGAAGCCGAATGTGACAATCGTGCCGCTACTTTTTTTATTTCTCCAATGACATTGTTATAAAAAACAAGTAAGGAAGGGCTAAGTTCGGGTGTCACCGAACATTTTATACTCTCCCATGGTAAAGTGATAATCGAGATTTCATTATACGCCATTTACATATTTTTCAAATACCGTATCTTTGTAAAGTTTTATTCCGCTATCATCATTAGTTCCTAATGTATATACTCGTATTATACAGAAAAGGCATCAGATGGAATTCAAAATAGCGTTATATTGGAAGAAGGCGTGGTTGTGAACCGATTTCACCCATATTTCGTACATGTCATCAGGGTGTTAAGAAAATATTATATACCGAATTTCATTGAAATCGGTCTAGTAGTTCCTGAGATATGGTTTTTGGTCCATAAGTGAGCGAGGCCACGCCCATTTTCAATTTTTAAAAAAAGCCTGGGTGCAGCTTTCTTCTGCAATTTCTTCCGTAAAATTTAGTGTTTCTGACGCTTTTTGTTAGTCGGTTAACGCACTTTTAGTGATTTTCAACATAACCTTTGTATGGGAGGTGGGCGTGGTTATTACCCGATTTCTTCCATTTTTGAACTGTATATGGAAATGCCTGAGGAAAACGACTCTGTAGAGTATGGTTGACTTAGCTATAGTAGTTACCGGGATACGTACAAAAAACTTAGTAGAGGGCGGGGCCACGCCCACTTTTCCAAAAAAATTGCGTCCAAATATGCCCCTCCATAATGCGATTCTTTGTGCCAAATTTCACTTTAATATCTTTATTTATGACTTAGTTATGACACTTTATAGGTTATATTCTTGGAAGAATTCGTTGATTTGTTTGGAAATACATACTTACGTAGACCATTTAGTTAGTTACAATATACATGGTTTGCTCCATTTAACTGACTGTACTAAGCAATATGGTCCTCTGGATAACTTTTCCGCTTACAAGTTTGATGCAGTATTTGAAAAAAAAATTATAAATAAGCCCAATAAAATCCTGCAGCAATTACAAGAAAAGAAAAGGAATGAATTTTAAAGTTTTAACTTGCAATAAAATATCCAAAATTAAATCATCCGCGGAACCTTTTTCTCGAAAACTCATAACACAGACTCATCAGATGTTGTCAACGTCCATGATTCCGTACCATACACCAGGACGAGAATAGTGAGTAACTTGAGGAGGTTTGTTTTTGTTCGTCGAGAGAGGATTTTACTTCTCATTTCCCTACTCAGTTCGAGGTAGCACCTGTTGGCAAGAGTTATTCTGCGTTGGATTTCGGGGCAGACGTTATTGTTGGTGTTAATGCTGGTTCCAAGATAGACGAAATTATCTATGACTTCGAAGTTATGACTGTCAAGAGTAACATGCGTGCCTAGTCGCAAGTACAACGACTGTTTGTTAGATGACAGAAGATATTTCGTCTTGCCCTCGTTCACTGCCAAGCCCATTTGCTTTGCTTCCTTAGACAGTCTGGGGAAAGCAGAACAAACGGCGCGGTTGTTGAGGCCAATGACATCAACACCAACGACGTACACCAGCAGCTGTACCTGTTCTTATAGAAGATGGTACCTGCTCGATTAAGTTCTGCAGCTCAAATTATTTCCTCCAAAAGCAGATTGAAGAAGTCGCACGAAAGGGAGTCGCCTTGTTTGAAACCTTGTCCGACGGAGAGTGGGCGCAAATCAACGATACGTCAAAGAACTTCGCTTTGATGCGGATTGTGGCTGGACGTTCATCCACCGGGGTAGTTATGTCAGCCTTTAGTTTTACAAGGTCTTGAACCAGCTGGGCATCGGCACCTTCTCAATTAAGGGATTGGACATTCCAGGTGCATGCCCTTAAATCGTTACTCTAAATGCGTTTGCCATGACGGTAATCAAAAGGTGGGTGGTTTCTTTCCAAGGGCGTCTTTTACGTAGCTGGTCCCAAACACAGCGCATAACCCTGGGGAGGAATTTCTGGCCAATTCCAAGTGAATGGCAATCAGAGAACTTTCCTCACTTTCGTGAACTTCTACACATAACTCCAACATTATAGTTTTATTACAGCAGAAACTACGTGAGCGAGAAGGTGATAAAAAATCACATGCATACAGAAGGTTTGGGAGCTTTTTTGATTCGCTCTTAAGAAAGTGATTAAAAAGTGTGGCGATTAAATTGACACGCGTTACCGGCACGTCATTATGTAACGGAACCGTCACTGTTCTACCAGGGTATGTAGGTTCTAGGTATAAAATCATATGTACGAGTATGTATGTATGTATGTATCAATGACGGTAATAAAATGTGTTTATTATGGCGTAACCACTTCGCGATTCGACTTTGCTATCGCACAATCCCCCAATAAAAACGAATATATATATCGATACGGTTGTGTTCACCAATCAGTTCCATCGCAGCGCTGGATGTGTTCGACTGGTTTTGGACGGTGTGGTTTAATATCTTTGATATTTTTTGTTGCAAATATATTTATAATATAAATAAGTTTGGATATTTCCAATTTCAATTATACTCCCATTCATCGGCTGTTGTGTCACAGTGTTGATTCGGAAGTGAAATGGGCACCTTGTTACGTATTACATTAGTGGTCCTAGCGATTGTCGTAGGTCTGTGTGTGCATAAATATCAGGAACTGACAAGTTCAGCGCCAATTCCCCAACTGAACGATGCGGAATATTGGGGACCCGGCAGCGCCGAAAAATACAAGGAGAACACTACCATTAAAGATTTCGATATAAGCGCCAAAAAGGAGGTAACTAATTGAATTTCAATATTTATTTCGTTGTATAACAATGTGTAAATTCTCATATATGTATATACATATACCTATATATTTTCGTTTTTTTTATTATTATTTTTCTATTTTTTAATGCTGTAGTTAATTGAAGATCTGAAAGCGCAGCTGTCGCGACCGCTGGTGCTCACCGAACCCCTCGAAGGTGTTGGATTTCAATACGGCTTCAATACTAATTACTTGAAAGAGGTGGTGGCATACTGGCGCGACACTTACCTGCCCAAGTGGGGTGAGCGCGAGGCCTTTCTCAAACAGTTCCCGCATTTTGAAACACAGATTCAAGGGTGAGTAAATTTCGCTTGAGAAATCTTACAGAGTAATAAAAGTATGTATGGGTATTTGTAAATGTTTATGTCACCTTAAAAACCAGTATAGTTTTAAACGTTTTATCTATACATATACTGAGTTATATCTCATGCACTGACCGACATATTCGACATAAGGTTTGTCAAAAAAACGAAAATCATTTTATGTACCATACTATATAGGAGTTGGGGTAGTATCGACCCGATTTTATTTATCGACTATTATCATTATTAACTATTAAATGCTGATAAGCCCGAGACAAATGTATCTAAAGAAATATGTCGATTTACGTATATAACAAAATGCTAAACCGGGTCATAACTCGAACTTCATGATGAGTATAAACTACAGCAACATAGTATATAAGTATCTTTACGTCATACGAATCTTCGTGGACATGATTATATTAGAACCACCAAAATACATAAATGAGCAGCTGAAGATTCTGCAAAATGCACAAACACATACCGACTAAGAGAGTACGTTGACCGATTCTAATCTTAGAAGGACTCAGTATTGCGATTTCAATGAAAATTTCCATCAGCTGAGGGTTTGGAGTTGCGTTTCTATTCACTTTTTGCATATTCTTTATCTTTATTTACAGTTTACGAGTACACTTTATTCATGTGAAGCCCAAGTCCATCGAAGGTAAAAAGGTGGTACCTCTGTTATTGATCCACGGCTGGCCAGGATCAGTGCGCGAGTTCTATAGGCTAATACCGCTGCTGACGAAACCGAACCCCAAGAGTGAATATGTCTTCGAAGTGATAGCACCCAGCTTGCCCGGTTATGGTTGGTCTCAGGTAGGTACATGTACACCTTCTCTGTAGACAAAGACTTTATTAAACATATTTTGTCTCGTTCGCAGGGGGCCTCAAAAGTAAACTTTGGACCCGCACAGATGTCGTTAGTGTTGCGCAATTTGATGCTCCGTTTGGGTCAAGAGAAATTCCTAATACAGGGTGGTGATTGGGGCGCTATACTCGGTGCAAACATCGTTACTTTATCGCCACAGAATGTGCTCGGTTATCATTCGAATTTTTGCTTTATTATTGACCATCCAATGATTCCCCTTCATAAGTTATTGCGAAATTGGTTTCCGAGCTTCTTTATAAAGGAAGAAAATAGAATATTTTTAAAGCCTTTGTACAAAGAGTTTATCCTTAATTTGGAGGAGTCTGGCTACATGCATATTCAAGCATCCAAACCAGACACAATTGGCACAACGCTCTCACAGAATCCTGTTGGTTTGGCCGCATACATCTTAGAGAAATTCTCCACATGGACCAATCCTGCATACAAGCAACTCGAGAATGGTGGCCTCACCAAACGCTTCACTTTAGACGAGCTTTTGGATATTGTCATGATTTATTACACTACAAACTCGATAACTACGTCTCAGCGCTTGTACTCGGAAGGATTCACTATCGCTCACTTTGCTTTAAATTTGGACGCGACGCACATAAATGTGCCTACCGGTTGTGCACGCTTTATTCACGACTTCTTACCTTTGACGGACTTCGAGCTTGGATTGAGGTTCAAAAATATTGTGCACAGTACCTACCACAAAGAAGGTGGTCATTTTGCAGCAATGGAGGTTCCAGAGACTCTTTACAGCGATTTCGTCGAATTTGTCGCTAAAGTATTCACCAAGCCACAATCAAAGCAATAGTCGTTCGAAGACATTTTTTTTGTATAAATTTTTTATTTAGTATAATTTCTGTTAATATTTTTCTAGAAAATAAAGCACCTAAGTCTTTTTTCTTACTTTCTTGTTTTAATCTGAGAACATTGAAGGTATGGTAAGGTGAAATGTAGCGACCACCCTTCTTCAACTTTACTGGCGCAGACAACGATTCTTTTCCCTACGTGGCGCCAAGTCAAGATTCCAAGCGAAGCCATGTCCTTCTCAACTTGCTCTTTCCAAAGGAGTTGAGGTCTTCCTCTTCCTCTGCTCCCCCCGGCGGGTACTGCGTCGAATACTTTCAGAGCTGAAGTGTTTTCGTCCATTCGGACGACATGACCAATCCAGCGTAACCGTTGTCTTTTAATTCGCTGAACTATGTCATAGAGAATATCTGGTCAGTTGTTGATTTTTCAGGCCTAAAGCCATACTGATAAGGTACAATTAGTTTTTTGGCGGTGGGCTTTAATATTTCACATAATACCCTCGATATAATCTTATATGCGATGTTGAGGAGAATCAACCCAGGGTAGTTGGTGCACATTGTGGGGTCTACCTTTTTAAGGATTGAACAGAGCACACTTAAATTACAATCGTTGGGCATGCTTTCCGACCATATTCTAAAAAGAAGCTGATGCATGCTCTTTATCCGTTTTTAGCCGCCGTATTTGAATAGCTCGGCCGGAAATCCATCGGCAAACGCCGCTTTGTTGTTCTTCAGATCGGTAATTGCTATTCGAATTTCTTCAGGGTCGGGCAATGGAACGTCTGATCCATCGTCATCGATTAGGGAATCGGGCTTGCCTTCTCTTGGTGTTATGCTTTCACTGCCATACAGCAAGCCGGAGAAGTGTTCCCTGCATAATTTTAGTACTATGCTTAATTAAATAGATCACCTCTGGGGGCTCTACAAGAGTATACTCCGCTTGAAACTTTCTGTTAGTCGCCGCATCTTTTCTTAGAATTTTCGAGCATTACAAATGTCGTTCAGCTTATCAAGCTCTTCATATTCACGCATTTCGGCCTCTCCCTTCTTTTGTCTACGAATGGGTCTCGTTTTCCTCTTCAACTCTATAAGATACCGCACGAGTTATGGTCGATCGTAACGTTGTGAGGTAGGCAGTCTGCCTTCTATCCACTGCGATACGGCACTCCTCATCGTACCAGCTGTTCTTTTGCATTTTCCCAAAAGCAATGGTTTCGGTTATAGCTGTACGTAAGGAGCTTGAATGCCTAGTCGCAAGTACAACGACTGTTTGTTTGATGACAGAAGATATTTCGTCGGCCTTCCCTCGTTCACTGCCAGACCCATTTGCTTTGCTTCCTTACACAGTCTGGGGAAAGCAGAACAAACGGCGCGGTTGTTGAGGCCAATGACATCAATATCATCGACATACGCCAGCAGGTGTACACTTTTATAAAAGATTTTACCTGGTTGATTAAGTTCTGCAGCTTAAATTATTTTCTCGAAGAGCCGTCTTGCCTGAACCCTCGTTTGGATCGTTGGCGGTAATCAAAAGGGGGGTTTCTCTCCCAAGGCTGTTGTTTAGTTCTCATTGGGGGCGTCTTTTACGTAGCTGGTCCCAAACATAGCGCGTAACCCTGGGGGGATGTTTCACCTTCTCACTTTGGCTCATCTTCAAACGGATGTTCTTTCGCTACTCAAAGCATACTTTGGGCCGGAAGTTGTGAGCCGCTTGAGCCATATGTAAAATAAAGATTTCTGGCCAATTCCACGTGAATGGCAATCAGAGAATTTTCCTCACTTTCGTGATCTTCTACACATAACTCCAACATTATAGTTTTATTACAGCAGAAACTACGTGAGCGAGAAGGTGATAAAAAATCACATGCATACAGAAGGTTTGGGAGCTTTTTTGATTCGCTCTTAAGAAAGTGATTAAAAAGTGAGGCGATTAAATTGGCACGCGTTACCGGCACATCATTATGTAACGGAACTGTCACTGTTCTACCAGGGTATGTAGGTTATAGGTATAAAATCATACATATGTACGAGTATGTATGTATGTTTGTATGTATCAATGACGGTAATAAAATGTGTTTATTATGGCGTAACCACTTCGCGATTCGACTTTGCTATCGCACAATCCCCCAATAAAAACGAATATATATATCGATACGGTTGTGTTCACCAATCAGTTCCATCGCAGCGCTGGATGTGTTCGACTGGTTTTGGACGGTGTGGTTTAATATCTTTGATATTTTTTGTTGCAAATATATTTATAATATAAATAAGTTTGGATATTTCCAATTTCAATTATACTCCCATTCATCGGCTGTTGTGTCACAGTGTTGATTCGAAAGTGAAATGGGCACCTTGTTACGTATTACATTCGTGGTCCTAGCGATTGTCGTAGGTCTGTGTGTGCATAAATATCAGGAACTCACAAGTTCAGCGCCAATTCCCCAACTGAACGATGCGGAATATTGGGGACCCGGCAGCGCCGCTAAATATAAGGAAAACACTGCCATTAAAGCTTTCGATATAAGCGCCAAACCGGAGGTAACTAATTGAATTTTAATATTTATTTCGTTGTATAACAATGTGTAAATTCTCATATACCTATATATTTTTGTTTTTTTATTATTATTTTTCTATTTTTTAATGCTGTAGTTAATTGAAGATCTGAAAGCGCAGCTGTCGCGACCGCTGGTGCTCACCGAACCCCTCGAAGGTGTTGGATTTCAATACGGCTTCAATACTAATTACTTGAAAGAGGTGGTGGCATACTGGCGCGACACTTACCTGCCCAAGTGGGGTGAGCGCGAGGCCTTTCTCAAACAGTTCCCGCACTTTGAAACCCAGATTCAAGGGTGAGTAAATTCCACTTGAGAAATCTCGTAGAGTAATACAAGTAAGTATGTATGTAAATGTGCAAGTTACCTTAAAAACCGCTATAGCTTGTATATGTATATCGTAAAAACTATTATTTTAAAAATGATCTTGGAAAAAAATGCAATAAAATAAAACAATAAAGGTAGGGCTAAGTTCAGGTGCAACCGAACATTTTATACTCTTGCAATTTAGAGGAATCAACGCCAGCGATATACTATAAGATGTAAAACGTCAACCAGCGGATCGGAATTCAAGCAATATTATATATGCATATACCATATATAATTTATGCACTGACCGACAAATTCGTAATAAGATTTTTCAGAAAAACGAAAACCATTATACGTAAGATATCGTCACACAAAATGCTAAACAACTTATCTTAAAAATTTAAGTTAAGTTTCTTTTTGAATATGATGCTCTACACTATATTAAATACATATATCTACGAAATTTTAAAAGAAGACTTTATAAAACCGTGTTTTTCTTCTCCTGAAAACTTATGATAAGGATGTTACGGATGTGAAGTATTGACCCGATTCAACCAATTTTTTGTGCACACAGATATTTCTATCAGGATAAAATTGTCTCTGCATTTCAATTGTATACCCCTTAAATTGGCCGATGTTGTAGGTCAAAAGTAATATTCGGTACTTAGAAGCTTGAACAATTTTGGTTTGCTTTTTGATTTGTGTACTGGAAAATTGAAGAATCAAATGGAATTTGAATTTCTGGTATGTGAGAAGTAGACGTGATTGTAGTCCGATTTCGTCCATTTTCGCAATGTCACATAGGAATTTTCATACCGGCTTCCATTAAGCCTTTTCGTACTATTATGGAGGTAAAATTTAATGCCTCTGGCGTATTTACTAATTGATTAATTGCGCTTTTAGTAGTTTTTGACAGTACTGTTACATGGGGACTGTGCGGGGTTACATTCCGATTTCATCCATTTTCACATTGTCGATAGGAGTTCTCATAATAGGTATTTGCACAATTTGGTTGTTGTAGCTATACTGGTTTAGGAGATATATATGCATTAAACTTATTAGAGAGCGAGGCCAAGCCCACTATTTCAATTTTTTTCCTAGTATCTAAAGAAGTATGGCGATGTACGTATATGATGAAATACCAGGCCGGATCATAACTGGAACATAAAGTAATCATATGTGGAGTTGATTGGTTGGAATTTTTGGTTAAGAGATCCTTTGAAAATAATGTATACTCCACATTCCGTTTAATAAGATCGGACTTAACGCTTGCTACAAATTGAAGACTAAGAGAGTACGTTGACCGATTCTAATTTTCGAAGGACTCAGTTTGATGGTTTGGAGTTGCGTTTTTATTCACTTTTTGCATATTCTTTATCTTCATTTACAGTTTACGAGTACACTTCATTCATGTGAAGCCCAAGTCCATCGAAGGTAAAAAGGTGGTACCTCTGTTATTGATCCACGGCTGGCCAGGATCAGTGCGCGAGTTCTATAGGCTAATACCGCTGCTGACGAAACCGAACCCCAAGAGTGAATATGTCTTCGAAGTGATAGCACCCAGCTTGCCCGGTTATGGTTGGTCGCAGGTAGATATACACCTTCTCTGTGGACAAAGACTTTATTAAACATATTTATTCGTTGTTCCGTTCGCAGGGTGCCTCAAAAGTAAACTTTGGACCCGCACAGATGTCGTTGGTGTTGCGCAATTTGATGTTGCGTTTGGGTCATGAGAAATTCCTAATACAGGGTGGTGATTGGGGCTCTTTACTCGGTGCAAGCATCGTTACTTTATCGGCACAGAATGTGCTCGGTTATCATTCAAATATGTGCACTACCAATCATCCAATGCTTTACCTTCTTAAGTTATTGCGAAATTGGTTCCCGAGCTTTTTTATTGAGGAAGAAAATAGAATTTTTTTTAGACCATCCAGCAAAGAATTTACCTTTGTTTTGGAGGAAACGGGATACTTGCTTATTCAGGCATCCAAACCAGACACAATTGGCACAACGCTCACACAGAATCCTGTCGGTTTGGCCGCATACATCTTGGAGAAATTCTCCACATGGACCAATCCTGCATACAAGCAACTCGAGGATGGTGGCCTCACCAAACGCTTCACTTTAGACGAGCTTTTAGATATTGTCATGATTTATTACACTACAAACTCGATAACTACGTCTCAGCGCTTGTACTCGGAGGGCTACAATTTCGCTTTCCATGTTATGAATTTGGACTCGACACATATAAATGTACCTACCGGTTGTGCACGTTTTATTCACGACTTGATGCATTTTACGGATTCAGAGCTTGGGTTGAAATTCAAAAATATTGTGCACAGTACATACCACAAAGAAGGTGGTCATTTTGCAGCAATGGAAGTTCCACATATTCTTTACAGCGATTTCGTCGAATTCGTCGCTAAAGTATTCACAAAGCCACAACCAAAGCAATAGTCATTCGAAGACACTTAAACAATTTTTTGTATAAATTTTTTATTTTGTATAATTTCTGTTAACATTGTTCTAGAAAATAAAGTAACTAAGTTTTTATCTTACTTTCGTGTTTCAAATTGAATATTAAGCATGGAGTGTGACTTCCGTCCCGGAAAAACAACTCAAATTAGTTCCTCCGTGTTCCAACGCCTTCTCTTTTGTCTGTCTAAAGGGAAACATCTTCCAGAGAACGTAAATTTATACTATATTTATTTATAATTTACGTTCTCTGGTGCCGCCACTTACGAGCGCTTGCGGCGACATCTGTTGAATGTTAGCTGTGCTCGTGGTGTGAGTTTTTGATTAGTTCTCCGCTATTACACAAGGTGCGTCAAAAGAATTGAAAACTAAGCAAAACTTGATATGTGAAAAAAGAAAAACAAAAAAAAAAACAAATTTGTTTTTCTCCAAAAATAATAATTTTATAAAAATAAACAATAAAAATCAGTTCAGAACATCAGAATTCTTGCTGGGTAAAAACACTGAGACGAAGACCTATTTTTTGTGTGATTTGAGCCAAAACTGCTCGCGGAAAGACATCTATTGACGAAATAAGCGGTTATGTTCTCTCTGCTCACTACATTTTGTATAAATGCTAACGCATTTTGGCTTCACAGCTTCTAATATGTAGATGTGTGTAGTTAGGCACTTTAAAACTCTTTAAACCCGCATTACATTCAATTAAATTCATTGAGTCGACATTATCCCTTCTCATTTTCTCATTTTCTCATTTTCAGATGAGTATGTTGTTCGTATATTCGCGTGGCAATAAAAAATTCAATACTCTTGCAATGAAGTCCATCCCGTTCACCTTCATCAGCGCCGGTATCTTGGTAATAAATAATTTCACTGCACTTAACAGCAATTAGGGAAGCGCATAAAATGACAAACAACAAAGGGAAACTTCGGAAAAAATGTGAATCACAGTTTAAATGTCAGCCGGAATTGACGTTGCACGTTCGTGAAAATCAAACGGGGAGTGCCGACAAGGCGACAAGGCGGCAGGCGACGAAAACCCATTGACAATTCAGCTGGCAGCGGAGGTCCAGTCGGCACATGCACGACACACACACACGCTTATGCTTTCAGTTGTTTATAAATATATTTTGTATAAGTTGTCATACGTTGTTGCAGGAGCTGCTGGCTGGCCTTTTGCGCCGTTGTTTTGGCAGATTGTGTTTTCTGGCACGTGACATACATGCATAATGAGACGAAAGGATTAGCAACTCACGAAGCGAATGGCGAAAGAATTGGTCGAAGAATATAACGACAGACGACAACAAAGAGGTCGCCTACACCGCTGCCCCCTGTCACGAGCCTTGAGAGCCTGCGCGCCCAACTAGCCGAGTGTTCGCACAACTGAAAGGACAAAAGTCAGTGAGGAGTCGCCGCCGCCGCCGCCGCTTTGCTGAGTCAGGGCTGGTCGCAAATGAGTTGTTTCCGTCTTCGTTTAGCTAGAAACACAATGTTACTATTCCGATTCAGCATGTGTAGCGGTAATTGGATTTTTATTTTTGACTGCCATTGTGTCGTGCGATTTCCACGGAGGCGTTTGCTCTGCACTTAAAAGGTGCAACAGCTAGCAAGTGTCAAGGCGCCACGCACCCACATACGCACGCACATGTACATGTGTCTCACGCAAAGCGTCCTGCATTACCTTAACGCAAATGTTTTGGGGCACTAAGCAATGTTTACGTGCCACTCGTGTGTGTGCGGACAGGTGAAAACAGGTAAAAGATTTCCCCAACGGTTCTTAAGAGACTACTCGCGCAGGTGGGTGGCGACGTGACTGGCAGTTTTTATTCCGAAATGACATCAGTGAAATGCTAAGTATTTCAATAATTACTCAAACCAGGACGGACATAAAGTGTCCAGTTTTCAACGCAACGCCTGTTGGCTTTAGCTTAAAATTTAAGAGACATGTAAACAAATAATTCACAGTTTCCAAGTGCTTTTCACACATTCCGACAAGAACTTACTCATTAAGTTTCGGAAATTGCCCTACACAAGCTTTCCGAACACTTTTCGTTAGTAAAACGCTTCTTGCTTGTATTTGGGGTTGATTTAAGTTCAAATATTGGTATGAATATTATGGTATTCCTGCAATCAACTGTATTGCTTTAAATATTGTTTTTTTGGAATTCTTAGCTCTATTAAGACTAAGGAATATTGGTACTCTGTTGCCAACGTCTCCGAAAGGTCACCCAATATAGATAAGATAAAGTGGATATTTGGATATGCATGATCTCAAACTTCCTCCATAATTATGGTTGACTAATTTAATCATTAACGATTTTTATTACCTATAAATACCTCCAATTGGTGGCCCCAAATAGTGAAACATTAGATTGTCGAAAAAGTATTTTCGTATTTTTAATCAAACTTCAACTTATTTTTTTTTTATATTTATAATTAACTTTCATGAAGCAAAAATGTACCATTTTGGTCGACCACTTTTTACCATTTTTCCGCTAGAGACATTATTCCATCAGTGTAAAACTTTGTTTCTCGATGAAAAACTTCGACAAGTAATTTTCACAGGCTTCTCTTGAACTCCAATAGAAGGTTCTGCATTGACCGAAACAAATGGTAGTCCGATGGTACAGCCAAGCTCGCCCAGTTTTTGCCGAGTCATCAAATATGTGTGTGGTATAGCGTTTTCCTGATGAAAGACGAAGCCCTTTCAGTTGATCAGTTCTGGCCGGTTTTTTCGATTGCTTGCTTCAATCTCATCAGTTGTTGACTGTAAAATGTAGAATCAATCGTTCGACCAGGCTGGAGCAGCTCATAGTGAATGATTCCTTTCCAATCCCACCAAACACTCAGCATAACCTTTTGAAGCGTCAAGTCTGGCTTTGCGACCATTGGTTGAGCTTCACCACGCTTGAAACATGATGGTTTTCGCACATTATTGTTGTATTTGATTCATTTTTCGTCTCCTGTTACCATTCGCTTCAGAAATGGTTCGATTTCATTTCGTTTCAGCAAAGAATCGCAGGTGTTAATTCTGTCCATTGAATTTTTCACAGACAATTCATGTGGTACCCAAACACCGAGCTTCTTTTTGTAGCCACCCTTTTTTAAATGGTTCAAGCCCGTTTGAAGATGAATGTTAAGTTCCTTAGCGATGTCATGGCTGCTTATGTGACGGTCCTGGTCAATCTTTGCCATAATTTCATCGACTTTTTTAAACGAAAGATCCACCAGAGTGACCATCCTTCACATCGAGCGAACCATTGTTGTGATACAGCGTCGTCTTCGTACACTTCTCAAATTTCATTGGTGGCTTACGTGGCATTCTTCCCTTTTTATACGAAAATTTCAAAATATAGCGAATTTCTTCATTTTTGAACAGCTATCAACTTCCCGGAATTTAATTATGAAGCTTAAAATCTCAACTTTCCAATACTATATGGTATGTCACAATGTGATAGGTTACACTGGAGATATACGAATGCAACGACATCTACTGACAAAATATGAATAGACTTTTTCGACTACCAATATATTCTAAAGGGGCTTGAGTTTCACAATATTTCACCACAATAAACCGAATTAAAGCTTTATTAATAGGTCTTTGAGATATTGATCCGAAATTTTGCATACATACATTTTTTTTCTTTCCAAGAAACTGACCGCTTAAATTCAAGGTCTTTAGTCACCTTTTTGCATTTGTGAAGGGTATTATAGCTTCTGTGCAACCGAAGTTAAGGTTGTTTCTTGTTTTCAATTCCTTTTGGTCCAACTTGTAACCATTACGTGAAATTAAAAGATTATTCTACAAAAAGTGGTTAATTCTGCTCAATCATTCAGTGGAAGAGAAAGTCTTTGAAGGCCAATTCTTTGCATTGGCAAGAGAAAAGCTCAAACCACAAGCCACAGTTGAAAAAATAGAAAAGTTATTAAAACGTGCATTAAAAGTTAGGAAAACTCGAATAATACAAACACAAAAACAAACATACACGTTGTACATGTATGTATACGTATGTATGTATATAGTTAGCTTTTTGCGTTAGATACATATGTCTCGAATATTCAAGAGTTGAGCAGTCATTAAAAGCAATTGAGTGACATAAACGCTGAGTGTGTACAATCGGTCAAAACTCTAAGAAAAAGTCCATATTTTTCCATAACGAGCCACATACAAGTGTTTGTGCGTATGTATGTATGCGTGAATATACACTTGCATGCAAATATCATGAGTAGGAGTGAGGGAGAGAGCTGCACTGGCATGGATTTTTCTTCAAAAACACATACTTATGTATGTATGCACAAAATACATATATACAAATGTACTTATATGGGCTGATATTGACTGATATGAGCTCGACTATATGAGTTGACAACGCAAAACGCGAATGAAGGCTGCAGACGCACACGAGTCAAGGAAATGCTGTCAAATAGACTAGTGCTAGCGTAAGGAATGATTCGAAAATGCGATAAAAACCGATGAAGTCTGTCAGTTCGAATGATATTCCGTTAATTACTGTTACATGCACTCACACCCTTACCGTTCGATGTATGTATGTATATGCATAAGTGAGAGAAGTAAATGCAAACTACTCACTATTTAAGTGGAAGACAGTTATGCACGATTTGTTTTAATAAATAGAAAATAAACTGCGAAAACAACATTTTTAATGGGAATTAAGAACTACTGTATCAAGTGTTTTGAAATTTTAAGTGTCTGTATATTTACATGTATACATATTTCCGATCTTTTGAGTAAATAAAACATAAAAAGTCAGTTCAATGACCTAAGACCGAAAAATCACTTTTCAGTAGCCTCTTTTTACAGATCACGCGTAATTCGTGTCAAGCTGACATACATATTATTTTTATTCAGTATTGTTTGGCATTTCATCATGGCAAGGCTTTCCCCCGAACAACGTTTATAAATCGTTCAACTTTACTCGTATTACGAAAATTCACTTTCTGTAAAAAATGTGTTTCGCGCTCTTCGCTGAAGTTATGGCCAATAATATTCGACTGAATAGATCACGTCCAGCACGCTGTGAAGAAAATATAGCATCCGTAGCTGAGAGTGTACACGAAGACCGTGGAGAGTCGATTCGGCGCCGTTCGCTGCAACTCGGTATGAAATGACTTGGCGCATTTACGTCGAGATTTCAAATTGAAAGCATTAAAAATACAGCTTGTGCAAGAACTGAAGCCGCTCGACATTCCCAAGCGACTTTGCTTCCCTCTGTGGACTCTTCAAAAGTTCCAAGAAGATCCAACGTTTCCGAACCAAATTTGTTTTTAGCTATGAGGCCAATTTCTTGCTTTTGGTCTGTAAACAATCAAAATTGCCGCAATTAGGAAAAAGAACACCATGAAGAAATTCAAGAGCTGCGATTTCATCTAGAAAAACCATTGGTATGGTTTGTGGGTTGGTGGAACCATCGAACCTTATTTCTTCAAAAATGATGACGACGAGAACGTAACCTTCAATGGTGACCGTAATCGCCATAATAATTGATTATTTGAACCTGAAATTGAAGGAGTCAGTAGGGTAATCTGGCCTGTTTTTATGACATTTTTTTTGTTGAAAGAAATATTTATTCTACAATAGAACTTTTTTCACATATCATGAGGTATATCGTGGAGTATATAAACAAATTTTTTCGGAATTTTTTGATAACATCTGTCGGGGAAATGGCTGGGTGAATGAGATGCGTTTTTTCAGCGGTGGATACGATTTATCAGGTTTGGCTCATCTGAAACATTATTCTTAAAAAGTATGTGAATGGTTATCATCCCCACTAAAATCATGAACATTTTTTGATAAATTAACGTTTTTTTTTAATTTTTCCCCATGTTTTTTAACATAAATTTTGTCATAACATTGTCAATAAATTAAAAAAAAATTTATTAACGATTGCCAGTCGTTTTGTGAATATTAAAAAAAAATTATGCAAATCGGTTGAGTAGTTCGACCGGAATCATGTCCACTAGTTTAAGAAAGTGTGTTTTGAGAAAAACGCGCTTAAAGTTTGAGGCGTGCACTCTGAACGTCGAGCGGTATTATTATTTTTGGGCCTTTTTCGAAATCTTCCAATGGCAAAGTGGGTTACTACATTAATTCTAAGGGTATAAGGGAACAGAAAATGCAGCAAAAAAATTTAAAAAAGATTACCCTACTGACCTCTGAAGCTCGTGATTGCTGCGACTTTAAGTTTTAACCAGACGACACCACTTCCCCCACATCACATCAATCAATGGATTTATTGAGAGAATATGTGAGCAGATAATTTCACGTTTCGGGCCGATCGATTGGCCACCAATATAGTGTGATACCATACCGTTAGACTTTTTCCTGTAGGGATATGTAAAGTCGAAAGCCTTTTCGAACAATCCCGGCTCAATTCAGGCCTTGTAGCTAAACATCACGCGTGTCATTCGTCAGTTACCAGTCGAAATGCTCGAACAAGTCATCGAAAATTGGACTCAATGTATGAACCATCTGAGACGTAGCCACGGCCAACTTTTGAAAGAGATGATCTTCAGAAAATAAAAGGCAAAAATTTTCTTTTGATTGATAATAAAGAATCCCCATTAAACTTGAAGTTTCTGTGTTTTTTCTTTAAAAAAAAGTAGGGGCCCTCGAAATGGATCACCCTATATATACAAATATGTACATATATATAATCCGATATTATATGACACCATATATTTATCAAATAATATAATATTTGAGATTTTTGCTAGATTTTCAAGAAACAGTTTCATCGCCGAAATATACTTTGAAATTTGCCTTTTGTCCCAATCGAGTGAATATTCTTACAAGAATCAGAGTGCATCTTGTATGTATGGTATGTACGTTTATGGATTCTGTCACGCTTGACTCCAACTGTACTTTATGAATGACATAGATTTTGTACAACACCCTTTTACTCAAGTGCGCACCGTCAAGGTTTTGGGCAAATCTACAAGATATGCCGCTTGATGGTTTTTTCGCCATTTTGTTGTTTTACGCGCATAGTTTGTTTTATGTGAGCACATAAACATAAAAACATTTGTTCGTGCTTTTTTACTTGCTCACATCCACACACACACACACACACACACAGACACATTTGTTGTTTATTAAGTAAATGGAGAATAACGGTTATTTTGCTTGAAATCTATTTTTGCATTTGTTGTTTGTATTTCTCAGTGACTTTTGTGATTGAAATATTTTCCAGCTGCCTGTCCGTGTATGTGTGTCACGGGCTTAAAACAGTTACACGTCAACTCAGCAGAGTTTAATCCCACTCCATCATATCCGCAACACACATACACACGCACACATATTCCAAAATCTGTGAGCATTGACTTTTAGGCGCAACTGCGCGCTCCGCACTGAACACACACACACACATTCAAGCTCTGCAAATACGCGCACACACACACAAATAAAATTATATGCAAATTCGATAAACGCTCGTATTTGTTTAGACATTTAATTCTACAATGCTGTATGCACAATTTGCGAAGCTTATTTAAATATGACAAATCAGTGCGGAAATATTTTGCCATATTATTTATTATTTTGCTTGCCAACAACAACAACAACGTAATTTAGCTAAATACGAGGCGCGACGGCACGCAACGAAATAATCCGATTCCAATGATTTTCGGCCCTTTACTCGCTTTCGCTTTCGATTCGGCAATGAAGTTGGATCTAGAATCAGATGTTCATTTGCAACTCGAAATTCTGTTTTTGTACATTGAAATTTAATTAAAATGAGAACTTTACTCAACTATTACATATATAGGTATATATCGATCATATTTATCGTTTTCCAATTGCGAGCCTTAAGTAAATCCCCAAAAAGCACACTAACGTTACAAACATTGACTTTTCTATCATGTAAAGTGAGTACAAGACAAGATTACACTATTGTTTATACCGGTTAGTTCTCTGTTACACTGCATGAAAGCTCAAGAGTCAAGAGTTCTTTTTCTGCGATCTAACATCCTTTGGATCGGTTAATAGGCTGTTAAGCTCAGACATCAGCAAACAGGGTCTCAGGTATTATAGCCTAGATATTCTAGCAATACTAAGTAGACTCAAGTCTCTATGCCTCACAAGAGTTGGAAACGTTAAGAGAAGTCTATAAAACCCTGTAAAAGAAGAACCGCTGGAGTTTCATCGTAATAACTTCCCTTCTTATAACTGGATTTACTTAGCATCTTCTAAGTGGAAGTAATGGGCATAGAGAAGGCCTGCGAAGCTCTATTGAAGACCTTCGAGAGGATACATAAAGCAGTGATATACACGTATGGCCAAGCGGCTCTCCTGGCCTGTCGCCGCCCACGACTAATTCCAGCATAGTCCTTAACTACAAGAACACTTGGAATCCATCAAGCACCAAACCTGGAATGGTTAATGATTTGAAAGAGAGGATGAAACGTGATAGCAGTAACAAAAAATCTACGTCAAGTGCATCAAAATGGCACAGACAGTGCTAATTGAGCCCGAAATACAATAGGGCAGCACTCCTACCTACATACCTACCTATAACTGGATCACATAAAAAAACATTTTCGGAAAATCGTAGATCCAATATAAAGTGAATGGTCTGAACATATAGTATTATATATAGTATAAGGTGTGGAAGTATACATTAGACCAACCATGAAGGCCAAACATCAGATATTTTCGGATGTGTACGATAAAAATTCCACCGAGGAGAACATTTTTAGTCTCAAGTCACATACTTTTATTAAGATATCCCACTTACTTACAGATACGCATTAACCGTTATGTCTAAAATTTTTAAGCTTGTTTCATGTTGAATAGGTTAGGCATGATTTTGTTTCATTTTTGGAAGAGATTTAATACATATCACGCGTATTATAAGTGTTAATCTTTCATTTAATATCTTCGTAGATTTTTGACTTGTATATTGCAAGGTCAAATTAACTGAAGGGCACTATGCCCTCAAACAATAAGAAACTAAAGAATTTTTTACCGATATTTATTACTCAATAAACTTTTTTCATGTTTCGATCTTTGAAAATAACATACCATATTTTCAAATCAATATCTCAAATCGTTTTTGAGTTGCAGCAATTTCAAGGGTAGCCGCCCAGTTCAATCAGCTCCATCAGTTTATCTTTGAACGAGTTTCTCTGGAGACAGCCTTTTTCGAATCTGCTGCAGTGATAACTCGAAAACAAATGATCCGATAATGTTGAAATTTTTTCTGTATCAAAAATTGAATTTTGGCAGTCCAAAAACGACCAAAACGACTAAAATTCAACTTCAAATTTCAAACGCCATCAATTCGTTAATTTAACATTTTTTTGATCGTAGGGCATTATCTGAAGAAAATCTTCTTGTTAAACGAGACTTTTTTTATATTAGGTTTTAACAACGGAGAAGAATCACTGCAGGAACTCAAAACATTTTTTTTTTCACAAATTCCACTGTGTATTCTTGTAAATTTTTAGAGATGGACCACCAAGCCGACTTAAATGCCACAAGCCCAGCGTCTGTCAAATTAACCAATTCTCTCCGAGTAGTTTTGTAATTTTGTAATAAATATACGCTTAAATCGTATTAAAGTTGCTTGTTAGTCTTTATTCTGCATGAACTAGTTGCAATGTAAAAAAAAAGAAAATAGATTTATTCTTGGAGAATGTATAAATATACCCTGAAAAGTTCAAAACAATCCATAAATTGCATTCCCAAAAATCGACGTTTCTTTTGGCACTAGGTGTGCTCCTTAAGGTCCCAGTAGTTTTTTGAAAACAATGTTTTTCGAAAATTTAAGCAAAACGCCACTCAAATGGGACTACCCTAGCAAGGCATTTTTCACCCTCAACTCCATATTTACCCATTTATGTAATATTATTAATTTTAAAACATAAATAATGAGTTTTCAATAAAAGTTTGTGCATTCAAATTTATTCCCGCCGTGAAAATGGATTAAATATTTTGAATTTGCGTATAACGGTACATAATGTAATAAAAGCATTCGTAATTAATATATGTACAAATTAAATGGAGCACATTTGGTATTAAAGCGGCTTCACTTGAAGACCATCCGCTTACAATACGCACATGATGTATGCATACATACATAAGTATGTGGCTTTACCTGTAGAGGTGTGTAGTGGCGGAATTTGCATAAGTGACCTTATTGAATTGCACTTGTGCACTTAATTTTTTACACATCATTTAATAAATTGTTGTCTTCGCTGCCTTGGAGTTAATATATTCCGTATGTACTTAACAAGCGAAATTCAATTATTTGGCAAGTTGGCGAGAACGATGAGCGATGAGCGATGAGCTATGAGAGAGCGAATTCTTTGAAATAAATTATAATCCATTGCAACGTGTTGCCGTTGCGTAGTATGCCGGGATCGACGCTTTGAAATCGGAAGCTAATTACATTAACTCCTTGCTTTGGTCGGCATGACAGTGCAACAGCACAACAACACAACAGCAGAAACAAACAATACAAAAACAAAAGCAGGATGAACGATGAAAATATGCACACTATGTCTGTGAAATCATTTGAATGTGTGCTTTTGCAAATGTGTGTGTGTGTGTGTATGCGATACAATGGCCAAATTCAAACGCACACACACACACACACACACATGCATATATAATTATGCAAATAGTTTTGTGTGCATGAATGCTGTGGCTTTTTACAACTTATTGAGCAGGACTGACATGGAAATGTAAATGTCGGTTGCGGCGGTGGCAGATCAGCAGAATGAAAAGTGAAAAAAACTCGTAATTAATCAATGAATAAAATTTGAGGCCCTACACAGCAGTCAGAAGAAATCCATTGTCAATGTTAACACATCGGCAACATTTCTACATTGTGCATACATATTTATGCTTTCCTGGCATACATATATACACATACATACTTCATATATTTTCGGAATTTTTTTGTCGCAATAATTTGTTATAATGCCGAAGCTTTATTTGGCTCAACGAGCTTTGATTAATCAATAAACGGGGAATTTCATGAAATCATAATTTTAAAAATTATTAAATATTATTACTAATGTCAATATGCTTTTAGGGTAACACTGTATGCAGAAAGTAGTTATTGGGGCTGTCAAGCAGCTATTTCACTGGTTTGACGAACTCTACTTGGGGCTAAGTGATATTGCAATATTCAAAATTTTTTAAATTTGAATATTTTTTAAATCAGCAAATAACTTTTAATTTCTCTTAAAAATTCATATAGGCTCCAAAAATCTGCAAACCACTTACATTATATTTAATAATAAAATATGAAAATTTTCAAAATAATATATACGACAATTATATATGAATAATCATCGAAGCCGATAAACAAAAATTCAAAGAAAAACCTGCCGTGTGTCTGGCATGTGTTCTATCCTCTTTGCGAATTTCGACTAGTGTTTACTTCTCTCAATGCTTTCACACATTCCGTGCTTTGCCGATTTCTTTCACTGTTCCATATGTTGCTGCAACATATTTCATTGCGCAGACGTGCAACATGTATCAGCGCTCATTACAACAGGTGACGGCAGAAGAGCTGGACAAAAGAAGAAACACAAAACACCGATTTGGCGCCAAAAATATGCCTCGTCCCTAGTTATGACTGACTGGCATGAGAACAAGTACGAGCGTGTGAAGTTAGAGTTGGACACTTCATGTTGCTAACAATGCAGTTTTGCTTTTATCGTTCGAAAGAAATTAAAAAAATTAACGGCAGTTCTATTTTAGTTTAGTGACAGGTGGAACCAAGTTTTTCCATAATAATTTTCTGAATAAAAGCCAAATGGAAATGGCAGAGGCAGAAGGAAATATCTACAGGATACATAGAATTATGTACAAGGGCTTTAATGCGAATATATACATATGTATGTACGTAAATATGAATATATGCGTGTATAAGTGTCGTGTGCCTGGAGCCAAAGCCTCAACTATGGTCTTATAGTTTGTTTAAATAAATTTCAAATATATTTGCATAAGTACATAAGTGTTAATGAATATTTACCTTTATACGAGTATATAAAAATTACGTATCATGTTGTTTGTACGCGTTGGACCCCTAAGCTGCTGAAGCAACTTAAAAGATAGGATAGTCAAACCAATTCATAAATAAGAAATATAGTGAAAGCTGTATTGAATGTACGCTCTATTAAGCACAGACTTAACTAGACAGAAAGGCTGGTTCGTTAGTGTATGTGTGATTTCACTATATGTATTTTTAAACAAAAGCATGTATTCACAATCCCCAAAAAAATATAATACAGTTGAGCTTCCATAACTCAAACTTTTATAAATCGAAGTCTTGAATTAGCAATAGAAGTCAAATTGCATACAAATTTACTGACATAACTCTAAGTCTCTCTAACTCGAAGTTTTTTAAGGATCATGGTGATTCGAGTTGGGATAGTTCAATTGTAATTATAATTTTCAATAAATTCCAAATCTTAAGCGCCATTTTCTTTGGTTTGGCTAGCGGCTATTTGTCAGTTAAGTTCTGGTAATCTTAGCTAAGGTTCCTTCTTGCGGCAAAGAATCTTGTTTAACTTGAACTGACAGATGCTATTAACCTAACTGATAAAACAGCCTTAATTCGTTATTTTTTCCATTGATATTGATTTGCATGAACATATTTAAAATCAAACCTAAAGTAAGATCACCTGGATTCTTATACTCGTACCAACAAAAACGTTTTCGCTTTTGTTCGCGTAGGAAATTTTCACTGTATTGAAAAGTTTATCATACGAATAATAGTATACAATGAATACCATAGCAACGCGTAGCCGGATCCACCAGTGTACATATAAATTTACTGTAGCGATTCAAGAAGGCAACGACACACTTCGGCATAGCGCTGTCGGTCGGTCACTAACTGTAAAAGAGACATTTCATGCAGAGCAACAAAGAAGCGAAGCTTACAAATTTTATCAAAACAAAGTTATATGAGAGACTCTTATCAAAGTCCCTAACTTATGAGTGAGAACAGTTCTTATACTTGGCTGTGCTCCTCAACTAAATATAAACATTTGCTAAGCCCTCCCAGAGACGCTAATTACGTTTTCACAAGTATTAGCTTTTTCTAGCTGCACATCTCTTACCGCCTGCAGCAGATGTCCATAGATCAGCTGCGGAAGTATGATTCTTAAATAAACTGCAGAAGAGGTTTGGCGGGAATCTACTTTATTGCGAACGCAAGTATTAGAGAAGTACAAAGCATTCAAAGAAGGTATTAAAGTCATCGAGAACTTGCCTCACGCAACTCGTGTATCCATCTCTATTATTAAGGACATTCGGACGACATGACCTAGCCAGTGTAGCCGCTGTCTTTTAATTCGCTGAACTATATCAAAGTCGGCGTATATCTCACACAGCTTCATGGAACCATAAATCTTTCGCAGAACATTTCTCCCGAAAACTCATAATGTCGACTGATCAGATGTTAACAACATCCATGCCACCATATACTTGTAGCATATATATTCATCGAGAGAGGACTTCGCTATTGCCTGCATAGTCCAAAGTAGCACCTATTGGCAAGAGTTATTCTGCGTTGGATTTCGAGGCTGACATTGTTGCTGGTGTTGATGCTGGTTCCAAGATAGACGAAATTATCTACGACTTCGAAGTTATGACTGTGAACAGTGACGTGGTTGCCTAGTGGCGAGTAGGACGACTGTTTGTTTTTTAACAGGAAATATTTCGTCTTGCCCTCGTTCACTACCAGACCCATTTGCTTCGCTTTCTTATCCATTCTAGAAAAAACAGAAATAACAGCGCGTTCGTTGAGGCCTATGATATCAATATCATCCGCGTACGCTATCGGCTGTGCACTCTTTTACTAGTAGAAGATGGCACCTTCTGTATTTAATTCATTAAAGAAACTATGATCGAAAAATGTCGGATCTTTACCGGGATATGTGGGTTTATGAATATGACTTTGAAACTAAAGAACAATCTTACTCATTGCGCTCCAAAAATGAGCCGAAACTGAAAAAAGCAAAATTCGCTGAATGCACTGAAGCTCATCTCAGCCAAGACTTATGTATAACAAGTGTGTGGAAAATTGAATTAAGCGTTAGCTCAGGGGCCTATTTAAGAAAATACACGATACATGTTCATTGCTCCTGGCACGTGGCTTCTACAAAGAAGAGCGTGAATTTCAAAAAAGGTAAATGGAGTCAAAAATGCGATTTCATGCTCAGCAAACACACGTAGCACATACACATACACACACGCAGTTCAAGTGGCAAATTTCGATTAAGTATGGAACAAATACGAGTAATACGCTTAATTAACGCTCATGAATGCGCAATGTGAATGCATAATGCTTATGCGTCTGCCAATGGGCCTGTTGTATGCGGGAGCATAATTTTATTGCACATAAATATTCATTTTATTCTTTGGCTATATTCATGTAATAATGCATATTTTAAAAGTGTAAATTAAAAGTTACCAATTAAAGCTGTCACGCTGCTAAGCCCGTGTGACAATTGAAAATACTGAATTAAAGCCATTCGGAGTTCGCTCATTGGCCTGTGGGCACTCGACGAATAATACAGTGCCAATTTGAGAATATACACATTTCCGGATATTAAATATGGACGGCCACTCTGGAATCTGGACTCGTTGCCTGTTTTCGACCAACTCCACAAAAGCCGTTTCTAATAGCGATCGGCCAGAGGCAGCTAAACCAGTTGGTACCCCCATTCTCTCGTAAATCATAAAAATCCGCACCGCTTCGGAACAGGTGAGCAAGGGAATTGTCAAACTTCTTGGGAGCACCTCAGCATTCCTCATTGCAATAAAATATTCATTTGAGCCTGTGCATTTGTGTTATTTATTTAATTCAATGTGTTCAACCCTCACATTGTCTGCAAGCAAAATATTTAGTATGTACCAACAACTTTTACTTAGCCATTATTGAGAACTTACAATTGTTGAATTTCCACTTGTCAAGATGAATATTAAATATTTACACAACCGTCACGCACAAAGTTGGCACTCGCCAGACCGAAGGTGTTGGTCACGCAGCAAACGAAGTATTTGCCTAATGCTTTTGACTTATGGAAAAAACACTTACATTTTGGGAAAACGAAAACACTTCATTCGCTTTAAGCCTGAAAAGGTGACAGACAAGCTATCAACTAAATACAATTATTTATATTATTTTTCAGCTCTGAGATGAAATGCTTTTATTAGTTATTTAAGAAACTATTTTGTTAAACCAAAAGACAACAGTATTTGCGTTGACAAATAATGGAAAAAGGAAATATACATATATATTGTGACAAAAAAGCACCCTGAAATTTTAATTAAGTTCCCCGGGTAAATGATATTTCAAAAAGATGTATTGTGCTAAGTTGAATGGAATGTCCTTAATTACTATGCGAAATGTGAGCGCGATCTGTAAACCACCTTGTTGACAGCAGCTCTCTAGGTCTGTACACCTCAGTAGTGCGTTGCGATTTTACAATGGAAACAAGAAAAAACGTTAACTTCGGCTGCACCGAAGCTAGTATACCCTTCACAGGTGCATTTCTTTTAGTAACTATGTGTTCAGTTTGTATGTCAGCTATATGCTATAGTTAACCGATCTGAACAATTTCTTCGGAGATTATATTGTTGCTTTAGAAAATAATATATACCAAATTTCGTGAATATATCTTGTCAAATGTGAAAGTTTTCCATACAAGCATTTGATTCCGATCGTTCAGTTTGTATGGCAGCTATATGTTATAGTGCTCCGATATCGGCCGGTCCGACAAATGAGCAGCTTCTTGAAGAGAAAATGACGCTTGCAAAATTTCAAAACGATATCTTAAAAACTGAGGGACTAGTTCGTATATATACAGACAGACAGACGGACAGACGGACAGACAGACGGACAAACAGACGGAAATGGCTAAATCGACTCAGCTCGACATACTGATCATTTTATTTTATAGGGTCTCCGACGATTCCTTCTGGGTGTTACAAACTTCGTAACAAACTTAATATACCCTGTTCAAGGTATAAAAATACGAACAAAGAATACTTTTTCAAACTTTTGTATTTCTAACTAAATTTCGTGTGCGGAATCGATGCAAAAGGCTTACGGTGATTCAGTTTCAGCAAAAACACTAACATGGTCGAGAGATCGTTGAAGGCATGCCTCGTTCGGGCGACCTTCGACCTCTTCAACTGATGAAAATATTAAAAAAGTGAAGGATATGGCGCTTGAAAGTGTTAGAGAGATGGCAGGATGGCTCGAAATCTCTCGCGAGCCCGTTTTGAATAATTTTGGTGGATATTTTGGATATCGAACGCGTTCTTTCTCGACTCGAAAAAACGAGCTGAAACCAAAAAACATCACGCCAAAGCCGCTCAAAAATCAAGGCGATGGTTATTGGTTTTATCGATATTCCTAGTTTGTTGCACCATTAAAATTTTGCGGAGGGATAAGGAGTTTTATTTGGTTGTATTGAAGCTTTTGCGTGAGAACATTCGTCGAAAACGGCCGGAATTGTGGAACAACAATTCATCGAGCCACGATTGTGACCGAATTTAAAGCCAAAAACGCAATTAATACCATTGATCAACCATCGGATTCACCAGATTTGTTCCCCATACTGAAATTGCCGCTCCGTGGAACCCGTTTTCAAGTTCGAGTTTACATTTTTTAGAGGTTCTGCACTAACGATAGTGTTCCGCGAACTCGCACTATCTGAAACATTGTACAAAACGGTATCTACATTAGGTTATGTAGTAAAGTACGTACGTGTTTACGCTTACATAAACTTTTCGCAAAATAACGGACAAGCAAAACAAAGGGTTTGAACCGGAAAATCGGCAGATAACGTATTTTCCACTCTTTCACCAACTGAACCCTTACTATAAACCAAACCATTGTTTTCGAATTTTGAAAATTCCAGATTGCTCCAACCTCTTAAGCCACTTTAGCCATTATAACAAAAATAAATGTTAAATAGCTCATATTTTACATCTCTTAATCATCATAGCCGTCCTTTGAACTAACACATCCCGTAAAATCTTCAATATGTCAATTATGATCTCAATTTCTGCAGTGACGCACAAGAGTGAGGCGGGTGGCAAGAAAAGTTGCACATACCGCCTTTATTTAGTCACGGAATAAAAACATTTCGACTCATTTATTTTTATTTTATTAATATGAGCTTTTTCGCATGAAATGCAATTTCTGTAATCACCTACAACCTGCATCGTTTCACCCTTCTTTGCAGCTTGCAAGAGAGAATAAAAAAGCTGTACTTTAGCAGCTTTAAAGCATAATGCTATGTTCAGTTGTTGCTTTTGATACGTTAAATTTGCCTTTCCGTCCATCATGCTCTTGGGAAACTGTGGTAGGAAGGACTGATCTACATATATTACTTCTAAAGTTTGTAAAGATATATAAATTTTGGTGGAATATCTGACACTGTCTCAACAATATTTTAAAGAGTTTACTTTATGGAGAATTCGTAAAGACGTGAGATTGTGTAGAAAAGGCTTAAAAACAGGATTAGGCATAAACGCTCCGTAAGAAATATTTTTCGTTAAATTGGTTAGATTTTTTTATTTTTATTAGGGGCGTTTTTAACGTGGCGAAGCCCAAACCCAGTGCGCAACCCTGGGGAGGGATAGTTCACCTTATCACTTTAGCTCGCCTTCAAACTGATGTTTTTTGTCTACCCAGAGGATACTTGGTTTAAGATTGGAAGTCATGAGCTGCTTGAGCCATATGTAAAAGAATCGCTTGTGGCCACTCCCAAGTGAATGGAGTCAGAGATCTTTCCTCTCTTGCGTGAGCTTCTACACGTGACTTCGGGAGAAAGGTTCTGCGAAAGATTAATGGTCCCTTGCGCGTTGGCCACGGCGAATATCGCAATCGATGGAACTATGAGCTGTATGAGATATACGATGACATTGACATAGTTCAGCGAATTGAGAGACAGCGGCTATGCCGGCTAACTTATGTCGTCCAGCTCTGAAAGTATTCGACACAGTACCCGTCGAGGCAAGCAGGACGGGAAAGGAAAGGAAGACCTCCACTCCGTTGGAAAGACCAGGAGAAGAGGGACCTGGCCTCGTTTGGAATCTCCAATTGGCGCCACATTGCGAAAAGAAGAAACAACTGGTGCGCTGTTGTTAGCTCACTGAGATTGGCTGGGTGATTTATTTTTTTTACGAGCCATTTTGAAATTTAAGTAGAAGAGAGAAGTTTTCGACTTAATTCCAAGTCTAAATTTCAATGCTTCAAAATTGCGACAGAACTATTTTTAAGCAGTCAAACAAGACAACAGGAACGAAGAAGTGCATAAAGTAGTATACAAGAGAAAAACATTTGCTTACTTCTTTAAAAAATTCAAATGTAACCGATGATGTTTCTGCTATTTACTGACCGTGACACAAGCTAAAAACACCGTAGAGCGGAAAACAGACATTTCAACTGTGAAATATGCACACATGTGTGTCCGTCCAGTACTAGGAACGTGCAAACATGTGTTATTCTTTCATGGCAATAATTGCACTTTGCCAACTCCTCAACTGCTCCTATTTGCCCCTCGCCGCGTGCTCGCAACGCGCCTGCAACACCAACCCACGCCGCTCGTGATAAATGGAGCGCAGGTTCGCATTTGTCACTGTTGCAGCGTGCACCCACAGTACGCTATCAGTTACTGGCAAACCTCACAATCATTGCGGCGAGCTGGTTGTCGGTCCTCGGTCGACGGTCGCCGGCCGCCGGCCGCCCCTCTGGATGCCTTGTGTATGACTATTTGCCAATTTTACGTTTCGCAAAAACGCAAATTTAATCTCATAAATGTTACTTTCAGCACGAAATAATACCCATACTCAAGCTAAATACATCCATCACCGAGTGGTCCTTCAAATCCTTAAGTGATCCTTGTGTACAATCAACGCAACAAAGCAATAAAGCAATCCAGCCAGCCATGTCAGATGGCTCACGACCACACGTGCTCGTCTGCGTTGGGACAGTGCTGCCATTACGGTTTGCTGCGTCGCGCAACTGGACTTCCCAAGTTCCCAGTTTATTTACTGCTGGCCGCACGCTCGTGCAGTACGTGCTTTTTTAATTAGGTGAATGTTATCGGCGATGACTCGACGGCCGGATCGCTTTGCGTTAATTACTGAGCGGGTGCAAACAAGTACAAACACACACATGCATTCTGAATGAATATACAACCAGACATGAGGGCTTATAATGAATGAAAGATTTTTAGCTCGCTTAACCTCAAATCAGGGGATTTCAGGACCAAGCTCTTCTGAAAATGTCGCTTTTATTTTTCTCAGCAAAAACACTGCGCCAGCTTTTGACACTTGACATTCGGCCATAAACTCAAATGTGCTAACTATTTTGATATTTCGCCATAAACACTACCCAAAATCGGAGTTTATCATTAGCACAATTTCGTTTTAAACATACCATAAACTCTACATTAACCCTGTAACCCTGCTTGTGCCGCTGCCTGTTTCGGAATGTCAAATTGAACTCTGCGATTTCGAGAGCACTTGGGAAACCTTAAACTTGAAATTGTGGCGCAACGAGTGCGAAATATAACAGTGATGTGCCGCTATCAAAATATTTAAGCATTGTGCGCCTAACCTGCGGCGCCACAAAGGAGGTTCCCAGCACAATTGCAGCTCAATAAAATCCCTCATCGAATTTGTTGAATGCAGTTTAGTGGTTTCCCCTCTTCCTCAGCCTGTGTTTGTGTATGTAAATGTTGGTGATTTGCAAACGTCACATTCGGCCCAACTTAATGCTTATCTGCATACGTTTGTTTTATGGATTTTCGCACACTTTCCATTGCTCACCGCTTTTTGAATTATTCAAACGCCTGATTTATTCCTACATTTCCCCTACACAAATATCTCAGTTCCTCCGAACAAATCGTCATCGTTTGCTACTCGCAGCGTTTATAATAAATATATGCGGGCCATTATGAATGATTTTGCCCTTGCCCCCGTTCCAAACTGCATTATCAATGAATGTGGCGCTAAATACATATATATGCCTAGCTACGTTTGCAACTTGATCAAAATCTGTCTCAATATTGCACTAGTTTCAAACTTTTGCACGAGGAATAGCATATATCCGAAACAAATCGATCAAGCGATAGAGCAACGATAATACTTAATATAGGGTAGTCAAAAAAGGCTTTACGTATTTCTAATCAAATTTCAACTTATTTTTTTATATTTATAATGAACTTTAAAAAAAAAATATGTACCATTTTGGTTGACCACTTTTTGCTATTTTCCCGCTAGAGACATTATTCCATCGGTGTAAAAGTTTTCTGGTTTCTCGGCGAAAAACTGCGACAAATAGTTTTCATTAAGGGAGTTGTGCATTGACCGAAACAAATGATAGTCCGATGGTGCAAGGTGCAAGGGCTATATGGTGGATGTATCAAAACTTTCCAGCCAAGCTCTCCCAGTTTTTGCCGAGTCATTAAAGATGTGTGTGGTCTAGCGTTGTCCTGAAGGAAGACGAAGCCCTTCCTGTTGATCAATTCTGGCCGTTTTTTTCGATTGCTTGCTCAAATCTCATTAGTTGTTGACAGTAAAGTTTAGAATCAATCGTTCGACCCGGCTGGAGCAGCTCATAGTGGATGATTCCTTTCTTATCCTACCAAACACTCAGCATAACTTTTCCAGTCGTCAATCCTGGCTTTGCGACCATTTGATGAGCTTCATCACGCTTGGACCATGGTCTTTTCCGCACATTATTGTCGTATTTGATCCACTTTTCGTTATCTGTTACAATTCACGTCAGATATTGTTCGATTTCATTTCGTTTCAGCAAAGAATCGCCAATTAAATGGTTCAACACCGTTTGATGATGAATGTTAAGTTCGTTGGCGCGCCATGGCTGCTTATGTATGTGACCTGGTCCTGGTTAATCTTTTCAATAATTTCATCGACTTTTTCAATGATAGGTCGACCAGAGTGAGTGGTTAAATGAAGCTTAAAATCTCACCTTTCCACTATATGGTATGACACAATGTGATTGGTAGCACTGGAGATATACTATACCACTGCAACGACATCTATTGACAAAATACGAAAAGACTTTTTCGACTACCCAATAAAAAGGAAAATAATGAATAAGCTTCGAACCACATATTGTACCTTGTCTTGTATTCTAAAAGTATATGTCAAAACAGCTTCATTGAAATCAGTAACTTGGCTACCGACACTGTATCGATATTTTACTGCGGTCGAGAACAGCCCCCAATTGAATTAGTCTCTGAGCAGTTTATAAACTGATAGAGGTCCACATGTATACAACTATGTACTATATACTACCACAAAGCGAAACTAAAAAAGTTGATGTGTCAAATACCTTGAGGCCGGGCATCTATGGCATAACCATTGCCTAGAGTGTCATAACGCACACACAAACATTTATGTATATGTGTGGTGTATATTTGCATATGTATTAGTGCATAAAATTCACCCGCTCTGTACATTAGTATGCACAAATCATAAGAGTCGGAAAACTAAACTGAAATTGCATTACGAGTATGTCCTCTGGTAGCATTTTAATCACTACGCTTTCCTTGACATTGCTCTTGCGCTCTCGCAAACAATGCCTTTCACTGGCAACTGAAAGCAACTCAAGTCAAAGAAGAATGTCGGCTTTTCACAAAACATAAGTACGTAAATATATATACATGTATATAAATACTTAAATGCCTGCATAGACACAAGTAAAGCTTTAGCTTCTCATATAAATGTTCCTTTGTAGTTTTAGAAAATGGTTCTTGATTTTTAAATTTTCCTCTTCAATCTCAAGGTAAACCATTTACTTGAATGTCAGCACTGCAATGCCAAGAACTTACTATTCTCTATAACTGCATTCTTAAATTTGGGCAATGTTATAGGATTTCATCGGGTCTTTGGATCCATGAAGTTGACATGGAAATTTTTCAGATTCATATATTGGGACTTAAGGACCACTGCTTCAAAAGATTTGCGCAACTTTTGGCACATAAGTTTCAGAGGAAAAAGTTTTGTTTTACTTGAAGTTAACTGACTGCCATTACCTACCCACTTTTAAGAAGTACAAGAGTCTAAATATTAGAATAACGGTGACTAGACATCTCAGTGAGTATCAAGAAAAACTGATTTTTTCCTTCTCATTTTCTAAAATCAATAAGTTTCAAGGCCGAAATCAAGTCAAGTAAGAGAACTGTTGGGCACTTATAAACAAGTCGACCAAGGACGGAGCATCACATCCGAATGTGAAGACAATCCGCATATAAAAGTTTAATATAAATAATTTGGTAAATGCAAGAAAATAGTATGGAAATGACATATATGGCATGGACTTATAGCCACAGAACCGGATCTTGGGCTTTTGAGAGAACATAAAACTAAAAAGGGCCTCTACGAAAACAATCATTTCCACAGATGTGGACTCGAAGAGACTAAGCATACGTTCTCACTTTCTTGTATGATGCGCGGCCCTTCAGAAACCATACTGAAAACCCGTCAATAAATGAACACCTATACATAAATCTCACATCTGTCATAAGGAGTTTTTTTGAAAATAGCCAATGTAGACCACCATTTTATCTGCCAGTGTCTCCAATAGACGTATAATCGAAACCGCGCTTTGAGATCGGTTGGATCAGCTTATCAGATTATCTTTCCTGTAATCTAGACACAATATTTCAAGAATATATCACCAAGACATTCCTTTAATTATTTCAAGTCTTTCCGCTGCACGTTATTCGACGGATCCACGAAGTCAGTAAAGCACCAGTGGCTCATGTTCCTGCAAGGTACTGCGTTGACAAATGTATGCCGCGCTTATTGGTAGTCCTTAATTAAAATGGCAATTAACCATTTGCAGCTTCCAGGCGCAGTTCCATCATTAGCATCAATGGCGACGGTTGTGCTTTTCTTAACGTCATCCCAATGTTTGTCTATAAATTTTAAATGTAGCTTTTTATCCTTCAAGGCAAACACATGTAACTGTCCGTTGACCATCGAGGCGGTAAAAATATGCAAGTGGCTTTTTACGGTGATTTTATCGCGTCGAAACGACGAACAACTTTATCTGCCCTTGACTGCAGTGTCCACACACACACTCGCACGCTTCGTCCTTCCATCTTTGGGAATAACTTCTCACATTCACCATATACTCACACGTCGGTTGACGTCTCTGCTGAGTGAAGCAGCGCAATGCTGCAGTCCAAACAAACCGACATACTGATAACGGTTAACGCGGGCCTTTCATATGAAAAATTTAACGGTATGTTCAACATAAGTAATTAATAAGATCCTTCGTGTGAGTGGTACGTTGTACTGAGTTGCACATGCAATCGCGCATATGTAACTGTACAATGGTTGCAACCAGCAGGCGTCGAATGCGCATACATACGAACATGTTCTTCCGAGCTCTTTGTTCAATGTTACGTCGGAAAGTGTAGAGGCTTTGTCTTTTCTTACACAACGAAGACTCGCTCGCTCGACACAAATTTACCTTGGAAATGTCAATGTTGCGACTTTCGTCGAAAATTTACGAACTTTTGTTTGTTTTTAAATGGCGTTGATGGCGGTTGTCACAATGAACATGGTAGAATTGTAGAAACACCCGTGATGAGAAGTGCAGTGTCATCTTAAATTAATAGAATTAATTAGTGTTGAAATAATTAAATACCTTTCTTACAAATACTTACATATCTATGTAGTAACCAAGTTCTTGCTTTTCCTGATGTAGCGTGGTTTAAAAATATATGTATCTAATCACAGGGGCCGATGGATTGCCGACCGAGATACTCAAATACGGTACTAATAAAGAGCATGCATCAGCTTCCTGGTAGAATATGGTCGAACGAAAGCTTTGCCCAATCAACAAACGGGAGACCCCACATTCTGCGCCAACTACCGTGGGATAAGCCTCGTCAACATCGCGTATAAGGTTCTATCGAGCGTATTGTGTGACAGACTAAAGCCCACTGTCAACAAACTGATTGAACCGTATCAGTGTGGCTTTAGGCCTGGGAAGTCAACAACTGACCAGATATTCACCATGCGCCAAATCTTGGAAAAGACCCGTGAAAAGAGAAACAACTCGCACCATCTCTTCGTCGATTTCAAAGCTGGTTTTCACAGCACGAAAAGAAGCTGTCTTTATGCCGCGATGTGTGGATTTGGTATCCCCGCAAAACTAATACAGCTGTGTAAGCTGACGTTGAGCAATACCAAAAGCTCTGTCAGGATCAAGAAGGACCTCTCCGAGCCGTTCGATACCAAACGAGGTTTCAGATAAGACGGCTCCCTATCGTGCGATTTCTTCAATCTACTGCTGGAGAAAATAATTCGAGCTGAAGAGCTTAATCAATCAAGTACAATCTCAGGTTGAGTAGGCAATTGAGAGGTAAGTCCTCTCTCGACGAACAAAAACCGACCTCTACAAGTCACGGTCCTGCAATATGGTGCAGAGGCATGGACGATGACAAAATTTGATGAGTCGACATTACGAGTTTTCGAGAGAAAAGTTCTGCGAAAGATTATGGATTTGCGCGTTGGCCACCTCGAATATCGCATTCGATGGAACGATGAGTTGTATGAGATAAACGACGACATAGTTCAGCGAATTAAAGGACAGCGGCTACGTCATGTTATTCCTATTCGACGCAGTACTCACCGGTTAAACCAGAGGAAGAGGAAAACCTCCACTCCGTTGGAGAGATCAGGGGGAGAAGGAATGTTGTTAACTCGGCTATAACCGCGAAAGCAGTGTTTATGCCAGTAAAGAAGAACAAATATACAATAATCTAAAACTTCTTTTGTATTGAGGCCAAAATTAAAGGCGAAAAAGATTTTGTTTTATAAACCTATGCATAATCGCTGCCAGTATACTTATCCAGTTCAAAATATAAACATGATGATTTTAAGGTTCCAACGGTTCAAATAAAAACATAATAAGAGCCATAACACAAATGTGAGCCAGATGAGAGTCATCATAGCAATTTTTAATAGTTTAGCACCAAAGTAAAATCAACTGAAGTTTAGCTGCCTTCTTAATTATATGATCATGTAAGGTTATAATCTATTTATGTGATGACTTGAAGTAATTGTGCCTATTATATATACACTGTTTGCTTTGTTATTAATATTGCTTTTGTTTTTGTTTCGCTCTGCGGCAAAAAAGTAGAGTTCAACAAGTTGAACGATTTATTCCGCATGAATAAAATGGAAAGCGTTTGACCTTTTAACCAACTTAATCTACGCAGCATTATCATAAAAACTCTCGCATACATACAGACCCACACATACGCAAGTACGAGTTCGTGTGTGTGAGTGCGCAGTATAGTTTTCCTGCCCAGCGGCCGGCGCTTTTACGAGCTCACGAGCACACATGAACCGGCCAACAATGTGTGGAGCATAGTATTTATATTCTTCTTCTTCGTTTTGGGTAATGGAGAAACTTTGACGGCTATTTGCAAAGGATCTGTGAGCAATGTAATTGTGCAAAATTATTTAAAGGTAAACACTCCATTGTTTTTGTTGGCTTCCGCATGTTTACATGTTTAGGCTGCGAAGTCAGTGGCTACCAACTCAGCCGGCAAATATACGCCTCTAAACTAATTAAACTTATAATTGGTGGCTTCGGAACTACCGAGCCGCAGTCGACGCAGAGAGGACAAGCAATAACTTGTGGTAGTCGTCATCATCACTACATATTTACGGGTTTAAAATGAGGAAATCACGAGCCGCTTTGTTTCCACTTGAATGGAGTAACTAAAAGGAGGTGTGCTCGGTTAAGCCTTTCTTTTATGTATCTTCGTCATGGTGTGAAGTAACGGTAGTTTGTGGTAGCATAGACTAAAATAGAGAGATTCTAGTGTATAGCAGAAGGTTGGGTTAATTGAGGTTAAAAATGAAATAAAACTGTTCAGAATAGTTTTAGAAATAATACATTCGACATAAGCCAGCGTCTGCCTGAAACTTGTTAACATCATTTAGATTGCTACAGTAAGTCCGAAAGATTCCGTAAATCCAAATTTGGCATTAAACTTTCAACTTAATATGTATCGTACAGAGTTTGTCCGGAAGGTAATAGGACTGAGTCGATTTAAAAAAATTTATTGAACCAATCGTTACAATTCTTTAAAAACTTTCCAAATAGGCTCCTTCTGTGTCGATGCAGCGCTGAGAGCGCGATTTCCAAGCATTGAAAGCGTCACGAAAGGCATTCTTCGGAATAACCTTGAGAGCCGAGGAGCCTGCTGCTTAGATACCCTTTGTCGTCTCAAAATGTTTGCCTTTCAGCGGTCTTTTCAGTCAAAGAAACAAAAAAAGTACAGCCCTACACCTCTGGGCTGTTCAAAAGAAAGTTGGTTTAAGTCGGGGCGTTGTCGTGGAGCAACTTCCAATCGGCTGCGATGTCTTGTCGGACCCGATTGACCGTTCGTTTGAGCCTCTTGAGGACTTCCACGTAAAACTGTCAACGCCAAGTTTGGTTTGTCCAGGAGAAACAAATTCATGGCGGACGATGCCTTTGATATCAAAAAAACAATGAGCATCGTTTTCATTTTGGATTTGCTCATTCATCAGCGTCCTCTTCCGGGCTCTCCAAAAAGGCCTGGTGCATCGAAACACACCACTTCTTGCAAAAGCAACATCTGGATAAGCCTAATTGAACATATCAAACGGCTCGAAAAATGTTTGTCCTGACTCTGCAGGTGCTCGGAGACAACTGAAGGAACAACTAGGAACCCCCTCTACCGGATCCAGTCGGTGCGCACACGCTCCGAAGTACAGTCGCGGCGGAAGAAAATCAGTCCTATTACTTTCCTGACAAACCCTTTAGGCGTAACAAACTAGATCACTGACCTAATATATCCTTTTCAAGGTGTAAAGATACTCCTTGTAAAACATTGTGCAACGGTTTGTGATTTGCCGACAATATTTTTGACAACAATATTCCAAAATATTAAAATTCAGGAACCATGAGCGGTTGTCAAGCCCCGACACCTCGTTAGGGCCATGTTCCATGAAAAAATCTCATATGGTGACTTCAATAAGAGTCAACCAACGCCTACTATCCCTAGAATTGTTTTTAGATGTCGCTTGTTTATTTCAACTCTTAAAGGTTAATTCAAGGGTATACTAGGTTAATAATTAATGCACCTGATCTCTGGCAAATCTCATCCAAAAGTTTTAGTTTTCGTTTAAAATCATCTCCCAACAATAATCCAAATATGACGATATCTAGATTCTCGATTGAGGGCTAACTTGAGAATAGCAAACGGAATATTAACTAATAACTTGCTTCCCATTTGATTTGTAATACCACAGCAATGTAGTAGAGCACTCAAAATTTTCATCCCACATCATTCTCTGAATCCCTTTTGGACAGAATTATTTTTTTTATCGTTTTTAATGAGAGCACCTTATTGCACTTTTCCATTTTATTATGCCCGCCTTTGGGGCCAATACCATAATGGAGCGCTTATTCCATTTGATACAGTCTATTTCTAACTTTTGTTAATGCGGAGTTAATGGGCTTATTAAGGATCAACTCAGCAAGTGAATATCTAAATAACCAGCAGGTCGCTGCAGACGAAATTCAAATGAACGAAATCCCATATATTTATCTACTCTTATGACGTACATTCAGCTGCCACTCCTGCCACTCAACTGGGGCATACATCGCCACAAGAGCCCTGTCTAGGCGTGTGGGCGCGCCACCTGATACGCCAAAGAGCGCTCTTACACCATCACCGTTATAGCACAATTTTGCAACCATTTGAAATGAGAGTCGCTAATGTGTGCATGTGTGGGTGACTCGTGAACATAACCTTAGATTTTTATCACGCGAAAGAGTTTAGAATATCTAAATTGGTTGAGGCGGGGGCGAATGAAAGTCGGAAAACTTTTGTTATCCTAGTAAATTGCTGCAAAATAAGCTGTGCTGTCATAGCGAGCGGCGGAGCGCCCAGCGTGTGTGTGTGTGTGTAAGTGCAGCCATTAGACATTCGACTTGAATAAAGCTGTTTGGCAGCATGTGATTGCAGCTGATTTGGATGGGCGAGCTGGCGAGTGAGCGAGTAAAGCGAGCAAGCGAAGAGGCGGTATCATTGGCGGTACTGGAAGTTAAAATATGAAAGCAGTCGGAAAGCTGATAAGCTGTAAAGTGGTGGGATGACAATGCATGATGATGTGAAGCGCGCATTGCTGGGCCGGAGTGCGGGTAATGTGGGTGGCAGGATAACTGCAAAATTGCAAGCTCAAAGAGGCAAACAGAATTTGAGAAACAAAAAAGTTAGGCGAAATAAACACTATCACACACACACAGTTACTTGCAAGCAATCGAAAAAGAAACACATAAGCAAAATGCGAACCATTAAAATAAAATCCTCCTCCGAGATCATGCCGGGCTGCACGACATGACACGAGAGCACAAAAAGGGTGTGTGCGGCAAAAAAGCGGATCCTCACTTACCGCACACACACATACTCATATACTCATGTACATATATATGTTTACGAGGAGGTTATCTTCAAGGGTAATAAAGGCAGCATAAGCTGAAACCGGTTGCAATACACAATAGCACAAAAGCAGTATACTAAAAAGCAATACTTTTCTGCTACGACACTCCACACACACACATCCACTCACACACACGCAGTTACATTGTGCATTTTCTATTTGATTTTTTGCCTGCTATTCTGCTGTCTTTCCGATTTTTCTCGGCTTTTTTAGTTTGCGAGGAAAAGACAAAGTCACTGTGTAATAAAAAGTCTTAGCCGAAATTTAAGCTGCATCTATTACGGCGACGACCAGCTAACAGCGGCGGCTTTGCCATCAGATGTGCCGCAAAAACTTGCCAAGGCAACTCGAAATACATTTATACGAGCACACATTCCATCTATGAGTGGGCTGCCTTTGCAAAAACACCACGCAACAATAGCAACAATTTTACTTTCATATTTATTCATATTCTATTTGCTCAAGTTGGGCTGTGCGTCTGCCACAACAAATGCCACGAAAGATGAACGACCAAGGGCGCTTCCTCTTTCCTGTTTCCAAATACATTTTTTACGCTCAAACTAATTCCATCTGTGTGCATCAACTGTCGCTTAAAGTGAGCACACTGTGTCTGCGCGAGTGTCACCCGAGCAGCGGAGCAACAATTTTGCCAGCCTAATGAGGCACAACATGGTCCGTGCCACAACTGAATTTGCTGTCATTTCCGCTTCAGTTCTTTGGCCGATTTTTTGCCGCTTTGACTGCACACACACCTTTTATTGTTGTCCTAACAAACAAACAGTTTAAAGTAATTTATTGTTGTCACTCGGTGACACATATTGCAACAAAGGGTTTGTCGTGGCCCAATAACATAAGTGCTTTGATGGCAAACAAATGGATTTCAGCAAAGTTGATATTATAAAGGACAGATGGATAAGCTAATCGTCTAACTTATAACGGAGTTCTAAGTAAACGCATTAACACATATAATCTCAACTTTTAATTTATATTGCGTTTAATATTTTCTGATTTAATTCGGGTTCAAGAGATTGTTAGCTCGAGTGTTGTAAATTGAATTGAGAAATTAGTATTGCTGTCAAATTTTTAATACTTCTGTGGGGATTTCAGACTCAAACAATGCAACAAAAACAAATAAAAGTTTTACTATAATTCTTAGTTATACACTTCCGGCGGAAACAATAAACTTCTTCTTCTTTACTGGCGTAAAGACACCGCTTGAACGGTTAAAGTTGAGTTAACAACAGCGCGCCAGTTCTCGCAATGTGGCGCCAATTGGAGATTCCAAGCGAAGCCAGGTCCTTTTCCACCTGGTCCATGACTCTGCACCATACAGCAGGGCAGGAATAATGAGTGACTTGAAGTGTTTTGTTTTTGTTCGTCGAGAGAGGACTTTATTTCTCAATTGCCTACTTAGTCGGAAGTAGCACCTGTTGGTAAGAGTTATTCTGCGTTGGATTTGGATGCTGACGTTGTTGTTAGTGTTAATGCTGGTTCCAAGATAGACCAAATTATCTACAACTACGCAGTTGTGACTGTCAACAGTGACGTGAGTGCCTAGTCCCGAGTGCGACGACTATTTGATCGATGGCATAAGATATTTCGTCTTGCCCTCGTTCACTGCCAGACGCATTTACTTTGCTTCCTTATCCAGCCTGGAGAAAACAGAAATAACGGCGCGGATTTTGAGGCCTATGATACCAATATCATCGGCATACGCCAACTGCTGTGCACTCTTTTAAAAGATTGTACTTGCTCGATAAAGTTCTGCAGCTCGAATTATTATCTCCAAGAGCAGATTGAAGAAGTCGCACGAAAGGGAGTCGCCTTGTCTGAAACCTCGTTTGATATCCAACGGCTCGGAGAGGTATTGCTCAACGTCACTTTACACAGCCGTATTAATTTTGTGGGGATACCAAACTCAGATATCGCGGCATAAAGACAGCTCCTTTTCGTGCTGTCAAAAGCAGCTTTGAAATCGCCGAAGAGATGGTGCGTGTCGATTCTCTTTTCACGAGTCTTTTCCAAGACTTGGCGCATGGTAAATATCTGGTCAGTTGTTGATTTTCCAGGCCTACAACCATAATGATAAGGTCATCATCAGTTTGTTGACGGTGGGCTTCAGTCTTTCACACAATACGCTCGATAGAACCTTATATGCGAAGTTGCGGAGGCTTGTCTCTTGGCAGTTGGGGGCAGATTGTGAGATCTCCTTTTTTGTGGATTGGCCAGAACACTCTTAAATTCCAATCGTCGGGCAAGCTTTCGTCCTACCATATTCTACAAAGAAGCTGATGCATGCTCCTTATCAGTTCTTTGCCGCCGTGTTTGAATAGATCGCCCGGCAATTCATCGACCCACGCCCCCCCACGAGGGTAATTACTATTCGAACTTCCTCATGATCGGGCAATGGAACGTCTGCTCCATCGTCATCGATTGGGGAATCGGGTCGAACCTGATCTCCTGGCGTTATGCGTTCACTGCCATTCAGCAAGCTGTGTTCCCTCAATAACTTTAGTATGCTCTGGGCATCGGTTACTAGATCACCTCTGGGGGTTCCACAAGGATATGCTCCGGTCTTGAAACCTTCTGTTAGTCGCCGCATCTTTTCGTAGAGTTTTCGAGTATTACCCATGTCGACCAGCTTGTCAAGCTCTTCGTATTCACGCATTTCGCGGGCCTTTCTCTTCTTTTGTCTTCAACTCTCGGTATCTAGCAATCAAACAGACTTAGTGCGAAATTAAATGAAAGAATAATAACTGTTTGCGTAATTTAATAGTTTATACCTTTAAAAAACAACTAATAAAATTATAATATATTTTTCAAAATCTTAAATAGTTTTTGAGTTACAGCCTTACTGCAGCCTTACCATCGCTGGCAAAATAACGATGCCCGTCTAGGGTTAAAGTGCAGCCGGTCAGTTAAATCAGCTAGCTGTAAAAAGCATTTTCTCGAAACAGCAAATTATCTGATTGTCATTGAATTTTGTTTGATTGATCTGTATATGGTTTCCATACAAATATTTACAAGTTTTTTGAAAGAATTATGCAGAATCTTGGTAAAATTCTTTTTTTTTAAACGCCGCCAATTTGTAATAATTTTCAAATATGTCATTGCGTGAGCAATATATTCTTGAAAGAGTCTTTCGGTTAGGTTTCATCCACAGAGAGCTCCGGGATCACTGCAGCAGTGTAAGACGTTTTTTAGCCACGTCGGAGAACGCTTATAACTCGAAGTACGAATAGTTGTTTCTTCAAAAATTTTACTGTGTATTCTTAAAATATATACATATGTATACACAATTTCTTTTTTCATTCCAAAAATCGACTTTTCAGGCTGTTAGACTAGGTGCGGCCCTTACTTCCATCATAAGTAAACAAGCACGACTCATAAGTGTACGCACACATGCGTTTAATAATACGAGCAGAAATATCGAATATCTCGAAAGCATTTGGCTTTCATTTATGTGTGACAATATGTACATTTTTGCCTACGTCCTAACCAAAAACTCCGAAATAAAGAAAACAAACTATTTGTGCCCTCGACACCGCAAACGCGCTTACAGCTCCGCAGGGGGTGGACGAATATGAAAAAGTGGTTTTGGTGGATTTCTAAAGCTTCATAGAAGAAAACAGATACACTGGGAAAAATAATTTGGTTTCACACTTCGTTTAAACAAGAAGTAATATGGTGAGAAAGTAAAGAAAGATATCAAAATGGCGCATAAAGAATCGAGTACTCAAACTCAAATAAGAGTTTTTTGGAAAAAAAATGGCGGTTCAAACCCCAATCAGAGCTTATTATTTCTTATTCTGCATAACATTCTAAATCGCTGAACATAAATCTGAAAAAGTGAAAGTGTAGAACACACATCCTCATTTAATTTTTGCCAAATCTTGATCTCTTGCAATTCACTCACTTAAGTAAAGCAAATAATTAATGCAAGCTCCCGAATGAAGGCAAAAATCGCAAGCAAACTCTGCATTGCAACACAGGCATGTGTGTGGGTGTGCACATACAGAGTGGTGCAATATTGTTATTTTTTCTTTTTCAAAAACGATTACCAACGTTTTACAGTTAAAAAGGTCTTTTCAATTCGCTAGCCTTAGAGTGGTCAGATGCAATTTTTGGAAGGCTACGCACCCACCTAGTGCACAATTATTTTCGGCTTAATTTGTTAGTGGACAATCCTTTATTAAACTCATGCTGAGCCACAACGAATTCCAACCACATACAGTGCTGCCTGCTTACATAATTTATCTTTCAAATTTCGAGAATTAATCTTTAAAGGCGCAGCAAGAAAGATGGTTTTGATGTGCATAGGCAGCTTTAAGCTGAACCAAATATTGCGGCGCACCATTCCCTGCTGCAACATGCAAATGCTTGGCAGCATGCGTGGCTCAGACAACTGTGTATGTGCTTGTGTGGGTGTGTGAGGCAAAACCGAAACCTAAAATGTGGCATTGATATTTGCTTGCTATGTCCATGGCTGCAAAGTGTTCAGGAGCCTCACACTCACACACACAGCAAGATGTACGTTTGTATGGACATTTACACTAAGTCATCGTAATGCAGTTGAAAAGGCTCAAAATTCCACAAATTTGCCATTCACAAGAAATCGATCATGCTGGCCTCCGGAATAACTGTTTATGTGTTCGCTTGTAATTGTAGAAGAGTATGAAACTGGAGGGCTTCCGAAAGAGCTTAAAGCTTGTTCGAGGAGCACTTTTGCTACAAAATCTTAATTGATTCTTAATTCATTGCAAGCCGAAAATGCAGCATTCTTTAGAGCAGAGGTACGCGATTAAATTCCGTGTGAAACTCGGTAAGTCTGCGACATAGACGTTTGATATGATCAAGCAGGCTTAGCCAGATGTTGCTTTAGCAAGAAATGGTGTGTTTCGATGGCTCCAGGCCTTTTTGGAGAGCCCGGAAGAGGGCGCTGATGAAGACCGTGCTGGGAGACCTGCGACATCGACAAACACCGACAATGTGACTCGTGTGCGCAAATTTTTGAACCCAGACCGTAGACTAAGTATTCGTTTCATTGCCCAGATGTTCAATTTATCAATATCTGTGCCTCATGACATTGTAACGGAGCACTTGAACATGCGCAAGACATCGCAGCCGATTAGAAGTTGTACCACGACAACGCCTCTGCTCACACCGCCTTTCTTGTGAACAGATACATAACCAAGGCCGGTATCCTAACGCTTACGCAGCCGCCCTATAGCCCTGATGTGGCCCCCGAACTTTTTTTCTTTCCTTGTCTAAAAAGGACCATGAAAGGCAAGCATTTTGAGACGACAGAGGGGATCCACCCGGCTCCCAAGGCTATTCCGGAGAATGCCTTCCGTGAGGTCTTCAACGCTTGGAAATCGCGCTGGCAGCGCTGCACCGACGCATAAGGAACTTATTTTGAAAGTTTTTAAAGAATTGTAACGATTGGTTCTATACATTTTTTTAAATCTACTCAGTTATATTACTTTCCGGACAAACCCTGTATCTTCGAAACCACTTACCGAATCAAATTCAAATTATTGGAGAATCTTCTCAAACATATGTACCATATAGTACATTCAATTAATATGCGAAACAAAAAATCAATTTTTTGAAAAATACAAATTCACATAACCTTTTAAGAGAATCAAACAAAAATCTATCCAACGAAAAAACATAGCCATATAACTTGGGGTCCACCACAAATTTTTGTGGAAGGAAATTAATTTACATTGCAGTTGTGGGCGAAAGGTGCCCTGCTTGACGGAAGCGTGTTTGAGATCACCGCTTGGCATATCTTTTCCACTTCTGAGGCTGTTTCACTGTTTCAACACTTCCTACATATCTTTATAAGAATCCCTCTCAAATACCGTTTGAGTACTCATTATGGCAACTTCTGTGAGGAGCTCTTAATTTCAAATGTTCCTTTCAGCACAAATATATTTGTGTATGTATGTGTATATGTGCACACTTTTATTCACAAACACGTCTGTTGCCATAAATTCACATAGTAAATAAAACACCATATCATATAACAAATGAAGTGCGTGTGTATGTGTATGTATGTATGCAAGAGCTGGGTTATGTGGCAATATGGATGCAGGAATGCATTCACGTCAAACGGCTTCTGCGAATTAAAACCATTAAGTTGGGCAAATTTCCCCCAATTATTCAAAGCGTGTAACTGATGGAGCAGAAATGCTACGTGCCACTGCAACACCAACTGCAACTCGAACTGCATTCGCAGATGGGCTAAGAGCAAGCGCTGAGTTGGAGATGTTAAGAACATTTGTGCCTTTCCAAGTACTAAACAAAATAACCGAATAACTGTAAACTTTCAGCTTATGAGTCGAGTTTCAAATAACAGCAAAATAACGGTACTGCTTCATTGTTGAGTATTTTTCTCCGAAAATGCTCATTATCAACCTCAAATATATACTAGGCTAAGAATAATTTCCTCCACGAAATAGTAGATCAGTTGCTTTAGAGCGTCTTGAGGATGTTACTTATTTATTCTATTCTTCATTTTAAAAGATTTAATCTTCAAATATTTAATTATAAATACTCCTCCTTGCCATCAATAACCCATTCAGATACCGAGTACCGTTAACATTAAACTGCTACCAAACCTAAGGCACAAGCCATTAAGGTACAAAATTTCGGAAGTATTGAAGCACAGCTTGCACACATACTAACATACAAACATGCACACGCACTATGTGCTTTTGCGTGCGATCGTGAGTATGTGCCGACCAGTTAGACAGCCGAGGAATGATAATAAATTGAACAAGATGTTGCCATAAACCTCAGATGTGTGCTCACACACGCCTTTACTAATAAAACACAAAATGCGACACACAATTGAGAACAACAACTTCGGGCTTAACCCAACAAACTTTGTACTTGGAGAGATGCGAAACATCTTAGCAGGGCTCATGGAATATTTTTCGATGAAAGTTACTAAAAGGTTTCTATTTCGAGATTCCCCATCTGCAGTGCATAAATAAAGCAAGGCTCTTGAGACCAAAGCATACGTAGCAACCTTGTCTATAATATGTGAAATTCACAAATCGATTTCAAATAAGGAAAATTCTTTCGAATCTGAAAGCTTCTTTTTCATTATTTTTCACCAGAACTGCATTCATCGCACTCGCCTATAACTTCCACCCACTGTCGCTGCTCTAAAAGTGTCCGTTCGAAATTTTGTTTGTTGGTCCCAACAGTGTTTATGCCAAATGAGCGTTATGTAGACCAGTATGAGTTTAGAAATGCGTTGCCACTTTTGACTTATTTCCCAATGAATGCTAAACATCTGCATGCTACATTTCTCTTGCCATCGTGTTTTGTTTTCGAAGGGCACATAATAATTAATTAAGCTGTGGCTTTTATTTTTGATACTCACATCATTTCGCTGAAAACCCTACAGATGGCACATACGAATCAGCGTTTTCATGCGACGATAAATTGTATCTATCTTTTTCTTTACTGTAGACGTAGGCAGCACTTACGCGGTTATAGCCGAGCTAACAACAGCACGCCTGCCGTTTCTTCTTTTCGCAAGGTGATACCAATTGGAGATTCCAAGCAAATCCAGGTCCTTCTACTCCTGATCTCTCCAACGGAGTGGAGGTCTTTCTCTTCTTGTCCTTCTCCCGGCGGGTACTACGGCGAATAATTTCAGAGCTGGAGTGTTTTCGTCCATTCGGACGACATAACCTTGCTAGCGTAGCCGTCGACTCATCGGATGTTGTCATCATCCATACCTCTACATATATCAGGACGGGAATAATAGGTGACTTATAGAGTTTGGGTTTTATTCGAAGGGGGGAGGACTTACCTCTCAATTGCATACTCAACCTGAGATTGTACTTGATTGATTAAGCTCTTCAGCTCGAACTATTTTCTCCAGCAGTAGATTGAAGAAATCGCACGATAGGTAGCCGCCTTATCTGAAACCTCGCTTGGTATCGAACGGCTCGGAGAGGTTCTTTCCGATCTTGACAGAGTTTTTGATATTGCTCAACGTCAGTTTATAAAGCCGTATTAGTTTTGCGGGGATACCAAACTCAGACATCGCGGTATAAAGACAGCTCCTTTCGTACTGTCAAAAGCAGCTTTAAAATCGACGAAGAGGTGGTGTGTGTCGATTTTCTTTTCACGGGCCTTTTCTAAGATTTGGCGCTTTAGTATTTCACACAATACGCTCGATAGAACCTTACATGTGATTTTGAGCAGACTGATCCTCTGTCTGGCGCAGATTGTGAGGTCTCCCTTTCAGTGGATTGAACAGAGCACACTTAAATTCCAATCGTCGGGCATGCTTTCGTCCAACCATATTCTACAAAGAAGCTGATGCATGCTTCTTATCAATTCTTCGCCACCGTGTTTGAATAGCTCGGCGGGCAGTCCATCGGCCCTCGCCGCTTTGGGTTTCTTCAGGCGGGTAATTGCTATTGGAACTTCTTCATGGTCGGGCAATGGAACGTCTGCTCCTTCGTCATTGATTAATTATTCAACTTAAATCACGCACTTCACACTTCACAAACAAACCGGCTCTAGAGCCTTCATCATATTAGAGAACAGAGGGGTGTGTCAGTGATCCGCCTTATTTGAAGTACGCCAGTGTTCGATTGCTGACAATTTTGGTCGGTATGTTACTGCCACGCTGTTGCAAAATTGGTGGTCACGCCAAATGAGTCGTTTTGCAATGCAATTGATTGCAATATTTCTAGATCTCAGCTCTAGGCCTTCAATTTTTAAAGCCTTTCACTAATTTGAAGGCGAAGAGATAGAGAAAGTACAATTGACATTCTAAAAAGAATTCGTGGCTTCTTCCAGCTAAGTTCTTTGCAAGAATTTGTCATATACCTACAACATAATATTACAGGTGGCAAAAGAATACACACACACATACATACATATTTCTTATACATCTAATTGTGCTTGATGCTTGTGTGCAACATATGCATTCTTTCACTTTTTCCGCAGCGAAGTGGCAGCAAAGCGCTTGTGTGTAAGGGTGTAGTTGCTGGCAACAACAAGTTTGCCTTCGCTCAATTTCATCTTCTTCATTTGTGACATCGGCGACGGTGTCTTTCAACGCAAGACATGTGCGGGCAGGGACGCCGCTGATAGTGCACCGAAATGGGCAAAGTTTTTTCCAACGCAGCTCTTTTGGGAAATTAAACATTTTCCATCTGAAATGTGTGAAAAACTTTGAGCGTAAACATTGGCAGAGCAGTGGACATTCAAGTGGCGGCTGGCGGCAACAAGACACCATAACTTATATTGCATTACATTGTCGTTTGCACTGGGGTTATGAAGCTAATATAGCAATACAAAAAGTTTTGTATGTGTATGTATGTATATACACATGTACATATGTGTGCTTGCTCAATTAGCAGAGCTTGTATGTGTTCAAATTTATGTACACAACTGGAAATTATTTAAATGCAAAGCGCGGCCTCAGCACATATTGTTAATATTTAATAACTTTGCCTGCCTTTCGCCAGCAACTTGTGTTGCAAGTATTGATGTGGCACTTATAAAGTCTATGATTTAGTGATAATTATTGATTAGGCAAATGAAAAGAAAATAGTAACTGAGAATTTTGCATAAAGTAACAAGGAGGGCTGTAGGAGCAAATGCGAATGACTCGGCACAGTGAAGGTTACGTATACGCCCCACCATCAATAGGACAAATAGCATGTATTCATTGATTTAGATCTTTGTAACACATAACAGAAGAAAGCGTCGGAGACCCTATAAAGTATATATATAAATGATCAGTATGTCGAGCAGAGTCGATTTAGCCATGTCCGTCTGTACGTCTGTCAGTATATATACGAACTAGTCCCTCAGTTTTTAAGATATCGCTTTGAAATTTTGCAAACGTCATTTTCTCTTCAAGAAGCTGCTCATTTGTCGGAACGGCCGATAACGGACCACTATAACATATAGCTGCCATACAAATTGAACGATCGGAATCAAGTTCTTGTATCGAAAACTTTCACATTTCACAATGTATTTTCTCAAAAGTTGGCACAGGTTACTTTCAAAGGCAACAATGTAATCTCCGAAGAAATTGTGCAGATCGGTTAACTATAGCATATAGCTGACATACAAACTTAACACATAGTTACTAACAGAAATGCACCTGTGAAGAGTATTTAGCTTCGTTGCAACCGAAGTTAACGTTTTTTCTTACAATTACTTTTGCTTACAGAAACTGACGATCAATATATAAATAATTTTTTTTTTATATTCTTCATATTGCATTAACATTGAAGAAGGCGTACTTTGTGATGAATTGATATGACTAATATATTTTCTACAAAAATCCCCTAATCACTGCTTAACCACAAAAACTCCGCGCAACAAAGCGCATTTAGAAACGATATCTTCACACCTTATAGCAACTCCAATTCAATTTCCCCGCCTGGTCTTTCCGACGAGGATATTTAGGAAGAACTTGCAAGCGGAAGTGAAGCCTGTGCGCCATCTCCCTATGCATACATATTCATACATACATAGTGCACCCTATGTGCAGTTTGTATAGTTCGCACATAAAACTCGCGGACATCCGCTTGTATATTAAAGCGCCAAGCTCGGTTGCGAAAGTGAGGCGGTAGTGCTTGGGGCGCCAAATTTGTTACGCTAAACTGCAAATGCCTAACACACGCTTGGCTGTGTGTCTGTGGATGTGCGCGTGAGCAGACTACAAGCGGTGCTAAAGGTGGCGTTGACACTACTTATTCATTGTCAGGCTTTTTAATATGCCACGTGGGGCACATGTTAACCTTTTGTATACCGTTAATGAGCGAACGCTTCTTTATGGATTGAAGTTTGAGAGAGCACATGAAGGCGCCTGCCGCGAAGTAGCTTGGGTTTTATTTAACTCTAAAAGCTTCGTTTGTGTGGTATTAATACCAAAACGTTTTTGAAAAAAATCCAAGCACATTTCTTTTCAAAGCCAAATAAGACAAGAAAGTCGCTTCTCAGCTCAGCAAACGCCATGTGTGTGCGGCATAGACTTTTTCGGTTTCGCATTCGCAATGTTTGCCCTTTTTTTTAAAAAGTCAACGGTACCAGCTCAGCAGGTTAGTCCATAAAACCAAAAGCCGTCTAATGAATATGGGAAAGGAGGAATTATGAGAATTTAACGCTGCAACATTTGTGCTCCGCTTTCAGCTGACGACGGCATTCTAGGCCGCAGCACCGTTACCCGCAAGGTGCGTTCGTTGCACGGTGTTGTGGATGGTGTTGCAGACAAAGAATTTAACCACTCGCACGGCGACGTAAGCAACTCAGTTGAAAGGCTGACAAGCAGATAGTGAGCGAGGCATCAGCCGTGTTGAGTGTTGTTGCATTCCGCTTTATGAAGCCGGCGAATGCAACGGCGTGCAAATAAAAATAAAAGCGCAAAAGAAACATAGAATGGCACACTTGTGTGCACGCGCCTCAGCACTTCCCGTTTCGGCGCTTTCAGCTCTCCTCCACCCTTCGGAAAAGCAACGGTGAATTGTCAAACGTTGTGAGTCTTTCTGAAACCGCTGACTTTTGTTTGGCGGCACTTGACACACTTTTCATTTGCCGCACACAAGCACCTGCACCGCGCCGCCAATCTAACCACTTTGTTTATGGCCGCACTAACGGTATGTATGCGTGCGTGCGTGTGTGCTCCGGTGCTCATGGCGACGATTGCCACTTTGTGCATTCCAATACGACACTGGGTGGCTGACGCTGCGGCACCATCTCTTATAACTGTATGAAAATGCATGTGTGTGTGTGTGTGGCAGAAATATAGGTTTTTTGCGCGTGGAGACACTTATGTGGCAACATTTCATTTTCTGCATACGAACGAAAATTAATGCTCAGCGCATGGAATAAAATGCCGAGTTGCATTTTTAGGGATAAATACGACTTTTCCTTGTAAGTCGTCTTTAATATTCGCTGCATCGGTGTTACAAACAAATGGAATCCTCGTCGGCCTCTCGTACTTAGAGCACTCTTAGTCCAAATCGCTGAAAAAAAAGAAAAACTCACACACACTCACGCGATTAAATGAGTCACTAAGATATTATTGTAAATAGCAGATCAGAGCTGGAATATATTTTAGTCTTGAGCTCCAAAAGCGCTCTTTTAAGTAAATATCACTCTGTTAGTGGGATTTTCAAGCTATGATCATAATTTTAGGAAAATACATTACTTTCCCACTAAATGACTTTACTGGTCTGTATCTCCCGTTATATAAGATCGGTTGGGTACCACAATATGACATTGCAAAGACAAGAGTTTATGCAAAAAAGTATTCTTAAAGAGTTTTGTGATTGCTTGATTGAGTATTTCTTGAATACCCTTCAAAGATGGGCACCACCAAAGAGAAAATATGCCGAATTTTAAATTATTGTTTCGATCTAGACGAAAAGGCAAGCAACGCGACTGAATATGTGATTAGCGTTTATGATCGTGTTACTGTTATGGATGCCAAAGGAGATACTTCAGAAGGTGAATCGCAACAAAATCCATACATTTCTGGAGCGGGGCGAAGTTTTTGGTAATGAGGTGAGCCGAGCAAAGAGCGACAAATCCAGGATTGACTGCCAAAAATGATTTGCTGTGTATTTGGTGGAAATGGCAGATAATTATCTACTACGAGTATGAGCTCCTACCCTACGGCCAAATTTTTAACTCGGAACTGTACTGTCAGCAATTGGAGCAGAATCTGAAGTAAGCAATTACACTGAAGTGACTAGCTTTAGGATGTTTTTATGTATCCACCTTATAAAGGGTCATCCATTTCGAGGTTCCAGGTTGTTTATAGAAAAAACACAGAAACTACAAATTTATTATTATTCGAAAGAACAATCTTTGGCATTTATTTTCTGAAGATCATCTCTTTCAAATGTTGGTCGCGGCTAGGTCTCAGATGGTCCATTCGTTAAGTCCAATTTTCGATGACTCGTTCGAGCATTTCGGCTGGTAACTAGCGAATGACACGGGTGATATTTTGCTCCAAGGGTTGAATCGAAGCGGAATTGTTCGCATAGGCTCTAGACTTTACATATCCCTACAGGAAAAAGTGTAACGGTGTGATATCACGTGAAATTATCTGCTCACCGAAGAGTTTTCTCAAACCTATTGATTGATGCGATGTGTGGGAAACGGCACCGTCTTGTTGACACCAAATTTCGCCGAGATCACGAGCTTCACTTTCTGGTATCACATAGTCGGTTACTATGGCGCGATAACGGTCGCCATTGACAGTTACGTTCTTACTGGGATCATTTTTGAAGAAATATGGACCGACCACCGACCTACAAATCAATTTTGCTAGTTTACAGACCCATTGAGCCAGAAATAGGCCTCATCACTGAACAAAATTTGACTTGGCCGATTATGTTGACCATAAGTTGAACGAAGCGTGCAAAATACATTTTTTACAGAATCTGAATTGTAGTAATGAAGTTGAACGGCTTATAAAGGTGTTCAGGCGAAAATCTTTCCATGATTAAATGCCAAACAGTTTTGAACAAAAATGAAATGACAGCTTGACACGACTAACGCGTGATCTGTCAAAAAAGGTAATTGAAAAAAGTACCTCTACTTGGGTCACCGGTTAGTATGAACTCCTACCTATTCCTATCTATGGCTAATTTTGCTGGTGAAACATTTACTTGAAAATCGATTGCCCCAGTTTCTTGTGAATATGGATAAGGTTTTCTATGATAATGGGGGTTACGAAATTACCTTCAAATGCCAGTAAGCTATCGAAAAATGGATTAACCTAACAGTTGCTAAGTATAAACTTTAATTTAATTTCTTTTTTTACTCGAGCTTATATCAAAACGCCAGCTCTTTTGCTGAATTCGGGAGATATTTCGGCACAAGTGTTTGCGGTTTAATAAATACCTTTCTATACTTTTTCAAAGTGTATGAGGTTAGGTTTCATAACTACGAGGTGTGTTCAAAAAGTATCGCGAATTTTGTGTTTTTTCAAAAACTATTTTTATTTATTCATGAATATCAATTTTGTAACCTTCAAAGTAATCCCCATGAGATATTATACACTTGTGACAACGGCTTTTCCAATCTTCGAAGCACTTCAAAAAATAATTTTTTTATCTTCTTCAGCTCCTAATTCGATGCCGTCTCTATCTCGTCAAGAGAAGCGTAACGTCGTCCTTTCATGGGCCTCTTCAGTTTAGGGACCAAGAAAAAGTCACAGGGGGCCAGATCTGGGGAATACGGTGGCTGCGGCATCATTAGTGTGTTGTTTTTGGCCAAGAAGTCGCACACAAGCAACGATGTGTGAGCAGGGGCGTTATCGTGGTGCAAAAGCCAATTTTTGTTCTTCCACAAATCCGGACGTTTCTGGCGGATTGCTTCGCGCAAATTGCGCATAACTACGTTTAGGTCCTCAGCAACTTCTCTACCGGTGATTCGACGTTTCGCCAATACCATTTTCTCCACTTCATTAATTTTTTCGTCTGTTGTTTAAGTGCTCGGGCGTCCGGCACCCTCTTCGTCGTTCACATCTTCTCGGCCTTCTGAGAACATTTTGTACCAACGATAAACGTTGCTTCGGTCCAAGGTAGCTTCTCCGTATGCCACAGTCAACATTCGGAATGAATCCGCGCACTTAATTTCGTTTTTCACACAAAATTTGATACAGGTTCTTTGATCCATTTTTTTGAATAGGAAAAATCGAAGACGATCCAAAACACGTGCAAGCAAAGCAGCTGTCTACAATTAAATGAACATTCAAAATGGCCGAGCTTGTCGGCATAAGTGAGAGACATGAGTACCAACATAACGCCACAAAAAATTCGAATATACGTAGTAAATTCGCGATACTTTTTGAACACACCTCGTATATCCAATTCTCTTGCTTATTTGGTTATTTCATATTACAATTATTTGAGCTTTTGGAGATAAGCCAACCTCGCTAAAAACGGCTCCTTAGCTAGGCAGAATCTGAAAATGTGTCAGCGTTCATTAATTGAGCGTTTAGAAGCACCTTGTCTACACACTTCAACGGTGCCTACCTGACACCGCCAAAATAGTGCTTCCTTCACAGCCCACCAGCAATCGCTGCACGCCATAATAGGCGGTTAAACGCAGTGCCAATTTCGCGCTGTAATCAATTCTCCCACTGACTCGCTAATTTCGCTTGAGCGCCGCGTGATCGGTAATTGCGCCCAACAGGGTCCATCGAGGCATCTAAATTTCGAATAAACCGAATTAAAATTCATTGACGTGCTGTTGCTCCCTAGTTTCGATTCCCAATGTCCAGGTAATAAAATTAAATACCGTTCTCGTTCCATTTACAGTTACGGCGAAAAGTTAGCGGACATCTCTTCCCTTTTGTTTTTGTTTTGGTTGCTCTTGTGGTCGCTGCTGTTGCTATAGTTTTACACAACCACACAACAACAGCAACAATAGCTGGGGAACGCGACGACACACCCACGATGGCCGATGGCCGAGTCGGATGGATCCGTAACTTGGAATTAATTAAACGAGTGTCACGCGGTAAACAATAATTACAGTGATTAGCGTTGATTGTGACACAGCTGCTGACGTCAATTAAAAACAACGGCAATAATATGAACACAGACAACAACATGCGGCATTAAAATCCAGTGATATGCAAATAACATTCGCAAATAGTGAGTAATTTTGAGCCCGCGCTGGACCCCCACCCGACGGCTCGCAGCCGAGAGGAATGGAGGGAGAAGTTTGGCGAAAATTATATTGCAACATTTGCCAGATTTTGTGTGCGACGCCGAGTAATTCACACGCTTAACGGTGCTTAGTTTTAGGTTAAAATTTAAGTTTTGAACAAATGCTGCTGCACGTAGCTGTGGCACAACCGACCGTATCGAGCATTCGACTGAACTCAGTGATATCAGTTGATCTGAATTTCACTGGCTCCTAAATTATGTTGTTAAACATTAAAGTTCCGAAATTGTCTCGAAAAATCATTGTTGGGCAACTTTAATTACTTAGCAGCCCCCACCGTTGCATACCACAAGTCCATAACGGTGCATAAATTCACATGCACCCTCCCAGGCACCGAGCCACCCAAGCATGTGTGTGTGTGTGATGTGCGCTTGCAGTCGTGTGTCTGGCAATCGAAGCCATTACCTGAAGTTAAAATGCATAGCGGACCCCGAACGCTGCTAAAAGTGACACAGGAAACAGGTAACTCCGCAGATAAACCTAACTGTGAAGTGTGGACAAGCGGACAACGGTCTAAGCACTTCGATCGGACTCCACAGATTCGGGCTGCGCTGGGCTGGGCTAAGAGCCAATTTGGCGTGAATTTGCACGCCAAGCGGTCGTCGGCAGCATCCCTTGAGCAAAGTAAGTCATGCCAACATGAATGGCAACACGAAGGATGGGACAAAAGCAAAAACCAAAGTCGCAACGCGGCACAGTGGCCTGGCTAGCGAGAATGGACAAAGACAAGCAGTGGCATATGTGTGAGCGCGCGTGTGTTCGGGAACGAATGTTAGATGTGGCATATGCAAAGGGAATTCACCGTTTGTGGCGATGCCAAATCGCTCCGATAGCAAATACAGGTGGAACCTTCATGTGAGTGGGTGTGTGTGTGTTTGTGTCTGTCTGTCTGAACGAGTGTGGTGAAAAGAGTGGTTACCGCGAGCTTCGAAATACTGAGTGGCACACACAGTGTTTTACTCAAAGACACTTGAGCTGGGAAAATAATTACTACACCTTGAGGAAGAAATTTTAGCAGCTTTTCTGACAATATGTATAATGGAACATATTCTAAGGGGTTACATGGACTTACGGGGTTTAAAAAATCGATTTTTTTACTACAACATCTCTAGAATATTATTCTAAGTTTTTAAGTTGATCCGAGTAATAGTGTCTTAAAAAAGCCATGAGAACTTGTCACATTTTTCTCGTATTTTTGAAGACGGTTGGCAAGATTTCTCGACAACTACTCAAACGATCTTCATGAAATTTTACACAGGTCTTTGATATACATATAGTTCTTAAAGTCTTAAACGAAGGATTATTTTCGATCAATGTGTGAAAATGTCTGCTAAATATCCAATTTTCAGTCTTTTTCCTTTGTCCAAGTTCTAAGTTAAGTTAGGAGCCGATGTTAGGCTACCTCCGAGCCACTGACGGAAAGTGTGAGAAGCTTTTTCGTGTCATAAATGCGCTCTGAAGTTCAAGGCTGCCTGCCGAGGGGTGACACAACTCAAATGCTTTCGGATCCCAGTGCTTACACTTCCACGCGGCATTCCCCGTCTTTTTTAACTCTTCTTGTCTACTCAACAAGATAGATGCAGCTCTGGCACACTGTGCAACACCTATGCCTCGCCATCGGGGCGTTGGATGGGCGTTGGATGGGCGTTTTTCAGGTGTCACGGTGATATGGTGACAAAATGGGCAGCTTAACGTACAGCCAGCAGAGTGCGGATCACTGCGGTGAGTCGAGTATGCACTTATGTGGTTTCGTTTCATTTGGCGATTTGTGTCGCATCCGGTATGTGGTTTTCCGCTCCTATGCGAAAGTGCCACTGCAACCGAGCGTGAAAGCGGTGTGCGGTGATACGGCAAGTGTGGCGAGCAAGACGCGCAGCGAATGCGCCTGCCGCACTTGCATCACGGGGTCGCCCTATCGCCCTCACGCCAAACTTACTTACTCCCATGGTTGCATCGCTGTGTGCGAGCGCATGTTTGTGTTCAGTAACTGGCCGCTAAATTAAAGTACCGTTGCAATTTGTAACGAACGAAATAAAACAACAAATCTGATTTTGGTTACCGATAAATGTAACACATTCGTAATTGACTGTATTCCAATATCGGGCAACGACATTGCTTTTATTTTTGTTTTTGCTATTTCTTGTTACTCAGTTTTGCATTGCTACTTGCTGTGTAAAATTCGCATTGAACTTTCGTGTGTTGAATAAAATTTCGCTTAATACGCTGTGGCTATAAGTTAAGTGTACTAAGTATTAGTTATTAATTAGAAAACAAATGGCACGGATCTTAACAACGAACTAATTACCATAAGATAACTGTATAAATTATGAGCATAGCATCCATAACTGCAAGAAGTGAATTTTCAACAACTACATACATAAGTTTCTGTGTTTCCTTTGTATTATAATTAGTTAAAATTATCATTATGACAATGAGTGCTTGCTGTGCGTTGCTGTCTTTTCTATTTTTATTGCTATAAACTAATATTTTTATTTTATAAATACATGCTTATACATACAGAAAACGCCATGAATTAAAAATTCGCAGTTGAATTATTATACTCAAATATTTATTTGATTTTTCATAAGCGAAATGTATTCGCAGGTCTAGCCTAAAAAACTCGTGCTAAAAATTTCATTGTTTGGTAAATGCAGATTAAGTGGGTGGGGTCTAAAGGTACATCTCATGGAAATTTGGTAATTATGTATTTAAAATGGAAGTGTTTCCAGTTTGTGCGTAGGAATTTCGGATGTAAGCTCAGAAAGTCATTATGACTTTCAACGAGGGTAGTTAGGTTGTTGCTTGCCCCTGTCTTTCTGCAATGTCTCTCTAACTAACACCTCTGCAATATCTCAACCGAGAGATCTCTCAAAAGTTAACTACAAGTACTTGGCTGTCTTACAAGCTAATTGTGGTGCCTAAATCGTTTTTAAAAGAGATTCTTTGACAATTTCTTCAACCTGCAAGCTGTTTTTATGCGCGAAGTACTCTGAAAATCTATGCGTAAACCTAAGTCTAAAAGCATGTCACCGTTAATCGGTGATGCCTTATAGCTAGCATGCTGAGAACAGCTTCTGTCACGAAAAATGGGGAAGCACTTTATTCTTCTAAATAAAGTCGCTTACGTATAGTGCTGAAAGCAACCACGTGCTGCTGATTCCAGCGAAAATAGGGAGTCTACTCTTTCACTCCGTCTTTTCGAATGTTTCACTTTCGAATATAGATATAGGTTGGTCGAAAAAGTCTTTTCGTATTTCTAATCAAACTTTAACTCATTTTTTTCTTATATTTATAAAGAACTTGGATGAACCAATATGTACTATTTTGGTGGACCACTTTTGCCATTTTTCCGCTAGAGCTATTATTCCATTAGTGTAAAACTTCTTCGCACATTATTGTCGCAATTGATCCAATTTTCGTCTCCTGTTATCATTCGCTTTAGAAATGGTTCGATTTCATTTCGTCTCAGCAAATAATCGCAGATGTTAATTCGATCCATTAAATTTTTCACAGACAATTCATGTGGTACCCAAACATCGAGCTTCTATTTGTAGCCAGCCTGTTTTAAACGGTTCAAAACCGTTTGATGATGAAAGTTTGAGTTTCTCAGCGATGTTATGACTGCTTATGTGCGGTCCTGGTCAATCTTTTCCATAAATGCATGGTCTTTTTCAACGATACCTGTGGGTCTACCAAAGCGAGGTGCATCTTTCACATTGAAATTTCCAGAACGGAAGCGAGCAAACCATTGTTGTGCTACACGAACTGATATACAGCATCGTCTCCATAAACTTCACAAATTTTATTGGTGGCTTGCGTGGCATTCTTCCCTTTTTTATACAAAAATTTCAAAATATATCGAATTTCATCATTATTTTCACTCATTTTTGAACAGCTGCAACTTTTTTCAACTTTCCCGAATTTAATTTTTTTTGTTAAATGAAGCTTAAGACTTCACCATTCCAACACTGTAAGGAATGACAAAATGTGATTGGTAGCATGGGAGATATACGACTGCAACGACATCTATTGATAAAATACGAAAAGACTTTTTCGACTACCCAATATTACTATTGACCTTAATTAATAATTGCAAGTCTTAAAGAGTAATATTTTAATTTTTAAAAAATTAAAAAAAAAACAAAAATTTTGTATTAAACCGTGGATTTTGAATATCAACAATAATTCATAAAAAAATATTCTATTAAATGAATGTGTAAATAAAAGAGGACCACATGTATTACCCAGCTGGTCAATAGTAATATAAGTTCCTCAAGGTTTTTGTGGACTCTCATGTGCTCCACGAACTTCGCGACTTTATTAATTGGCCAGTACAAGTCTACCTTGTAAACATCTTTTTTTACTTTTATAATCTGCAGCGAGCATAAATGTGAATCTTTCTTGACTTGGTATAAAAAATTATGAACAATTTTGAAAAATATTTTTGTAAAAAAAACTAGTCGAAAGCATAATTATTCTCATTATCTGCTTCAGTTAGACTTCATGCACTGTTTCTTTCATCGTACTCCAGCAGTTTCTTTCATCGGACACCACCAGTTTCATCAGACCATTTTTCCCCCGCACGAGCTTTCAAAGAACATGGTTAATCTGCTATTTGTAAAGACTAGTGAACGTAAAAAAGGAAACCATCGAGTTGATTTGTTTCTTTTATATCTGTGATCCATTACATTGCATAAAAATTTAATAAAATTCAATAGCTTATAACTAAATTGATTTAATACATTTATTCTCTTAAAAATATACTCTCCAATGAGTGAAACAACTCACAAATTCTCTTTGTTCCAAAGAAGAGCTAAACGCAAAACAAATACTCATATGCGAGTATATGTATGTGTAAGTGTTGCCACGTGTTAAATCACTTAATCTCGGCGTAATATCTTCATGCCAAATTTTGCAATTTCCATTTCACAATTCATTTTAATTAATTCTTTTATATCGTTTTAATAAACAAGTGCATACAAATACAATCAGTAAATTCAATATGTTTCTACTAAGTCTAACATACTTTATAATTAATTTGTGTATGTGTAGGTATGTACTGTAAAATTTTTGGTCTTGTTGGTACTCTAAACGTGTAATTTTGTGTGAGTGTTGGTAATTTTCTCTTAAATCAGGCTTCCTGTGCCCTAAATTTTAATTTTAACTATAACTTCTAATTCCGCACATTCTCGCCTCTTCTACTCTTCATGCACCCTTCCAACTCTCCATTAGCACTCTACTAACTGCATATGTTGTTTCAAACAAAGCTACAATATTTCTATATATATATCCATTTCATTAATCCCATTTAAATACTAAGATGTGTGTGTGTGTCTTTCTTCTTGTTCTTCTTGATACATTGCAATGTCTTCTATTTGTTTTGCTTTTTAACTTAAATTATACAGCTACATGCCGTAATCTCTTAATTCACTTTTAAATTTCAAATTCGTTTTTACAACTGTATAAGTCCGTTTCCCAAAAAACTGAAGAAAATTCGTTGCTCTCAAACAATTAAGAGATTATTAGTAATATCTTAGGAAAAATCAAAGCAGCAAAATATTTTTTGTAATTTTACGTTGCCACACTTTTCATCTATCTAATGCTCATGTGTGCACCGAATGCCGCAACGGCACCTGATATGATAAGCACGACCGCTCGACCGAGATGCGACTGATATCGGGACACGCCGTCATCGCTGAGTCCATCATGGCACATTTCCGGATGTCGTGTGAAGTCCTCACAGTAGATCTGAAATGTTAAACGGTTAAATTTAAAAGATTACTCCAATTGCAATGTGGGAAGCGCCGTAGATGATGCTCGGATTCTTCCCACTGGACCGCAGATATGCTAAAATAATAAATACTGCTGCAAATGTAGCAACCCAAAGTGAATAGTTCGAAGGTCTTCTGGCTATGGGTCGCAACGACTCTTAATGAATGAAAAATCTGTTATCATCTCAGATTTTTGCTTAAAAAATCGTAGGCTTGTGAAAGCGGAGCAAGTACCCCACGGGACATCAACGGCTTATGCATTTTGAAACCATTAATGGATTTTCTTAAATTTACACTCATCCCCTTATAACATACATACATACATATATGTTTCTTAATTTGGTCTCACCTTCGTTAGGCTGTGCGCATATTTGTCAACCAGTTCACGTGTGAATTTCGCCGCGTCGTGGCCGCATATCTTGCGGGCGGCATCTTCAGAGCAATCCACCAACTCATTGATGGAACTGCATTTGAATAACGGAAAGTTTCAATTAGTTAAAAGTAATGACTTGCAAATTTTTACTACAACGCACCAACAAATTGTTTTTATATTTTCATTCAAAGTGATGTTCTCGTGGTTCTCCTGATTCTTGTTGGGCTTCAAAAACACCATTGTTTCCTTATAGCGATTGGCACAACCCTCAAATTCCTTTTTGGCTATTTCCGAACAATGCGCGTGCTTTAGGTATTCTAGAAATGTTTACAACAAATAAAGTGGCGGGATTTTCAAATATTTTAATAATCTTTCAACTTACCATCCTGAAACTCGCCTTCGTTACACAAGTCACGAATGAATTGATTTGTGCCGTGGTACAGTTTATTGAATTGGTTCCTTTGCTGCAACGGCATGCAGCGCCGCGTGTAACTCTGGATGCAACGAACGCCCTTTTTCAGTTCACTAAAATATAAAGAGAGCATATAAATATAAAGAGGAGAATTAGGAACTATCGACTAATATCATCTGGGAACTCGGTCATATAGGAATAGAAGAAAATGAAAAGGCAGAATTCCTTTTATCCTGCCCCAGGCCATTCTGTTCCTTTAGGGGTTGTTTGAAGAACAGAGGAACTAGAGGAACACCTCAGGTCTGGGAATATAAGCAACCCCTGTGTGTAGCAAAAAGCTGTAGTGTCGATGGGGGACAGACCACAAAGCTCTTACTTTTAGGCAAAACGGAGCTCAGTAAAATTATAGATGTCACAACAGGGCACCTATTCTTAAGATCCCAGTTTCAGAAAATAGGAAATGTAGATTCGACTGAACGCAGACCATGCGCGAAGGAAGGTGAGACGCTGGAACACTATCTATACTCAGCCTTCAGCCGGATGAGAAGGAACATATTTCACCGCTTCCAATACTCCAACTTAAGAGAGATTGGGCAGCTGGGGTGGAAAGAAATCGTTTTAGTTTTCACCAAATCCAATGAGTTGGTAGATAACTCTTATTTAGGTTATCACTCGGGGCTTAAGTGCAGCCGCCTGCGTTCCAGCGCTCATGTCAGTTCATTTTTTTTAAGATAAACTATTTTGAGCATTACATTCCCTCACGACCACAAAATACAGAGAAACTTTTTGTTATTCAATAGAGCGCTCTCACGGTGGAAACTAAAAAGATTAAAAAATAGGAAAACCCGTTAACTTTGGTTTCACCGGAGCTAGAATACACTTCACAAATAAAAAAGTTTCCAAACAAGGATTTGATTTGACCAAACAGTTTTTATAGCAAATAAATATTACACTAATCAGATATCGGAGGTTCCGACAGTTTCTTGGGGAAAAAAGGGCATGTGCGAAATTTCAGATCAATATCTGAGAATCTGAAGACTAGTTAGTTATCGACTCAACTCGTCACGCTGATTATTTATATGTATATACGAAGAAAAGGTTTTTTGTTTAATTTCTTTAGTTGACTGCAATTCAGTTGTAAAAGCAATAAAAGGTATTAAAGGATTCCGGGCTAGCGTGGCCAGCCTTTTGAAGTGCTTCAAAGCAGAGTTGAGTGCAATTCGCCTAACCAATAATAGTGGGCTTTGTGTACTACATTCTAAAGAACACAGCAGACCACTATAAAATAAGTCTATTGTGTAATCATAAAGGAGAACTTCAACTTTTGACCTATTCTAATAACTTTAAGACATGACGTGTTTAATGCAACACAGAGTTCATTTGTAATTCATACGAATTCTTGATTTTTCCATAACCGCATTAACCCCCATCCTCTCGATGTGATGACGAAAAAATTTGTTTTGGAAATTCAATTTGGCACATGCTTTTACTTACTTATGTAACGAACCGAAAGTTTTTTCAGACTCATTTTACAAAACAGATGATCCGCTTGGAATTTTTAATGAACTCGATTTTTATCCGCTAGATGAACGCGTATACGTGTGTGTATGTGTGTGTGTGGGTGTGAGTGTGAGTGTGCCCTTTTTGTTTTGCCCAAAAGAGAGCAATCATTCGCAGCATTGGCTTAGTGGGAAGTGGACAAACGCACTGAGTGCTGCATACCAAGTGCCAAAGGTTGACCACTGAATGATAACGGTATTTACGAGCACAATGAAGAACGTATTGCTTCCGGCCATGGAGTGGTAGTTGCAATCAACACAAATTTTCGTGTAACTAAATAGGCACACGATAACTGTCGGACTAGTGGAGTCCCGTCTAAACGAAGAAAAACACCATGAGAATTGCCGTTCAAATTGTATCTTCCGAGCGAGCGCAGAGAGCACGTAAGCGAACGCACGAATGAATTGGCAAGTGGACGAATGCATTGATATCACAGATACAAACGTAAACACCATCCGAGGCGAGCAAAAGCATGAAGTTTAAAATCAAAACTTCGAGTTAACTTCTGTGCGCATCGATGTGTTGCGTTCTTCGTCGGCGTAAATAGCCGAACAATAGACCGTTATATACCGAAGCACACATTCGTCAATATGTAGAATAAATACATATGTATGTATATTTGGTATAAGTGGACCCAAAATGTCTTTGCTATTAGCAAAACAACAACATTTTTGAGGTTTCTGCTTTGTAGAAGCACTGATGCATTGTTAAAAAAGAAAATGTTTTGCCAACTTCATTAAAGACCTCCCGCAATTTCATTCGAATCGCGGATGCAGGTCTCATCTTCATCAATATTATTTCTGAAGTGAAAAAAACGTACATCAAAAATTGGAAGTTGATCCAAAGCCCGTCTAAATTTTTAGTAATGGATTCTACAACACATTGTCATTAAATTTTTGCTGTGACGTAGGAAGTTACAAGGTTAAGTTAATTTATATTTACAATTGTAAAAAATACCGCTTTTCCTACTATGCTCTGTGGATACTAGAGAGCTCAATCATCTGCTCCATCAAAATCTGCAAGCACCCCGGTACCAGACAAGGTGATTCCCTCTCTCATGCCTCTCTATCAATATAACGCTGGAAAAGGTGATACGTGACGAGTATGTAAAACACAGTGGCGCTGCCTACTCTAAAAACTCTGTAAGTGCAATATTACTGGAGTACGCAGATGATATTGTCATCGTAGGCCTTTACAACAAAGCCGTCAGCGCGGCTTTTTCCAGCCTAAAAAACAAACGAGAAGCTAGTCTTGTAGTGAAGGAGGACAAAACCTGGATACCACACACAAAGATTCCTCGCGTTTTGGGATTTTACATAAACTTCTCATTTGAAATTTTTAAGAACTTTGTATTTCTCGGAATCAGTATAAATTCCACTAATAATCTAAGCCTGGATATTAATCGCAAATTAACTTGCAACAGAAGCTACTTTGGGATATATAATTGAGAAGCAGATCCGTCTCGCATTTTCTCATTCACATGGAAGATGATCCTCCAGCAAACAATGGAAGCAAGGTCACTGAAGTACAGAATTCGCCTTCCTTGACATTGAAGTTGCTTTTGGTAACGCACCTCACGCAAGCGTTATCAAGACACTGTAGAAAAGCAACGTGCCGGCTCCAGTATGCAGATGGATAGAGGTCTGAAACAACTGTGGGGGAGAGCAAGATTCGTCTTGACACTACGAGGGGCTGTGGAGCTCCATCCCCCCTGCTATGGAGCCTGGTAGTAGATGAGCTCCTTCAATTGTGCATTAGCAAGGGAATTCTTTGCCAGGAGTACGCCGCTGACATTGTCAGCGAGGCAAATTTTGTAGAACACTCTCTGCAACAATGTTCAAAGGGTCTTGGGTCTAGCAAAAGGATAGTGTAACACGGTATGGCTAAGTATTGTTTTAACCCGGCAGAAACAACCGTGATCCCTTTTACTAAGTGAAGATCTCTTCCGGGCGCCCACGCATTCAATGGGCGGATCATATGCATAGCGAACTGTCTGCAGTTGGAATATACAACTGTCGTGACCTCTCAAAGGGTAGAGCCAACTAAATGTAGTGCCAAAGAAGAAGAAGAAGATACCACTCATAAACCCGAAAATTGTTGCGAACCAAAAAAATATCTCTAGCAAAAATACATAGTAACAAGAACAAAATAGAAGGGGCATCTCTTGATGAATCTGAAGCAAAGACGGTAGCTTGAACCATCTGCAGACAGCGCCACCTACTTTTCGATATCAAGGCATCTATAGAACAACTAAGCAGTTCTAAAACAAATGCTTTGGGAACTAAACTTCAATAACATTCCTAAAAATCATCCAAAAGTTATAAGCTCAATTTGAGCTTGTGATATATGTATGTCTGGATATTTATGGATGTATTGGACGCTATTCGATTAACTTTGAAGCACGACCACAAAATTAATTCCCAACAAAGAGAGAATTCTATAAAATTAGACAGCGGTTTGCCCCAGCTCTGCGTCTTATCAAAAACGCGATTGCATTGAAGTAACTGTAATTTCGAAATTCCGCAAGCTAAGCAACTCTATTTATGACTTCAATAATTAAAATCTCGCACTAAGGCAGCGCCACATTTTATAATTATGACACCTGATTGCGCCAGATTTAAGGGACGATGGCCTGAGCTGATAGTGTTAAGGTTTGTAGCCAAAATGCGAGAATTCGCCCGTAGATTTGCTGAAAATTAGAAGGTTATATTAATTTTGCTAGTAAAAACCACAAATTGCACAGCGCAATTAATTCCTGCGCTGAATGAAGAAAAAGAGACCGAGAAACAGCCAAAAAAGAAAGTCGACTACACTTAGTAATTACTTGCACCCTGCCATTAGAGCTTCGTAGTGATGAGCGGCGCAACAAACTGCGCGCAGTCAGTTTGCTGGTGGCCACCAGGTAAAGCATGCAACAGCAGCGGTGCGCTAGGCAGAAGGGGGGGAGGGTAAATGCGGAATTAAATAATTGAAAAAAGAAACTTTTTCTTTTCTCGTTGATAACGTTGACTTACTTGCAAAGTTTAAGCAGTTCGTCCTTCTTGGCAGCTCCGATGGATAATTCGGAGGTTAAATGTAGCATATCCAGAGGCTCAGCACATTTCGTAAACTCCTCCTGGCCGCACTCCTCACCACGAACGCCAGCCACCAGGTCGCTGCCGAGGATTGCAACTGAAACGATACGAAAAGCGAAACAGTATAAACGAAAGTTACAGAAAATGTCGTCACATTAGAGATGACAATAATTGTGGCCGCATGCCTGCCGGGGAGGGGGCGCGGCGGTGAGCGTAGCAAGAAACTTTGATACAAAATGAGAAACTTCGAGTTGCTGCAACTTGCAGTCGGTAGCTGCAATCAGTGGTACCAGCGACTCAGTGCGGCCCACCGTCTATTGGGCCGATGTAAGCGTGTGTGTGAGTGTGTGATGTACTGCGCCCACCGTGCCACTGACTGTCTTGTACGTATGAAGAACGAACTCATCACAACACACCGGGCGGCGGCGGCGGCAGTGGCGATGGCGACACTCAATGTGGCTGAACAACAAAGTTGAGAATGTGCATCGAGGGTAATAAAATCCTCTGTACGTTAAATTGCTAGCAAACGTAGTGTACGACAACAATAACACCAACAACAAAGTAGCCCAACTGCCGAGCAGCAGCATGGCTCAGCGGGCGGGGTGTTCGAGGCAGCGTCGGCAAGCGCGGTGACTGCACAGCGTTGGGTGGGTTAAGGGACAGCCGTTGTTGGCGCTGATGCTGTTACTGGTGCTGGTGATATGCGGTGTTTTGGGGTAAAAGGCCACCAAGCGGTTAAATTGAAATATTGCACTTTTTATTGCAGTTCCTTTGGTCAATAACGCTGATAAATGGAGCTTGGGTAGATTCCAAATCGTATTTATCGCACATGCTTGTTTGTTTGTGGTAGTGCTTAAGCGAGAGGATGGCACTATGCGCCCTTTTATGCCTTGGCTGCCGTTCTCCCGACCTCCCGTCCTCCTTGCTGTGCATATTCGCAGCAAACATGTGTCCGCACGCACATACATACATACATATATTGTGTTGTGATCAGTTTGGACAAATGAGAGATGCGGCGTTTTGATAAAAGTTGGCCAAGACGTGCCAAAGTTAAGGATTCGTTGAAAGCAAAGACGTTCGAGTGACTCGCATAACTCTGAAGGTACAAGCAACAAATGCTGGCAGATTACGCATTGCGTGTGCTTTCAAGCTTTCGCCCGAAACGTAGCTACACAAGCACCATATTCATCTTTGTAAATTCAGTCATTCAGATTTTGAAATTGCAGAAAACTTTGCAGTTGCGCTGGGCTGGCTTCACAAGTCAACCATTGGGAGACGAAGCCCACTTTCCACAAATCGAAAGCAATCAGATCAATACTCTAAAGTAATAAATACTTTACCAGAACCAATAAGATCAACGCAAGTCAAGGGTTCGATAACGGTTTAGGACGAAAATGCAAGCAAAAATGGTAGTTCTTATAGCGCTGGTCCCTGAACAATAAGTCCGGTACAAGCTTCGGCAAACGTATAGGTGCCTTTTGTAAAACGATGTGAAGCATCTCACGACTTCTCAAACGCCACACCGCGATATTTTAGTATACATATATACATTGTGATTTTGGTGTATATTTTGGGAATAAAACGCGTTCTTGCTCGACTCGTTTCGATAAAGCTGAATTTTTTTCAAAAAGAGCATCGGAAACACTTCTCTTTGGATATGCTTCATCGGGCGAATTCCGATCCCACATTCATGGAGAGCATTATAACTGCAAGTCAACAATCACCGGAATGGAACCCGTTTTCAGTCGAACGAAGGATAAAACAAAATTCGCTGAAGGCTGAAGCCCATTCCAAAAAGTGCTTATTAAAATTGTTTGGAGGACTGGAAAAATCTTTGGCATAAGTGTATTACATCTGGCGGGGATTACTTTGAAGGTGAAAAAATAAATATTGAAAAATAATTAAATATTTTGCCTTTTATTTACAATTTATGGGTACTCTTTGTCCCCAATGCATGAGCTGTCTAAAACGATTTCAAATTTTAATCCTTTGAAATTGGATTAATAATGACCCAATTACGTGGGAAATTCGACTTTTGCTATTATCCACCAAAAGTTCGAAAAATTTTATTTCAGAAAAAAATATATATATTCCAATCCATCGGAAGTGAACATCTCCAACAAGTGTTTGTTGTAGACATTAAATTCGAAATTAACTAAGACCAGCCACAGCTTTTGGAACGAATTCGATGAACCCAATTTTCGAGTGCTTCCAATAAATCAAGTCGTATGTCATGAATAGCATGTCAATATTGATTTCTAAAGATTAAAGAGAGTTTGGTTTATTGCTAAAGACCAATCACTTCAAATAACCATACAAGAAGTAGTCTAATGGTGTTAAATCACAACTTCTTGGAGATCATTAAATGTCACAATTTCTTAAAATAATCGAATCTTCAAACTTTTCTCACAGTAATTCGGTTGTTGCACGTACTGTGTGATACGTAGCCCCGCATTGCTGAAACCAGATGTTGCCAAGATCAACTTCTTTCAATTGCAGCCATAAAAAGTTGGTTATCATCGATCTATACCACTCTCCATTGACAGTAACGGTGTCACGGTTGAACATTATGTAAAGAAATTTTGAACAATTCGACGATTAGCGAGAACAGGTGGACGATTGTTGCGACCATAAAATGGCAAAAGCGCTCGAAAAGTTGCAATTGGAGAACCTTTGGTTTGATAATATAATTAATTATTATGTAAACGTTGTTCTTGCGTATATCTTTCCATGATGAAATTGTAAGCATTACTGAATACAACGACAAATAAATTAAAGATGATGACATCTTAAAAATGGCCAAAACGGCACTTATAAATCAAATCATCCCTATTGGAAGACCTGTTACTGCATTGTTATGAACAGAAAAGTTGAAGGAAGAATAAAGCTCGTATTATAAATACCTCATTTGAATTCATTACAAGGGGGCATATGATTGCGAATGCGATATAAGAAGCTTCGATATTGCTAACCTAAATTCCGGTTATTGAGTAATAAGTAAGGTTTCATATTTATTTTTGCCTAGCTTTCCTTGGTGTAAAGCGAGAAACTTCATTCGTAATTTCTATCTCTTCAATGGGGTCGACACTTATGTAAAGCAAACAAACTACTATCACACACCCTGCAACGGTCAGGAGGCCTTTGAAGTTTGAGTGAGTGGCTTTTGCTGAGATTCTGTTGGATAATCTTTGAATTCTTTATCAGATGCCCTTAGAGCTACATATGTACTTATATGCAATGTACACATGCTTGAGAAATAATAAGACACGCAGAAGTAACAAGCTGCTCACTTGTGACACGCTCACATACACCTACACTTGCGTGCAAAACTAAGCATTGTATATTGTATAAAGCTAAGTACTCCGTTTTCTGTCTCATTTGATATTGTCACAATGAATATGCAACATGTGTACTTATGTATCTATGTTTGTATGTGTGTATGTTTGTATGTATGAAGTAGTAGTAGTAGTATGAATAGAAAGACGCTTGATTGTGTGTGCGTGTGTGTGTTGCTGCACATATCCTTAAGGCCAGACGGATTGACCATTCTGAGCCAATTTGATTTCACCATATACACTCCATCCATACACAAATATGCATTCAGCTGCGTTTGTAAGTGTGTGTGTGTGTGTTGTGTGCATACGACTATGAACCATACAATATTTTATTTGCTTAGCATTCGAGCCGCAGCTGCAATTCTTGTCATTGTCTTTCCCATTTAACTTTTACTCTTTTTTCCAATTTATTTTCTTTTGCTCCTTTTTTCCACTTTTATTTCTATTTTTGTTTTCATCTTCCATTTTCTCTATTATATTTCTTTTCTGCTTACAGCGTGCGCACTGTTGTTGCAGTTGTTGCTGTAGCATTTTAGTTTTTGCCAGTTTAAAAAGTTCGCCGCTGCTGCAATAACAGCAACAACAACAAAAAGTACAGAGTCTCACTATAAATCAACAAATGTTGGCATTGCAATGCTAGAAAAAAGGGAAAAAGCGAAACAGTGAGCACACAAAAATTGAACAACTCACACACCACACTCACACTCACACGCCTGCGTACACACACGGCATGGCATCCTTGGCAATTCTTCCCTTGTATCCTGGCATGGATATCGCACGCTGCCGGCCAGTTTACACAGCATGGAAAGCTCGATTGCGTCTTTCTGCGTACGGACACACAGCACACACACACATAAATGCGTTCTAACAAACACACAGACACATGTGTGTATGTGTGTAGTTATTTGCTCGCGCCCAGCGTATTTATTTGCGTGTGGTATTTGTAAAGTATGTGCAGGATGTATAAATATGCGCATATTCGGAGCGGCCTGCATCGGTCATCGGTCGTTTGGTGGCTGCGTTACTGCGTTACTGCATCTATGCAACAACAGCAACAGCCTGGTGCAAACGAGACGCGCCGCATTCCAGCACCGTTCACCTGCCGCCGCTGCGTGCGCACCGAATTGTTGCTGGCCGCGTGCTGCGGTTGCCAGCCTTTTTATAGACATTCGAACACATATTTGCTCAACTTGCCATTAATTTTTGAAATGCATCGAAAATTGAAAACAGCAGGAAAAGGCTGTAAAGCATTTCCGTGTATTCATACAGCACGAGTATAAACGCTACGTTGCGTTGCGTTGCTCGGCAATGAATTGCACGGCTATAAGTCCCAGCAGGCTCTACGCGCCATTCATTCATTCCTTTCTTCATGATTTGTTCATATACTTTATTGATAATTCGCTCAAGCCCCCCTTTCTCGTTTTATTTACTTCTCTGAGTTGTTGTTCGTGTTGTTATTTTTTGGCTCGCATGCTGGTATGCCGACCAGGCACGAGTCTGGCATGTGTATTTGGATTCGCATATGCAGTGATGCTGTTTTATTAACTTCCCGAATCAATGTGATATGCGTGCAGTTAAACATTAGGGGTGTACATTTTTTATTCGTCCGGAGAAAATGTAGCATGAAGTTTCCAATTAAACATAGACGAAAACTATTTTGAATCGTTTTCATATTGCAGTTCTCTTCGCCACAGGCAATAGCAACGCCGCCATCTAGCGGTGTCAAGCAATTTGTACTTTTTGAGCTCTTGTAGTAATATGTCTTATTTGTTCGGTTTTCATTTTCTACATAAATTCATTCAAACATTTTTACATTCGAAACGCGGAGCACATGATGCTTTAGCCGTGCATTGAATCAAAATGCACATCGAAAAATCAACCCTTGATTGTAATGCTGCCTTATCATAGTATGATATTATTGTTGAGAGCATTACGCTCTACCCTAATGTTTGAGCAGATGTTTATGTATGGATTTTTTGATTTAAGTAGTTCTTTAGTGATTTTATTTATCAACGTAAACTGATAAATAAACAATAATGCCATTAAATACAATTTGTGTCAATGCACTTTCATGAATATTATATTAAACATCAACTGCGAAGGTGTGAAGGTGTTATTCCTCAATTCTGACCACAAAAAATCCATCATCCAACTCACACAATAATGGAAATGCATAAATATTGCGGTTATTGTAGCCGACGTTGGCACAAAAAATCATAAAAATAAAGAGTCTATCGAAGTGCTAAAAACTTGTAAGTTCCGTAAGATAACCTTCAAATGCTTTGCGGTCTTTCTCCACATCACATAAGTAGGAACCTACAAGTTCTCAGCTCAGCACGAATAGATAATTGACAAATCTCTTGAAAGGTATGCCCCTGGTTGTCTAAAAGAAGCCTCTAATTGAACAACTTTCCTATCCTAAATTACTGTTATAGACTACAGGAAGCTTTTAGAGACCTGGAATTGTCTAGGAAGCTTTCAATGATAGCAGATGCAGACTTTGAAATTATAGGATCAATCACGAAGAAGAAGTATTTCATATTTTTCCTTTGGAAACTGCCAATAGAGTTATCATAGTTAGATCGGGTAGTCAAAAAAGTCTTTTCGAATTTCAAATCAAACGTCAACTTATCTTTTTTATATTTATAGTAATAAATAAATAAACTCGGCTCTGACCGTTTTTTCGACTGCTTGCTTCAATCTCATCAGTTGTTGAAAGTAAAATGTAGAATCAATCATTCGTCCACGCTGGAAGAGCTCATAGTGGATGATTCCTTTCCAATCCCACCAAACAATCAGTATAACCTTTCGAGGCGTCAATCCTGGATTTTCGATCTTATTTTAACATTATTATCGTATTTGATTCACTTTTCGTCTCCTGTTAGCGTTCGCTTCAGAAATGGTTCGATTTCTTTTCGTTTCAACAAAGAATCGCAGACATTTCATGTGGTACCCAAACATCGAGCTTCTTTTTGTAGCCAGCCTTTTAAAAATGGTTCAAACCCGTTTGATGATGAATGTTAAGTTCCTTAGTGATGTCATGGCTGCTTATGTGACAGTTCTGGTCAATCTTTTCCACAGTTTCATCGACTTTTCCAACGATAGGTCGACCAGAGGTCGACAAAGTGCATCTTTTACATCAAAATTTCCAGAACGGAAGCTAGCGAACCATTGTTGCGCTAAACGAACTGATACAGCATCGTCTCCGCTGCGTGGCATTCTTCTCTTACTCTACTATGATATGACACAATGTGATTGGTAGCACTGGAGATATACTGCAACGACATCTATTGACAAAAAACGAAAAGTCTTTTTCGACTACCCAATATAATTGTTCCGAGACAAAGACGGTTGTTTCAATGGGAAACTGAATTAAAATTGACTGCCCTTTAGCAGGTACCTTACTTCAACTGTATGGTAGGTTCTTATTTATAGACCTTATACTTATGGATATTATATTTACCTTTTCTGTTAAGGAATACTTTTGGTTTTAAAATCTTTCAAGCTACTTATCTTCTAAAACCGTTATATAGTTGCAAGACGCTTTCAAAATTGTTTCTTTATTTTAGAATTTTTCACAAGTCGTTTTAGTGTGAAACCTCAAAGAGCGGAATGCCCATATTTACAAGGACAATTCGTGGGCAACTAATTACAGGCGCGTGTTAAATGAATTGTCACTTTGGCGCTCTTCACATCATTTTAGATAATTTCGAACGCAAATAAGTCGCAAAATCAAATCAAGAGCCTCATTTGTCCACACCAATAAAGCGCTCGGACAGTTGTCAACGCCTGTCAGTCTCGGCATTCCGAAAGCTGTTATCCCCGCCTGCGCCACACTCCACAAAACTGTAAGCCCGTGTGAGTGCGCCACGGCAGCTGAAAAATTGCGCGATTGTTTGAAAGGACATTTCAACGCGTCGCAAATGCAAAATGGGGATGCGCGCCGCCATTGTGGATGATTTTGTGTGAATTTGTGACATTTCAAAGGATCCGCACAGCTGCTGGCCGTAGCAAACGCTGGGCGAGTATTTTTAGCACATCATCAGTCAGCGCGGCAGGCTGATGTACGGGTTTACTTATTTACCTTCCACAATCAAGTGAAATCGCATCCACACCCACACATTCGCAGTCGCGCGCTGCCATCTATTTAGGTATGTTAATAGGAAATGAGCTGCACCAGTAAAATTGCAAATCAATTACGCTTTATTCCACAACATTGAGTTAAAATACCGTCGCATCCTGCCAACACTTTTTACATCCACACACACATACGCGCACACACACATACGCATTCAATCAATATGTGGCAGTGCATTTACGATTTACGTACGTGCATTTGTGCATTTGTGCTTACGGAGAGCGACCTGTTTATGGTAACATAATTACGTTGAGGTCACGCATGATGGATACATTGCACACACCGGTGACCGCCAACGGAAATTATGCACAGCATTTCAGTGTGCGCGCATTTGGCGCATTTAACGGCTGTGTGTGTATTTAAAGGTGATGTTTAAATACACATTGGCTTATATGCGAGGGCTGGAAGCCCCGATACGACATTATTTGGCATTGCACCTAGTGACTCAAGTTCTTCACAGTAAAAGGGACTTATGCGGCGGTAAGACCATTTTGTAAGTAACATGGCTCTGTACGTTATTGTTGTTGTAGCGACTGAGATATTCCTGAAGAAATTTCGAGGTATGGTGCCGAGTTAGCAATCCTTAGCCAGCTAAAAATCCGGCTCCATTCCGGTTACATAAACCCAACGTCGTGAGAACAGACTTTATAGACTCGTCCGCTCGCTTTAATTCACATTCCAAATTGAATCAAAAGACAATCGGTTTTTTGACCCCACTGAAGACTGAAATCGATTCGGTAAACGGGTTCAATGTTTAGCTCCGTTAACCAAAGGATGCTTTGCTGCTTTTGGATGCCGGAGAAACCCGAACATTCGGTTAAAATGTGTGCGCATTTCCACCCACTCATATTTCGAATGCAAATACCTGCAAGCACGCCTGAATATTTGACGTGGCGTGTCGGCGTGTCGCGCTGACTGCTTGACTGTCTGTTTACCTCCGCTTTTCATTACGAACATAAGCGGCATACGAATTAAATTGGGATTTTACGAGTTCCATATTTGCGCAGCGTTGCCATACGTTCGAGTTCCGATTGCAGATGAGACCTGGACGATGAGTGCACCTGCGCTCCGTTGGAGTATGAATAATGCATGTCATTCATTATAAAAATGCAGATGATTATGTGGAATGTGCGAAAAAGGCTGTTGAACACTTGCTGTTGTTGGTATTACAAACATATGTATGTACATATGTTTTTGTATTTGCGATGTTCGGCCTTCACGCGATGCTATAATATTTATTTTTCAATTCGTGGCTGTGGTTTTCGGCAGAAAAGTTCCAATTTAATTTTAATAAATAACTACATTGCTCATATGAACCCCCATCCACAGTTATATGTGGTAGTTGTACTATGTGTATGTACAGTTGTGTGACAAGAATAGTTAATTGCGCTTAAAAGTTCAAATTATGAAGCATTGCAACACTGTCCAAATCAGATTTTGTTTAGGCCGGTGCATGTTCAGGTAAAAAGAAATTTATTTAAAGATGATGTTACGTTGACTTCCCGATTAAATTTTCCAATTTTTTTTTTTGTTTGAATGGCAAGAGCAATGACAATTATAAATTATTTTGAATGCTTAAAATTTAAATCAATGAACTTAAAAGTATTTTAAAAGATTACCGGTTCACCATACCAGTAGTTCAATTGGAACTTTCAGCAATGTATTAAAGGAGGGCTTTTGCCTTTATCCTTAAAGGTGGTTAGGCCTCAAACGCTTATTCAGACTATTAAAATGGTGAATATAACTCTATGGTAAAGACTTTCTGAAGTAATGAAATACTAAAAGTCGTCAAACAAATGGTAGAATTCACAAGTACTGCATCATCTCCTTAATGCGTCCGGAGGTTCTATAATACCCATTTTTCAGTTGCATATGCAGGAAAATATTTTTATACCCTCAGCAGGGTATATTAAGTTGGCTACGAAGTTTACAATATACATATAAATGGTTACCGTAACGAACTGAGTCTATTCGCCTGTAACTAAGCGAACTAATCCCTCAATTTTTGATATATCGCTCTGAAGTTTAGTACATTTAGAAGTTGGTCATTTGTTGGAACCGCCGATATTGGACAACGGTAGCATATAGCTGCCATAGAAACTGACCGATCAAACTCAGGTCCTTGAATGAAAAACTTTTTTGTTTGGCAAGATATCTTCCCTAAATCCAAACAGGTTATTATCTAAGACATTGCTACAGTTTCCAAACAAATTAGTAAGAACGGATTTCAACTGAGTTTGCTGCTTTGTATGTGCTTTGAAAATGAAATGGAAAATCTTATTGACTGCTTGACAGATACATTCAAAGGCATTTTGAATAATGACAAAGTCGTGCGCCTTTGGAAGCTCAATGGTGAACTTGATCACTGGCAGTGCCTTTGGGAGCAGAAGCAAAAGTCAAAAGACAACAAGTTAGCGATTACTGCATTGGAAACGTTGAAAAAATGCGATGTAGACCTATGCCCCATAATTCATAGTTTTCTTCGCATATTCTGCACACTTGCAGTGACGAATGCGAGCTTTGAACGCTCTTTTCGACACTTCGCCGCAGGAAAACGTAGCTGAGGATGAGTTCGCTTCAAGAAAGATTCACCGGCCGCACACACGCATTATGACATTGAAGTCACTGTAGAAGAAGTTCTCGAAAGATTTTCAAAATTTGGCCCACATCGTTCTGTTTTGAGAAATGTTTCTAATCAATACACGAACTGACTACTGTATTATACATTGCAATGAAGTATGTCACCCGCACGTCTACGATTTAGTAGGATTTGATATTAGAACGTCGATTTGAAAATTGTCTACCATTATATTAAACGATATAAAGACTAATATATTTAATATAATAATCTTAATGTATCAAGCAAATGTTCATTTCCCCACAAAAACTATTTCTGGATCCGCCAATGGTGTTAAGGTGTTCAAAAAAAAGAGTCAATGAAATATTTATGAACATATCTACTATTGACCTGAGTAAATCACAATCAAACTAATTAAAATTGGTCGTATGCAGTTGATAAGAAATGTACTGAGGTTAACTTGTCGCAAATTCTCGTTTCTCACTTGTGTCAACTGACCCTCTCATGGAACAAAAAAGCGGTTGTATGACTACCTTTGTCTTCCACAATCAACAAATCAATAATACTGCATTAACAACAAAAATTGATTGAAACGCAGGTGAATAAACTAAAATTACTAAAGACGAGTAAGATATTTTCATGGATGTTTGAAAAAACTTTACTGATTTATTTAGAAAACTCCATGCAAAATCCTCGAACTCATAATCCAGCCAAATCAACACGCAAACATTCGCAGAAACACATCCGCAACACTTTTCCACGAACAGTAACGTTCCGTAACTGCAATGCCGTCTTTACAAACAGCAGAGCGCAGCAGCATCTCATTTGAACCCATTTTCCGAGCTCGTCATATTTATGAGTGTTTGCATGCCCTTCGCAAAGTGGAAAATATTCTACTAATCCATTTCGCCTAATTAGTTAATTTATATTAAAATTCATGACAATGTTAAAGCAGTAATGTGCTGGGCTGCGACGTGAAGGAAAACGAGCGCCACAAAGCCGGCTCAGCACGGCACAGCATAACATTAGCGAAGCACAAGGCCGGGGCTGGCGGCGGTTGTTTTGAAGAAAACATCAAGTGTTTACTCGGTTAACCAGAAAATTCATCTCGGCGCTAAGTGATTTAGTTACAATTTTCCACCAGTGTCGTGTTCTCGATGGCGCACAGTTTCCGGACGGAAGGTTGCAGCATCCAGCGGCTTTTCGCCACTTGTCCTCTCGTTTCGACACTTCGGCTATGGCTATGTGCATTGTCAACTTTTAATGAATATTGCAGCAGTTAACTGTGTCTTAAATAAGCCGATGAATGCGCTCCGCCTCAACGACTCCCCATGAGCCCAGCAAAGGAACTCTGTGTAAGTAAGTCAGCACAAAGTATAGCCGGCCGCACCATCCTCGTCAGCGCTCGCTGCCAGCTCCACGCTCAGCCGTATTCTCGATACAGAAAGTTCGCCGCAAAACCACAACTGGATATGGTAGGCCACGGCGACGCTCTGAAGTGTTCGCCGGGAAGTGACTGCAGCACGGCTTGTGCTCGTGAGTGTGTGTGTGTGTGCGTGTGGTAATTTCAATGTGCAAAATATTGAGAAGCGCTAATTATAAATGCATGTAAATGTGAATGTATTAATTTTAAATGAATGTAGATTTTGATATGGCGTAAAGAACAGCAACCGAACTATTTTAATGTTGACACGTTTCTGCTGGATCTGCAGCTTTTCTCATTTAAATTCAACCGAGGCAAGCACTTGGGGTTAAGGTCGTGTGCGGTCCTTTAAGCTTTATCATTGCATAAGTTATTTTCGGATACATGACACTCTGCAGCTGTTGAGGGGAAGAAAGATGACCACACATTTAGCCATTCACAAAGTTTTCAGATGGTGATTATTCAGGCGTTAACAAAAAAACTTTGGAGACTATTTATTGTTATATAAGAATACTAGTTTTCGCAAGGTTGAACAGCGTTGGCATTATTCAGGTTTATAATAGTCCCTGACCTCCAGACATTAACAAATATTTAAAATATGAAAAATTTTTCGGTCCAATGGAGAGATAAAGGGGTAAATATATGAAATAATTATGAATTCTATGCGAAAAGAGCATACAGGGTTTTGGCCTCCTTCTGCGTCGATGCAACGCTGCCAGCGCGATTTCCAAGCATTGAAGGCGTCACGGAAGGCATTCTCAGAAATAGCCTCAAGAGCCGAGGTGCATGCTGCTTGGATCCCCTCTGTCGTCTCAAAATGCTTGCCTTTCATCTGCCTTTTCAGGCAAGGAAACAAAAAAGTTCGGGGAGAACCACTAGGCTGTGGAGCAGCTGCGGAAGAGTTGGTATGCCGGCCTTGGTTAGATAGCTATTCACAAGAAAGGCAGTGTGAGCAGGGCATTGTCGTGGTGCAACTTCCAATCGGCTGCGATGGATTGTCAGACCCGATTGACCCTTCTTTTGAGTCTCATAGGGATTTCCCCGTAAAACTTGGCGTTTGTCCAAGAGGAACAAATTTAGGGTAGACGATGCTTTTGATGCCAAAAAAAGGCAATGAGTATCATTTTCACTTTGGATTTTCTCATTCATCAGCGACCTTTTCCCAGCCCTCCAAAAAGGCCTGATGACCCCGAAAAACACCACTTCTTGCTAAAGCAACATCTGGGTAAGCCTACTTGATCATATCATACTTCTCTGTCGTATATTTACCGAGTTTTACACAGAATTTAATCGCGTACCTCTGCTCTAACGAACGCTGCATTTTCGACTTGCACCACTCCGAAGTACAGTCGCGGCGGAAGAAAATAAGTCCTAATACTTTTCGGACAAACCTTGTAGATTCAAGAAGTCACACGAAAGGGAGTCGCCTTGTCTGAAACCTCGTTTGGTATCAACTGCTCTTTCCCGATCCTGACGGAGCTTTTGGTATTGCTCAACGTCAGCTTACACAGCCGTTTTAGTTTTGCGGGGATACCAAATTCAGACGCAGCTCCTTTTCGAGGTATGTATCGTTCCTCTTTTTACGGGTATTTTCCAAGACTTGGTGAATGGTGAATATCTGGTCAGTTGTTGATTTCCGAGGTCTAAAAGCACACTGATAAGGTCCAATCAGTTTGTTGACGGTGGGCTTTAGTCTTTCACATAATACGCTCGATAGAACCTTATTCGCAATGTTGAGAAGGCTTATCCTACGGTAATTGGCGCAGAATGTGGGGTCTCCCTTTTGGTGGATTGTGCAAAGCACACTGAAATTCCAATCGTCGGGCAAACTTTCGTACGACCTTATTCTACAAAGAAACTAATGCATGCGCCTAATCAGTTCTTCGTCGCCATATTCGAATAGCTCGGCCGGCAATCCATCGACCCCCGCCGCTTTGTTGTTTTTCAGACGCGTAATTGAGTATTCTATTGGCTATTTATTGAAGTCACTCTTTTAGTTCTAAATTCAATTGTTTAAATTTTGGTATTTTAAAATTCTGAAGTTTAAATAAAAAAATCCACAAAAAAGGCTTTAAACGCCAATCTAATCAAAGTGGCTAGTTAAAAGTAATTAGTTGGCCATACTGCTGTTTTCATTTTGTTCACACACACATACACATGTACGACTGCGAGTGCAAGAATGTACAAGTTTAGAACTGTGGCAATTGTTACAACTCGTTGTCCGAATTCGAGTCATTATTACACTCTAATTACTGTGGAGTAAATTCGCATATGAGTGCGCTAGTCATACACACACACATACATACATTTATGCATGGGCAACTGGGCTCAGTAATACAAATCCTGCATTTTTACTAGCGCCCAACAACAAGGTAGAAGCAACAAGGCCAAACCAAGGGTTTCGGTCAAAAACTAGACCAAAAACGAATTTTGATGAGTTATTGATAAATTTAAGATTTCATACATACAGAAATACATCGAATCAAATACGGCTGATCTACGAAAAACTTGTCCTAAAAAATTAAAAAATATGAAGACTCAGCTCATATTTGCCAGACAGCATTTCTGACAGCTTAGACACGGACTAGTGCCGGTGCAAAAACGAGCGGTTCTTCAGCCTTTTTGGCGCTTCTTTTTGTCACGTTGTCCGTTGGTCGACGCCGACAAAGCCCAACAATGGCTGCAGTGTTAACAATACTAACTACATCACTGCACCAGATACATGCAACAAAAATGCACAAGCGTCTACATAGGTGTTGCTTTAATAGCAGTGGCAATATCAGCGGCAAAGCCGTTAGCAAAGCACTCCAGCAGTCAAGCACAGCTCTAATGTGGGCCGACGTCCACACAATGCCGGCGGAAACAAGGAGGGAAACGAGCGCAGGTAAATGCCTGCATACCTCACCACACACATACACACACACATACAAGCATTTACCAGCGAGGCGATTGCAAAAATGAGCAAATGAAAAGCATAAAGTGAAAATTGTACTGCAAACTCAATTCGAACCTGGTGGTAATACGAAATGCAAGCACATAAATACATGTGCAAACACACACATGTACACACACATATCTATGTATATGCATTTGCGTGTAAGGCGGTGTTTGCGTTCGTATGTAAATATCAATGCACTTAAATGCTTCTCAAGCACATACATACATACATATGAATACAGGCATGAGCATGTGTGTGTGTGTATGTGCGTGCGTGCTCACTAAGTACCGTAATGTGTGCGCTGATGGCTTTTCAGCTTGTGGTTTCACTCTCTAAAGTGTGGCGACCGTTGCCGATCCTCAATAGCCCCGAAGGTGTGAACCACCCAGATACCTTCTTGACTTCCGAGCCAAGAAGGGTGCTTACAGAAACAAGTGCCAAGCACATACATATAAGCATGTGGAAGTGTATGTAATTATGTGGCATCCGGATTTGCTCGCATTCATATGCACAGATATGTAGGTGTACCGAGCGTGGCTCTCCGAGACGTTGCAAGCCATGCAAAACAACAAAAATTAAACGATTTTCAATTAATTAAACTAAATGGAATTCGATGGTTACAGTCATTGATTTTCGAAAAGTGACTGGGGATGATGATTGCAGTGAAAACAAATTAATACATGTGAATTGAAAGCAAAGCAAATGCCAATTCAAAGCGATGAAGCCTGCAAGCGACGGCACTGACGAGTGCACATAAGCTCAGCCGATCACATTTAAGCCTACCGACGCTTTAGGGTGCAAATTTCTTCGTGAAAATTTCTGAACTAACATATTTGTGACATAAAGCACCTGAGGACTCAAGCGAAGATCATATAGTTATGAAGCAGCAGGTCACTCCAGCAGCTGGTGAGACCAATTTGTCAACTTTGGTCACTATCAAAATTATTTATTGCACATTTCTTGTTGTTATAACCAAATGCTTTTGTTTAAAAAAATTCTCCAAGAATCTGTAGCTTCCTTTGACCACTTGGAACATTATCCTGTTTTACCATAGTTTGAGAAAGCGAGTTATTTTCTTATTTCAACGCGAAGTTTGGAGATTGAAATGTTGCCTTGAAAAACATCTATGCAATATTTCGTGAGAGAACTTGACTGGGATCGGTTGGTTTGTATGGTTGCCAGTGAACGAGAGAAGGTTGGAAATCGATGGCAATTCTTCACGCTGCGCAAGGTGTGCGCGAAGATGGTCCCAAAAGTGCTCCCTGACGACCAGAAATTGCGGCGAGTGGAAGAGTGCCAAGAAAATTTTAACATGTGTGAAAATGACCCCCAATTTTTGAATAACGTAATCACAGGAGACGAGTCATAGATCTTTGAGTATGATCCCGAGACAAAACGGCAATCATTTTGAGACGACAGAGGGGATCCAAGCAGCATGCACCTCGGCTCTCAAGGCTTGGAAGAAGAATGCCTTCCGTGACGCCTTCTATGCTGGCAAATCGCGCTGGCAGCGCTGCATCGACGCAGAAGGAGCATATTTTGAATAAGAATTGCAACGATTGATTCAATATTTTTTTTTAAACGACTCAGTCCTATTACTTTCCGGACAAATCCTATATGGTAAGTTGTACGATATCGATGGTTCCGACAAATGAGCAGCTTCATAAGGAGATAAGAATGTGCACGAAATTTCAGAACGATATCTCAAAAACTAAGAAAGTAGTTCGCGTATAAACAAGCAGTTAAGCATGGATTTCCGAAATATCAAAAAAATTTATACCGCTAACCTAGATTTCAGATATGTGCCACCCTAATAATAAATAACGCTTGTACAAACACGCATAATTATTTACTCCCACATTCACACATACACACATGCACACCACTCGAACGGCTAACCGGCAATTGAAATAGACTTTCGGATGCGCACGCTCAAATGCACGACGGTTCGTCGGAAGGAGCCCTTTACAAATGCTTGAATTGAAAGATTTCAAAATGTATTCACGCTGCTAATAAATACAAGTGCGAGCAGCTTGGTGCATATTGTTTACGTTTTAACTGCACTTGTGGCATGCAAACACATTGAGGCAATCGATTTTAATTTAATTAATTGGCCAACCTTCTCGGCTATCTTGTTGTGCTAGCAAACGTTCGCACACACGCGTACATACATATGTAATATATATATATTTGCAAGTGTCAACATGCCACATATATATGTACATATAGTATATATAGATAGTATGTGCGAATCGCTGCATGAATGGCTGGTTTTGTCCTTTCATCTTCTATTTGGTGAGAAAAGCGAAAAGGCAACAGATCCTTTCATCCGCAGCGACGACATTATCACACATGCAACTTGCAACAAGCTCAAGCGTTTCATATTTTATTCTTTTTTATTTGTGAATGATGGCAACGCTTTTGTTTTTATTGTTTTTACGCTCTTTTGGCTCTTCTGGTTGCATTCCCCATGCCAATTAAATCCTGGCTCGCACACGCTCTAAATAAATCGAAAAGAAGAAGCCACTTCTCGAGCCACTGTCTGACAATTAGTCGCAGCTCAACGCATCAACACCGCACTCACACACACACATATAGCCCAGCACCTTCCTGCATTTATGCCTGCATTTGAGTGTGTGTGTGTGTGTCCGCGCATAAGCAGTTAACCGGCTGGCAGCGCAGCATGCGTGAGCACTTGCGCCAGTGCGGCAAACATTGCGTCAGTGTCCCTGTGGTAAGACCAGATGTTGAACTGGAAACCACAAAACCGGATTCAGTAGCTGTTTTCCGGCTGCAACTGCTGCTGCCTCCATTGGCGAATCTTGCAAATGCAAATTAATCACCAGCATTCTGGTTTCTTTTCAGCTACCAACAGCAGTCGGGCATTTGTCACCATTTGTTTGGCCAGAGTGTGCGTAAGCAGAGTCCTAACACCGTTACATTTGTTGAATTCTGAATATATTTACATAATATTTAAGAAATGTTGATATGCTCATTTAGCTCTCAAGTTTTATGCTGGCAAGAGCGTAAGAATTTAAACGTCGGACACTGGTGAATATCAGTGAGATGACACCGAGCAGAGAATCTTAGGGAAGCTAATTTAGATGGTCTCCACGATCCCCTCTAGAGAAGAAGGCTTTAAAAGCTCTCCTAAGTAAAACTTTGTGGTTCCATGGGATCCTCTCACAAATCCAGAGTACCAGAGGCTTGAATGGTTTTGAAGTTTTTAACTTCGAAAAAGTTGGATTTAACTTTACTCTTTTGTTCTGAGAGCTGTTTGGATAGACTTTGTACTATCTCATTGCCATAACACTGAAATTTTGTATCTGTCAGAGAAGACATTGGCATTCAGAAGAAATTCGACTTCTTCTTCTGTTATGAATATTACATGTAGCTTAACTGTTTACTGATATCAGACCAAATTATGGCTTCATTGATTTTAAGGAACCACGTATTGTATAATTGGCTTTTTCAGTTCGGTCTTCGGCTATTTCACAATATACAGGGTTTGTCCGGAAAGTAATAGGACTGATTTTCTTCCGCCGCGACTGTACTTCGAAGCGTGCGCGTACCGACTAGATTCGGTAGAGGGCGTTCCTAGCTAACGAACGAGCGGCTGGTCAGTCATCTCCAAGCACCTGGACAAAGACGTTTGATATGATCAAGTAGGCTTACCCAGATGTTGCTTTAGCAAGAAGTGATGTGTTTCGGTGGCATCAATCCTTTTTGGTTGGCCGGGAGGTAGCTGATGAAGACCCGAAGAATGAGCAAATCCAAAATGAAAACGATGTCCATTGTCTTTTTTGACAACAAAGGCATCGTCCCTCAAGAGACTCAAACGAAGGGTCATTTCGGGTCCGACGACAACGCCCCGGCTCACACCACCTTTCTTGTGAACAGCCTAACCAAAGCCAGCATTCCAACGCTTCCGCAGCCGCCCTACAGCCCAGATGTGGCCCCCCTGACTTTTTTGTTTCCTTGCCTGAAAAAGCCGATGAAAGGCAAGCGTTTTGAGACAACAGAGGGAATCCAAGCAGCATGCACCAGGCTATTCCAGAGAATGCCTTCCGTGACGCCTTCAATGCTTGGAAACCGCGTTGGCAGCGCTTCATCGACGCAGTAGGAGCCTATTTTAAAAGTTTTCAAAGATTTGTAACCATTGGTTTAATAAATTTTTTTAAATCTACTCAATTTTATTACTTTCCGGACAAACCCTGTATGTTTCGCATCACGCCACTTTCTTATATTACGAGGTGCAGTAGGGAAAAATAACAATAGGTTCGAGATAAGGAGCTGTAAGCTGCTGCCGGAAGTCTCACGTGTTCGACAGTTAGCGGTATAAATGTAAATTCAGTACAGAAGTATAGTATTATTACATAAGTACTTACCTATAGCATACACGGCTATCACAAAGTTATAGCCGGGGTTTTTGTTGTAGTTTTGCCGATCATTTCTCCGTCTTTCGTCGCTCCGGGCGATCAGTATATCGGCGATTGTGCGCAGCATATTGAAATAATTGTTTTTTTCACTTTGTAAGCAGCGCTGATTTGCCAGCTAAATATGAAGCTTAATTCAATTGTGTGTGTGCGCTAAAGTTTATCAAAACACTAGACCAGCTTCCGGATTACTAATTCACTTTTTCAATTGCACCTTTTTTTAATGGTGTTTATTCACTGTAATTTTGTTTTAGTTCAACTTAAACATTCAGTTATATTAACCGTTTTTGCTTTCGCCGCAGATAAGAGTTCGCCGCCGCGCTAATATCGTTTCTATGAATCCGCAGCGTGAAACTTTAAAATATTCCTGAAATATGGTAATTATTTCTAAATTATGACAAATCACAAAGAGGCAGCCACGCTGAAGTTCACCTGCGCAACTTAGAAACGATTGTTCGGAATAGAGTGGAATGACCTGCAGCCACCGCCGCCGCCCCCATTCATTTTCATTAGCGATACCACAAATTATGCGCGCACTTAGCGTTAGTTATTGTGGTCATTGCCGCGCCACCCACACACACACACCCATATGTAAATATACACAGAGCTAAGTGCTTGCGTGTCTCGATACAGCGCAGAGTGGGTGGTGGCATGGAAGAAATATGATGATGAATTTCGAATTGCTTGCAAATGCAATCTTAAGAGGCGGCAACACTGCACAGACACCGCTTTCAAAAATGTGCACTGAGTGGCGTGTGCAACACACGTTCACACAAACGTCAGCTCTCACGAAGGCAACATATCGGATGTGCATAACTATTTTCATATTTACAAACTGTTTACTTGTGTTTGTTTAGTTGCATAAATATTTGTACATTGATGCAAATGGCAGAACTATTGGAATGCACACTTGTCTAGCATTTTTTATGGGCTTTGCAGTTTCAAGGTCAATCGAGATATTCACTCGAACAACTGAGACAACTCAAAGTTCAATTGTGTTGCACTGACGACTTCGAAATACAATTTTTAAGTCTTACGACACATTCGATCTCGCAAACAAAGCATCAACAAAAGCTTCTTTTTCAAAAAGGATGGTCAGAACCACGAACCATGCACCTGGCCGAGCATTCTCACTGTTTGCCTGTAAGGGAACTAGCTTCCTTACCTACTTAATTCACGTTGCATCTTTTCCAACCGGAGTGTCAGTCGCTCTGGTCGACCTTTAGTTGAAAGGGTCGATGAAATTATGGAAAAGATTGACCAGGACCACCACATAAGCAGACATGCCATCGCCAAGGAACTTAACATGAATTTTCTGTGAAAAATTTAATGGACCGAATTAACATCTTCAATTCTTTGTTAAAACGAAATGAAATCGAACCATTTCTGTAGCGAATGGTAACAGGATACGAAAAGTGGATCAAATACGACAATAATGTGCGAAAAATATCATCGTCCAAGCGTGGTGAAGCTCAACAAATGGTCGCAAAACCAAGAATGCCTTCTCCCCCCCTCTCTAACACAACCTGACAGCCTCCAAGCAGGCACTTAACATCGTTTACAGGAAGCCAGACAACATTTTCACTAACTCCGTCCCCCCTAAATAATGACCTGAGGTGAGAACAGAGTATATATAGTTAGTATCTATAGTTCAACAGACTTCTAATAATTAGGCAACTCCATGTTTGTCACAGGAAAATCAAAATCGAAAATATCAGTACAAATTTTGAAGACAAAGATCTCAAGGATTTTTCATCTCGATGCTGGTCCACCCCACAATCAAAATGAGCGATATTTTGGGTAATTTTAACATCTAACTTAAGCGTTAGCTAAATCTTCGTGCGCAAAATCGCCATGAACGTTTGCAGCGCCTCGTCATACATATTTGCCTTTTGAATGTTTATTTCATGGTAGGATTTTATATTTGTCACTTAATGTTAAATGCTGAACGTAAAAATCCTTTGGGGAACGCGCTTAGACGGTGTCAGCTGCCCAGTTACGTTTGCTTACTGCTTGCCTCGTGTATTCGCCAGTGATAATCGCAATCAAGGCAATCATCATTCGGACACTTTTAATACTTTTCCCTTATCCCTTTAAGCGGCGCGTTGGCATTTGTTGGCAGCAGAAAGTAGCTGTTGTGGCAACAAAATGTACTCGGTCGTTGGTAGCTGATTTTTTTTGTTGCCTTTGTTTCGTCTGACTGCAGTTTTCAATTTGCTTTTTGGCTTGCGCTTTTTCCACCGATTTCACCGACTTCAGCAGCGCTCTCGAGCTTAGCAGTGGCGACAACAAAAGTTCAAAAACTCTGAAAGTTCCCAAGAGATCCATAGCGTTGGCCTTTTAGTCACTTCGGTATTTTGGTGGAAAATTGAAATTTATGTTTGTTTGTTTGTTTGTTTGTCAGTTTGCTTTTCATAAATGTGGTGGCTTGTGTGGCCGACAGCTTTGCCCCAGCAATGCGTTCAACGGTTGCGAGACTAATGTGGTTACTACACCCTTTTATGCGTGGCCGGTTTAAATGGTGTTTTGGAAGAAAAAACTAAACATTTATGAGATTTTAAATTATTGAGGGAAGCTTCCACGGATCTCTCATTCAATCTGGAAATATGTATTGTCAAATTCTTCAAATTGAAATAGCTTTCTTTGTAAGCTCTACTATTATTTCTCACTTATTTTTTGATATGCCAAAAGCAGCAATTTAGTGACAAGACCCCTCCTAAACTTGATTTCTAGACGCCTCTATTTGCTGGTTATTTGAAAATCGTTATACTAAAACTTTTCAGAAACTGTTTCTTTGCCGGAAAACCGCATTTGACTCAAAGAAGTCATCGTTTTTGCCATAAGGTTCTCAATTATTCAACATGTCCAAGCGTATATACGTGTTAATGCCTGAGAATATTGTATGTGTGTGTGTGTGAGTGGAAGACTTTCTCAAGTTTTGCTTCTTTAAAGTGCGAATTAGTTCTATGTGGCTAAGGAAAGTAATAAAGTTTGCTTTTGAACCTGAGAGAGATTGGCTGCTTTCCACGCACACTCACACATATACACACACGCAACCATTCGCACACAAGCAGACACAGTGCCATTGGTCAGTTATTTGTTAATTGCATTGCAAGGGATGCGGACCCTTTTTTAAACGGTAGCTGGTCATAAACCTGATTTTTTATGAGCGAACGCTTGAGATGTGAGCGTAACAGCGATTGTTGTTTTGGTGTGAGAAGCTATTTCGGAGCATTTTAATTACCCGAATTAGCGCTAATTTGAATTGTTGATCGCAAAGCGGCGACGCCGAACATGACAGCGAATTGATACGCTTCTGAGTTTACTGCTGTCAGGTGGGATGGGGACGGCCACAATAATTTTATTATCATTTTAAAGGATATAAATTAGAGTTTGTGGCAGCGGCTTTGTTCGTTTACAAATTTAGAGTAGTAAATCTGAGGCAGTTAAAATATTAATAAATATTTCTAACTAAATATTTGGAGTTCTCAAAAGTAAATTATATTGGGTAGTTGAAAAAGTCTTTTCGTATTTTGTCAATAGATGTTGTTGAAGTCGTATGACTCCAGTACTGCCAATCACATTGCGCCAGTGTTAGAAATGTGATATTTTAAGCTTCTTTTAACCAAAAAAATTGAATTCGGGTAAGTTGAAAAAAGTTACAGCTGTTAAAAAATAAAATTTTTGAATTATTTTGAAATTTTTGTATAAAAAAGGAAAGAATGCCACGCAAGCCACCAATGAATTTTATGAAGTGTACGGAGACGATGCTGTATCAGTTCGTGTAGCACAACAATGGTTCGCTCGCTTCCGTTCTGGAAATTTCGGTGTGAAAGATGCACCGCGCTCTAGTCGATCTATTGTTGAAAAAGTAGAATTATGGATCACATAAGCAGCCATGACATCACTGAGGAACTTAACATTCATCATGAAATGGTTTTGAACCATTTGAAAAAGGTTGGCTACAAAAAGAAGCTCGGTGTTTGGGTACCACATGAATTGTCTGTGAAAAATTCAATGGGCCGAATTAACATCTTCGATTCTTTGCTGAAACGAAATGAAATGGAACCATTTCTGAAGCGAATGGTAACAGGAGACAAACAGTGGATCAAATACGACAATAATGTGCGAAAAATATCAGGATTGACGACTGGAAAAGTTATGCTGAGTGTTTGGTGGGATTGGACAGGAATCATCACTATGAGCTGATCCTGCCTGGTCGAACGATTGATTCTACATTTTACTGTCAACAACTGATGAGATTGAAGCATGCAATCGAAAAAAATGACCAGAACTGATCAACAGAAAGCGCTTCATCTTCCATCAGGACAACGCTAGACCACACACATATTTGATGACTCGGCGAATTGCACCATCGGACTACCATTTGTTTCGAACAATGCAGAACTCCCATAATGGAGTAAAGTTGGCTTCAAGAGAAGTCTGTGAAAATTACCTGTCACAGTTTTTCGCCGACAAACCAGAAAAGTTTTACATTGATGGAATAATGTGTCTAGCGGAAAAATGGCAAAAAGTGATCGACCAAAATAGTACATTAAGGTTCATTATAAATATAAAAAAAATAAGTTGAAGTTTGATTAGAAATACGAAAGGACTTTTTCGACTACCCAATATTTTGTAAGAAATGAAGAGTTTCACACATTTGAGATTCACATACATATTTCGTACAATTTTGAAGAGGGTTGAGCTCGATTTATTTTGAAAATGAACCATGGCGGATGATTAACATTAGCAAAAACTAACGGAAATCCAGCAACGGCATAGTATACGGCGATGGACATACATATAAGTAATTTATCAACCGTGAATTACTTTAAAACTAAAATTTTTTATTTATTTATTCTGCCTATTTATTACTGTTATGAAGTTTATAGCCCTGCACAAACCGCTTCCTTTCTATCAAATTGTTTAGGTGGCAATTTTATAGCACTAAATGTTGATGTGATGTGAAATTTTTAATAATGAAATCAAATTATATTAATTAAATGAAAGTTAATGCTTTTTTAAATTTATAATTGATAAACTTAAGGAATAAATAACCGATTTTTTAATTTGAAGACCAAGTGCGCTATTTACGTGTCCATGGCTGTATACATACATATAAAGCAGTATTGCACGTGTATTCAATGTGATAAGCTCATTTCAATCAATGAAGCAAACATATGTCAACAGCCCTTTTTTGAACTTATTGGTCCACCTTGTGGTCGCAAAACAATAATATCGACTTTTCCTGATGGTATTTGCTTTAAAACCAGAAGATTAATTATTTACGGAGCCACACGACTTTTTAGTTATCTATAGGGCTGAAGTGCGAACAAGTTGCTCTCATAATTTATGAAGAAAAGCAAATGGCAAATCTGCCTTGACCTGTCACTTGTGGCTGAAAGCAGTTAGACAGTTTGCCCTTTGGAATATTTTCACTAGGCCGCCGACGTTATTTGGCTCGATGCTAATAAAATTTGTGCAAATGTGAAAACTTAATTACAACTTTATGAATGCTCATTAAAACTGCGGTCAAAGCGCAGATTCGGCTTTTTTCGACGTAGTTTCATTAATTCAAAATAGACGTCGCCACCGCTAATACTCGCACTTACACTACACACACATATGTATATGTATATGTGCATGTGCATATCGAATGTCTTGCCATTTAGAAACCTGACTTTTCGACACAAGCCAGTTGTTTTTATGCCAACGTATTTTTACAAACTCTTCTACTATCTGTTCTCGTATTTATGAATAATTTTCCGCCAACATTTCAGTTATCAGCATGCACTTTTGAGTGTTTCGCCTATTTACATATTTACATAACTGGTTCATATCACACTTGATTATCATTTATGCCGGCGCGTCCGTGCTTTACAACCAGTTTAAACTAACTTGGTGTGCGCAATACAGATGGCATACAAGTAAGTGGTTGAGCGGCTCAGTGTGAGTGATGCTATCGACTATCCAGCCGGGCATGTTTTTATTTTCTTAACTATTACAGTGGAGCCTACAGATTTTTTGCGCTGAATTCAATTGTTTATGAACCACCTATCGACCAGTTAGAACAGTAAGACGAAATTGACTGCTAACTGTTTTTTTCTGGTAGTAGTGATGTTCTAAGCGATATAAATTTTTACATTGACTTCGATTAACTTCTTCGAGAAAGTCCTCACTAGTTTAAAACGGGCGCAAATAAAAGTAACCAAACCAAAATCTCAATGACTTACACCCGAATACTGCCTGTGGGAAATATAATCAAAAACTCTACTAAGAAGACCACTAATATTCTCGGTTTACCTTTTTATATTAAATTGTTGAAGGTAAATAAAATAACTCATAGCAAACCGTGTCATGGTTGGTGCAAATATATTTTTTCGAAAGCTGGTACTTAATAAAAATATGTTTTTTTTTTCGAATAAGTAATATTGGGTCTTTCGTATTTTGTCAATAGATGTCGTTGCAGTCGAAAAAAATTACGAGTGAGTGACAATTGGTTTGACAGTTACGTCAATAAAAATAACTTATCTCACACAGTAAAAAACACTCATTGCTTTGCTATGTCCGGTCCCAATCCAGCCAACATTCGATTAATGAGTGATATTTGAAGAACATACAGTTCTGCTTCGTGCAGAACATGCGTAACCTGTTGAGTAATATACTATACATAGGGGCTTATTAAACCAACGAACTGAGACCTATTATGAAGTGAAAACTAAGTCAACTAATGATAAGACATTTTATAGCGTTTTGGATTAAAAAATGCGGCGAATGAATGATAAATATTACTTAAGGTCTTGACGGCGAATACCGGCAAAAAGAACGCACTTTGAGCACTACAAACTTTGAAAAATCGAGAAATTAAGCTCGGCTGCTCCTTCTGCTAGGTTGTGTTGTTTAAGTAGACTCAAAGGCCTGAAAGCTTGCAATGTAATACATGCTGACCGCAGAAAGAGAGAGCTATCAGATTGAAGCATTATCTCTGGCTGGGATGGTCTCCAATAAATTGCTTTGTGGAGAAATATTCATAAAGCATTTCTTTGTTATTTTGTAGAATTTTATATTATCTTAACTTATGAAGTCCATAGAACTCATTGAAGGCAGCTGCTTTTTTGTAGACTAAAACATAGCTGTTTTTATAATTTTTGAGATTTACTTTTTTCTGCAAACTCATTGGGGATTGGGGAACTCTTTCCTAGCGGCCACCTACGCACATTTTTCGTTCGTTCGCGGTCTGATTTTCAATATTCTTAGCCTCATATGCTCCAAAGGCCATTTTAATAAGTCGAAGAAATTGGCAGCCCCAATGCATTTGACGTACACACGATGCAGAATGAACTTTGAGCCTAAAAACAAATCAATTTATTTTCTTTAAAATTTGCAAATAAATTGCGAGGAACGAACTCTTAACTGCCTTCAAGAATATAAAAATAAAAAAAGAATATTAAAAAAACAAAAACAATTCAAATGCGCATAACTGAACGTGTGTGCATGAGTCGACTGTATCAATTTGTGGATATTCACGGCACATTCCGAAATCACAAACAGCAAACAAAACAACGCGGCGTGTCAACAGACGCGCCCCCACAAAAAACGCGGGACTTCGCCGCGCTCAGCAATAAAGTGTTTACGAAATTTTGATTATGATTGGTCTGTCGACATATTTGCGTCAAATATGAGCAACAAAACACCTCAATCACACACACATTTTTTTGGCATCCATACTCGCCACGGCGGCGAAAACCTTGATGCACTTTCCCATGAACACTCGCTCGAATGCAGCTGTGCACGCGACTGTATTTGCACTTGCTCAAACACTAAAAATACTGCACACCGCGCTACGCATGCACAGGTCCGCCGCCAGCCAAACAAAAACTGAAAAACAAAAAACAAACGAACTAAGAACAACTACAATAACAAGCACAAGCACAACTGCAATGCAAGCAGTTTGCCGCGAATTCTGCTTCGTCGACACAGCTTGCACCAGTGCATTGGTGTTCTGCGGCAAGGCGTTGTGACAGTTCAGCGGCTAATCAATGCACAAATGAACTTAACAGGTTTTTCAAGAATCGCAAACGCACAATGCTTCCGGTCGACCGGTACCAACAACAATAATAATTACAATAACTTTTATGGAATTTAATTATTCCATTCGTCAACTGTCAAAACTGCTCACCCACCCAACGGTAATTGGTAATTGGTATGTGCGCGAAGTGAGCGTTCGCAGCGCTTTCAATTTTGTATCCAACGTGGCTGATATTTATTATGTTTTTGACTCGCACGCGCCGCCCCCTACGCGACGACACACAGCACTCGAACGGCGAACGAAAACTGGCGCTGCTTACACGTCGGGGAGCACAGCACGGCATGCCAAAACTGAAAACATGCGATGCCTATGCTCCAACAACAACAATGGCGCAGTAGTAATAGCGCCAGCAACATTGAGAAACGAAGTCGAAAACAGAAATGTAAACGAAAACAAAGGTACGACGCGATAAAAACACGTGAGGCCGTGCTGAAGCAACATGCTGCTGCTGACTTGGATGGCGGTGGCCACGTTGAGGGAATGTTGCGCAACAAAGCGCCACGGTGGGGCCAGGCAACAGGTTATAGTGAGCAGCAAGCGCCAGCAACAGTGTATAGGCATGCGAAGCCGATAGCAAAACAAAATTGCTGAGAAGTGTCGGTAGCTGTGCGGCGCCTTCGTGGGGGCCCGACAGCCCACGTTTATGAAAGTTGACGCGATTGTTATTCTTGCCCAGCAGTGGACTATTTCTATACGAACTTATTAACTGATGTGTTTAGGCATAGATATATAGATACACAAGTGTGTATATGTATGTATGTATAGCTATTAGTGCAAGTGTAAACAAACCCGAACCTACCATAATATTGAATTAATGTGAAAACCTGCTATTTACCAGAGAGATCAGACATCTTTGTTGAAAAATTAGCAGATAGAAAAGCAATTGGGTTGTACCGTTAATTTCGATCATTATATACTATTTAATCCTACATTGCTATGTATGTATGGTCAGAGTTTTGAGCATACCAAGCGAACTCTCAAGTTGCACACCTAAGAAAGTTGTCCGAACTAAGTCTTTTTAATTGGTTAACATAGATCATTACACCGTAGTACATATCAAAAGATTTCGGCAGGAATAGCCTTAAGACCCTTCCGATGACTACGTCGCCTCAACGAATTTGTGAAAGGCGCAAGCGCTTTGTAGATTCATGAGGGGATGATGATCAATTACAAGGAGTTTTAGGTACCACAACAGATTAGAACTCTGTTAAGATCTACCTATAAATCTAACCTAACCTTAAGACCAAACTAAACAAATGGACATCTGCATTGCTGCAAAAGCTGCTAATAAAGTGAGAGAAGGCAGACCCCACATAGTTGATTTGCGCAAAGATGGAAAAATAAATATACGGAAGAATAACTCGAAAGCTGCAAAGTCAGTATCAGACAGTAAAGGTGTTCGCAGAACTGATATTTTGCAAAATTTTACTAATAGCCCTGGCATCAAAGAAATTTCCTTGAAATAGTGCTTCACAAATTGAAAGGTGAAATGCCTCTTTTCTTTCGAGCACAGCAAGCTGGAGCATCGAACTGCTTAATATTGAAGATTATACTGCGTAGCCAGAGAAATTATTGAATCCGTCTTGTGCGGCTTACCATACATACATACATATGTATTTTGTTAAGGTAAAATTTGATTGACCAAGTGAACGCTTAAGTTATACACATAAACATTGTTGACGCTGCAGCGCCAGATAAATACTTACATACAAATCTTGCATAAATAAATTTATAAGCTGATATGAATAGCAATTACTTATCTCTTCCTGTATTAATTATCAGACATAAATTCGGTTCGGTTTTGACGCGCTAACTCGGTATTTACCAAATTGTCGGATTACACCTGCCAATCACCATATAATACTCGCATTAACAATAACTTTATTTTTAAATCGGATGCTATTGCTTTATTGTGGGAATTTTCAATGCCCTGATTAGATTATTTAGTCTAATCCATTAACGGTATCAGTTTATGGCTCGGTATTTGTAATATAAATCAATATTCCGCAAATAACAATGATGATAACTTTGATTCGAACAAATTAATTCATGAAAGCTCTCAATACAAGTTTGTATGTAGCGATAGCTAGCTCATACATTAGGGTGACACGACAGGTATGAATTTATCCTAATCCTTGTCAAGTTTTAACTCGAAATCCAACGCAGAATAACTCTTGCCAACAGGCGCTACTTCAGACTGAGTAGACAATTGAGAAATACAGGATTTCTCCGGAAAGTAATAGGATTGATTTTCTTCCGCCGCGGCTGGTCAGTTGTCTCCGAGCATCTGGAGAGTCAGGACAAACATTATTTGCGCGACGTGTTTCTGTGAGTGGTTCAACCCGAAAATGTAGCGTACGTTAGAGCAGAGGTACGCGATTAAATTCTGTGTGACACTTGGTAAATCTGCGACAGAGGCTTACCCAGATGTTGCTTTAGTGGAGGGCCGGGAAGAGGTCGCTGAAGAAGACCGTGCTAGGAGACCTGCGACTCCACAAACACCGACAATGTGACTCGTGTGCGCAAAGTTTTGAACTCAGGCCGTCGATTCGTTTGATTGCCCAGATGTTAAATTTATCAAAATCTGTGGTTCATGACATTGTGACAGACCACCTGAACATACGAAAGGTATGCGCGAAGATGATCCCAAAAGTGCTCACTGACAACCAGAAATTGCGGCGAGTGGATGTGTGCCAAGAAAATTTGAACATGTTCGAAAGTGACCCCCAATTTTTGAATAACGTAATCACAAGTGACGAGTCATGGAGCTTTGAGTATGATACCGAGACAAAGAGGCAATTTTTCTTTTGTTTTTTGACGACAGAGGGGATCCAAGCAGCGTGCACCTTGGCTCTCAAGGCTCTTCCGGAGAATGCCTTCCGTGACACCTTCAATGCTTGGAAATCGCATTGCATTGACGCAGAAGGAGCCTATTTTGAAAGTTTTTACAGAATTCAATAAATTTTGTTTAATCGACTCAGTCCAATTACTTTACGTAGAAACCCTATACATATAGTCCTCTCTTGACGAACAATGACCAAATTTTACAAATCACCCTTTATTCTCGTCCTGCTATATGGTGCAGAGGCATGGACGATGACAACGTCTGATGAGTCGTCGTTACGGGATTTCGAGAGAAAGGTTCTGCGGAAGATTTATGGGCCTTTGCGTGTAGGCCACGGCGAATATCGCATTCGATGAGCTTTACGAGATATACAACGACGTTGACATAGTTCAACGAATTGAGAACCAGCGATGGCTAGGTCATGTCGTCCGAATATATGAAAACACTCCAGCTCTGAAAGTATTTGATGCAGTACCCGCCGCGGAAATCCAAGGGAGAGGAAGACCTCCACTTCTTTGGGAAGACTAGGTGGAGAAGGACCTAGCTATGCTTGGAGTCTCTAATTGGCACCAATTACCGCATAAGCGGTATCTACACCAATAAAGAAGAATAAGATGAATATATGTATTGAATACATACATATACACATATATTATGTTGGTGTCATACATTTCGCGAGTGGTAAACACAGAATGCAACAATAATATAGGAAAATACGCCAAAAATAAAATCCATTGAACTGCTTTAACTTCTTTTGTGGAACAATACATCTCCTACAATACCGTTTCCAAGTTGACAGTCCCCAGCCAATTAAATATCCTGACTATTTCGAGTTAAGTCATAAGAGACCAAGATATCCTTCTTGTCTTTTTCGTAATTAACAGGCGACAATGAGGTCTAAAAAAAGTCGTATCTTTGATCCTACTTAGGAAGATAATAATAACTCGTCGATTTTATCAAAGAACAAAACTCGTCTTCATCAAAACTTTCGCCATAATGGAGCTAATCTAGTTCAAGGGGTTACGCACTAATTCCAAGCAGATTTGCGGTTCGAGACCAGCTCTATACCACTTTGTTGCTTTGTATAATTCGCCAGTTGAAGAATCCTATAAATGTACTTAATGTCTTTAATCGACTTTATACCCATTTTCGCTTAATTGTATAGTATATAAGTAGATGATATGCTATACTTGTACATATAGGATATGGTATGTTTGGTATGTACTTCGGTAGTTATGTATTTGCCGTTATTAAGGTAATATTATTGGAAGTGAAAAGCAAAATAAACAAGAAGGTAATATTGACTGTTCAATCTTTATTGCACATCATATGCATAAGTACACTAAGCTGAGTACACGGAAAGCAAATTTACAGTTATACCAAGTTTACATATGCACATACTTGCATAGACACCATTGTAACTAACGGCATGCCAATCTGTAACGCAGTCTTCCCTGCCTAAGCAGCTCCATATCTGCGAATAGAACACAGTAAAATTTATTCACTGTTTCGCCACTAAAATTTTATTGCTCTATGGCAACATTCAAATGAAATCTAGAAGCCAAAGCAATGAACTCATCCACACTGTGGCGAATTCGAACTTTTGCTGCTGATAGACTGGCCTCGGCTGCTGTGGCTCGCGGTGGATGCCGCACACATAAGTCAATGGAGGCTTATTTAAATACGTGTATATTATATATATACATATGTATGTGTGTATGCGTGTTTGTGTGAGTGCGTCCTTGATTTTGGCGAGTGGCTGGCCGAGTGCCGTTAGTGGTGTATTTACTTAGCAAATGAAGCTGAAAATGAATTGAAATGATGTTGGAGTGCTTTGGCCAATAAAACACTTACATATAAAGCAGAGGAAGACAAGCTAATGCTGCAAGTCATAGCTAAATGGTAAGCAAATATTTATATAATACCTTGCGCGCACACACACAGACACACACATACACATCCCAATGTGCATTGATACTGACGCTTGATGCTGTGAAAAGTCAATAAGACAATGTTTACTTTCTAAAGAACAAAAGCCTACTTAAGCAAATGGGCAGTGGGCATTTACCGTTACTTGTAATTACCGCCAGGGGCGTTTATTTAAAATGTGGTGAATTAGGAAAATTAATATCGGCGGTGTTGGCGAAATATTACTTAAGCGTAAAATAAATCTACAGTTGAGCTCTCTAGAATAGAAGAAATAAGTGTGTGGTGGTGTCTCGGGACAAAAATCATTCCAGGCTTTTTTCAATAATGACAACATCTGATGGGTGGACGTCATGAGATTTCGATATAAAGGTTCTGCCGAAGATTTATGGTCCTTTGCGTTGCAGGCGACATAACCTAGCCAGCGTAGCCGCTATCTCTTAGTTCGCCGAACTAGGTCAATGTCATCGTATATGTATCTCGTACAGCTTGGGAGCCATGTCGGATTTGCGAAGATTACTTGTTTGATGACAGGAGATATTTCGTCTTGTCCTTGTTCACTATCAGAACCATTTGCACCCCTTCGTTGTCCATCCTGGTGAAGGCAGAACTAGCGGTGCGTTTGTTATTGCTAATGATATCGATGTCATCGGTGAACGCCAGCAGTTGTACACTTTTGTAGAAGATCTTCCTTCCTTCTCTATTCAGCTCGAACTATTTTCCGCACGTTAGGTAGTCGCCTTGTCTGAAACATCGTTTGGTATCGAATGACTCGAGAGATCTTTCCCAATCCTGCCTAAACTTTTGGTATTGATCAACTTCGGTCATATTCATTTTGCGGGGATACCAAATTCAGATATAGCGGAATAGAGGCAGCTGCTTGAATACTCTACTAAAGCAAATACACAATGGCAGAATGACCAACTTTTGTTTTTAACGAGCCTTTTCTCTGTCTTCAAACCTGGAGTAGACGCGATCTCCAAGTTTCTTTCATTTAGAAATTTCCGTTAACGTTTTCTAGAGCTTTTAATTTTTTGTCTTTTTGACACTGACTTGTAAAACAAGACATACGAGACCCCAACCCATGTTGTGAGGGAGTCAACATAAATGTCGAAGTTTAAATTACGCACAATGTCGTCCTGTGAGCTTGTAAATAAATGTGCAAGTGACCCCTAAATCCGCCCACGAATTTGTACACCGAACACGTGCGAAAACTTCTCAGAGTGCGTTGGCAGAGCGCAAAAAATATGTCACCAAACTAAATTGGTTTGCCCATTTACGTATATAATTCTATATATCGTCACCTGAAATGCACAATAACGTATCATCAAAAAATTCGAAATTGAGTGTCTTATTGATTACGCTTCACTACTTCAAATTACATACATAATATTCATATGTTCAACATTTTCACGTTCTGCGGTCAGATATAAACCAGTTTTAACCAATATTAAAATTTTGTTTCACTCATGTTCCATTTTATTTCGTGTTTCATTCTTGGCACTGGAAATTTCGAAAATGTTGTTACGTTATTTTGCATTTCAGGTGACGATATACTGAATACTCGTATATACCGGCATATTAGTCGTAGTGATAGTAACTTATCGTATTGAATTTCTATAAACTGTATCAAATAATAAATAATTTTAATAATATTCATATTCATGCAACTTGATAAACTTTAAAATATTTCATTTAAGCTTTAAAATTGTTACAAAAACCAATGGCTTTCAAATTTTAACATGAAAGCTTTCAAGCTTTCTTTCGCGGACAGGGTGTCAATAGTACGCTCCATCTGACGGACGTAGATATGGAGTAGTAGTTTCAGTCAGCAAAATGGTTAACGGTAACACATCCACTATTAAAATATTCTCAAGCTATTTTCCATGCGAATATAGATTCATTTAATTTCAGAATAATCACTTCAAAAAAAAACTTAAAAATATATGCTACTATGAGCAAAAAATAGTACGAATTTGTTGTTCATAATTTTAAAATTCTTAATTTATTCTTCAAAGTCTATGTCGTCCCCTCAAAGTAATCCCCCTTGGCCCCAAAATACTTGTATACTTGTGCCAACGTTTTTTCCAATCTTCAAAACAGTTGTTAAAGTCAATTTCCGGAATAGCCTGCAATGCGTGACGATTCAAGTTTAATGTCTTCAATTGGCTACAAAACGATTTCCCCGAAGCGTCGTTTGAGTTTGCTGAATAACCAGAAGTCACAAAGAGCTAAGACGGGGCATTATCGTGGTGCAAAACCAAGAGTTGTCGGTGTATAATTCCGGCCTCTTTTTACGAATAAATATTAATCCTTGTTGACAGTTTGGCCGGTCGAAAGGAATTCGGAGAGCACCACACCTCGATAATCGAAGAAAACTGTCAAAATAACCTTGATTTTTACCTGTTTTGACATGTTGTTTTCGGCTTCGGCTCATCTTGACAACGATATTCGCCCGATTGACGGTCTGTTTATGGGATGTAATCATAGATCCAACACTCAACGCCAGTAATAAAACGTTTCATGACATCGTGGTTGTCAGAGAACATTGTTTCACAGACGTTAACGCAACGCTGTTTTTCGAAAAAATTTAGTGATTTTGGAACCAATCATGTTTTTTCTTTTCTTAGGCCCAAATGATCTGACAAAGTTTTTTTTACTGATCTTTCCAATATTTCAATGACGCCAGTAGGATGTTAATGATGACTGTTAATCGTCGATTCTCAAGCGGATACTTGCTCCGGATTCCTCTTTTTATTGACGTATTGATCATCAGTTGATGTTGATGGCCTTCCCAGACGTGATTCGTTGGCAACGCGTTCTCGGCCCTCTTTCAATAATTTGTACCACTCAAAAACACTTGTTCGCGACAAAAAAATTTCACTGAAGGCCTTTTCCAGCATTTTGAACTGGATACAATCTACAAACCTGATACCTTTTAGGAGCAGTTTTGTCACACAACTCTGGCGATTTTGCTGCTTACATTTTGGGAAAGTTCCCCGCTTGGACCAAACAGAAGTTTAGAGAAGTCTGGGATGGCGGTCTGATGAAAAAAATCAGTATCGACGCACTATTGGGACATTATTAAGATAAATTATATAACCAATTCAAATATAACTTCGCAACGATCTTGGAGCACGTAGCATAACTCCGTGGCTCGGACATAATACTAGCTCCGGATGTCGAACTGAAGTATAAATATAAAAACCTAGTAAAAAGTACGTTTTACAAAGGTATGGAACCTTTCCATCCAAGTAGAAACCGCAAACCTTCTACGAGGACTTCATTACCATGGGAAAGAAAGCTATTTTATATCGGTGTTCAACCAGTCAACAATGTCTATGTGAATATAAAGGTTTTAAAATATAGATTTCCAAATTTAAGTACATTAGGTTTTCGCCAAATATATGCAAATTGTTGGATACTGTATGTGGATGTTCTAGAGATTCTCTGTAAGCAAATAAAATACTACGCAAATGAGGTTAAAGACGTAAAATTGTATCAATGCCAAGGTTGGCAATGCAATTGTAGCTCTGAGTAACTAAGGAAGGAAGGCAGAAGAGATAAATTCGAACAGAACCAAACATCAGCAGTACTCTTTGTAAAAGCTTAAAAGGGTAAACGAAATCAATTTACCAATTCCTTGTTTTGAAGAAGTAGTAACTTGTTGACCATTCGTTTATTTATTTCGGACCGTTTCATACATAAAACGCTGTTCTTGATTCTTACGATGTTTTGAAGAATAAAAACAATAATAAACGATTTTTTCGGTTTTTATAATTGTCCTGCAAGAAAGCAAACTTAATTGGACCGAACTATTTCACTTGGCCAATGGTGTTTCTATTCTACGTATCTCTATTTGATTATTTATTCGATTCGCCACTCTCCAATCTTTGCGAATTCTGTTTTATGCATTGAATCTGTGATTTCGAGATTAAATGCTGAAAAGTCTCACCTCTAAACGCCGTTGAATTATTATGAGAAGTCACAAACAGACTTTAATACTTCACGAGTTAGTGGCGAAACCGATCGGACCACCTTTTTTATTTACAAATGCGCCCCATAGCACCTACCAGAATATTGGAAATTTATCAACGAATAGCAAGAAAGTAAACCAAAAGAATTTTAAGAAAAGTAAATAAAAAATCAAGATTCAAAAAGATAACTGTAAATTAGCTAGACGCCACCGAAATGAAATAGTAACTAGATAAGATTAAAGAAAACAACAAATGCCCGTAGATAAACTCTCTTCTTGAAATGGATACTGGAACTTAACTGTTTTTTACATAAAACGTAAAAATTAACCGAGCTTTGCTTGAAATTTAGGAAGACAATTGTTAAGAATTCTCGCACATAAAATAATTACTTATTTGAAAGGTAACAAAGGTACTATATTATATTATTTTTAAGCAGTCCTATCTGTGAATTGGAAATCTCTTCAGCTTATATGCCAGTTTTTACGTCATAAAATATGTAATTTGAAATTTTGATTTGGTTCTCAGTTCACTAGAACTTCGATACTCTCCTAAATAACATTTAAGTTTCAGTAGTCTTATCTTTGTATATCTTAAAGCACTTGACTCTGTCAGTCAAACAGCTCCAATAATGTAGTATATGAACGTATCCGTCCTCAAACGTCGAACCAACTGCGAACTGATAACAAAGCAGGCAGATTAATTGGCTTGCAGCGTGGTCACAATCTCAGCGGACGTCTAGCAATACGCAAAGACCGCAATTAACAGCCAACGCTTGAGAAGAGTGCAGTTGAATGGAGAGTTGTGACGTGTGGTTAACAAATTTAGTACTTTTTTAAGAAATAACACTTGACTACATAGAATAACGATGCTGGGGCTTAAGAAACTTCAGTGGACTCTCGGTATTATTTGCCTTATCGGGGCTATGTTCGCTTACAGACGAAGCAACTCGGTGTTCGAATCAGAGGTCCCAAAGCTAAGCCTTCATCAATGGTGGGGAGAGGGCGCGGAACCAGAAGACTGGGCTGCATATGTGAAAAATTCATCGGAGGTGGTTGGTAATAGACTCATATTCCCGGATTCGGTATGACACAGTTAATTGTCTTTAATTATTCACGCAAAGTCTAATCATAACGTTTACGCACCTCATACTGCAGACCATTGACGAACTGCGACAGAGATTGAATCGCACATTACGTCTGACTGAGTCAATGACTCCAGATTTTAGAAATGGTTTCAACACTCAGGAGCTACTGAAAATCGTTGATTATTGGCGTGATAAATATATGCCACGTTGGCGAGAACGTGAAGTGTTCATGTGGCAGTTCAACCACTTTACAACCGAAATTCAGGGGTAAGTTTTGGCAGAAGAGGAGACGGGGAATCGAAAAAATTCAACAAATTTTCGAACGTATAATGAAATCTTTCCAACAGCAACTTTCTCACATAGGCCAACGCGAATCTCATAATATTTTTCCTAAACTGAACTGATTCCTATAAAAGCTCAGTAGTCATTCCTGGATGGAACCCCAAAAATGTTCCTTATAATTAAATTTAAACCTCCTTAGTAATTTCTTTACAGCCTGCGTATGCATTTTTTGCATTTAATGATTTACGAAGAGAACAAGGTTGGCAAACACCATTACCCTGTACTTTTGCTGCATGGCTGGCCCAGCTCAATACGGGAATTTTACCCGCTCATGCACAAGCTTCAGCAAACGCATTTGGATAAAAACAACCCGTACATATTCGATGTGGTGGTGCCGAGTATACCGGGTTTCGCTTGGTCGCAGGTGAGTTGCAACAACTGTTTATTGCTGAACATGTGCTTGACGAGGGTTATAGGGTACTTCCAGGGAAGGTCTGGGACCAGCGCAAGTCGCCGTCATTATGCGCAACTTGATGCTTCGCCTGGGTTATAAGAAATTCTTCATACAAGGCGGTGGTTTTGGTTCGGTAATCGGCTCGCATATGGCAACAATGTTTCCAGAAAATGTACTTGGATATCATTCAAATTTATGTACTGTATTTACGAGTAGATCGGTTATGAAGGGAATTTTAAACGCCATAAAGCCAAACTTTTTCTTCCGCCATGGCTTTGAGGAGATGTTCCCACATTGGGAGTCAATAAAACGTTTAATTGAAGAAACTGGATACTATCACCTACAAGCAACAAAACCGGATACAATTGGCGCTGTGCTCTCTGACAATCCCGTCGGTTTAGCCGCTTACATTTTGGATAAGTGGTCTTCTTTGACGAATAAATACTATAAGGATAGTTCTAACGGTGGTCTGCGTAAACGCTTCAAGCTGGATACGCTCCTGGATAATGTAATGATATATTATTTGACTGATTCCATAACTACCTCTTCACGTCTTTTCGCCGAACATCATTCTCCTGAGCAACGCGCACTGCATATGGATAGTGTTCCGACGGATGTGCCGACGGGTTGTGCACGTTTCAAACACGACTTGATACACTTTCAAGACAACCAACTGAAGGATAAATATCGGAACTTAATTCACAGCACATACTATAAAGATGGCGGTCACTTTGTTGCTTTAGAAATGCCCCAACTGTTGTATACAGACTTTATTGAATTTGTCAAGAAGGTGGAGAAGTTTAGTATTTAAGCTCTAAGAAAACCTTGTTGAAATTTAAAATACTTTTGTTCTAAAGTTTGTGTGACATATCACTACTGTGACTTAATAAAATGTTGGACGAGTTCTAAATTTAAAATCTATAAAAAAAGCCTTTAGAATCTTTCACGCTAAGGTCAAAAGATAAATAATTAGGAACATATGAGGATTTATAAATTTGAAATGAAATGGTGCAGAATTTTTTTGTTTCCAATGAAATATTATATTTTTCCTACAGGGTGGGTGCTTATTTCGTGTCACTGTTTCTTTACCAGCTACTTTATTGTGTTTGTTTTTATGGGTGTTCAGGCGCCAAAGCTGTGTAAAATACTGGTTGATCCGTTATTAAAAGCAAACATTGGAAATCGGCTTAGTTATTAACTTTATTAGTAATATAACAAAAAGTGAGAATTTTATTAATTATAAATTATAAAAATGAGTACACAAGCCGTGCCGGATGCAAAGATTCCCGTTGCTCTAACACACGCTTCTTCAGAGAAGTTGTCGCGCCACGAAATGTTACGTTGGATTAATACAACCGTCCAAGGTGAATATACCAAAATTGAGGATCTCTGCTCAGGTACTGGTGCTATTTGTATTCCTACCCAAACATAATTACAAATTGAAAATCTGACTAGGTGTTGCCTATTGCCAAATTATGGAAATGCTATTCCCAAATTCGGTCGGTATGAAAAAGATAAAAGTCGGTGCAAAATTGGAACATGAATTTTTGCATAATTTAAAACTCTTCCAAATGGCGTTCACACGTATAAACTACGAAAAGTCCGTACCCATCGAACGTTTGATAAAAGGACGATTTCAGGATAACTTTGAATTTCTGCAATGGTTCAAGAAGTTTTATGATGTACATGCAGCCGGTAAAGAAAATGTGAAGCTTCCAAGCTCACAGAAGCAGCAAATTAATCTCAAGACAAAAACGACAAAAAAAATACTAAACCGAGTAGGTTCGGATATGACGCCACCAACAGCGAATTCAACGCAGCTTAACGCGGATGAAAATGGTTCACCAAGGAGCTTGAAATATTTACAAGAGACTCGGGATAAATTGGCTGAGCAGGTTTGTGCATATTGATTGACACCTTTTCTTGCTCGAATGTTGTCTTCTCTGTTTTTCTCTATAACTCGTAGACCGCAGCGATATTAAATGAAAGAAATTTTTATTATAAAAAGCTACTTGATGTGGAAAATGTGTAAGCTAAAAACAAAGTGCATAATTTCAATAAATTTCTCAAAACTTATCCAATATTTTTTTTTAACAGTTTGAAGGAATTTACGGATCACGACGAGTTGCGTGAGCGCGCATTGGCTATACTATATGCTAACGATGGTGAAGCCCCAGAAAATGGAAATAATGAATCTGGCTGCGAAACAGCAGAGTTGTAATCATATGAGTGTGTTTATTTTGTAAAACATTTGTTTTTTAAATATTGTATTTTTATTGTGTTATTGGTTGTATTCAAATGTTATTTCGATAATAAAACTTTGTATGTAATGTATTTAATTGCTACTATCATTTTCACTACTACTATTATAATCACAGACTAGAGCCAAACTATTTGGCAAATTTATTACTTTGACTTTCTCTTCTTTTAATTTTTCGTTTTGTCTTTTGTCCTCCAATGACGTACAATCTTCCTTTTGGATGTGATTTTCTTCTCTTGTAACTGTTTTTTCTGCAAGAGTGCAGGGTTCGGGTTTCTTTTTAATACCCAAATCTCCAAATTGTAGATGCGTATTTAGTATTTTCTGCCTTTTCAGTCCACCGAATGTTGTTTTAGTAGCACCTGGGAGGGCAGGTTTCATTAATATGTCCAGCCTTTTTTCGGCTTCTCTTTCTTGGGCTGATTTGCTTTGTAGCATCATCAACTCAGCCATTTGCTTATCTTGTGCAGTTTCTGGTAAAAGCGCTATATCAAGACTATTTCTCGCAAGTAATTGATCATCAAGTTCTTTTTGTGCTTTTAGTTCCTTCTTTTTAGACTATAATTGATTTATAATTAATACTTTTAAACTAGTTTTATAAATATGGCTAAAGCACTCACCCTAAACTCTGCCCTTAAACGGCAGTTCGCTTCGTAACTGTCATCCCAAACGCTTCGATTACGTTCAACTAAACGTTCCAAGACCGGTTTTGCATCTTCCCCAGCTTTGACATCTTTGGCTTGATGTTCCAACTTGTACATCGCATCATCGAATAGTCGTTTCTGTACTTCTTTAGTCTCGGGAACAACTTGCTCATTATGTAACGGATCCCAGCGATTCTCTTGTCGGCGTGCCCCGGATAGAATCACATAATCCAAATTTCCGGGATCGGTTTGTATTTCAAAATGATTGTCGCATAGGTGACACTTCATTCGAAATTTGTAAATAGGAGTTGAATAGTACATGCCCACTTTTGTCTTTTCCGCATTATAACGAACACCCATTCCTATATGATTCTTACATCCATCGCACCAGATATTGTAGGGCATTTCAAAACGTATAATGATTATGCCCAGATGAATTTTCCGGGCCCGCTCACGTAGTGCATGCGTACCACGGAATTTATTAAGTCCGCCCTTCTTCGGATCATAATCAGGGGGATAGTATTTATTTTGCCCTTTACGCTCACCCATTTTACTTTGTTTACTTCAATAATTTTAAGTATATTTTACAAAATTATTTTATCAAACAACTATATTTTGTTTATCAATACCGTATGGAAATGAATAATAAATGTCAAAATAAAGAGAATTCACAATGATACCGATCAGCTGTTTAGCCACAGTGGGACATATGTCGTCAACATGATGTTGAGAAAGGAGTATATTTAATCATTCTATATTGAGGTACTTAGTACCATTAACTTTCAAAGCAACATTCCTAACTGATTATATTTCTAGCAACACCAATGAATGAATTCTTTTATTTGAATTTCCATTTCGTTTGTGTACTTTCGGTAAATGTCATGATAAAATTGTGTAACATTGTATTGATATAACAGAAAATGAATTTTATATGAACACTTCAAAAACATTAAAATGTAAGCAAAAAATTCATGAGAAAAACATGCTTTTATCAATCATGGTAAATGCGGAAAGTGTTAGTTCAAATTGAAAGTTTTATTCGCTAAGGTGTATTAACATTGGAACGAACTTCTTTACTTTATATTCGAATTGCTACCAAATACCTCGAATACCTTTTTGTACTAAACAATGCAACACTGCTGTATTTACTTCTTAAAAGTCGTGGCAACTGATTGAATCCAATTCAATTGGTATCTGTCATCGAATAACTATCGCGTGTTTGTGCGATTTTAGATATTAGAAATTGGTGTGGATAAAATACCAAATATGAAAATTTATACCAACGAAGGAAATCCGTTTGGATTAAAATTACAATTGTTGGCGAAGTTCGCCAATAAACCAGTGGAAGTCATTAAAGTCACGTTAAATGGTAAGAGTGAGCGGTTGACAATCAAAACTTATATTCTTTAAATGGCACGTAAGAAAGATTCGTCACATATTAGTAAATTTCCTAGAATTTGAATAACGCTATTGTAATGCAATCTGATGCAATAAGCAACTGTTATTTCCAGACCCTGCCAGCAAAGATTTTTTAGTCTTGCCAATATTGGAGCTAGAAAGTGGTTTGAAATTGTTTTCGACGGATGCAGTTGCCAGATATCTATTTCCGGATGAAGGTGCCCTTCGTGATGAGGTTAGTATAAATTAGAAAGCAAAGCAAATTTACAATGCTTTTGTTAAAAATGTACTATAATTTATATTACAGTGGTTAGAATGGTCAACGGTAAAATTGGCACCCGCCCTGTCCCAACATTTGTCCGTCGGTCATCGTGCTAATCCTGACGCATTACCTGTTCTAAATTTACTAGTCAGAAAATTAGATGATCGGTTGGCAGACACAGCCTTTTTAACAGGAGATAAAGTAAGTGCAGCAGATATCGCTGTATGGTCCTTGTTGGCACCCGATGGCACATTGAAAGGTGCTCAGAATATAGAGCATCTTAAAGCATGGTATCGAAAAATGACTGCTCTATCTGAAGTTCAAGCGGTGCTAGGAGAAACTCCATTAGCTGGCTTAACTTTCACATCTTTGCAAAATTCAAACCGTTATGGTGGTCTAAACCATGTTCCCGTCCGCGTGCATACAGCATCTGAGTCGGAGAATTTACTAGCCGATACAACTGGAAATTTGGCAGACACTGTCACGGAAGACGAGTTGGCAAACGCTCAAAACAGTTTTGTGCACGTGTCTTCGCCACAACGCGTTGAACCTCGAACCGTTTTGCCCAAAGCAGGAGAACGTAACGTTTTAATAACATCTGCCTTACCTTACGTGAATAATGTACCACATTTGGGAAACATCATAGGCTGTGTGTTGTCTGCAGATATTTTTGCTCGGTTTGTGGCACAGTATTTGTGTTTAAGCAAATGGATATAACATGCTTTTTTGGTTATTCTTTGTAGATATTCCCGCGCAGCTGGTTACAACACTCTATATATCTGTGGTACCGACGAGTATGGCACGGCAACAGAAAACAAGGCATTAGCTGAGAACCTGACCCCAAAGCAAATATGTGACAAATACTTTGATCTGCATAATTCTATTTATCGCTGGTTTGGCATTGGTTTTGATTTCTTTGGTCGCACGTCGTCGCAGCAGCAAACTGAGTAAGACTATTGATATTTGAAAAAGGCGTATTGATAAAAAGTGAATGTTTCAGAATTGTGCAAGAAGCATTTCAAGACGTTTACAACAACGGCTATATATTCACCGAGAGCGTGGATCAGCTACTTTGTGTGAAATGTGATAGATTTCTGGCCGATCGGTACGTATTTAAATTGCTATTGAAACCTTGAAAACTAATTAAAATTTTTTATGATGTAGATTTGTAGAGGGCACATGTCCTCATCCTGGTTGTGGATATGAAGACGCACGTGGAGATCAATGCGATAAGTGTGGCAAGCTAGTAAATGCCACCGAACTAATTCGGCCTCGTTGCAAAATTTGTAATAGCGCTCCTGTAATACGGTCCTCTGACCAACTCTTCCTCGACTTGCCAAAAATTGAACCACAACTGCGTGTGTGGTTGGAAGGCTCCGAAATGGGCTGGACAAATAATGCACGCGTAATTACTCGATCTTGGCTACGAGAAGGTCTCAAACCCCGCTGCATTACACGTGATCTTAAGTGGGGTATACCCGTGCCACTTGCTGGTTTCGAAAAGAAAGTATTTTATGTGTGGTTCGATGCTCCATACGGTTATATTTCAATGACGAAGCATTACACCAGCGAATACAAACAGTGGTGGATACCATCAAAGGATGTAAAAGTAGAGCTTTTCCAGTTCATGGCCAAGGACAATGTTCCCTTCCACTCTGTTGTGTTCCCATCTTCACTATTGGCGACCAACAAGGGTCACACTATGACAACTAATATTATGGCGACAGAGTATTTGAACTACGAAGATGGTAAATTCAGTAAAAGCCGTGGTATTGGTGTGTTTGGCAACGACGCTCAGGTAAGAGTCAAAAGTAATTATGTTCTGATATATAAACATTTTGTTTTTTAATTAGCAAACTGGTATTTCTGCTGATATATGGCGTTTCTATCTTGCCTCCGCACGGCCTGAAGGTCAAGACTCCAGTTTCAGTTGGAATGACTTGGCTGCGCGTAATAACTCCGATTTGTTAAACAATTTGGGTAATTTCGTGAATCGTGCCTTAGTCTTCTGCGAAAAGAACTTTAACTGCGTCGTGCCGACCATGACACTAACAAAGGATGAGCTCATACTGTTGGCACTCATCAACCGCGAAGTGCGAGGTTATATCCACTCACTTGAAAAGGCTAAATTGCGAGACGGCATACGGCATTTGCTTTCGATCTCTCGTCACGGCAATGGTTACATGCAGTCTCAGCAACCATGGGTGCTACTAAAGGGCACCGATGAGCAGAAAGCACGCGCAGCCACCATCATTGGTATTTGTGCGAACATCGCTGCGCTCCTGGCTAATCTTATGTTACCATACATGCCAACAATTGCGCGTACACTTTTCTCTCAGTTGAACACTAAACCCACCCCACTAAATCCAGAGTAAGCACCCAAGATATACATATCATTTAAAATTTTACTTCAATCTTGAATTAAACCTTTGTAGAAAACCATTTATCAACATTCTTCTGCCCACCGGTCACAACATTGGAAAACCAGCACCCTTATTCACTAAATTGGAGCAGAGCTTTATTGAAGAGCTGAAAAAGAAGTTTGGCGGTGTACAGGATCAAAGCAACGGCAGTCAGCCATCATCGACAACAACCAATACAAATTCGGCGACTGCCAAGCCTTCAGCACTTCCTAACGGCGCACAGTCAGTGGCTCAGTTGGAGGAAGCCGTTCGTTTGCAAGGCGAAAAAGTGCGTCAGCTAAAGGCGTCAACGAAAGACAAAGCTGTTTGGCAACCCGAGGTAAATGTTTTATTGGATCTCAAAAAGCAACTGACTGCCGCTCAAGCAGCTCCACCAACTGCACCTGCAGCTGTGGCGACACCAGTGCCCAGCGACGAAAAAGTCAAGGAGCTGGAACAACGTATTACACAACAGGTGGGAAAAACGCTATGCTTTTAAGTAGTTTATGTAAATTATAACACACTTTCTGGTACATACAGGGCGAAAAGGTGCGCCAATTGAAAGCAAGCGGTGACGCCAGCGTGTGGAAACCGGAAGTAGAAATACTGCTGCAACTGAAAAAGGATCTTGCCACACTCACCGGCGCACCCCAACCTGCTGCTCAGGGTAAAAACAAAAAGAAGAAATAGATGATGCCAAGTATAACGAGATAATCCTGCATCACCATGCAATCAAGCATTTTCTGTTTTTACATACGCATAGGAATGTGTAACATACATCCTGGACAAGTGTTACACTCAGTTGCTTATCTCAAAGTGTTACTTGTAAGCATTATTTGACTGTAACCTCATTTCAATTACGCTTTTATCTGAAGGCTTGTTCAACTCAAATGGTTGCTTTCTCTTGATATTCTTAATTTTATAACTAATTAATTTATTTTAGTGTGTTGGTTACATAAAGTATTTGATTTAATTAAATATTGGCCCGTAGCATATTTTACACACCCCCCCCCTTTAACTATTAACGAGAATAATATTTATAATTTACATGGCTTGATTGCTCACAGAGAGTATTTTATTACTTCTTTGCCCCTAAAAATGAATTCAATAAATTTGGTAAGACATTGCATTAAATGGAATTGTTGTTTTTTATCCCTGGCCCTAATGTTGCTTACAAATCGACTCAGTTGATTTGAAATTAAAACTATTCAACTTTAAAACAACTAAGCTCGTTTCTGACATTGCGAATTGCAACTAACTTCAATTGATGCTGTCAACCTGCCAAAATCCTCCGCATTGTACCCCGCGTTATACCGACTAAATAGAATAACTCATTTATCTCACCACCCCCAAGCCTGGTAAGCGAGTAGCAAAGGAGCGCCCAACAACTCATTACAATCATTCCGGGCCTCGGTTTTCTCTCTACGGCCCAGTCGATGATCGGCAGGTGGTCAGTATCTACATATGTACATATGTTGAAAAGAAAGTTATTGTCGCATATTTTTGGTCTCCATTAAATTTATTACATTTGTTTAAAATATATACGTATGTACACTGAGTTTTTACATTTACTTATATTTAAAACAACTGTGTTGGTATTTTATAAACAAATTCAAAAGTTATTAAAAAATATTGCATTCTTCAAGATACTGCGTTGCGATACTTAAACATACATAGACACAAGCGTTCTTGAGCCGAAGTTAGACGAAGTTAGTATGGGAGCGATAAATAGACTTAGCTTAACTAACAGTTACTTTGACTTACTAGGTATGATTTTAAATACAATAAATTAATAGTATCGTTTTATTTCATAAATTCATATTTACAGCTACATATTCTCTTAACGACTAGCTCTTAAGGCATATTACAAGAATTGAAGTGAACCTCGATTTTGAAAATCCGAAGTTCAACAAATGCGTCCGCGTCGACTTACGAATGCTTTACTGCAAGCAGGCATATTCATACATACTAACATTATACATACATACTAGTAGTAGTAGATAACGGAATTATTTCATATAGTAACTACTTGGGGCCCGTCCGGATGTGTAAGTGCTCATTGGTATGCCTTGTGGTCCCGGTATGTGATTGTTGCCACTGTGTGAGTGTGAGTGCGTGTGTGAGTGAGAGGATGACTGATTTTGCGAACCGTACAAATGATCCACACTCGTGTTCCCGATGCCATTGCCTGATGGCTCGTAATCTACGTCATAGTAGATGCCCGACTGATTCTGTGAAAAGTATCGAAGCATAAGGAAGATTTGTGGTCAGATGTGAATTACTGTTAATTGAGGTATTGTATTAAAGAAAACGGATTCAAGAAATGACACGTAACGGTATTCACGACTTGCTAGGTTGATGGTAATAACACATTATATCGACAGAAGGAATCCACTTAAAGCCTATTCGATTTCTATTCTGGGCATGCCAACACAGATTACGAAGACGACACTTTTTCAACCTCTTTCCTTTCTTACCTCGTTCCTGATGTCTCCATTAGTTGAGACGTTAAAAATATACCGAAGAACAACCATATTTTTAAATTATTTCTATTTCTTCTAAAAACTTACCGCTATGCTTCCATTACTTCTACTCTTTGGTCGCGGTACTTGAAAATTACGGCCGAGCAAATCAGCTCGGTCCTCTTCCTCACTTGAGCTGGAATTCTCCAAGGTTCGCATGCCATTCGATCGTGCACTCAGCCCCAGTCTTCTGGAAAAAAAGGCAATAGTTATAAGAGGAAGCAGATTGGTTTGATGTGGAACAACTTTTTATTCGTATTTGAGGAATTGTCTGAGGGGTATACACACTCATACCGTGGCAGAGGAACTGGCGGTGCCATACTGCCTGCCTGATGCATCTGCATGGTGCCTTGCATCGACATGCCTGCCATAGTGCCCATACCCATAGTTTGTAGATTCGGATAAGCGAACATTGCCGACGATGGACGTGTGGGTCCGACTGGTTCAGCCTGAAAAGAATATTGGGAGTTTAGACAAAAAGTTTGGAACAATCGTACAACACATGATATTACAGAGCTCTTAAAGCCGCAACTAGCCTCTGTATTTCTCTTCGATATACTCACAATCGGACTTACCCCGTAATGGTTTGTCTGTGCCATTACATCAGCGATCTGCGCCCAACGCATACGATCCTCCAATGTCACTTGATAGCCCGGTTGTCCCGGCAGACCAGCGGATTTCATTGGCGCCGTATTCATGTAGCCAAAGACTGGCGAACCAATAGCGTTCTTCTGCTCACGTTGCCAACGACGGGACCACATTATTAGACAAACCAATGTCAACACAATAATAACAACGGCTGCCAAGGAAGCTCCAATGGCCACACCCAAAACTTCCCCATCTATCTCACATTGCCCGCCATAATGACTGGAATCGCAAGCGCAAACTTGATTTCCTTCTTCATTGTAACTGCAAGTTCCACGATTGTTACAGTATGAGTCCGGACAAGATTGACAGTCGCGACCAGCGCGCTGTGGTTGATCGGCCCATGGATCACGGAGTCCTACTTCGCAAGCACAACGGAAACTTCCCCATGAATTAGAACATGACGCACTCGCATGACAATCATTTAACTCGCGAGACTGACATTCATCCAGATCGTGTAAGGCAGTTATGGAGCCCTCCGGCGAAGACACGTATAGAACAGAGTTACCAATATTATTATTCCGTCGGTGGAGCACGCCCAACAAATGTTTTTGAACATCAGCGCGCAGATTTGGCCGCAAAGTTTCCACACTTTCGTCAAGCTAATGAAAATTTTTAAATTACTGTTAGATCTGGAACCGTGACAATGCCTATTTATTTGTACTCACTTTGATGGTCATGTTCACAAAAACACCGCTGCCACCCAGATTTGGATCACCACGGTAAATATTGTTAACTCGAGCATCCATGAATTCATCCGAATAGGGCGTCATCGACATTGCCGAATCGATCTGAAAGCAAAAGATCAAATATTATGCTTTGCATGTTGTGGGGGATTCATTTGGGTTTGTCTTGTATATTACTGCTCGAATCGACTCGTAGCTCAATTGTCCATAGGGTTCGCTATGTTTGTCCAAAAGTTTATTGTCCCACACAATACGATGCTCGTAAATACGATCCACACGCATGCCCAAATAAAAAGATATAACTTTTCTGCAGGGTTCTCGATGCTTGCGACGCGAATATCCTACAAAGGAAATAATTATAGAGCGAGTCCTAAACATATTTTATATTCTTACTTACCGGGTCTACAATGACAGCTGGATACACCATTCTCGGTCTTGCAACGTTCATGTTGTGCTTGATCGCAGGTCGAGTCATCGCCCACAATACAAGTGTCGATGCGCACAGGTGGTTGTGTTGGTCGCGAACGATAGTGAGGTCTCGTTGGTCCAGAATTAGTTGTAGACGATTGTGGTTTTACGTTATTGGGCTTGGTGGGCTCCAAATCTACAACCTCTGTTTCGGGGATACCATATCCTGATCCTAGACTGGGTAAGTTGTTCTGAGTAACTGCATTACCTGCACTGGATCCACCATTTGCGCTGCTGCTATCAATACCATTACCATTGCCAACACCACTTCCTACAGTGACACCGCTTCCAGGTATTTGTGGTACTGCCGTCGCCGGTGTAGTGGGTACTCCTGCGGGTGGATCTGTTGGATCACCAAAGAGATTGATGTAAGTGCGCTTACCATCGATTGAAACAAAACCATCATCACCTGCGGCAGATAGTATTATATCCCCTTGTTGTCCCCCACTGTTGCCGTAAGTGCCATATGGTTTAATATTAATCGTCTGTTGCGAACCGCCTGCGGACCCAGGACCTTGTATGGCCGATAGAGTTACGTCAAATATTTCCCCATAGCCAGGAGGCAAGTGCTGTCGTGTGGGTTGAATATTGTATGATGGTTGTTGTTGCACATCAACGGGACGTGATTGAATTGGTCTGGGTGGCCGCGGTCGTCCACCTGGTTTGAATTCTGGATCATCAAGAACTAATCCTGGTCGTGGTTGAAAATCAGATGGAGGTTGGGGCACTGGCATGGGGAGGGTGTTAGCAGGGGTCGTCACGGGCGGGGCGACAGAGGTGAAGGTAGTGGTAGTAGAAGATGTGGTAGTTGATAGTCTGGCAGTAGTAGTGGTGGAAAGTGGTTTGGGTGTGGTATTAGTTGAAGCAGGTGGAATGGTCGCCAACAGTTCAGTACTGATAGATGGGCTTAGCACAACCGGGCTCTTAGTTGTATTTGGTAAGGCTGTCGTGATAATGGAGCTTTGAGTTATTATTTCAGTAGATGAACTTGTGTCATCCAATTGAGAGCTGATCTCCAGTGTTGGTGTCTTACTAGGCGTCATGAAAATAACCTCTTCTGTAGATGGGTCAATAGTGGCACCTTCACTAATCTCCATTGGCATTGGGGCATATGTTGAAGATATTTGCATCTCAGTGTGGGCAGTGGAGCTGGTTTCTATTATTGCTGCATAATCTTCTTGAGTGTGCTTCTTCTTGTCGACACCTTTATGTTTACTGGGTTTCTTCTTACTGTTTTGCTCATCTTTCTTTGCAGGCGGTGGGGATGCTTGGATTGGCGCTGTATCTTCCTCTTCTAATTCGTCTTTGTCAACCCCCATAGGAGCTTGATCAGCTGTTTCATTGGAGTCCTGATCAGAGACTTCAATATATTGCGAATTTGTGTCCTCATTAGAGAATTCTGAATCATAAGTGGCGTCAGTTGGTTTAGGCACATCACCGTTTGCATCGTTATAGTCCGGAGGAACGGAAATTTCCATTTCTCCTGAGTGCTGTGGTGATGACATCTCAGGCGTGTCTTTCACAGGGGCAGCAGACTCCTCAGCGGCAGGAGGCGATAACTGGGAATTCGGCATTGGTTTATATTGTGGTATCGGACGTCTACCTCCAATAGCAGTAGTAATTGGAGGTCGTGGTTTCTGTCGATGCCATGGTGGACGTTGACTAATAAATCCCGGCCTCAACGGGACGATTTGCTCTGGAATCGGTACACCTGTAATAAATGGACGCTCCGGACGATCGAATGGCCCTGTATATGGCGGCGGACGAATAGATGAGCCCAATGGTTTCTTTTGCGTATCATAATCTATCGGTAATGTCTGCACATCAGATATACGTGGTGGCCCACGATTATTAATACGACTAGCAGATGGACGCCGAAGTCCTTGTGTATTAGCATGAACGTTAACATTGCCATTCAGGAGCTTCACAATACCAGTTATTATATCCTGTATATCCGGATTAGAGTTTTGCCGTGGATTATGCGGCAAGGCCGTGGCAGTGGCCGCTGTCGAGATAGCAGTACTGCGGCTCGGGTTGATCGGGGACCCCGACGTAAGCGGTCGCAGGCCCCCTTTCGCTAAAAAAGACTCCGATACTGAAGTGGTGGCTGGCAAAGGCGTAGACGCAATGCCACTAAAAGAAGGCTTCAATGTTTTGCCAACACGAGCCCTTTGTGTCCGCTCCGGCGCTTCTGAGCTGCCATCATTGAGGGTACTTGTCGGCTTAATGTTGTATTGGAAATAATGGCCAGCGCCAGCTTCTTTCTCCGTATCGCTGGGAAAATGAACATCATTAGGTCCAGATTTCGGATAGTTTTCGTTCAATATTGGTTGTGCAGAACGTTCCATGCGTATGTGCTGACGTGTTTCATTGTCATCACGTTCAATGTCGTCGTGCGTCGTAAGTAAACCCGCAGCAATATTATTTGTATCGGCAATCGTACTCTCGAGCACTAATTTCGGGGAGGTGTGCAAAAGCAGCGGGGCCCCAGACAATACATGACTGCTTGATTTTGGAGATATTTGTGAAATGGATGGACCTGCGTACACGTCTTGACGACATTCTAAAAGAAAGCAAAACAAAATGAATTTAGTGACTGAGTGGAAAGAGGTTCGAGCGAAGCAAAATATTTAAATGGTATATTCATCATTACGCCTTCTTCGTAATGGAGGTAAGAAAGTGTGCCTCTTACGAAATTCCCTTCTACACTTACACAGGTACTAAGTTGTGATATTTTGCAATTCTTGAATAATAAAGTCACAAAGTAAGTTTGTTAATGCAAACGATAATAAAAGTTAGAATATTTCAAAGAAACTAGTACCCGGTTAGCCGCTAATTTAGACCACTAAAATGTGTGTGTGTGGCACATGAAAATGTCTTCCAACTGTAGCTCTCATAAGCCACTCTTTGAAGCGTAGCTGATTGAAGGTTAAATACAGCAGAACTCAAGTTGGTTCAAGTAGGTTAATATATAATTGCGAATCTGCAAAATTAAAGCGGTTTTCATCGGAGTCCAGGCTAACTGAGTGCAAAAAATAAGCATTGACAATTTTCATTACTAACTTATATCTTCTGAGTGTAAATGGATTTTAGCGCGTCAGTCGTTCTTCCTTTTCGCTGTTAGGCGCCAATTAGAGATTCCAAGCGTAGCCAGGTCCTTCTCCACCTGGTCCTTCCAACGGAGTGGAGGTCTTCCTCTTCCTCTGCTTCCCCCGGCGGGTACTGCGTCGAATACTTCCATAGAGTGCGGTATTTGCCGTTAATGCGCAGAGGACCATAAATCTTTCGCAGAACCTTCTCTCGAAAACTTGTAATGCCGACCGCAGGACGTAGATAATGTGTGACTTATAGAGTTTGGTCTATGTTCGTCGAGAGAGGACTTTAATTCTCAATTGCCTACTCAGTCCGAAGTAGCACCTGTTGGCAAGAGTTATTCTGCGTTGGATTTCGAGGCTGACATTGTTGTTCGTGTTAATGCTGGTTCCAAGATAGACGAAATTATATATGTATAATACAACTTCGAAGTTATGGCTGTCAACAGTGACGTGGGAGCTGAGTCGCTAATGCGACGCCTGTTTGTTTGATGACAGGAGATATTTCTTCATTTGCTTCGCTTCCTTATCCAGTTTGGAGAAAGCAGAACTAACGTCTATAAAATATGATACCTTCTCTATTCAGCGTATTCTACCGGACATAAAAGTGACAAAGTTCAAATCCCAAGTTGTATTATGAGTCCAGCCTCAGTTGTCATTCTGCAGAGCAAGTCGATAAAAGTTAGAACTGCAGCCGCCAAGTGAAAGTTGAAAAAGTGAATATGTTCTGCACACGACACATAACACGATCGTTTCACACTTTCTTCATAGCGAAATCTTTTCACCTGCCACAAAGCCCACATTTTCGTACGTGTACAATATCAGTATCAAGTGAATTTTTTTTGCTATTGCCATCCCCCCATTCTCTTAATGCGCTCGTTCTTAGACTTCATTTTGAGCTGCACGTCCACACACACATACACAAAGCTGCATGGCTCCGCGCACATAGCTTCACGCGTGTGTACGATTTTTATTAGCACTTCAATTTACCCTGCCCCTCGCCATCTCAGCGGCTTCGATTCTTTAATTCAATAGTGTGCAGTGCGACTATCACATTACGCCGGAGTGGCAGCCCAGATGGCGTAGAGATAATCTGGCATGCACTCGAGCTGAGCGTCGAACGAGCTGACAAGAGCCATTTGTGGCATTGTGGCTGAGTGGCAGAGTGGCATTGCCCGCAGGCATCGAGACATCGAAATACGATGTTAATCTGCTTTACAACGCACGGTGATATGGCCGCCAGAATCACTGCCTTGCCGCGTTGATGCCGATCGGTATCTTCAAGAGCAAAGCCGCCAGCTCACAAAGCAAAGCACGTACTTGAGCATTTCTCTGACTTGAAGCGTGTGTTCCAAGTACCAACACAATGCCACATACATGTGTGCTAATGCATTCCTTTGTACGAAAATAAAGTGATATGGCAATGTTTGTTTACTGTATTTGTTTACACGTTTGAATTTCACTTTTCAAAGCAACAAAAAATCGCTCACTTGGTTAGATTTGAATGTGATTTGCAACGCCTTTTAAAGTTTCAGTTTACATGTGATTTGTATGTTTGCCTCCATTTATAAGTGACATTCATCACATGATCTCTAAGACAATGGCGAAATAAGTGGCACATGGCACAGTTTGGAACCGTGGCGGAGGAAGTTGCTCCAAGTGCCTTCGAGTAATATAATACCGTTATGGCAATGACTAAACATTTAACCTTAAATTTGAGATCCGTTATTGAATTTAAACGCCAAGTTCAAGCTCCAAGGCGACTCGCCGTGCTCTGAAGATTTTAATGAAATTTATGTGGCAAGTTCGTTGCTGCAGTCTTTTGTGCGCTCAATGTCGTTGGCGCTATCTATGGCAGTATATAATAAGAATGGTTTCTTGTTTCTTTGGTTTTTTGCTTTTGAAATCTCATCTTTTTTTGACATTTCGTCTTTATTAACACTATGTTAGGTTAGGTTAGATGGCTGATCAAAAAGATCGCACATGGACTGCTATGTGTAGCCCTTTGTGATGCCATGGAATGGAAGAACTCCCGTGTTTGAACTTATAAATTAAGAAAGCGCTTAGTAGCCAATGAAAAATTGCACAGGCGTTTAATTTCCACTCGCGCCAAAGGATTTTGCGACAGCGCATATACCGCATGTGTCCTAGCGCTGACCCAGCTTCCGCGAAGCCCAGCTATTTAATAGTACACCGCAAGAACATAAGGCCGTTCCCATTCTACCGAACCTCTTATCACAAATGCCACACCATCAACCTTCCCCCAAAGCTTTGACCAATCCGTGAAGAAGCTCACTGCCCCCTCCTCCAACGGCTTTTTCTTACCCACAACTGGTGTCGTAGAGCCAGAGGACCACTTTCGGATAGAGACCCCACTTTTTGACAATGGCTCCTCTACAGCAGTACAAGGTAATCGATGCCTTCTTTGCTCTGTCTTCGGTATTCGGCTTTCATGAAAGCTTCCTATCCAGTATGAGCCGTAGATATTTCACTGTATCCGCTGGTTGCAGACGGATGCCTCCCATTTGCGGCAGTGGTGCCACCGGGATCTATTATGTTAATTATAAAAAATGTTGATGGCGAGACCGTTTACGACTGCCCAATTGGTTACGACGCCGAGGTATCCCTGCGTCGATTCATTATCAGTGTTCAGGAACTTTCCTTTAGCCATAAGCGCTAAATCGTCTGTTTTATTAACACTAACACTTCGAAAAGTGTACAAGCTTTCGGCTCACAGATTTGATCTTCAAATTGAAGAGATTTTGGGTAATCAAATCATCAAAAAATCGTAGAAAAGGAGATATTTGCCTATTGCTATTGCTGTTCTGGAAAGAAATTACGCAAACTGACACTTTGATATGCCTTTTGATACTCAGTTCACTGATATCTGGTTGCCTACGGAGTACGTTTATAGACCTCACAGACTTCTTGGTACGTGATTCTCTCTTACAATTAAGTATATATTATTGAACCTTTTACTTTTTATATATTATATCCACATTAAGGATACCTTGATAAGTCACAAGTAATTTCTTCTCATCTTTATTTCAACACTTTTTTTAAATATTGCGATAATTTCAACCAATATTCGCTTGAAATGCTCAAACATGAGCTTTTGCCAACCACATTCCCGCTAACTGCGGTGCCGTCGGCGTCGACAGAAGTGAAGCAGTTGGAGCGTAGGCAAAAGTAAAAGCACGCCGCAGCCGCAAGAAGTTATCGAATGACGCCTAGTGAAGCGTTTAAGAAATGCAATCATTTTAAATTCAATTTTTTATAAGGAAAATGAAAATCATTGAAGCAATTAAATGAGAGGAAAAATGAACTGAATCAACAATGCAGCGCCACATGCACACATACACATACATGCACATGCTGTGCAATAATTGTGCACCAAAAGCAACAATTGACTTAACAGTTTCATTTTCATTTGGAATTGGAAAAAGGGGGCTTGTGGCATACATAACACAAACAACATAAACAAAAAATAAATACAGCATGACAATAACAATAAACTATGTTAATCGTGTTTTTAAAAGGTAAACACTTTCACAAAGCACCTGCCACGCCGATAAACATTCGGGGAAAATGATCAATTGACAAATCTGCGCCGCCAGCCTTGGCGATAAGCGAGCCGCTCATACGAACATACGTACGCACATGTTTGGACGCTGAACTATTTTCGTTTGCGTTTTGGTGGGTGTGTGTCAGCGAGTGGTCTAATTGTTGTCCAGAGCCAGTTTGGAGCCACTTAAATAAAAGTAAAAGTGTTCGCGTGTCGCATACAAGTAAAATGTAACAAAAAAACTAAAAATCTCGCAACAACTTTTACTTTCCTTAAGGCTTTGGACAAGATCAACAATGCGCTGTCTACAGCTAATATCTGCCATATAACAGAAGCCTACAAGCTTTGCTGAGCCGACGCCGCCGCCGCCGCCACTGCTGTTGAGCAACAGCGCAGCTCATGTGAGACCGTTATACTAATGTGTTTGGAAAATATTTGACTTTGCAAGCTGTAAGCTTGAGTATGCTTCAAAGCTTTGACATGCAAAAATCATTGTGTTCGCCATTGCGTCGGATTGCGTTGGCCAATTGTTTCTGCCAAAAGTTAAGGCTTGCGAGTTCGTCGACATGCAGCTGTCAAGGCATTAGTTCCACCGTTTGGCTTAATTAATACTCAAGTTATACGCTTAGCATGTACATATGTGTGTGTACAACAACAAATGTGAGTGCACACAAAAACATAGATTACCACCAGCGCACTTACATTATGAACGCATAACGGTGAAATAAGCCAATAGCCAGCACCAGCATGTGTGCAACATTTTCGACCTACAGCAACAATCACGTAGACTCACGTGTATGCAAGTGTGTGTGTTCCGAAAAACACTTTCTATTTCTATGGCTCACAAGTTGTACAACGTAACTCATTCGCTCGCTGACTGCAACTTCCTGTAACGAAAAACGATAAGCACAACAAGCGCACAGTCCAAAAACACCAGAAAACAACCGAAAACCGATTTACTTAGAGTTAGCAAACAGCGAAGGTGGCAGTAAAATGAGCAAAGCCGAAATGTGTCGGGAGGCTCGCAACTCCTCGTAAAAGTCAAGACACCGTGAAATCAAATCAACTATTCGTGATGGCGACATAATATAATTTCGACAAAAGGGAAGCCGAAAGCGGCTTACAACACCCAAGTGATGGCTGGAAAATGGCACAGCTCGCAGGTAATGCGAACGGCAATTAGTCACAGCCAGCTCACGCTGTCGGCGCCAAAAACCCAACACGTATACACACGCACACACATATGACTAATCAAATTGCTGCTTTTGACGACAACAATTACGAAACATTTATATGGCTGCACTTATGCGCAGTACGCGTCCGAAGTCAAGTATTGTATAAGCAAATTGAGCGCATGCGCACCCAGCAGGAAAATCCATCCTATTCAATCCTGGACATATGACTGTCTCTATCTTCATGCTTCGATATTCTAGTCTTGTGAAATTCGTACTTTTCAGTCTCGTTTTTTTACTGAATAGGGTATATTAAGATTACCACGAAGTTTGAAGCAACCAGAAAGAAACGTCGGAGATCTTATAAAGATCTTTTCGTTCGTTCGTTTGTATATACGCAAACTAGTCCTTCAATTTTTGAGATATGAGAAATCTACCAAATTGGCATTCATAGCTTTTGCAGTTGATCGAAACAAAAGAAGTCGTTAGGTTTTCTCCTCAGGGTACTACAGGGCAGAGGGTAACACTTACGCATGTAAGTAGGTAAGTACTCAAGCTTATGCGTACAATAAAGCGTTAATAATAATGTTTTTATTGTTTTTGCTCGACGGCAACAACGCAACTTGGCACCAGCTATTAGTTGATTATGACGAAATTAATTCAAAATGCGTGTTGGTAGACGCAAGCAGACTTTTGATTTTTAATAATTCCACAAACATTCCCATGACATATGAACAACTATGCACTTACATACATACATATGCAATGTGTGTGTAATTGAGTAACATTTGTATAAGTGCAGGTACTTTTAAGTGCATACGCATTTGGACAAGTGTAACGGAACTATTTTCGTTTTCGCCTGTCATTGCCTTCTTTTACTTGGCCCCGCTTTCAAATCGATCGCAGTGCCAAGTAAGTGTTATGTAACTATATTTTTCACCTAAATATGTGTCACTTACGTAACTTAAATCAAGTGTGTGTACAACAGATAATGCAATTTTGGCTTTCATGAAAAAGTAGCCAATATTTGTTACGTGAAATGGCTTGTGTACATATGTTTAGTATGTACAAACACGAAAAGTACTTAAAGTGATAAAAACAAACACTCAAATTGATCAGATATAATATTTTTCAATTTTTAGGAAGAATCTTGTAGTTTTGAATACCATTAAGAAAAATCAATCTACTATAATTCAAGTTAATAACAACTGGAGCAAGAAACCAGTAAGGAAGTTGTAAGTTTGGCTATAACCGAACATTTTATACTCTCGCAACTTGCAAAAATCAAAGTCTGAGAAATTCCTTCGTAGAAATATGGAGTTGAGGATAGTATTGACCCGATTTTATCTATTCATCCAGTAACACATACTATTAACGTGCCACATACTAAAAAAATGTGCCCTGCGTTTCACTAAGACACCTCACCTACAATCGCCAAACGTATGGAGTAAAGTAAGAGGAATGGTTGAAAGTTCTGATATTAGCTTTATTGTGGCTACGTCGAGTTTCCCCCTAATTTTATCTGTTTTAGGCACAAAGAAATACTCTTCTGAGAAAAATACGCTCTCTCATTTTCATTGATATTGGCCGAAATATGCGGTATAAAGTCACCCGGAAGTTCAAAAATCTTTATTTTAGGTATATCGGGAGGCATTGACCAGATCCAACCCATTTTTAATACACAAAGATAATATTATTAAGAGAAAATTTTCTTTGTATTTCAATTGTATATCCCATACACTGACCAACATATTCAGTCAAAAGTCATCTATGGGCACTGAAGTCCACATTTCCGGTATTTTTAGGTTTAAACAGTTTTGGTTGGATTTGGATAGTTTTTGGTTATAAGGTGGCATTTTTCAAAGAAATTATTAGTGCAAAATTGTATCCCGTTATACCAATTTATTTTTGATTTATGTACTGGAAAGTGAAAGAATAAAATGGAATTTAAAATTGTTTTATATGGGAACTAGGCGCGGTTGTAGTCCGACTTCGACACAACCGTAGGAACTACCGCCCAGATGTGTAGTAGAGTAGTACCATCATTTGAATATAGCATGGAAAGTGTATTTCATGCATATATGGAATTAAACTTGGAGATTTTGAAGAAGTTTTATTATATTTTTTAGAAGACTAACAAAAGGACTTGGCTTGAAATAAACCGATGACATTAAATAAAGCAAAATATGATTTTTTAAAAACATTTAACTTCCACTCCAGAGGACGACCTGTAAATATGTGTCTCATATGTACATAGTTCTTCATTGCAAAACCATTCACTTTTCCCTTTCCCTGTTTACACATTTTTGTTAGGCACACATCGCCAAGTTTGCTGCTTAAGTCTTTCGTTTCATGCACTCGAACCTCAAAAACGCGACTCAAACATGTAAAGTAAAGCCATGTAATGAGGCTTTCATTTGTTGTTGGAGCATTTCGCGCCACAGGCTACTGGTACACTTGGTTTGAGGTCTTATCTGGCAACACACGGGCGCATACTTATGCACTTCTGGGAAAGCCAAGTGGGCTCGGTCAACCACAACGGCTGCATCTTCCACATCATACCTAACTAAACATACATACATATGTATGTACGTAAGTGTGTGGAAATATGTAAATGATATTTCTAATTCTAAAAGTAACAAGCAAAAATGCTTCAGAAGCATTCTCTGTGGGCTTGGTGGTTCCGCTGAGTTGCATACAAATTGTCGCTGCTAATACGCTGAACAACAATAAGAATAACTATTTATGCCTACATTGTGCATGCAAGTATTTGTGGTAGCACTGAGGAAACGTGCTTGCAACAAATTAAAATGCGCTCATGTTCAATGCAACAAGTGGGCAGCGCTGCAGGCGACGCGGTCACTCGAGCGGACTTGCCTCATCGTTGCTAGCTCACAGGCTACTTTCCAGCTTTTGAGGGTGCTGCATATTTGTGGCTTTCTTACATACTTACTGTTGTTGTTGTTGCAGTGTGTGGGTGTTACCTGTGCATCGTGGCGAAGAAACGTTCAGATTCTGAGTCGGCGCCAATGTTGCTGTCCTTCAACGCCGTGCCACAAGTGCATTTGATCCGAATTAAGTTGTGCATACCATATTCATAGGAATAGTGCTTTGCACGCGGTTGATTATTTCACCTTGAAGGGGGTATATTAAGTTTGCCACGATATTTGTAACACACAGAAGGTAACGTTGAAGATCCTATAAATTATATATCTAAATGATCAGTGTGACGAGCTAAGTCGATTTAGCTGTGTTCGTCTGTCTGTCAGTCTGTTTGTATATACGCGTCCTTCTAGTCCTTCAGTTTTTCTTAACCGCCGATATCGGACCACTACAGCATATAGCTGCACTACAAACGAAGCGATCGGAAGCAAGTGCTCGCAGGGAAATTCTTTGAAGAGATAATTTCACGAAATTTGGCGAGGGTTATTTTCTATGGCAATAATATAATCCCCGAAGAAATTGTTCGGATCGAGTCACTTAGGCATAAAGCTTATTGTTTTAATGGATAAACGAAATTACAAGATCCATAGTCACATGGAAAGGAACTTCAATCAAATAATTTACGCTATTGTCTTGTCAACGCTCATTACCGAGCAGCCTTTTGGATTTATGTCTGAAAGAAAGAACATTCTGCCCCCTCGCCATTCCAATCGAGAGCCAAAGCTGCAAAATCCAAATAATAGCAACAGCGAAACCAAGATGGAAAAATTCCTGATCGCCAGCAATAAGAATAAACGACATTGTGTGAGTGTAGCAACAAGAAATGCATCTACACACACTTACATACACATAAAACACACATGCATAGGCATACTTAGTTGGCCACACGAGTTCTTTCCCGCAAACAAAGTGAAGCGAATGACCTTAATCAAGGTCTCTTCTAATATGAAATTCAACACTCCTGAGTATCTGCTTAGCTCGCAGCTCGCAGCTCGCGTGGCTGCCACCAATGCAATATCGCCATTATCTTAGCTGGTGTTGCAACAATAGCGCGCAATTTACAATCAAATTGTAGCCAGATTTGGCGTGTGATTGCATCTCACCACGGCTGTTTGGCGCTCCGGCAGGCTGGCGTGCAATGGCGCGAAGTCGACGGGCTTTTACATTTTACACCCGAGCGGCAGAGCCAGTTGCAACTGGCACAAGTGTTGCTGCTTTGCACGCGGTTGCACATGTTGTTGCCGCTGCCTCGGCGTTTGCGCTGATGGGCCACCTTTTGCAGGCTGTCGGCTGGCATACATGGACAAATTCGTCGGTGCCAACTTACCAGCGACTAGCCGAGCCAACGCTATTTTTCAACGCCAAATATTACTTTTTCATTTTCTTTTTCTTCCGTTTTCGTTGTAATAGCTTTGCTTTCGCAATGTCGGCAGCAGGTTTGCAAATTTACACGATTTTTGCGTTCACCGCGCTTATCTGCTCATTCCTTCGTTCGTTTTTAGAATAGTTGCTGTTGTAATTTATTAGCGCTCCGCCGCAGGAATTCAGCCATGCAGCACCAATTGTAAATAAATTGCTAACATGCACTTGCGTACTCGTATGTGTGTGTAGATATGTAGTCTGTGTGCATAGTTAATTGCACACGAGAGCTGTCGAATTCGGTGCCTAAGTCTTTTGTTTACATAATTAAGAAAGCGTAGCTCAGTATGTTGCTTGTGGATTTCGGAGGTGAATTTGGTGAATTGTGCATTCTTTAACTGTATGAAGCTATAGACCACCTTCGGTATGGATCGATCAATTATATTGGTTAGTCGAAAAAGTCTTTTCGAAATTTTAATCAAACTTCAGCTTATTTTTTTTATATTTATAATGAACCTTAATGTACCACTTTTTGCCATTTTTCCGCTGAAGACATTATTCCATCAGTGTAAAACTTTTCTCTTTTCCCGGCGAAAAACTGCGACAAGTAATTTTCACAGGCTTCTCTTGAACCCAACTTTACTCCATTAAGCGAGTTTTGCATTGATCGAAGCAAATGGTAGACTGATGGTGCAAGAACAGGGCTATATGGTGGATGCATCAAAGCTTCCCAGCCAAACTTTCTCAGTTTTTTCATGTGTGTGGTCTAGCGTTGTCCTGATGGAAGATGAAGCCCTTTCTGTTGATCAATTCTGGTCGTTTTTTTCGATTGCTTGTTCAAATCTCATCAGTTGTTGACAGTAAAATGTAGAATCAATCGTTCGACCAGGTTGGATCTGCTCATAGTGGATGATTCCTTTCCAATCTCACCAAACAGTCAGCATAACCTTTCAAGGCATCAATCCTGGCTTTGCGGCCATTTGTTGAGCTTCACCACTTCCCTTGGACCATGATATTTTCCGCAGATTATTGTCGTATTTGATCCACTTTTTGTCTCCTCTTGCCATTCGCTTCAGAAATGGTTCGATTTCATTTCATTTCAGCAAAAAATCGTAAATGTTAATTCGCTACATTAAATTTTTCACAGACAATTCATGTGGTACCCAAACATCAAGCTTCTTTTTGTAGCCAGCCTTTTTAAATGGTTCAAACCCGTTTGATGATGAATGTTAAGTTCCTTAGCGATGCTGCTTATGTGACGGTTCTGGTCAATCTTTTCCATAATTCCATCCATAATTCGACTTTTCAAAAATAGATCGACCAGAGCGCGGTGCATCTTTCACACCGAAATTTCCAGAACGAGAGTATGCGAATCATTGTTGTGATACAGCATCGTCTCCGTAAACTTCACAAATTTCATTGGTGGCTTTTTTCCCTTTTTTATACAAAAATTTCAAAATATAGCAAATTTTTACATTATTTTCATGCAACGACATCTATTGACAAATACGAAAAGACTTTCTTGACTAACCAATATACATATCTTTAATTTCACACATATTTCGTCAAAAAACGGAGAAATTTATGAAAAACCTCAATTCAAAGATCGCATACAACCCGTCTGAAATCAGTTCACAATTTGAATGCAAGCATTTAGCATAACGCATAAATTTTTATTGCCACACTTAACACAAGCGTTTAACTGTGATCATGATTGATGAAAAGAAGTTAGCAGGTAAACGAAAAACTTTCCCTTTTGCGCATTTCGCAGCTCGCACAGCTCAATCGCACGCACTTATAGCCGAGGCATTCGGAATGTGCTGTTATATGCGCCTCACTAAAAAGTGGCATAGCGAAGTGAGCAACCTGTTTCCGTAGCATTAATTTCGTTTATGATAAAAAAACACATACTCGCGCTCACTTATTTATGAAGGGCCATGAAATTCCTTAAATCTTGAATGAAATTCTGGTCAAGTTCGCCACCGGTTGCATTCATTCCTTGACGCACACGCTCTTGCCTTTCTCGCACGCTTGAACGATTGCAATGTTTGATGGTTTTAACAAAAGCTTCAAGCTGTGCCGCTTGTGGCTTATCAATATACTTATCGAATCTTTTCGAAGTTCCCGGTTTTCTTAATTTCGATTGTGAAATCGCTGGAGCAAGGTTTGTAACTTTAAAATAGTTTAGAAAGGAAAAATTTCGAATCTTTTTGCGTTGTCTATATGAGAACTGATTAACGTTCGCTGGAAAAATGTAATTAAAGTTTGAAACTCGGTCTCTATTGAAGTAAATTGCATTGTTTTGTATTTTCTAGCAAGAGTTAGTGTAATGTTTTATTATACCAATTGGTATATACTGGACCAAATATGAGTCAAATCGAGCCATAAATGCGGTTGCACTAGCGTGTAGGTTTATAAGAGATAATTATCTTCCCACTAATAATATAAATTCTGAATGTGAGTGAAGTTGGACCCGAATTCCAGAAAAGTCTTAGTCACAGCACCATCTAAAGTCAGGAATCTCAAAAGCTTTCTTACTCAATTTAAGCTAATACGGACTAAGGTTTTTATGTAATTGCGAAGAGTGCCAATTGATGTAAGATCACACCGAACTGCTAAATAGAGTATTTTGTGAAGCCACATAAGACCTCCTGTGGTTGATATCCAAATACAGGACTGCTTTCGACAAACCAACTTGAGCCCATAACACATTTCTTAACGAACTTTATTTCTAATTTTTTTGTTTTACCTGGATGTCTGAAAGCGAGAGAACCAAGGTATTTTCGTCTTGATCTGGCAAAGGCAAGACATTCGAGGAGGAAGTGTTGAGAACTCATTCTCTTCCAAACAGATCTAGAATCTGGCGGTGTGCAGTTATGACGCCTTTAAATATTGAATGGTGAGTTTTACCTAAGGCGAGGAGATCACTAGACGTCTACCGATTTATTTTGGGCAGGAAGGAGCTTTTAGATGAAACATCTAAACATCCCTTCACTACTCTCGAGCGTACGGTCAACGAGCAAAAGGCTAATGTAGCCCCTCTCCCTGAATAATCACCACTCAGAAAGAGGCTACGCTTCGGAACAGTAAAACTATCGCTTGAAAGACGCTGCAATGATCAAGAAGTCTGAATCTGGAGTTTATAGATAGTACTCGACAAGTTACTCCTAGACTAGAAAAGGACTCAGCCAGCAACTCTTTCTCAGTAGACTGACATGGTTAGGCTTGGGGCCTGGTAATCCAAGTAAAATGAAATCCAAGTGTGCGAGGATTTCAGCATAACTAAGCTGTAGTCATCATGACAAATAGCTCTGGACTAAAATATTAATAGCAACAAATAGGAACGTTTATACTTTTGACAGTCCGATAGGCCGAAAAAGTAAAAACTGTGTAATAAATTGAAAGCCTTAATACATAGAAGCTTATAAGTACAAGTTGTATATGATATTTGCATATCATAAAGGGTAGCCGACCAGCTGTAATTCAAGCTTTGGCCGCATTTTGACTTCACCGCCGCACCGAAGCCAATCAACAGATTCTCCCATTTATGTAAGCACTTCCCAACCTACTTAAGAAGCCATGCATATTCATACCGCTTCATTAAATGTTCTATTTACATACACGAACACGCACACACTTGAAAACACATGCCCACATGTGGCAGTAAATTAGAGACTCCATAGAGCTGCCTACATATTTTTAGATCACCGTCAGTCATACGTAACCAAAAACACCAAGCAAAAACGCTTACAACAAGAAAATACCGTTTAACAGCAATGCCCGCTAGGCGGCCGCGGAACGAGAGCTGGCTCTAGATTATCTAGCGGCGGTTTGTTGTTTACAAATTCAAGCACTCAACTACAATTTATAACATTTCAGTACTCAGTACTCTGGACTAGTCATGCTCCATGTGCGTCTTTTGGGTTATTTTTTGCGCTTTGACGGTTGGTGCGTTGGCTTCAAGCTTTGCCTGCCAACGGACGCCGGCCCGAACTTCTGCACCGGCGGCATCAAGTCAGCATGTCAGTGAGTCAGTCAAGCAACTGGGCGACTAACGTTTGCTATTTTGCGGCCAAAGCGTCCAAAGCGACCAAACATAGACGCGACAGTTTATGGCGCTGGTCACAGAAACTGCACAGCTTTAACGGAGTACTGTTACATACATACAGGTTTTGGCCGCAACTGTACGATTTGCACTTGATCGCTTAAAGGCGTAGCGTCTGCAGGCACATTTTGCAGTGATTTCCATGGCAATAATTTCATGTTTCATGAGTTTATTTACAAAACATTTCAGAGAGTACCGAAAAGTGAGGAAAATCGGAAGATTATGTTTTTGCGTGTTAGGTCACTCCGGTGAAAATACCGACTGATGTCCGAGCTATATGAAACTTTAAAGAGGTCTCATTTTTTTACAAAATCTCCAAGATCATTACATTGCCTTGAACAAACGTGATTTAGATTAACTTTGAGAGAGTATATATGATATCGATATGTTGTTTTTGTCTGTTATTCCAAAAATATTTCGGAACCATTTACCAAAAAAATTGTGCCTATGATTACCCTGTAAAAATTTCGTCAAAGAAGATGGTAAAGACACACTCTGTGCCGCCTTAAAAGAAGCTCACACAGTTCTAGTTTCTTTGAATTCTTGGTTCGACCAAAGCAACAACAACAACGGCATTCTTGACATTGTCGCTGATCAGACATATTAAATTCTATGTTGGCCAAACTATTAAATTAATAGACTTATTGGCTTAAGAAGCACGCTTTCACATAAGCACATCAACGCACACGAACACACATACACGCTTACAGGCACATAACTTCGTACTATTGCATGTGTGCGTGTTTATAATGAGAAGCGCTTGTATGAGTTGTTTTTGGGTGAATGCTTTTTCCCTCGCTTTACCTATACAGGGTTTGTCCGGAAAGTAATAGGACTGATTTTCTTCCGACGCGACTAAGCGATTAAATTCTGTATGAAATTCAGTAAATCTGCGACAGAGACGTTTGATATGATCAAGCATAGCTGACGAGTCATGGATCTTTGAGTATGAACCCGAGACAAAGAGGCAAGCTTCCAGGTGGCACACGCCGGCGACTTCTCGCCCAAAAAAGGGATGATTGAAAACGATGCTCGTTGCCTTTTTTGGCATCAAAGGCATCGTCCACCATGAATTTGTTCCTCATGGACAAACTGTCAGCTCCAAGTTTTACGTGAAAGTCCTCAAGAGACTCAAACGAGGGGTCAATCGGGTCCGACAAGACATCGCAGCCGATTGGACGTTCCACGCCTGACACGCCTGACACGTTCCACGACAACGCCTGACTTTTTTTGTTTCCTTGCCTGAAAAGGCCGATAAAAGGCAAGCATTTTGAGACGACAGAGGGGATCCAAGCAGCATGCACCGCGACTCTCGACGCTATTTCGGAGAATGCCTTCCGTGACGCCTTCAATGCTTGGAAATCGTGCTGGCAGCGCTGCATCGACGCGGAGGAAGCCTATTTTGAAAGTTTTTAAAGAATTCTAACGATTGGTTCAATAAATTTTTCTAATCGACTCAGTCCTATTACTTTCCGGACAAACCCCGTACATACGCTAGACTATATGTGTGTGTGATGTGTGTTTTCATGCAGTCATCGCTGGTAATTGGCGGTTTAACAGGTTCCATTGGCCAGTTTGCCATTTCCCCTTGCCAAGTTGGATGCCGGGCGTGAAAAGTGGTTGGCATGTTTCACTGAGCTCATTTTAGGAATCAATGCTCCAATTGCAATTAAATGTATAACAGTATTGCGCGTTCTCCCGCTGCTCGGAGCTTGCTGCTTGACGTGAATTAAATTACAACTAACAAGAACTAATCTAAAAGAATTCTGTACATACACAACCGTATGCTATCAGATATATTCATATATACTCGTATGTATTCTCGAAGAAATATGAAAAAATCAGAGAAGATAAAATGATAAAAAGGCTAACTGTGTGCATATGTGAGCACGCTACTGAATTAATATTCCGAAGACAACGCAGACAAACTCATTTGGATAGTGACCAAAGTGTATTCACCAAAGCCATCATCATTTGTGTTGGTGGATTAGTTATATAAATATGTGGCATGCTGTTGTTTCCCAGCTATTTAAATATGCGCATTTAGAAGCGAAACAAGTCGTTGAACTCGTTTGACGCCTATTTTAGGTAATTCTTGTGGAAGGTTTGTGGTTCATTTTTCATATCGCTGATTTCTTACGGCTGTGGTACTTGACTAGCCGTTTCATCCTCAATACTAAAATGGTGAAGAATAAACTTCGTTTGAAAGTGACCTGAACTCATCTTTCATAAATCTTTTGTATGACCCTCTCACATTCTTTACTATTTCAACACATATTTGCTTTGCAGACGGCCCACTGATGCGCCCAATTAAGATGAAGTATCTTGTAAAATGTGAGTACCTACACAAAACACTTGAATGCTGCAACTTCACCACTTGTTCGTGTCTCGTTTGCTCACGCTCCGGCTTATTGACGCCGCCTCACATACCTGACAAGCGCAACACACGCCGCCACATACACAGACAAGCATGTGTGTGTTATACATTTATTAATTTCTTGGGACTTTAGTAGGTCACAGCATGAGGAAAGATATTATGTTCGGCCAAAAGAGTGTACGAGGTAATTAGAAAAGCAAACGCCAACACTTTTTCTAGAAATTAGGTGCCGAAGAATTGGATATTTTTGCGCTTTGTTTGCCCACCTTTCTTTCTTTGGTAAAGCACTATGGCAGATGAAAGAAAAGCATAAAGCACAGCGACGATAACTGCCCGAATAGCTTCAATGCTATCGTCAGCTGTCGTGTTTACGTCAGTAAATAGCCATTTAAGGCAGCAAGAAGTGGACTGCGCTCCACTGCTTATACCAAGACATGACATTAGAAGCTAATAGCTGTTAGCTATATTTCGGACGTTCATTAAACAATTATTTTTTTATTTTTATTTTTTGATTTTTTCTTGTTTTGGGTTGAACAAATACTTAGCGGTATCGGTGGAGCGAGTAAAGCGGCTCGAGGTCTAAACTAACATGATCAATTGCGCACTTTTGTGTGTCCGAAAGTACAAGCTGCTTGCAGAGCATACATCGGTGGAATAACGGTTCTTATGGGCTTTTATCAACAACACTTTCGTTATTATTATTGTTCACAGTAAATGCCCAAGTACAGCCGATACCTTAGAGCAGCTTCAGCTCGATTTATTTGGGTCATCTGCAATGCGAAACGGTACGTCTTAACAGTGCTTCAAAGCTTATTTAATTAACAGCTAACACTTTGCACAAAATACCTTGCAAATAGTACAAACTCAAAGATGGCATTAGTGCCTGGCGTAAGTCAGCGGAAGCGGTTCGCTGCTTAAGTCTTTTGTAGATCTCAATCTGCACGCGAGAAGATGCGTGAGGCGGCACCGACGTAACTGAGTAGTGGTGAAAAGAGCGTTATATTCTCATGGCAATTAATATGTTTGCACTGTTAATTAGCTCCACTTTATATGGTTTTCTAAATATACTTTACATGTGCATACTTTTTTGTACTTGTTATATAAAACTAAATTAATTCACATCATAATGTGGCACTCACGTCAAGGCAATAGAGTTATGCGCGCAGACATGTAGCTCTCAACGGCTGCTTTACATAAACACAACTGACTAACGGTACATAATTTTCTATTAATACGATATTATGTAAATATGGAAGCGTATTGGTAGGCATGAGAAACAGTCATTTCGTTGGGATTTTGCTACATATGCGCATACCAGGCAAATCAAAGAGATTGCTTCAAGTAAAGAAAGCTTTTTGTGGTGAGATTGATATATTATAGATACACTTACTTATATGAATAAATAGTGAATGAATACTAGAGCGAGGAATAATGGTTTTGATGGATTTCTTCTATGGATCGTTAACGATCTGTTTAAAGAAATTGAGGATCGTGGCTGCCGGGTGACTGCTTATGCAGCATGTCTAAGTCCACTCCAACCATGCCTGAAATGGCGCACACTTGGGAGCGCATACCTTCACGGAACTGACGGGAGTGGAAATTAAAGGCCTGTGCAAATTTGTATTGGCTACTAAGCGTTTTGCTAGTTTATAAGTTTGAGCACAGAAGTTCTTCCTTTCTATAGCTTCACAAAGAACTACGCATAGCAGTCCACATTTTGTTGCATAAGTCTTCTGGGGAGTCTGGGGAGAGGCATAAAGCATTCAATGAAAGTCGTGAAGTCAACGAAAACTTGCTTCATACGAGTCCTTTATGGATCACTCTTAGAGGCTCTCAACACTTCTTATGGGTCTACCCAACACATTGTGGTAAATGTTTTGGATACTATGTGTGTCCAAACTATTTATGTATATGATGAAACTGTCCAACAATCTAGCAAATATCGCTCCAAAAACGAACCGGTAGCAAAAATATCAAAATTCGCTGAAAGCACTGAAGGCGGTCCCAGCCGAGGCTTACAAAAGTCGATGAAAAATTGGATTAAGCGTTAACATGCTTGTACTTAGGAGCCTATTTTAAATGCGTTAATAAAAATGTCTAGTAAAAAACGTGAAAATTTTGTTTTTTATCAGTCCGGGTCAAATTTGATAATATCTTAAGCCAGCATATTGTAGTAAATATAAATGTGGATTAAAAAAAAAGTTACTAAAAGCTTTCGAAGAAGAGAACCGAACCCATTTTGACACTGTGCTTCTTGTCTTTAAAATACCAAACCTCTCAAGGGTGCTATATCACTACAAAAATACTGCAAGAACGAGTCATAAATTTGAAGACTCATGAACTTATTTTAGCGTTGTAGTGTTAGCCTCAGGATAGAAAATAAAAATTAGATAGAATAAAACAATATTGCCAATTTTTAACTTAATTATTTAAATAAACTGATACAAAATCTATATTTTACAGCTGTGAAGTTAATCCTAATGAAAATTTTCAACCACTTAAAAGCAAAAAAAAATTAATATATTGGGATAAAATGGAAAGTTAAAGCTAAAAGGTGGTTAGAAGAACATAAAAGTTGACTTTCACCTGCATCCCTTCTGCTGACTCGAGGTTTTCTCTAACTCAAAATGGCGCACCCGTCACAGTCGATTAACGTACTGCATGAAGGTAAACAGATAATTTACATGCGTAAAAGCCCACAAGCATATGTCTGTATAATGCAGAAATGAGTCGAGAGAATTTGGTAGGCGAAGGCATTTAGGACTGCGCCAGCAGCTAAATCGTCTTCGTGTGTTCGTTACGCTTTACGCATTGCCAATTTATTTGCGAACTTTTACGAAATTAAAGTGCGTATTTTATTTTATTACTTTGTTGCAATGTTGTTGTGGTGCACAACAACGTTTTTCCGGTACATTAAACACTGGTTCCACAAAACCGCTCATATACGGGCAGGAGCTTATATTTCAGCGTTGGAATGCATGTGCGTGTGTGTGTGTGCAAATTCCTCAATACATTGATGTCAGTCGAACGTTCGAACCGGTGCTAAGATACACATATGCGAACGCACTTTCACAACAAGAATGACAAAGCCGTCAAACGAGTGACAAGCCACACACCGACAAGCAAACACAAGCCATACATACACACACTCAGATACTCGTAGCTATTTGAAATGCAAATAAACGCGGAGATAACCAAAACACAATGTGAGCAGGTTACAAAGAATTACTTTAGCCGCTTCAAATGCTGCAGGTGGAGCTCGCCAGCACCTGAAAAGCGTCTGGAATTTATTGCGCACAAAAGCTTATTGTGCCCCCTCACAATATGCGCCATCCATCTTAGTGTTGTCATTTAAATTACGTACATATGCATTACTTACCGATATTACGTGTGGCCAGCAGCAGCAGCTGCAGCGCCAACACGCCCAGCCAGCGCAGCGACTGCGCCGGGCCGAAGCTGTGGTGCATCGTGGCTGCGGAAAGCGGCCAACTCGTGGTCTTCCTCGGCGACATTCTGCCGGCCAGCGAGGAATTTGGGCCTCTGTGAGATTTTCGCCTTTTGGTGAGCGTCATAACCGTCGTTGTTGCTGTAGCTGTGGCTGTGGCTGTGGCCATCGGCCGCGTTGCGCTGCTGTGTCGCTCCACTTTGCAGCTCATAACCTAAGCTAGAAGTTGTCGTCGTGTGTTTTCACAGTTGGTGTGTGTGTATGCGATTTAATGTTACACTAAATGTGTGTTTCTTAATTTGGTCTCCCTTTGCTTCAGTTCAAAATCTCGTGTCTATGGATGAGTGGTAGACGTTCATGTTTGCTCACAATCACTGCCAAACTCCATGCTGTAATAAAAAATGAGTTTCTTTAAGCGATTTTTATTTGCGTTATATTTTTATGCAAATTTTGTTTATAAACACATATCAAATGATGGAAAATGCAACTAATTAAGAGTACACTCTCGACCTAAAAGACTGTCTTAATTGGAATGGACTGGGTTCATAAAGGTAGTCTGGCTTGAAGCTCATTATTGTGTTGTAAACCAAGTGGGAAAGTGCTGATTTTGAGCTGTGAGTGATAGAAAAAGTTTTCACTTTAAGAAATAATTTTTGGATCAGCAGCATTTATTCAACAGGCTTTCTCTAATTTAACAGAATCCAGCATATTTTTATGAAAATATCTGAAATAATAATATTGGGTAGTCGAAAAAGTATTTTCGTATTTTGTCGATAGATGTCGTAGCAGTCGTATATCTGCAGCGCTACCAATCACATTGTGTTATACCATATAGTGTTGGAAAGGTGAGATTTTAAGTTTCATTTTACCAAAAAATATTAAATTCGGGGAAGTTAAAAAAAAGTTGCAGCTGTTCAAAAATAAAATTATTGAATTATTTTGAAATTTTTGTAAAAAAAAGGGACAAATGCCACGCAAGCCACCAATGAATTTTATGAAGTGTACGGAGACGATGCTGTATTAGTTCGTGTAGCACAACAATGGTTCGCCCGCTTATTTTCTGGAAATTTCGAAATTTCGATTTACACTGATGGAATAATATCTCCAGCGGAAAAATGGTAAAAGGTGGTCGACCAAAATGGTACATATTTGTTTATTTATTTATTAGTATAAAAATAAAAAAAAAATAGTTGATGTCTGTTTAGAAATACGAAAATACTTTTTCGACAACCCTATATTTTCATGAAAATATCTAAAATAATATCTTTCTAATTTAAAGTTTTCTCTATTCGCGTCCAGGTGGCATTTAGCCACCTTACATAAATTACTTCCAGCAAAAGTAGACTTATGAGAAACAAATTCGTTTGTTGAATAATTTTTCCATTTTCTTTTAAAGAATTCTCAAGTTCAATGACTCACTTTGTAAAAATCTAGAATAAGTTTAGTACAATGGCTGCATTACGTAAGGTTTATTACCACGCAAATGTCGCCAGGGCTGCTTACTAAACAATAAAGAAGTGAGTATAAAAAGCGGTCATTAAGCTTCAAACGACAAATGGCCGAACATTAAACAATGGCGACTTGTTACATAATGCAAATCGCTGACAGAAATAGTTTAAGAGATTAGTGCAAAAAGCGAAGCTATTAACAACAGATTAAACGGGTGAGCCATTAGGCAAATGGCAGCAGAACAAAAACTAATTCGAGGTTCATTCTGAGGGGCTAGGGCTGGGCTTGAAAGAAGAAATAGTGACCAATGCAGACATTTAGATGTTAATAATAAAAGCAATAGGCTTCTGCCAGCAAAAATCAGCGTGAAAACTTTTTAGAAAAATTGTACAAAACAAATAATGAATTTTTTTGTGTATTCCCAATCCGCGTTTTCTTGTTCGCCATAGTCTATAAAAGCGAATATGCAAATAACTAAATTCAATTTAATTTCGGCCGCACTCAAATACATACATGCAGAGCCAGCATAAAGACAATTAACCGTAAAAAATATACCGTTGATGAAGATTCGTAAAACTGGTTTTGCATTGTAAATCAGATTTATTCAGTTTTTTTAAGATCGCACAATAGACTCTCTATAGATGCTAATTCAGCAATTGAAAGACATATGTATTTATATGTGCACGTGTGTGGTGAATAAATTCGTATTTGCTGTGGAGCCGCTAAATAAGCAATAATGCGAAAGATTATTTGAGGTAAGCGAAAGTATCCGAAATTGATCGCACCCATATTGCCGATTGTTATGACATGATGCCAGTCTGTCATAGCTCAACACTAAGATTTTGGCATTTCTCTTTTGACCAAAATAAGACAAAGGTTACTCAAACTACAGTATGTGCTAAAGGTATATTTACATACATTTATGTGGAACAACCAAGTTGCGGATAAAGCTGATACGATGGCGATCCTTAGCTCATGACGATATTTAGTGGACTTGTGGAAATACTATCAATAAAACGATCATTCCGTTCTTCAGCGGGACAAAAATTGTACTTCAAGCTTTCCCTAGCGGACAGGGGGTAGAATTTGTCCGCGGTAAGGTATGCCTGTCGTAAGAGGCGACTAACCAGTATGCACTATGTCTGTTATTTATTTGGCTTGCCTCGAAATCTCGGCATAGTCTTGTCGGAAATAGTGCTATAATATGTATACTCAGGTTCAACTCAATTTATCTACTTTGAATGAGATTCCTTCTAATGAAAATATGTACATTTGAAGTTCAAGCGGCAAATGTTACCAGCCATTAAGTTTGATAAGTGCGCAATTGGTATTTGCAAAAGCCACAAGGTCTGACTGGAGACATAAATCTGGTAACACGAGGAGCGGTCAGCTTGGAGTTCGCTCCAATTTGCTCATTGGGTTTGGCCCTTATGGAGATACGTGGTGGCTGTGGTTTAAACCTAAAGACAGGTAGGATTGAAAAATTAAATAGAGGGTGGACTCGCACTGCGGTCGGGTGACGGAACCACAGCACCTCAGAGGTTTTAGGTCAACCTCGAGTCCTACCAAAGTACAAAAGGTGTCCCGTCCACCTGACTAATTGGAGCCAAATAATACTTGCAAATAACCCTTTAGTACTTCAGGCTTATAAATTCAACAAATAATCAAGACTTCGTCGAACAACAACCCCAAGGATAAGGACTGTTCGTGAACCACCTAAGCTCTCAATACGAAATCGGAAAATGTCTAAAATAAGTTGAAACTACAACAAGCAAAAGGTTACCCTAACGAAATGAAAACGATGCGGGTGCTAAAGCCTCAAGACCCCTTTTACAGATTAGCTAAGGACTTCTTGCCGCGAGAAAAACCAGATCCGCTTCAAATAAACTGATGCAATTGCAACTGAAGTTCGTTAAATCAAAAAAATGCACTCTCGCTCTGGTTACAACATCGGCAGTCCTCAACAACAAAGAAACTTGAAACGCATAAAAAATCAACAAGCAACAATTACCAAATAACTGTACTCCTACACATACAAAGCGCAGCTGTGCGAATGAAAACGAAAACGAAAACTGCTGCGCTTGCAACAAAATGCCCTTCACACAGTGCACCAGCAGACAGACAAACGATTTCTTCCAATGAACCGAATAAAAAGTTGAGAAATTGTGAAAGAAAATCAAGCCAGAAATGCATTGAATGCAAAACATGAAGCCAACTGGCCAATGTCAGACCAGCGGGAAGCAAAAAGTAAAATTAATGGAAAGAAGACAGACAACTTAACTAAAAATAAATTGCATGTTTGAAAATAAATAGCAAGAGCTCGGGTTAATAGCAACCCCCGCGAGGCGCGAAGCGAAAAAAGTCGGCAAAGAGTGAGCTATCAAAAAAGTACATGTAGCAACGGTTAATGAGCAGTTGTTGCACTGCCAGAAAATAAGTTCAGTCACTCTCAACAGTAAGCAGAGCAGAGCAGTTGAAGTCGAAACCGAAACCGAAACAACGATGTCGCGTTCAACGAAAGTGAAAGCACTTAGAAAGGTTGAACACGCCGCGAGTGCTGTGCTTTTTCTGCTTCTTCTTCTTCTTTTCTTACTCAACTCTGTACGTATTGGACCAACCACTGTTATTATGTTACTTCGGCTGCCCAGTCAACTACTGTTTTCAGCTGCTTTTTTCTCGATTTTAGTGCCATTGACTTCCAACAGCCAATTTGAACGATTTCCTCGGGAAGTTGCTTTCCACGTGCAAAGAGCGTGAATATAACAAGACATTCGCAATTATTTTACATGTTTACTATTAGCGATTAGAATTATAATTGGAGTGACTATGAATTCAGTAAATGAAATGCCACAACCAGTGCAAAAACAACTCTTTCATAAAATATGTTAAAAATATATTTTTCACCTACGAATTGAAGTGACTTGTGGTAGGGTCTTAAGTACAGTATTTCGTCTGTTTGATAATACTTCCGCCATAATTTCGATTATTTTTGGCGTTATTTTTTGCAAGTAAACATTGAATTTCAAGGGAGTACAATGCCAAAACTTCTTAGAAACGATGTTTAATCTAAAACACAAGATAACCTCGAAATAGGTACCAAAAAACTGGTGCAAAGCTTGTTCAATTAAACACAAAAAATATATATTCAACTATTCATCACACTTGAAGTTTAGATGGAACCTGACATGCAAAAGAAATAAGAGTGTAAGGCTTCGTTCCGCAGTCATTGGGAACAAGCATTTGATATTTTACGTTTGGTATACAGGAAGCTGCTTTAGTAAAGTCTTCAAACTTTTCAACGCTTTATTTCTGCACTCCTACTCTTACTGGACACATAGTAAACTCACCAGCTGATAAATCCTCAACTCTTTAACCCGGACTGGTCTATTTAAGCAACCATCGCAAACCGAAACGATAAAAATGTTTACCTTAAAGCATTGGCACTGCCTTTTCTATGTTCGTTTGATCACCAAATGTCAATTATTTTGTGTTGGCATCAGAAAAATAGCCACGGATCGCAGCTTATGAATCGACTCAACACATTTTGATTAATATTTTGGGTTCTTTATACCCAAAAGTCAAAGTAATATCAAAATCTTGACAGTCGTGACTAAGTAGTCGAAATGGACTCGAATGTTTTTCCGGCCCAGGACTGTCGACTCGCTAGCATGAATCGAAATTGCTTCAGGAATATTTTCTGCCGCTACATCAACAGTTCGTAAAACAGTTGCTTGACACCTAAAGAGCCTGTAATCAGCAAACACATCATTACTGGTTACGAGACGTGATGACATCGAGCCTGTATGAATATGCGACACCCAGTTGAAATTTACAATATTGTATAACAAATTTAAAATAGTGAGAATGTCGGTTTTTGTCAGTCCGACCCAAATTTGATCAAATTATATAATGAGGCATTTTGCAAAAAAGATTGCCATCAAGAAAAAAGAATAAATGCTTTGTTCGAGATGTTTCTAAGTTTCGTAGCATTTCCAATGGATGGGAGAAAAGGTAAGCGAAACGACCCCGGATTTATATCCGAGCAAAACCAGTTTATACAATAGCAGTCCGCCGCAACACAAACATTTTCATTAAATGAACATTTTTGGCCTAAACAGTACAGCTTATCGAAAGAAATATTTACAAAAAAAACTTACTAAATCCCCGGCAAGCGGCTCCATTCCGCTCCACTGTGTGTCTGAAGTTAGACAATCCCATCAGCCGTCCTTCATACAAGACTTACAATTATATTAAAGGAATAACATTTACGAGACATAACTGTAAATATGAAACCGTTTGAAACGCGACACACCATAAATACCTGAATATGTATGTATATCGGTATACAAGTGTATATGCTATGGGCATATGGATATATGTACATAGTATGTGTAAAGTATTAGTAAGTGCAAAGCCATGCACAATATTTTGTCTCAGTTAAAACCAGTTCACAAAATTACTTTTGCTTTCGCAGAAGGGCACTCACCGGTGAAAATTTTGCAGCCTTCGTCTGCGGTTTTATATATTTACTTCGGCTTGTCTTATTTCTCAACTCGTTGTTTATTTTCTTTCTCTGTTGTGTTTTTGGAAACCAGCTACACACGAGAAGACTGGCTTGTGCTTGTGGTTATATACATATGACTCACTGATACTTTCCGCTGACAGCGCACTAACAGTTAGCCGAATGCGGGTTTTCAGCGTCACATTTACTACGAAATTCGGATATACATGCGACTCACTTTACATACACCAAAAATAGTTTTTTATTTTGCTCCTCGTACAAATCAATTTATTTAGTTTTCGGCACATATTTATGGGTTTACCGCCGTTATGCAATCATGTTGAGGTAGTTTTTGAGTCATGAGTTTACGATTGCAAAACAAAAGACTTTGGGCACGAACCTCAAATGGCATGGCCCTCAATGGACCATTAACAACGCCATGAGTAATAAATTAAAATCGATACTAGTAAGCAACTAAATGCAATCGTAGTAAATATTTAGGAATATATATATATATATATACATATATATGTATATGTATATATGGTTATACAATATATAAGGCTATTATTAATTTATAAAATGTATCTGTTATTTATAAGAAGAAGAAAGAAAGAAAAGGTAGCATTAAGAGTAGAGCAAAGGTTTTTATTTTCGAAACGGGCATATGCAGTGGCGTAGCTACAACTTCGGGCGCCCGGGGCCAAGGATGCCCTGCCGCCCCCCTTTATCTACCTACCTAAATATCTTCGATATTAAGTATATACAATTTAGGAAGGCCACGCAAATTCTGAAGTTCCAAAATTCTCTCGGTTTTTGAGGAAATTGATAGTAAATTTACAAGACATCTTATTAAAAGCCCTAAAAAAAAACCCATTTTCGCCTTATATCTTGTACACTTTTGACACAATTTTCAGGAATTTTTGCCCGCATTGGAGTTTTAAAAAGAGCGAATATCGTTTTGCCGCCCCCAAGACGTTGCGCCCGGGGCGACGGCCCTCTTCGCCCCCCCCCCATAGCTACGCCACTGGGCGTACGAACTCAAAAGGTACAGGGTTTTTCGACTACCCTATATCACCATCTTGTACCGGTAATATAGGGTAGTCGAAAAACTCTTTTCGTATTTCTAATCAAACTTCAACTTATTTTTTTTATTTTGTTCAACCGCTTTTTGCATTTTTTCCGCTAAAGACATTATTCCATCAGTGTAAATCGAAATTTCCAGAACGGAAGCGAACGAACCATTATTTTTTTGGTAGCACTGGAGATATACGACTGCACCGGCATCTATTGACAAAATACGAAAATACTTTTTCGACTACTCAATATAATATTCTCTTGCACACCAGTGTCACTTCTGACTAATTTTCAACATAAAAAGGGATTAAAGATTGCAGAATGCGCATTTGCGATAAGTGAGTCAACTCGTTCATGAATAAATAACTCAAATGGAATTTTGAAATTTTGGAAGAAAAGTTCCCTAATGGGGCTTCATTGAAACAAAAAGTAGTTTACACTAATAACTTTGGGAATATTTTATACATTTACAAACATATCGACACGTGAAATTCTAAATCCGGCCTAGCTGCGATTTTTCGCGCAGATTTAGATTTCACCGCTATGTATGTACGAGCACGCTGTCAGCTGGTTTGTTATCCATGCTTAAACGAGCGGCTTAGCAAGACTCATCATTGAGCTTTCTATTATTTATGTAGCGTGAAAACTCACCTTCACTTCATCGGCGCGGCTCGTTACACACCAGCACCAGCAGCAGCAGCAGAGGCGCGCAGTAGCCTAATCCAAGCGCAGCCGTACAAGCGCTTCACACTTGCAGCAAATACCGTGGCAAAAGCGTTGCAGTGGACCAGCGAAATTGCAGAAAGAAATGTATTAACGGCAAACAGCGTTCAAACGAATAAACAGCACGCACGCATGCGCAGACATACACTCGATGATCTGTATAGCACAGCGCCAATCAACGCACAAAACGAGCGAGTGATTCCGAAAACACTTAGATTTCGACACGCACAAGCAAGTTGCTGCGATTATTGTGGAATATTTGAAAATCACTTTCACACTTTTTAACAGTAAAACTTTAGTTTTTACGCGGACGCGAGTTTTTTTTTTTTAATATAATAACGGTAGTAGCCTAAATAATAAAACTTTGAAAATTAATTTACTTCGTTTGCATAATGCCATAATGACCGAATTGAATTTACGTCTCACTTTATTTATTTAAACATCTCTTTGTGTGTGTGTGTGACACCTCTTCGATGGCGTCGCTGGTGACAAGGCGACATGCAATTTATTATGTTGTTATTCTTGCAACATACTTATTGCAGCACACCATGCAATTTGCCTACTTTCAGCCAACACGCGCACACACACACACACACACACTCGAACACTCACGGTCGCGCACACAAGCTGCATTGAAAGGAAGCAAAACTCGCCGCGGCAGTTGCTGCGGAAAATGGCACAAGAAAATAGCACAAGTAACAGTTTCTCAGCTGCAATTTTCGGAACGCAGCTGAATGTCAAATGCACCACCAACACACCAACCGACCAACAGACGAAAAAGCAAACAGCAAACGCTCGTAACAGTATCAAGAACGTCAAGTACACAGCAGAGCTCGGATTTGACATTGGCCCGTTGAAAAAGTCAACAATATTGACTTGTTGTTGTATACACTGCAACAACCATTTGTTGTTCTCTGCAGATATTGTTGTTGTTATTGTCTCACACGTCCGCTACCATGTGTGCGTGTGTGTGTGTGAAGACGAGTGCGGGGAAAACTTGAACGGCATTGTCGGTTTGGCGTTCTCGCCACTTGATCAACTGCCTGCTCGCTCGTTGTTGTTATGTGCTGTCATTCCAGTTTCATTTCACCTGAATGTCCGGTTATCGTCACTGTTAGCTTCTAGTGTCATACAAGTGCTTATTATAGCCAACTTAGCAAGACTGTCGAACGAGTTATGCCGCAGCACTAGACGTGGAGTTCACTTTGGTGCGGTTGGAAATATCTGCTGTGCTGCATTGGATGCTTGATGTTGCACAGGCCATATGGAAAATGTATATTGATTTTTTCACCAGTTTGCTTCCCGATATCGGACACTAGTACAAAGGGCTGGGCATTGCATTTGGCTCTATGAACTCTGATTGAATGAGTTCTTTGAGTAAGAAATCTCAGCTGTTGGTTCAGGCTTTGCTAAGTGATCTAGCAATAAAAGTGGTTCTCTGTCTCTGCTTAGGTCTAATACCAATGAATTACTTATTATTGAATCTGGTGGAGTATCAGTAACTTTCGGCTTGCACAAGCTCGATTAGATGAAACCCCGAAAATGCGAAATACCGAGCGCCTATGAAATGGTACTATCTCGTATGAGATATTCGCCCGAAAAAATGGCTATAATCTCCAAAAGCAAATACCGTTAAATAATTCCTGCTACCGAAAAGTTGTGCCGTTGTTATAACTGAGCCAGTGGAGGATCAGTGTGCCAACCACGCATCCCCGAGCAGCGAATGCCAAACGTGATTGCTAAATTGCTGGTTACAATTGCCGAAACTGCAACATTGCCAGCAGCAACAACACGTCAGCTGAAGCTGCTGCAGCGTCAGCTACCAAGTCAATTGGGAGGCATTAGCTGTGTGTGTCGCCGACAGCAATCAAGCTATCATTCGAAAGAAAATACGTGCACTCAGATATGGATGTTTATGGAAAAATAACAAATAACTGAATTTTTCTAAAAAAAATTTAATTATTTCATTTCAGTCTCTTACTAAACTTGTATTGCTTTGACACTTTATTTCTAGTTTGGTTGCTTCATCATAAAAGAATTACGATTAATAAGGAAAAAACTCGAATAGTGTGCTGAAAGGAGAGAGATTTAACCGAACCAAATGGATACATAAATACAAATTTCAATCCGTAAGATTGGGGTTAGATGGCTGATCAAAGATCACACGTGGATGTAGTCCTTTGTGAGGCCATAGATCGGAAGAACTTCTGGATTCGAACTCAAAAAATAAGAAAACGCTACAAATTTGCAAGGCGTTTAATTTCCATTCCCGCCAGCTCAGCGGGATGTCTGCAGGTATGCGCTCCAAAGTGTTAAAGTCTTGACAAGTCACGTCAAATGCATCTATGTATGTATGTGTGTGTGGAGCGTTAATTATCGCTGTGCAACCTAATTTAGCGCTCGCGCACCAAATTGCTATCGCCCGCATAATGTTAGAGTAAGGCACAAGAACGCACACACAGTGCCACGCTTTGGAAGGAATGTGACTTTGAGTGTACCTTTGTCGTGAGCTTGTAAGCACTAAGTATGAACGTATGAATGTATGCATGAATGTATGTTTGTATGCATGTCACAATATTACACTTTTATTTTTGCTTGCACCAATTTCCACAGCGAAATTCATTATTTTCATTACTTTGCTTTTGTTTTTGTTTTTCTGCGCTAATTGCCTGCCATGAGGTAAACACACACACACATACGCACATGGACTTCGCTGCTTGCTGCTTGTAGGCAATTCATATGTATATCTTTCTTATTGCAACTTTAGCCACTTTTTCTACAATTTCTTTTGTTTTAATTTTTTTCTTTTTTCATTTTTAGACTCGCACTCGCGTCAGCATCGAGCGAAGTTTTGCGCGCACAAACACAGGCATACGAATTTGCAACACACACACACACACATGCGCGCATTATTCCGATTATTCCGACAAGTGAACGAATGCTGACGAAAAAGAAAGTTTTTAAGCCATCTTTGCAGTCGTTGCTGCCTCCGCTCCGCGTCTTGTCGTACACCTATTGCACACACTGTGTTTTGCTTTTGTTTTTGCTTCCAATCTGGGCAAATCTACACACAACGCACATGTGTGCGTGTAAAATGGCACTGTCCATTAAGTTTTGCGTTGCTTTGAGATCAAAAACCAAACAATCCAAATCCGTTTTCAAATGCCTATATCCGATTTCGGATCCAACGGCGTGCGAGGCTAAAAATTTTGCCGAGTGACATTTTTCACCTGTCTCCGCGGCTCCTATGAGCCAATGTATCACACATCACATTCGATTATAAAGTACGTCTGGATGTGCGTGTGTGTGTATGTGTTGCAAATGCGTTTGTTATTCTTGTTTTTACACAATCCGCACCCGCGACCTGCGACCGCTTTCAAGCCGATTTCAGCAGCGACTTTTGAGCTTGCACTTTAGTTACACACTACACACACCAAACACAGCCGAGAATTGCTGCTTCTTTCACTGGGTTGCGCGCACTTACCACTTGCAATGTTCGCTTGGAGACGTCTTAACACAAGCACGATCCGCCTTTAACTGATCGCGCCGCGCCAACTGAAGTCGGTTGCTTGCCAGCTAGTCCAAACCGCAAGAAAGTGTGGTGAATTCCATTACCAACTGAAAGCCAACGACGGACAAGAGATCAACGGCAACAACAACAATGGCAACACGTACTCATTACATTATCGCGGGCAGCGCAAGGGAAGGCAAGGCCAATAAATCGAATGTAGCAACGCAGACAAGAAGCATTGAGGAAGACAGAAAAACGTTAGCAAGAAATATGAGGATTCACTCACGGCTGCAAAAGCTTTCGTAAGAGCTTTCACGGCCTTCGTGTGTAATATTTCGTTGCAATCTCTTTGTTTACCGAGCAACTTGAAGCCTGCCAAGAAATTTTGTAAAGTGATCCTCTTAAATTTTTCTTTTAAATAGCGAGTCACACTCACTGAGCTCGGCATTGAATGATTTCCATGTCGTTGAAGGATTTAGCTGACTCATTGACATGATTTGTAGTTCACTTGCAGGTCTCCACTAGGGCAACATCAGATAGACGTGGCAAAATGAAAGCTCTGAAATGTTCAAATTTTTGGTTTCACAATTTGAAATCCCGCAAGCTCTTTAAAGTCTAGCGGAACTCGGTTTCAGTTTCGAAATTTCATGTCGATATTCTTAAAGGTTGCAATTAATTATTTCAAATATCAATCGCTCCGGCTTGAATTATGGCTCTCGGATTTGATGAAAGTTTTTGATGCAAGAGAGTTGCTTCCTTTGGGATCTTGTAAAACGAGAGATTTGCTTTCTTTCTTTCTTACGATCTCACTTCCCTCCACTTTTTGCACGTGTCAGCGTTACTAATGCCAATCCAGCTGGTATATGATGCCAGTTGGAATAGTAGATAGAAAGTAATGATTAAGGTATTGCACTGCGACCTACGGTCCATTGTGCCCCTATATCACATACGCTCACCAAGTTCCAGCATCCTGAACAATTCAGGAATCTATTGTACGTGACTGAGGTGATGTGATCCCTGTCCACGTAGATGGAAGCTACGGTGCTAGGCAATCCAGAATCAGGTGTTATGGGGTTTGCTGTTCCCTTTCGCAGAACCGGCAGTTGGCGCAAGAAACTATGCCCATGTTGTGCGAATAGAGCGCTAAAAGGAGTCGGAATTTGTCTCGATGGAAGTTGATTATTTCCTTAAACCTTGGCCATTCCTACTGCCTGCTGACAGTGCTATTCTCTCCCCACTATCTCCTTCGTGCTGAGCAGCTCCTTAAGCGATGCATGGTTGTGGTCCCGTCATCTGTAATTTAACCGTCATGCAGTCTTTATAAATAACAGTGATAGTCTTGACGATGAAATGCATGTCCTTAAGCCATTCTATCTCACCATGGTCCCTTTGTCTTGCATTCTAGCTCTGCGGCATAGATTTCGACGATGGAGTCATCGGACACTTTTAATCCGTCAGTGTAGATGTTGTTATGTCCACTGCCGGGTCGCTTGTTTCCGCGTCATCCACTATTATTGTTGTTGTTGTAACGGTTATCTAGACGCCGCTTGTGGGGAGGCAATAAGTTAACAGTTACCGAAATCACTTAACGGTTGGCCAAGGTAACGAGCTGTTTCGACGTGTTCGCACCGTAGTTAGAAGAGAGTTAAGCGAACCAACCATGGGCATGGAAAGAGATGGTGCGGAGATGCGTGCAGGACATAGATTTTGTGATTTCTGTCTATTCTGGTTAAGTTGGAGTTTAGCCTGATACAATACGCTTGCTTCACGTAGCAACTCGAGCTCTAGTTCTGCAATAAGTGGTGTTTAGACTCGAAATACCGCAGTTACTGGGAGGAAGTCAATGAAGGTGTTAATACCCACACTGTGAATGACATTTAGTGTCCGTCTCGACGTGTTTGCCCTGCTTCGAGCAGAAATTGCTTGGGGAGAAGTGTGTGTTTGCTTCTTTACAGGAAGCACGTGGGCCTCACTGTGTAGATGCTCGATGGGAGATATCCTGCTGTAGCTCGGAGTGCGGTGTTCTGCCAGGTTGTACCTTCTCCATCTGTGTCCAGGCGATTTGGAAGATCTTGTCGCGACTCGGTACTTTTACATCAATCGAGACTGTGTGCGAAATGAAGGGTGTCTCCCATTATGCAGAGGACACCGATCCGGCGTATTCGCTTCACCGCTTTTCTTTTCAGATTTTGCTGGCAGCGGTACACCACCCCGAAGCACCGTAAGGCAAGAGTGGCATAACCTCACTTATTTGAAACAAATTCATTTTTATGGCATACAATATTTTCTTGAGAATAAAATTTGAATCATTATTTGTTTTTCGTTATATTTTATTTGTAAAAAAAGTGCAAAATGTGTCATGATAATCAAACACGTTAAAATGCTTACAAAATTCCTTATGTATACATGAAAAGCACTCCTCATATGTGTATGTATGAATAGGATAGTGCAAGAGATTTTACCAACAAATTACAAACAATAAAAGGATTAATAATTAGAGCAAGCAGCTACTTGTACTAAATACAACTAAAATTCCATTTCAAATTAATTAACAGACTAATCTCTATTTTATATGTCATATACAAAGAGAAACGATTATTTATGAATACAGAGCAAACGTTTAATATTTTGGCAGCTCTGAATAACGCGGTGGGGTTGTCCATAAGACGCTTGAATTGCGTTTCAAATGATGCGAGCTAATATTGGGGAAGATCGAACGCAAGTCCGGTGACATCGGTTGCACCGAAAAGAAGCTGTCAATTATTTTCGTGGGCCAGTATTGCTGCATACGAATTGCCGAGCCACGTACGTGACCTGTTGAACAATACAATGATAAATGCATATTATAAAAGTGAAATTTTTGTTATTGTTTTACATACTTCGGCTCCAAGTTGGTGGCGGTGGTCGCTTATACGAAGTCTTTTCCTCTTCATCTGTTGAATCATCTTCATGCAACATTTCGAATGTGTACTTCGATTGATGTTTCGGGGGTGGTGGCAACATTTTCGCTGCAGCAGCGCGAGCATTCTGTTGCTGCTTCATTTGTTGCAACAACTCACGTTCTTGTTCGGCCTTTGCTTTGGCTGCCTTCAATTTAGCGGCGTCTTCTTGCTGTCGCAAGTTACGCTGGATCTCCTCGAGCGCTTGCTTCTTCTGTTCAGCCTCTTGTTGTTTTTTCAGTCGCTTTTCCTCGCGCTCCTTCACTAATTTGGCTGCGCGTTCAGCACGTTCCCGTTCTTTAGCTTCTCGCTGTTGTGCGGCGATAAGATGCTTCTGTTCTCGTTGCTTCTTGCGCTCCTCGGCTAAGCTATGCAAACCCTTGCGAAAATCTTCGGCACTATTTTCGCGTGATAAAGTTTTTGAAGTAGTTGTACTGGCAGTGGCTTTAACACCAGCAATACCTTTCGGATGCGGCATAACTTTTGACGCACTATTTGGCACTTTCTTTACTTTTGCTAACGACCCTGTGAGATTAGAAGATTGTGTTGGAGTGAGGAATCGCCCTAGTGTAGGCGCGGATGCAAGCTTTCCAAAAGTTGGAGTGTTTATACTTGACTACAAATATTATGTAACAATATATATACATATATATATAAGAAACAACTATTTTCAACTTTCACTTACCGGTGCTGCGTTTTCCTTAGTTCGTTTCGGACGACCGGAACTCGTTACCTCTGTAGTATGTGCAGCTATTGCAGCATTTTCGAAAGCTTCAACCTTTTTCTTCACCGGACTTTGCACAAGGGGGCTAAAACCAATAAATTGGTAAGAATTATGTCAAAAACAGAAATCTGTATATATTTACTTGAATAGTTCATTTGTACGGGTAGGCATTTTGAAAATCTTAGCTGACCCTAATTTTGTAGAAGCTGGACCGGGTTTTGGCAGAGTTGCTAATTTAGCCTTTGGCTTTTCCGGTTCAAATGACTCATCCTCGGTTATTAGGCTATCTTGTTGGGGATGTGTTGTGTCTTTTGCAGTCTCCATCGAGTGACGGGACGAGACAGTCGAATTGTTTGCTTTGTCATTGACGGGCACATTATATGTTGTGTCGCCCACCGAAGTGACCGCTCCGCCTGACTTTTTGTTTATTGTAACAGTCATATTAGCATTTTGACCATCCATAACAAAGGTGGCCTGTGCAGCATCCACCTGGAACGTGGTTTGTGCTGCATTTGCACAAAATGTAGCATCATTTATGACAGCACTTGTTACTACTGTCAAATTACCAGTCTTTTCGGGTTGTGCAGAATTATTTCTAGTCTCATTCATTCCTGCAGCGGCAGCAACTTCTGGCGGTACTAGTGAAACTCGCGTGGGCGGTGTGTTAACAGCTTCATTTGAAATTGGGTGGTCCACTGCATCTTCATAAACAGATCCACCAGACGCACGGGTTTGTTTACGAGTTTTACGGGTAGTTTCGGTTGCATCAATATCGCTAAATCTTTCAACTTTTATTGGTTTGGGCACAGCATCCTTTTTCTTGCGACGTTTAGTATTAGCGGTGGTAGTATTAACTGAAAGCGTGGTGGATGCCAGTGTCGAATCGTCGCTACCAGGTTCCGACTTTATAGGAATCTATGTAATTATTAAGGATTAGATAATGATTATTGAATTTTTTGAAGCATACCTTTGGTAATGGAACAGTTTGTTGCGCACTAACTGACGATTCCAGTGCTGTAGAAGGTGCCGAAAGCTCGATGTTTGCTTTGTCATTAGCAACTTCAATACTACTCTTTTCACGTTTAATTTTGATGCGTAGGCTACGAGTCTTACCGTCCTCTGTAGAATTGCCTACCATTTAAAAAGGAATACATTTTTACCGACAATTAATTAGAGAAAATTATTATACATACGTTGAGAATTTTTATCTGTGGCTTCATCGTCTGAATTCAGCTCCACCACAGATGGAGCTTTTGTTGGAATGGCTATTACTGAATTTTCAGATGTGACGCTAGCAATAGATTTAGAAGCATCACTGTCGCTCTGAATTGCGTTATCATCAACTTCGTGCATTTGTGAGGGTCGTTGTTCATGCTCCAACTTCACCTTAGTAGTGTTATTTCTACTGGGACGACGCATTTTACTATTAAGTTTTGGTTCTTTAAGGTTCTTTTCCGATTTCAATTTTGCTGCGCGTTGTGGTCTTGAAAATGACGTTTCAATATTACCAGCGACTTGTGTTAAATCACTGTGCGCAGTAATAGGCGCTGGAGGAGGTGGCATCAATTTTTCCTCTAATTGTTCTTTGTTTTCAACCTTTGCACTCCTTGGTGCAGGTGTTGGATTTAAAACGGGAGTTGGTGGGACGTGATCAATATCAATTTGCTCAGCTTCCATGGTATCGGCTGTGGCAAGAAGTTTAGAATTACTCGTACGCGCTGACAGACGAGGAGAAATTTTTTCAGGAACAGCCTCATCTGTTTTTAAAAATTATTATAGCATAAAAATTTCACAATTTAGCTTTTTCTACTCACTATCGCTTTCCGTCAGATCTGACAAGCGTTTAATTCGTTTCTTTTTTTGTTGAGGGGTGGCGTTAGGCAACTGACCCAATGTAATTGGCTCAAGAATTGCAGTTTTTTGACCACTAAGCTGATCGCGCAAATCTTTAATAAATTTCTTTAAAGAAAATTAAAAATAATTACAAAATAAGCAAAACACCAATTCTGTAAGCAATTGTGCAACTTTACCTCTTTAAGCTCCTTTAATTCATTGCAATATTCGTCACTCGTCTCAATTATTTTCAATAATCCCTCCATTTCGTGTCTTTGTCCGGCAAAGTAGTTAACTTCGAACTGAACAAATAGAATTTTTATAAAACCCTTTCTTTCCCTATATTTATTCGCCAAAATCAAATAATTTTCACAATAGTAAACTAAACCAAAGTCACACCAACATCTGCCACAAATGACTCCAAATACACATTTTCAAATCCGTTAACAGACGCCCGCTATGGAATCTAAAAGACAGTACTGCCAACTTATTGGCTTAAGCGACATCTACGGTGAAAAGCTTTTAACCCACAACATGCAACGATGTAAATATATAAAAGTTCAAATTAACCATATTAATTATTTTTTGAAATGGTTTTGTCGTTTAATTATAATTTGTGAAGTTAAAAATATTTTCTTTTATTTGCAAAATTATGACGTCCATACATTCTTAAAAATAAGGTCTATAGGTTGTTATTGCTAAGTCGTAAGTAAGTCTATTCATATGTGCCCTGACAGAAGTGTTTTCATAAACAGCTGACGTTTTCATCTCAAACGACAATAAAAAACGAAATTATTTATTGTTTCACAGTATTTTTTGCATTTATTACAGAAAAATAAGTCGTTCATTGACCACGAGATATAAAATCAAAATTCAATATGCAAAGATAAAAGGTATCGAGGAGAAAACAGAAACAAGTTCTCAGCACATCGCAGTAATAAATTCTAGTCAGCGCTAAGCGGAATCACTGGAGCTGCTTTGCGTTAATATACATTAATAGATTTTACCTAAATTAACCTAGTCAAGTCATGAATTATGCGTGGAGCTATTTTTTCGTGCTAATATGGTTGGCTTATTTGATATCATCTGGTGTTCTGCTTTTCTCGCGAGGTTTTCTTCTTTCACGTGTATCCAAAACGGATATTAGCTCATGTCAACGCCTATCTTTAAATGAGAGTGATGTAAGTCATTAATTTATTGTATTAATAATGAAAAATGATTGCATATATTTTTAATTTACAGGAATATTTTTTAAGTGAGGAAATTGTACAAGAAATCTTCAAGGATGTCAACGCTACTTCCAATTTGTGTCTGCCCCAAAAGTCTAAAGTGATTATTTTGCTCATTGATGCACTAAAATATGAATTCGGGGTCTATAAGGAGAATATTTCAAATCCACTACCTTATGAAAATAAGCTGACAATAATGTACGATTTGATACAAAGTTCGCCCGAAAATGCACACCTCATGCGATTTAAAGCCGATCCACCAACAACCACTTTACAGCGCCTTAAAGGTCTTACAACCGGCAGTTTACCAACCTTTGTTGACATGGGTTCGAACTTCGCTTCACCCGAAATCAACGAAGACAATATTATTGATCAGTTGGTCAGACATAATCTGCCCATAGTATTTTTGGGTGATAGCACATGGACAGATCTGTATCCTCGACGTTTTAGGCGTGCTTATTCCTATCCCAGCTTCGACATATTCGATTTGGATACAGTCGACAACAAAATTGAACAGTTATTGCCAAAAGAACTTGCAAAGGATGACTGGCAGGTACTTATTGCTCACTTTCTTGGAGTTGACCACTGTGGCCACAAACACGGACCTTTACATGAAGAGATGGCCCGTAAACTCAATGAAATGAACGAAATCATAAAGTATGTCACATATACATATACTTATTCTATCGTTGCCAATAAGTTTAAATTATTGGTTGTATTTTTTAGATCAGTTATAGCAAAAATGGATGGTGATACAACTTTGCTTGTGATGGGAGATCATGGCATGACGGCATCAGGCGATCATGGAGGCGAAACCGATGATGAAACTAATGCATTGTTATTTGCCTATACTAAAGGCAACAAATTTATCGGCAGCGAATTCGGTTCTGATAATACAACTATGCAGCAGGTAAGCTTATGACCACCAAAGCGAGAGATAAACTCATCAACGAATTTATAACAATCGCCCTTATCGAAATGTAGCAATGCGTAAAATTTCTTATCAGTCCAAAATGTACATATTTATTTTAAAAATCATATCACATATTTTAATGTAAGAAGGCAGAGATAATATGCAATCGTTATAGCATTACGACGCACGTCAAGTTGTGCCTTCTTAAACAATTAAATTTACCTTGATTCTGATTATTTTCAAAATGAGAACAGATATTAGCAACAGTCAAAGCAACTATAGAAAAAGGCTTTCTTCAAGTAAATCCAATTCATGCATAGAAAATTTTCAAAATTTCTTTTCCTTTCATTCGTTTTCCTTTTACAGAATTGTATTATTAGTTGTGCCCTTTATTATGCATAATTTAATAGTCTATAATCTTGTGTCTTTCAGATCGATCTCGTCCCCACGTTGGCCACTATAATGGGTGTCCCCATACCCTACTCAAATTTGGGCTTAATCAATTTCAACATCGTACCTGATATTAAAGTGCCGTACATGAACAAATTCCAGACACTTTTACTCCATGTCTGGCAAAATGCGCAACAGATGTATAAGTACTTCTTCAATTACGCTTTAGAGAACAAGCGTACATTCAGCGTTGACGAATTGGAGAATATGCATAACGAATATGTCTTATTCACTCATCGCGTCAAGACGGTATACAATGAAGCGGGCTTCAAATCATTTATAGGTGATCTAAATGCTAATATGCGACTAATTCTTAACACGTGCCGTGAAATTTGGGTGAAATTCGATGCTGTGCAAATGTCTCAGGGTCTCTTGTTTACGCTGCTGCCAATATTCTTTTCATTTCTGGTAGTCAACAACTTAAATGCCTTAGAGCTCTACCGTATATTCACACCGAAGGGAGTTACATTTACGTATCTCGTAAATATTGCGGCTGGTTTCTTTGGGTATCGCTACTTCAAGAACTTCTCTTTCAAATCGGAGGACCATGGCGTGATATTCTTTACCAACATCGTCAGCGCATTTATTCTGATTTTCCACACCCTGCAAAATTGGCGTACAATTGCCAATAATTGGTCGGCGGTGAAGCGTTTCGGCAATATGCCAACTCGGATTATTTTCCTAATCGCCGTCAGTGTATTCTTCTCCAACAGCTTTATAATACAGGAACCGAAAATACTGTCATATCTACTGGTAGGATCCATTCTCCTGCTGGCATATGAAATACTTCAGAAATGTGTGCGTCTTGAACTGAATAAGCGCTTCAAATGGTCACAATTTTTACGTTCCACCATCGCGCGATTGCTACTATTCAGCGTACTGGCGATTATTATCGTTCGTTACACGTATGCGCTCTTTCGTTGTAGAGAGGAACAGGGAAACTGCGTAGATTTCTCAGGCAACTCTGACGGTTTCTCGATAAAACGTCCCGCAACCGGTAAGACCTACATTTTAGCGGTGGTCATTATAGTGCTGTACACAACGCTCTCCCGACTCTATCTAAGGCACAGCGGTAGCTTAACCGGCGGTTCGCCCAATGTATGGCTAGCACGCTATGGGCCCACAATAGCTTCGATTTGTGCTGGCGGGCATTTGTTGCTTGCCCATAGTGCCGTGAAAAATGTGAAGCGCACGCACATCGATGCCATGGCGCTGGTAATTTACGGTCTCATGCTTGTGCAGATAGTTGTGCTGTGCGTTTCGCCATTGCTGACTTTCTACGTTCTGCCCAACTTTAGCACACCTATTCAAATTAGGCCGTGGGACAACGTCATACCGCAGATATTCAAGAAGATCAAGCGCATGTATGACGACGCGGAGGCTCGTGTCAACCAGATGGATGCAATGGTCTATGGGCTGACCACCGTGTACTCCTCAGCCACTATCGTGTTTGGACTGTTTCTCAGTATGATGCTGATTGTACTACTCGAACCGCGTGCCACAATCGGTATGGTCGCGTGTATAGCGATTTCGGTTGTCATCATCTTGGTTCATTCCACATTGCGCTTTCGAACAGCAGTGAATCTAGGTAAGAACACTGAAGTTAACTATTTAATATTTGTATTTATATCAGCTGACATCTAATTGTTTACGTTAGCAAATTGCATACAGCCAACATTTACGGGTATAGTCAGTTGGTTTTTGTTGGCACATTTCTGCTTCTTCGCCACGTCCCATCAAACCACCCTCTCGCAGATAGATTGGCGCGCTGCTTTCGTTGGTCGTACAAGTGGTCTTGGGAAGTCACATCTAATTTCTGGAGTCTTAGTTATATTGAACACATTCTGTGGACAAGTGTTCTTTTTTTGCATGTACAATCTGCTCAGTTTGTTAACATTCTCACTTTGCGCGCTTCATCCGAAATTCATAAAAGGTCCAACCTCTGCAAACACGAATGCGAATGGGACATCCGCACCATCAACGGTCGATGGAATTGGTTTGGACATGATGCGTGGCGAATTTCTACTGTATGAAAATGAAGGCACCTTCCTTGCCAGTTCATTTAAACTCGCAGTACAGTTTTTAATACTACAAGGAATTAAGGTAAACTATTTTACATTTTTTCTTATTTTTATTTCTAATTCTAATTAATTTCATACATCCACTTCGTTGCAGGTGCTTTGTGCCATGCTGGCTTGTACCATTCACTGTCGTCATCTGATGGTGTGGAAGATCTTTGCGCCGCGCTTCATTTACGAGGGCATCGGAACATTTGTCAGCCTGACGGCTCTAATTGTTGGATATTTCGTTATTCTGCGTATTAATCGCGCTTTAGAGCGTTTAATTTTCAAGGCGAACAACTTGAAATTAGATTAAAATGATTTGTTTTACAGTTGTAATATTATTGTAGATACTCGTTTTATGATTTTACCTGCCTTAGCCCCCAGCTGCTAATGCAGGCATAATTTGTGTTTTTGTGTTTGTATACTTTACAATAGTATTGATATTTTGTATTAAACTAATTTATTTGAAAGAAACCCACGTTACTGCATTTGATATTTTAAATAAAAAGCGGAAAATTTGAAATGTCTCCAAATTATTTCCCAATTCAGAATAAGAAAAAACTTTACCTCGGTTGCACCAGAACTATAATATCCTACAGAATCAAAGAAAGTTTCCATACAAAAACTTGACTTTGACCGTCTGTATGGTAGCTATATGCTACAGTGGTCCGATGTCGGCGGTTCCGACAAATAAGCTGCTTCTAGATTCCGATTATAATTATCCAAACGATTTTCTAATATCGTCGCTTAACGCCCATTGCAAAAAATATCAAACAAAAAAATACAAAAACGCTCGCTCACACTTAAAAAAAACTATTAACCGATTTTCTGCATTAAAACATTACGTTTTTATCCTCCTACGTGACTTCGGAGTTCAGTCCATACTTTACAATATATTTTGACAATTTACAGTACATATCAAGTACAAAAATACATTAAGGGTATATATGAATATCGATTACTAAAAAACTACACAATAAAGTAAATAGTCAAATGAATTAACGGGGTTAATGTATGAGAATATAAGAAGTTATTCGAAAAAATAAAATCGGATAATCCACAGTTGGATATTTATACTGCGACTGCATATTATAATAACACAGTCATATTTTATATTAAATACATGGGCATGCAATTTATTATTTATACAAAAAATCCTTGCGTGTAATAATACCAACAACACGATTTTCACGATCAATCACAATCATATGACGCAAGCCCAGCGCCCGGAACTTCTTAAATATCTTTGATGCTGAATCACACTAAAACATGCGTAAATGAATATCGTTTAACTTAAACAAATTATAGAAAACTTACTTGACTAACACGCACTGGCGATGGATTCATAAAAATCTCCAAATTTACTGTGTAATTTTCTTTTTCATTTGGCAAGCGCACGCTCTGGAATATGAGGGTCAAAGTAATTCGATTATTTGCGCGTTTGTAGTAGTAGTTAAATGGGTTTACTTACGTCAATTGACGGATAACGTGGGTAAACGTTCCTGAAGGTTTGTATTGAAACCTCTTTCTCCCAAAAGTTTTTCTTTTCTTCGTAAAATGAATTCAGCAGAATCACAATCAGTTGTGAGCGCAAAACAATACCGCAAACTCGACCATTTGCCCGATTATTCTGAACAGCAGGAAATACAAACATATAATTTAAAATATAAAAGTAAAATTTGCATTTTACTAACACCCTTCACATCCTCCACTACTGGGAAACCGTTATGTTTACAACGACGCAGTACTTTATATATGTACTTCGCACTGTCGCATTTCTTTATACAGACAACAGGCGTGCTCATTAATTCTGAAGCTTTGAGCCCTTTATACTTCGGTAGAAGCTCCCATGGCAATATCGGCACACAGCTCATTTTGATTTGAATGTCGTAGATGCCCTACAAATTTGCAATTTTCCATATGTCATAATGGTGAATGGAGGAAATGAAACTTTGCCTTAAAATATTTCTAAAATTAAATAATAGCTCACCTCAGTAAAGTAATCTCCGACCCACTTTGCACTAATTAGTGTCACAATGAGAGGAAAGAAAAATGATGTCTCCACACCGGTTGTCTCCATGAGTATGACCGAAAGGCTAATAGTCATACGCAGCACTCCACCTAAGTTGGCCGCTGCGCCGATGAGGGCATATTTACCTGGACTCAAAAATGTCTAAAGAAGAAAGTATGAGTAAGATAGCATTTACGATTATCTTCACTCTCGTCAATTACCGCTTCAGGGAAAATATAGAAGATGATCATGGCCACTAAACGGCCCCAAGCGGCTCCTACTAACCCCGTTGGTATAAATATGCCAAGAGATACATTTAGACCAAAAGTAACACAAGCCAGGAAGTAGTAAACTAATGTGAATACCGTCAGCGTTAATATTTTGTGCGAGCCTATGAGAAAAATAAGAAAACGAAATAAAGTTAAACACGAAATATATTACAGGAAAATAAAGTCAATTATTGTATATATTTCTGTACCTGGTGGATCATGAAAGAGTGAACGTACAGTCGCCTCCGGTGTTTGGAACCAAAGTGCTGCTACTGCGTTGTATTCATTATCCTCACAAAAGAGCTGCAAATGTTATGTGATCATCTTTAGATAAGCTAAAATGTTATTTAAATTTAAATTGATTCCTACTTGTACTGGATAATCGGTTGGGTCATTTCCGAGTGGGCGACAGTCATTTATGAAAAAAATCATAACACATGCCAATGTCACACCGATAACTGCCACAAGTGCTGCTTCTAGAATTCGTGCAAATTTGAACTTAATGAAACGTGAACGAAATCGGTTGATATGCGTATTATATGAGTTCCACATGGCACCCAAGAGACCACCAGTTACGCCGAATAACATAAATATAGGTAACTCAAAGTATTCAAATGTGAGGGGTTGCTCGAATTTGCCCAAATTAAATAGGCCCGTAAAAGTAAAATTATTCAAACCATGATATGCGGAAAGGACAATGTTTAGCGTGAACGAACTTATAATAGATGCGACCAGGGTTCGCCAAATAAGATTTTGGTTCCAGAAACTAGCTGCCTCCTCCAACGAGAATAACATTCCGCCGATTGGAGAGCCGAAAGCAGCAGCAACACCAGCTGCAGCGCCACCCAAAACAAAATCTCGTTTCTCATGATCATCTCGAAAAGCTCGAAAAATTCGAAAATCCTTAACAAACGTTGTACTTTTTCCTTGCGATATACCCGCCGCAACTACGGCGCCGGCGTGAGCCATTGGACCTTCCTGTTCATTTTGAATCCATATTATTAGTAAGCATTTTATATATATTTCATGTTAATCACCTTTCCTCCAACCAGACCGCCTACCACCGCCGTTACTACACCTACCGCTTTTACAGCCAGTGTTTTTATACGAACAATTCGAGGAATTTTAACACCGTTAAGATAACTTTTAACTTGAGGCATTCCACTGCCAGCAGTTATTGGCTCCACATAAGTTACTAACGCTGCACCCAATACCACTGGTACTATGCTCATTGCCATCCAGTAGATATACGGAATAACCAAATTTCCTCCGGGGTTGATATTAGCAGCTACATTGTTGTCAACAGCTAGAAGTAAGATCATTTCGTTATACATTTATTTCATTTCGGTTATTTGGTTATTTGTAAATAAAAACTAAAACCGTATTTTCCGAATTGGTTTTTTGAAAAATAAGAATTTTACATTTACATATACATACACATAAGTACTTCGGATAAGACTTTGGAATTTCAGAAACTTAAGTTGGTATAAAGACTTTACGCATTTAGAAATTATTGTTCGTACAGTTTTTGAGAAACGTGTATTTTACTGCAGACAACTCTTCAATGGGAATGTCAATAACGCAGGCGATTAGCGCGGTCACAACACCAATTTGTATAAATATTATCCAACGCAGAATATCTTTTCGAATGTTAAAACGCGCATTGTCGGAGAATTTTTGATCTTCCTTGAATAGTACATTATCACATACATCATAATCCAAACTCTGTCAATTCATTGAGAAATTTATATTATTAAAAAAATCTCTAGCAAAAAATAAACATTAAAACGAACCTCATAGACATCATCTTTAAGCGCAGTAGTGTTTAGAGTGGTTGTACGCGAACGAATATAAAAAGTTGGTTCAGTTTGTCTTCCATTGGCTCTTCCTTCATTGGCCTCTAGGTTATGTGCTGATCTTAGACTATTATTTTCCGACGACATGGGAATAGAGTTTGTATCGAGACCTGGTGGCTCCTGACCACCTCGATGTGACTATTTTAAAAAACGAGGATTATTAGTGTTTGTAGAATAAGCATTGGTGATAAGGGGAGTTAATGACTCATTGTTGCTGCATTGAAAAATTGTGGGTTTAATACAAGAAAGCGAACTTATGGAAACAAGACATGCTAATTTTTGAAAGGGATTTGTAAAATAAGCTTACCCCAGACGAAGTTGGTTCCGCACCTCTTGGGTGTATTGCCAGAGGTTCGTCGTCGTCGTCGTCTTCGGTCTCTTGCTCCTGCATTTCTTTGTGTGCATCATTTTTTGACTTCGAAACTTTTGTAGGTTTACTTTTATGTAAACTAATATCATCCTCGTCCTGGCTCGAATCGATATCAATCAGATGTTCTACGTCATCAGCTTTTTTCATTGTTAAGTTTTAATGAATGTGTTGCTTTATAACTAAAGTATAAAAAACAAATGTTCTGTAAAATCTTATCAACAATAAATTTTGCTTTCGCGCAAGGTTGCAATTTTGATGCGAAAATTGCTTCACAGATAGGCATTGTTGCGGCTTTCGTTTAAGTTGTATGTAGGGTCTTAACATAAATGATATTATATAAATGCGGGCTAGGGCAATTTATTGAATTTACGTTTTTGATTAAATATAGTATACGTTTTTAACAATATTAAGAATCTATGAATAATTAATATATGTATTGCTTACGAAAACTTTCAGTGCATGTCTGTACAGTCGTGCGCAACTTTGTATAGCGTGTATAGTTTCTGTTATACATTAGCAATATTATTAAAAAATGGTAGTATTTGAAAAATAAACCGGGGAACACCAAAACTATGAAAAAAAGAGTACAATTTTATTATGAATTCTTATCCAATAAAGTGAGAATTGGAATCGCATACATATATACAGACATATGCAGACATTAACTGAAAAATGTAGTACAAATGCTTTCCAAACTCATTGAACAGAGAATCCGGTCTTTCTGATTCTTTCTGATCAAATTAGGTTAAGATGAAATGAATCTCAATATGATCCTTTAGAGACTTTATTTGACTACACTTGTATTACGAATGACTAGCAGATAAATTTATTTATGGGCTATTTTTCATTTTAATGTATAAAGTAAAACTTCAAAATATTTCTCGTAAAATATACATTTTTATTCTAGGCCATTTAAATAGGAATCAAGTTTCGCTTAGGTTATGATTTTATTTTCTTTATATAAATTGTGGCGTCTCACATGACACTTACATTAAAAATAATAAATATTGAAATAATAACATTGTTATACAAAGAGTATGTAAATGCTCTCTGAAAATTTGATTAAATACGTATTTATATAATAATACAATAAATTAGTGTATACTCGCAGTAAAGAGGAACTATGTGTTTGTTATTAGAGACCTAAGTTTCTTCGTAGGATTTCGAAGATAATAAGTCTTCTTTGATTGCAACATTTTTCAGTTTTTTGTTTGACTAGATTATAATTTAATCGTAACTTTTTAACGGGTATCCACCATTAAAAGTATCCACAGAGTTGATATTTATATTTTCGATTGCACAATATCCGTCGTCACCTCTAAGGTAACTGGTATAACTGAAAATAATTGAAATATAATATTTTTTCATTATTAGAGAAACCATAACTATGTAAAATAATAATGAGTGTTATTACTTACATATTGGAAAAAAATTCCGAAAATGAGGGCAAAGTAGTTGAACCGGTGTTGCCAATGTTATCATTTTCTTTTCCTGCTATTATAATATCGTGGTAGTTATCATTTTCAATATATGTAAAGTCCGCGAAAGAAGCAGATGGTGGACGGGGAATGGGGCTGCTTTCTTCCGTTGGGGCGATTTGAACATTACAATTGAGAGCATGTTCGTATGCAAATTCTTCGTTGCAGTAACCGATTGCTTCCGTCTCTGCAACACTAGTCTCCTCATCATTAAGTGATTCGTTGCTGTTGTTGTCATTACATTTTGCAGCAGAGTCGTCAAAGCGCCAACCATCCCCATTAACTACATATCCCAGACGTAGTAAGTAGTCAGCAACGGTTTTTTCTGATAAACTAATTATTTCGGCAATTTTTTTTGTAGTAAAATGTGGATTTCTTTCGATTAACATTTTCACTTTATCACAATCTGCCACTCCAGGACGACCAGTACGTTGTCCATCCACACAACTTGTGTCGCCCTTTCGAAATTTTGAAAACCAAATTTGTACCACTCGCTCACTGACAGCATCATTGCCATACACCGCACAAATCTTTCTTTTCGTCTCGGTAGCTGTTTTATTTTTGCGGAAATAGAAAAGCATCAAACAACGTAAATACTCCTTCTTATTTTCCATATTTGAATGGCTCTGAATGACTGTAACTTAGCAATAAAAACTGTTTAATAATATTGGAGAACAATTGTGGCTGAGATGAAATACGCCAAGCAACTGATTTCCAAAAATTAAGATTTCCTTCTTGCTGGCTCGACGTTTCTCGATATCATTGTAATTAGTAAAAAAGCGAGATTACTTTTTTTCTACCCTTATCTACATACATAATTCTGTCGGAGTTTATGTTTGGAGTTCACGAGCACGTACCTGCTTTTGTGTCTCTTTTTTAAATCATAAACAATACCCATGTGGTAAGATTGTGTAAAGCGCGACGGTGGAAGGGGTAGCTATATCGTTAGTCAGGCAAGCTGGCAGGGGCACAATTATGCATGTAAAAAACACCCTTGCGAGAGTGGAGAGCAGTTTTTTGTAGTTATGCATGAGGGTTCGTCTTGGGTGAAACTTATGGAAACAACCCCGAATGACTTTAAATGATAAGCGGTGGTGACTTACACAGAATCCGCGAGTGTAGATGAGTATAAAAAATGCAAAACTCGCGATAATTAATTTCCTTTCAATACCTTCAAATAGAAATTGATTCGTGGAGGCTTCGAGTACATTCTAACTTGTGTGCATTCAAATGGAATCTTAATACATACAAATAAAAATATGATAGACATCTTTTATGAATATAATGAAAATGACAAAAAAGTACACATTTTCTTAGCAGAAATTCAGTATTATCATAACTCGATGCTAATTTTTCAGAATGTATAAAATTGATAACAGTTTCAATTTCTAACTTTTCATTTTATTGAAATAATATACATATGTATGTCCAAGTAATTGTACAGATATCTCACAAACAAGTTGCTGAATATAACGTAAATGACTTCATTCTAAACTTAAGACTTTTAATTCCGAACTGAAAAGTAAATATGATTGTAACTATAATCTTATTTATATTATTAAATACCGGGTCAAGGCTTAAAATTAATAGTTTAACTTAACATATGTATATAGTATAATTAAGGTACTTACTAAATTATGTTTTTCTATACATCAATTCAAGTACGATAAATATTTCTTTGTGAATAATATCCAAATTAGTACCTAGACCTGCTAGATGGTACCAACATTTCTAATTATGATATTCAAATTCAGGATGCAAAAATTTAAATTTTGCTAATTCCAAGCAAAGCCAATTGTTATTAGTTTGATTGTACGTTTGCAGTTCACGATGCAAACTCTGTAATGCGGAGGACAGTTGTAAAATAATTTCATCCGATTTAGTGTTCCCGACAGACATATTGAAATTTGTAGTGTCATTTGAATATTGTGTGGTATCTACGCCGGAACTGAATCCTGAGGAACCTGACAACCCAGAAGATGTGGGATGTACAGAGAGATCGATTGGCTGTATTTCGGCTAACAGTAGTTCATTCTTAATCAGGCTACCCACGTGATTGCAGTTCAAATCGTATGACCTGCCACCAAGATCTTGACCAGCATCGTAACTGCTCACATCACTCGGACATGGGGTTACGGCACTTAAAGTTGTAGCGCGACCGAGCAAGGACTGATCGCTGTTGTTAGCATAAAGTGGCACGTGCTCCTCAGGTTGGCTGAAAGCGAAGGGAGACATCTCTATTTGAGTTCGTTGATTTATTGTCATGCAATTCATACCGCTATTGCTTGCTTTGTTGTGCGTGGACTTTACTTCATAACCCGTTATGTGCTCGTTTGTGTCTATTGTTCCCTAGGGTAAAATGGCATGCGTTTATTTTCATAAGGAAAATAATGCTTTGTTGATACTCACTGAAATGTTATTTGGATTCAAATTGTCGGATGTATCAGCATCGTTTTCATCGATCTCTTGTGTTCTCTCTGTACAACTCATATTTGCAACGGTGTTTTGCTTGAGACTGTAATTGAGTGGTTGCTCATTATAGGCTTCCATTAGTGTTATATCACGTGCTCTCTCAAAAGCAGGTGTAATGAGAAAGTGATCGATCACATTCCACTGTAAAAGGGAGAGTGAAAAAGGCAATAGTTAATGTGAAATACTCCGAGATGCGAACAACAATAAAATCAAAAATAATGTGAAAAATCAGCGTCAGTAACGAAGCGCAAGATATTTTAACGGTTTGTTGTGCTCTAAGTTTCTCTAATGAGAAGCATGGATTTTATTGCTGATATGTTCGTAACGGTTTCTTAATATTTTTTTTGTCCTTGAAATGAGATTGTTTTTATAAAAACAACTTTGCTATGCGTTATTTAATAAACATATTTTTACAGTAATCTACTTCACAAATTAGTTATTTTACTTATATTTGGCAGTTGTATGTTAAATAATAACACCGTTTATTACCTTATGCAAGATGCTCGAATTTTTCTCCCTTTTCTGTTGTTGCTGGTTTTGATCTTGTTGAATACGATTTTGTTGTTGTTGCTGTAGTTGATGCCGTTGAAACGCGGCTTTAATTTTAAATAATTCTGAAGTTGGTTGCACCGGGTATGCCAATCGCTGTTCATTCCGCGATGAAGATGTCCTACTTCCATTGACGTTGGTATTACGACGGCGCGTGGATTTACGATTGCGCAGAAATCGATCTCTCCTCTCTACCAAGGCATTCACTTTCATATCATATATTTTTCCCATTAAATCGGGATGACGTCTCTAAAAAAAATGTGAAATAGTACAATAATTAGTTAAATTTTGCGCAATCAAATTTGTTCAATTATTTTTTTATTGCTTTTCACCTTTATATGCATATGGAAATTGCCTGTGGATCGCACGCTACCACGATATACGCGATCTGGTGGGCAATTGCAACATTTCACAGTTACATTTTCACCGTCTTGAGTCTGTATCTCAAACAATTCACCGTTGAGTATGTAAGGAATATGAACATTGCGTGAGTTAGTATCAGGGACTATTGTTTTGTCAGAAGATATTGAAGTATCTAGAGATATTTCCTGCTTAGTTTGAGCAGAATTCCTCAAACACACTTTATTAGCCATTTTTAAAGCGATCTCATCGGTGGTCGGCAGATTTGGTAAATCGAGCGTGGGTTTATTTATTTCCATTTCAAGCCTACCATAAAACCGTAATACGTCCACACTATTGATATTAGAAAAATATCAATTAAGCGAGGATCCATCGACCGCACCAAACGAAATCTACTTACGGAATGATGTTTCGGTTATGCTCCATATTTCGTACTTTCTGACCTTGAGTTGTTGAGAATTAATATACCTTATACTCCAACAAATAAATCCATTTAAGAAAACAACTGTTACTATTTAATTTTAGCACAAGCTAACTTTTCAAGAATGACATAAGTTACATCCAAAAGATATCGTTACTGTAATGCTTTTGTTGGTATACATAGTATATACATTTTAGCACCAGCAGCCTAACTTAATTTCACTGGTAATTTTCTGAATAAAAGCTAAAATATATAGAATAAGACCAATAAGAATTTAAAAATTACATTCGTTTTAGGAAGAAATAAAATTATTTGATGTAGCCACTTTATATGAATAACTAGTGGGTTTATTCTGAGATATTTTCGTGGTTGGTTTTTGTCTGAGATATTGTTGTTTATTTATTCTCACTTTTGACATTTAGCACAATCAACAAAATCTTACTAAAACACGCGCTTGTGCAAATTTAGGTAAATAATCACTAAATAAACAAAACGTGAATACTTAATTATTAAATAAAAATGGCCACAACAGATGAGAAGGTGGATGCAAAACCAAATATATTGATAACAGGTAAAGGAAGAAGTTTTATGTTTAAGAATCGCTAATTTGCTGAGTACATAATTTTATTTCAGGAACGCCAGGTGCGGGAAAGTCGTACCTGTGTGAAAGGTTATCCGATCAATTAAAATTAAAATGGTTGGATTGCTCTAGAATTGCTAAGGAAAACAACTTCGTGGAAGAGTATGATGATGAGTACGATTGTCCCATTCTTGATGAAGACAAGGTATACACGGAGTTACGTTTATGTATATTTACAAATTTATATACATATGTATATTTTTATTCCCTTCAGCTAATGGACTATATGGAGCCATTTATGCAACAAGGCGGAAATATAGTTGAATATCATGGATGCGACTTTTTCCCTGAACGATGGTTTGAAGCTGTTTTTGTGGTTACATGTTCGAATACTATACTTTTTGATCGTCTAAAGGAACGTGGGTACAATGAAAAGAAATTAAAATCAAATCTTGAATGTGAAATTTTTGGAACAGTGCTAGAAGAGGCACGCGATTCGTACAAACCAGATATTGTTGTTGAATTAAAAGGTGATACCAAACTGGATGGTGAACAAAGTTTGAAAACCGTAAAAAATTGGTACAGAGCATGGAAGCGAAAGTAAGGCATCATTCTACTTTCAAAATTATCTCTGAAAGTGAATATAAATTAAAAAATCGTCAATACAGACAAAAGCGATAATCAGTTAAAGTGTGTTTTTTATATACAGGAAGTGAATAAAGAATACTATTTTTGTATCTAGGATATATGTATGTGATACATAACTATTGTTCTACATATATAGTTTTCAATTAGGTAAAGGATTTCGCAGTTTCGATATTATAGTAAACAAGAAAAAGCGTTAATTTAATCCATGGCAATTATATGAGGACATCTTGTCAAACAAAAAGTGTACATACAAAGAAACCCGTTGAATGGTAGAGTTTGAAAAATACTGGATACGGAATATTTGAAATATTTTTTTATGTTTGAAGTCAGTATATAGAAACCACTACTTTGAATATATTAACAATACAATTTTTATTTTTCTTAAGTATTTTAAGATGTTTTAAATTAATAATGTATTTTTATGCTAAATATAACTTGTACCATAAGTAAAATAAAATATGAATTGCATAATGGAAAATACATATGCATATATGTATATAAATACATATTTCTTTACACATATACATATGTATGTATATATCGAATTCAGCATAAAATCGTGTATACATGAATGCTTAAATATAAAAGTCTTCAAATGCAATGCCAGCGATTATACCGCTCTGGTCATCTTAAACCGTAATGGGCCATCAGGAGCATACATAAACGTCACAGCATAATCCAATGGCTTGTGATTGTATTCCAACTTGTAATTGCGCAGTAACTAAAACAAAAACAAAATTAAGTTTTGAGGTCAGTAATCTTCGAAAATAATATTAGTGGATGTCAACTAATGGCAATATAATGAATATTTTATGAATAATTAATGTACTAGCTGTATCCGGCTGCATTTCTTTGGGCCTTTAAATTTTTATTTTCTTTTTGGACATAATCCTTCGATTACTAACTCTTAATTTGCACATTTTTCGAAATACATTTGATACTGCAAAAAAATTTACATGTTAGAGGTGACTAACTACATACCTTAGCCAGCAGAATTTGCATTTCTAAGTCCGCGAATCGTCTACCCAAACACATTCGTGCGCCATATCCATATGGCAGAGATGCGAATGGATGTAGTTGGTCGCCTGTGCCACCTTGGCTTGCTTTTAACCACCGTTCCGGTTTGAAGGTTTTTGAATCAGAGACGAACTCTTCCATTTGACCGGTGACAAGTGTGGGAAAAACTGCTTGCACCTACATATGTGTAATCAAAATGTAAAAGCTGTCAAAATAGAAATCGAAGTCATTGACACGTTTCATACTTACACCTTTGGGTATCCTGTAGCCACAGATTACTGTATCTTCCTGCAAGGTACGGCCATTTCCGATTACTGTGCTGTACATCCGGAAGACCTCTTTAATAAACGCTTTCAGGTAGTGCATTTGGTCCAGGCGTGGTATCGAGAGTTCGTCGTCTGCTTCGGGTAATAAGCGTTTAAGCTCCTCACGCACTTTTTGTTGTTCGGCAGGGCGCGTTGCCAGCTGATAGAGAATGGAGCACACTGCCATAGAAATCTGTTAAGAAATTCGTGTTGTGATTACTGAGAAATTTCGGATTCGTGCTGAGCGTTCATTACTGTGTCAATTCCTACTAAAATTAGATCCAAAGCCATAATGGTAGCCACCTTTTCATTCTTCTCAGCGAGTATGACTTTTTCCAGCAGCGAGGGTTCCCCGTCACGACTTGGACCTTGCTGTTTCAAACGTTCCGTTGCATTGCCAATATATTTCATGCAAACTCTGATATAATTTTTAATAAATATTTAAGAGATATCTACAATTATTCAAACCTAACACATTAAATGAGTAACTTACTCTACAAAGAAATTCATGTTCTTGACATAGTGTGTCCAAAGTGGTGTAGGGAAATAACGCCAGTATGGAGCCTTCAGCTCAAGGGTCGCCACATTGCGTAGCGCATATTTGGCGGCGTCGATAATCTGTTGTGGTTCAGAGTCTGGCGAAAGATTGGTCTCCAAGCAACCGAGTCTTGTATCGAGGGCAACGCGTCCAATGCCTGGGTATGAAAATGGAGCTGACTGATTAATTCAAGTAATACCACAAACTTACACTCCAATGACCATTTGTGGATTTCATTGTCAAAATCCTCTGGCAGTTCTGAGTTCTCATTCAGAAGCTGTTCGCAGCGTTCTAAAAAGTCATTTGTGACCACTTCCAAAGGCTTCAAGTAACGTCGTATGGTTGACAATTGCAGTACCGGCTTTTGTACACGTGACCGGAACTGACGCCAAGGTTCCCCATGACTGTATCAAAAAATACAACAAAAAGGGATTCTTTCAATAAGCACATTTGTTTCTTTTTAAATATCTACGACTGTCTGTACGTACACGCCCACTACTCCTCCGATATCCTCGAAGAAATCTTTGCGGATTTCACTTTTATATTTCACCAAACTTGGCATGGATGGTCGGAACGGTGTTGCACCTTCATTGCGATAGCACTGCAAAGGAAAAAAATATAAAAATTATATTACGTTTTCCATGAAGTTTGTAACACCCAGAAAGAAATGTCGGAGACCCTATGAAGCATATATACGAATGATCACCGTAAGAGCTGAGTCAATTTAACCAAGCCCATCTATCCGTAAGTCTATCTGTCTATATACATGCGAACTCCCTCAGTTTTTGAGATATCGGTCTGAAATTATTGCACACGTTCTTTTCTCTCCAAAGCCGCTCTTTTCTCGGAACCGCCGATATCGCACCACTGTAGCAAACAGCTGCCATGCAAACTGACCGACCAAAATTAAGATAAAGATCTTTTTGTATAACATCTCTCATATACTATTGCATTATACAATTGCTCTTGTGAAGACTATTTATTATATCTTCGGTGCAGCGGGCGTTTTTTTTGCTGTGAAGAGTACCAAAAAATCTATCCTAAACTCAAGTGAAACTCAAGTCGGCATTTGCTAAAGTGAGACAAGTTGTCTGCTTGCATGACTGAAGAGAATACACATGGGTTCGGCATGGCGACTTTTGATGACTTTAGGCAAATATTAATACATTTAATGAGATTTAAATGACACAAAGCTCAACACAGTTGCGAGTAAATCTGCGAACGCAAACATTCAGATGTGCATGTGTATTCAGATAAGCTTGAGACATTTTCGTTGCTGAAAATGTTGCTTTGAAATAAACAAAAAGTTACTAAATTTTATTTTCGAAAATGAGGACACTCCCGCCATATTCCGCAGAAGCGTGTTCATTTTTTCAAGTACTCACCTTTTCGATTTCGTCGGCATCGTATATGAACAGCAGATCCGGGCGGCCGATGAGGCCACTGAAGCGCACAATGCGTCCATATTGTTCGTGCAAAAGCGACGAGATCTTCGCGACGTCAGATATCGTGTATTGGCCGATTATGGGCATCATTCTGTGTATAGAAAAAAAGCAAAAACAAAAATTAGGAAAATAAATATTTGAAATGTGAGGAGTAGAAGTGTGTGTGCGCAAGTGTTGCAGTGGGCTATGCAATAGGAGGGTGGGTTTGTTACTTCGGTCTTTGGAAAAGCTGGGCACAGTTTGTATGAATCTCACGCATTGCGCAACGCTTATTAGTGGTGCGTGCATAAATTTTATGGCTCAAATTTGCATTAATTGCATTTTGCAAGTGCTGTTATGTTTTATGTGCTCGTAGATACAAAAAAAAGAAGTTAAGTCTGTATTAGAAGTGTGACATATGAGGCACGGACCAAGCGACACCTGAAATGCATCAGAAGAAGGACGTGATATGTATGATATTTTGCCAGAAGTGAAGTCTAAATAATAAATATTGAAATACAACTATGTAAGCTGAACTTTAGGTCGACTGAAAAGTTCCGAAATACCAGTCCAAGGGCAGTTACAGTGTTATCTCTAGCAAAAATTCTTTGGATTTCTGCGAACATGAAGAGCACGCCAAGCAACCTGTAGTAGTTTTGTATTAGAAGTGGGATATATGTATTTAGTACTACAGGCTTTGTCTGGAAAGTAGGACCGATTTTCTTCCTCCGCGACTATACTTCGGATTCGGTAGAGGGCGTTCCTAGCTAACAAACGATCAGCTGGTCAGTTGTCTCCGAGCACTTAGAGAGTCAGGACAAACATTTTCGCGCGACATGTTTCTCTGAGTGGTGCAAGCCGAAAATGCACCGTTCGTTAGAGCAAAGATACGCGATGAAATTCTGTGTTAAACTCGGTAAATCTGCGACAGAGGCGTTTGATGTGATCAAGTAGGCTTACGCAGATGTTGCTTTAGCAAGAAGTGGTGTGTTTCGGTGGCACCAGGCCTTTTTGGAGGGCCGGGAAGAGGTCGCTGATGAAGACCGTGCTAGGAGACCTGCGACTTCGACAAACACCGACAATGTGACTCGTGTGCGCAAAGCTTTGAACTCAGACCGTCGACTAATTATTCGTTTAATTTTCCAGATGTTGAATTTATCAAAATCTGTAGTTCATGACATTGTGACGGAGCACTTAAACATGCGCAAGTTGTACGCGAAGATGGTTCCAAAAGTTCCTACTGACGACCAGAAATTGCGGCGAGTGGAAGTGAGGCAAGAAAATTTGAACATGTGTGAAAGTAACCCTCAATTTTAGAATAACGTAATCACTGGTGACTGGTGGTTCAATAATGTTTTTTAAATCAACTCAGTCCTATTACTCTCCGGACAATCCCTGCACGACTAAAACTTCTCGTTTCGGATACGACTGGAATAATTTTTGTCGCCTATAATAAACAGAAAAAGTGTCAATGCTCCGAGTGAGCAATCAATGAAAATGATGACAAAACTGCATGAATAGGACTTCAAATTGTTCCTGCCCCGTTTTAACCCCAGAGACTTTCAGTTCTTCTAGAATGCCCACGGTAAAGAATCACCAACACTGAGACCAGTGGGAAGTTAAAGATCAATCGTCCAACAGAAAAGGTATCGAAAAGTTGGAGGTCCGCTCAACCTTGCTGCACCTTGAATCTATAAAAATAATCAGGATTGATGTAGTTAATGCATTTGAAATTAGTTGAACTGCGTCAAAGGTTGAAGGTGCCGTTTATTACTAATCTCATTTGAATAATTGCACTTGCAAATACATTCGTCTATATCACGATCGGTAGCAGTTACAAGCTCACTTTGCAAAAAAGTGTGAAGTATTTTATTTGGTTGGGCAGCTCACACTTTTTTACGAGTAAACAATTAACACTTGCAACTAACAACAATAAATTGGCGTTTGCGACTATTTAAGCGAGTGCAAATAACTATTAATATCTTATTGATGATTATTTGGTCACTCAACATCTAGGTGACTAAGTAAGCCACTTGGTAAATTAAACAAGTCGCTTACACGGAGACACGGCCACTGACACCACTGCCGCCAACTGAGCCTCGAAGGTCGTGAGGGCCATAAATATACACTAATATTCAGTTCATCAGCAAGCGGTCAAGTTGATGGCTAGTCAAAGCCATAGATACTCATTGTTGTTGTCGTTGCTGCATTGTGCTGGGCGAGTGCAACGGTGTGACAACGCGTGAATGGGAAGCGCCAGAAGGGCAACCGGCACCGGGCCCAACTAATTCAGAAAACCAGTCCCATTGACAAGCTGCTAATAAACACTGCTGAAGTGGAGGCAGCCAGCCTCTAACTAGTGGAATGCCGAAAAAGGTGTTAAAAAAGCTTCATTTTTGTTGACCTTGAAATATATAATAGGAGTCGGACGAGTGCTAAGTGTGCTAATGAATGTGAATGAGTATTGTTGAAGGCAAATACCGATAAGCGAGTAGTGTTCAATAGGTTACATTCAAGTTGTTTACGTTGTTGTCGTTGTTATTGTTATTGATTGACTTTATCGCATTATAAAGCCTTAGGAAGGCGACCGAAACGTATGCGATGATTAAAACGAAAGATTCTGCCGAAATTGGTTGCACCAAACGTATAAAGACGCGAAATAATGAGTAATGATTTAAAAAAGATTTTTTTATAATTATATATGTTGTTATGTAACATCCCAAAATTTCCATAATTTGTCTATATTAGTCTATATATCTTTATTAGTATTATAAAGTAAATATGTACCATATTGGTCGACCACTTTTTGCCATTTTTTCCGCTAGAGACATTCTTCCATCAGTGTAAATCGAAACTTCGAAATTTCCAGAACGGAGGCATTCTTCCCTTTTTTATACAAAAATTTCAAAATAAAGCGAATTTCTTCATTTTTTTCGCTCATTTTTGAATTGCTGTAACTTTTTTTCAACTTCCCTGAATTCAATTTTTGGTTAAATGAAGCTTAAAATCTCCCCTTTCCAGCACTATATGGTATGACACAATGTGATTGATAGCACTGGAGATGTACGACTGCAACGACATCCTTTGACAAAATACGAAAAGACTTTTTCGACTACCAGAATATATGGTTTTCCAATAGGGATGCTATGATTTCTAAGTGTTGTTTCGTTCATTTTTAATATGTCAAGATATAAAAAAACAAAGTTTAAAAATTATTCAGTTTTATTATCAAAATAATTGCTCTCCAGAAGAAACCTTTCGTTTGCTTTTACCATTTTATGGTCGCAATAATCGACCATCTGTGATCGTTATTCGACTAAGTGTTGGAAACATATTCTTTACACAAGTGCCAATAAGACTAAGACTGGCTTAAAGTAATGAAAATATTGCTGCCGTTCAGGCATGTGTTGCTGAAGACCGAATTTTATCGATTGGGACTGTCTCAAACCACAACAAAACGGATTTTCAGAAAGAATTTGGGCTTGTATCCGTATTGTTCGCACTTAAGAACTGAAGCCATTGGACCACCCTAAACGTCGCTCGCAAATTTGGTGATTTTGACTTGAAACTGCTTGAAAACGATAACGATTGTTTTAGAAAAATCACTCACTTTCATCTGAGTGGTGCGGTAAATAAACAAAACTGTCGATTTTGGTACGATTAAAATCCAGAAAGCTGGTGTGGTTTTTGGTCTGGTGGTATCATCGGTCCGTAGTCCGTCAGTGTCAATGGAGAGCGGTAAAGATCGCTGACTTTTATGACCGCAATTGGAAGCAGTTGATTTTGACTATATGATGCAATTGCGTTTTTACCCACCTCCATAGCGATAAGATTGTTTGATGACGAAGCCATTAAGCCAGAAATGGACCTCATCTGAGAAATTGAATATTTCATGAAAAAGAAAAACAGTAGCCCATGGAGAGTGAAACGTGAGCGGATGAAATGACAAACTTTACTGAACACACTGACAAAATTTGACACAAATCCGTAAACAAACACGGCCGCCACGGACTGTCAAAATCACATCATCCTTTTTGGTAGACATACTTATTTAACTAAAACCATGAATTCTATAAAAAAAAAACTAAACTGTTTATTAAAATGCTTGCCATTTTGATGAGATAACTATTTACATATTCAAAATACGAATTCAAAAATTATTGCGGTAAAAGCAGAAACGAAAGACTACAAACGAAGTGAAAAACATTACTGTTCAATGCTCACACATATGTATATACTTATGTATGTATGTATATACTAGGAGTAAACTTGCTGGAGATGAGATGTAAAGACATACATTATGAAAATAAAAACAAGACCAGAAAAACTACTTTTCAGAATTCCAATATCTCAAGTCAGCGTATGCGCTCGTGTGCTTACACGAAATATAGACGGAATATACCGGTATCTTACTGCGGTTTTGCACACAATTTGGCATGCTGAAAGCCACTACGAGATCACTTTGCAAACGTTGCTGCGTCACCCAACAGGCAGCGACTTACAACTGAAGTATCCACACAGATATTCTCACATAATTGCCGTGTGGACGATGGGTGTGCGGTGCGGTGTGGGGGATTCTCTGCTTTTAAAGAGTAAGGCAAAGATTTATAAAGCCAAATGTTTGCACTGAACTGCGATATTTCACAAAGTTAGACTAGAACTCCACAAATGCAAATCGATTCTATTACCATTTCCTGCAGGGTCTTTTGGTGGCGTGTTCGAAGACTAAATTTTTACCACAAACTATTAAATATACTTGAAAACAAGTACAATCAACGTTTTTTTGGATAATTGTGACAAAGAAACAAAGCAAGTCTGCGCGCACGCGACTGCAAAGGCAGCCCATATAATTACAGAAACTGCATACAATAACAAAAAGGCAGGTGAGCGGCAAACTTTGCTGGCAAAAGTACGCGCGATCATTTTTTGTGTGAATAAATTGCTGAATGCAATAAATCCAGTTTCGATGGCATTCAAGCGCAGCACAAACAAACGCAAAATTGCGAGATATTTTAAGGGAAAGAAAGACAAGAGCTGTAAACCGCCTTTGGACTGCTTCGCCGGATCGGGGTCAAGTTGAAGAGCTGTGCCACAAAGCGCCTCTGCCTGCTATTTGCGCTTATTATGTGTAATGTGGGCGATGATGGCTCGATGGCATTGGTGAAGGCCGCTGTGGCAACTTACTTAACGTGTGTATATGCACACGAATATACAAATGCATGGCTAGGTAAATACCTATGTTTAGTTAATGGCTGAGGTTAGCCTAAAAGCAATTTAAGTGCATGCGTTGCGGCTTGATTTCAAATAAATTTGGAAATTGCCTTTGAAAATAAATTTTTTATATGTACATTTCCTTTAATTGTACGGAGCTCTGAAAATGTTTTGAATAAATTCCCTGCAAATCAACTACTGGTTAAGTCCCTGGTTAGTTACCTAAAAGCGCTAAGAGAATTTTTAAAGTTTCTTAAAGCCCAATTGACAATTCTAACTGAAAACATTGTGTGTGTGTGAACGTTTTTTTTGCCCAAAGGGCTTATGAGACCTACGTAAGCACTCAAAGCGTTTTGCCGATTTGTAAGGGCTTTATTATATAAGAGTTTCAGGTAACACAACAGAGTGGCGTTCTAAGCTGTTAGCACTGACTTCTGAACCTAACAAGCATCAAAACTAAATTTTTCTTACACATGCATACATACAAGTATGTACATTGTTGAAATTTGGTGCAATATATATAATAATACAATGGGAAATTATATTTTGTACTCAAACTCGTCATGTTGTTGTTAATGTAACAGCTTAAATAGTATCTCTAAAGGTTTCATGCTCTTATTCTACTTAATGCATTGTTACTTTAAAGCATACGGCTCGTAATATTTGGTAGTCGAAAAAGTCTTTTCGCATTTTGTCAATAGATTTCGTTGCACTCGTATATCTCCAGAGCTACCAATCATATAATGTTGGAAATGTGAGATTAACCGAAAAACTTAATTCGGAGAAGATGAAAACAAGTGACAGCGGTTCTAAAATGACTGAAAAGAACGAAGAAATTCGCTATATTTTGAAGTTTTCGTATAAAAAAGGGAAGAATTGTACGTAAGCCACCAATGAAATTTGTGAAGTTTACGGAGACGATGCTGTATCAGTTCGTGTAGCACAACAATAATTCGCTCGCTTCCGTTCTGGAAATTTCGATGTGAAAAATGCACCTCGCCCTGGTCAACATAACGTTGAAAAAGTCCATAGCATTATGGAAAACATTGATCAGGACTGTCACATAAGCTGCTATGACATCGCTAAGGCACTTAACATTCATTATCAAATAAAAGGCTGGCTACAAAAAGAAGTTCAATGTTGGGTACCACATGAGTTGTCTGTGAAAAATTCAATGGACCGAATTAACAACTGCGATTCTTTGCTGAAGCAAAATGAAATCGAACCATTCCTGAAGCGAATGGTGACAGGAGACGAAAAGTGGAACAAATACGATAATAAAGTGCAAAACCGATCATGGTCCAAGCGTGGTGAAGCTCAACAAATGGACGCAAAGCCAGGATGCCAGGAGCCAGGAGCCTCGAAAGGTTATGCTGAGTGTTTGGTGAGATTGGAAAGGAACTATCCACTATAAACTGCTTTAGTCTGGTCGAACGATTGATTCGACATTTTATTGTCAACAATTGATGAGATTGAAGCAAACAATCGAAAAAAACGGCCAAAACTGATCAACAAAAAGGGCTTCGTCTTCCATCAGGACAACGCTAGACCACACATCTTTGATGGCTCGACAAAATTTGGAAGAGCTTGGCTGGGAAGTTTTGATGCATCCACCAGAGAGCCGTGACCTTGCACTATCGCGCTGCCATTTCGTTCGGTCAATGCAGAACTCCCTTAATGGAGTAAAGTTGGCTTCAAGAGAAGCAGAAAAGTTTTACACTGATGGAAAAATGTCTCAAGCGAAAAAATGGCAAAAGGTGCTCGACCAAATTGGTACATATTGGGTTCATTAAAGTTCATTATACCTGTAAATATAAAAAAAAGTTGAAGTTTGATTAGAAATACGAAAAACTTTTTCGAAAACCAACTATTACAACAATAAGCCTGGTATTTTGTAAACGAGCGACAAAAGAACACTCACTGAAATGATACAACGCTTGTAAGTCAATAAAGACGATACGTGGCTACTTTTTATTTTCGCCGAGTTTGTTTAAATAATGAGGGATGATGAAGCAATGCGAAATACTAAATTTACCAACAAACGGAGCCAAATTCTGCCAAAACAACAACAAATTTAATAAGGCATGTCTGATGTTATTCAAAGTGTTTAATTTTTATAGTTCAAGACTTTTGAACCTATCTACTAAAATAGACTAATTGATAAATCTCGACGACAAAGTTGAAAATATTCATACATATATACATATATTTGAATTTTTGATATAAGTTTTTATTTTTAAATCTATGCTCATACAAAGCAAAATTTCACACATTAAAGATCTATTACAACAACAAAAATCGTAAAAAAGATCTCTACAAAACCGATTGATTGCTCCATTTATAGCTGTAGAGATCAATTAAGGTACTTTACAATACTACAAACACTTATTATTTACTTTACATCATGTAAGTGTGTGTGTGCAATCCCATAAAATTCCACATAACGCTGATGTGATGTTTTTGCTATGAATTGTACTTTTAATTACACACGCACACAGTCTCACTCGTGATTGTTCACTATGTGCACGAACACACTTTAGAAATGATATAAAGCCCAGGCGAATTACACTTTGACTTCGGATTGTGGAAGAAGTGAAAGCAAGTTCGTCGCTTAAGTCTTTCGTTTTCATTATTTGCAGTGCAAGTTGGCCAAAAATGGAAAAAATTAGCATTTTTCGGCTCTTTCCTTCTACCAAACACAGTTTTTTATATGAGAAATTAGTAAAAAGCGACGCACTCCAATTTACACTACAACAAAAATAAACATAAACGCATGCGCGTGAATGTCGGCATGTAGCGAAGCATGAATGCACTAACTACGCGCTGAAATTTCGGTGAATTGAGCGCAAGTGCCGCGTTAAGTGCCGCTTTAAAGCGAATTCAGACTGCTTATCAGCGCCGCGCTGCCACAATTACAAGCTTTACATGGTTTCGGTGAACATAGCACTATTTAAATGTTTATATGTGTGTTGGAAATACTTACCGCCAGGTGTTGCCCAGTATGGGTATGGGCTTCGGGCCGGGTACCTCGTTGTATGGCAGCGCATTTTGCCACTCGCTCGTCTCATGCACCGCAGCGCCACTGCTGCCGCTTCTACTCGACGTGGCCAAATGTGGACAGGCCATTTCGGGACTGGTGGCCGTGTCCGCCGTCGCGGCAGCACTTGAGTTTTCGCGGACGTTATCCGAAGATACTGCTCCGGATTTGGTGGCAAATGCCTTGTGATCGCCGATCTCGTTGAACTTGGCTCCTGCCACAATGCGGCCGCCAACAACATTACTCTTGACTCTGTTGCGCCACAAATTGACAGACAAACCGCGCACACCGTTCATTGTACAAGCTCTCGTTTTGGTGGCGACCAACACTTGCTTTACTTGCTGCAATTAAGTTTTACTTTTTGCGGTCGGAAGTGAATTTCTTTGCGCGCGACTCGAATACTTCGAAGCAAAAGCTGTCTCTACGCTTACAAACTTGAATATTTGATGTGTGACTGCTGTGCGCTCATCAAAATTCCCAATTCGTCTGAATTAAACGTTCACATAACCGAACAAAGAGCGGTTGAGCTGGAGCCAGCAGAAACACGAAATAAATTACAAATAAAATGTTTGCGGACTAAGTGTCAAATGCGGAGAGGGGGGCACGAAGCGATTATGCACACTTCACAGGCGCTAAAAAAAGCAATTTGGCAAACAACGCACTGTGTCACTGTAACACCCGACGATTCAAAGTCACCACTACCACCACACACCAATTTAATTCAAATTACAACACTTCCCGATCGCAAATCGCACTTTTTATGTTTCACTTTTTCTGCACGGCCAATGGCTCCAGTACCGACTCGCAGTTCCCTTCCGTTGATTCGCTTCGTCAAAACCGATGCCAACTCCACTTTTCGAACGTCTCTCGTCAACTGATTTGAATTTCTTTGGCAATTTTTATGCTGGCCGTAATTGGCTTAATGAAGGCGCAGCTTTTTTACGTGATTCGAAAAGAGCTTTTATCGTAAAGCCACTTTAACGACTTTTATCAACGGCGGATTGTGCTGGGCTTTGTTGAGCTGCCGAATTCGTGTTCCCCACCACGCCATAAAGTCGGATGTGAAACAAATAACTGCCAACTTGAACTCAAATGGATAGATAACTTAGAAGCAGAAAAAATATCTGTCTCTTGAGTGTTGTTATTGGTTAAAAAAAACGAAGTCTGTTCGGGGTAATTATGAAGCGTAGCGTAGAACTCAAAGCCAACGGAGATTTTAAGATGAATTTTGATTTCTATGAGTTCAGAAAGCGATGATAAATATATTTATATACTAAAGCGCACTGAAGGTGCTCTCCAAACATCAGTACACAGTTATTGTGTTAAGAGTAAGACAAGGGACAAGGAGTAGTTTTAGTATGTTACTGACAATCATACTTACTCTTTCAACTGGCTTGAAAAAAATGATATTTTACATAATTCTAAAGAAGATCAGCTTGCGGGTAAGAATTGGCTGCGCTGGTTTTTCAAGGGGCACCCAAATTGAGCGTTACACTCTCCAACGGAAACTCCTTTGACAGTTTTTAATATCCTTGCAAAGGAAATAGACAATTTTAATTATTCAACCAACAATTTTTTTTTTTTAATTTTAATGGACGTCGTGATGTTCCCTCAGTCCATCAAAATTACCCCAAGTAATGTCAAGAAGATTGGTAGCCTTACTTCTGCAGATGGGGGATCTACGATTGTTTGTATGAGTGCAAGTGGAATATTTATTCTACCACCATTTATATTTACACGGAGTAAACGTCCAGATTTTTTGTTAAAAGGAGCGCCGCCAGGATCAATACGAATTTCATCAAACAGGTTGGGTTTAAACATACATTTTTACACTATGCTTTCGGCACTTTATAAAACACGTCAAACCATCAACTGCTTCACCAGTGTTGATCGCCTTGGACGGTTATTCGAGTCATATCAGGAATATTGAGCTTGTTGCTTTTTTCGATGAGTTTTCAGTTGACGAAGATGCAGCATCGCAATCTCCTCCTCGAGTGTCTGAAAGCACTTACGAAGTACCACACTAAATAACATAACCATTGTAGATAGTCCACATTCAATAAGCGACATTTGAAATGAAAATGTAAATCCGTCCAGTTCTAAGCGAATCAGAAACCACATCAAAAGTCATAACACCGATGGAAACATCTCCGGTTCCTATAAAAAACTTAAGACTTCCAATCGTGGCAGCACACCAGGAATGTCCAAGTTCATAACATTTTCGCCTTATAAAAAGTCTTTTAACATTGGAGAATGCATCGAAAAGACTTCTAAGAAAACCAACAGACGCCAGGATATTGATTCGAATGAACCCATTTCTTTCAAGGAAATTAAAAATTAAAAAAGGTGTAGAGGTAAGACTGCTTAAATAAAGATTTTGATTAAATTTTTATTCAAGAATCCAAAAAAACACCAAGATGATTCTGGTGAACCCTGCACTTCCAAACCACTTATGATCAAGAACACTCAGCAACAGAAAAATGTACAGGTAAACCAAAACCACCAAAATGCCTAGCACAATACAATGTATTTTGTTTTTTTCTGAACAAATATATTAAAGTTTTCACGAAGTTTGAGTCAATTTAGCTATGTCCGCATGTCAGTACATACAACTTGTCCCTCAGTTTTTGAGATATCGCTCTGAAATTACGCGCACGGCTTTTTCTCTCCAAGAAGCTGCTGTCGGAACCGCTGATATCAGATCGATAAAATACACTTATAGTACTGACTAGACATCTTCGCGAAATTGGGCATAGATTATTGTCCAAGACAACGGTGCAATCTCCTAACACATTGTTCAGATCGGACTGCTATAGCATATCCAAACTAATCGAACAAAACCAAGTTTTATACCAACTTTGTGAAGGCTTAGGTGTAAGCGAAATTAATGTTTTTAGATTCTCTGGTGTAATATTGCACTTGCCAGCCAAACATAGACGCCTCAGAGAGAATAATCGTGCGTGATCAACTTCAAATCTGTTGGCGAGGAGAGTGTCTTCTCTTTACTTTCGTTATATGATTTTTTTTATTGCCTTTACCTACTAAGTATGAAAACCAATAAAATTTGAATTGTATAAATTATATTTATTATACCTTGTAATTTAACGTACTTTCTTTCACATTTAATTCACAATTTCTTTGCTTGCATTTACTTTGTATAAGTAGAATATTATAATAATTATTATTTAAAGTTATTATAGCTAAGTATGCTTACTTAAGAAGGTAATATTTCTCCATTTTATAAGTGTGTGCTTAATCGAAACGTTCATTTTTAATATACAAAAATGCATTTTGTAATAAAAATCCTCACATACATATATGTATGTATGTATATACTTATAAGAACTGCTCTTTGAATAATAAAAGTAACAAAAGTCTTCATTTTGTTTGCAATTCACCATTCTGCTAATTCCACTTATACCTATGATTACGCTTAACACGAAGTAATACGTAAATATATTTGTTTATAGATAATTATATGATTTTCGAAGTAGAGAAATGTGTGTGTGTGTGTGTATGTATGTGTGTAGGTGTATGATTCGTGCTTCTAAAAAGGGTTAGCAGAGATGTATGGAACTTAATTTGTATTCGAGTAGGTATGGCAAATGTTTATCTCTTTTAGTTTAATTAAATTTAAAATTTTAACTTAATAGGACCTTCAAAATTTCGCTTCTGGTTAGATAATTCTTCATTTGTTGCTTGCACAATAACTGCTTTTTCCAATAACATTTTCAATCGTGTAAATGCGTTGGTCTGGTTTTCAGTGGAAATTATACATTAGATGAGTTTCGTGTACTATATATGTGTGTATGTATTATTTTTACAAATGATATACATGCGTAATTTTTAGTAATATTTAGTGCGCCCATTTATGCACTTGTTAAATGCAAAAAACCGTGAAATTTCTTCAGCTCAACATAAGGCTTTTTAAATGCATAAAAAGTATGTGACTTTGAATGACCTTTGATCATAAGTAATAAAACCTCATATGAAAAGTAACTAGAATACAAAATTTTCATAGCATTGTGCATAAATCAAATACATATGTATATATAGATATATCTAAATAATAAAAATAATTCAAATTTTTAATACAAAACGCTTTTCCAATTGTTTAATTTTTTAGGATTGAGGTTTTATAAACACCCCGAGCGCTGTATTGCCGTAAGTAGTAGATTTGTAGGCATTTTATATTAGTTTCCAAAATTGAATTTATGTTTTGGAAAAATAGCTTAGGGGTAACGAGTTTTTATTTGAACACAAGTTTTGCGAAAATTAAAATAAAGTCTTATTAGAAGGTACATACTAAACATATTACAAAATTTGTGCGCTCAGTAATTCAGGGCTTTTTATGAGCAGTGAAATGGCACTTTTTGTATGGAAATGAAAGAAAACTAAAACGATAGACTCAGTTTGGATGAGGTAAAAACCAAAAAGGTAAATTACACTAATATGAGGAGTTTAATATTAAAAAAAAAAACTAAACATCCAGTTGCGTGAAAAGTTTTTGTAGTTAAATTTTGGTTTACAAGAACACGATATTTTGATATAAATGCACGTTTGTAACTTTAAATCTAGATTAGTTTTTTTTCTTTTAATAAGATTTCAATAGCAAGTAGATGCATATAGCGGCAAGTAATTTCAGTTGTGCATATTTAAATATAAAGTGCAAATACATATACACAAAGTCTGAGATAGTTACATGTACTTTCAATAGTTTAACATGCGTATATAACAATATATGTATATATGTATGTAGTATCCACATATTCTGCCAGCATTTCCCGTTGTTGCAACTGTGAATGCAATGAAGATTTGCGCTATAGCTTTCAGGGATAGATTATTGCGGTCTCTCGCCATAATATTATTAAGTCCGGGAAAGAGTTCTATGGCACTGCAAGGACTTGAATTCAAAACCAACACCTGTTGCAGCCAACACTTTCGTACAACTTTTCAAAGTGAAAGTTAAAGCGCGCAAAATTGAGTGCAAGTCAGAAAAGTAGCTTGAACTAACGCGGGATAGCTCATACTTTACGGCAGCATAGTATTGCTTAGTATATATTAATATGTACTTACAAAGGAGTATGTAAGCTTTCATACATACATGTTAACATTTGAAGGTTTCACATCAGATTTATTTTGTTGTGGCTTCTGCGTATGGTTCAACAATTTGCAATATTAAATTATTTTTATTTTAATTCAATTGTTTCAGCTTCGTTTTCGTTTTCGATTTCGATTTCAGTTTCCTTATTAATATAGCCGTGGCTCTGGTATAATTCCTATTATTTTTACTCAAAAACTTTAATTTTTAATTCATTTGCTTACTCGGTAAAATGTCGATAAATACATATATAGTACATACATATATGACAATGCTCTTACATATAATGGTTATGTACATGTCACGGTTTTTTCATAGATATAAAAATTATAACAAAATCAAGAGCACTCTTAAACACACATTTTTGAAACTTAAGCAGCACTTACACTTAGAAATCAACCAATTCTTAATCATTACGTCCCTTAACGCTTGTACAAAAATCCAATATGACTTTACTTACACGAAAAGATCGGCATTAAATATATATATACGAATGCACTAGCTCTTAAACTTTAAATATTAATGGCAAATAATTAGAATTAGCAGCCAAACATTTTCAAATTCATTTAGCGCATATTCTGTAGAAAACCGCAAATTTAGCACGAAACCAACGAAAGAAAAATGTTAATGTTTTCATTTGTTTGCTTTCATTTTGATTCGCTAAGTTTATCGAGGTTTTTGTTGTTTTTCGTTTTTGTTTTTGAAAACCTTCCATTCATCGTTCAATACTTTTTCCGTTTATGTTGGTTGCGCATTTGTTAATTTTCTTATCTGAAGCACATTTCGGCCTTAGACACTTTCGTATGGCGTGTTTTTATTCCTATTTACTGTTAAACTTCGAATTCATTCGCCGTTATTGCACTCAAGTCCTTCATGAGTCCCTCTAGATTGGCCATTTCTTGGTTCAGCTCTTCGGTTGAGGTGCTTGGCGCTAATCGTTGTATTTCGTCGTTGGAGTGTGCCACAGACGAGCCGCTTTGCAACCGATTCGTGGGCGTGGCAGCTGAGAAGGAGGGCTTCTTGTAGGGCGATTGATTTTGTGGACGTATTGTTACGGCAGGTGCTGAAACAGATGTGAGTAGAACATACATTAGAATTGATGACGATGGAATCGGCATGAAAAGGGTTGCAAAATTATACATTGCCTTGTTACTTACTGTGTTTATTGATGGGTGTCGCAGCGCCCGTTGGGGGTGGACCTGGCACGCTAAAACTCTTCAATGGATGACCACGTTTTGCACTCTCGATAGTTGAAACACCACCGTTGTTTGTGGGGCCACCACCTGGACCAGCACCGCCGACACCATTCGGGTAACCAGGATTGCTGAAACGAATAATACAATTACCACATTATCTCTTATGAATTTCGAAACAGAATAATTAAAATATTTTATTAAAAAATATCTATGAGGTAGTGAGCAGCCAGCGCGAGTCTTTTCGACACCGTTCCTACGACAGTCGGGTCTACGTAACCTGAACGGAACCGAATTTTTATCCGACCAAGAACTGTCAACTCGGCAGAATTCTGCCGCTAAAACAACTGCAACAGCAGCATTTTCTACACTTTTCACCGTGGTCGACCATGAATCTTTTCGCAGTTTGACAACATTATCTGATCTAAAACCAATCAATGATTCATTTATTACATTAAAGATTATAGAACAACCAGTACATGTTTGTGGTACATTTTTGAATAATAATGATCATTTGCTCTCTGCTTTCTTTACAAAATGACCCTATAGGCTAAGAGGCCTTTAATCCAGCTATCACTGTTTACAAGATCATTCCTTAGCTTTTTTTTAATAACCTAATAGGTACGCGTTTTGAGATCTAATGCTGAATGAAAGTTAGTAAAGCTTAGTGAAACGATACCAGAGAATAAAATATGTGGAAGTAGTGTTCTTTTCAAGTTTCTAGTATTTTTCTTGAACTTTACGAAACATTTTTACTTCCATACTGATGTTTAATCAGTCATTAATATTCCTTTAAGACCCACACCCACACATGTCATTGAAGAAATTTCATCGACTTATGAAAATTTGTATTTTGCCTTTGGATTAAAAATATATACACATGTTTGTTTTATATGAATCACTTTATTACCGATTGTCTGCGACCTCGGTAGAATAACAAGTAACATAGGATTGATGAAACACAATAACAGTTTGGGAAAATAGAAGAGGGTTACAACATTAAATTTGCACAAAATTTTGTTCACTGCTCCATCCGTACTGTTCTGACGACGTCACCCATATTATGGTAATCTTCAGAAACCACCTTTACAGTTTTTCTTCTTGAGTGGGCACCGGTGGTAAGAGAAATTTGCATTCAACTGGCGGTTTGCGTTTCTTTCGTCGACGTGCTGTTAAGTAGGAACGCCTTCGCCGCAGTCTCTTCAGTTTTCGCTGCTCCATTGCTATGGTCCGGTACGGCCTCTTTTGCTCGTCTGTCATTGAATTCCATAAACGGCTAGCCGTCTTGACGATGTGAGCACTTACGCGCGGAGACACCGAACCACAATTTGACTGCATTAATTCGCCACCGTTGACCTTCATACGAACCTCGGCTAGGAAATTGAAAAATGGATTACGGGAAGCCGAATGTTCCAAGTGTCGTATGAGTTCACGATGCAGGGTGCTTGGACTGAAGGTGACCCGACGTGTCTTCCGACGCGTCGGTCGCACCAGCGATGTGAATACTTCGCACATTTTGTCCCATATGGATGGCATATCTCGATTATCTCTCCGGATGGATATACGACACAATCGGAAAACAATACAATTCTTTGTTTACAAGACGTACAAACAAAAATCAAAATATAAATATTGTATTTTTTACTGAAATTTCGTCGGCTAATGAAATTTTATATTTCGTTAGACGTTAAAATAAAATTGAAATGATTTTAATGAATTACTTTGCCTCTCTTGAGGAATAACAAGGTAACGTAAACAGAGCAGTATAGAATTGTTTCCAGACTATAACATTTTTATGAAACTGGAGACAATATCAACATTAAATTTGCAGACAATTTAGATATCCACACCATCCGCACTGTCCTGAAGGCGTCAATAACACAATCGCAATCCCCAGAAGTCACATTTACAGATGTTCTTGATGGGTGGGCGGCGGCGGTAAAAGAAATTTACATTCGACTGGCGTTTTGCGTTCCCTTCGCCTGCGTGCAGATAGGTAGGAACGCCTTCGTCGCAGCCTCTTCAGTTTCCGCTGCTCCATTGCAATGCTTCGATATGGCTGTTTTTGTTCATCACTCATAGAATTCCACAAACGGCCTGCTGTCTTGGCGATGCGAGCACTTTCCCGCGCCGACATCGAACCACAGCCAGGGTGCATTAATTCCCCACCGTTGGCTTTCATACGCACTTCGGCTAGAAAGTTGAAAAACGGGTTAGGGGAAGCCGATAGTTTGGTGTGCCGAATGATTTCACGATGTAGGGTGCTTGGACTGAAGGTAACGCGGGTCTTGCGACGCGTCGGCCGAACCAGCAACGTGAATACTTCACACATTTTGTCCCAAATGGCTGTCATGGCTCAACTCACTCACAGGACGGTTGGATGGGCAACACAAACGGGAAACAATATAATTTCTTTGTTTACACAGACGTACAAACAAAAATCAAAATATGAATATTGTATTTTTTACTGAAATTTGGTCGGCTAATGAAAATTTTTATTTTTCTTTAAACATACAAATATAACTGAAATGTTTTTCATAAATCACTTTGCTCCCGGTCTGCCGTCATTGCGAAATCAAGGTGTATTCAATAAGGTGGGATTGACAACCAGGTGAGCTTCACTTTTAGCTTGATTTCACACCAGACAATTTTGCAAAGATAATAGCAATAAACGCACTCATTTTTTAATCACAATATATATTTTCGTTGGCGCTCACTTTAATTTTCTAAAACCATAAATTTAATAAAGTGGTTCGACTTCCCGACCATACACTGATATATTGCCGTATTTTGAGGAAAAGGAGCAAAATGTAATTCGAAAACACAGCTTGATTTGAAAAAAAGAAATCAATTTTTCGAAATACCAAATTAATTAACTTATTAAGGCAATAGTGTCTCTAGGGAATAGTTTTTCAAAGTTTTTTTTTTGCCACTCATTACTTACCAGAAATTACCCTCATAACCGTAGGGATGTTCGGGCGTTTGTGCCAAGGAGCCCGGTTGCTGCGTCAGACTTTGTTGCGAGTGCCCCGTGTCGACAGTCATATGCGAACGATTGGCGGAAATGTTATACTGGGTGCGCGGATACTGTGGTCGTTCCATGGTAGAATTCATTGAAGTGGCTAAAGAGGGCAGAAAACAAGAAATATTTAGGTTTATAACAAAAATATTGGTTTAGTTTGCAAGTAACGTACTCATATAACCGGGTACATAGGATCGTTTGTCGAGCGAATTGGTAACCGGCACTGGCGTATCGACATCGTATTCGTGCACCACAGAACGTGGCAATGTTAAGGCACCGCTACTCGAAGCACCGTCGCTACAAACTAAACGGATTCATTTTATAATTTTCAATGAGCAATTGTTGATATGAAATAATATAAATATTTGAATATAAATAGACTTTGTTGCTTACCAGGAGTGGTGCTGTGAATATTCTTATCAATATTCTTTAACTCCATTTGATCGTGATGTATCCATAGATCTGGGGGCTTCGGAACTCCAACATTTTGATAGCTACTTAAAAAAAATTATATATAACATTAAATAATTTCCTAAACGAGAATCCCAATTAAGAAAAATAGTGCACTCACTCTTCGTACCTCTTCTTGTTGTGATCAGGAGTGGATTGGGGCTTTCGTCGGCACGTTACCACCATGATGACCACAAAAATCAATACTATAAATGCAATCGCACCTGCTACAGAGTATATGATGATCTCGTTACTGATGCCCTTGGCAATCGGTTTTGGTTCCTGCATCACAACCGCCGCCGGAGTCGTGTAAGCCACAAGTGCTGAAAAAGGCGCATTACTGGCGCCTTTCCCCACCCGCGCTTGTACTTTGAAGTAATATGTTGTGTACGGTTTCAAATTAGGCAACATCATCATAGTCTCGTCACCAGCGAATGCCTCGATGGACCAGTCGCGATCTCGTTTCGTTGTATCGGTGGTGTAATAAATGTTGTAGCCGGTTATTTGACCAAGGCTGTGTTTCGGTGGCAGCCATTGTAAAATGACAGTTTGTGGATTCTGTTCATCAGGTCGTACCGTGAGCTCACGTGGTGGTGTAATTGGTACATTTTGGTAGGTGCTATTCAACACTGACATGGACCAAGCCGACTCACGACGCCCCTTCACCACTTTAACAGCGAACTCATACTGTGTGTTCGGACGCAGATCGTTGATCATACAATTGAGATCGGTGGTGTTGTGATATCGAAAACGACTAGAGCCGGAAATGCCAAAACGGACGGTGTAGTGACGATTATCGATGACATGTTGATTTTTACTCAGCATCGTATCTATCCAGTAAACGACAATGGATGAGCTGGACATGGTGATGGCGCGTAGGCCGACAGGCACTTCAAGCGGCATTGGCATATCGACCGGTTCCTCGTCACGTGTTTTGATGTTGTCATAAATTGGTTGACCGTCACCTTTGCTGTTGCGTGCACGCAATGAAACCACATACTCCGTATTTGACTCCAACTTTTTCAATACATAATAGCGTTCGGATTCTTTTAGCTCAATGATGTTTTCATCGGGTATTCCACGACCCCAGCCCAAAACATAACTTCGAATCTTGATTTCATGCTGTTGCGGTGGACCCCAGTGCAAAGCGATGTTATCACCACCCGGATGTATGCCGATCCAAACTGGTTTACCAGGCACCTGTGTTTCATCCAGATCATTTTCCAAAGTCATAACGCGATTCCATTCTGTGAACGGGCCTGAGCCATTCACTGTCATAGCGGCAATTTTTATTTGATACTCCGAGTGTCGCTCCAGTCCCTTCAATTCGAAGTAACGTATATTCGCTGGTGTGCTCTTCACTTGTGGCGTGTCTTTAAGTTTACGATAGCGAATCTTATAGCCGGTGATTTGTCCATTTCGCTCTTCCTCGGCTGGAGGCTCCCAGTGTACTGTGACGGACTGAAATAGGATGAATGTATAAATAAATAAGACACACATGAAAAAAGGTATTAAATACTGATTTTCAAAAAACAACAGTTTATATGTTTAGATTGCAAGCTTACCGTCGAACTCGTTACTTCAAGTGTCACATTATTGGGGGGCTCAGTTGGTGTGGAGGAGTAAGTCTTGACCTTTATTTCATTCGACGGATCGCCCATGCCGTTCTTATTGAAAGGTACCACGCTAATAGTGTAGTCAGTATATGGACGCAGCTCTGAGATCACAGCACTAAGCGTGGTGCTATCATGATACATCTCAGCACCACTGTCATTCTGTGGACAACATAAAACTAAGCATATTTCAGAAAACGCGACTGTATGGTGACTTTTCACGGTTACGAACCTCAGAATAGTAAATCCGGTATTTCATAATCTCTCCATTGGTTACGATCGGAGAATCCCATTTTACAAAAATCTCTCTTTCGCTAGTCGCCAGTCCTTCGACGTTGCGTGGTGGACCAGCAATATTCTCCTCCGGTTGAGTGCGCACCTCCAATACCTAATAAAGTTCAACACAACTTATTTTCATGCAGTTCCTAAGAGAATACGTTTTATTTATGCAGGATGTACCTCTGAAGAATCGCCGGGTCCAAAGTTCGTATTTGCCACCACACGGAATTGATAGGTTTTTCCAGGCAGCAAATTTTGGATATTCACCTGTTGGTCATCGTGCGATTTGGTTACAATTTTCTGTTCGCTACATAAAGAGAAAGCGATTGAGTTCCAAGTAACTGTGGATATGCAAAGACTCTAAATAGTTTTTCATTAAGGGATTTTTGAGCCTTTAGCCAATTTAAATTTCCAGCCATTCCAAGGCTTTTAGGCTGATGTCTACAATATTGTACTGAAATTGCTTCCACGCAAGTGATTATTTATTTGTCGCCCACCCATTACAATTACCGTTAGAAGCGACACAAACAAAGGCCGCAGTGTCTCTTTCAGTGTTTCAGTGTCTGCTTGACTAGATTCGGCGCATTCATGTGCTTTTAATTTGACAAAGTGGAAAAAGAATGCAAAGTGATTGTGGCAAAATGCAGGACAGGAGGGAGAGCGCGGCAAATTGCTTTTGCCAAAACAAGGAAATGCTACTTGGCAATTTCGCAGAAGATGCTGTTAGATGAAGTTATTGAATTTACGGTCGCGCATAAAAGCCGGCAAAGACGGGCTGATTTCGAACGACTTCCGCTGATGACGCCTAAGTGAGGTTTTAGTTGGCTCCCTCACAAGGATAATGGATAAAAAATGGCAGCGATGAAAGTAAAACGGCGTCGGCAATTTGATTTTCATTACTGCCTTGCGGCATAAGCTGTTCTGCTTGCCAATTTAAGTGGCCTTTTCGAATTACATAAGTACTATAAGTGAAGAAATGGCAAAACTATACATTTTACACATGCTCCCCTAATCGAGTATAGAGCCTTCCCTAACTCATTTAACACAAGTGTTAAAGTGAATGGCTAATAATCTAATGAATGAGTCATACTACAAATGACTCTCTTTCACTTACCGTTCGCTATTGCTCATTTTATAAAATACTGTATAAGACACCACTTCGACCGGGTTCTTCTTCGGCTCCATCCAACTGAGTGTTACGAAACGTGGCTTCACTATTTGCGCAACCACGTCGTGTGGCGGTCCCGGTAAACGGCTCAACACAGCACCGTGGATATGTGTAACTCCGCCACCGGATTGGGGAATGTCTACACCGCCGTCTACACTCCCAACGCCAGTTATGCCAATGCTGCCTTCGAGTCCATCTAAATCTGAGGATAAGTAGGAGGAACTTGATGACGCCGCTTGTGAATTGGATGTGGCTGAGGATAATTGTTTCTTATTTTTATTCTTCCACGAGTTCAGTACTTTATTGGGGTCGTCACCGTGATTGTAGGCATCAATGAATTCTTGGTTGTCATTTAAATCGTCATATTCGTCTTCGTCCTCATTGTCTTCGTCATCGTTGTTGCCGTCATCACCGTTAACACCTACGTTGAACTCGTGTGTGCTTGTGGGCAGCTCCATTGAACTGTCCGTATCTTCCATGTCCAACTGTTCGAGGTCTTTCAGTGAGGCAAATTCACCATAGCCATTGTCATTTTGCGGTCTCTCAGGTCGTGGTAATTTTCTGCCTCTCTGTGAGAGTAAACTATCCAGCGCGCTTTTGGAGAGACTACGTGTCGATCCCATTGTATTGTCAATGGCATCGCCGAATGTGTCAAAAGGATCAATCGCCTTAGAGCCGCCCCCCTTGCGTCGGCGCATAGGTGAAGCTGACGGAAGTAATGGAGATTTGGGTGTTTGGGAGGCGGAAGTGTGGTATTTTTTGGATTTGCCTTTGGGGATCAGGTCAGGATGGATGATGGTGGGAATGTGCACATGACGTGTTGGAAATACAAATGCGTGTCATAATATGAAGTGGTGAAAAGAATAAAGGGAAATAAAAAGAAAATCGAAAAGGAAATTAATTTAAAAAAAGTTGAACAGAAAATTTTATAAATATTTTTCAATTTACACATTTATAAAATAAAACAAAATATACAACTTATTAATAAGCAGTGCGAATTTACCGACCAATAAAGAACACATTTAAAGCATATTCCTTTCTTAAAACTTATGCGAAAGTAATAAGCAAAGCAAATAATGTAATATAATTAAAATTAAATACGTTTTGCTATGAGCGGAGGATTGTACAAACTAAATTATGAGTTTTCTAACTTGTGGAAAAAAATTATAAATTAGAGCTCTTGGTATTCGATTAACCGGATTAACCGGATAAGGCATTATTCGAAGGATAATATTCAGTTTGCAGTAACCGGATAGTCGTGAGACGACGACTATTCGAACCGAACATTCGTGTAATCGGTTTTCAGGTTATTAGAATAATTTTCAGAGGCCTAATATAAATGCCGGACTCCTATATTCCTCAATAGTTTCAATAATTTTATAATAATGAGCAAAAACACAATCTTCTATAAGAGTGTACAGCTGGCATATGCTGATTACATTGTTCTCATTGGCCTCAATATCCGCACCGTGAGTTCGGCTATCTGCAGACTGGATAAGGAAGCAAAGCAAGTGGGTCTGGTAGTGAACGAAGGCAAGACGAAATATCTCCTTTCATCAAACAAACAGTCGTCGCACTCGGGACTTGGCTCCCACGTCACTGTTGATAGTCATAACTTCGAAGTCGTAGATAATTTGGGCTATCTTGGAACCAGTATAAAGACCAACAACAATGGGAGCCTCGAAATCCAACGCAGAATAACTCTTGCAGGTGCTATTTCGGACGGAGTAGGCAATTGAGAAGTATAGTCGACGAAAAAAGATCAAACTCTATAAGTCACTCATTATTCCCGTCCTGCTATATGGTGCATAGCTTGGACGATGAGAACATCTGCTGAGTTGACGCGAGTTTTCGAGAGAAAGGTTCTGCGAAAGATTTATGGAACGATGATCTGTACGAGATATACGACGACATTGACATAGTTCAGCGAATTAAAAGACAGCGGCTACGCTGGCTAGGTCATGTTGTCCAGATGGAGAATCAAAGCCTTCATATAAGAAATTGAACCGTTCTGAGTAAAAACTAATGGCAAAGCTGCTATAAAAATATTACGTTGAACCGATTAAATTTCCTTGCTATTCGAGAACTAAACTTTTGAGACAAGTATTTCGACTGCCAGCCATTTTTAATACTACTTAACCCTATTTTAATACTATTGAACCATATTTCAGATGTACGCCCTACAAAAAACTTGTACGGTGCTGGTAAATTTCAAGCCTTGGGATAAGAGCTTTTGGTCAAACCTCAGAAAATAGTAGAAACGAAAGAAACAAATTTATTAAGTGATAATTTTTAACGTTGGAAGGTTGTCGCTTACAGGGATGATTAGTAGTCTTGCTAGTTTAGTAACGTTATTGTTATTCAAGCCAGTTGCGTTTACGTCCAATTCACAGAGCTTTTACTCTTTTAACACAAAAAGCATAATTTTGATCTCTAAAAGCGCTTCGAAACTTTACATTAGTTTGTACATAACGAAGAAGTACTGTTAGTTCATATATACAAGTAGTATATTAACTGTAAAGGCAAATAACTACTTTCGTACTCACCCGTTTGTGCGACGCGCAAGCGTGCCGCCGCTTGAACACTACCAGCCGGATTGGTGCCAACGCATTGAAACATGCCGGCATCGGACTGCAGCAGGCCGAAAATGCGTAGATTGTGGCCACCCACTAGTTGCATGTACGTGTTGGGCGTGATTACATCACCGTTCTTCAGCCATTGAATTAGCGGCTTTGGTTTACCGCGTATCGCGCACTCCAGCTCTAACTCCTCTTTTTCGTGAGCCGTCTTGTCTTTTGGGCTCTTGATGAACTTGGGCGGCACCAGCACCTGCACGGTGGCCTGCGCGTCAAGTGAGTCGACTGTATTACTGGCACGACACTGATAGTTGCCGGAGTCGATGTCTTCGGCAGAAGAAATTTGTAATGAGCCCGTGCCGATGATGGAGAACGGCGAATCAAGATCGCTGAGATCGAGTTCCGCTCCGTCGCGCAACCATTTAATTTGCGGTTTGGGAACACCATTCGCCACGCAATCCAAAGTGACACTGTCACCCTCTTTCACGGTTTTCGGCGAAGGTCCCACAAGAAATGAAGGCGCAACCAAACTTTCACCGCCTGGATCTGTGGGCTTTTTGATATTTAAGCTGGTTTTGCTGCTTAAACGAGATATGCTGCCGGAGGTCACATTACACTGGTAAGCGCCGCGATCGCCAATGCCGACCTCATCTACTTCTAGGGCGCCATTCGGCAGTACGACCATACGCAATTTGTCCAGCACAAGCGGCATGTCATCCTTCAGCCATTGTACTGCATGCTTAATGCCCGACTGAACTTGACCCACCATACATCGAAAATACGCCGTTTGACCAGGTAGTAAATATGTTTCGATAAAGTCTTGATTTAGATCGGGCAACCGTGCTATGGACACGATTGCCGCACGACTAACAATTGTACCAATGCCTTCAGCGCTGAGCAGACACTGATAGGAGCCGGTCAAACCGCGATTTTCCTCCACGGAGCTTATATACAATGAACCGTTACTCAGCTGATTGCGAAATGTGTCGCCGACGATGCCCAAGTCCTGCCCGTCGGGCCCCCGCCAACGTATAATTGGTTGTATTTTGGCGGACTTGCCGTTTTGTGCCACGCCACCGCATTGAAGCAGCACAGAATGTCCTTCCGGCACGACCACATCCTGAGGTTCAATTTTGAAGGTGAGCGCTGAAAAAAAGAAGAGAAACACAAAAGGAAATAAAATGCATATTCATTGACAAGATCTAACAGTGAATGAATTGTGCAGAAAAGTAAAGGAAACACAAAGAAAACGCAAGAAACATTTGCACATATGCCAGCAGCACAATCATGATTTATTAATGACTTTATTCACTCACATAAGCGGACATGCGAGGGGAACTGGCGAAGGAACGCACGTAATGGCTGCCTGCGGCTTCATTATGCCACTCGATGCGCGCCGGTGATAGGGTGGACCACCCTTCGGCGGGCACCTGGTTACATACATACATACATATATGCATACATATGTGCGTACCGTTATATAGACGCATATGCCACAGAGAATTGTTCAGATGTTTTGCACACAAAAGAAACCCTGACCCCAATTTTTGCATTCAAGTAATCCTGTTTCAAGCCCACAGTGGAGAGTGGGTTGGAGAGTGCAATTCACTTGATTGCGAGGTGGCGGCAGCGGCTCTTCGGCTGCATATTGCTTTGGGGGCGAGGCGACTGCCAACCATGTAAACATGATGAAACAATTGGTGCAACACAAGCATGAGTGCAGCTGATGCACATGCCTGCCAGGGTGTGGAGACTTGCGCGGAGTAGGAGCTGCAACTCTCGCAGATATTTGCAAGTCCTTAACACATTGTTGGCCTTTGTTGGCGTAGGCTTGCTTTGTTTCAGCGCCCGAAGGATGATTGCAGTTGACATATTTTCCGAGTGATTCTTATAAAGAGCTCCCAGATCTGCCTTGTTTTTTTACATTACAATATTGCCGCCCCTCCAGGAAAAGTCCAGCTGATTTAGCTTTAAAAACTCTGCAGAACTTCAATCAGGCAGTAGTTTCGAAACCCTGAAATGAAATTGATTTACGTGTCATATTCCGTAGGCCGTCATTTCAGCGTGTGAGTCCAAAATTGTATTCAACGGCAATATGCAAATACTCCGAGCGTGCGTTGGGATACTCAGATATTCCTATTGGGTATAACACACATATATACGTATATATTTGTAAATTACATATTGCTGAACTTTGCAACCCCTTCAGAGCGACCTTACACTTCTCGGAGGGCCCGCACTCAGCTGAGAGTGCAACGCAACACTTTACATTTAAATTAGCCGCACTTGCGTTGCACGAATGAGGATGTAGAAGGAATGAGGATCTCATTCCCGCGAAAATGTTCAGCGTCAACAATGATAATGTTAAGCAGATTGTTTGAATAAGCTGCAGACAAAGGCGAGTAACGGTTATTCATACCACTACCACCAATGGCCACTTTTCATTAAAGCCGTTAATTTAAAACTGTTGATCCCGACGATTACGCAATGGCTTGCAACTTAACGGTAAAAGGGGATTTTCGCTTAATTAATGATATGATGACAGGGGCATTGAGGGGTTTTGATTGTGCTCTGGAAAAATTTGGGGTTGCTAAGCTTTCAAGTGTAAATGATTTTGCGTGAATATCAAATCAAATGAAGAAGTATCTGCAGTTTTGAACTGAACCATATGCTTGCTTGAGGTAATGGAGGAAAGCTGTTAAAAATAATTATTGAAAATACATTGTGGCAAAAAAGTACCCGGAAAATAAATTAAATTAAATTACTTCAAAAAAAATGTATAGCCTTCAAAGGCGGTCGAGAAGTATTTGCGTGAGTACATCCGTCTAAAACGGCCGGAATTGTGGAAGACCAATTCATGGATTTTACACGATGATAATGCACCATCGCATCGAGCCACTATTGTGACCGAATTTAAAGCCAAAACGCAATGAATACCATCGATCAACCACCGCATTGACGAGATCTGGCTCAATGCCATTTTTTCTTGTTCCCCAAACTAAAATTGCCTCTCCGTGAAACCCGTTTTCAGTCGATCGAACAGATAAAACAAAATTTGCTAGAGGAGCTGAAGACCATCCCAAATAGTGCTTATGAGAAGTATTCCGAGGTATGGAAAAATCGTTGGCACAAGTGTATTACATCTGGTGGGAATTACTTCGAAGGCGAATATTGACGAATAATTAAATAATTCTGGACATGCGAACTTCAAAGAGTCAAGAACTAGTTTAATAAAGTTCGATATTTTGGGCTCGAATAATCAATAAAACATTCAAAATATACATATATTTAACATATTTTAAAACTAATATTTTTTATTGCATTTAACATAGTCTCCTGAGTCAATACAAGATGCCAAAGCTTAATCAAATTTTCTATATCTTTATTATAAATCCCAGCTGGGATGGCTTTCAGTGCTTTCGGCGAATTTGGTTTTTCGGTTTGGTTAATTTTTGGAGAGCCTTTAATAGAATTTAAAAAGTTTTTATGTCATGTTCATAACGCACCGTCTCGTAACCTGTAATTAATCCATAGAAAATGAATGAATCGTCTCTTTTGCGATCTCCACTTAACGACGCTTTTGCAAAAGATTCAGATCTTTTGGTATGAGTCTAGTATTGACACGCTTATGGCCAGAACATTAACGGAAATGTGTTGAAACGATCTATAAGATGTTAAATGGACCAGTCCGAGTCATATTTGATCATATATACATATGTAGGTATAATGGACAGGATTTTCATTGATTCGCTCTGAACTATCGGAGATCTGTTACAACAGATCTGTTGTATGTTTATGAATCGCATCCTTATCAGAACCAATTTTTATGGAATACATATTATAATGCATATAATCTAATTAAATTGTAGACACATTCTTATTTTTTATGTATGTAATTATTTCTATTCGAAAAGTATTTTTTCATGCCTTCTGTTTTCTATTTCTCTTATGCAAATTCATCAAAGTGCTACTTGGGACCACGTTCAAAGACAACAGCAATGTACTCTAAAAGCCTTCAATATTTTAAATAACGCAAGTGTATGCAGCCGATGCGATCAACTTAAGCTCATTGCATATGCAGCAGTCTAAACATTTATTCTCCTAATTTCAGCAAATCCTTTACGACGCCTTAAGGCCCGGCCAAACTTAATCACACAAATGAAGCATAATTTAGATTAGTCATGCCGTTGCCGTTGCCACTGGACAAAGCTGGTGAACAACAGCAAACGACAACACTCACACAAACATACGGCGTAAGCACACTTGAGTGGTGAGGCCAACACAACTGATTGCATGCGCTGCTCGGCAGAGATCAACTGACACCAACAAACAACAAACAAACAAACACACACACACAACTACAAGTATCTATTGGCAATCTAGGCAATGCTGCACAGAAGAGCCTCCTCACACACATACATACAAACATAAGCTCACATGCCGGCTCCGACGCGCTGGCAGGCAGTCACCGGCGATGCTTAGATATCACATGTGGCAACACTCGGACGCCGTCGACCGCTGGAGCGACATGCAACTGCAGGCGCTTTCGTTGTTGGTTCTGTGCATACTCACGAACACATATACAAATGCTGCAGCAACAGTTCGAGTGCCTGCAGTTGGCATGGCCTGGTGTGGTGTTGCACGGCGTGGACCTCCATCACTGATAAGTGGGCGTTTAATGAGTCTTGTATCAATATTTGCAGCGCCTGCTGCCTCCACCCTCCAGTGCACACGGCGCAGCACAGCTACCGTTGTTGATTTTGTTCATATCACTCACACACACACACATACTCGTATGCGGCTTGCTGTGGTTGCTGACATTTTGTTTTGGCTTGCTTCGCCTTTGCAGCTGCAGTTGCATGCATAATGCTAGACCTTAAATGGGATTTACTTAGCTGCAGATTTCGATTAAACGAACCTACGCCGCAGTGGACGCGTGCAAAAAGGGCTGTTGGGCTGTTGCCTGTGTGTGATGCTGCCAATGCTGGTGCTGCATAACTAATTCGAGAACACGACGCCGGCGAACGTTCGCCTATAGACGTGCTATCGGCCCATTGGCAGGTTTGAAGCAAGAAATTAAGGAACTAATTGCGAGCGTTGCCACCCAGCATCCTATCCAAAGCATATTAGCTGTAAATCCGTTGCGATATTGCTAACACAAGCGTCAATGCAAATTAAACGGCTCGCCGAGTGCATGCAACATGCAACTTTTATTCATGCCACACATATTATACACACACACGAAGCAAGTACGTATACATATAAAAAACTTTGAACCGCACGAAAGCACTAAAATGTATTGGAAGTTTCGAAATTATGGTCCTCAGCGCTCTATTGAGGAACTTCCCATCTTTAAGCATGCTCAGCGGCCCATCGTGCAACTTTTAGCAATCGACATTTTAACTTTGACTTCTGTGGTCATTGCACCAACAAGCCTCTCGACTGAGTTGTTGTTGTTGCTTTTGTTGTGGTAATACCACTTGTCCAGTGCTTAATCGTTAAGCAAACTTCGGTAATGATTTTCGTTATGTTAAGTTAATTTCAAAAGCAGTGCTTCAAATGGGAATTTAAAATAAAAAAGAAACAAAAACAAAAAAAAAAAATGGTAAAATAAGACCACAAGTGAAAAGCCATTGTTAATTACTGCATATAAATGCCAATTTGCAAGCTTGAAAGGCGCATCGACTAACTTTTCGCTGTAACGGATTAACCAAATAACTCAAAGTTCATGAACTTGCGAGGCGTCTATTTGACGCCGATTTGTCCCAGCCATCATTGGATCTTCCCATCTAAAGCCAGCGTACAACCCAGGGGAGGGGATGTTGCGCCTTCTCACTTTAGCTGGCCTTAAAACGGATGTTTTTGGCTACCCAGAGGATACTTGGTCTAAGACCGGAAGTCGTGAGCTGTTTTAGCCATATGTAAAAGACTCGTTTCTGGCCATTTCCAAGTGAATGAGCTTAGAGAACTTTTCTCACGTGCGTGAACTTCTACACATGACTCCAACCTTGAAAAGTAAAGTCCTCTCTCGACGAGCAAAGACCAAACTCCTTAAGTCACTCATTACTCCCGTCCTACTATATGGTTCAGAGGCAACATCTGATGAGTCGACGTTACGAGTTTTCGAAAGAAACGTTCTGCGAAAGATTTCGTTCGAATATCGCATTCGGTGGAACAATGCACTCTACGCTGGCTAGGTCATGTCGTTCGAATGGATGAAAACACTCCAGTTCTGAGAGTATTCGATGTGGTGCCCACCGGGGAGGTAGAAGAAGAAGAAGACCTTCACTCCGCTGGAAAGACCAGGTGGAGAAGGACTTGGCTGCACTTGGTATCTCGAATTGGCACCAAATTGCGAAAAGAAGAAACGACTGGCGCGCTGTTGTTAACTCGGCTATCACGTAAGCGTTGTCTGCGCCAGTAAAGAAGAAGAATCTATTTAATAAATTTAGATGCGAAAATGTCTTCCATCAGAAGGGGATTCAAAAGCTAGAATAGTAGATTTCTTAAAATATTCGAGTTAGTTGGGCATATGCGACCTCAAGTTGACCTTTGACCCTGCCCTTCTGCGCTGAAGTATAAAATATTTAGACATTAAAACGCCAGTTGTCAGTTGCCAAGTTGCCATTCCATCGGTTGCCATCAGAAGGTGGCCGTGTTGTTGTTGCGGTTTGCACTTAATTAAATGTTTTTCTATTATTTTTTTGTATTTGTTTTCACATGCCACAAAGTAGTCGTAAGCAGCGGCGAGCCAAAACAATAAAACTTGCTATCACCGCATGCATGCGGCTCTCTGCATTTCTTTGTCCCTCTCTCTCTCTTTGTGCTTTTGTGTGTGGCGAGCCATATGTGCCGAGCTTTGCTGCATTTCATTGTTTGCTGGTGTCAGCTTTTAGGCGTTGCAGCTTGCCACAAGTGAATGCTTGTGTGCTTCCCTTTTAAGCTTCTTTCAACATTCTTTTCTAAACACGATTTTTCAAGTTTAATTTGCGGTTTCCTGTTTTTGCTACAAATCCTTCCTCGCCGACAGCATTTTGTTGTGGAGAATGAAAACCCAGAAGACAGTAAACAAAACCCACAACGTTGAAGGCTCCAGTTGGACTAAGTGAGGAGTGGCGTAAGCTCAAACCTGCTAAAGTATGTTTTAATTAATTGTAGCTTGCACATAGTTTCACTTGCAAGCATTTCATAAGGATTATGAGAGGAAGAGTTAAATAGAGAAAAGAATTTGTGAAATTGTTAAGATAAAATTCATTTAATTTTAATTTTCAGCTACCTGAAGCCTTAGAGATCTGTACAAACACACAATCGAACTGACTGAAGCAAATGCACACCGTTATTTGAGAATTGAGAAGCAAGAAGCACTGCTCTTGTAACTAAGGCAATAATAGAAAGACTTCCACTAATGATGACTGACAGTTGACTCATGAGCTCGCCCAGATTAAAATTCCTGCAGCATTGTCAAGCGACCCTTTTCACGGCATGTCTCCTCCAAATCCGTACAAATCCGGCTGCAGCATGCACCAACAATGCAGTGGCATCAATCCAACGGCAACAGAAACCAATCAGCGTCACATTTGCTACAAACCCATCGATCGGATCGGTTGGCGACAGGTCACAAAACTATCACAGAGCCATGCAGGCGTGTGTGTATGTGTGCATGTGGGTATCCGAATCATCAGGGCATCTTTTGATTGTAATCGAAGCCAACGAAATGATTTTCCAACACGCTACCTGTCCGCCCGAGCGACCGAGTGCTGCCGTGTAATGCTCCTGTGCGGATGGATGAAGTTATTTTAATTGTTGATTTAACAATTTGTCATCAATAAGCCGAGCACCAGGCTGCCTCCTGCTCCGACCTATTCGACTACTTCTCCCCTTATTTATTTTCATTCACATGCATGTGTATTTTTCCGTCTCTGTGTGAGTGTGTGCAGAAATTGAATTGGAATGTGTGGCGTTGAGTCCACGACTCCCTTCATGCCATTGCCCCAAGGCAAAGGCGAATCGAGTAATGTTGCCAATATGTTTCATCACGTTCGTTCAGCTTCTTGTTGTTGTTGTGGAAAGTTGGTTAATGATGAGCTTGATTAATTACCAACTGCAATCGCCTGTGAATGCAGCGCACGGATTGTGTGGGGCAATCAGAACTGCAAAGTGACCGCAGTAATTACTTAAAAATAAACAACAACAACAATAAAAACCAACAACCCATTAACTATATAAGCAATAAAAATAAGTGGGCTTACACTTGTGTGCCAATGTATTTAAGTTCAAAAGCCCTTTCATTACACAAAATTAATGGGGAGGACTGGAACCGGGCACTTTAATGATTTTTTAAATCTTTTCATTTCAACATAATAGTATTCAGTTTATTCCACTAATCATTAAAGTTTTAGATGCCTACATCTAATACTATGTTCCCACCAAAAATTGTAAGTGATTGGATTACATTTAATCTCTTCACTAATCTAGCCCGTTCTCACAGGTGATAAAACAGATCTTTTGCCATTCATGAATTCAGAATTCACATCGCTTAATATTTATTAAAAGAAAACATTGTTCTATAGTATTTTATTATAAAAACCGTCTTCTTTTAATTATTATCCATATAGTGGAAATAATGGACACATTTTTTTATTTGGGAAGTTGATTTTCAGGTGAATCCAGATTCATTGCGTTTAATTAATTTGTTTGTTTACATTTTTTCTCCTAGTAGTGTCTAAATCAGCTGTGATATCGTATTAGATTTCCAATGCTGACAAGTAAAGGCTGTTAAATCAGAGTCGCACAGAGAGTTTTCGCGTAGATTAGATTCAAATAACCTCGTGGACAAGATTAAGAACTGTCATCTTTGCATGGCGAAATTTTGTTAAATTTATAAGATTAGTGATAAAAACTACTCAACAGCCAAAATACAAAAAATAATTAGAAAATTTTAATTATTGAAATTCCGAATTTAAAATTAATCAAAACTTAATTTTTTGGATAAATTAATTTTTTTAGTAATTTCCGGAGAAAATTCAATTAAAAAGCCCATTTGTGCCTTTCCAGGTTTTCATTATGAATATAAAAACAGTGAAAAACAACAACAAGAGCAGTTCATCGCCCAGTCGATTGTTGATTGAATGAATTGATTTAATTGATGGTTCGCATATGTCTCAATTGAAAGCGTGAGTCGATAGCTGAGAGCGCATTAAATATATAGACCGCTGGCTATGAACTCATGCATGGCAGTCCATATGACTTCCTCTCCTGTAAAGTGCCCAATGCGGTCTCTGTTTTACGGCATACCAACTTGGCATTGGACGGCGACAATTCCTCAGGCCTGAAAATTATTTAAACGCTTCATATTCCACACAAGTGTAGTTTGCGGCTATTGAAGATATTCAAAAGGCGTTTTCAGGCGAATAAAAATTAATTATAGCTAATGACTAAATACTCCGTATATTATTTGCGGCATGCTACAATGAACGTTGCAGTTAAAAAATCTAATTTTGAGGCAAATGCAAAAAAAAAATTTAAATAATAAAAGGCAGAAATGAGTAATTCGAAATAAATAATTTATGTATGCATCGCTGAGTGCTTTTAGCGTAATGAAGCGTGTTTTATTAGAGGCGGCAAGGGGTGTGCGCTTCTACAAGTTTCAACGAACTCAAATAGTATATACTATAAAGCAAAAACAATGCAGTCAGTGGTTAGAAAATTATATAATATTAGGTAGTCGAGAAAGTCTTTTCGTATTTTGTCAGTAGATGTCGTTGCAGTCATATATCTCCAGTGCTACCAATCACATTGTGTCATACCATATAGTTTTGAAAAGGTGAGATTTTAAGTTTCATTAAAAAAACCAAAAATAAATTCGGGGAGTTGGAAAAAGTTACAGCTGTTCAAAAATGAGTGAAGAAATGAATTCGCTATATTTTGAAATTTTTGTATAAAAAGGGAAGAATGCCACCCAAGCCACCAATGAAATTTGTGAAGTTTGCGGAGACGATGCTGAAACGAAATGAAATCTAACCATTTCTGAAGCGGATGGTAATAAGAGAAGAAAGTTGGATCATATGCGACAATAATGTGCGAAAAAGATCATGGTCCAACCGTGCGAAGCTCAAGAAATGGACGCAAGGCCAGGATTGACGCCTCGAAAGGTTATGTTGAGTGTTTGGTGGGATTAGAAAGGAATCATCCACTATGAGTTGCTCCAGCTTGATCGAACGATTGATTTTACATTTTACTGTCAACAACTGATGAGATTAAAGCAAGCAATCGGAAAAAAACGACTAGAACTGATCAACAGGAAGGGGTTCCTCTTCCATCAGGACAACGCTAGATCACACACATCTTTGATAACTCGGCAAAAACTGGGAGAACTTGGCTGGGAAGTTTTGATGCATCAGCCATACAGCCTTGACCTTGCACCATCGGACTACCATTTATTTCGGTCAATGCAAAACTCCCTTAATGGAGTAAAGTTGGCTTCAAGAGAAGCCTGTGAAATTACTTTTCGCAGTTTTCCGTCGAGAATGCAGAAAAGTTTTACACTGACATATTTGGTTCATTAAAGTTCATCAAAAATATAATAAATAAGTTTGATTAGAAATACGATAAGACTTTATTAATTCTTTTGGTAATATTGTGTCATAGCTAGACTTAAAGTCCTGAATCATTCCCAAAAAGCTTAAGATCCGACATTCATCAAGCGCATCATTATTGGTTACGATGCAACTGTCCAACAATCTAGTGAAATGGCGATAAAACCGGCCGAGGCTTACAACAGGTGTATGGACAACTAAATGAAGCTTTGGCGTGCTTGTTTTGGCTCAGGAGCACATTTTGGAAGCGATAATATTGGTTTGTACTAAATTACGTGAAAATGCAGGTTTTTGTCAGTGCGTGCTTTAAATATTTCTAACTAAACTATTGCTTAAAAATTATGTCACTATCATGGGTGCACTTCTGAAATTAATTAAATTAACGGTAATTGTTGCCATGCAACGTCAAACAAATCACAATTTATGATGCATTTTAATTAAACGTTATAAAAACATATTTTTGTTGTAGTTAAGCGAATTAATCGGATTTAATTAACAACTCCAGTGAGAGTTTATTCCTAACTAAGCCATTGTTGCAACAACAAAGCTAACAAATACTGTCTGACAGTGGAAATTGTTTTGTGATAATGACAAATATTTGGCGTAATTAAAATGCAAATTGCAACTTGTCGAATGCCAAGAGCATTCATAGCCGGACAGACTCGGTTAGCGCTGCATGGGAACGAATGTGAGGCTGAAGGCCGGAGGACTACCTATGCATGTTTAAAATTCACCCGCACTCCGATAAACGCAGCCGAAGCCATATTTACAACAGCAACAAATATCGAAATGTAGCAATTGTAATGCTTATGCATTTGCTGCCACAATATGTCATGTCGCCTGCCACGTTGCCGAATAATGTGGTGCACATCAAAACGAATGACATACTCATACCGTTAGAGGATAGCAGTCATCAGATTTTACAAGCAGCCGCACACCACGAGGGTCTAGCTCCAGCCCCAGTGCCACGGCAGGCCTTTGATGATGTAATTATCGCAGTGGCAGCGGTGAGTGGCACGCCGAGGTAGCCCCGGCACAGGCGCAGCACAGTGTGCGGCAGGGAACAGCGTACGCTGGTTGGCCACAAGCGACTGCCGGTGGAAACGTGGAAATGCGGCGGCGGCAAATCCTTTCGACCGAAAGCGAAACCAAACATAAATGTTGTAATCAACCAAATAACTACAAATACAACAAAAACTATTTTAACTAGGCACTTAATTGAATTGAATTGAATGCAATTAGTTGCACAAATCTGTTTGCGGTCAACTGTGAGTACACAGCAGCGAGTTGAGTTGAGTTGAGTGGCAAGTTGAAGCAGCGCATGAGTTGCCGAGTTTATTTGCTGATGATGCTGTTGCACAGCGGTTTCGGGTTGCGGGTTGCGGCAGCAGTTTACATGCTCAACTTTCGTAACACAAACAGATTTCGAATTACAATATTAGTTAACATGAAAGAAAGAAAGACAAAATTTATGAAAAAATCAGTTAACCATTTCATTTCAACCCATCAAACTGAATCTTGAAATTCATAAATTTATTCCGCAATAAAAAAATTATTATTTGCTTAAATCTCATTTCAATTGTAGTCTTCAAAGATTTCTTTAAAATTAAATTTTTTTCGAAAATATTCTAACCTCCTTAGGCATTGATAGGCTCAGACTTTACTGAAAGCTTGTTCCGTCAGAATCATGCGCATTCAGTCATATTTAGAGAGACTAGGTGATAGAGACTCACAAGCTTTCTATAAATCTCGGCCAAAGGTATTTTAATAGAGTCAGAGATTTTTGTGCTTTCCGAAAGACTGCATTACGCAACGGATTGTCTAGCACAAGGTTTGGATATTACTGACCTTCGAAGGCAATATTCTATAGAATATGATGACTTCTTGTCTCAAAGTTCCAAATCCAAAATCATCGTAAACCAAGAGTCTAACTTTTCTGAGTCTTATAGTACTATCAGTTGAAAAATAATCAAACAACCTGAGAACCTTTCAGCTTTCAACCATCCCTTCCTCCCAGGGCAAATAACAATGCAATTTGTCATTCTTTATAACAAAACAGCTTCGTGCTTATCAAACTTCGTTTGTTTCATTAATTCAGGGGAGCTCTCGTCATTCATGAGCTTCTTTTTATTTGTACATAAAACGAGAGAGATATATACATATTTCTTTTTTAACACTTTAATGCACCTTCAACAGATTAACACATGAATATAAAATTATGAAAAATTCAAGCGGATTTAATGAAAATGCAACAACTCGACATGTACCACAGAATTGCGGATGTTGCCGCCACCAAACACCGCGTGTCTGCTGTGGCACTTGCAACGTGACGACAGGAAACACCACTGCAGCTTCCGTTGTTGCTCCAACGCCGGCTTTTAGGGGAAAGCGGAAGCAGTGAAACTCCAGCGACGCAAGTGCGAAGCTTACTCACCCATAGAACAGAAATTTTTAGGAGACAAACAGCGAGACACCGGCTGACAGATGACGATTGCTACCAACGAGCATATTGCTGTCGCATGCCACTGCAACAACTGTAAATATTACATAAAACTCATTGATGCAGCAAAACAAAATGAATGTTGCACAACTAAAACCAGTCGCAGAGCTGAAGGGACAAAGTTTTTCGTAGCATTCTCACTGTATATATTATATTTTGTAAACATAAAAATGTGTATCAAAAATGATTGTGGCATATTTGTTTTCTTTTGCTTTTGGCTTTGTTTTGAACAAATATTTTAATAAACACAAAACATATTTCGTCTGGTGAAACTAATGCTGTATTTATTGCTTTCGCCATTTCCACTTTATCTACTTTTTGTCGGTTTCGTCTGAGCGGTTTTGGCATTTTCCAGACTAGCGGACATTCTCAATAGACAAATGCATGCTATTAAAATTCGCTACATTTATACAAAAGCAAGCAAAATTACACTAACGGTGTTACATGTGTTCCTGTTATGTTTTTGAGCGACAGTGTTGCAATCGAATGTAAAGTTCAAACAATGACCAAATCGACAAAAAAATATGTTATGAAGCTATATACATACATATGTATGTATGTATGTATATACTACATATATGACAACATCTGCTGAGTCGACGTTACGAGTTTTTGAGAGAAAGGTTCTCTGGAAGATTTATGGTCCTTTTCGCATTGGCCACGGCGAATACCGCATTCGATGGAACGATGAGCTGTATGAAATATACGACGACATTGACATAATTCAGCTAATTAAAAGACAGCGACCACGCTGGCTAGGTCATGTCGTCCGGATGGATGAACACAGCTCCAGCTCTAAGAGTATTCAACGCAGTAACTGCCGGGGGTAGAAAGGGAAGAGGAAAACCTCCACTCCGTTGGAAAGACTAGGTGGACAATTATCGTACTAGATTTTTTAATAATCTAATCTTTAAAATAAAAAAGATACTAATCAATTAGAATAGCGAAGACTATTTACATTGACAAATAAGTAATAATCTCAATCAAATTGATCATATATTCGAAGTCAGACTTCTCCGAAATCCCTGGTAATTATATGATCAAGGCTAACGATCATAGATACAGAAACGAGTGGATAAATATATTCGAATTCGACTATAGTAGCTCAGCTTTAAAGACTTAACGGTCTGATATCAGCTTGAAAAGCTGAATATAACTTAAAAGATATTGCCTTTTTACTGAAAGTGCAATATTCCGCAATCTTTCGAAGATGAAGCTAGACTATATCTATCAAAAAAACTAAAGATTATTAAAACTATCGGCAAATATGACTTACAAAGCGGCTACTTCAAAACTTGCCTAAAATTCTAAATTTCAAACTAAATTACTAGAAGCTTTCTTCAGAAAAACTCTCACATTTAAATTGAAGTTTTCCTACTTTCGTCTGCGTCTTCGCCTCGACTGAATCCCTTCTTCAAAATTAGCTTCCATTTGCCTAAATTATTTTTGAAATAAACTTGAAAATTACAACTGTCACTTGCAAACTGTTCATCTGCATCTGGTTACAGCCACAGTTGAATAAGTTAGCTGGCATTGGGCAGGAAGCAAGTTGACGGCGCTGGAATGCCATAAGGATTAATGAGACCGACGCGACAGACGCGCGGTAAACAAATTCCCAGTGAAAGCGAAGTGTGAATGCAAATGCTTAATTCAATTGGAAAAGTCATCATTTAGCGAACGCTTCGAACTCAGCAAAACAAACAGCCGAGCCAAAATGGTGTGAGCGGCGAAGTTCTGTAAAAGTTTGCCGACCGGAAGAAAAGCAGACAAACAACGGAATGGAGGAAGAAGTTCGAGCCTAGCAAACTGTATTCGTTCACTTCTTAATGAACGCAGTAGACAAGTGGGAGTAAACAAGAAATAACGGTAATATTAAGTGAATATAGTCAACACATAGAAAAGCATATACAAATTTAAACAAATGAATGTGATGCAATTACATTTGCCCACACGGAAAGTGGTCATCAAAGCGGAAGTGCCGAATAATGACCAACAGACTCAATCACTTTGGGCGAGCAACGACCGGCAGGGAATATAAACAAAAAAACATAAACAAATTGGAATTAAATTAAAATGGATGCATACTGCGCTGAGACGAACCCGCAATCATCTATACACAATATCACGCCTCCTCTACCCTTGTTAAAGCAATGGAATAGTCGCCTCAGGTCTCTGCCGCTCCGCAGGACCCCAACAAAGAAATGTGCTAAACAGTTGGAAAGCAGCGTGCCATTTCGTGATTTCGTTCGGGCCTTTATTAAAAGCGGAAATGATGCTCAGTTTTTTTTGGAATGTTGTGTTTTTTTGCCTAAAACCAAAATCAGTTGACGTTACAACAATATGTTTTCAGATAAACAAAAAGGGCGGTTGGCTTACAGGATGTATGTGGCAAATATGGCGTTCTTTACACAGACACATAACGAGTGAAGACACATTCTTAATAGAGAAGTGTGCTAAACGTTGTTAAAGGACAGAGTACAGTGAAACAAAGAATAAAGCAGAACAGTAAAACATAACTTTTTGGAAACTATGAGTCTCTCTTAGACAAGAAAGACAAGAACACTCGCTTGGATAATAAAAAACGGTTATTTTTCGAAGTTTTTGTGATTATCTCAGCAATTAGTATATCAACGTCTATAAACATACAGGTTTGTCCGGAAAGTTATGGGACTGATTTTCTTCCACAGCGACTGTACTTCGGAGCGTGTGCGCACCAGCTGTATTCGGTAGAGGGCGTTCTTAGTTAACGAACGAGCGGCTGATCAGATGTCTCCGAGCACCTGGAGTGTCACGAAAAAATTTTCGCGCGACGTGTTTCTGCTCGCTCAAAAATAGCAAAAATGAGGAAATCAAAAGTGAAAATGATGCTCATTGTCTTTTTCACATCAAAGGCATCGTCCACAATGAATATGTTCTTCCTGGACAAACCGTCAACGCCAAGTTTAACGTGGAAGTTCTCAAGAGACTCAAACCAAGGGTCAATCGGGTCCGACAAGACATCGCAGCTGATTGGAAGTTGCTCCACGACAACACCGCGGTACACACCGCCTTTCTTGTGAATACCTACCTAACCAAAGCCGGCATCCCAACGCTTCCGCAGCCACTTACAGCCCAGATGTGGTCCACCCGGACGTTTTTGTTTCCTTGCCTGAAAAGATCGATGAAAGGGGATCCAAGCAGCATGCACCTCGGCGCTTAAGGCTATTCCGGAGAATGCCTTACTGGACGCCTTCAATGCTTGGAAATCGCACTGGCAGCGCTGCATCGACGCAGAAGGAGCCTATTTTGAAAGTTTAAAAAAAAATTCAACGATTGGTTAAATAAATTTCTTAAATCGACTCAGTCTTATTACTTTCCGGACAAACCCTGTAAAGCGATTTTTTTTGTTTCAATGTTTAACTGTTCAAGAATATGTCTAAAATAGGATTTTTCGAAATTGAATGCAATGGTACACTTTGCTGACCCGGCATCCAAACTGGTTCAGCCGAAACTGAAATCTTTAACGATTACTCAGGTACTCCTGGGAACGCATATCCTGTATGTTAATAAATAACTAATAAAAAAATGGATAGATTTGGCAATGTCTTGTCAAGAGTGTTGCTTGAGTGGAAGCGTAAATAATTCTCTTGTCAACCATTTACATGATTAAGCTACGACCGAATAACATACATAAAAATTAATATTATTTACTGCCTCTCAGAATTTCTACTATTTCGGAGATTTGCGGGCTAACGGTATTTCCATTTGTCAATAGTTGTTATTGTCTATTTCAATTTCGCCAATTATTACTTTCTTTATTCAAGAACAAATCGCAGTCAAGTTTCCGAGAAGTTCAATTTACCAAATTAAAATTGTTGTAGTAAAAAACAATACTGGCAATGCCATTTAAACATCTCTTTTTTCTGCAACTGTTAACTTGAACAATGGGACTCGGCCTTAATTCAATTAGGAACAATTTGAGGCACTTAAAGGAAAAGTGTGCTTTGCCAAATGATTTGAGGCAAGTGAAGTGTTTCGCCAAAATGTCTTCGTACAATTCTGAGCAGGAGAGTGGATGGAAAGCGTAATTTGCCGTAATTAGGACTAGTTTAATTGAAAAATAAAGGAGAATGGATATTATGGCGAATATCAGTTGAACGCCGAAGCATGCGGCGCTACTAATTTGTGTATTCCGTTTGCAGTGTTCAAATGTAAAATAAGATCTGATCTCAAGTTCAGGGTTTTATCTTCAGGAATGTCTCATGGTAGGAAACATAGATTTTTCAAAAACAAAAACCAGAAAAAGTGCTCAAATGTGATGTTCACATTATATTTTAATTCAAGTTAATCATAAGGCCTTTAAATACTTCTGGAACAGCAAGAAATTTCGAACGAGCTAAGCACACCACAAGTTGCCAATTCAAAGGCAATTCGATTTCCCTTCACAATCCGAAAGAAAGTGTGTAAAATGTTCAGAGGAAATGCAATTTATAAACGCTCATAAACAGCCGCGCATTAACTACATGCAAACCTACATTTGTATGCACATGTACTTCTGTCCGTCGGTGGCAATTTGAGCATAAATAATTTCACATGAAAACATTTCAAATCGTGTTGCTTGCATAGACGCCCCGCCCCCGCCCCCGCGCTCGAGTGTCGATTTTCCAAAGCGATCGAATGCAAATGATGATCGAACTACAACAAAATGCCAACATTCAATGGAAAATTTAGCAAAACATCAAGTAACAAATATAAAAAAGGCGAAGTGAGTGGAAAATTCGCAGCAGCGTTCGGCTTAGCTCAGTTTGCCTCGTTCGGTGGACCGAAAGAATCGGGTGTTTGTTTGGCTTTCAACTTTTCATCAGCACTGATTTGTTTTTGTTTTTATTGCTGATGCTGGCAGCAAGTGATATGCTTGTGCTATTTGTTGTTGGTGGCGATGTTGCTGCCGTTTAGTAACAACTTTGAAAACATTCAATATTTTCACTTATTTCTTGTTGTTTTCGTTGGCATTGCCCAGATTTGCATTTCGCAGTTTAAACTTACAACAACAACAACAGCAATATGGCACGAAAATCAGCGCACGAACACGCTCCTGCTACTGGCGGCCACGCCAGCAGCGATGCTAATAGGAGCCAGCAACACCGGCAGCCGGCAGCCGGCCGCTGAGGCATGGCCAGGAAATTGCTCTGCATTAAAGAAAAGTGCATGAATATTTATGATTTGCCAATGAATTTGCATATTTTGCGATAAAAGCGACACGTTCGCACTGCAATCGGGACAGCAGTGGCGGCGATGACGACGGCGACGGCAACGGAGGCAACATTGTTGCATTAATAGTTTTTATTCGTATCGAAGACATGCGAAGCATGTGAGCGCACGAGAAAAGGATTACAGAAAATTTGTTAGAAAATACTTAAGCGCAAAAATGCACAGCCATACAACTTTATGGTACGGGGCAGCATGTACTCGTTTGTTAGCACATAAATATCTTGGCAGAAACTAGGTGCTAATTGGTTCACTTCGACTTCGTTGGCGCAAATGGCTCCGGGACTCTGCAAATATCACGCATTCTATTGCAAAAGTTAGAAGTCCAAGAAAAGTGCTTTTCGTTCATCGGTGCCACTGACTTACGCAGAACTGCCGTAGAAGTCGCCCCTACGTTAAAACATAAAAGTAACCAAAAAAAATTTCAAAAAAAAAAATTAATTTTAAATTTAAAATTTACCAAAAAAAATTAAAAATTAAATTCGGGGAAGTTGAAAAAAAGTTACAGCTACTCAAAAATGAGTAAAAATAATGAAGAAATTGGCTATATTTTGAATCTTTTGTATAAAAAGAGAAGAATGCCACATAAGCCACCAGTGAAATTTGTGAAGTTTACAGAGACGATGTTGTAGCACAATGGCTCGCTCGCTTCCGTTCTGGAAATTTCGATGTGAAAGATGCACCCACTCTGGTCGACCTATCGTTGAAAAAGTCGATGAAATTATGGAAAAGATTGACCAGGACCGTCACATAAGTAGCCATGACATCGCTAAGGATCTTAACATTCATCAACAAAGGGTTTTGAACCATTTAAAAAAGGCTGGCTACAAAAATAGACTCAATTTTTGGGTACCTCACGAATTGTCTGTGAAAAATTTAATGGACCGAATTAACATCTGGGAATCTTTGCTGAAACGAAATGAAATCGAACCATTTGTGAAGCGAGTGGTAACAGGAGACGAAAAGTGGATCAAATACGACAATAATGTGAGAAAAAGATCATGGTCCAAGAATGGTGAAGCTCAACAAATGGTCGCAAAGCCAGGATTGACCCTTCGAAAGGTGTGTGTTTGGTGGGATTGGAAAGGAATCATCCACTATTCCACTATGAGCGGCTCCAGCCTGGTCGAACGACTGATTCTACATTTTACTGTCAAAAACTGATAAGATTAAAGCAAGCTATCGAAAAAAACGACCAGAACTGATCAGCAGAAAGGCGCTTCGTCTTCCATCAGCACAACGCTAGACCACACACATCTTTGATGAATCGGCAAAAACTGGGAGAGCTTGGCTGGGGAGTTATGATGCATCCCCCATATAGCCCTGACCTTGTACCATCGCACTATCATTTGTTTCGGTCAATGCAGAACTCCCTTAATGGACCTAACATCCATACCTGTATAATAGAAATTTTGATTCCCATCATATTCCTTTATCATGTCAAATGAATGTCCGAGTTTATAACACAACTTTATGAGATCATTGTCCATAATTCATAAACACGAAACCTTAAACTCGAGTTTTGACATAAGCTCAATGTTACTAAACTTTGTTATTAGACATTCAACGATCAAAAGTTATAGAATGCAGTTGGAGGTTCACTTCTTCCAGATAATTGGCGCAACGCATCTTTGAACGAACATTACTCGTCAGAACATTCAGCTAAACTATTCTTGCAATAATCTGGATCAGGGAAGATCAGTTTGTTTTTCCTCACAAATCCACTAGTTATTGTTCTCATTATTTTCGAGTCTATGTAAATGTGCGTGTGTGCTTCCTTGCGACATCTTTGACTTTTCCAAATTGTAAATTTTCCATATGAGCAAGTAAGCAAGCAGCCTCCAACTTACGCTTGCGGCACGAACCAATAGTGGACCAAAGCCACCCGCCACATTGGCTTTGTTCACTGCGTTGGAGAATAGCCGGGTGTATAGTGCTTTTATTGCATTCTTGCATGCAAATTGCAAATATCCTTGAAGCTTAGATAATCTTCAAGCGCTGCAATGGACCGGCGACGACCAGCGGCCGCAGTTGCAGTTGCCAATTGCTGATATTGAAAACGGCTGTAGAATTATTTTGCCCCACAACAATGCATAAGAAGCCAGTTTATTACTATCTTAAGATAGTCTTTCGTTGCGAATGCAATTTCGTTCGAAGCGGAGTTTATGGCTTTTCTTTATTGCTATTTTTCCCTTCATTACTCGTTTCTCTTATGTTATCTAAAAATGCGTGTAATATTTACTCAATAACATACGAGGGTTAGCCTAAAGTTTTATGGGGCAACGATAAAGACATTTTACAAGTATATACGAGTCAATATATATTTCTTTCAAAATTGTGTTTCCTAAAGAAAGTTTCGATAAATTGGATGATAAGTAGAAATAATTTGTATTGCCTTTTTACACTTTATTAAAGCACATTTTTCCAAAAAACTGCCTTTGCTTTCCAAGATCGCTAGTTTTGGTGCTATACTATTTACAAATACACAGAGTTTCTTCTTTTCTTTGCTTTTGCCGAAGGTTTAGACCAATCCCACGACAGTCGGGTCTACGTAACCGGAACGGACCCGGATTTTTATCCGGCCAAGGACTGTCAAATCGGCAGAATTCTGCCGCAACAACAACCAAGCTGCGATCTAGATTTTTGACTCAATCTTCGCAGTGAGTACGTCACCTCACAGGTCTATGGCCACCTTTGCGAATAAAACTAACTGCCTGTTCGTTAGCTTTAGAATTTAAATAGAGTCCCTCGTATTCTCCATCGAGCGATATTCGAATTCTATTTCACCTTCCAGCGGGTATACGCTACGCTCCGCAATTTGCTCCACTATATCGCCGTTACTGCGCTTTCTCATTACAATACAATTTGCTCAGCTCCCCCTCCTCGGCTTCGTAACGGCGATTGGATAGCGCGCTTGAAAGTCACAGCCACAGCAGTAGGTGAAGAACTACGTATGCCTTGCGGCTATAGGTCTTTGGCGTGAGCATGTGATGTTGTACATTTGATAGTGGAGCATATCGAATGGCCAAGCGTGGCATGCCGCACCAAATGTGCGGTACGCTGCCCTGCCGCTTTGGGGTTAGCTGAATGCAACGGTCTAAGCAAATGTTGACGTTGGGCGCCGCAACTGTTCGGTGCCTCCCGTTGCAACGGCAATCGGGCGCAAACCGCTCGTTCATGCATACGAAATTTTATTTCTATTGCAAATTCCCAAGTTGCAACCTTTGGGTTTTAATCTTTTTCTGCCAATTGCGCATTGACTTTCTTTCTTTCATGTACTGTACCCCCCATTTTTGAGCTGAGGTGCAGTGAGTTTAATATTTACACGCTTAAAGAGGAAGGGCCGCAGTCTAATTCTATTTGTCAGCTTCTTACTGATGGCCTTTTCGTAGTTTTCTTGATTGTGAAGCTTCTATACATACATATACATATGTATGTACATCCTCATGTGTTATATGTTTGCATATAATTTTTAATTCAGTCGATATTGTCCAAATGGGCACACCAACAGCCACACTTGTCTCATTAATATGCGCCCAGCGTTCACCACCCCCTCCCGACAGTCCCGTTCGCCCGTATTGTCTTTCCGTCTCGAAAAGTGCTTCTTCAGCTTGCTAAGGAAATGCTTACAGACAAACAAATGTAAATACATACACATGGCATTCCTTCGCTCACTGTCGCTCCAGCATTTCTTTGGCTTTCATGACAGTGAATATTGGCATTGCATTGTCATAACTGCATTTGCTGCATCACTGCTAAGTTCGCGGCCTCGCACGTTGCCGCTATTCGCTTTGCGCTTTGCACTTTGTTTATTCCGCGTCATTTGTCATGTCGTCATTGTAGGCACTCGCATTGGCAGCAGCTTATCTTCGAAGTTAGTAAAGAACTCTGCTTGCCATGTTGACATTGATGTCATTGGCTCAAATGGTATAAATATTTTTGATATTTCATATTTGTTCTTGCTTATGTTGCAGTGTTTTACTTTTCTTCATACAAAAAATATCGATGCCACGAGGTTAGGTTAGTGAGACTGTGAACAAATTTTCCGGCAAAATCGATTACATCACTTAGGTGATCCATAGGGCATGGCATAGTCAAACAATTGTAACGGTAATTGATAACTCACTGACAAAGAATGCCACCATGGAAAACAGGTAATAAGAGAAGCTTTCATAAAAGCTTAATATCAAAAGCTTTCACAAAAAATTTATTAGAAAATAGAAGCTGTTCAAGACAAAATACGTACCTGAATTTATATGTCAAAAAGGATTGCCTTACTAAAGTGGAAAGCTGCAACACAAATGACAGTAGCACACGCGAGTAGGTATTAGCTCGGCGTACATCCAGCATTTTTAAGAATGATATTTAATTACTATTTGTCTAAACCTCCCAAAAGTAATTCCTAATTTCATTATTTCCTTTTGAAGAAAGTTGAAATTGAAATAAGTTGTAAGTCTTCGGCAAACAAATTTATTTTTAATTTACACGGAATTCCCTTGCGTTGCCGTAGCAATATCTGATAGTGCCTCGCAATTAGATTTCCTTTTAATTTCATGCCGAATTTACACAAGCTTTTTGCCAACAAAGCTAAGCTGAGCTGAGCGCCGAAGCTAAATGAGCCAAAGGGAATTCGGAAAACTTCAATTCGACACAAATTGTATATAAGTCTGCATTACGACTGCTTGTGGATGGCTTCTTCTGAATTTTCTTGCTCTTTTGCATTCTAAATTTGATTTCCAACAATTCACTTCCCTCGTTTATAAGCACTTAACCGAATGTCTCGGCAGCGCCTAATTGGACGAAATATCGATAAGAGAGAATAAACTGAAATAGGAGAAGACGCGGAACGGTTGCAGCTGAAGCAAAGGCCCAAAAGCAGAGGAGCGAGAGGAAACGCTGTACAAACGGAATGCAACGCAATCTAGTAGCAATCTGCGTACATATCCACTGGCTTGGCTGAATGAAGTTGCAACAACTTGCATATGCAGTTGGAAGCCATGAAAAAGACCAACTTGGGTTTATGTAAAAAGTATTAACGAGTAAAAATGCCTTCTGAATTTCCAATCTGTGATATGCACAAAATATTCATCAAAATAACTGTATGTCGGTGGGATTAACAAGTTAAAGCCCAGATATGGCAGCAAATATGCCGGCGCTGCGGCAGACAGAGTCTCGCTTGTTTGCTTTAGAGTAAATATTGATATTTTCCTATATGTATGTATGTAAAATATGTGCATTCGTGTTGGGTGGCAAGCAATCAGCCATCACCATAATGATAATCTCAATGATAATGGTTCATTTCTGGTTGTTGTTATAGTTGTGGATATACACACAAATGTTGTTTGATGCGAAATTGCTGCAGATATGGTTTTTAGAGGTTACCTGTAAGAAGAAGAGAAAATAATATTGCATTAATATGCATATAAAAGTTTTGTTTAATAAAATAAATCTTAAAAGACTAAAGCTTTAAAATAAATTTCACAGAATTGCATAAATATATGTATGTATGTATTGGTCGCCTTCTGCGTTCCTTGTAGATTGATACATCTAATACCATATTTAGGGTTTCCTTAAGTCAATATAGTGATTTTTTAGGTCCATTATGGTGGCTCTAAACTCATGCGCTTTCCTGTTACGAACATCCAATCTACTATAGTACATTATATTGCTCATTTTAAATCACCCTATTACTCTCCACAGCGAAAAATGTTTAGGTTACGAAATTTTATAAAATATTGACAGTTTTCATCGACACCCTCAATCGATCACTATTGAAAAAGTATTCGCCGTTGGATCAAAATCGGCAGCCTTTCGGCGCAACCTTTATTAAAAAGGTGACGCAAACTCAATGGCTACAGCTTAGTTAAATAGACCGCGATCCTATGTGTTACAGAAGCCGATAATCACCAGACCATTTTCTTGGTAGCAGGCAATTCGCTTCATTTAGCACGAAGCCTCACAGCGCAAGCACAAAGAAGGACGCGGGCAATAAATTTTAAGTGAAAATCCTTTGTGTACCTAGTCATATACATATAAGGTCATATAGAGGTAAGGTATATACAGGGTTTGTCCGGAAAGTAATATGACTGATTTTCTTCCAAAACGCGACTGTACTTTGGAGAGTGCGCGCACCGATTGGATTCAGTAAAGGGCGTTCCCTCTGGCAAGAAGTGGTGTGTTTCGGTGGCACCAGGTCTTTTTGAAGGGCCAAGGGAAGACTGAGCAAATACAAAGCGAAAACGAAGCTCATTGTCTTTTTCGACATCAAAGGCATCGTCCACAATGAATATGTTCCTCCTGGGCACATTCTGAAAAGGCCGATTAAAGGCAAGCATTTTGAAACGACAGAGGGGATCCAAGCAGCATGCACCTCGGCTCTCAAGGCTATTCCCGAGCATGCCTTCCGTGACGCCTTCAATGCTTGGAAATCGCGCTGGCAGCGCTGCGTCGACGCAGAAGAAGCCTATTTTGGAAGTAGTTAAAGAATTATAACGACTGATTCAATAATTTTTTTTTTATCGACTCAGTCCTAATACTTTCCGGACAAACCCTGTACGACAATATAAAAGCGCACTAGCAATTAAGCTTAGCTACACAGAGGTCGCTCAATTTTTCGCAACAAAAGCAACCAAATTGTAAGCTTAGTCTGACTTTTTCCCAGGCGCGTATGATTAATGATCCGAAAAGTTGGAGCGATCGGCCACTAGAGTGCAAAGACAATTTTTCAAAACGCTCAAGCTTTGATGAAAATACCCGGACACTGTTTTCAATTACGATTTGTGGAAGTCAAAGGAGAAATTTAATAAGATAAAAGCGAAGTAAAAGCTGTGCGAAAAAAGAAAACCACAAATGCATTTTGTCGCCACTAAATCAAATAGCAAAGCGCTCGATAAGCGTGAACATTTTACCATTCGCTATAGGCGTGAAATTTTTCCCAAACACACACGATTACATACACACACACACAAATGATGTGAATCAATGGCTTCGAGTTGAGACTGTGTTCATCTGCACTTTGCATTTGCGCAGGCGCCAAACACCAACTGCCCACGGGCAAGCGCCGACACGTCAACGCAACCGGCAACGCTGACGTTTGATTCAATGCATCGAAAGAGAAATTTAAGCGATTAAAAAGCACAAAAACAAAAGCAACAAGCGTCAAAACTTGAAGCGACGAGCGATATATCAAACTTATGGTGGCGCAGCGGCCATCGATAAATGCTCCAGGTGGAGTCAAATAATTCACAAGAAATTAATCTGAAGAGCGCTTGATAACGGCAAATGCAACAATTCAACTACGCTTCACACTTTCCTTATACATAAGTATATGTGTTTATGGCGTGGCGTAAGCAGCATTTTCTCACTTTCCATCAGTCGCCACATCCGCCGTTGCAAGTTGCACATACATACTTTTGCACACGGATTCCGATAGACTTGCATTCCTACAAAATGCCGTCGACACCCCTCTTCGACTCGTTCAGTCAGTTTGACGCCGCCGTCGCCGCCGCGTCGCCAAGCGGCTGATGAATGAGCTCAGATCAGCGCAAATTGTCGTAATTTACCACCGCATCCCGATTTCCCCACCAAGAGTTTTGTGTGTGTGTTCATGCATCGCCCTGCTCACTCAGTCACTCTGGCGGATGGATCAGAGCAGCGCGGTTCAGCTCGCCTCCGCCGCGAAACGGTCGTTTTTTCTGGCGCACAGCATGAAGCAGCTGTAATCACTCATCAAGCCAAGCGCGGCCGTCCTGTCAATGTTAGTGCTAATCATTTGTTTAATTCCCTTGAGACGGAAGGATGAGAGTAGGAACGAGTCGTTAGAAGTTATTGAATATCTTGTTGTTGCGTCTGCGTAGTCTTCAAATTTCACAGTTAACTAATTTGCACTTAGTCGCTTACGATAAAAATTATAAGGTGCACAGCTGAGACAATCAAAAGATAGTAAAGCCCAGGCAAAATCGATTGACCATAGTCGTATTCTTGATTGTACTCACATTCAAGTCATGGTTTATCGATAACCATTTCTAGTATCTTTTTTTTTCTTTATTGGAGTAGACACCGCTTACGCGGTTAGAGCTGAGTTTACAACAGCGCGCCAGTCGTTCTTCCTTTTCGATATTTGGCGCCAATTGGAGATTCCAAGTGCAGCCAGGTCCGTTTTTACGTGGGTTTTCCAACGGAGTGGAGTTCTGCCTCTTCCTCTGCTGCTCCCGGCGGGTACTGCGTCGATTACATTAAGAGCTGGACTGTTTTCATCCATCGGACGACATGAGCTAGCCAGCATAGCCGCAGATGTTGTCATCGTCCGTGCCTCTGCATCATATAGCAGGACTGGAATTATGAGTTACTTATAGTGTATATGTAGTATAGACCACTGGTAATAACAACGTTGGCCCTATATCCATTTTAAAGAAGTTGATGCCTATAATGATTTCTTTCTGCAAACAGCATCAGATAGTAACTCTTTCTGTTCGAAAGGAAACTTGGAAAGTCTTTGCAGAGTGGTTTAAGCTCCGAATTTTGTTTCCTCACATAAACGTAAGGCCAGAAAGCAGTGTCATCGGTGATGCAAGTTTTATGTTTGAGCATTTACTTTGACTGCTTTCTTTCAAGAGAATTCTATACTTCATTGGGGCGCCCAACCTTGCTGAAATCTTTCCGTAAGAATACCATTTGGTGTTCTTATAATACATACACATACATACATATATTAGGTTGACCACAAATCCTATGCCTTCTTTGTTACAAAATGAAATAATACTAACATTCTGTCCATCGAATAGACCAAGTCTACCATGGAGCATTCTGCCTCTGTACTAAAAATAGTCAATGTGTCGCCTCGAGCCATTCAGAGGCGCAATTCAAAAGGCACAATTGCATTATTGCTGCTCATATCAATAAATTTTCAACTTGTTGCAAGTTCCAATGGCTGCGTGGCTGCCATACTCCTTGCAAGAGAGGTAGAACCATTCAGAGCGATGTGCAAAAGCGTGAAGAAAATGCAATCAAAGTGGGCATTTACGCACTTTAAATTGTTGCTGCAATAAATGAGAATTTATGACGGTCGTCTTCATCGCAGTAATTCTTCTCATATTTTTTTCCTTTTCTGTTTTATTTTGTTCGGGGACATAACACAGAATTTATGGATAAACTTGTGCAAAAGTCGTAATTTCATTGAAATTTATCGATAGGTATTTGTTATTATTGAGTTATATAACAGTGTGTAATCAATCAGAAGAGTATTTTGAACATCTTTTTCGGTAGTGGCATACATGGGTGATATCCTTATATGGTATGCGGTGGTGAAATATGTTTGAAAAAATTACTAGAGTTGCCTCGAGGGAGCCTCAGCTAGAAATTATTGTTTACTTAACTATGGAGTGATTCAAGTAGAGGTACTTTTTATACTCTCGCAACAAAGTTGCTAAGGAGAGTATTATAGTTTTGTTCACATGACGGTTGTTTGTAAGTTCTAAAACTAAAAGAGTCAGACATACCAAAGTGATCAGGGTGACGAGTAGAGTTGAAATCCGGATGTCTGTCCGTCCGTGCAAGCTGTAACTTGAGTAAAAATTGAGATATCACGATGAAACTTGGGACACGTATTCCTTGGCTCCATAAGAAGGTTAAGTTTGAAGATGGGCAAAATCGGACCACTGCCACGGCCACAAAATGGCGAAAACCGAAAACCTATAAAGTGTCATAACTAAGCCATAAATAAAGATATTAAAGTGAAATTTGGCACAAAGGATCGCATTAAAGAGGGGCATATTTGGACGTAATTTTTTTGGAAAAGTAGGCTTGGCCCCGCCCCCCTACTAAGTTTTTGTACATATCTCGGAAACTACTATAGCTATGTCAACCAAACTCTACAAATATTCGTATCATTCCCCCGTTACCAGACGAAATGCTCGAACGAATCATCAAAAAGTGGACTCAACGGATGGACCATCTAAGACGTAATCGAGGCCAACATTTCAAAGAGATAATCTAAAAAAAATAAATACCAAAGAATATTCTGTCGAATGATAGAGACCTCGAAATAGTTCACCCTTTATTTCTTGCGTTGCATACGAATTCAAACATTAGAAAACCACCACTCATTTATCTAAAGATGTAACTTCGTGTAAATTTGTGTACTTAAGCACCAACTATTCTAAATTACTGCATTGGTCAACCATAATCGTTTACTGCCAATGGTCGTTGGTGTGGAAAACTTTTCCCTAAATATGTCGAAGGGTATACACATAGATAGATATGTATGTATGTATGTATATGCAAATTTACTAATGTCACTAATACACATGACACACCGGAACCGTTCATTGGCCTCAGTTGCTAATGACAACGTATATTTTACTCTGTTAGCTGCGCTCTTATCTACACATATGGCCTGCGGCTAAAGTTTTCTGCCTGTTCACTACACTAGCAAATCTCTACAAAATCAAATCCCCGCCTCAATTTCGTTAAGCCCTGATAAGCCGCCCACGAGCTATGGCAATGTCACGTGTAAGTCTGCCAACAAACTCTGATATTTAACTGATGAAGTAAAGGCGCTTTGCATGTGGCGCGTCAAAATTATGTGCTGCGCTGTGTGCGGCGCACTTTAGGGGCTCGAAAATGTCCGGCAAATACAATTATTTGTGTCTGGCATCACTATTACGCGCGCAACTTTACGTGTCCTTCGCGGCTCTGCCAGCAGTTTCCAGGCACACCCGCCAGACAGCAACTCCCACCAGCCGCACAGTCGCTAAATGCCGATGGAATCACTCCACATATTGAATTTGCAGCTTTGCTACCCAGTAGCCGTTATATGGCACATACACGTGTACATACAACCACTCACTTTACAACTACAAGCGAAGCTAAATGCAATCTCGCACAATTTAAAACGGTTACTTTAGGCAGGCGCGTCTAGATACACACTTTCATGGCGGTTCTGAGCAAACGGTCGTTGGTCGCTTCACTCCACTTAATTGGAGGCGTCAATTTAACTGTAAAATGGCAGACATGAGTGAGCATCGAGTGAAAAAGTCACTGCTCTGCTTCATTTTCATGGCACCCAGATGTGTTGTTGTTGTTTATTCGCATGTAAACATATGAAGAAATTGGATTGATGAAGTTTCTAGAGAGGGTCATCAGTGAAGACTTGAGAGCACAGTGAACCGGAATTAGCATAGCTAAGAACTTTACTGCACCATAAGTGAAAATATGAATTTGGTAGAAGACCAAGGCTATTAACAACCAGACTATTTGTATGGTATATATACTCATCAAACCCTCTGAAACTGACTCGGTACTGTTATGCAAGTCATTTTCTTGTCTGCAGACTTGGAAATATTTGATTTTCTGACAAATATTTTTGTAGATCTTCCTTATGTTTTAGGGTTTCCGTCTTAAAGATGCAAATAAAGGGAGGCCCCTATTATGTAGATATTGGATTGCTATCTTGAATATCTTTAGTGGCTTATAGTGGATGATCCCTTGCGAATCCCACCAAACACTCAACATAACCTTTCGAGGCGTCAATTCTGGCTTTGCGACCATTTATTGAGCTTCACAAGGCTTGGACCATGATCTTTTTCGCACATTATTGTCGTATTTCATCCACTATTCGTCTCCTGTTACCATTCGCTTCAGAAATGGTTCGATTTCATTTCGTTTTAGCAAACAATTCATGTGGTACCCAAACATTGAGCTTCTTTTTGTAGCCAGCCTCTTTTGAATGATTCAAAACCGTTTGATGATGAATGTTAAGTTCCTTAGCGATGTCATGGCTGCTTATGTGACGGTCCTGGGTAATCTTTTCCATAATTTCACCGGCTTTTTCAACGATAGGTCGACCAGAGCGAGGTGCATCATTCACATCGAAATTTCCAGAACAGACGCGAATGAAGCTTCTCACCTTCCAACACCATATGACATGACACAATGTGACTGGAGGTATACATACGACTCCAACGGCATCTATTGACAAAATACGAAAGACTTTTTCGACTACCCAAAATTTTCCATTTTAAATTAATTTCAGACTTTAGTACACTGTACAATAGATAACACTTCCAATTCGCATACGCCGTTGATGGATGGACTACAGTTCACACTTGAACGCGCTGAAAGGAAGTAAATAAAATTAACGGCTTACATCGTAACGGTCAAATTACATTTTTGGCGTTCTCATCCACGTTCTTGGCGAACATTGAAAAGGTCAACGCCAGTCAAACCAAATGACAAACCCCACACATTTTTGTATCTACGTCGAGTTGAACTGAGCTAACAACTATAGAGCTTAATACTCACTATTAACTGCACTACACGAAACTGTAAAGCCATAAGTACCTGTTTGGTAACTTAAATAGCATGAAGCATGCAAATGTGCAGGTCCACGAGCACTTAAACTCCTACTGCGTTCATTCAACTCCAATAAAATGCCGACTTTTTTCTTTCATTCATACATTTTCGTTTTATTAATCAGAACATTTAAAAGTTTACCGCACAAAATCACTCTTCCAGGTAATTTCGAAAGTACCCAGAGAAATGCTCAGCATTTTTCGCAGCCATCAACAATTTATGCCAACACATCAACTGCAACTACAAACGCATTAATTTCATTGAAACTCGAGCAGAAAACCCTGCTGCCGCCCCACCCGTTGTCATAGCCGAGCTGGAGCGCCCAGCAGCCGCCCAACGCCGCAGCTCATTTTGTTGCGTTTGGTGTGTTTTTGAAATATTGCGGCTTCAGACTAATTTATGACTTTGCAAAAGTGTAGGGGGCGCGGGTGAGCTTAGCTGGTTGGGCTCACTGGCTCGCACCGTGCTGGGGTATGGAGAAGCTACATAAATACATAAGTATATTTCCTCTACTGCCAATAGAAGTGTTTACGGTTAGCTTTCGCGGTTGGTAAGAGAAAAATGTCGAGCAGCAGTTTTGAAACAGCAGAGCAGCAGGAGCGAATCGGTGGTGAGGTGGAGGACACATGTGTAAATGTTGCGTCCCAACCTCTGTGGGCTGAGTCACAAATTTACCGCATGAAAATGCAAAAATGTGTCGACGGAGCGAGTAGAAAGCTTTTCCCCGAACTTAGTATTTACTACATTCACGCGAGTTTACTTGCGTTCCTGGTAGTTGGCGCAGGAAATCGGGAGTTTATTAAATGATTGTTTGATTTGGCATCCGGCAGCATAAACACTGCACAATTGCCCTTTGAAGTAGCTCAGCGTTGCAGAAGCAGGCAAAAACAAAGAAAACAAAAATGCAGAATAATAAAGGTAATAAAAAAGTGTGCCAACCGGGGATTTATGCTCTTATATACAGTTTGGTACATTTTCTACTTAATTCATAGCGACTTCTGCAATTTGCTGTGTCAACTGCGAGTTTGGGTACGGTTTTGGTGATTTCTGTTTTACAAGTATTTTCGTCATTTGAATGTTGAATGGCACTCGCATTACAACTTAAAGAAAAAATAATATTTTCAAACTTATGAAAAAAAACAATGAACTTACTTAATCACAACAAAGGTCGCTCTTTTGAATATTCTCTAAAAGTAAAAACAATAGTTTGAAGAATCTTAAAAATATATACCCAGCTCCTTGCTGCAGGATCCAAAGGCTGGATACAAGTGCGTTCGTGGTTCGATATGAGAAAATAATGTTCTATTTTAAACTCTTTTGAGTCAGTACGTTATTATAAAAGAGAGTGTTAGATTCGCACACATTATTAAGCAATATTGCGCCTAATGGTATGCTTCAAACAGCTGTTTTACCGAGACCTACTACTTTAAATCAAATGACCAACGAAATTCCATGATAAGAGCAAAAATCCATACATTACTCACACTTGAGAGCATTAGTTGTAACCTCTTTGCGGCCGAGGTGCATACAGCCTGCCCATGCGCGCTTGCCATTCAACCGTTTACACACATTTTTAGCACTTGTAACAATTTATATTCCAACACAGCTGCGTCCACTTGTAGCCACTCTGCCAATATGTATAAAGTGCAACTTGTAAACGTGAAAAACTGGTCATTTGTTCGCCGATTTTCTGTTTGCGCCCACGGGAACAAGTAACAAACAACTTCATTTGCTAATTTCCAGTCAATGCTGTGTAAAATGAATAGTGCCAAGTAAAATGTTTGTAATTAAAATTGTTCATAATCAATTCTTTGTGGCGGTGATTGAAGTTGCTTTCGCAGTTGCACGATTGCGTGAAGTCAGAAAGGACACTTGGGCTGAGGTCTGCCCCTGTAGACGAGTTAAAGCTAAAAAAAAACTATTTTGTATGCAAATGTTCCACATTTTTTACTATAGTCGGCCAACATTTCAAAGAGATAATAATAAAAAAACAAATACAAAAAAATGTTCTTTCGAATGATAATCAACATTCCCTATTAAATTTGAAGTTTCTGTGTTTTTTCTTTATCACCATTTATATACAATATTTGTGATATCATACAAAAATACCCCCTTTTCTTTCAACAATTTTTCACACCGAAACGCTTATTCCAGAAAGCGAGTATGAGCTCGATTTAAGTTCAACTTTAATGATGATAAATGGGGGACAAACATTGAGCATCAAATGAGGCGCAACAATCTAGTTGTTAACTTATTGCCGGATTGCTCTATTACAAGAAAGAGCCGCCATCGCACAATCTATCTCGAATACGGAGAAAAAAGCGCAAACGCACCAATCGCCAAGGCAATGCAGCTGAAAGCGACGGCTCATTTGCTCATTTGCAAGCCGTGCAGATGCGCTCACAGCTGTCAATCACATGCGTCAGCAAGCAGCAAGCAGCAAGACACAATGTGGCAACAAAAAGACGGCGCTGCAAAATAAAAACGCTGCGAACAACGAAAAGCCTTCAGCAACAGGCGGCCAGCCGAGTCGGTGACGTTGCAGTTGACACTGGCAATGACTGTCAAAGTGGTAATGGCGCGTTATGACAACCCAACGTATGGACAGACTGCAAACTCCACAGACAGACTTTCGTGCTTGTGGTGCAGAGCGGGCGCTGCGCGGCGCCGCCGGCGGATACTCAGTAACTAACAGAAGTCAGCGTTGCAACGCATCCGTTGCACAATTCGGTACGCTTGCTGTGTTGCTGGTGCAGCGCCCCTACCTCCCTCAAACCCTCGTTACGCGCATTTCGTCTCCTTTGCCACTGCCGCTAGTAGTCGGCTCGCTGCTGTGTGCTTTTACGAGCGCGCTCCGCATCATTATTATTGTCATTATTATTATTAGCAACGCTCTTGGCTATTTGCTCAACGGCTTGTCGTATTTGCTGCGCCTTTTGTCATATATTTAACCCGCCTTTAGCCTTTATTTGTTTTGTCTCTTTGGGCCTTATTACTTGCTATTTAGACGCTTTCAGCGCTGCCTTTTCGACGGCTTTTGTGCTGTTGTAGTGAAGTTGCGCCATGAATTGCTGCTCCTTCTGAGTACTTGCCTACTTGTTTGTCTATTTTGCTAGAATCCTTTGTTTTTCTTCGCTTGCTTTAGTCTAGTGCTTTTTATTTGCATTTGTTTCTTATTATATTTTATTTCGCGTTTATGTGCGTACACTTCTTGAGAATCGCAATAAATTTCTCGGCAATTTGTATGCAGCAGGCAAACGCCGCTCTACCTGCTCTGCCGTATCCTTTTTACAACGTTTTTCTGTCGGCTGCCTCGCTCCTCTGCCACCGCCTTTATCCTCTTCAAATGAATTGTGGCGTAGAAACGTGAGAAAATGCGGAGTGTAGTGGCGGTTGCGCAGGCCTCGCTCCCATCATTCACCTCTATTTACGTATGCCATATTCCTTAACATATGCTAAATTGTCTTTGTTACTGGAGTAGTTGTTGCTTTTTATGCAAACGTAGTCGCCATCAGCAAGGCAATACAATCACCAACATTACCATTACCATAAATATCGACATTTACGCCAAACGCGCACCTTTGGCGCAGTCATCAGACCACATCAATTTTCGAAAAGCAGCAACAACCGCAAGAGAGCAACAAAATTTACAAGTATATTATATTATAGGTACTTAGTTGAGAAAGGATCTAAGTTTCGCATGTGAAAACCCTTTTGTTCGATCCTTCATACAAATATTCGTCAATATGCCCATAGGTACAGTCGTGTTCAATAAGGTTGCGTACCATATATTAAAGTATTGGGTTGCAACATGGAAACATATTTTCCAAATTTATTTATGTGCGTAAAAATATATACTTCAAAATCTAGCAGTTTGAATCCAGGAAAAGATTTCGAAATGACTGCCAAGCATTGTGTCATGCCACATTTAAGTCGGGGAAAATAAGTTACAGTTGTTCAAAAATCAGTGAAAATAATGAAGAAGCTCGCTATATTTTGAAGTTTTTGTATAAAAAAGGGAGGAATGCCACGCAAGCTACCAATAAAATTTGTGCATCACGGAGACGATGCTGTATCAGTTCGTGTAGCACAAATGGTTCGCTCGCTTCCGTTCTGGAAATTTCGATGTGAAAGATGCACCTCGCTCTGGTCGACCAATCGTTGAAAACGTCGGTGAAACTATGGAAAAGATTGACCAGGACCGTCAAATAAGCAGCCATGACATCGCTAAGGAACTTAACATTCATTATCGAACGGTTTTGAACCATTTAAAAAACGCTGGCTACAAAAAGAAGCTCGATGTTTGGATACCACATTATATGTCTGTGAAAAATTTAAGGGGCCGAATTAACATCTGCGATTCTTTGCTGAAACGAAATGAAATCGAACCATTTCTGAAGCGAGTGGTGACAGAAAACGAAAAGTGGATTAAACACGACAATAATGTGCGAGAAATATCATAGTCCAAGCGTGGTGAAGTTCAACAAATGGACGCAAAGCCAGGATTGACGCCTCGAAAGTTTATGTTGAGTGTTTGGTGGGATTAGAAAGGAATCATCCATTAATCAACAGAAAGGGCTTCGCCTTCCATCAGGACAACGCTAGACCACACACATCTTTGATGACTCAGCAAAAACTGGGAGAGATTAGCTGGTAAGTTTTGATGCATCCACCATATACCTCTGATCTTGCGCCATCGGACTGCCATTTCTTTCGGTCAATGCAGAAGCCTGTGAAAATTACTGTTGCAGTTTTTTTTACACTGATGGAATAATGTCTCTAGCGGAAAAATGGTAAAAAGTGGTGTAGCAAAATAGTAGATATTTGGTTCATTAAAGTTTATTATAAATATAAAAAAAATAAGTAAAAGTTTGATTAGAAATACAAAACGACTTTTTCGACTAAAGAAAATTATCGCCTTTCCTGAAACACCTGTTTACGAAGTTTGAAGTGTTAAAAAATATAAATATTCGTGCGCAATTTTAGGCAATGTTTCGCAGCATATATTAGAAGCTGAACACAATCCAAAGCCAGCAATTGCATCAACTTGAGGGCTCTACAATTTTCCCGAACACGAGTGTGCGTGTGAATGAGCTAGATGAGTGCCCATTGTTACGTGGTTGGATGGTCGTAAATATCGCCCTGGCTCAACCCGCAGTTCCGACAATGCTAAGAGTTCGATGTGCGCACTTGTTCTGCTGCCCCTATTGGCATTGTATTACCAAGCCGAACAAAGCGGCGAGGGTCTTCCACCTATTGGTTGCCGTCAAACACTCAAGTGTCGAGATGTGTTAGAATTAAGATTACGATTACCATCGTCGTAACAACACTACAGTCTCTTTCATGCCCCTTTATTTCACATTGCCTCCCGGTCGAGCAATACAAAAGGCGAAACAAGTGTTCCTTCTTCATGAAATCTACGCGATTGTGCACTCGTGTTTACTACTTTACGGTAATTTGAGACTCTCCATCAGCTCGCTATCGAATGTTAAGAAGCATAACGCTGCACTACTATTTTGCTTAGAATACGAGGTTGTTGCGCGCATATCCTTTTCCATTTGTTCCACAGCTCTATTGTTTATGGCACTTCTGGTGGCGTTGCCGTATTCGTACAAAGAAGATAACAACAAAAATAATATACTTTTATTGCGTTACGAAGTTGGGACTTTTCGCTGCAATAAAATAGTGAGCAATAAAAGTTTGATCGGTGGAAAATTTGGCGCGGCGTGCGAAAACTTTGTAATTTACGATTTCCTACTCTCATCGGCGCTAACATTCTTCCGTATTGCTCAAACAGCCGATTTTTATGGTCTAGCAAACGCTTGATTTCCCCGACATTAAATACAAAATTAAAAATCCATAAATATTTTTAATTGCTATTTTATTTTACTATTTCCCGTCCTCGATTGTGGAATACATAGGTGTATGTATGTGTGTTTGTTAGTCGTTGAAATATGAAATAATAAAATCTCATAAACGTGCTTGATTTATTAATGCTCTTGCAGAACCGGTATACATTTGTGTTAGTGGATCCAAAGTTCTCCAAAATAGTGAACATAAAGGGTTCTCCTGTAAAGGAATAAAATATTCCTATAACATACATAACGGGGTTTTCAATAGGGACGCTACAAAAGTAGACCGATAGGGACAGTAAACGACGACATATTTTTCCCGCTCTTTTGACATTTCTCTTCAGTAAAGTTTGCCATTTCATCATGGAAAAATATATGATCCAACAACGAGTCGAAATTATAAAAATTCACTATCGAAATTCGGAGTCAGTGCCCTCAACTTTAAGAGCGCTACGTCCAATTTATGGTCGTCATAATCGTCCTGTTAGATCAACAATTGAGCGTCTAGTGAAAAAATTTTAGTCCACAGGAACGGTATAAAATGTTTCTGTGCCAGCGAGGCAAGGAAGTTCCCGTAGTATCGAGAATATTGCTGCCGCTTGCTCATCACTCTCTCACACGTCGTTCTCAAGCGTTGGGCATCTCTGGGACGTCGTTGTGGCGAATTTATCGAAAAGATCTTGGTCTACATCCTTACAAGATCAGAACTGAAGCCGCTTAACCACCACCATCGTCGTATATTCGTGAATTGGGCTGAGCAACAACTTGAAAATGATACGGATTTTCATCAAAAAATCATCTTCAGCGATGAGCCTAATTTCTGGCTGAATGGCTTCGTCAAAAGCAAAATATGCATTATTGGTGAGGCAGCAATCCACACGTCTCCGCGAGTCACCATTGCATCGTGAAAATTTTACGGTTTGGTGCAGTTTATGGGCCGGCGGCGTCATTGGGCCGTACTTTTTCCGTGATGATTAAGACCGGCACGTTACTGTGAATCGAAATCGCTACCGCTCAATGATAACCGAATATTTTTGGTCCGATTCGGATGCTATGGACTTGGACAATATGTGGTTCCAACAGGACGGCGTCAGAAGCTACACAGCGAATGTCTCAATCGATTTATTGAAAACCAAGTTTAGTCTCACGAATTGGCCGTTTCGGTCGTGCGATTTGACGCTATTAGGCTATTTCCTGTGGTCATACGCTACCCGTTATATACGCTTTTTTAGATAAATGGGATTAAGTTTAGAGCATCGGAAGGGTGTATTCGGAAAAGTAAGCAATCTATTTTCCCTCAAAGCATTGATGGTTCTTTTTAAGAGCTTTTAAGTTTTTTAATTTAAACAGGAGTAACCTTACTTTCTCAACTACTTTCGTGCCATTTACAGTCCCAATTACAAATGAAAAAACAAATATATGGGCCACGAAACCTTAATCAACACACTCAACACTTCAGCTCTATTCTCTTTCATCAGTAAAGGCTGAGGTTTTACGAACTCAAAGATACTGGTGAGCACTTTCGTGAGAACTCATGATCTCGGTGCTCGGGCAACCGTCTATATTAAATATACAATAGATTATAGGAAATGGTATGTAGACATGACCTATATGATTATCACATTGCAGTAGAGTTAGAATTAGAGAGAAAAGTTAGCGATACCGTTAAGTTCATAAACTCTCAATATGCTTGGACAAATACATTCTCTGAGAACTATTTAAGACAAATCCCTACGTAAATTCCTCACAGTAGCTCACTTCTGTTTTACAACCATTTTTGGCTTTGAGATCACTGCTCTGGCGAGGTGCATGGTGCTGGCGCAGTTGCCTTCGAGTAGTTGTGTGTTGGGTATAGAAATTGGGAAAAGTTAAATATAATATAATGATGAAACTGAAAGAAGAATAAAGCATTTAACGGCAACTTATGTACATATACATATGCTCACGACTGCTATGCGTGCGCTCCGCGTACTTCTGGTTGCTGCCACAGCCGCTTTGCTTATTGTTGCCGCCTATTTACCTTCGCAAATGATTCATACATTTTAATGCTTACGCAGAAATCCGCGCTGATGTTCGCGGGCTCATTAGGCATTTCTTTAGAAAAGCACACTAGTAGCCACCATACAACAATAATTTACGTTTGTCTGCCGCTGTTGCAACATCAATCGCAGCGACTGAATTAAGCAACTTTTTACCGTGCTGCAGTTGCAGTTGCTGCGCAACGACAGACGTGAATTACTTGCGACACTATTGTTGTCATTGTTGTTGCTTGGTGACAACTTAACTACATACAGACATGCATTTATACACGCGTCTATCGCTATCATTGTTGTTTGCTGGCAGATCGTTGCATCAACGCTGATGATAATCGCTATAAAACGCACAGCGGAAGAGAGAACTAAAGAAGAAGAGATGATAAAGTCACATGTGAGAAACTATGAAAGTTGCAAAGTTGTTATGGTTCTTGTTCTTGCTGATGAAGTAGTTGTGGTTGCACATAATTTGCCCTTATGCGGCAGGGCCGGTTGCCAGCGGCTCCAATCGCGCTGGGTCCAAACAATTAGAGCGCAAAAGTTTCATAATAATGAGCGAAGTTGAATAAATTAAAAAAAGAGATTGGGACATACCAGTCTAGACTGAAGTTATGAAGATCTATTGGGTTAGAGTTGCCACCTACTTCGTTGTTTACACGTTCAACATATCGAACATGAAATAACAAAACACGTTGACTTCGGCTGCACTGAAGTAATACCCGATCGGTCAGTAAATATGGCAGCTATATGCCGCATTTCGTAAGGATACCTTGTCAAATAAAATAGTTTTCCATGAGGACTTATCGACGGTTCCGACAAATGAACAGCTTCTTGGGGAAAAGACTCGATATATCAACAATTAAGTCGCATATACATATACATTTCTCGCGAGTCCGTTCGAATGATTTTGGTGGATATTTTGGGGAAAGAAAGACGTTCTTGCTACACTCGTCCCGATAAAGCTGGATTTTTTCGGAAAGAGTACCGTAAACAGGTCTCTTTGGACATGCTTCATTCTGCGAATTCCGATCCCATTTTCATAGAGAGCATTATAACTGCTGATGAGACATGGATTTATCAGTTTGACATGCAAGCAAGTTAAGAATACTCGGAATGGAGAGAAAAAAACGAGCCGAAACCAAAAAAGCCAAACCAGAGAAGCCCAAAAATTAAGGTGATGCTCATTTTTTTCTTGTTCGATACTCGCGGTTTGGTGCATCATGAATTTGTTCCGGAAAAACAGACGGTCAATAAAAAGCTCTATTTGGCCATATTGAGGCGTTTGCGTAAGAACATCCGTCGAAAACTTTCTTCATTCATAAAGAAGGCTGACTTAAAACACGAGTTAACGCTCTGTGTTAGCGCTAATATAGTTTGCCTCGCATATCCTCATAGTCTTTATCATTTATGTATGTATGTATAGTACTTTACGACCTTACATTGCAGTGCTTCTCCGTCGTTTTTTCTTGCTGCGACATTTTATGTGGCAATCGAGACTTTACTGCGCTACTGTTCTCCTCGGCGACAGCTAAGAGATCAACTTGCGACTTTATACCCCATATTCATCCATCGGAACGTGGCTTGCACGTGCATTTTTGTTGTTTCTATTTTTTGTCTTCACAGTTAAATTGAGTTTTCCGAAGATTATCACCAACTCTTCTTGCTTCTGCCACTTGGCTACTCGCACAGAGTTCATCACTTTGCGTTGCGTTCATATTCGCGCTCCCCACCCCCTGAATGTTTGCCGTTTTTGCTTACTAACGTCTTTTACTTTCGCGTTTTTGTTGTTATTGTTGTGTGCTTGGTGTTTTTTTTGCGTACAACACACACTTAAGTGGCAAAATATATGATATTGCATGCAACTTGTGGCAGCTGACGACAGTCAACAACTGCCACCGAATCGGCCACCGTTGGAGCTGCCACACTTTACGTAGTTATGTAGACAGCGACAGCGATTATTTGTTTTTGTTGTGTTTTTTTATACTGCCTGCACGGACACACACACACACACTGAGTGGAGTGGGTGCGCGACAGTGACATGCCCGCACACTTGAACTTGCAACAAACTATTGCGCCACTCTGAACGGTGGCGAATATTGCACGCTTATCGAGAGATGTGGCAGCAACATTGTTACTGTCGCGTAAAAATGTGAGGTACGCTTGCCACAAAAGCAAAAAATCGCGTTAGATGAACACATGCTTGTAATAAAGGCAGAAGCTTCAGAATTCGGGATCCCGAAAACTTCGCTTGCAGAAACTAAAAAATTTTCTTCACTCAATTTCAACTTAATCTGGCAAATGCAGATCCCGAAACTTCGAGATTGCCCGCCATTGGACATTTTTAGACATCTTCAAAATATTTCTTCCCATCACATGAGCAGCTGCTGGTGATGGCGTCGTCATCTTCGCCGTTGCCATCATCATCAATCGAATTGAGCTGTCGTCAGCTGCCGCTGCCACTGCTGCGTTGCTACTGCTACTGTTGGTGCCTCGCTGCCAAATTTGCGCAATTAAAGGCGACATGACAGGCTGACAGATAGACAGACAGGCCGGCAAGCCAAGCGCTCGCAGACAGACGACATTCATCTTCGCGTGCGGAAAAAAATCCTTAATTAATTTAATTAGCATGCAAATTGCAACGTCACAACAATGCCAACAACGCCAGCAAAAACAATTATTCCATGACAAATTACGATATTATTGCTGGCATGAGTTGGAATCAGAAGTCAAACAAAATCAACGCTGCCATAAAAAATTACACATTTATGCCTGTTTAATAAATTGATGGCACTTTAATGTGTATGCAAATGCAAGGGGGCGGGGAGCGTGGGTGGAGATGGAGAAATTGAATTTACGAAAGGGCGAAATTGTGTGCAATTGGAAGATAAAAGCGAAAAGACTTCAGGGTCAACGACTAAATGTCCGTTTGTTGAGATAATTGGGCTAATTTACCGTTATGAAAGTCATTCTGATTGAAAAATATTTACAGCCACCGCCACTCTGATTGCCTTTATTCGAAATACAGTTCATAATTGGCGGTAGGCTTTCGTTAGAGCTATTTATGGTTAATTAGATCCCGTCCCATTTCTTTTTTGCTGTTTTATGTATTTGTACTGAAGTTGCAACCGTTACTCATTTAAAATTATTTCATTTCGTTGCAGATCATCGAACAGAGTTGAAAAAAACGTATTCTAGCCACTTATTAAATTTCAAAAATTATCATGGAGCTCAAATTTGTATAGACATTCATTTGTGTCCCACAACATAAGCAGTAAGTCTGGAGGCTTCATAAGATTTATTTTCTGTTTAGTTTAGTATCTGATAATCGGACTTCTATTAAGTGATTCCAAAAACATATTATTTTAATACAAACTTAAAAGCGATCTTATATATGGGTATATGCCATCTGATCAAAATTGACCCGGACTGGAAGAATTGCTTGGCAATTTTTACCATAACAAATTGAACACGAGTATGCTAGAAATTGTTGTGTTTTGAATGTAATCACGAGAACCGAAGTGTTTTGGGAGTCTACCTTATCACAAGCCCAATTATTTGAGTGGCACAACGCATTGTGTGATATCGTCGAAAAAGATAAAGAAACAGGGCTTGAAGCTCGTCGTGATCCTATTGATCTATTTAGCGTTTTGGTTAATGTTTTAGGTAAGAAACGTGTCAATGCTAACTCGCACCAAAAGTTCTGAATTTTTTCCAAAAACCACATCAAGTAAAGGTTGCAAGATAGAACATGCGCTGAAGGCACAAAACGTCATCCCAGCCGAGGCTTAAAACAAATGTATGGATAATGGGAGCAAGACTCCGCATGCTGGTACTCGTAATTGCTCAGGAGCGAATACCTCAAAATATAGGCTCTTATCAGTCTGAGTCAAATTTCACCAGATGGTAAATACAATTTGATGGCTACTATGAAAGTGAGATGCTCGAATCAACATCTTTAAATAAGAATTTTAATAAAATCAAAATTATTTGATTGCATGAATTTTAAAATACCTTAAATGTAATATTAACTTAATAGAAATTAATTGATAGATAGTTTTCAAATAGTTTAGTACAAAAGAAGCTGGGGCAAGGCAGATCTAGTGCCAATAGAGCAAAGTGTAGGCAGAAACGAAAAGTTACCGCAAGTCAATATTGTAAACAAGATACGCCTAATTGTAAATAATACAACAAACTGCATATTAATTAACTTGTTAAATGTTAAATGTCACATAAAATAAGAAGAAAGTTGAAGAAATCAAAACCAGTAAACGAAACACCAATAACCGCGGTTGTCATTGAAGACACTTCGAAAATGCATGGATTTTCATCAGCTTGTACCCCTTGACAGCTTATTTGCATTAGCAACTGATGCAGCAACAATAAAAACAAAAAAAATAAATAACATTTTTGTCAACGTTACATATCGAAAGCGAGTTTGAAGCAGCAAGGCCAGCGCAATGACTCCTTGGCGTATTCCACTGACCACTCGCAGACATATGTATGTGTATGTATGGATATATATGTGAGTATATGGCAGCAAGTGGTGGTGGACATATGGAAAAATGCTTTTATCTCTCATCAGAGCTGCTACCGGGTGACGATTGCCGCTGCCACAAGCGCTCCTAGCCAAGCAGAAAAAGGCACATCAAACGAGCTTCAAGCTTGGCGTATTTATGTAAGAGTGTACGTGCAAGTATGTATGTGTGTGCGTGCGTCCACTGGCAATTTAAATTCTGAATTTGTTTTTCCAAAAAGAAGAAATTTTCATTTGCAATTTTGTTGTTGACATTTTAAACTCTCTGAATTTATAAACAAAGAAAAAAAAACTAAAAAAGTGTAGTTGTGACCAAGTCCAAATGTGTGTTGTATGTATGTTTGTTGACAGATGAATTTGCGATGCGTTCAGGGGTTAAATTGCAATCATTACTTTAGATATTTTACAAGCGCTCTTTTTATTGTTGTTGTTATTGTGCATTGCGTGCCTTTGTGGTGTTAAGCACATTGTTAAAAAGTCATTATCACTTTTCTCCGCGATTTTAACACTTTACAGGCACTTTGCATACACCACCAACCAGTATATACATACCTATGTATGTACATAGGTACATACTATGTGCATATGAGTCTAAGCTTGCAAATGAGGAAACACTTGGTCGAAGTAATAAGTACGCCAATGCAATGAAGATTCGTTTACTATGGAGATCTTAAATTGAAACCATACAAAATACATGGTATGAGCTGAAGCCGACCCTCCCGAACAACATCGCTTCGCTCTATGGGCTCTTGAAAAGTTCCAAGAAAATCCGACGTTTTCGAGCCAAATTTTGTTCAGTAATGAGGCCCATTTCTGGCTAAATGGGTATGTAAACAAGCTAAATTGCCGCATTTGAGCCGAAAAGCAACCTAAAGAGATTCATGAGCTGCCATTTCATACAGAAAAAACAACGGTTCGGTGTGGTTTTTGAACTGGTGAAATAATCGGTCCAAATTTCTTGAAAAATGATGCCGGTGAGAACGTAACCATCAATGGCGATCGTTATCGCGCCATGATAATTGTCTATTTGATGCCTGAAATTGTAGCTTGTGATCTCGGCGACATTTGTTTTTAACAACACGGCGCCACTTCCCACACATCGCATCAATCAATGGATTTATTGAAAGAACACTTCGGTGAGCAGATAGTTTCACGTTTTGGGCCGGTCGATTGGCTACTAAGATCGTGTGATATCACACCGTTAAACTTTTTCCTGTGGTAATATGTAAAGTCTATGCGGACAATTCCACTTCGATTCAGGTCTTCGAGCAAAACATCAAGCGTGTCATGCCAGTTGCCAGACGAAATGCTCGAACGAATCATCGAAAATTGAAATAAATGGATGGACCATCTGAGGCATAGCCGCAGCCAAAATTTTAAAGAGACAATTTTCAAAAAATTAATACCAAAGAATGATCTCTCGAATGTATTTTATCATTTTATAGTAGGTTGAACCCTATTGGAAACGAAAGATAAAATAACAAAAATGAAAAGAAAAATGTTTACGGGTAATCTGAGGTCGGGAAGGGGAAGGCATGGTTGAATTTTCAAGGGTTCAAAACTGTTTATCTCGATTTACGGCACAACTACAATCCCTATAGAAAAAAGTTATATGGTGAACTTTTAGATAATGTAAGGATCTACAACATTCTTATTAGCATCTTTCTAACTTAACCTCACAAATTATATGAAAAATTCAAATAACTTTTTTGTTTTTGCGGTTTTGGGTGTAAAATATATTTGCATTTTGTCAATTTTCTGAGATAATTCCAAAAAAAAACTCGACTTAACGGTTCAAAGCTGGTTTTACATCTGCTACTACGAAACAATAGATATACAAATATGTATACCGTTCATATCAAAAAGATAATGAGTTAATATATACAAGTATTTGGATTTTTAATTTTCGAGTGATTAATGAATTAGTTAAACTGGTTCACACCTATTTTTAAATTTTTTTTAATTACGTCTTATTTTTATTGTAACCACTTCTGTGCTAACTGTCATTAACAGCGTAGTGTTTGCAACGCTAAGGCTCCCTGCGTCTTTCCATTATATGCCCCCTCGCCAACCCTTGACAGCAAACATTTTAGTCAAAATGTTTAAATTTGTATGCGATTAAACCATAAACAGCCGATTGATTTGCCTTCAGCATGGCAAAGACGACGATTCGCCACTCAACCGGTACTTTGGCACAGCGCTTGTGGCCAGCGTTGTTTGTATTCCGTTATGGGTGTGCTAAGCTTTTAGCGCCTCTCCAAAGGTGCTCACCCAAAGGTATACTGCTTGGTCACCACTGGGCGGTGTGCAAAGCGGCGACACGCCTATTTTGCCATACAAACTGACAGTTGTTAATTTCACGGCAATTATTCTTCTCTTTTCCTTTGGTTTAGCGGCATCGCTAAATATTTAATCAAGCAGTAAATTTCGCTGTTTATGTTGCTAGTAAAGTTTACCGTTTCTTTGTAACTGCAAACAAAATTTCTTTGTACTTCCCCTATGATTGTAGCATTCATTATATTCTGAGAATAAGTATTACACTATGCATGTCGACAAAGAAAGCGGGACGACGGCTTTTCTTTATTTTTAGATTTTCGGCAGAAACTAGTACAATGCAATGTGCAATGTTTGATCTGCCTCGAAACATAAGACCAATATATGCGCATTGAGAACTATTTGACACCAGCCCAGGCTATTACTAGTTAGATATGCTTTTCGTTCGTCACTTCGACAGTCTCGGAACTATGGTTACCTCTGGTTACCTCCATTCAATGCTAGAATATCTGATGTGGATATCTTTATATTATTTTTGATAGTGGCCAAGTTCTATAAATCACTCTTCGGGCCACTTTTTTCAGTTGAAAACCATCCACTACGGATAATTGATACTTATAAATTGAAAGATTCTACCGAACAAGGCTTGACGGGATGTCAAAAGGGACTTGAAGGTACAAAAACCTTTTTATAATCAACTAAGTGATCTGAGACATATTTTCTTTGGTAATTTTTCCTCGAACTTCGCTCAAATGTTCCTAAAACTGAGCCAATTATTTTTCGTTTACATTCAAATTAATCGAAACGGTGCCAAATCTGCTCAAGTACGCAAAAACAAATGAATGAGAGCGAGCGACAACATCACAAATTTCAGGGCATATTCAATGCACCGCAGTCTCCTTGCCGGGGCTATTTGCATTCGAAAATAAATAAAAGTAAAAAGCAAAGTGCCAGCAATTGACCCATATTTCGCGGATAACAGCGCCACTCTTATTTAATGTTATGCAATTCCCTAGATGTTGCAACATAAGAATAAACAAGCATTGCATAACATTGCTGGGCGTCCTGCAAGCCTGGCAACACTACAAAATCCGCGCAACCGAATGGTTACAAGTTGTAAAGTCATCGTCAACAATGAGCGACGAAAAAGCAACTCTCGGCGCCATTCAACAACTGACAACGCTGGTCTTTGTGGGCTTATGCCACCTTTGGGAAGCCAGTCGTTTGTCGTGTTTCCACTGGCCTTTAAGTGCACTTCCATGTCGAATCAGGAATCAGCGCCAAGAGGAAAAACTGCGGGCAAAGCAATAAAAACGGGAGCAACAAGCGTGAAATAATGACAACAAAATACTGAAATAGATCTTCTTGTGACTGCGCTTGTATGTGTGCAACGCTAAGGATATTAACGGGCCACCGCATCGGTGGAGGATGGCAACTGACCGAAAAGCTTATCAGCGGGCGAAAAGTTTCAAGTACCCACTAAATTCTGACGAAATATTGTCGAACTGGGCAAGCAGCAGCAAAGACGACAACACAAAGTAAGAAAGTAGCAAATTTGGTGCAGCGCTAAGGGTTGAGAGCGAATGCTCGTTACATAAAAATTTTAAGATGTCATCGAAATGGATTTTCCATTCAGCACGAAAGCCAGTAAAAATCGTGGCAAATGTGCTTTGTGGACTAATAAGATAAAAGAGCGTAAGAGCCGGAGCGAGCGCCACAATGGCACTTGAATGGACGACGGCGACACTGGCGACGCAGCTGCGCTCGTTGAAACTGAAATTTATTACTGACCTACGATAACGGACATTGAACAGTAGTGTGACAGCGAGTGCTGCAGCAAACGACGGCTGGAAGGGGAAGGTGGCCAAACTTTTGGTCCACTAATTGAAACGTCTCCCTGATGTGAAGTCTTAGGTATGGAATGCAAAGAAACAGTTGTTTATGGTTCTCAATACTGTGTTTAATGCATGCGCTTATACGAGTACTAGATGATCCGGACTATTGCAACAAAACTGTTATAATAGATAAGTACTTGAGTTTGGTTTTACAACAACCAGAATGTTTTACGTAGGTTCCTGCTGACGTCAGCCTTACCCCACGGTACTCAAAAGTACAACGGATCAAATCAATGCGTTGATCAGCGCCCTCAGAATGCCTGGCATTTTCAGTACCTATTGCCAGTGTGGAATGGACACTCTAACCACCTTGGTAGGGTTCGAGGCCCATCTAGAACCTCTGCCGTACTATGGGTCCGGCTTGGTTTTACAGATGATTCTACTCAAAAAGTCACAATTCCTTTTCGCACTTTCATAAACTATTATTATTTCAATTTTCGCGCAATTTGATTTTGGCGCCGCGGATTTGACACCTCCATTTCGATACCCTTGGGCCGATCTAATCACTCATTTGAAATATTATATATTGATGTAGATTAAAAACCCATTTAACCAACCATTCAGCCATCCATCTTTCAGCTCCAGCCGCTCTATTTGCCAAATGAGACAATCCCATACAAACACACACATACACACGTGCAGAACACTTGAACGCAGCTGCAACGCATAATTACAACATTTTCCAAATGTGCCCTGCGTCATGTGGCAAGAAGCGTACGGTAAGCGTAAAGCGGCAAGCAGCCCACACCAATGCGTCCAGCTCTTCAAAACAAAACTTTTTCCCACTGTTTTGCAAATTCACATATTTACGCCTTTTTAATCTCTCAAATTTATTTCATTCTCTGCCGCACAATTTTAATTTGAGCGAAATAAAAATATCGCCCTGCACCGCCCAGCGCCGGCACGGTGTCATTTAATTTATTTGAGTGCTGGCAGCTCCTCGACCCGCCGCGCCACTTCCAGCCACGCTGCCGTCACTTTGCGCCGCTTCCAGGAAACTTTATACGTCTTTTACGCCTTTGCAGCGAGGCGTCACATGCCAAACTGGCAGTCGGCAGTGCTGATGATTTACATCGCAAAAACTTCATTCGGAACGCTTAGCTGTTTTTGATTCGCGCCTCATTGTTAAGTGTTTTTGGGCTTCGTCAATTTCGGCGCTGGTGGCGTTTTTTTGTGGGGCGTGGCAGTGTTGGCACTTTTCTGAGCAGTTCTTTTCAAAGTGAATCGCTTGCAATTTGATTTGAATGACAGTGATGCTCAGAACACATGTGTGCGTCTAACGTTAGGGTGAACTGAATTTGTTTATTTCTTATTTACATGTTACAAGAAGTTAGAAATAATCGCAATTTATTGAGTAGTCGAAAAAGTCTTTTCGTATTTCTAATAAAACTTCAACATATTTTTTTATATTTATAATAATAAATAAACAAATATGTTCCATTTTGTTCGACCATTTTTTGCTGTTTTTCCTCAAGAGACATTATTCCATTAGTGTTAAACTTTCATCAGTGTAAATCGAAATTTCGAAATTTCCAGAACGGAAGCGAGCGAACCATTGTTGTGCTACACGAACCGATACAGCATCGTCTCCGTAAAGTTCACAAATTTCATTGGTAGCTTTACTTTTCAATTTTGGCGCACCTTAATGCCGAGAACGCACCCAATTGTAGACGTCTTATTTTGGCAGATGACGTCCTTAATTAAATTCGCATTCATAAAATTCAAAATTTTTCCACGCATTTGATGAACATTTTTTTCTTTGTTTTGTTGATATTTCGTTTACAAGTTAATTCATATTCCATAATTTTTAATTTTCGATTGTTGTTAGTAAAGAGCTTATTCAAGTCAACAAATGTGGCATGCTAGTGGGAAGAAAGTTTATGTTGAGCAATACTCGCACCATTTTGCCGAAAAAACTTTGATCAGAGAGTGCCAGTGAGACAAAGAAGTGCCCGCAGTGTCGAGAATATTGCTGCCGCTGGCACATCAATTGAGGAGGACCCAACTCAGTCTCTCATACGTCGTTCTCAAGCATTGGGCATCTCTGTGACGCCGTTGTGGCGAATTTTGCGAAAAGATCTTGCTCTACATCCTTACAAAATCATATTGACGCAGGAACTGGTGCCGCTTGACCACCAGAATTGTCAAATATTCGTGAATTTTGCTGAGAAACAACTTGAGAAAGATCCGGATTTTTATCGAAAAATCATCTTCAGCGATGAGGCTCATTTCTGGCTGAATGACTTCGTCAATAAGCAAAATATGCGTTATTGGTCAGGCAGCAATCCACACGTACTCCATGGTGAACGTGTTACGAACTGGCCCAGTCAATTGGCTGTCTCGGTTGTGCGATTTGACGACGTTAGACTATTTCCAGTGGAGCAGTCCATCCTGTCCTGTGTAAAATTTCATTGTGATCGTTTGAGTAGTTCGATAGAAATCTTGACAATCGACTTTGAAAACACAGTTTCGAGAAAAACGCTTTAAAAGTTTTAAGTGACTTTAAGCTGACCTCGAGCGCACGATTTTCAAATTTGTCTTTCCGGAACCATTACTCGGATCAACTTGAGAACTTAATACAGTATTCTAGAGATGTTATAGAATTAAATTAAAATTTGTGGCTGCGAAACCCAAGCAACATCTTATTCAGATAAAATCAAAAAGATTATGAGTTTAAAGCTCTAACATTTCGATCAATTAGTGTTTTCGAACCCACCAACAGTAAGAATCTATTAACCGTTCTTACATACATACATACTTATGCCGTTTTATCCCGATTTGAAATGTTGCAGTCCACAGAACATCGGCTTTGCCGCATAAATATTTTAAATGCGCTTACCTGGAAAGAGACGAAAAGAAAAATCGATTAAACTTTTACGTTTGAATTTTATAAATTTTTTTAGATTTCATGAGGTCGTGGCAGCTACTGCAATACGCCTAACAACACGGCTGGAGCTCTTTATAGGCACCCTGCTAGGTTTATTATTGTGTTTATGTCAAACACATACAACATTTTAACTATTTGCATTGGTGAAATGAAAAAATCTATAAAAATTTACACAGTAACTGACCGGCAATAACGGCAGAAAATACGGCGATTTATTGGAGCATTGGAAACAGTTGTATTGTAGAAGTGGCTTTCATGCTCAAAAGCAAAAACAAAGCGATAAATCCACAAAGAGAAACAAAAGCTTTATATGTATTGTATAAAAATCTATATATTTATTGGAATATTCAAACAGTCTACGCTAAAAATAGTAGAGTAACGCCGTTTGAAATTAATTCGTGTTTTGGTTGTCACTGTTTTGGCAAGAGATGCCACATATGGCAATGACGTCATTGGCACTGGAACATTTTTGTGTTTTCTTTTAAATATTTTCTAAACAATTTCTCTCTGTTTTTGGTCCAGAATAAAATGTTCCACAATTCTCTTATAAAAACAATTAGGGGGACTTTTTGAGATAAAGCAAGTATGGAGTTCGTTGTTAGAGAAACTTCTGGGCAAGAAACTGGCCATGTTTTACCGAGAGCAATAATATGTAATCAAAAAATAATTTAAATGCTTGAAGAAACAAAAATCCAGAATTGAAATATTCTTAGATTTAGTTCTAGCGAAACAACCAAAGCACTACCAAGTTTAGAGTTTCAAACAATGAAAATGTAGTAAATATTTGAAAAAAGTAGTACTATTCTTAAAGACACTGTGTTTACAGTACACGGTATCTACATACTCAGCGCAAAATGCGTTCAGATAAGTAATGACACACTTCAATGAATACCACACTTATGTGCATATCAACTGTCCCGTTATTTATGGACTTTATTGTGGAGACTTTGAACGGCACCCTCAATATCTTCATAAACTTATTATTAGCTGAAGACATCATTATCTATGTAGAGAGCTGCCACTTTTGACGCATCAAACACAACAACACAACGATTGAGTGCCCACTTCGAAGTACAAAACCGTAACAACAACAAAGTGCAGACAATTATCAACCTTCCCGATAGTTTATCGAAATGTGTCAAAAGTCTTTAAATGATAAAACAAAAGCGAGAAGTCAAGTTAGTGAATTAATATTGAAGGGTTTAATCGCATCGCTTCAATGAAGCGCGGCGTCAACGCCATTGAACCGAAAAAGCAAAAACAAAGAGTGAAACACAAAAGAAAATGTAATTAAAGCGAGAAATCATTCGCAACTTTTGTAACAATAGAATTAATAAAATAAATAACCGGCAAGCCGAACAAACCAGACGTCTTCTCTAGGCACTACACTAAATTACAAAACAAGCACACAATGACTTCCTTGACAACTCCCCCGCCACCTTCTGCCGCGACGCCAACAGAACAATACGGAGCGCACACTTCGAGCTTTTTGTTAGAATTTCAAAAGCCTGAAAACTATTGCTTGCCAATAAAGTAGTTATAACTCGGCTTATGTGGAGCTCAAAGCGTGTGGCAGGCGTGCAGAACGGGGGCGAGGTAATGTCACACATACGGTGGAAAAAAGCTTTGTCGCATTGCAAGTGCTGCGAACTGCCGCACAGTTGAGCGCACCAAACTTGAAGCCATTGTGTGTCACGCGCCGCGGAGTATGCGGCGAGGGTGCTGCCGTCGGAGGACTGTCACCCTCAGCTGTGAATGGAGTGCGACGCTGACTTTTCGGAACTCAAGTGCACGAAAGCCGGCAAGTGCACCACCTTGCACTGGCGGCAGTGGGTGAACTGTGTAGTCTTTTTGTGTGTTGCACAAGTGGCACAAGGAGTTGACAGTTAAGTTGACAGCAGAGACATGTCTTAAGACCATGGCCTGCAAGCACTTATTGAGACGGCAGTCTACGAGAGCAATGGAAACGCGCTAGACGCGCGGAATCTAGCGTTGCACGCGGGTGCGACGACTGGCGTTGCATTTTTCGGATGACGTGGGCAAACGGCTTTGTAATCTAATATATTCTACATCTGTATGTGCTCGTGTATTTTGTGCCGTCTAAATCGCCGACTAAGTGCCAGGCAATAAAGAAGTTCGAATTCGCAAGAACTTTAACCAAGTCTGCATTTGTAACTGGACGCGCTGAGGATTGATTTCTGACGGCAACTCTTTCACAATTGTTTTACCAATCACACAAGTGGAAAAGTTTAATAAGCGTAAGTAAGCTTTGTTCTGGTTCAATACGAAGAATATTTGAACTCAAAATTTGATTTGTTCGCCACAAAGGGCAATTTTTTTGGAAAGATTTTTTATGTTGTAAGTAACTGCCGCATTCATTGCAAGTTTTTTTATGCAAAATGATTGGCTGTCCTTATAGTTTTCTATATGAAAAGAAGCTTAATAACTTATTACCAACCTTTACTGAAATAGATAGCAAGTAATGTAGATTTTATGACCACATTACTGAATTGGGTGCCTGTCTTCGCTAAATTGTGCCAAAAAGTAGGCTTCCATTCTGCTAAAACTCTTCTCTTCTTAATAGTTTGGAAAAATCGGTAAATTACCCCATAAAGTAGGCTCCCATTCTGTTAAAACCCTTCTCGTTTTAGTAGTTTGGAAAAACCATGCGAGTGTTCTTTTCCCGCTCGTTTATAAGACACTGTAATGTCCTAAAACTGCCAAAATATGATTTTGCTTCTAATAATCAGCTCTCTGCAGCCAAAGCTGTGTTTTTTTTATCCATTTTATATTAAATTCAAACTCTGTTAATGTTAAGGAAACCATTTAATCCATTATGAGTATAGGAATGCAGGAGTAATCACTTTTATGAAAATGGGCGCGTGCGCAATTAACAAAATTTGAATTCAATGCGATATTTGCATGATGGAGGCGTAGAGCAAATGCCAGTGGAAAATGTAATTGTTGCATGACGAACGATTTACGGCAGAACGTAAGGAGCCGTGGCAGAATGTGAGGTAATGAAAGCGAAACAAAACGACGAGTAAGAATGTGATTACTAGGCGGCGAGGTGTGGCGCTTTAATGAAAATGTTCCAACCAGCTTTTTGAAAATTTGCGAGCTATTTGCATAGCAAAACGTATACGTTTACGTACATAACTGTGACATTTGGTGTCCAAGCATTAATTGAATTTAATTACAGAAATGTACAGTAGTCGATTACAAGAAACATGATCATTAGTCACTCGCCAGAGACCTTGTTGCTGATAATTGCACGGGTACACGCCCTGTAGGAAATATTCATGGATAAAGCATTCGTGCAAAAATTGCTTTTAATATAGGAATGGATATTTCTGTGAAAAAAGTTTCAAATAAGGACGGGAGAAAAAGCCAAAAACTATGTTTAATTCATATTTTTTTTAATTTTTCCGGAACGCCGTCCATTAGTGCTTTTCTGGTAGTGTCCCATGCTCTCATAGCTGCTGAAGACCACTTTATTTTCTGTCTTGAAGGTCTTTGGTCACTTTTTTTGTTGCCTTCATCTCCCTTTTTACTAAAGCCTAGTATATCTCAGTCGGTCCAACTTTCGTTGGATAGTTTGTCACTTTTTTGGCTTTGAATTTTTCAGCAACATTTCCTCGAGAATCGACTGTATAAATTTCCTGTGCAGGTAGATTAGAAAAGTCCGCTAAAACGTAGTTCTCATCATCCAATATGCAGGATTCGAATTTCTTAACAAAATCTTTGGTCAGTTTCTTAACTCATTGATTTGCGGTTTCGTTCTTGACATTGTTTCTATCCGGAGCATTCCTCGCCAATTTCTCGCCCGAAATGCTTGGGTCTATCTTGAGAATGGTCACAACGTTCTCACGATCATCTGGTCCCTTCTTTTTATCAGAACCGTTCTTGCTGTCAATACGCACATCTACCTTAAAGCGTTTGATAACACTAGAAATGGCTTTAGGGTTAGTACCTATCTCTTTGGCAATTTTCTTAAAAGACCACTGCGGTTTCTTTTGAAAGAATGTTCAAAAATATGGTTTGGCATTGGAATTTGGACTCTTTATTTTTTCATGATTTATCCAACAAACCTATCCAGAAATAAAGGCAAAAATTCAAAACTTTGGTTACTTTCACATTTTTAGCTCAAGAATTTGTCAGCTGTCAACGAGTGAATTGCCCTACAGGGCATATGCTCAACTATATAAGCGCTTAATGGCATTAACATTTGTAAAACGAAAGGTAAATCGTATAAATATCGAAATAATTACAACAGTGATCGCATGTAATGTAACAGCAGCAGGCGGCCGGCAGCGACCGAAACCGGACGACAGTCGTCAGCTGTCAAGCGTGTGTCGCACAAATTGGAATCGACTTTAAGGTGTCACATGGCGCCAAATAATTACGGCGAGAGTGCACAGATTGCCACCGCGATACCCAAATGCAAACAGATATAAATACCCCACTTACCCATACATACAAACAGACGCGCATATATTTGTATGAACAAATGGATGTGGAGATTAAAGCGACTTAATGGCGATTTCTACAACTTCACTTTGGCCCGCAGCAAGTTAATCACTTGCACTTGTGCAGCAGCGACGACGGCAAAAACAACAACAACGACAACAGAGTTTTATCCAAAGTAATTTAATTAAAACGACCCACAGAGGCGAACACGGCTCGAGATCGGATTCTTTGATCGCAGCAACCACATTCACAAACACACACAAACTGGGTCCCCGTGCCACTTGCCATGCAGTTGCAACCAGCGAGTGGCAAGCGATGGGGACGCCGATAAATCAGCATCAAAATGTCACAAACTCGCGACGAATTTCGTGTGAGCGCGCGTCCCACTGCCAGCCAGTGCGCCACTCAGTTCGGTTCGTTCGACGAGCGTTTGGTCTGTTGGCATCTCCTGACACAGCACCCTGTCGAATGCCGTGGTTCGGGGAGTTCGTGCGTTAACAATTTGATTTATTACAAATTATTCGTCGATATTAATTTTTCAGAAGCAATAATACCCCGCGCATGCCAAATAGGTGCGCGTGGCATTTGTTTGCGAATGTGTCCGTTGAGTGCAACGCCTTGCGCCACTGCGTGCAACATTCATTCAGAAGCGCGTTTTTGCGATAACTGCAATGAAAATGCCTCAAAAAGCAATTTAATTTGCAATGCGTGACGAATCAATTCGGCTTGATTGGCAATCGTGCATTAGGTTGTAGAGGAAAGGGAACCTTAAGGCAAGAGTGAAGCACCCACAGCAAAAATAAAATAGATATAAATTAGTTACTCTTTGTTAGAACAATATTGCAAGCATTCATTTGCTCTCTAGTTAAGTGAAAATTTACAACTTCGGTTAAAGATACACCTTGAAAGAACGGTTTCTGAAAAAATATTTAAGTCGGCTAAAATGTTATGACAGTAGCCGCTTAACTACTCATATAAAGCGTGAGGTAAACTCAATGCCCTTACACACGACACCTATAATCTCATATCTAGACAAAACCTTAAACAAACAAGATGTAAAAGCTGGTCCCTCAACAGTTTTTCTTTGGAAAAGTTATGAGACTTAACGAAATGAGCAAATCAAGCAATAAACCGCCCTCACTTTTTATAATTTTGAACCAATCGGAAAGTCACTTCCAACGCGGTAAAACAAAAGCCCAAATGCTTTGAACGAATTACTTCGTTTTCGCTCGCTTCTCATCCCTTAAACGTTAGCAACGTTCAGCCGGTCGCATTTCCACAAGCTGAAACGTGGTTTGCATTCCACGCCAATGTAAATGCGATATCGACGAGTTCTAATCGAATTTGGTTTGGATTGCGCGAGGTCAGTGTAGTTTGCAATCGGTGGAAATCCAGCAAAATGTACGCCAGTCGAAAGTGTGTCAAATCTGCGAGCAGATGACAGCTGCCACGCGTACGGCGTCCCTTCTACCTTTTATTCTTTTCACTTCGTAGTTATGCTTTCGCCCTAAATATCGCTCATCGTAAGGGGTTGGGTTGCGTGGGAGAACTACCCGTGTTAACATTCAATATTCGAGGTTTTCACCCCGACAGCACTGATTCGGATATTCTGAACATGTCCATTTTGACAGGAGATTTCAGCAATAAACTGCACATTTTGATTGTTACATGCCGTTTCTAGTTACTAGTTTTTGTTTGCACACATTGAATAATTTAATATTGCGAAATTTATTTTCTTTATATAAATACGAGTATGTAGCGCATCAACACCAGAAATCGTAGCCAAAATACAGGATACGGTTTTGGAAGATCGTTGAATGACTGAGAGAGTTTTAGTAGAGGCTCTACGCATCTCATTAGGCAGTGTGAGCCGTATTTTAAGTGAAATTTTTGGGTTTTAGAAAGCTGTGCGCATTCAAATGCGATTTTGGAGCGTTTTAAAAAAGATAAAGTGGATTTTGTGCGTCGACTCATCACTATTGATGAGACTTGGGTCTTTCACCATGATCCTGAATCAAAACAAGAGGCTAAAGAGTGGTGTGAACCTGTCTGTTCGGCTTCGAAACGAGTTCGTGTCTGAAAATCGGCCAAGAAGGTTATGGCATCTGTTTTTTGGCATGCGAGAGGAATTTCGTTTGTACTGGTAAAACAATTAATTCTGAATATTATTGCAACCTTTTGGAACAGTTGGAAAAAAAAAATCGTAAAAAAAGTACCGGATTACAAAAGAAAGAAATCCTTTTTCATCAGGACAATGCACCATGTCACAAGAGCATTTTGACGTTGGCTAAAATCCATGAATTAAAGTTCGAATTGTTGGAGCATCCACCGTATTCACCAGATTTGGCACTCAACGACTACCATTTGTTTCCTTAACTCAAAAAATGTATGCGTGGCAAGCGTTTTTCATCAAATGAAGAGGTCATAAGAGCTGTTAAAGCGTATTTTGCAAACCTCCCGGATTCTCACTTCAGGGATGGATTCCTCAGATTGGAGGATCGTTGGAGCAAGTGTTTTAATGTTCAGGGAAATTATACTGAATAATAAAGTGTATTTTGAAACATAAAATTGTGTTTTTCTTATCAAACGACAAAACTTATTGAAGAACTTAGAATGGCTTACGAGCAAAACGTTTAGTCCTTAAAAACTAAACCCTGGGGTTGCAATCTGGTCACTCACAATTTTATCGTAAAGTTTGAAATTTTCGATGTTATACTTGCACGTGCTCAGAACGGTTTGACATGCGAGCGCTATTTGTGCTATTTACAGTAACTTAGAATATTTATCTCGGCCAAAAAATGGTATTAAATAGTAAATATTTTTCAGGCAGCCAATTTTTTAAGAAGAAACGTTAGACGCGTGTCTTAGTTCAGATAAGGGGTGAACGTAGAAAGTTCATAGAATATAACGGTACCGGCGTTATTTTCAAATTTTAATGCATTCCATGTGTTATTGTTGCAAAGCATGTGTGACAATTATCCAATTTTCCCAGCCAATGGTAAAAATACGCACGATTTTCATGCAGGCAGTGCTACAAAGTACATAAAATGCAGCAGAAATGCCACATTGAGTTAGTGACAAAATTCCACGGTGGCATAAAAAATTGCACAACGAACTTTTAAGTACAAGTGGCACGCACTCACACACCGACACATGCCTGACCGCTGCTTATTCGGTAAAACCGCTAAAATGCTGCAGCAACATAGCATCACCAACTCGGTCGCCGTCATGCCACACGAGTGGCATGCAACAAAATTGCAAGGAACGTCGGCAATAAACATACCACACAGCGCGTAGAGATGCGTCGCAGCTTGCCACATGCCACAACGCGCCGCCAGCAGCGCCAATAAAGGCAACACGGCAGCGGCTGCCAAGCAACAATAAGAAAAAAACTTGCCGATTCCGACAATTTGAAGCAAAGCAAGTGTTTGCGCAGTTAATGAAGAAATTGGTTGTTGTCATTACGACGCCGTCTGTGGCCAGCAACGGCCATAAAAACCAAGAAGGAAACGCGCAGATCTTCACAGTATAAAAGTAAATAAAACAAGTAAGGAAGGGCTAAGTTCGGGTGTCACCGAACATTTTATACTCTCGCATGATAAAGTGATAATCGAGATTTCATTATACGTCATTTACATATTTTTCAAATACCGTATTTTTGTAAAGTTTTATGCCGCTATCATCATTGGTTCCTAATGTACATATATATTATACAGAGAAGGCATCAGATGGAATTCAAAATAGCGTTATATTGGAAGAGGGCGTGGTTGTGAACCGATTTCACCCATATTTCGTACATGTCATCAGGGTGTTAAGAAAATATTATACACCGAATTTCATTGAAATCGGTCTAGCAGTTCCTGAGATATGGTTTTTGGTCCATAAGTGGGCGAGGCCACGCCCATTGTCAATTTTAAAAAAAAAGCCTGGGTGCAGCTTCTTTCTGCAATTTCTTCCGTAAAATTTAGTGTTTCTGACGTTTTTTGTTAGTCGGTTAACGCACTTTTAGTGATTTTCAACATAACCTTTGTATGGGAGGTGGGCGTGGTTATTATCCGATTTCTTCCATTTTTTAACTGTATATGGAAATGCCTGAAGAAAACGACTCTGTAGAGTTTGGTAGACATAGCTATAGTAGTTTCCGAGATATGTACAAAAAACTTTGTAGGGGGCGGGGCCACGCCCACTTTTCCAAAAAAATTACTTCCAAAATATGTCCCTCCTTAATGCGATCCTCTGTGCAAAATTTCACTTTAATATCTTTATTTATGGCTTAGTTATGACACTTTATAAGTTTTCGGTTTCCGGTTTCCGCCATTTTGTGGGCGTGGCAGTGGGCCGATTTGCCCATCTTTGAACTTAACCTTCTTATGGAGCCAAGGAATACGTGTAATAAGTTTCATCATGATATCTCAATTTTTACTCAAGTTACAGCTTGCACGGACGGACGGACGGACAGACGGACGGACGGACAGACAGACATCCGGATTTCGACTCTACTCGTCACCCTGATCACTTTGGTATATATAACCCTATATCTGACTCTTTTAGTTTTAGGACTTACAAACAACCGTTATGTGAACAAAACTATAATACTCTCTTTGGCAACTTTGTTGCGAGAATATAAATATATATTTTATTTTACAGTTATTTAGTGCACGTTTTAAAAAATTATTAGTAAAATACCTAATATTGCTAAATCGAGAGAGAAGAATATTTCTTAAACGCTGATACCACTTCTTCGGGTTGCTCACTCAACTTCCTCACAGGAAATGAATCAATCGACATGAAAATCGCGATTTGACGGTAGGAAGTATCGAACTGTTCCTATGAAATGGATAGTCACGCCACCTGCCACAAAAGCCGACTCAAATTAACCGCATATTGTTGTTGTTGCTGTGGCACAAAGCACGCGAATTGCTAATACACTGTCATTCATCGAATCGAATTGTCATTCTCATTGATAATGAACACATGATAGATACATACATACATATTTACAAATAAAGTTTCGGACAGGATTATAGGACCACCCAGTTTATAATTTCTCTTTTTTTTTTACAATTTTTTATCAACAACCCATGTTCCAAATATTCGTTTTGAAGGCACAGTTTAATTTATTATATATTAATTAAATTTAAAGCAGATTTACGAGGTCTATTCTACAATTCTTCAATAAGTTTGTATTTGAAGGAGGATCGTAAGAGAAGAATAGAGTGTAAAAAGTTAAAAATAAAATATAAATTATCAATAAAAAAATTTTGATAACACAGATCTTGTAGTAAAATCTTCATTCACATACCATTTTTCTCGATTCGTTGAATCAACTCTATTTCAGTGACCGCAGCTGTATGCCGAATGGTGACTTCATGTGTAGAACAGCACAGGTTGTACATTCAATCAATTGCCAATAAAAAATTGAAATACACGAACGAAGCCAATCGACAGACGGCGAATAGACAAACAGCCAAGTGTGCCGCATTCGCATTCGAATTATTTGTTTGCGATTTTCTATTGCTTTGGTTGTCATATTCTTTGTGATTTCCATTGACATGCGATGCCGACAATTGCAGATATTTGTGCATGTAAAACAACAACAATGACAAATCACACATTTATTAACGGCTTCGGCAAATGGACAAACAGAAATTAACAGTTGTCAAAGCACAATCAAGTGTTGCCAACTTGAATGGAATTTATTGCAACTGAATGAATGGAGAGAAGTCAAAGCAATAAAAAACAATTTCGAATAAATACCAATATGTAAAAGGATCTAGAATCTACGTGATTTTTGTTTGCTTTACAGAAAGCTGGCCGGGAACATTTGTGATACACAAAATTTTAAAATCAAACGGGTGATCCAAGCAGAGGTACTTTTTTCAGTATGGTTTGGCATTTCATCATGGAAAGTCTTACGTCTAAACCACTTTAGAAATCGTTCGTATTTTATTATGAAAATTCAAGTTCTGTAAAGAATGTGTTTCGTGCCCTTCTCTCAACTTATTCATCTTGAGATTCTGCATTTATTATCGGATAATATTCGACCGAATAGACCACGTCCAGCACGCAGAGAAGAAAATATAGCAGGCGTAGCTGAGAGAGTACACGAAGACCGTGGAGAGTCGATTCAGCACCGTTCGCAGTAACTCGGAAGAAGTATGGAACGACTTCGCGCATTTTACGTTGAGATCTTAAATAAAAAGCGTACAAAATACAGCTTCTGCAAGAATAGAAGCCGGTGGACCTTCCCAAGCGAAATCGCTTCGTTGGGAAGGTCGATGGGTATGCAAGCAATGTAAACAAGAAAAATTGCCGCATTTGGGAAGGAGAGCAACCTGAAGAGATTCAAGAGCTGTCATTTCATACAGAAAAAATAACGGTTTGATGTGGTTTTTGGGCCAGTGGAATCATCGGTCCATATTTCTTCAAAAATGATGCCTAAAATTAAATCTCGTGATCTCGGCGACATTTGGTTTCAACAAGACGGCGCCACTTCCCACCCATTGCATCAATATATACATTTATTGACAGAACACTCCGGTGAGCTGATAATTTCACGTTTTGGGCCCGTCGATCGGCCACCAAGATCGTGTAATATGACACCGCTAAACTTTTTGCTGTTTGAATATGTAAATTCTAAAGTCTATGCAGACCATCTCGCTTTGATTCAGGCTTGGAAGCAAAACATCACGCGTGTCAAGTTAAGTGAGGGAGTGAAAGAGAGAAGACAACTCTCTCTATTCCTGCTGTTGTATAAGAATTATAGAGCAAAAGACGATGGACCGATGAAACCCATAAACGCTTTAAAATCTAACCAAACGATTCCGCTAAATTACGGCGTTTTCTTAGACATATGTATGTTTTTTAAGAAGAAATAAATCGCATATAATGTAATGCTATGGTCAAGAATTTAGTTTTATTATAAAGTTAAGTCTTCTTTTTAAACAAATTCGAGCAAGCGACAGCCGGGTGGGTCATTCAGCCGAGAGGCTCAATTTCCGACCACTGGTTGCAGCTATTTTTATTAACGCGCCGAATATTATCTTCGAAAGCGTCAATCGTCTCGGGCTTATATGTGTAGACTAACGACTTCACATAACCCCACATAAAATAGGCTAGCGATGTTAAATTGCCAGATCATTGAGGCCACATCATCAAAGCTCCACGTGGCGATAAAATGCGCTTACCAAAAGTTTCCTACAATAAATGGGTAGCGCCGTCTTGGTGGAATCAAAGGTCGTCACATCGAAATAATGGTTTACAATGTTTCCAAGGGTTTGGAAAATGTTTCAGATTGTAGACCTCTACAAAATCTCTGTACTATAGACGAGAAATATTTTTAGTGAAATCAAAGTAAATTCTGAGATGAAATAAGATTTTTCACCAGCAAGAACTTACTTTCAAAAACCAATTTTCACATGGCAGCCTCACGAACAACTTCAAGCAGAAGTGTTGGCTTCAGAATTATAAAAAAGCTTTCACTTTACAAGTCAACCGCATAAAATTCTACATTTAAAAGTTAGCAGACAGGAAAATGTTCATTTGGCCATTCCCTGCATGCATTCCTGCATTTCACAGCCGCTGTTTGTGTGGCAGTTCGACGGAACTGTCCGAGCAATAGACGAGCAGGAAAACGACACCTACACAGGAAAGAAAACTGTTGAAAATTTTGTATTTGCTCGACTGGTCAGAAAAAAGCCAAGCGTGCGGCGCCAGAGCATGCTGAGGCGGGAGTCGGGGGAAATGTAGCGTGGAATATAAAGAAACTCGAAGCTGTTGCAGAAATATTTACGCACAAATTCAGCAAAAACAACAATAACAACCGGCACAAGTATGCGGATGTGGATGTTTAAAACAAGAGAGCCAAACTAGCAGAAAATTGCGGAAAAGTGGAAAATCATTTGCGAGCAAAAAGGTAGCAAAGTGTCAGAATGTTTAGCAAGCGCCTGGGGCGAAGTGACGATGAGATGCGGAGAGCCGGAGCAGTCAAGCAGGTGGGTGACCGGAGCACAAGATGCTTGAACACAGTTCTGGTTTACTTAAATTTTTATTAAAACAGAAAAGTTTTGGCAGATGGTCCCCGCTGCAGGGAGCGAAGGCGAAGAGCTCTGGTGCTGTGGCTAGTAAGGCAAAGGGATGCTAGACGTGTAAGGAAACCAAGACTAAGACTCTGTTTAAACACTTCAGCTGAGCAGACAAACAAAAATAAACACTTGTCCGTCGGAACACGCCAGTAGCCACTTCGCAGGATGCTCTGCGGGCACGCCGCACATACGTAAAGACTTGAAGGGTTCGTAGCGTGAAATTTATGTGTGTTATGCTCTTTAAGAATGCAAGGTTATGTATGTATGTATGTGTGGGGGTTTTTTGAATGGTAAAAGTGGCAAATGTGTTTGAAACCATAAATTACAGCATGTCGGACCGCTGGTTATGCAATGTGGAAACTAACTAAGTGTGCTCAGCCATCGAAGGCGGCAGCACATTTGTGGCAGATGCAGTTCAATGCACCGACAGATGATGTCCTTAATGGCGAAAGGACTGAGTACTCAGCGCGCCCGCGTATGACTCTCGAACAAATGTGGCAGATGCTCGCTGATAATTGAGGTAGAAGACGCAGATTGCACCTTCAACTGAGCGCAGGTAGCTGTGGATGTTATACGAACACTTTCGGAATCGTTGTGCCGAAACGGAAACATTAAGCTATTTGTAGCACGCTAAGAGATTCGGCAGACAAATATAAATGGCATCAGAAGAAAAAGAGCAGGAAATTAGATTCTTACAGTTTCACTTTTATTTATTTATATACTTGTTGTTGCCGAAAACAAGCAATTCATAATATGTCTGCATGATGTCATGTTTTCATGTTTACGCCGTCGCATTTTCGGCTGCCTTGCCACTGTTTTTATGACTGAATCATAAAGCGGGGAATGCCATTACGACTCGGTTCTGTTGGCATCGTTAAAAATATTCAATTGTGGCGCACGCAGCCTCTATTGAGGGCCTCGGAGTCGGCATTCGGCACTCGCATTCCACTTTGGAGCATTTGATGCGTTCTGTCTCCCTTTCATGTGTGCGCAGGTTTGTGCATGTTTACTTTTGGTGGGTTAAATAATTGTGTTTATCTCTTCTAAGTGTCCTCGCCTGAGTTCCGCGCGAGCAGTTTGTTGCTGTTAAATTGTTGTCGCTGTGAAATTTGTATGCCACAGCTGATAGCAAAGTGTTGCTCCTATTAAAACTCCACAAAGCATATGACAATCTAATGAGTTAATTATTTCTTGTAATTAAAACCATGTGAAGGGGTCTTTCTATTTTGGGCAGGCATTAAAAATTCATTTTCAAAATTTATGTTTATGATAATAGCATTCTGAAAGGCTTCAATAAATAGTAGTAAAATATCAAAAAGAATAATAATAAGATTATCCATTTATTCTGTCATTTGCAGGGTAACTCGCGAATGTTCAATAGAGACCGCTGCTGAAATAATATAGGGTCGTCGAAAAAGTCTTTTCGTATTTCTAATCAAACTTCAACTATTCAACCAAATGGTAGTTCGACGGTGCAAGGTCAGGGCTATATGGTGGTTGCATCAAAACTTTTCAGCCAAGCTCTCCCAGTTTTGCCGAGTCATCAAAGATGTGTGTATTCTAGCGCTGTTTTGATGAAAGACGAAGCCCTTTCTGTTGATCAGAACTGGCCGTTTTTTCTCGATTGCTTGCTTCAATCTCATCAATTGTTGACAGTAAAATGTAGAATCAATCGTTCGATCAGGCTGGAGCAGCTCATAGTGGATGATTCCTTTCTAATCCCACCAAACACTCAGAAATTTCATTGGTGGCTTGCGTGGCATTCTTAACTTTTTTTATACAAAAATTTCTTCATTATTTTCACTCATTTTTTAGCAGCTAGTTTGAGCTTCTTTACGACTTGAAAAGTTTGTCTGAGATCGCAGAGAGTCTCAACATCTCTAACGGATCGACTCATCACATTTCCGTTAATGTTTTGGGTATAAAGACCTGAATTTTTTGCAAAAAACAGCTTTGAGTAAAGGTTGCAAGATACAAAATTCGCTGAAGGTGTTGAATAGCATCCTAACGAGGCTTATAAGAAGTAAAAGAAATTGGACTAAACGTTGACTCGGAAGCCAATTTTGAAGATAATAATTTGTATTAAAATATGTGAAAATGCATTTACTCAGTCCGGGTCAAATTTGACCAGATGCTAATTAGTAACAAAAATCAATTGAAACGAGTGTTTGGATTAAGTTTTTAAGCTAGAAATCGTGTAAATGTGTAAAAGCTTAAATTTTTTACCAATGATCTTTAATCTACGAAAATTGTATAAAGCAAAAAACAGATTCAAAAGTTCTATGAAACAATAACAAATCATTTTTGTTATCAAATTTTCTACAATAATACATTTTCGGAAATTAAATTTTAAACTCGCATATTTTCCAACCAACAATAACAAATACACTCGAAAACTATGGTTCTACAACGAAGAGTGTCAAACTTTCTATAAACGAATTTTACCGGCGGTGAGGGCCAACGTAAAGACGCTCGAAAACCGAATTTACAAAATGCATAATTCAAGAGTTATTATTAATTTATAGAACAGCCCCTATTAAGATTTGTTGTTGTAGTATTTTAGTTCAGCTATTAACCCCTTTTAAGCCGGAAAGCCACTCACAAACACGTCGAAATCTTTTATAACATAAACAAACAGCTATTCAGGATCATATTTTATGTTGAATTAGTCGCGCTTTTAGAATACCTAAACCCTTAGCTACGACACGGGGGCACACTCCAATTGGCAATCAAGCAGACAAAAAATAAAAATAATTATCAAAAACAAAGGAAAACAGAGACGAAGAAAAACATCAACGACACCAAAGTATTGCACGCCGGCACGGAAAACCCCCTTCGTGCTTCAGTACGCTTGGCGAGAGAATTCAACGAATGTGCGTAAGAATGTAGGTATGGTGATTTAATTCCACGAGCACATCGTAAAAGATGATTTCAGAAATTTTCGACAACCGAGCACACATATTTTTGAAATATGTTGGCAATAGAAATGAATTTCCAAAATGGCCTTAAAGAATTTGAACTGTGGAAGGAGTGTTCTATTTGCACAGGCTCACTTAACGAGCGACTCTTCAAATACAAAGCACTTGGACCGAATGCAACTCGAAAGGAGGGCGACTGCACTGCAGCGCTGAGGTTGCGTATATTCGTCGGTACTCTTATAAAGTGGTCGAATTTCAAAAATCACACACATACAAGCGTACATATTGCGCCTGTGGGTGTGTGACAAATGCTAGTGTGAGCGAAATCCACTGCGCATTGTTCAAGGCATGACTGAGGGGCTGTGAGGAGTAGCTGGAGGCAGTGGCGAGATGTCAAGACAACACCACAAAGCCAGCAGCGATTTATGATTTATCGAAAACAAATGCAGGAAGCACACACACGCAGGCACTTTTCAACACGCATCAGTGGCGCGTTGGCGATGATGTGAAAGCGTCCCCAGGCCAACAATCACCTCTAACGAATGCACAATACACCACACATATGCATGTGTGTGTATGTGTGTCTGGGGCGGCACTCACGTTCGTTCCAGCAATCGTCTGGATTTCAGGGTAAAACGCTTCTGAAATGCTGACGCCCAATGCAATTCTAAGTTTGAATTTAAATTTCTATGACTTTTGCTATGCAGCAGACGTTCGCCTGGACAGGCACACACACACACAAACACAAACTCGCCTACATGACTGGCACATACAGCTATTCGAGCGCTACTTGTGTCGCTGGTTGCAAGTCAGCGCCAGCGCACGAAGCCACGCGCCGCCTCTCTCGCCAAGTTCAGCATATTATTCATGGCTATTTATTTATTGTTTATGCTCTAAATGGAATTTTTAATTAATTTTTATAGGAATTATTGCCGTCGCCGGTTTTTATGGTGCGTCGTGCCCAGACGTACCAGCGCACAGGCAGCTCGATCGTCGGCGCTGCTCGGGCGTTGCAGTGAAATGCGGGTGGTCAGCGACCAGTCTGCCAGCCAGCCAAGAGTCGGTGTGAAATCGACAATTGAAATTCAGCGACTTCGAAAATTATGATCACTTAAATGTATAAAATATATTCAGTTTCATTTGGCGTAGCGCCAATGCGCGGAGGAACGTGCCACGCGAACGTCAGCGACCGACCGAAGACACTGCAAAGATTCTCTGCACAAATAGGCTAAGGCGTTATTGCTATTTAACTGAGTAACAGTTATGTTATTATTGCATTATGCAGTGGCAATTGGAATTTCTAAAGCAGTTCAATGACCCTCGGATGGGAGTGGTAAAGGGGTTCGCTATGCAAGTGCTGATGCCTGTCTAAGTGGTAACATTGTAAAGTAATTATTTCTAACCAAATAAATATAATTTACATGAAACAATTTGTTGACATTCTACTCCGCATTAACTTTTAAAAAATAAAGAAAGGTTTGTTTACTTGAGTTCAAATATGCTCAGACGATAGTATTTTGAAAGATTGTTGGGCGGAGGTCTTTTGTGAGTTTAGTAACATTTTAAAAGCAGTGCCAAGAAGTGCGAATCGCTTTGCGACTATTTGTATACCCCGAACAGGATATATTAGTTTTGTTAAAGGTTTGTAACACCCAGAAAAAGACGTCGGAGATCATGTAAAATGAGAATAATAAATCACCAGCATGAGCTGAGTTTTAACCATGTTCAGGTATATATACTGAAAACTAGTCCTTCAGGTTTTAAGAGATTGATCGGAAAATTTTCACACATCCTTTTCTCCCCAAAGATCTTCTTATTTGTAAGAACCAACTATAGGATATATGAAATGTAGCTGCCATTGAAACCAATTGAACAATCAAAATCAAGCTCTGGGCTTGAGACTTTTGTACTTCACATCATGAAGATATGATATACTACAACCGAAGTTAAGGGGTTTTCTTTACCCTCCGCCCCTAGTTGTCCTTGAAGTAGTTGTAGAAAAGTTAAGAAGATATGGTTTCGAATGAACCCAATTTTCGAGTACTTTTTCTACTAAATCAAGTCGTATGTCATGAATAGCACGTTCAATATTGACTTCTAAGGCTTGAGGAGGGTCTAGTTTATCTCTAAAGACCAATGAATTCAAATAACCTCACAAGAGGTAGTCTTAATCGTGTAAAATCACAACTTCTCTGAGGCCATTCAATATCACAGTTTGTTGAAATAATCGATCTCCAAACTTTTCGCGCAAAAATTCGGTTGTTGCACGTGCTGTGTGGCATGTAACTCCGTCTTGTTAGAAACAGATGTTGTGAAGAAAAACTGCTTCCAATTGCGACCATGAAAAGTTGGTTATCATCGATCTATAACGCTCTCCATTGACAGTAACGGTGTTACCAGCTTCATTTCGGAAGAACTACGGACCGATGATTCCAACAGGTCAAAAACCACGCCAAACTGTCAATTTTGGTAATTTTATGGTTGTTCATGAATAATTCATTTACTGCACCACTTAGCTAAAAATGTGACAAATCGGAGATGATTTTCTTACAAAAATTGTTATCCTTGTCTTCAATATAAACTTTCACATAAGAACTAAGATTTCTTTTCTAATTTCTATATATCACAAAGAATTTCCATGTTGTTCCAAGGCAAAATCAGGAAGCTTACGACGTTTACGATGGTCATTTCTTGAGTGAGAACAATATGGATACAAGCCCAAATCCTTTCTCAAAATCCGCTAGGTTATGGGAGAGACAGTCCCAATTCTTTAGAACGTCTTGAAATCGATAAATTGCGGTCTTTAGCAATACTCCACTGTAGGTTAATAAACCGATCGGAGAAGATGTTATAGGAAATTGGAGATACTATGGTTTCCAGCACTCAAGGTAATATATTTTGTAGATTAAATCGAACTTTAATTATAAAGGAAATACAACACATCTTTAACCAATGGAAAAATCAGGTTACCAGAGGATAAGTCAAATTCAATTACGAACGAATGCACTGTACTTATTTTGTGTTAAGCTATTCTGACCAAATCCACAAAATACAGAACAATTCACACTTCAAAAGCACGACACCAGTCTTTCACTACTACTGAGTTGAAAAGGCTTTATATTGGAGTACGTCCTGCAAACGTGAAACAGTGGATCGTGGGACAGGAGTACCGTAAGACTCATAAATTTATATTTTTCGTTGTTGAGATTGAACTTTATCCAGCAATTTCTTGAACAGTTGTAAAAGGTGACTTTTTGAGATGGATTTCTGGGATCTATTGTTATTGATGAAATGACATTGTAATAATCAAGAAACCATTAAGAAGAAAGAAATAGCGCAATAAACGCGAACAAAACAGCAATTTGACCCAAAAGGCAAACAACCTTTAAGCAAATTTGACACATAAGTTACACATCAGCTCACCGCTGTGCCACAAGCTGTGAACTACGTGCTCGATCGGCCAGCTGGCATCATTTGTACAAAGAGTCCCGCAGCTCTGTGGAAACCAACGCATACATATGTACGAGTGTAATTGAATATATGCGTCATCTCGGGGGAGTACCAAATTCGTTTACTTACAACCCTGCATCGGTGTAGTGAGCCAAGGCGAGTTCAATATATGCACTTATATAAGGAGAATTGAGGGTGAACAAGGAAATATTAGGAAATATGAACCTTGCTTGCATTTTGGTTGGAAAATCGCTGATAAAATAGGAAAATCGCCGTTTTGGGAATCTTAAATAATGCGCAAGTGATTTCGAAAGCACCCCCATGAACAGCAACACACTGCACCATTCAGTGGCAGCGCATCCTTTCGTATTAACACTAGACACCCGATGGCAGGACGATCAATAAGTGAGTGTTTACAACTCTCAGTTGGACGCGTAGAAAATCACGAGGAAATTCGATGAAAACAAATGCGCCGAGAACACGTGCCGACCGTTTTGGCTGATTTGTTGGGTCATTGTACGCAGAACTAATAGCTCGGCTTGTAGATGTGTTTTCGGATAGGATTACATATTTGCCTATTCGTAAGTATGGTTTTGCTTTCGAAATGCTTGAAACAAAAGAAGGCATATTGTGCTTGAGACCCTAATTTAAATAGCGGTATAGCTTAAGTGTAATGTTAGAAGGCGTGCCATGAGCATATTGGTAATCCGAGCCTGGAGTAATTCAATATTTTGCTGTTGATTTTGATTTATTTCATTTTAGTTGGAAAAATATGTATGTCTTTATCTAGCTTAGGTGAGTTTTTTTAATGCCACGGTTTTCAGAAAGGACCTTTCTATTTTCTTAAAGCTCCCTTAAATGCAACGGTTTAAACATTTGATAGACTTCTCCGACAAATGTGTAATACGAGCGATTGGATTATCTCAGAATTCTTACTTGTCAATTTCACGAGCTCACTCAGCCCATTTTAAATACTTAAGTGACTGTTTATTATCTTGAAATCTTAATTGTCTCAAATTAAGTTCAATCCAAACTGTCGGCAACACACAAACGCACGCTTACGAGTCAAACAACAATTGAACGAAAAGACTAGCCGCAGAAGACATGAAGCTTTAATTAATTTAATTTAAAATGAACTAAATTAAAGCAAAGTTCTGACAAGCCAACATTGTAAACATAATACACAGACTCACATACCTAAAAGAGAGCTCAGTGCTCAACTATGAGAAAAACGAAATTGTTGAAACGACAACAAAAATAAGGCAGCACGAAAGAATGGCATAAACTTGAGACGAAATGTACTTGAACCAACTAGACCAACAACAGACAGATGGACGGACGGACGGACAAACTGATAAAAGCACATAGAGGCTTGAAATAGACATTTGCAGTTAGCAATCCACTCGAACGAGATCCGAACACATGTCGAGCGAGCTGAGCGCACACACTTCATATGATTCGTAGCACTCGTAATAGGCATAAATACAGTTGCCACAGCCAAGGAACCCTAGAACCACTTGTGCTGCGCGATTGCGAAAGCACAAAAGGAAGAAAGAGGGACAGACAAAAGAACAAGAAGAAATAAACAAACTGGAGCTGATGAAGATGCAAAAAGAAGCCGCAAATAAGTGGAAGTAGCTAGGTCTGTAGGTGTGTATGTAGCACCGAAATCGAACGGAAGCAACAATTGGAAGCGAGGCTGCCGCTGATTGGAGGCAAATGAGGGAGAATGAGGGGCGGCAGATGCGCGCGTACACACAATCAGATTGATGACGATAATGACGGCATGAAGTGGCGGTATTGATGCGGACGATGATGGCCCTAAATGGCAAGAGAACTGCTTCTACAGAGTCACATCGGCTTAAGTAGCATGATCGCGCCGGCAATTGCTAGATAAAGATAAATACGAGTAACTAGATGTGTATGCTTTGCATTTTTCAAAATTTCCAATTAAACACACTTTTAAGAAGAGGGAAGGAAACGTACTCTTAATAGTGAGGGAAATGTGTGTTGCACGTTGACATTGAGATATTATTATCTTAAGTGCTAGCGACATTTCGACTTGAGATGCTGACAAATGCTTCCCGTAATGGTCGATTTAAGATGCTTAAGTGGTTGCAGTCGGTAATATAAAAATGCTTTTCTAGAAAATAGATGAAATCCATAGATGTTCTATTTTTGAACATCTCGGAGTCTTAAGTTCGTGGTGTCAGTATGCTTCAATTTATCTCTTTTCCACGGGAATTTCGGCCTCTATTTGATTAAAAGTGATTGAGTCTCGGTTCTCAAACATTAATGAAGCAGAAATCGAATTTAAGTCAAAACTGCTTTTTATTTAGTATTTGAGAAAAAGTCTCTAATCACGTTTTAGAGAAGTAGCTAAAAAGACTTACCGATCTAAAGGGGGTTAGATCTCCGATCCAATTCGAAAAACTATGCTCCCTCCAGGACTGAAGAGGTAGACCATGAACCACCTGGGCGGTCGTCAATCATCCGTACTATTTCGACGAAAAACTCTACACTGAGAAGAAGGGCTTCCGCAGGGTGGTGTCTTCCCCCCGCTATTGCTTAACTTCGATATCTCGAAACTCCCACTGCCACCAGAGGGAGTTTCTACAACCTCGTACGTTGATAATTGCACGATATCGCAGCACGTTGGGCAATGAAATCGATGGCATACGTTCAAAGTTAAGCGTCTATCTCTCCGACCTTACTCGCTTTCTCTCTGCACGAAACTTCACACTCTCCCCCATTAAATTCACAGCGACCACATTTATAAACTGGACGAAGGAACACAGACTTGACCTTAATATTGCAGTCGATGACGTCAAGATGCCGACTATCAATAATCCTAAGATTTTAAGTGTGACTTTTGACAATCTGTGCTCCTTCACTCATGATACGGCTGCGATTATCGCCAAAGTACTGAGCCGCAACAAAATCCTCAAGTTGATAGCCGGGGAAAATTATTTGTCTTTTCCGTTGTTGGCAACTTACATGACAATCGGCCGGCCGGTCCTTAACTACGCCGCACCAATATAGGCGCCTGGATGCAGTGAAACGCAGACGATAACGTTTCAGGCCTGTGAAAACACTACACTCCGCACTACGACAGAATGCCTCTTTTCGAACACCTGCATAGTGAGGCCCGGATGCTCTCAGTTTAAGAGCATAATAAACTCCTTTCCAGGCAGTTCCTGCTGGGATGCTTTCGCAGAAATCATCCTTGCAGTCATCTGCTTGGAGCGGAACCACCTCCTAGGAACATCAAGAGGTCATTCCTCATCTACGTCGACGACATCAGACAATACGTCGACCAGACTTCGGACGCAACAAATTTCTAACAAGCACTGGCCGCCATTCACAGTGGAGCCATCAACACCTTCACATTGCAGACGAAGAGCTCAAGTTGCTGCGAGAAACGAGAGTGATCCTTGTGCAGCTTCGTTCAGGATACTGTAGCAGGTCAAACTCCTACTTATCCAGAATAGACCCCGACGTATCCAATAAATGTCCTGCGTGCAATGAGTATCCGCATGACATTGGCCACTTCTTTGCATGTCCCACCAACCGCACTCATCTGACACCCCTCTCCCTTTGGTCCGAACCCGTCGAAACAGGAACTTTCTTGGGCCTTCCTTACTATCCTAACGGGGACAAGGTACCCGCTAAAACAACAAGAATAACGGGAGCTAGAAAGACTTGCTTTTATCAATTTTGGTCGATTGGGTTTGTGAGATATAATTTAAGCCTAGAAGGAATATCTGATGATAATAGGAACTCAGTCTTTCCATAACCTGGCTCCATTTTCAAATTTAAAAAGAATGAAAGAGGTTACCAATTCCGACATATATAGATTGCGGAAGCGAGTTGTAGAAGCTAAAATTTTCCAGAATTATTCCGGATTATAGGCCTGTGTTGAAATACACGAAAAGAAATGTGTACACAAGTATATACATATGTACGTATGTAACTCGTATACATTATATCTGAAAGCTTTTCGATCCACTCAGGCTCTCCAACGGACTCTTTCCTCAAAATATGCCACTTCCAGTGCGTTCATACATTTATTTTCAGTATTTGACAACAATGAGTGTGACCCCGACTCACAGAACGCACCTTTCGAAAGATTTATCATCATCAGCAACACCAACAGCAACACCAGCCAGCCAGCAGCTGTGGCAGGCAAACCATAAATGTGACAACCAAAATAAAACAATGAGATTAACGCAACCATTGACAACCGCACCGGCAAAAACAACAACAGCAGCAGCAGCAGCAGTGAGACTGTAGTGCTGATGGGTTCATGCAACGTTTCGTGTCTGCAGCAGCTGCGCACACACGACTACAAAAGGCGCAACGAAAGATTACTTTAAATATGAATTTCAAGAGTTCGGGGGCCACAAGGGCAGCAATCATTTGAAGATGTCTGCTCGGAGAATGCAAACAAATTGAAGCCACTCTGCACTTTCGACTGCAATGTAGTTCGTCATTCAACAGCGACAAGGCAGCAAGGCCCCTCCCCTCTCGCTTGGCTGTGAGGCGGCTGAGTGTTGTGTGACATTTGGGCACATTGTTCCGGCGAACTGGAGCATTTACAAGCAAGCACATGCTTACATGTTTACAAATAGACATACATACGTGTGTGTGTGTGTGAATGTGAGTGTGTGAGCAGTGCGTCTCCCGTCGGCTTCGCGTCTCTTCCACTGGGTACTTGTGTGTGAAGTAATTAATATTGATCGATCAGAAATTGAATTGTGTCTTCGAAGGCGTTTAAACTAGCTATTAAAATTGTTGTTGCTGTCGTTTCTGTTGCATTGCAGTTACGGGCCAGCGCCACATGTGTAATGTGACACAAATGCAATCGAACGGTTTTTATGGTTTGTCTGTCGTGTTTGCTTATTGTCATATTGTCTTCTCCGTGTTGTCGCAGCTCTTCGGCACACACGCACACACACTCACACGCTCAAGCATGCATGTGAAGATAATGGAATTGGATGTCGAGCATTCTGTGGTTCATCGTGTAATTATTGGTCTCGAGAAGAATTCCTTTTTAATTGCTGCTGTCGTGCTGGTCGCCAGGGCGGGGGAGTGGCGAGTTGAATTTCTATATTACGTGAGCTCACTTAATTTTCCCACAACTTTCCCACCTATGTATACGCCCGATGCGATTGTAACCGAGCAAGCCATGGTCGCACTGCCACAAGGCAGGCAGACATCGTAAACACCAGGAGGAGGCTCAGCGAGTCGCTGTCGGCTCTTCGGTTGGTAGAGCGTAATATGAAGCAGTAAAAGTTGCTGATAGTACGTAAATTGCTTGCCTCACTCCAATAACGCCACAAAAGTTTACTTGACACATATACCAAGCCGATGGCAGGGCAGGTCAGACTGGTGCAGCCACCATTCGGTTTCAATCCCAGTAGTTTCACATTTCGTCATACCTTAACCTCATTGCAATTGCATGAGTTGGTGCTGCCAACGCCGCCGATTAAAAGGTAACTCAATTACTACAGACTAACTCGGAGGGTAGGCAGGGAGCTTGGAAATGCTAGTATCAATATTATGGGCGTTTGAAAGTATGGAGATCAAATTAAGACGTAATGCAGTTAAAAACTGAACTATGGTTGCCGCTATACAAAAAAAAAATTAAAAGTAAAAACCTTAACTTCCTTTGCAACGATGCTATCATACAAAGAAGCAACATCGGATGTGCATTCTCTTATGGAAAAGTTCGTTCGAATTGTGGGATCTCGCAAAAGCAAAAAATTTCCGCCAACAGTTTTCGTTCGATTTTGTTTTCCGTGAGCTACATAAGCACCTATCCGGCATTCCTCGTTTATTTTGCGATTATCTTTTACTCTTTGTTGGCGCTTTCGCCGCTTTAATCGAGCTCTTAATTAAATAAGCCGCCACCCAGCGTGTGACCTCCACTGCGCAGCTCGGTTGTCCCAGAAAACTTCCAGCACGTCACGCTATATTTACGTAATAGCTACTAGGGACTTTTACGGAGCTATCTAGGCGCATTCGTACATTAAGCATGTCAATGGTTCTGATGAGAGAGAAAAGCTGCGATGAGTTCGAAATCCGTACTGCAAATTCGCTGCGCAAATCGGTGAAAACGTTTCTGCAGAGTAAGCCGTCTTCTTACCTTCCCAGGTATTTGTACCCATTGGACGCCTTGCACCACTCACATATTCATCACATGTGATTGCTGAGCTGTAAGGCTTCAATAGTTCGTTTCAACAGTTTTATGACGTGCAATTTCACAGAATATCAAAGTGCGGAGAACGAAAACGGCAACGTTGAGTTTGTCATTTATGAGAGTGGAAAAAGTTGACGTGAGGGTGGAGGGGCGACTAGGTATCAACGAAACCAGTTCGGTGCTGGCCATGTGCTGCTATGTAGACAAGCAAAGGCGACCAGGCCAGGAGGCAAGCAAGCTTACAATCATAAAACATTAATTTCAATTGAAAATGACTTAACCTCAAACATGCGTGAAAGCATGCGAATGTGTTAGTGTGTTTGTGGTGTTGAATGTGTTTATGTAATTTGCCCACAACATGCATGCCACACATCCCCTGCACGCAAACACACACGAGAGATTACTAATCTCCAGTGCAAGCCACATGCTTCCCACATCCATTACAATTCTCCTTCCGCCACTCGTTTTCGACACAACACTGTCCACCCCAAAAAGGGAAGACACTAAACTGTCTCTGCTGCAGATGAAAATTAATTTGTTCCAACTCCACTAGAACAAGAGAACAAAAAAAAAAACGAAGAAGCATGGAAACGAGAAACCAGGAACATCAGCATTCACCACGCACCGCCGAAAGAAAGTCGATAAATTTCGGTTCGGCTTCGTGGAGAATTACGACTTACTTAAATAGCGAACAAACAACAGCTGGCGACTAACTGACGCCGCGTCCAAACAAACCAAATGTGCACATGAAATTCTTCCGATTGTTTTCCCGGGTCAAAATTACCCAAGATGTGCTGAGGAGTTTGGAAATAGTTAATTGGTGAAAGCGGAGATGGGGTAACAAACGTCATGCCAGTAATTTTCTCCGCTTTACGTAATGTGTGAATTTAGTTGGTTGAGAAGTTTTCGCAGGAAAGTGACCAAATGTAGCGAGTTCCCTTTAAAAGCTTCGGCATATCAGTTAACCATAGCAATTGAGCCAAGGCAAGGCAGGAAATTAAATAACAATATAATTGGCAAATGAATTTAATTTAGATTAAAATAAATATAAGACATCACAGGAGAGAGAAAACTAGAGGTCTTATCATGCTTAAATTACTGGCGTATCCGGGTTGTAAAGTATATAGCTTTGAAGAGCAGAAGCTTTTATGAAAGCTACATGTCTTTTAAACAATTAGTTTTACGGATTAATCCATTAGTTAGTGATTACATAATCTATTATACTAAATCACAGGATTATTTGGTTAGTGATCGCATGGGCATTCGAGGTAATACCATATTCCGACCGACATTTGTCACAAGATTTAGGCTATTAAGTAGACTATGTCACTAATCTACTCGAAATTTAGCAGAAAATGAAATACATGTCCAACAGTAGTGAGGCTGTCTATTGCTTTTCATTGGAGGCGTTTCTTACGTGGCGGATCCCAAACTTAGGGCACAACCCTGGCGAGGGATGGTTCGCCTTTTCACTTTAGCTCGACTTCAAATGGATGTTCGTTGGCTACCCAGAGGATACTTAGTCTAAGGCCGGAAGATGTGAGCTGCTTGAGCCATATATAAAAAAAATCGTTTCTGGCTACTCCCATGTGAATGGCTATCAGAAAACTTTCCTCACTTGCGTTAATATCAACACGACTCCATGACAGCGGCTACGCTGGCTAGATCATGTTGTCCGAATAGACGAAAGCACTCCAGTTCTAAAAGTATTCGAGGCAGTACCCGCCGGGGGAAGCATAGGAAGGCGAAGACCTCCACTCCGTTGGAAAGACCAGTTGGAGACGGATCTGGTTTCGCTTGGAATCTCCAATTGGCGCCACGTAGCGAAAAGCAGAAACGACTGGTGCGCTGGTGTTAACTCGGCTATAACCGCGTAAGCGGTGTCTACGCCAGTAAAGAAGAAGAAGAACGGCAGTGAGGACGTCTACATCAGTGAATAGATTGAAAGTAATCGAATCACTTCAAATGTTTGGTGGGAACACGGTATAAGTTGACATGATCAATCAAGTTATGATAACATGATCGGTTAAGTAGTGATCAATAAGGTTATACAGGAGCGTTGACGCTATGAGAAGCAAAAACGCAGTTAAGTTCAATTTCTTGAAAGGCTGATCTTAATCTTTCATTTTTTTTATCGCAGAAGCAGTCAAAGCTATTTTCCAATATTCTTGACATTTGTAGACATATTTTGGAAAAAAGCAATTCTACAGTTTCAATTAAAATTCTTCATTTCTTATCTCCCACGTGTCTGGGAATTGATTCACTCATTGAACTGAACTTCATCTCTCAGCACTTTTTCATTCTAACGTCAAGGAACAAGTCGAGCATGAAGCATAAATAGGCAATGTACAGTAAGCATATGTATGTAGCAGCAGCGACAACATATGTTGCACAAGGGTTACGCCCATTTTCCACGGCTTCAATCCAATTTCGATTGAGGTCCAACGTTTTTTGATGAAAATTCCGCAATTCTACCGAAGCGTTGAGTGCTCAGTATTCCCACACTTGGGTGCTACTGGAATTATAACGGTTTCGTTCTCACAGCACTCGAAGATTTCAAATCGTAAGAACTGCTTGGCAGGAAAATTCGAAAACATATTAAAGCAGCAAATATGAGCAAAACAACTTTAATAGAAAAACTGTTCAATTTTCAATTAATTAAAAGTTTAAACGACCAACAAGTGTGCAACTGCCACAAATATGAGCGCCAAAGTGCGGAGGAGAACCGGAGAATGCCAACAAAGCTGCTGGCGCACACTTGTCTATTAACGCAGACACTCATATCTGCCAGCCATGTGTGAGCTTGTACAACTTGTTGCGGTTGTCAGCTGTCGCTTCATGTTGCCATTGTTGTTGTTGTTATTAGAGTTGCCAAAAAGCGCGGAAATTCGCGGTGGCCGTGCGAACTTTTATAGGCATTGCACCACACACGCAACCACACATTGAGTCGCAGTCAGCGTGTATGTGTGTGGTTGCACTGAAATTGCAAGTGCCATTGTTGCACAAGTGGCACACACGGAATATTGATAGCTGTGCGCCGCGCCGCACTGACCGCAGTGCAATTCGGCAAATTCACTTTGCAAACAACTCGAATTAAGTTGCAGTCGCGCGCAGCCACCAAGAGCTGCCTATTAACGTTATTCAACGCGACCACAGCCAAAGAGTCCACTCTGGCATGCGGCGGCATGTGGCATGCCGCAATATTCCACTTTTGCACATCCCACGCAAGCGCTCAGCGGCGCACATTTCGGTAGTCTCGTCGCGGTCTCGGCAGCTGTCAGCGTGGCGCATTGGTCCGCTGCCTGCGAACCGCTCGGCGCCGCTTAACAATGCGGCAGCAACATGTAGCCGCACAACAGACTTACTTACACAACTTTGGTGGCGCCTAAAGTGCTTTTAATCAAGTCCGCATAGAAAATCGCAACCAGATTCGCCTGAACGAACGCTGACTTGACAATTTACATTTGATTTCATTGAATTAACAGACACTAATACAGACATTTAGACAAACAAAGACACAAAAACACACAAGTGACTTGTTGATTATTTCGCATTGGTGCGACTTGTCGACGAATATGTCGCAAACGAGCAGTCAGAATGGCCGAAAAGGAGACCGACGCACAGGTGAACGGCGGAGACACGAAGCGGCAATCGGTTGCACGAACTGTCGGGGCACATTAGCGCCGTCAGATGAGTGTATTAATAAATTGCACTCAAATTTTATTAAAATTGTATTTCGACAAGAAGTTGCAACGAACAAAAAATTGCAAATAAGTTAATAGCTTGGTGAGTGAATTCTTACAAAGCTATTAAAATAATGGGGATCTAGTATGGCAATACGACTTTTTTGGTCATTAACAATTTTCGTCGGGTTTCAAGCATAAATCGGCCGATACTGCTGCAATTTCATTAGATATTCATTGGCTTGTTGGCATGGACGGAGTATACACTTGACGTAGCTCAACAGGAAATAGTCTAAAGGAGTCAAATCGAACGATCAAGGCGTCCAAATGAATGGGCCATTTAGTGAGGTAACACGTTGACCAAAGTTGATTTTCAATAAATCGATTGTGACATCCGTTGTGTGGCTTGTGGCGCCGTCCTGTTGAAACCGCATCTTGTCCAAGTCCATATCATCCAATTTGGGCCAAAAATTTTCGGTTTTCATTGAGAGGTAGCGATTCCCATACACAGTAACGTGCCGGTCTTGATCATGACGGAAGAAGTACGGCCCAATGGCGCCGACGGCCCATAAACCACACCAAACCATAATATTTTCGGGATGCAATGGTGACTCATGGAGTACGTGACCAATAACGGATAGTTTGCTTATTGACGAAGCCATCCAGCCAGAAATGAGCCTCATCGCTGAAAAATATTTTTCGATGAAAATCTGGATCATTTTCAAGGTGTTGCTCAGCACGATTCCCGAGCACACGACGATTCTGGTGGTCAAGCGACTTCAGTTCTTGCGTCAATTTGGTCTTGTAAGGATGTAGGCCAAGATCTTTTCGCAAAATTCGCCACAGCAACATCACAGAGACGCACAACGCTTGGGAAAAACGAGAGGCTGTGAGAGACTGATTTGGGTCTTTCTCAATTGATGCGCTACCGGCAGCAATATTCTCGGCACTAAGGAACTTTATTCCACTGGCACGGCAACATTTTGTTCTATGCCTGTGGATTGGACGGGACGATTATGGCGAACATAAATTGGACATAGTGCTCTTAAAGTTGAGGCCACTGACTCCGAATTTCGGTAGTAAATTTTAATTATTTCGATGTGTTTTTGAATCGTATATCTTTCCATGATGAAATGGCAAACCTTACTGAAGAGAAATATGAAAAGAGTGGGAAAAAATATAGGGTCGTTTGCTTTTTGAAGAAATCGTGACTGTAAGTACATAGATTTGATACTCCTCTATCTGTTGTCCATAGAAAAAAGCTTTTAATAACAGAGGTAAGCCCTCGAAATATTATACTTTTAGGAACTTCGCATAAAAAGCTTCCAGCAAGTAAGAGACGCCTTCAAAATTGTAGGGCCCTGCACTTGTGCATCACATTACTGTTACCATGCGTTACCGATATGTTTGGAGACACTTTTTTCTCACACCTTTTTCCAACCTTTGTTACTAAAACGAGTGCAGTAATCATTCAGTTGGTGCGCTTTCCCCTTTGTACATGTCCCTTTCGATAGCTCAGAAATAAATAAAATAAGCCATTTCCATTTTGTGTCACGTTCCGTAGTATTTACTCAGCTATGAGCCATTTAAAGCACGAACACAAAAATACATAAACAACAGATTAAGAGTGAGCTTTGGGTTACCAGATGTTATCGCAAATGTGTAATAAAAAGAAAACAAATAAAAGTTAAATTGATTTCGATTTCGACGACGTAAGCAGCACTCGCTGCCTCGCAGCCCGCTGACGGGTGGGAAACTCCGCAAGTACCATACATGTGTGTGTGTATGTAAATATGGGTGCGTGTGTGGTTCATAAAAACATTTGAGCACTCGTAAATCTAGCGCGGGAGCGGGCTTTAGGTCGAAAATTGTGGCCTCTAATAGGAGCAGCTGGTAATTATGAACGTTCAATGGAAACAAATGCAGGCTACCTACCGCTATCAGCAGTATCGAACGGTATCAGTGGAACATGGAAATAAAACTTTCGACTTTATATTCCTGATTGTGGGGGGAAAACAGGCAATCAAGTATTTGTCAAATATGCCCATGATACTGAAGAGTGCTAAAAACAACCGTCAGCAGTTCACAATCGGTACAAAAATATGTTCGAGGTGTGATGATTAGATTTGCTCTTAAAAAAAATATTTATTAATTTGTCTACATTGAGGTTGTCGCCTTCAAAAGAGTCCTCATTCGATATTGTGCGTTTCTTGCAGTCGTTGAAATACTTCTCAAACTCGGATTTTGAGATAACCTTTACCTTTTCAGCGATTTTAAGGTTCAGAGCCATGTCGGGCGAATATAGTTGCTGAGGGATCGTTACAATATTGTTTTCGGCCAAGAATTCACGGACAAAAAACGAAGGGACAAAATGACAATTGAACATTGAATTTTTTTGAGCACACCTCCTATTTAATAAATATAGAAAGAAACTATTCGCGAATAAACGGTCAAATCTGCAAAGATTATGTGTATTGGGTGACCAAAAGGCCAGCTCTTCCTAATTCATTAAGGCTCTACCATCAAGATTTTTGTTATAATATTGGGTGGTCTAAATTTTAAGAAATTTAAAAAATTAAATTCGGGGAAGTTGGAAAAAAGTTACAGCTCTTCAAAAATGAGTGAAAATAATAAGGAAATTCGGTATATTTTGAAATGTTTGTATAAAAAAGGGAAGAATTCCACGCAAGCCACCAATGATATCATTGTGAAGTTTACGAAGACGATGCTGTATCAGTTCGTGTAGCACAACAATGGTTCGTTCGCTTCTGTTCTGGAAATTTCGATGTGAAAGATCACCTCGCCCTGGTCAACCTAAAGTTGAAAAAGTCCATGGAATTATGGAAAATATTGACCAGGACCGTCACATAAGCAGCCATGACATCGCTAAGGAACTTAACATTCATCATCAAATGGTTTTGAACCAATTAAAAAAGGCTGGCTACAAAAAGAAGTTCGATGTTTGGGTACATCCGGTATTTTTTGTGAAAAATTTAATGGACCGAATAAACATCTGCTATTCTTTGCTGAAACGATATGAAATCGAACCACTTCTGAAGCAAATGTTGACAGGAGACGAAAAGTGGATCAAATACGACAATAATGTGCGAAAAAGATCATAGTCCATGCGTGGTGAAGCTCAACAAATGATCCCAAAGCCAGGATTGACGCCTCGAAAGGTTATGCTGAGTGTTTGGTGGGATTGGAAAGGAATCATCCACTAAGAGCTGCTCCAGCATGATCGAACGATTGATTCTACATTTTACTGTCAAGAACTGATGAGTTTGAAGCAAGCAATGGAAAAAAACGGCCAGAACTAATCAACAGAAAGGGCTTCGGCTTCCATCAGGTCAACGCTAGACCACACACATCTTTGATGACTCGGCAAAAACTGGGAGAGCTTGGCAGGGAAGTTTTGATGCATCTACCATATAGCCTGACCTTGCACCATCGGACTACCATTTGTTTCGGTCAATGCAGAACTCCCTTAATGGAACACTAATGGAATAATGTCTCCAGCGGAAAAATGGCAAAAAGTGTTCGACGAAAATGGTACATATTTGAAAGTTCATTATAAATAAAAAAAAATAAGTTAAAGTTTCATTAGAAATGCGAAAAGACTTTTTCGACTACCCAATAATTCCTTCAAAGAGACTTGAAATCAAACATTTTTTATATGTGAATTCCACATTGCGCCCATTTACCAACTTTAAGAATAATTAGCGGGAAAAAGTGCCTGAAACTCAAAACGAAAGCAACAGCGCTAATTAAAATAAAACACATACATACACTCATATATATGTTTGTAAAATATGTCTACTAATGGTCGTTGGATGGAGCTCGAAGTCAAACTACCGAAAACTGACAGCAGGAATGTTCATTAGCGAATTTTCGGCATTGTCTGCCCCGCCGGCGCGTGGTGTGGGTGCCTAGCTGAGACTAATAATCATAACCACGCCACCAACAGAGCTGCCATTAAGTGCGAAAAAATAACAGATAACTGCGCCAAATTTACAAACAAACACAGCGCTAAACAGTTACTCCCACCAGAGTTGCCATAGCAGCTCGTTGGTGGTCGCATAAGCCAACAAGCCGAACGCAGCCAACACCAACTCTCTTCACCCACAAAAGTATCCACATTTTGTTTGCTACACACGCTACAAAAGAACCATTAAAATTATAACGGTGAGCGTAGTTGTTGCCACAATGATAATTACCATTTATTTGGGTACTAAGACAGGGCTTGTTTGTTGTTAGCGTTATTGTTGTTGCAAGTGTAAGTGTTGTTTTTAGGTTGGTTTTGTTGTCATAGCGTTAATATAATTGGCAAAAGTTTTTCACTTCCTTCACGCGCCTTGCCACATTTCCGTATTTTTCTCCAGCTGTAATTTCGCTTTTTCTCGCTTTTTGTTCCCAAGTGCCATTATAACTTTTACTTGCTCACTCTCTTCGGTCTCGTTTACATTTTTACGGCCATCTCTATTTCCACTTCACTTTCATTATTTTAGTCATGTGATGTTTTTTAGGTAATTGTTACTTTTATTGTTGGTTCCAAAGTTCTGCTCCCTTTTATTGTTTTGCTTTGTTTTGTTTAGGTGTGTTTGCGGTTAAATTTGCGTTGGAATTACTTGTAATTGTCAGACTGCAATTTTGGTATTGATGGGTGCAGTTGGGGACCTGAAGAATTAGGCACTCCGTTTTAGTTTGTGTGATAACTGTTAATGCTCTTTAAGGATTAATAAGATGAAATGGACTTTCCTTGATATTTTAAAGTTACAGTAAAAACGATGGAGAGGTTCTCTAGTTATGGGAACTATTATGATTATCACTGCTTCTTCATCATCATCATCATTACATTAAAAACCATTGACCGAATATAGCTTCGACTTGGTTTCGGTTATGTAGACCCGAGTGCCTTCCAACAGTGCCACAGTTTTTCCATCCAAAACATTAATTACCTGTTGAAGCTTAGCCCTTCAAGAAACTCAAGCTCGAATAATTCACGACTTAAATATGTTCGCATTTTAAATACAACTGCATCACGAGGTTCAAGCATTCCTGCTGTCAGTTTTGGTTCAAGTTGATAATAAAAATAGAGAAACAGTGTTAAACCTTAAGAGATAGTGGCTCAAGTTTCGAGTTTTCGAAAGAAAGGTTCTGCGAAAGATTTATGGTCCTTTGCGCGTTGGCCACTGAGAATATCGCATTCGATGGAACGACGAGCTGTTTGATATACATATATAACGACATTGACATCTTCTTCTTAACGACATTGACATAGTTTAGCGAATTAAGAGACAGCGGCTGCGCTGACTAGGTCATGTCGTCCGAAAGAACGAAAACACTTCAGCTCTAAAAGTATTCTACGCAGTACCCGCCGGAGGAAGCAAGAGAAGAGGAAGACCTCCACTACTTTGGAAAGACCAGGTGGAGAAGGACCTGGGTTCGCTTGGAATCTCCAATTGGCGCCACGTTGCGAAAAGAAGAAATCACTCGTGCTGTTGTTAACTCGGCAATAATCGCGCAAGCGGTGTCTACACCAGTAAGGAAGAAGAAGAAGAAGAGGTCGAAAGTTTTATTTTGAAAAAAGCCTCCTGCACTTATGCAAAGAGCAACAATAATCGATAAGAGCGCAAAGCCTACATAACCCTCAAATTCGGGCAGGAGTCATGCCAAAAAGCCGTCGCGTATTAAATATGAATGTTTTATCTTGCTGTAAAATGATTTTTAACTAAGCCGCCACATGGTAAGCTCACAAAGTAAACAAGTCGGTATGCAAATCAGCGAGCTTATAAAACAAATGCACGCGTAAAGGATTTACTTGACGTTTTCTAAACAAAATGTTATGCAAATTATGCCCGAACACATACTAATATGAATATGAGAAGCGGAATCTGCATAAGCTTTCACGCTGCGGCCAATGCTCGGCGATAAAAATAAAGTGTCATAACGCACAGAGCCTTAAACCGCCGAAAATCCATAAAAAATGCAGATGCAGAATCCCAAAGATACGGTTAGTGCGTGGCGATGCGCAGCCGTTGAGCTCATAAAGATCATAAAATGCAGCTTTTGTTGTTGGCGTACTCCAGCGTTTCCAGGAATTTGATGGGACGCTTTAAAAACGCAAGAGTATGTGCTGTGCTGGAAGTTATGACCAAAATATGCGAAAATTTCGTTACGAAAGACAATCTGATGAGGCACACACAACAGACCCAAACCTCAGTGTGCGAAGCGCCGGTACTTTGTAGTTCTTAATGCACTGCAATCACTTATGTGGGTGTGTGTGCGTGTTCGTCCATAAATGCAAATGAACTTTGGCGCTTGTCAACTGGTTGGCTGTTTGGCGGTGCCAATTTACCGGAACTTCGACGACAATGACCGCGAACCCGCGCACCGCTCTCGCTTTCAGAATGCTCCTTTTCCTCCCTTCCCGCAGACTGCAGGCGTAACTTTCGCGGTTCTTCTTCTTCACAAATTCACGAATTTCGCCAATTATTTATGCCGCTGACACTCACCTGAAACGAGAGAAGAATAAACAAAAATTAATTTCCTGGTATGAGTCAATTGGCTGTTTTGGTCCGGGAGGACGACCTTAAATAAATTGCTATTGGGTATAAAAGCATAAAAGTGTCTCAAAAAGTCAACTTTGCGCATAAATCGTAAGCGCAACTGGCAATTTGTTCTTTAATAACGTTATGTGGCGCGAAAACTTTCTGAATGACTCAAACGACTCAAATTTGTCATAACTCACTTTGTGTCTGTATGTGTTTTGTAAAAATCCAGAGCTCATAAGTATAAAGCAAATATGATAGTGCAGCTTTTGCCCTCCCCTCAACGAGCCCACTTTCACGACGCACGCCACAGGCCACATGCCACAAGCTCATCTAGCAATCATTTATCACTTGAACATTGTTTTTGGTCATGCTTACATATTCACTTAACTTTAATTAAATCTTTGCCCTAGTTACGCTAGTATTTCCTGGAAGGTGTACTCTTGCTGCACCAAACTCACACGCAATTTATGTTTTTATTTCAAGATATACAGCTCTAAAGTATGTTAACGCATAGTCAAGAATCTTACTTAAATAGAAAAACTACATGTTCCATGGAAGACATCTTTCACATCCTTTCGAAATGCACTAAAAAACTTTTTGTAAGAAAAGTCAACCCTTAACACATTCTACCAAATGATTCAAAGGACGGTAAGATATTTTTTTGGGTTTTTTCAAACACGAACCACCCATAATTTTTCATAAATTTTTACATGATTTTTTTGACAGAAAAATTTAAACTACAGTTACCAATGTAAGTGGGACCCGACCAGGGATCAGACTCTCTCGCAAGTATTTCTTGAAAACTCACTTTAAACTCAGTGAGGGCCATGAGATCGCGTCGTCCTACTAACGGGTTCTTCAATAGAGACGCTACAAGTCGAAATTATTAAAATTTACGTCCAATTTATGGTCGTCATAATCGTTCTGTCAGATCAACAATTGAGCGTCTATTGGAAAAGTTTAAGACCACAGGGTCAGTACAAAATTTACTCGTGCCAGTGGGACAAAGATATGCCCTGTCAATTGAGGAAGACCCAAGTCAGTCTCTCACAGGTCGTTCTCAAGCGTTGGGCATCTCTGTACCGTCGTTGAAAAATTTTGCGAAAAGATCTTGGTCTACATCCTTACAAGATCAAATTGTCAAGAAATGAAGCCGTTTGACCACCAGAATCGCCGCATGTTCGTTAATTGGGCTGAGCAACAACTTGCAAATGATCCGGATTTTCATCGAAAAATCATCTTCAGCGATGAGGCTCACTTCCAGCTGAATGGCTAAGTCAATTAGCAAAATATATGTTATTGGGCAGGCAGCAATCCACACGCACTCCATGAGTCACTATTGCATCTCGAAAATATTACGGTTTGGTGCGGTTTAAGGGCCGGCGCCGTCATTGAGCCGTACTTCTTCCGTGATGATCAAGACCGTCACATTGCTGTGAATAGGACAGCGCCAGAAGCCACACAACGAATGTCACAATCGATTTGAAAACTAAATTTGGTGAGCGTGCTACCTCGACTGTGCGATTTGACGCCATTGGACTATTTCCTGTGCGGCTACGTCAAGTCTATGGTCTATGCCAACAAGCCAGCGACGATTGATGAACTTCGTACGAATATCGAAAGTGAAATTACAGCAATATCGGCGAGTTCCAAATATAATTAAATGTACTTTCACTGGAATAAAGAATTTCATTGATATCCCAAAGAAAACTTTTGTAGCGCTATTGTTGAAAAACCCTTTGTAACATCGAATAATTCAAGGAAAGGATACTAGTCGAGCTAATATTAGAGAGAAAGGAACTCCTAACAAGAAAGCAAAACTGTAGAAAATAAAGCTTATGTCGAAGGTAGTAATGAAAACCGAAAGCCTAGAGCTCTCTAAGCATAGAGTGCCCTCTACTTTCAAATTAGAATTAAAATTCACGCAACTTGACAATACTGTCGACTGAAAAACTATAGCCTACACCTATTTTTAAAAGCACAATCAAGATTTATTATTTTAAAATTTTCAAAATAAAAAAATTGGAGTTAAAAGCGAATGTATAAATCAAACGCCAAATAATCGGGTTTGTCCCCTCAACACAGAATTCTCTACAAAATGGTTACAAGTATTAGCTAGAACGGCACAAAGCGGCCGCCGCATAGACATCGGGTTGTAGTGAAGCCGAAAAGCCTAAAAAGCTGAAAATTTCAATGAAACACGAAGCTGTTGGTGCTGAGCCAGGCGTGGCATAGACACAAAGTGGCACATCAAAAACACTTAAATCATCTCGAGTTTGACTCGGATTAATATTTATGGCGAAAAGCCGGCAAACAGCCAACAACCAATAAATAAATCGAAAAATGAAACGGATAAAGTAAATAAAGCATGGTCCACATACACATACATATGCATATGTAAGTATATTTTTGTATGGATGTATATAAGCAGCATGTTGCAAGGGGTGGAAATGCAGGTGGGGGCTGCATGACACTAAGCGTGCCCGCAGATAACGCCCCACAAATGTAACTAATTCATAATTTATACTTAACAAACACATTCATACCAACAAACCTGAGCAAACAGTGGCGCGCACAAAAAATGCATAGCGCCCATGCTTTAAGAGCTATTGTAATTGGTTAGAGGCAGACGACGACAACGAAAATAACAGCAGTGAAGTGGAGAGAAGTAGGGGAGTTGCTGCAGTGCCACTGTGTCTCCTCTGAATGGTTGAGAAACAAATGCTCTCTACAGTTCACAGCTTCTTATTGTGCATTTTGCTTTTTCTCCGTTTGATTGCCCCCATAGAAAAGTGTTTGGCGGGTGTTGGCAGCAGCAACAATGCGCCGGCAGACAATAGAGAAAGTGAAGAAAAGTGTATAATTTTCAATAAGACGCGCACAAAGCAAAGCGTCGCCAATGCCAAAGAACGGAGTGCGAGAGCGACAAATTGAATGCAAACAATTGGAGAATATAAAATGAATTGCTGGGGATTAAGCGTTCTGAAAATGCGACTGATTTCCATTTGCCGCTGAATGGATCTTGATTGTAGAGCACTTGGCTGACAAAGGTCCCAAAATTGATGAAAACACGAGTGAATATTCTAATGAATATTATAAAATTTCGACTCTTAAAAAATTCTGTACGCCTTTTGTTTGAAAATAGATTTAATTCTGAGATGTTTTTTTAATGAGCTAAGAAAAAATTAGCAAGAACTGGTTGCTCAAACTCGCAGACTGTTCCGTGAAAATGTTCTGCAGTATCACCAAAGCATGTTGTTGAACCTACAGTAGACACCCTACATGACTCTTAAAGCAACAGGAACTGAAAGTAACGCTTTCACCAGGTTAAGAGATTTTAAGATTTTCAGAAAAATTGGATTTCTTATTAAACCAGAGAAATCTTTTCTGTACCTCCTAAATTTCAGAACAAGACCATAGGGATATTATTACAGAACATCAATTATCCCAGATCGTTAATTAGAGCTTTTTACCATCGGATCACCAGGAAAGCTTTCGTCCACAAATAGTTTTAAAGCTTGGCCAAGATTAATTTAGAATACGTTAGTTAATGTTTATATAAAAAGGCCATGGCCGTGCGAAACAAATTTACTTGACTTGATCCTCGAACGTTTCGAATTATTGGATAGTCGAAAAAGTATTTTCGTATTTTGTCAATAGATGTCGTTGCAGTTGTATATCTCCTGTGTTGGAAAAGTGAGATTTTAAGCTTCATTTAACCACAAAAAAAAAATCGGGGAAGTTGAAAAAAACTTACATATTTCTGTATAATAAAGGGAAGAGCCACCCAAGCCACCAATGAAATTTGTGAAATTTACGGAGACGATTCTGTATCAGTTCGTCTAGCACAACAATGGTTAGCTCACTTCCGTTCTTGAAATTTCGATGAGAAAGTTGTACCTCGCTCTGGTCGACCTATCGTTGAAAAAGTCGATGAAACTATGGAAAAGATTGACCAGGACCGTCACATAAGTAGCCATCACATCGCTAAGGAAATTTACATTCATCATCAAACGATTTTGAACCATTTAAAAAAGGCTGGCTACAAAAAGAAGCTCGATGTTTGGGTACCACATGAATTGTCTGTGAAAAATTTAATGGATCAAATTAACATCTGCTGAAACGAAAATGCTGAAACGAAATGAAAACGAAACATTTCTGAAGCTAATGGTAACAGGAGACGAAAAGTGGATCAAAAACGACAATAATGTGTGACAAAAGAGCATGGTCCAAGCGTGGTGAAGCTCAACAAATGGGCGCAAAGCCAGGATTGACGCCTCGAAAGGTTATGCTGAGTGTTTGGAGGGATTGGAAAGAAATCATCCACTATGAGCTGCTACAGCCTGATCGAACGATTGATTCTACTGTCTGACGACTCAACAACTGATGAGATTGAAGCAAACAATTGAAAAGAACGGCCAGAACTGATAAACAGGAAGGGCTTCGTCTTCCATCAAGACAACGCTAGACTACACACATCTTTGATGACTCGGCAAAACTGGGAGAACTTGGCTGAAAAGTTTTGATGCATCCACTATATAGCCCTTAATTTGCACCATCGGACTACCATTTCTTTCGGTTTCGGTCAATGCTTAATGGAGTAAAGTTGCCTTCAGGGGAAGCTTTTGAAAATTACTTGTCGCAGTTTTTCACCGAGAAACCAGAAAAGTTTTACACTCACGAAATATGTCTACATATTTGATATTTTAAAATTCATTATAAATAAAAAAAAAATAAGTTGAGGTTTTACTGGAAATGCGAATAGACTTTTTCGACTACCCAATATGGAAAAGTGTTGACCTTGCGAATATACTTTACTTGCGGCTCGAAAATTTTGAAATATATAAATACGACATACATATGCTTATATGAAGTACGAGTACTTGGCTGCTCCAATGAAAGCGTACGGACATGACGCCTGCACTGTCTGGCGTCATCGCACAAAATCAAACAAAAACGCAGACATTAAATTCAACTATATACTTTTCTTACACATGTGAGTAAACATATAAAACATAAATTGAGGACAGAGAAAAAATCTCTTGCCGCAAACTCTGTGTGTGGCGCGCATGATTGCGTTGCTGCGATGCAATATTATCCCCTTAAAACTGTGAAACTCAACGGAGCAATGAGGCATTACGCGAAATCGCGTCGCCCATTTAATGTTTTCATGAGTTTTCAATACGCGCGAAATATGCCAATGCACGTCGTTTTCGGCCTGTCAGTTGGCGAATGCTGCGTGTGTGTGTTGAAAACAATATCAGCAACAGCGCCAACAACAACAACGGACAATTACACATCATAAACAATAAATTATTTTGCACTTTTCCCGTTTTCGAGCGACGCGCGAGTTGGCGTCGTGCGCTTTCGGCGCATCTGCCTTGCGCCGACTGTGGCAAGAGTCAACCATGCATGCCACATTGCGGCTACATCAGCAACAATTCTCGATTTTATTTATTCCTTCGGCAAATTGGCAAATGGAATTGAGTGCCCGCCGCTCAACCCGCCAAGCAGTCGGCCAAGAAGAGGCAAACCTCCAACAACAAACACATTTCCGTATAACTACGAGGGTGTTGCAATAAATATCGAGCCAATTAAAATGACGTAAAAACCCAGGGAGAAAAGTCATTTTGAGCCTGTAAGTTAGCGTTCCTAACTACTATATCCCAGCTCAGTAAGACTCCTTTGTGGCTAAAACAACCAAGCCCTTTCGCAACCTCTAAACCAACTAACACTTGACCTCGCATAATAAGCCTATTGACCAACTTCATATATGTATACAGATAGATTTAGTCAGTTATCGTCGAATGTGGGCAATTCTCTTTAACTCGAATATATCCTTTCATACTCCAACTTAACCTCGAAATCGTGAAATTTTATTCGATAGTCTGAAGTAATTTTCATTGAGTAAGAGCTTGAAAGACTACGAAGGAGAAACATAATTCAAAATCTTACTTATCCTTCATAACTAAAGTAGATTATATAAAAAAAAAAAAGTTAAATCCATAATAACCAATAATGGAATGCGTACACTAATCCTTTCCGAGCTGTCGCATTTATCCAAGCGCACTCGTCGCATCCGCAAGAACGAACGAAGCGAACGTGCATGTGTGCTTTCAACTGCAGCGGAAAAATCACGCCGCACTGTTCTGTCGCCTGCGGCCCCGCCGCTCTGTCGCACTGATTGTGAATTATCGTGGCGCTTTGTCTTCGGCGCTCAGGCTACAAGGAGTAATGCTGTCGCAACGTCGTTACAAGCATGTTGCAAGTTGTCGTGTTGCACGTTCGCCGCCTGCCGTCTGCCACGCTGCTGACAATGCGGAATGTGTGTTACATTTTAATTAACTACTGTAATAATTCTTCCAATAAAAGAATAAACGCAACAACAGCACAACGACAACAAGGTGAAATCATTAGCAAGCAGCAATAATGTAAAGTGCACTTAAAAAATTAGTTGCTGGCTGCGAACGCCTATAAGTAGGCAGCGAGGTATGTTCGGCAACGAGAGTTGGCATAAACTGAAAAGCTTGTAAATTTATTAAAGCTAGGAAATAGTTGCACACATAGTTAAAACGACGGCTACTGCTCTGGCAAAGTTGCGGAGCTTTGGGGCTGAAAATGGAGAAAAATAGTTTAAACGCCTGAAGGTAGGTCACATGGATTACAAATGCCGCAAGCTTAAAAGTTTAGAAGTTTATGCAAAGTTTAGCAAGTAAGCTTATTAAGACCACAGGATTTACTTAGACTATTATCTTTGTCTGTACGTTTGTACGTTTCCTGGCGAAAACTTGTTTCCTTCCCTTTGTTCTCTTTAACTGCGTTTCCTTTTTTATTGAAAGGAATGGTATTCTGATTAACCTCGTTCTAGCTGCTTTATTATTTTAAGAAGAGCTTAGGGGTTTAAGTGAAATATTGAGGGTAAATGAATCTTGTCATATCGTTAGGAGTCCTTAGGATAACATATGTAATTACCGAAAGAAGAACAACAAAGTGGCAGGGGCCGATATATTGCCGGCCGAGCTATGCAAACACGGGGCGAAGAACTGATAAGGAGCATGCATCAGTTTCTTTGTAAAATATGGTCGGACGAAAGCATGCTCAACGATTGGAATTTAAGTATGCTCTGCCCAATCACCAGGAAGGGAGACCCCAAAATTTGGCCAACTACCGTGGGATAAGTCTTCTCAACATCACATATAAGGTTATATCGAGCGTATTGTGTGAAAGATTAAAGCCCACCGTCAACAAACTGATTGCACCTTATCAGTGTGGCTTTAGGCCTGGAAAATCGCCAAATCTTGGAAACGACCCGTGAAAAGAGGATAGAGGATCGACACACACCTTCGTCCCTTCGTCGATTTCAAAGCTGCTTTTGACAGCACGAAAAGAAGATGCCTTTATGGCGCGATGTCTGAATTTGGTATCGCCGCAAAACTGTGCGTGTAAACTGACGTTGATCAATACCAAAAGCTTCGTCAAAATCAGGAAGGACCTCTCGATAACAAGCAAGGTTTCATGCAAAGCGACTACCTTTTGTGCGTCTTTTTCAATATGCTCTTGGAGAAAATAATTCGAGCTGCAGAACTATACAGAGAAGGTACCATCTTCTACATATTGATATCATTGGCCTCACCAGAATGGGTAAAAAAGCGAAACAAATGGGTTTGATAGTGAACGAGGGCACAACGAAATATTTCCTGCCATCAAACAAACAGTCGTCGCACTCGCAACAATGTCAGTCTCGAAAAACTCTTGCCAACAAGTGCTACTTTGGACTAAGTAGCAATTGAGAAGTAAAGTTCTCTCTCGACGAACAAAAACTAAACTCTATAGACACTCATATATGATGCAGAGGAATGGACGATGACAACATCAGATGAGTTTTCGAGAGAAAGGTTCTGCGAAAGATTTATGGTCATTTGCGCGACATTGACATAGTTCAGCGAATTAAGAGACAGCGGCTGCGCTGGCTAGGTCATGTAGTACGTATGGACGAAAACACTCCAGCTCTGAAAGTATTCGACGCAGTACCCTGCCGGAAAAGGACTTGGCTTCACTTTCAATCTCGAATTGGAGCCACATTGCGAAACGAAGAAACAACAGGCGCGCTGTTGTTAACTCGGCTATCACCGCATAAGCGGTGTCTACGCTAGTACAGAAGAGGAGTTATCGAAATTGGTCTTCTGATGCTCGGAGGAATAATACCAGAGGCAGTCACGGAAGTAACACAAGTTATTCTACCAAACAACTGCGGTTTACAAACAATTTACAAAGTGATATCGCCTTGCTCCGTTTACAGCATCCAGCTTTGAAGTATTCACCACCATATTAGCTCTATAGAAATATGGTATTATCCAACGTTTTGCCTCGAAAATTTCTTTTCTCATATCAAACTCTTTGTAAAACTGTCTAGCTGATTCGGCGCAAAACCTTTCTCAATGAACTGTGAACGTTCCACAGATCTTTTGAGCTCATAGCTGTAAATATACAAACATTTAGAAAACCTAAAGCTCAGCTCTTTATTTGAACATCTATTTTTTGTTTCTAACATAATTCTACATTTATTTGCGTTTTATAAATAGCCTGTTGGGCGCCTAAAAGCAGACGACGTAGCCACAAAGCGGCGAACAAATAAAACTAAATTGTGCAAACAGAGCAGCAGTCAGCTCTTCCGGTAGCTTTTCAACTGCACCCGAGTGCATCCTACAGACAAAATGCATAGCAGTACTGCAAGCGTTTTCACGAACTTCAGCTGCTCCCAGCATCACCATCCAACACTGTTCATGACCGGGACGCTCTATGAAAGCAGCTTGTGTTTGTTCTTCAGCGCTGAGTCCTCTCAATGGTCGCGCGGTTATTTCGCCCGTTTTGCGGAAGAAGTGATGAGTTCAAGCCGACAGACAGTCAGACAGCCGGCTCGCTAGCCGCCAACTACCGCCGCAACTTAAGCATAGCCATCAACAGCTCAGCGCACACACTTCGTTCCGGCATTTGACTACAGTGGATCGTGGCTGACTACATTGCAGCAACGTCGGTGAGGCAGTGGCAGCAGCCCGCCATCTCAATGTATTAAAATATAAGTATGTTTGTACACAGAGTGCGGCGGCTGCCTTGAAATGGAAATAGAAATGAGAATTATGAATCATCGCATAATAAATTCTTTGCTTGCCTCTTTGTTGGTTGCCACACAAGGCACCTCCCCTCCCGCCGCCTTTGAATGTAGCAGGAAAGCGCTTTGTGATGTTATTGAAAGTGGAAAAGCATTTTCGAGGGCAGCATGTTGACACACTGGCAGAGTGTGGGGCCCAACAATAACCGTGGGGCGTGCCAGAAGACTACACACACAGTGGATGGAACAAAAATCAGCAAAATACGAAAACCACAACATTTGCACCCGCGCTCAGCACACCGCAACATTCACTGCCAACACGCCCCGCCCGCCCGCTATGGCAAGTCCTTAGTGCGATGGGGGCGAAATGAAAAACAGCCGAAGCAGAGGCAGAGTTTTGAAAGCAAAAAACAAATACACATGAAACGTCATTTATATGTGGCATGTACCGTGGCTGCTGCGGCGGACACAGGCGACAAAAACAGCATCTCCAGCTGTGTGGCGTCTCGCTGGAAAATCGATAATTTGATGGCGAGAAAAGAATAGTAAAGACAGAAAAAAGCAAAGAGCAAATAAATATGTGGATTGGGCAGCAGCTCAACAGATTAGCAAAAACATGAATAACAAACATAAAGACAAAATGAATCGACAAGCAGCACATCAACATGAAGCGACAAAGGGCTTAAACTGTCTCAACGGCATGGGAGGCAATCTTTGGAAGCAGTCCTACATATGTATATGTAATCTCTGAAATACCACAAAGTTCAAGTTGGCAAGCTTTTAGCCTTCCATTCGAGATAGCGCGGGTGGTGCCACAGCCGATTTGTGAATGTGTGATGGTTGACAGCGCGATTTTTGACTTGCCTTAAACAAGGTTCTCAATCGCAAGTTTGACATTTAGTATAAAAAGTAAGGTCTGCAAAGCTTCATTTTCCGGAAATTTTTCACCAACAATAGAGCCAGACTCTGCGAAAGGCCAAGAGGCTATTTCAAATATAACGAAGTTTTTAATAAAAAACCAGAAAGCCTCAATCCTTCTTCCACATCTTTTTTCTTTCCCAGCAATTTAAATCAGTCCAGCCCACTTCCTAACTTCTGCATTTATCCTTTTTTATCTTTGCAACAAGTTGCGCAAAAGGTGTTTTCCCTTGCCTCACACGGCGCTGACAGGGATGTATTAACACCTCGCAGGCAATTTATATTTATAACAAATTTGCGTCTTTGTTGCTGTTGCAAGGTGTGCGCAAACGTTGTTGATGTGTATGGTGACGTCGCTCTACTCACATGTACTCACTTGGCTGGCGGCTAATTTCGCCATAATTGGTTAAGACAGATGGTAGACAATTTAATTTCGTCGCCCTGTCGGCTTTAGGTGCACGAAGTCCAAATAGATTTAAAGGTACTTGTTCACACATATGTAGGTGCATATGTATTTGTGTGCACCGAATCTATACTTATGTAGCACATAGATATATTTTCAATTTAAATTAGAGTGAAAGAAAGATATAAGAATCAAGAAAAGGGATGTGTGATTTAATAAGAAAGTACAAAACAACAATCGCTTGATATTGATATGGAAAACTCTTTTTATCCTTAGGAGGAATGGAAAATTCTATGAATGAGAACAACTTAGATTGAGCTTCTCCAATTTTATGTAGCTTGATGTTATTGTCCAAAGAGTTTTGTCGCACGTAAAAATCTCACCGAACGGCTAATAGATTTAATGAGAGTTCTCGGGTATTTGACATTGTCAGCTGATCGAGTAAATAAATAATGAGACTATAATTGAGTATTGGAGTGAATGTGAAGGCTCCTTATTTCGAAGATGGCACAAACTTCTTCATCTTGCTCTGCTAAAAACAAATTGGTGAATAGAAATGATAGAACTCTTTGAACACAGAAATTGTAAGACTTTCTAATTTAAATTTCGCGCGAAACTCCATTCGTTGAAATATTTTTTTTTAAGTTGGTATGACTGTCAGTGACATCTGTGCCAGTGACACAGCACATAAAGTGCATTCGGCGATTTTTACGATATGTGAAATTATGAGTGATGGACGGCCATCCATATCAACTGATGATCAATTCGTCAATAAAATACAGGTATTGGTGCTTGAGAATCGACAATTAACAGTTAAAGATCTTACTGGCATCGTTGGAATATCGGCAGGATCAGTGAAAACAGTGAAATTTTGAAAGATCATTTGGGTCTAAGAGAAGTGAAAGCTAGACTGATTCCGAAATCACTCAACATTTTCGATAAATAGCGTCGCGTTAACGTCTGTGAAACAAAGCTTTCCGACTACCGTGATGTCATGAAAGGTATTAGCACTGGCGATAAGTCTTGGATGCTTGCGACCCGGAAACCGACGATCAATCGGCCGAATATCGTGGCAAAGGTGAGCCGAAGCCAAAAGAACCACGTCAAATTAGGTCAAAACTGAAGGGTATGTTGACAGTTTTCTTCGATTATTGATGTGTAGTGTACTGCGAATTCCGTCCGACCGGCCAAACTTTCAACAAGGAATACTTTTTGAGTGTTTTGCGTCGTTTGCACGACGCTATTCGTAAAAAAAAGCCGGAATTATAGGCGGAAAACTTTTGGTTTTTGCACTGCTATAATGCACCGTCGCATTCTGCATTGATTCTTCGTGAGTTTTTCGCCAAATTTTCAACCAACATCGTGACGCAACGCCTGATTTAGCTCCGTGTGACTTCTGACTATTCAGCAAACTCAATTGACCGCTCCGTTTTGAGTCAATTGAAGACATTGAAAGTGAATCGTTACGCACATTGAAGGGCATTCCGGAAATTGACTTACACAACTGTTTCGAGGATTGGAAAAACGTTGGCACAAGTGTATTGGGGCCAAGGGGGACTACTTTGAGGGGTACGACATAGAATAAATTAAGAATTATAAAAGTGGTCTTACTATTTTTGCTCATAGATACAAGGCACTTTAGTGCCCGCTTGACTTTTTTACAAACAAAATACTTAGTATAAATTTTCAAAACGACGCTTGCCAACGATAGAGATCTTAGATCTTAGGCATATGTACCTATATTGGTGTATAGAAACATTTATTAGTGAACTGTTTACAGTAGATCAACAGCAGCGGAAAGAATTGAAGCTTTTCTACTACTTCTTTAGACGCGTTAAAGAGCTGTAGACACATAATTTTTTTTGGTGCATTTTCTAAGAGCGCAGCGATATGTTCGGGTAATAATCGTGGTCATTTGGGCAGTTGAAAAATCTCTAGCTTGCACCATTAGGCCGCTCTGTTAAGACCCAAGTGCCGTCTAGTACTCAGCCTGGTGGCCGATGCCTATGCGACCCACAGCCGTTCAAGTTGAGAGTGTGTGCGTGGATGGCAGCTGCTGCAGCTGCTCCCGTTAATGCTTTGGTTGCAAATATGCAGGTGAAGTTGTGCCAGTCGCATTGCCTACCGCCCACCTGCCTGAGTGCGCGTGGCCCCTCTCCGCCGGCATTGGTTGCAATTTTAATTAATTCACTGTTTGTAATTGTCTGCGTTGTGTTATTGCCATTGCTATTGCCACTCTAGCGGTAATAATAGAAGCGAAACCTGCAAGTAGCGGCCGAGTACAACTAATAATACAAATGCAATTAAGTATAAATGGAAAATTTTGCTGTTAACAACTACAATTGCAATAACAAATAGTGCGTAGTCCGTGACGTCAAACAAACATAAATCAACTTAACTCCTGTCCAATGCAGTTGCAACTGCGACGGTCAAAGCCGGACAAGTGTTTGAATCCCGAAATATGGGTAATTTAATAAAACAATCCCGAAAGTGTGCTGGATCTTCTGTTAATATAAAATAAAAAGTCATTTCGTATTTTTTCAATAGATGTCGTTGCAGTCGCATATCTCCAGTGCTACCAATCACATTGTGTTATACTACTATATAGTGTTGGAAAGGTGAGATTTTGAGCTTAATTTAGCCAAAAATAAAATTCGAGGAAATTGCTAAAAAGTTACAGCTGTTCAAAAATGAAGAAATTCACTATATTTTGAAATTTTTTTTATAAAAAAGAGAAGAATGCCACGCAAAAAACCAATGAAATTTGTGAAGTTTACGGAGACAATGTTGTATCAGTTTGTGGAGCACAACAAGGGTTTGCTCGATTCCGTTCTGAAAATTTCGATGTGAAAGTTGCACCTCGTTCTGCTCGACCTATCGATGAAAAAGTCGATGAAATTGTGGAAAGGATTGACCAGGACCGTCACATAAGCAGCCATGACATCGCTAAGGAAGTTAACATTCATTTTGATTTTAAACCATTTAAAAAAGGCTGGCTACAAAAGGAAGCTCGATGTTTGGGTACCACATGAATTTTCTGTGAAAAATTTAATGGACCGCATTAACATCTGCGATTCTTTGCTCAAACGAAATGAAATCGAACCATTTCTGAAGCGAAGGGTAACAGGAGACGAATAGTGGATCAAATACGACAATAATGAGCGAAAAAGAGCATGGTCCAAGCATGGTGAAGCTCAACAAAAGGTCGCAAAGCCAGGATTGATGCCTCGAAAGGTTATGCTGAGTGTTTGGAGGGATTGGATAGGAATTATCCACTATGAGATGCTTCCGCCTGGTCGAACGATTGATTCTACATTTTACTGTCAACAACTGATGAGATTGAAGCAAGCAATCGAAACAATCGGCCAGAACTGATTAACAGAAAGGGCTTCGCCTTCCATCAGAACAACGCCAGACAACACATATCTTTAATGACTCGGCAAAAACTAGGGGGTTTTGATGCATCCACCATATAGCCCTGACCGTGCACCATCGGACTACCATCGGTTTCGGTCAATGCAGAACTCCCTTAATGGAATAAAGTTGGTTTCAAGAGAAGCCAGTGAAAATTACTTGTCGCAGTTTTTCGCCGAGAAACCAGAAAAGTTTTACACTGACGGAATAATGTCTCTGGCGGAAAAATGGTAAAAGGTAGTCGACCAAAATGGTACATTAAGGTTCATTATAAATATACTAAAATAAGTTAAAGTTTGATTAGAAATACGAAAAGACTTTTTCGACTACTTAATATAAAATATATTGTTATATGATCTTGTAAAAGGAATTCAGGAAAATTAGTCTCGTCATCTATACAAAGCGCTCTCTTTCGATCCCCTTCATTGTGAAGAAGGTAACCACCAGAGCACTTCATGATTAGCCAGAAAATGGCGTGGAATTTCTCAGGAACACTAGGAACCATAGTTAAACTAAGGGGACGTTTACAAAAACTTCTGCAATATTTTCAAAAACCTAACCTTACAACCTTACCAGAGGAAGATACAGGAGTTAAGAGCGAATCAAACCAAGTCTTTAGAGATAACCTGTAAAAAATGGATCAAAAGACAATAAAAAACTGACGAGTATATAAATCGGATGTGTGTTGAAAACTTTAATATGCTTAAACGGCAGTCCTGGGTTTCGGGACCGCTTGTTCCATAACTGCAAAACTTTACTTTCTACGCCACCATCCATATCTGTTATTGTACACAATCTGTTATTGGCCCACCTCGCCACACATCGATTGCAGGTAACCCCTCTACTGCGTGTCTACCTGGCTTGTGGTCCTTCCAGGTCGGTTTCGGTGCGCGGTTTGGGCGTTGCTAGTAGTTGGATTTCGATGTGTGACACCGCAGCATGAATTGGAATTTCGCAAATACCCCGAAATACGTCGGATTTCATTTGTCGCAAATAACGGTTTGCCATTTGACGGTGCATAATGGAATAGCGGCCGCGGGGCGGGTAATACGAGGCACACACTTACACATATACACAAACTTAATGCAAATAATTTTCGGTTTTTCGCTGCCATGTAAATATGTGTGTGGGTGTGTGTAAGCGCTGTGAATTTCGGTGCCAATTGCAAAATGCAATCAGATCAGCAATAAAACAACAACAATCAAATGTTGAGAGGAGTAAATATTTGGCATTTGTGATTAATGTTTGCTTTTATTGCAAATTATGCGCGTGTAAATCAAGTAAGCACAATAATCCAAAGCTTTGGAATTTTATGGCACAAAAACAACATGTAATGACTCCGATGGCGCATGTTAATGAATTGTATGTAGCAGTAAATTGACCACAAATCATTAGCTGCAGAATTTAGTGCCTTGATTACGAAATAATTAGGTTGGCAATTCCAAATTTAAACATTGCCGATTATTTTAACTTATAATTCAGTTTCGCATAAAACATCTGGGGAACGCAATTGGAAGGACTTAAAAAATATGTTATTTATATTAGGAATATGGAGGGGCTAAGGAAGTATTGGTCCGATTCAACCCATTTTTGACATACAGACATAAGAGAAGAATTATCCCTTAATTTCAGTTATATATAACACACATTGATCCACATTTTCGATCAAAGGTCAACTATAGGTACCGGGCTCCAAATATTCGGTAGCCAGGGTCTTGAACAATTTTTTGTTTTAAACTGCTTACACTAAAGGCATTTTTCGTGCAAAGTTTAAGCCCATTATATTAATTGCTTCCTGATTTCTGTACTGGAAAGTGAAAGAATCAAATGGAATTTAAAATTGTCTATATGGGAAGTAGGCGTGGTTGTTCTCCGATTTCACTAATTTTCTCAAAGTGACATAAGAATATGAAAACAATGCCACGTTCCAAATTTTGTTGAAATCGGCATGTCGGGTCCCGAGAAATGGGATTTCACCAAAAAGTGGGCGGTGCCACGCTCATAGTCCAATTTTTACGCCGGCGGCAAATTTTTACATTTCTGGTGCATTTAGTTATTGATTTATCGCGCTTTTAGTAGTTTTGAACAGTACCGTTATATTGGGAGTGAGCGGGATTTTCATCCGTTTTCGTCCATTTTCGCACTATCTGTAATATTCGTGCTGGGCGAATTTGGTTGTTGTAGCTTTAGTGGTTTAGGAGATATGCATATAAACATATTAGGGGGCGGGGCCATGCTACTTGCCATCCACTGTGCCAAATTACAGTTTCATATCTTAAGTTAGTGCTTAGTTATGGCACTTTGTAGGTTTTCGGTTAATGACGGTTTGTCGGCGAATTTTTTTTGCACAATTTTTACTCAATTTACAGCTCGCACGGACGGACGGACGGACAGACAGTCAACCGCATTTCAACTTTTCTCGTCATGTCGTCTGTTTTCGTGCATTTGTCCGAAAATCTTGGCAGTGATTTAAATCGCTCATACACTTCATATAGTCTCACATTAGAACTAAAATGCTCCCACATATAGACTGATATGGAACAAATTTAAAGGGACAACAAAACTTATAATATTTAAATTTAAATAATTTTCAAAATTTAACGTAACAATTTTTACAAATATTTCGTTAGTTACTAAAATAGCACTGTGAACTACAGCACGGTTCTTTGGTTTATTTTTGAGAAACAAAAACTTCGTTTGTCTAGAGTTCGCTCATAATAGACGAAACCTCCCGACAGGATACGTTCAACTCGGTAAATCTAGTGAAGTGGCCACCAAAGTACACCCATCTAGAAAGATGTGTGTGCGAATGTTCGCTTAATGCGCACTTAATCTGGCCAATACCAGAGCAAAGCCACAACATGTCTGCACATCCCGACGCGATAGAAAAATATACGCGTAACTAAGCACTCACACACTTAAACGCACAAAAACTGTGAAAGCACAACAGCAAAGTGCTGTTGGAAAGCTGCGTGCGTATATCTAGGCTGCTAACTGCCTGGAGGCCTATCAAGTTGGCGCTCTATTTGGTCAGCAGGCAGATTCCGCGCGTTTTTATTTCCGTATCACGTAACACACGCACGCACACACATGCAGTTGTTACGGATGTCTCTAGCGTGCATGCATGACCGAATGGTGTTAAGCGTTTCTACATTCCTTGTTGTTGTTGTTGTTGTTGTATCGTAAGCCAAGTGCGCTTAAGTTGCCTTAATTGTTTTTGTTGCGGTTCCTGTTTAGCAATGGCCAGACATCCATATGTACTGCTTGTTGTTGTTGTTATTGTTTTTCGGAACCATGCTTTTCTGTTGATAACGAAACGGGAACGGTGAGTCCCACTGACATTTGATTTAAATACCAAATGGCAGTCAGAGGGCGCCACAACAACAAGGGGCCACGTGCAACTCTGTAATGATGCATGGGTATGTTTGTGTGTGAAATTGCCGAACAACCCAAAATCCATGTAACCTCACAGCTCCCATTTTCCACCGCCCTCTAAATACTTCCCATTCTCACTTTTCCTTTTGTTTATGTTTATTTCTGTTTTTCTTCGCTCGTTTTTGTTTTTTGTTTTATTTTTTATTCTTTATGACCGCACATCCATGAGTGCCCAGAGCTGTAAATTCACTTTATTCGCTGGAGCTCGCGTTTTGCGTTTATTGTTTTGCTTATCGCTTTATTTTTGTTCGCAATATTTGTCTTTTCGCTCTTCCCGTTGCACCCCTGACCTCATACTCTTCGTAACAAGCTTTTGTTGCTTTTAAATACTTTTGCATTTAACTGCTGTTTGTTGTTTTGCTGGGATGTGGCGATTAATCTTGAAAGTATTTCTGGGATGATCTGATGACTGTGGACTTTATTACATGCTGTGGTTGTTGTAATCTCTGTATTGTTGTTGTGTCGCTATAGTCAACACATTGCGACGAACCATCAACAATCCTTTCAGAACTTTTTCTGAATTCCTCCATATCTATTCCTGAATTCATGATTCCTAAAAGAGATTCTTTTTGGTCTTACAGCGATGTTCTTCCTATTTTTTTATACTCTTGCAACCAGTTGCTACAGAGTTTTACGGTTTTGTTCAGCTAACGGTTGTACGTATCACCTAAGCCTAAGCGAGGGTTATACATATACTTATGTACATATATATAAAGGGTTATATACATATATGCATATAAATGATTAGCTTTATGCCCCTCAAAATGGCCATAGAATCGCGAGCTGTTTGGCATGTAGCGCCATCTTGTTGAAACCACATGAGTATGTACATATATATAAAGGGTTATATATATATGCATATAAATGATTAGCTTTATGCTTACTTAATACTTTCCAGTTTCAATCGTTTTCAATTAGTTCCAGAAATTACTTTTCACACATCATTTTCTGACTAAAGAGTTGCTCATTTGTTGGAACTATAACATATAGCTGCCATACTAACTGAACGATCGGAATCAAGCCCGGATCGAACCACTACAGGATGTAGCTACCATAGAAACTGAACATTCCAAATCAATGCCTTTTAATCTTATGAAGCTCTGGAGCAACCGAAGTTAAAGTTTTTTTATGTTTTTGTTTTTTATTGTTTTTAATTTTCAAAACCTCTCAATTTTCTGGGCTGACACACAAAGGGGCCCCCTAAAACCTATTTAAAATTGAATCGATATTAGAAACTACAATATTATACTTTATCATTACAATATTACCATCAACTTATCTCAATCTATTGCAAAATCTACTAAAATGGATTATCAAGCGCTCACTCAATCAACAAATCTTCAAGCCGATTGCCACAGAGCGTGTAAGTCACTTCATTTGCTGCTGAATCAAATCACGACTTCATAAACAATAAAAATGGCCAATAAAATTGAACTGATTTCCTCACTAATCAACAATCAAAAATCAGCAACAACAATTGTAAATACGAACAGTAAATGTTGGTTTCTCATTGAAAATCGCTGAGTAAAAAATAGGTCCGAAATAAGAATAAAATTCGAGTGCTTTTGCTGGGCGAACTGCAGGCAACACGATTTTCCAGATTTCATAATCAAAGCAAATTACCAATAAAAGGAAATATTAGAGCAAATTGGCACAATGACAATAGAATGAGTTATACGTGTGTATGTGTGTGTGTGTTTACTTGCGATTGCAAAAGCGTGGCGCCGCTCCGAGACGGATTAAACAGCGAAATCCGTAAATGAGATCAAGAGTAGTAAAATATTACGAGCTTCGGCTTAAAAGGGAAATCGCCAATAATAATAAGCTGCTTTGAGCAATATATAAAAAATGGAAAAAGGTAGGGTGTATGGGTATGAGTTGATTGTGTAAAGGGTGGCATGAAACGTTGAGTATATATTAAGATAATTGTTGACGAACAACCATGCATGGCTTCCTGATTAGTAAAACGTAGAATTTTTTGTCAATCAAATGCATCTCTCAAGTCCACCGTGTACCATCAATACATTTTTTAATAAAGAGAACTACCGGGCTGATTCTGAACTCACGGTTACACGTTCTAAAAACAATCGTTTTCTGTAGCATGAGCTTTTCAATTAATGCCACTTGTCACTATCTGAGAACTCTTGAGACTGATGTCAGTGCAAATGTATTTAAGAATTAGAAAACTGCAAAATCAAATAGAAACGCATTCTTTTTGTGGCACAACAACCGTGGGTCGATCTCAGCCGAAAAACAAAAGGCTTCACCAGCTACCATTATCCTTTGCAAGGATACGCTATTTGTACATCCCAAGTGCAGACTGTTCCTTTGTATTTCTTGAACCTTCCATTGGAAGCGTTGTTGGCGAACTTGCTTCCGTTTTCAACCCATGGGTCTCGAAGGAGGCCTATATTAAAAAGGGAAGAACGACCGTCACATAAGCAGCTATGACATCGCTAAGGTACTTAACATTCATCATCAAACGATGTATGGGTACCACATGATTTGTTTGTGAAAAATTTAAAGGACCGAATTAACATCTGCGTTTCTTTGCTGAAATGAAATGAAATTGAACCATTTCTGAAGCGAGTGGTAACAGGAGGCGAAAAGTGGATCAAAGACGACAATAATGTGCGAAAAAGACCATGGTCCAAGCGTGGTGAAGCTCAACAAATGGTCGCAAAGCCAGGATTGACGCCTCGAAAGGTTATGGTGAGTGTTTGGTGGGATTGGAAAGGAATCATCCACTTTGAGCTGCTCCAGCCTGGTCGAACGACTGATTCTACATTTTACTGTCAACAACTGATGAGATTGAAGCAAGCAATCGAAACAAACGGCCAGAACTGTTTAAAAGAAAGGTCTTCGCCTTCCATCAGGACAACGCCAGACCACACACATCTCTGATGACTCGGGAAAAACTGGGAGAGTTTGGCTGGGACGTTTTGATGCATCCACCATATAGCCGTGACCTTGCACCATCGGACTAATATTTGTTTCGATCAATGCAGAGCTCCCTTAATGGAATAAAGTTGGCTTAAAGAGAAGCCTGTGAAAATTACTTGTCGCAGTTTTTCGCCAATAATCCAGAAAAATTTTACACTGATGAAATAATGTCTCTAGCGGAAAAGTGGTCGACCAAAATGGTACCCTTGGTTCATTAAAGTTCTTTATAAATATAAAAAAAAATAAGTTGAAGTTTGATTAGAAATACGAAAAGACTTTTTCGACTACCCAATAGATAAGAAATATAAGATGGCTGGATCCTAAAGCCATGAAGAACGATGTACCTCTGCATAAATACTGTCTTACTTAAAAAATCCGAAGGCTTTAACATATGGAGATACCAACATACATACATATGTATATTTATAAATAAACATAGCTTGTGTGTAATTCTTAAATTGGGGTTAGTTTGACCACAATTTCTCCGAAAGCATGAGCCACAAATTCACCGCAGTAGCAACAACACCGTCAAGACGCTTAAGAGCTGTACAAATATACATAAATTAACTCAATGAAAACATAATAAAGCCGTAAGAATTTATGCATTTGCTCAGAGGCTTAAGAGGACGAGGCGGCGGCGACGGAGAGAGCGTGTGGAAAAGGTTAAATAACCGCAGATAATTGAGTTCACATAAGATAATTAAAGCAGCAGTCAACAACAATAACAAACATCTTGACATCAATAAGACATAACACGCTTATCTTCTGGAGGAATGCGCACTTTAAAGATACTTTGGATACTGTGCAACACGAAGCGTACAAATATTAAGACAACAAATGGAAACATAAGAAATACACGTAGACATACACACACATACATATGTACATATGTGCATACAGTAATCACACAAGCGTGGCAAGAGTGCGCATGTCTGCTCGGCAGGAAAATTAAAACTGATAAGACAATCAATAAAGCAAATAAGTTTACTGATCCCAAAATCACATGGATACACACATACACACACGACTGTGGAAACAATGCAAGATAACAGTGTTTACTCGACAGCCATATCTGCCCGAACGCAAGCGTCGGACCATAATGTTGCAACAAGGCTTTGCCACAAACCGCAACTGAGAATTACACGGACTCGTGTGTATGTGTGTGTGTCGGACAGCCAAGTCAAACAAAGCTCGACCTGCGGAAAACCAATAAATTTTACTACGCTTGCTTGCATGTGCCAAGCGTGTTTGTGTGCGTGCGTTTCGGGGGTATTAAGTGTGGTTTTCTCGGGCCAAACAAATTGTCTGTCTGCCGGCCACATTTGTTTACAGCATTGCATTTGTGAAAACATGTGTAACTATCGAGTGTATGTACATACATATGTATGTATGTATGTAAGAATAAATTTGTATGTACTTATCTACATGTGTATGCATATACATATGTATTTCTAGTGCTGCGTGGCGGGCAAAAGCGATAAATAATTAATTTTCCAACATCTCCATAACGAATTGTGTATGCAAGAAATCATCAAATAATCACAGGAAAAATTAACAGAAAAATAAATCAATTGAACCGCGGAGTAGAAAAAAAAGAGAAATCAATAATCTGATCAGAGGTCAGCTTGTAGCATTTTAATGCAATAAAGAATGATTTATCTTTTGAAGAGTTAATTCCTTCTTTAAAAAGTTGAGAATTTATTTGTAATTGATTTAGTTTTACTTTCTAGAAATCATCAATTCGATCTGTTTTTTTTTTTTTTTATCAAAGTCAGTATTTATTGGGATATTTATTCACCTTCTCGATTTGGCACCGTAGCCGCCTCAGTACCTCACATGACTCCAGGTGAGCCCAGACCATACTTTTCCTCTCTTTAACTGTGGAAACGAGGAAAAATTTTAAGTTCGGTTGCACCGAAGCTTTCCAAAGGTTCCTTACACGACTTGATTCATTCATTCGTTCAGTCATGGTAACTGTATGCCATTGTTTTCCGATCTAAACAATTTCTTCGGAGACTACATTATTGCCTTAGACAATATCTTCTGACAAAACTTGGAAAAGACCCATGAAAAGAGAATCGACACACACCACCTCTTCGTCGTTTTTAAAGCTGAATGTCTGAATTTGGTATCCACGCAAAACTAATACGGCTGTGTAACCTGACGTTGAGCAACACCAAAAGCTCCGTCAGGATCAGGAAGGACCTTTCCGAGCCGTTCGATACCAAACGAGGTTTTAGGCAAGGCGACTCCCTTTCGTGCGACTTCTTCAATCTGCTCTTGAAGAAAATAATTCGAGCTGCAGAACTAAATAGGGAAGGTACTATCTTATAAAAGAGTGTACAATTGCTGGCGTAGCCGATGACATCGATATCATTGGTCTCAACAACCGTTCCGTTAGTTCTGCTTTCTTCCTTCACTTCAGACTGAGTAGGGAAATGAGAAGTAAACTCCTCTCTCGATCAACAAAAAGACATCCACTCCGTTGGAAAGACCAGGCGGAGAAGGACCTGGCTTCGCTTTGGAATCTCCAATTGGCGCCACATAGCAAAAAGAAAAACAACTGGCGCGCTGTTGTTAACTTGGCTATAACCTCGTAAGCGGTGTCTACGCCAGTAAAGAAGAAGAAGAAGCAGGCTCCCCCCTTAATTAATGGCAGTCGAGAGTAGTTATTTTGTAAGTACTTTAAATATAATATGCGTGATATAATCTTTAAAAATAATCTCTCATGTATGTATATCACATTAGTATATCCAGCCACCACAGTTGATTCACCAAATATGACTGTCATTTCATCATGAACGCTGCAGCACCAAAGCACATCACTTACGTCCATCACTTTGCTGTCAGTTACATATAATTAAGATATTTATTTGTAATTATCTGGCAGCTGCGTGCACTAAATAAATCATCATACCTCAATCGGCTAATGAGTGTCGAAACGTCGAACTGTCAGCCACACCACAGTCTTCAACCGAAGCACAGTCAATCATCATTCAAATGCGAGTGCAAAGGAAATAAACGGAGGCACTTAGGCCAGCAGCAAAAAATTTAGTTACTTTAGTTACTTTTTCTGCTCGTGAATCGAACATCTAAATGGTTGAACAAACCCACCACTCAACCGTGCACCGACACAGCCACACACGCACACAAGCAGTCTCCAATATGCCAGCCGGCCAAGGCTTTTGCGATAATCGACCGACGGAGATGGGCGCTCAAATATTTTATTAGTAAATAGTTGCTTTCCAATATGGAAACTTGATATGCGTAGTTGGTAAGTTGATTCGCATTAAGCTGCTTGGTGATTTAGGTGAATCGCTTGTCTGCTTATTACACGCCGCAGCCGCAGCGCTCACACCCCAGTGTATGAGGATGTGTGTGGATTTGAGTAAATGAAATCTCGCATGTCTTTTGATTGCACGGCAGCGCCACGTATTGATGAATTATGGTGGAGTTCTTGTTGTAGTAGTTAATCGCCAAGGCAGCAGCAGTAACGTCGCGGTTGAGGTGTTCGAACGCTTCAGCCAATAAATAATCTACCTGGCCAACTAATCAAGCAGCCTTCCCGTCAGCAGACGAGAAAATTATACACACACACTGAAGTGCCAGACTGTGTTTGTTCTACTACTGCAAAAACAACAATAACTGCATATATAGCAGGAAAAATTACACGACCTGCAAGAAAACGTCAAGTATTCACAGCAACAAATGCGATAGAAAGTAGTACAGTGTTGCATTTCAGGTGGTTTTCAACGGGAATATGAGATGGGCGCCCGAGGTTTTAGGTGAATCGATAGTGGACTTCCCTAGAATTAACATAAAACTGATTTTATTTATTGCCTGCGTACAGTCGACTTAAGATTCGAGGAGGATAAAGCAGATACGGCATATTTCTATAGCCTAGAGAGTAGAACTGAATGAAAGAGTACTCCCTCTCTCTTCTTAATCGTAACGAAAATTTGGTTTCCTAGTTAAGAAAATAAAAAGTCAAGTTCTAAGCCTTCGAACCTTGTTTCTGAAGTCCCCTGAAAATAGGCAAAGAGTGAAGCAGTTTTGAAACTCTATCGAAGTACTTGCTGTAACCGCTAGAGTGACGAAATGAAAGCAAACCACCAAGAGAATGCTAGATTGCTAGAGAATTGGTGTGAGTCAGTAATTTGCTCTTTTGCTCCACAGTGCATTCGGAGCAGACACCTGAAACTTCTGCCTGCCTGGTTGGTTCGTTGGTCGCTTGTTTGCGGGCAATATCTTAGCGTATCGATAACTCATTTGTACGTGTCGCATTTAAGCAGTAACTCAAATATTTACCAAGTTCCCCACAAACTCATTCACACCGACGAGTGCACACGAACAAACAAGCGAGCGATTGGACGCGCGGCTATTGGGATCGATGAACGATACTTTGCCGTGCGAGTATTCTATTTCACAGATACGAGAATTTCTACGAAGTGCAGAAGTGTTCGACAAAATTAACAACCAAGTATTTAACAACTTCATTTATTGTTGGTGTAGTGTGTATGTGTGTGTGTTATCTAAAAGCGCGGGTAAGCATCCACTGCGGCTCAGAGTTTTTCGATGGCAACACCGCCCGTGGCGCGTCAAAGAGTGTGACACAGTCGTATAAAGTTATTTGTTTACAATGAAAGAGTAGACACAAGTGCGTGCGAACATAACCCATTTCATTTGGGCCAGCTGATTCTTCAGATGCGAGCGAGTGAGTATCACGCACTTATCTACATGTGTTTACCTCTATTTACAGTTAATATTTATGTCGATGAGATGCTCAAGATTGTTGTGCTGATGAGGTGTTGGTGGCAGCGGGAACATTAAGTGGCACCTAATAGTCTGCGGCTAATTTATTTGATTGGGAAACACACTAACGAAGACTCTAATTAAACTTGGTGTTAAATTTCGTTGCCGATGGGCGAAGCGTGTTAAACTTGATTATTAATTTGGCTTAATGGCTTTGGCTCAGCTTTGACGTTGACTTTACTTTGAAAGGTAGAGCATCGGTTTCTATGTTGTGGATGCCGTATTACAGAATATTAAGGTGAGCTTCAAGTACACTAAATTTAGTAGTAGGCAAAAAGTTAACAACACATTCTTAGAACTTTCTGTAATTATGAAATTTCCGCATTCATATCATTCGACCTCAATTTTCCCCGCAAATCTAATAAGGCTGTGTAAACTGACGTTGAGCAATACCAAAAGCTCCGTCAGGATCGGGAAGGGCCTCTCAGAGCCCTTCGATACCAAAAGAGGTTTCAAACAAGGCGCCTCCCTTTCGTGTGATTTCTTCAATCTACTCTTGGAGAAAATAATTCGAGCTGCAGAACTTAATCGATCAGTTACAATCTTCTATAAGAGTGTACAGCTTCTGGCGTAAGCCGATGATATTGATATCATTGGCCTCACTTTTCTTTCTCCAGGCTGGGCGAGGGCAAGACGAAATATCTCCTGTCATCAATCAAACAGTCGTCGCACTCGCAACAACAATGTCAGTCTCGAAAAACTCTTGCCAACAGGTGCTACTTTGGACTGAGTAGCAATTGAGAAGTAAAGTCCTCTCTCGAAGAACAAAAACTAAACTCTATAGACACTCATATATGATGCAGAGGAATGAACGATGACAGCATCAGATGAGTCGACGTTACGAGTTTTCGAGAGAAAGGTTCTGCGAAAGATTTGTGGTCATTTGTGCGACATTGACATAGTTCAGCGAATTAAGAGACCACGGCTGCGCTGGCTAGGTCATGTCGTACGTATGGACGAAAACACTCCAGCTCTGAAAGTATTCGCCGAAGTACCGGCCGGGGGAAACAGAGGAAGAGAAAGACCTCCACTCCGTTGGAAAGACTAGTTGGAGAAGAATCTCGCTTCGCTTGAAATTTCCAATTGGCGCCACGTTGCGAAAAGAAGAAACGACTGGCGCGCTGTTGTCAGCTATAATCGCGTAAGCGGTGTCTACGCTAGTAAAGAAGAAGGTTCCACTTTTGCGGCAAGCCATTATTTACACGTGCATATGTATGTCTATAGAACTTCATATGATTTATGACTTAGTGTTAAAAACATACTTCAAGCACCCTTCAATGGAATTCTACGAGTTTCATCACTGGATTACACACAACTCACCTGCAATGAGAAAGAAAATAAAAACAACAAAAATTAGATTATTTAATTATCAATGTGAGTGAATTTGTTGCACGTAGTGCTTGAAGAAACATGAGCAGCAAACAACAACGAGATAATAAAACCAGAAACATAACAAATACTAAATCAATAAATGTGGAAAAAATGGATGGAAGAAGAAAAATGTCAACAGCACACAAACCGAACCACTTCATTTGGTATTCCAGTCAGCAAGGCATGGAACAAGCAACCGAAACCAGCGAAACAAAAAACATCGAAATACTCAACTGTCCTAACGAATAAATCATTGCGGTGATTGGAGAATGAAAAAACACAAATCGAAGCATACCTGGCAATTGTAAATCACGTAGAGCATGCGAGATAAAAATCTAAAAATAATTGTGGACGCATAGGAACTGGCTTTGGCATTGCGGGCCGGCAGTTGAACAGCGATTTCTACCACATACTCATGTGTATTGAGCATTGCGTAGTTAGTCAGTCGCTGGAGGACAGCAACAGGAAGATTGTTAGGCGCTTAGGTGGTTAAGCTGTGGCGGCAGGCAACAGGCAAAACGTCAATCACTCACAAATGATAGACGAGCCAGTCAGTGAGCCGTCTTGGCCACACTTCTTTTTGAAGAGGTCTGGCATTTTTGCGTTGATTGTTGCCACTTTGCTGCTACTCGTCGACTGCTCCCGCTGGCGTTGTAGCTCCAGTCAAATTGCGCGTTGCGTTGGCTTTTCAATTTTCCAAACAATTGCACACTACAGTTTTTCGGATCAAACGCAAATGTGGTAAATTTGGCGAATGTGTGGCGCTAAATGGAGCTAGAGCCTGCTCTTTCATAGGTTTCACACTTTTTTTGTCCTTTTGCGGTCAGTCAGGCAGTTATTTGGCTTCACTGATTTCGGTTTTGATTTAGTTTGTGAAATGCGTACACACAGGCAATGTTAGAGATTGCGGAAATACTCAGCTCAGAGGAGGCTAAGGTGGCACAGAATCTGCCGAATATTCTAGTGTCGAATATATATGTATGTATGTAGGTTACATTATAGGATAGGTCCAAAAATCACAAGAGCAAGAAGTGGTCGTCGTTTTTAAAAGACTACTTGAATGCCTTTAGTCATTAAAAAGGTCAGGGGCCTAACATGCGAACCAGCCTCTTATGGACGTGGGATTAAGGATCAGTGAGGATCGGAGTACTGATCATACTTGGTCAACAGAACCTTGCAGACAATTTCAGTCGATTGAAATCCTGAGCTTTCGAAGTTGTTTCAGTGTAAGGGATCCATACATTGGAAGTATGAGATAATTTAACATTAATAAGACCTTTTTTAGGGCTTTCTAATTCTAATTCATCTTTTGACGATTTTTCCTCTTCGTTCGATGAACCCTTGACATTCGGAGCTGTCAGCTCTACTACACTACCCTCTTTTAATGTATTAAGCGTCTATAATTTTCTATGAACTTTGAACAGCAACCAACTTCGTGAACACAAGCACACATCGGTAAAGACATCGTGTGCGTGGGTATGCGTGCGGATATGGTAAGTAAAGGGACACAGGCGAAATTGAAAATCCTTCAACGCTACGAACATCACGAAAATGCCAACGCCCGCGCCAACAGCAACAGTAACAACAAAACAAAGAGAAAACTTATGTTATATGGTGTTATCTCAAAACGATTGCCATCAATCACAGCTTTCCAATCACTTCAGCAACCGCCACAGGGACAGTGGGAAAAGCAGAGGGAACTGCCATGTTCAGTGAGCTGTCACAATTACAATAACAACAGCGAAGAGCGGCAAGCTATAATAGTTGATCTGGCAATTGTTATTAGTGTAGTATTGACCAGCGTTGTTGCTGTTGTTTTTGCAGTATAAGCGATTCCATTTAAACGTGACTTCCGCGAACTGGGCGCGTTGCTGTCGCTTGTCCAGCCGCCAGCTGAATTGCTGAATGAAATGTGCGCAACGCATTTACATACATGGAGGCACATACATCTTGCGAATGCCGAACGCTTAGTCTGGACACTGCGCGCCAATCGGTGGTGCTGGTGACAGGCGGTGATGTTCGCTGGAGTTGGCCATTGTTGGTCAACATTACAACAAAAGGTAGCACGCTATTATCGCCCATTGGCCGGACCAATAACAGTAACGATAATAGTAATAGTAATAATGCAGACGATACCATCACCGGCAACACCATCATTATAGCAGCCACAGCCGTCAACAGCAAGAGAATGTTGAGGATAATAAATACTCAGTCAAATTGGCGCGAGGGGGCGATCATAGAACAGTGTGCCCTTTTGGAGAACGTTTCGAACATTTTTGACCAAAGAGAGCCTATGAGACTGTGAAGACCTTCACAAATCTCCCAGCAAACTAATATTTATTTATTTATTCTTGGGTGATATCCGTATTCCTATGCTTTTGGAAAGAGGGCTTGCAAGAGTTGATCGAACTCAGGCCTCTTTTTTTCTTGGTACGGTGTCTGGAGTCTAGAACTTGTTAGTCGGTGATAACCGTCTTTTCGGTTTTTCCCTTAATCTACGATAATACTTGGGCCTTGGAGTTAACTTGTCTATACATCACTCTTACTGTAAATCGAAAATAAATGGCTGATTTCCCTTCGGAAATAAAGGGAGGTAGCTGCGTCCAATAGCATGATGTTTGATCCACTGTGCATTGCTTCGTACTCCCTCTCATCTGCAGTATCCACCTCGCAAAACAACGCTGCACTTTCATATGCGTAACATGTCCGATGCAACATTCGCAATTATTTTTATTTTGCACACACTTCGTCGCGGGTTGACAGTGTGTTGCCGCTGCAATTTACAGACACTTTCCGGCGCTACTCGAAGCAGTCGGAACAATGCCAAATGAGTTGACAGGCGGAGATGAGCCGTGAGGCGGCGTACGGGCGCGGATAGGCAAATCCAACCTAAGGAGACAATTCCGGTTCGCCGCACTCAATGGTCTATTCATCACGTAATTTTCCTGTCAGCGCAGAAAAAAGTGAATACCGGAGAAAAAGTAGGTAAGGGAGAGAAGTGTGTGCATAGTGAGGCTGTGGAAACAGACTCCACACTAGCAAGAACGAAAACTTTTTGCATAGCATCGGATAATGCCTTCGTAGCGGAAGTGAGTAGTCCGAAAGTTATCACCATAACTGTTAGAAACTTTCGCTCGTCCTCACACACACAGCCACACAAAATCAGCAATCGTTTAATAACCAGCTAAGTGCTTAGGCTCTAAACGGCTTCTGTGCAGTCCAACTTGTCAATGGCCACACGTTCGTCAACCGTCAAACATTGACTTCAAAGTTATTTTTGAACTTTGACACAACAACGCACTACAACAATAATCAACTTTGTAAACTCCAATTGTGTACAGTTAACCGAAACGAATTATTCGTGGTTCTTAGAGCTTCAACGCAAGAAAAATCCCTTGGGTCTAAACGCATGCTACAAACTTTCGGCTTCTCGGAGCGGCCATCTATTTTCGCAAATGTACAAAGATTTACAAGCTCATATAGTGAAGGGTCATCAATACCATCAGCAATGATATTAATATACTTCCGTTCGATAATGAGGATAAGTGAATAAAAACTGAAAAAGTTTAACTTTGAAGAAGTTAAGTGAGGTGACCTGAATACCTTGACTAGAAGACTAGAGAATTTAGAAAAGCAAATTTCTGAGAGAATAATGCCGGTCAATACAGTGCGACATATGTAGCGGTCAAAACATGTGCGGAATTATGTTAAGCACTGGGCTGTAAAGGTTCTTCAAGAACAGCGAAGATTAGAGCGTCTGCGATATAGCGAGGCGAACAGCCACAATCAGTTCGACAATCCCTGAAACGTTCTAGCCACTAGGCTTAGCATGAACTGAGATGTAATACTTAATTCTTGTTCCGCAGGTCAAGTCATATCAAAGCTATGAGTCGTTGTCTTAAGATGTTTTTTTAGTGTAAAGTCCAACACTACTGTTGTATGGGCTTTCGATATTTTTTGTACATATCGCCATAAATTGTTTACCTCAGCTATGAATTTCGTGATAATTGCTTCAAGCCCTATGAAGAACTCATAGGATGTAGGTACCATGCTAGTCAATGACGATATGACATCAGCTTTATCAGATACAACGGCCCGTTAGTTTTTTTCCACTCTTTCTCTGTCAACCGAACTTCGGTACTCGTCTTCTTCTCTATTGCCGTAGTGACCGCTTACGCGATTATAGTCGAGTTTACAACAGCGCGCCAATAGTTCTTCTTCTTCGCTGTTTGGCTCCAATTGGAGATTTCTAGTGTATCCAGGTCCTTCTCTACATTATCTCTCCAATGGACTGGAGGTCTTCCGCGTCGAATTCTTTCAGAGCAGGAGTGTTTTCAGTCATTCGGACAACATGACCTCTCTTAATTCGCTGCACTATGTCAATGTCGTCATATATGTAGGAAATACTCTTTGTTTATTTTTTCTTTTATTCACTTTTACAAAGTTTTGGTTTTAGATAATTTTAGTCTTACATTTAAGTTTTTAAAATACATATTGCGACTTACTCGCGGCGCTGTTCAACTTCAACTGTGTCGTTGTCGTTCTGTTGTTGTCCGTGTTAGGGTTCGTTTCATTAGTTTCGTCAAGTTCGCTCAATCCGTCAGGGATGTAATTATTAGTATTTCTGTCCGCTTCTGTGTTCCCTTCCTACGTACTTATATCTCGTACAACTTATCGCTCCATCGACTGCGGTATTCGCCGTTGCCAATGCGCAAAGGACCATAAATCTTACCTTTCTCTTGAAAACTTATAATGCCGACTCATCAGATATTGTCATCGTCCATGCCTCCGCACCTATAGCAAGACGGGGATGATGAGTGACCTGAAGAATTTGGTCATTGTTCGTCGAGAGAAAACTTTGCTTCTCAACTACCTAATCAGTCGGAAGTAGCACCTGTTGCCAAGAGTTATTCGGTAATCAGTCTGATGAAATATGTTTTTTGATTTGCCAGGGATCATAATGACTTAAGGTCAAACATCTTTCTATCTTTGGCTCTTCTTTAGTGACAATTTTGAGTTTCAAAACAGCGAAAATTTATAACATTTTTTTAGAAGAAACTTTCTTTCAAACACTTCTTTACATGCACAATCGTTCGTAGCAGATCCGATTGATTTTCATATATAGATATTTAATGGCTTGTGGGATTGACGAGGTGAAGTTTTCACACAAATATATTGCACACCAAGCACTCACACTGAACCCAGAGCTCCATATGTATGTATGTCATGTTGCTGCAGCTATGACAGTTCGCAAAGAAAAGGAGATCACTGTCGTGAAGAGTGTCGCATTACCATTCGCTTGCAAATGAAATCTGTGTCATTGCCAACAAAGTGTACGTTGGTTCGTTGCCTCCGTTGTTGTTGCTCCGTTTGTTTACACTTTGCTTTGCAGATACCATTGCTATTGTTATGATTTTCCGAGATTATATTATTCATTTGCACCGCGCCAACGCCCCACGCAACTGAAACAATGCTGAGAGATGCTTTTCTCCGCGAAGACCACCAACTATAGTTCCTCTTACAACAGTTGCTAACTTGGAAGATTTATGTATGCATACGAAGGTAGGCCGCACAGTTTGGACTTTTTGAAAGGAATATTTTATGCAGAGATGCGATCTGGGAACTTTGAGGCACAAAATGGCGCCAAAAATGTTATGTAGAGACCAAAAACTAGTATTAAGGAAAGTTCCGTCGGAGCGTCTGGGACTCCTGAAATTTTGAAATTTAAGACATCTTGACCCGAAACCTGTTTGTAATACGTGAAATTGTGTATGCTCTTTCCCCGAATTATTGCTGGATGGTAAATATCGGCTACAATTCCGCAAAACAAAAATTTGTTTATTTCAGCAAAATATTAAACTAATTGAGCATTCCTAGCATTTTACTGTAGACAACGACAATGATAAATTTTAATATCGTAGTGCATTTGCTTGCAATTGCTGTTGTTGCATTATAAGCAGACATGTAATTTCGCACATACCAACTGTCATTGGAAATGCCTCACAGCATACCGAAGCGCTGCGCGTAATCTGCTTTCCACGAGGTGATTCTACTTGCCATACTCAGCATCGCGCCATTCCCCCACCCCCCTCCGTTTTGAGATTTTATTTATTTATTATATTCACATTCTTCTATGGGCTGAGGGGAACTGCGTTCTCTTTCCGTTTTCTATGCCACTGTACAATAGCAACAATGGCGCGTACAACTACAAAAAGCCCACAAAAACTGCAAAGAACAGCATCACGCAAACTCTTTTCACATAAACGAAAGAATGGATTTTTCTTTTGTTGTTGGCTTTTACATTATTTTATCGTATTTTTTTATTTGTTGGTAAAGTTGAACGCAATTTTTATTTATTTGAATGCTCAGGGGTACAGACGACCGACAAACAATTCTGGTAGACAATGTGCATATTTCTACACAAACACACTCATACACATTTATGCGAATAAAAATAATGACAATTTTCGAAATCAGTTTCTTGCATTTTACTTTCAGCATTCAAAATTTACGCCACAATTCGCTCCTCCATTCCTCTTGGATGTGTGTGAGTGTGTGGGTTGAGTACTTAAGAGAGTGTCTTCTCCCTTGTGGTAGAAAATATTACAATAATGAAATGGATAATATAACTACAGGGTTTGTCAGGAAAGTAATAGAACGGAGTCGATTAAAAAAAATTTATTAAACCAATCGTTGCAATTCTTTAAAAACTTTCAAAAATAGGCTCCTTCTGCGTCGATGCAGCGCTGCCAGTGTGACTTCCAAGCATTGAAGGCGTCGCGGAAGCCGCTTAAGAGCCGAGGTGCTTGCTGCTTGGATCCCCTTTCATCGGTATTTTCAGGCAAGGAAACAAAAGAAAGTCCGGGGGGCCACATCTGGTCTCTAGGGCGGCAGCGGAAGTGGAAGCGTTGGGATGCCGGCCTTGGTTAGGTTGCTGTTCACAAGAAAGATGGGGCGTTGTCGTGGTGCAACTTCCAATCGGCCGCGATGTATTGTCGGACCCGATTGACTCGTCGTTTGAGACTCTTGAGGACTTTCACGTTAAACTTGGCGTTGACGATTTGTCCAGGAGAAACAAATTCAAAAAAAAAAAAAAAAAACACTACACATCATTTTCACTTTGGATTTGTTAATTTTTTCGGTCTTCATCAGGCCTGGTGTCACGGACAACCTCTTACTAAAGCAACATCTGGGTAAGCTAGCTTGATCATATCTAACGTCACTGTCGCAGATTTACCGAGTTTCACACAGTATTTCTGCTCTAACGAACGCTGCATTTTCGGCTTGCACCGCTCACAGAAACTCGTCGGCCGAAAATGTTTGCCTTGACTCTCCAGGTGCTCGAAGACAACTGAACAGCCATTCGTTCAATAGCTCGGAACGCCCTCTACCGAATCCAGTCGGTGGCGCACGCTTCAAAGTACAGTTGCGGCGGAAGAAAATCAATTCTATTACTTTCCGGACAAACCCAGTATAAAACAACAACATACATATGTTGCAACATTCTTCGGCAAGGAAAGTAGACCACGAAACAAATTCTTTATATACCTAATTGCAGAAAGCATCCATTAACACTGAGATTTTGTGGTCCTATAAATCCCGGAAAATAGAAAAAATCACATTTGGATCAGTTCAAATACGGATGTTACTTCTATTGATACGATTCTGCATAGACACGAGGACTCTACCTTTTAGAGGTAATATGCCATAACGCCTGAACTCCACTGGCATGCGAATCATATTTGGAGGGCCTTGATTCTCTACAATATCTGCTCGTCGGTTGCACTGACCTATTAATGACGTTCGCGCAACCAAATTAGCTTCTTGCCGCGTTACGGCTCCACAAAGCCGATTACTGTCGTAAACTTTGTGTTTACACATACATATGACTTGAACCAATCAATTACGATAATCCACCGCATTCGTAATAACTGTGTGAGCATGCCCGCATGTATGTAAGGTAATCTGTAACAAAACATCGTAATAGTTGTTTTCTCTCAGAGTTGTCGTCAGCAAGCCGTTGGCGCGGCACCAGCAAAGTTTGATCGATTAAACAGTTCGATTTGTTAATCGTGCGGTTTTCCAAGCCGACGCGATCGGTCCGGGAAGGCGAACGAGATTGCAAATCACAGCAGTGGACAATGTGGATAATGTTTTCTATATAAATTAGTTTGTTACATTGCTGGTGCATTCACCGCTCCCGACGCGAACACAGACTGCTGTCGCCAGCCACGACAACCGCACGATCAGCGGGGGCGGCAACGGCGACGACTGCGGCGACTCTATCGGCCGGCAATTTGTTATTTAACTCCATGTCAAACACAATCGCTGTGACAGTGGTTGACATTAACAACAACAATAAGAACAACGTCAGCGCAATGGAACGAAAGCGACACCGGGATCATACCATTACAGCAAAGTAACGATCATGCGGCGATTGGTGTTTGTTGCCGAGTTCACTTCATTTTTACTTCTTTTAAATCGAAAGGAAAACAAAACGAAAATCGATACAAATAGAATCTTGCGGCCGGTGGAGATACAGAAGCTTCAGTTGCCGCTGTTTGTTCGGCGCAGATATTATCTAAAGTGGCTTGTCAGTTCGCTGCTTGAAAGCGTTTAAACTCTCGGCTACTTACAAGCGCGAGCCACGATTAGGTGTGCTGCCCCGTTCGTTCTGTGTGTGCCTTTAACACTTGCCGTTGTTTGCCAGCGCGTGTCTGTCTCAACGTTTTCAATAAGTATTCTTCTTCTTCTTCCACCTTTATTAACTGCAAAGCATTTTCTATTAGATATAGCGCTTTGGAGAAAAAGCGGCTTGCCACTTTCCTGACGCACGTGTGCTCGCTTAATCTGCCATACAATCGCCGGCGAGACAGCCGTTGAGTGTCTGGAGCTTTGTCTTTAGACGAGACGACATACCTGGGTGTGCGCGCAGCGCTGCATTGACAAGGTTTTTTGCGCAGGCGTGTGACGTAGCAGCGCGTTCGCTACTTAGACAACGGCGCATGGAAAGATAGGAAAGAAGCCGACTGCTTGGAACGCTGAAATGTGCTTCTTGGTTCCGTTCGGTGGCATCACAAGAGCGTCTGACATTAGCAAAGAACTTTTGCTTAGCAGAAACCGAAGAAGTTCTGTGTTGACTTGCGGTTGTGTTCGCCACATTAGTATTTATCTACGGTATATAAAGCACAGCATAACCGTACCTCTGCGACGTTCCACACTGCTGAGGGAATGACAAATGTACTTAGTTATTGCAGCCGACAAATTGTGCGATTTGACTTTAGCGATCGGCCGTCTGTCGGCGACCAACGTTCTGCATCGCTGGTTTATTCACATTAGCGCAGAAGGTGTGGTTATGGCTGTAATCGTATCGCGGTAGCCGTTTCCTCGTTGTCGATTCGCTCAATTTATGAAGTTCAACTGTGTATAATAGACCTTAAAATGCGTGGGAAATATCTTGGCTGCCTAACCCCTAAACTATTTTAATAAACCGATAAATTCTGATTCATTTGGTCTTGGTTAGTTAGTTAGCTGAAACGCCGAAAGAGTGCCGAACACCTGTCGGCAGCATTTAACCCATCTTCCAAGGCTCCTTAGTTGGTCTTATGTACATCTATTTGGATATGATTAAAATAACCTGCTGATCGTTCGAATTCCAAGTAACTATCTAATCCTATATTTTGGTACTTCGCTTATTTCGGTAAAATTTCATTATATGTAACTGGAACGGAACCGATTTTAAATTCGCTCGCAGTTCGTCACATCAGCAACATTCCCTTAATTTATTTACAACATTATTGCTGGTTGAGTTTCTCAATAGGTAGGAAGAGTGGATGTATTAAGATGCACCTAGGCCTTTGGGAAACCGCTCACTCGAGTTTGTCCTCTCGAAACCTCCTTCTGATGAAGTTCATCAACACAAAAAGTTTTATTTCGTCCAACCTCCGAGACATCGACAAGAAACCCTCGACCGATAGTTGCGATTCTTTTCCTATACAAATCCTTGTAATTCCTTGTGTTCTATGTATATGCTCTTCTTCTTCTACCTCTTGAAAGCTTCAATAGTAATTTTATGGGTTCCCAGTCTGCTGGCATATCTAGCATTATTCTATAGTTGAAACAGTTTTGCAGCTGATTCTATCCCGTAGTACATCCATTAACAAATCTAAGTAGTATGAAGGTTCAAAGAAGAAAAAGCTAAATTTTGGAGGAAAATATGTAGACTTTCGCAAAGGAACCGAACTACATACATACATACGTATGTACGTAAATCCCATTTCTTTAATTGTAGCGTTTCTTTCATGGCAGACAAATGGTTCACACGTGGGAGACTCTATCTTGCAATTTTATGGATTTCTCTCGATTCTTCCATGTTTATGTGCCATCTTAAGTACTTCTACGAGTATAAGTTCAACTATTCATACGTATATACTTTTCTCAAGCGCCCGTCCGACTTCTTTATTATTAGAACGAAGCTTTTTTATTAATAAAAATAACAACAACCGACTGGGTGGCTGGCTTGAGCGTGTTGTTTACTTGAGTTAAAATTGAAAATGAAAACACAAACAAAAATCATATGAAATATTCATTGTATGAATTAACAATAAACCGAGATAATCACTAACTTCTGGAAGGAAGAGCAATAAGTGCAGTGCTGGGGCGTCGGACGACCTCAAGATCCACAACGAGCCGAGACATGCGATAGCCCACTGAGGATGATGATGATGGTGATGGTCTTGGTGTTGGTGTAACATTATCATTTAGGGGTTTATGAAATCTTAAGTATATATGTATTTCCATCGCACGAAAGCACTCACTTTGCAGCTCACACGAATACCAAGCACAGCCGTCAGCCCCACTTTTAGCTGAGCTCAGCTACAAATATAGGACGTTACGTATAGCATTCGCTGTGTCCGTGCAGAAAGATGTAAACAGAAATGTTACTATTTTTATATTTTTACGATCGCCATATTATCCGCAATGCGCGTAGTCGATTAAGCACACAAAAACAACGCAATAAATATGTATAATGCAAGTACATACTATTTTATATGCTCACAGCCATTAACTTAGCGCTCTAAATTGAGTTCTTGAATGCGAGGCGCCGTAGCTCCGCTGTCAGCTGGCGTCACTTGAAGCTCTAAGTGACAAGACTGGCGAAAGGCGAAGCCGGCATATGAGCGCCTGCACCTAAGCTACCAGCCGCGCCCCTGCAAGCGAGCATAGTGAGTGGTTAAATGTACGACCGATTAAATATGTGATTTTAACTTCCGCTTGATGTCTTCAATGCGAGCTACTAAAGTGTGATTCTTACAACGTGTTGGATGACTAAGCCAACCTCTACTGAGTGTCTCTTGAGGGAATGTTTGCATGCGATTGCATCTTTTAGATGACTTTAATGGCGATTAGCACATTACAGGTTATAAATCGAGGCTTTTAGAAATGCATTCAAGCATAACCGAAACATAAATAAACATACGTATGCTCATTTTGAGTAAATATTAAGGTTGTAAAATCACAAGTATAACAAATAATATATGAAGAAGGCAAGATTTCCAAACGATGTACCAGTGTTCTGCCACCCATTGAGTTTACATAAGATTCTGGTTAGTCCTATTCCTAAGGAAGGTAAGACAGGGGTTTCATGTTTCCTAACACCACAAATCAGATTAACTAGAAAAAGAAAAGTGTTCAGTAGTGTTATGGATTCCTGCGGATACGGACCCAGAACCGAATTGATAAATGGACTCCGACCAACTGAAACCATTAACCACTTCTTGAAATGAAAGAGTTGTGAACTCAAGAAATTTTTAGTATGAATTAATCCCACAATGCAGACCCTTATCATCAAACTCAGCACGACAAATTCTCGCCAAAATAAGCTTGAGAACTTAAAAACCTTAACTATAAGGGAATGTTCCATAATTGTTGGATCTATTTGAGACTTATTTAATATATTTTTGATAATATAAAACATTTTTTTCTACTCCCAACAATTTCCAGATCGTTGTAGGCACGAAGTACTTTCGCTGATTCTCAAAACATGAGACTGAGTTTGCTTTGTATTTTCACAACCACCGTGACATGTAATTATTGGTTAGAAAAGTGGATCGAATCGTTCCGCTTTAGCAATTTTTCACTCGCTGACTCATTTGCTGCAGTTTATTCCTCATCTTACTCTAATAAAGACCGTTACAAATATGCAGCAGAAAGCTTTTAATTCCTTGCCGCCGAAAATTGGATGACAATTCAACAAAAAATGCCCACATTTTTGCACCATCAAATGCTATGCGACATTAAAAAGGATGAGCTGCTCATCGTTTCTGTTCCGCCTTGTGCTAACTTCAAACTTCTTTGTGTGCAATTTGTTGCGTTTGCTCTACAAAGCTCCTCCACCACTGCCTCTGTGGCTGGGCTGCCTTCCGCCGAGCAATTTGACGGTTCAACGAACGACGAAACAACTTTTTATGACCAAGCGATTGCAGCGGGGACTAGCGGTGGCCAGCGTCGTGGAGCGAAGACGCATCGTGGAGTTAGACTCGAATTCGCACTGAGCAGACAACAAACGAGCTGGGAGTAAACAACCGGCGACGCGCACGTCAATTGGAATTGGAAGATGTTGCGATTTCATTTCACAGCTGCATGCATGTCACTAGTACCATCTGCCGGGGAGAGTAGGGCTTTGTGTGAAGTGCAGTTTGTGGCGAATGCATTTGCATGTTGATTTGAATACGCCTTGCTGTTGCCTCTGCTGGCATTTGATGGCTATTTCAGTTCAAAGCTGCTTCATATGCAGTGATGTCTTGAGTGGGCGTGGTCGTGTGTGAGTGCGCATGCGTGCAAACGACGTGGGTGGACAACGCGTTGAGGAAAAGGAATGCATACGCAATGCCATGGAAATAGGTGGACGGCGAGACTATTTTGACATTTGTTGCGGGATTTTTAGTATGTAGGTTAGGGGAGCTAGCAACTGCAAGAGTGCCGAAAACTCAAATTTGAATTGGGCAATCGGACTCTGTGGGAATTGGCGGTGCTGTCCGCACATTCCCAGCGCAACTGCATAAAGACATTTTGCAGAAATATTTGATTCTCACACTTTTCCTGGGGCGCCTGCAGCCGAAGAAGGTAAGCAAACGAGCGTTGCTGCACTGTGGTCGTAAATTTAATACACGAAAAACGAATTTAATGTGCGCGCACACACAAGAATTGATTGTGTTGAAGTGCAATAACGCTTTCACAGCTCGCTTTCTCATGTTTCCAACAGCCGAAGACCTCGTGGCCTTCTTTTAAATGTACACCACACCATTTAATCTCATAAATATTAAGTCAGCTGCATAATCATCATAATTTACTACTTACTCCTCTGCACACCCGCACCGAAATGCGAAATCGTACGGCATAAAGTATGCGGTCGACGATGAGATGACGCGTCCGAACAACGAAGAGGCGCATGTGACCAGCAACTGGTGGTCGATAAAGAGTATGGCGGAGAAACGATGGAGTCGAAATACTAATACAAATGAGGTGGTTACACAAAGAACGAGTGATAAACGTGTTTATCCAATTTAAGGCATAATTGTGAACACAGACAGTTACAGTGGCGTGCATTGAGGTATGGACAGCACGACTAGATTCAAGAATAAGAAAAACCGCCAACTTCGGTTGCACCAAATGTAGAATTTTAAAGCACACTAAAACTTAATTTTAATAGAACTGAGTCGATTTAAAACAATTTATTGAACCAATCGTTACAATTCTTTAAAAACTTTTAAAATAGGCTCCTTCTGCGTCGATGCAGCGCAGCCAGCCCGATTTCCAAGCGTCACGGCGTCAAGGCAAGGAAGGCATTTTTCATGCTGCTTCGATCCCCTCTGTCGTCTCAAAATGTTTGCGTTTAATCGGCCTTTCCTTTTCAGGCAAGGAAAAAAAGTTCGGGGGTCCACATCTGGGTTGCGGAAGCGTTGGGATGCCAGCCTTGATTAACTAGCTGAGCACAAGAAAGGCGGTGTGACCCGGACCGTTGTCGTGGTGCAACTTCCAAATTGCTGCGATGTCTTGTCTGACCGGATTGACCCTTCGCTTGAGGACTTCCACGTAAAACTCGGCGTTGACGGTTTCTCCAGGAGGAACAAATCCATGGTGGACGATCGTTTGATGTCAAAAAAGACAATGAGCATCGTTTTCACTTTGGATTTGCTCATTCTTCCGGGATTCATCAGCGACCTCTTCCCGGCCCTCCAAAAAGGCTTGGTGCCACGAAAAAGGTTTGTTCTGACTCTCCAGGTGCTCGGAGATAAGTGACCAGCCGATCGTTCGTTAGCTAAGAACGCCCTCTACCGAATCCAGTCGGTGCGCGCAAGCTCCGAAGGACAGTCAGAAAATCAATGCCATTACTATCCGAACAAACCCTGTATCTGTATATAGTGTATAAGGTCTCAGAAGTTTCCTGCTTGGTGTTACAAACCTCACGGCAAACTTAATATACCCTGTTCAAGGTATAAAATAGTAGACTATCTTCAATATTTTATTTGCTTTTCCAAAATTTGTTTCTGCTGTCTTATTTTTTTTTTTTAATTTCGCTCGTTCACTCTTTTTCGTATCTTTTTGAGCTTCATTCGCACTTTCTCTCTCTCTCTCTCTCTCTAAGAACCATGAGATTGAGCAAATTCTAAACTAAATTTGAAAGTGAGTAAGAAGAATATACTTAAAAAGGGAGCGAGTCACATATCAATATCCGACACTGTATACAATCTCCCTTCGCCTTGCCCGATGTCGCCCAACAGCACTTTATTTAGGTCCATAAGCGACGACTCATTCATGTTCACAATGCTGCTGCAACATGTGGCCAAGCAATTTTGCCACGGCAGACACTCTGCGTTGGAGGCGGTCACATATTACACCATTTAGCATTCATTTAAAGACCGTTTATGGTAATAAAGTGGTAAGACACTCATCATCACAAGCCGCACATGGCAGGCGAGCGTCACAGAGTCACAGGTCACACATTGCTCGCTTCCAAAACGGTGTGCAGCGAACACGACTGCAACTACAATAAATATCTACTTGTTGGCCAAGTCCACGTAAAGACGCCACGACGTAACCTTTAAGCAGTTTGTTCCCTGTATTACACCGCCCGACTTGTGCGACGTGTGCGCTCGTTGTAAGTTATGACGCGCATTCTTCTCGCTCGTTCGCTTTTTTCTCGCTTTTGATTTTCAACCGAGCAATGCTACATCTGTCCAGTCGCACATGCAAGCCTTTCTGACCATCAACTGCATTGTGGCGGCACTTTTCATTGATCAGCAGCGCAAGGTACGCGGTGGAGCGCGTCAACAACTCAGTTCTTGCCAACATTGGCGTCGGAGTTGGCCACATGCACCGTGTGGCTCATTACAACTGCGAATGTCATGTTCACATGTCAGCGCAGCTTACAGACGAACACACAAACACACAGGTATCTCCACATATGTATAGTATTCCATAGAGTGCACTCGTTGTAACCGTCGTGCCGAGCGCGTCTTTGAGTGCCTTTTATGCACGCCTTTCACGCTGTTTTTAGGGCTTCATGCTCGCTCACTCCACCTCATCTTCGGCCACCATGTGCCGTTTCTTCGCAGCACTTGATTTTTATGTTGGGTTTCGTATTCAATTCCCAATCAATTGGCTGCCATAAAACGGATTATGTGCCACCAAGTGCGGCTGCTCTCGGCCACAAGTGCCTCTCTAAGGCAAGTGCACTCGCTGTAGCCATCTGTTGAGCCCGTCGAGCAGTTTCAATTGCTTGTTGCACGCCACTCATTAAGCATCGACAATTCTCATAATTATGGTCATTACAATGATAAGTACATATTCATGGCATATTAATGCTATCGCCGCCATTATCATTATATGTAATCACTACTTTTATTCCATGCTTAAAGTCATATTTAATTTTGGTAATTATCGACGATTCAAGCAGTTACGAATTTGAGTGGAGCGAAATGAAACAGAATACGAAGGTTTGCCAAATAAAATTGAAATGTTAATAATAGGTGTGCGACCCCGCTTAAAGCGTGCAGGGCTTATTAATGCGCCGAAATATATGCAAATATTACCTTTTAATTCTAGTAAAGCAGTTTTAGTTAAAAAAAACTTCTCTGTAAACCCTCACAAAATAATGTTGGTTCTTGAAATAGATGCTCAAGTATGTACCAAGTTTTAATCTAATTTTATTCAAACAACTGTTTATCCGTGGCTTTTGAATAATTAAAAATAGCATATGATTTGACCCGGACTGTTTGATAAAAAATATTTTCCTAGACTGGCACAACCTTTTTTATGTTCGTATGGAGTTTGATCGCCATATGTTAATAAGTATGTGTTCGGCGGCAGTTTGTTTATGACGGGAAAAGTTTGAGTGGCGCTGTGTACCATAAAAAAATTTATTTCGGGTTTCAATGGAATCACGGCGAAGGAATGGTTTAAAATGTTAGAGAAGTGTTTTGCGGAATCTACATTATCGCGAAGAAAAGTATTTAAGTGGCACAAAGCATTCACTGAAAGTCTTCATCGAACTTCATCATCGAACACTTTCCTCATGCAGACGTCCAACCACTTCGGTAATGAATAACATCAAAATATACAGTTCTTGAAAATCGTCGTGTTGGCATCAGAGTAATAAACAAATAATTTAAAAATCTCAATGGATCGACCTAACCCATTTGGTTAATGTTTTGGGTATGAAATCTGTCAAAGCTGAACTCATACCAAAAGACCTGAATGAAGACGTAAGTTTATGAATATAACGTCGAAACTGTTCAACCATCTAGAGAATGCCCGAGCCTGGAAAACCAATATCCGCTGAAAGCACTGAAGCCATCCCAACCGGCACTTATAACAAGTATTTGGAAAGTTGTGTTAAGCCTTGGAATAAAGATTTGTATTACTCTTAGTAAAAATGTAAGTTTTGTATGACGATCAGATTGACCAGATAGTATTATTCGAGGATTGCTTTCTGCAATAATATACGATTTTTAAGAAATCCCTGATATTTGCAACAAACTTTCAATTTATACAAGGTTACATCTTCCAGAATTGCATCAATGTTAGACTGCCGTTACTTTCACTTCAAACGGCTTTAAGATTACCAATCTTGAGGTTCTTTAAAGGAAGCCTTTGCTACCACACATTGCCTGCTTCAGCAAACCTACTTCTACCTGCAGCATAGTACATCAGCTGTTGTTGAAAGAATTCACGAAATTCAGCTTCCCACGCAAAGCGGCGAAGACAAAAATGTAGAAAGAGTGGAAAACGAAATAGAAGAATAGAAAGGCAACAAAACAGGTGTTTTCACTTTCGTTGCCGGCGAGACTAACAGGTTGCCACCAAAGCGATTATTAGAAAAAAGTAGAAACTAAAAAATACTAAAAATCACCAAAGGTAGGCCAGAAAGGTGGAAAGGTTACCTGGAAACGAAAATGAAACTGCACTAAAATGCGTGTTGTTGGCTTTAAGGCAGTTTACGGCTTGTGCGATTGTGCGCCGAAATAATTATTTTCAATTCAATACTATCTTCCGCTTTGTTTTCTCGAGTGCTTAGGAGTTGTAACAATTGTTTTTATTTTGTTTGTTGCTTCTCACATTTTCTTCGCTGTGTTTTTCGTACACCGATTTTGTGTTGTAATTGCGTTGTTTTCAAGTACCCAGTTTTGTTGTTGCACTTGGATGTGGGCATGCATGTATGTGTGCCGGCCCATAAATACACATCAAAACAGTTTTTGGCGGCGCCGCGTTAGTGACGCAACCAAGCGGGCCAACAAGTCCTCCATGACGCTCTGAGTCACTTCACTTCGCCGACTCGTTGATTGAGTGCATTTGTGCGTTCGATTTTCGGTGTTTTATGATATTTTCGCTAGTTTTTTAAATTCTCCAATGTTTTTCCTGCTTTGTTTTTGTTTTTATTAAATTTGGTTTTTATTATATTTGTTGGCTTTGTTGGGCGCGTTGTTTTGTGGCAGGGCATCGTGTAAAGTTGAAAGATTTATGGGTGCGGTGCAGTCGACGTCAGTCGGATGGCGTACAACAAACAACACTTTAGCAACAATGTCCAACAAATTTACACAAAACGAAAATTAAATGACTTTTCAAATAAATAACGGAAACAGTTTTCTTGTAATAAAATGGTGTGAAGCTGTCAAAGTACTCGGTGTTTTGGAAATAGTTTAGTGATATTTACATATTTAGTCTTTATTTTGGTTGAAGTATTTTGATAAGAATAAGTGAAATTTCGAAATTAGGTTCCTACTGAATCATTTAAGGTAATAAATGGTGTCGTATTCCCTGTGGATACTACATAGTGTACATTTGTATATTCGAAGAGGAAATTTCTCAAAAACTTCTTTGAGTGTTGCCTTTGTAAGTTCGAAAATATGTGCTCTGTGCCTCAAGTTTTCGCAATAAATCCGAATAAGGTGGAAACATTTTCTGAAATTTTTTAATAATGCGACTGATATGACAACTTTTCTTAAGGGGGAATTCTTGCCTAGGATTTTGAAAAAATCGATTTTTTTTGGCATATCTTGAAAGTTTAGACTTTCAAAAATATGACCTTGGAAGGATTTTTCAAAATTCGACTTATTTTCGGAGATACAGCCGATTTTGTGACGTGGCGTCCGTGTTCACTAGAATTGTCTCCTAAACTTTAAACGCGTTTTTCTCAAAACTGACTTTTTCGGAACGAAACCCACGATTTCTCAGGTTCTACTGGACCGATTTACTTGAATTTTTATAGAGTCTTCTTTATAGGCTTTTCTATGGTTAGAACTAGCCCCATCCCTAAATTTTTATTTGTATTGTTTTTAAAAAATTCGAAATAATCAGAAAAAGTGATCCAAAAAAACAAGATTTCTGCAGAACTCTCATCCAATCTTCATGAAATTTTACACAGGTCATAGTCCCACAAGCGAAAAGCAGAAATTAGTCCATTATTTAACTATGGCCGGGCAAAGTTTGCTAAGTAAACAAGATTTCTTCGCTTGACTTAGCCAAAGTCGCATTTCTGGATTTGTTTTATTAGCAGTGCAAAACTTTGAAGTCAACAAATACTAATGAAAAGGTATCGGTACAGATGTGCGTGGGTGTATGTGAACGTAATTGACTACGCCGAAGAGCAATTTCTCAGTCATTGCACTTGCTCGTACCTCTCTACCTCTGCTACCAAGTGCTCGTGCGCTTCCTGCATGTATAACGTTTCTCCACTTCCGATTATTGAAATATTTTTACGGTTGATTGGACAGCGCGCTTTGTCCTCGTTTCGCGTGAACTCTCCGGCAGCAAATCAGCAGGGCGTGGATCCGCGCTTACACATTTTCGACATTTCTACCGTTTGAATTTGACTCCTCTACGGAGCAGGCAGAAATTATGAATGTTGCCAGTCAAGCGTTGTGACATTTATGACAGCCACTTCCACCAGCCACAAACACATACAAAAATGCTCAAGTATGAGCTTTATTTTCCAATACGTTGTAGGAAAGTCGAGCGTTGTAAATTGAGAATAACGGTCATCCAGCGGAATGTATTGGTGTTGAAGGGGGCGCGGAATGTGCTAAAATTTGAGGTATTTCCCAGTGATTGCCTGACGGCGTTGACAGTTTATTTACTTACATATGTACGTATGTATTATATAAAGTTTGTTTTCGCTCACTCACACAAGGTGTTTACTCAATGGAATACGGGTAAACGAAATTTAAAGGAAGACCACGGCTCCGGTGTCTCCTTCAACTCGAAGAATTTCGCGCGTTGTTTACAGTCATAAATAAGTTTTTATTTTGAAAATTTATGGGCGTCACATTAAGTGACAATTTGAAGGTCATTTCATTTTCAAATTACTGTTAAGTGGGGACCGCGTAAAAATAAAATTGTAATTTTTTACTTCCTTTAGTCATTTAAGCTCAGATTTGTTTAAGAATCATGATCATACTTTATAAGAAAACGGCCGAATACTCACAAACTATCACAAGATTTTGCAGTAGAGTAACTAAGCAAAGTCTATACTTGGCTTCGGAAATACATTTCAGATAACTATGGAATCGATTCCATGCTCGTGAATTTCGATTCTTGGAAAGATACACTGATATCATGATTTTCCGAAGTCCCGGTACTTTTATGTCTACTGGCATTGATACAGGGAGGATGGAGTAATGTGTAGAAGTTCACGCAAGTGAGAATAGTTCTCTGATTGCCATTCACTTGGGAGTGGCCAGAAACGATTATTTTATATATGGCTTAAGCAGCTGACCAAGTATCCTCTGTGTAGCCAGAAAACATCCGTGTGAAGGCGAGCTAAACAGCAAAAACAACAATGTCAGCCTCGAAATCCAACGCAGAATAACTCTTGCCAACAGGTGCTACTTTGGACTGAGTAGGCAACTGAGAAGTAAAGTCCTCTCTCGAAGAACAAAAACTAAACTCTATAAGTCACTTATTATTCCCGTCCTGCTATATGGTGCAGAAACATGGACGATGACAACATCTGATGAGTCGATATTACGAGTTTTCGAGAGAAAGGTTCTGCGAAAGATTTACGGTACTTTGCGTTGTATGAGATATACGAAGACATTGGCATAGTTCAGCGAATTAAGAGACAGCGGCTGCGGTTAGGTCATGTCGTCCGAATGGTACCCGCCGAGGGTAGCAAGGGACGAAGCTTCTTAAAAAATATTAATCCAAAAAAAAGGTAAAAATAGCTCTTAGCGGTAGGTGTCCAAGGGTTAAAAGAAAGAAGATTCCTTTGGAAATGTTTGGCTAGTCTCAAAGAGTTTGGTTACTTTCATTTTGCAGGAGATTTTTCATATTAATCAACTCAAATATGCACTGAAAACTAAGTTAAAGGTGTTCTTCTAACATTAAAATGGAGTCCACAAAGTATTGCCTTACGACATCATACCCATGTATTATCGTTTTTGTTTTAATTCAGCTACTCTGCTTTTTCTACGCCCACATGTCATACTAGTTTCTATTCACTTTCACCTTCATTCTACGCTGAAAAAAGCGAGCAGAATTTGTCATAAAATTTTTTTACTCATTTCTGCAATGGGCATTAAAGCACATTTGAATGCGGGTGCCGTCAGAAGTACATATTTAGATGAATTTTACTTGCAAAGTGGACACATGTGACCTAATTTCAATTTTTTATGTTTTCATGAGAGAAACTGGCGGCGCTGCTATTTTAATCTACCACACATTGTCCTTTACTTCCGCATTCTTCTGCTATAGCTGTACCTACACATTAGACAAACAAGCATTTTTCATTATTTGACTTTTTGTTTTGCGCCGTCATGTCAAGACGCACCCATTACACAGCCATCCCAACCATTAAACAGGGCAGTTGTACTTGGATGTGACTAGAGTGGAATAGAATGGGTCGCCTATGAGCATTTGCATAACAAACCCAGCAGAGGTACACACAAAGGACGCACAGGATCACCAACTGACACAGTCACACAGTCAGTGAGTACAATTGCGGCATGCAACAACAGCAATTGAAAGCATTTCATACCTGCGAGCGCGACAAGGAAATAGGCTGAGTGAGACAAGCGAGTGATGGAATTTTCATCAGAAATAATACCGCTGGAGCAGGTACCAATTTAAAGGTGGAAATGCTACACACTCGTACACAGTTCATAACTCACAGTCGGCAACTACGCACTCTCTCTGGACGTGCCCTCTTCCACAAAAACACACGGCGGAAGGAGGGAGAGGAAAACACGCAACGACAAGTTGGTCACGATAGTTGACGCCTGCGACAGACAGTGGTAATTAAAATTAGTTCCGTTTTGATTAGAACAAAGCGGCGCGCGTCTTTGTCGCGTAGCCGCATCCACCGCGCGAACTCAAGTACTTCGGCATGCTCACGAGCATTTTATGTACTTCGTTTGCGGGCGGATTTCTAAAGCTCAGCGCATAATTAGTGCCGTGAAGCGAATGCGAAGCGAGCAAAAGACGTTCAATTATAATTATGCCTTGAAAAATGAGTGGCGACACGCTGTGGCAGCGATACTGCTGTGAGGTTAGTTAGCGGAGAATACTTGGCAAGTGGAAGCCACCCGTGTGGTTATGCGGAAATCAACGGCTCTTGGGTTGCGGAAAAATAAAAGTAAAATTTGGTTATCAAAATTGTGTTTTTTAATTAATGATTTTGAAGTTCTGCAAAATAATTGAATGTTTTTTGTCGATGTAATAAAAAACTTATTTTTTAAATTTTACAAAATGTATGAAAATAAGAATTGACGAGAACTCTTTCAACTCTTGCACACATTAGAAGTTATGCAACAAGCGATCAACTAACCACTTTTCCCGAGTCATTGGTATGTGAGAATTAGACGGTTTTCGATTAAATTTACTTCTAGAAAATACTGAAGCTCGGCTTTTTATAGAGTTAAATACTTGACAAAAGTCTTTGGTTTCGAACTTCCAATTCGTTCAAAAGAAAAGGTTGACAAGAAAGGTAATACTGAGTTACAGTGAAGAGATCGGACCAATATGCACTCTATTCAATAAAAAAAGCACCTTGCTCTGGCTTTAACTCGCTTTTATAGAGGAAAAACAAAAAATAATATTTTTTACATATGAAAAGAATTTAGTTTTTTCTGGAACACAAATGTATGTTAAATAATGTCACTTTCATTTTTTTATTATAGTAAGGTACTGACAATATTTATGAAAATTTATTTCAACGACTACCGGCTACCGGCCACCGGGTAGTAAATCATAAATAATAATAATTCTTGTACATATCTTTTAATATATGCAAATCCATACATATTCAGGTGTGTCGATCTGATTTTATACCACACGCTTAATTTAACCGACACATTTGCATTTATCACAACCCACTTCAGTCACAACGAAGGGTAGGCATTCGTCGGTTGACGGTGGATGAACCACCCTTGCTTGAGGAGGGCGAGCAACGGCAAGGGCTGTTGGTGGTGTTGTTGATATATGTAGGTAGTGGACGTGTGGCGTGCACAAGTTCAAGTCTGACACCCGGCTAGCAAATAAGTATGCTAAAGCAGCTTGCAACAGAAACAGTACACACTTTCTTGTTGTTGGCAATATATGTATGTATGTATGTATATTAGATATTCATAATAAGTATGCATACAACAAGTATGTATATAAGCAAATGTAACTAGAATTTTAGGGGTTGCGTGCCTATGTCGGTATTGTGTGTTTGAACCGGTGTACCTGCGCGCCTTTTCTCCTTTCTGCCTTGCCCTGTTCCCCTCACCACGGTCGGCACAAGGCTCAGTAACACGTCCACATAATGCGCTTAAAATTCCGGCAAAGTGAATTAGTTTCAAAATTGTCAAGTTCGTCGTTTTGTAACTACTCGCCTCGTCTCACTAAATATGGTTTCATTGTGTCAAGCGGAAGTGTTGAGGAATTTCGATAGAACAATTAAATTTTATGAAAATGTGTACCCTTCATGTATACACGCACTTACATATGTACATATGTATCCATGTAGTGTGTGTGAGTTTAATTACCCATTTAATGTGTGTATGCGTAATCATCCCTGTATTGACTACAGTTGGCAATTATTATAATTTGGTAACCATACTTGATACCATGCAATCTTGCTATTTTATTGGTTTATAGCGCTAGTTTTAGATAACGAAACTGTAGATTCTGAAATAGAAATTAGTTTAGCTGAAAAGGTATAAATATATATTTTTGAAAATAATGAAGAAATTAGCTATATTTTGAAATTTTTGTACAAAAAAGGAAAGTTTACGGAGACGATGCGGTATCAGTTCGTGTAGCAGAACAATGGGTCGCTCACTTCCGTTCTGGAAATTTCGATGTGAAATAGCACCTCGCTCTGCTCGACCTATCGTTGAAAAAGTCGATGAAAGTATGGAAAAGATTGACCAGGACCGTCCCATAAGCAGCAATGGCATCGCTAAAGAACTTAACATTCACCAACAAACGATTTTGAACCATTTATAAAAGGCTGGCTACAAAAAGAAACTCGATGTTTGGGTACCATATGAATTGTCTGTGAAAAATTTAATGGATCAAATTAACATCTGCGATTCTTTGCTGAAACGAAATGAAATCGAACCATTTCTGAAGCATGGTCCAAGCGTGGTGAAGCTCAACAAATGGTCGCAAAGCCAGGATTGACGCCCCGAAATGTTATGCTGAGTGTTTGGCGGGATTGGAAAGCAACTATGAGCTGCTCCAGCCTGGTCGAACGATTAATTCAAGATTTTACAGTCAACACTTGACGAGAATAAAGTAGGCAATCGAAAAAAACGGACGGAACTGAACAACAGAAAGGGCTTCTTCTTCCATCAGGACAACGCTAAACCATACACATCTTTGATGACTCGGCAAAAACTGGGAGAGCTTGGCTGGGAAGTTTTGAAAATTTTACACTGATGGAATAATGTCATATAGCGCAAAAATGGCAAAAAGTGGTCGACGAAAATGGTACATATTTCGTTCATTAAATTTCATTATAAATATAAAAAGAATAAGTTGAAGTTTAATTAGAAATACGAAAAGAGTTTTTCGATTTCCCACCATTCTAAATAAATAAAAAAATACACTGTATTTGGGATATAAGAAGGTGAGTTTACACCAAATTTCGTAAAGAATTATATTTTATACGAGATTAAAATAAGAAACATAAAAAATTGGATATTTGAATTTTTAAAATAAATTTTGAAATTAAGTGAAAAAGATATTAATACATATAACTAGATTCTATAGGTCTCATAGTTTTGCCGTAAATCGAGATAAACCGTGTTTAACCTATAAAAGTTCAATCACAACCCTCCTCTTCCTCTTCCTGGCCATAGATCGCCCGTGAATTATTTTCCCTTTAATTTTTGTTATCTTTTAACTCGTTTTCAATGCGTTTCAATTTAATATGATTTTTTAAATTTTTTTCGATTTTGAAAGGCTTTTGTACTATTCTGTATAGTATTAAGTACAATGCAATAAGTTTTGGGAGCACACCCTAATATTTGGCAACACCTGAACCATCCCACGTACAAACAAATCATATAAGCAGTTTTTGCGTAATTGCAAATTCGCTGAAACGCTCTTAACAATATTTGCTGATAACAAATAATGTTGTCAATATGCTTTTTGTGGCGCTATTATCGGCACTTATCTGCTAATATACATTTCGATTGTTTTGTTTTAGTGTGGCTTCTCGTCAAGTCATTTTGAGGTGATTTTTTTCCAAAACCAACTTGGCAAAACAGGCAGGCAGTGACATTTTAAACTGATAAATTATTAAAATAAAAACAATTAGATGAAAAAGAACGAATACTGGAGTAATGTTTATATTTCAAACACTTACAACAATGGCTGATTCATTATTGATGGATTTGACATCACACAAGCGATAAAAATAATTAAAAACCTCGAGCGAAATGAAAGTTACTGATAGCATTGAAAACAACATGACTTTTATTATATGAGTTATGAAACTTCTTTGCACTATTTTGTTGTAAGGACGTTTGGACAGGTATTCGCCATATTTCAAGGCATCTAATTGAAAATTACGTTTCGAAAGGTGAAATCTCAAGACTTTATTCTATGCAGTGTTATTCAAGAAAATTTGGCATCAGTTGGTGCTATAAATTGAAAAACTGAAATTTCCAATGAATATTTCATTTTTCAATATCGTACTTGTTTTGAAATCAAAATGTGTTCAAACAAAAACGACGCACAATAACTTCTAATACGAAATGTGACGCTCGTTGCGGCGCATTAGCCGCCAGTGGCTCATGCAGTAACGATTTCGTCAATTCACCATATTCACCGTCAATTTGAACGTCTGAACGTCAAACTTTTCATTTACTTCGACATCGTTCGCTGTTTATCATTCGGGGGTATCAGTCAGTCGAGTGTCACCGACACTCGATCAAATATTTGATTTAAATTTTAGATTAAAATGCAAACGTTAATGAAGCAATTCATATTGAAGGTGTTGGCCACATTTTGTTTGTTTTTCATTTCTACACACTTTTCAATCGATTCGGCGCGACAACGCTCCCAAAATCGTAAACCAGAAGAAAATCGAAAAACAGCAATTAAAAAAAATAAAATAAATTGCTTGGCGCATTATGAAAGCATTCAAATGTGAGACCATATGCAAAGGTAGAAATGTTTTGAATGGAATCACATGAAGTTGGCTTTTGAGAAGGCGCTCACAGGCATTACGCTGCCTATGGAATTGGTGATTACGGCGCGTTGATAAGGCGGACCAATTGTGAAATGCCGCATGCATAATAACGTCAGTTTGGGTTTTGGCTTAATTTGGCTGGTATCACTCACATCACACATCACATGAGTTGGAGTTGGGGGAAATAATATCCTTGTCATTTATTAACCACGTTTGACAACTTTTATGTATGATGCATGACCACATTTTAATTAGTTGGCCAAAGTTGGGTGAGTAAGTTCGCAAATTTGCGTATCCTTATCTTATCTTCAAATGCATATGACGTTATGTATTTGCCATGCTTTTAGGTAGAAATGCCAATGTGAAATTTCGCACGTCCGCATACGGTTTAGTTGCTGCCTTTCCGGCTATTTTCCATTTTCCATTTTTGCTTTTTGCACTTTTATATTTGATTTTCTGTGCAGACACAAAGACGCCTCATAAATCGCACCTTCATGTGCTAAAGCTCTTAGAAGCAAGTTGCACAAATTATTGCTTGGATACGTCATTGTGTTTGCGTAGATATGTATGTATGTCTTTGAATATTTGGTTTTTGCGTATACATACACATATGTACATACATATGCTTCATAGACTTAATTACACTGTTCAACAATTTGATGGATATACATACATATGTACTAAAGCTGCTAGACGTTGGAACTCGTGCCTTCAGCTATGACTAATTAGCTTTGCTCGGCGCTGCCTCTTCGCTCTGCCGTAAATTCAATATTTGTTCAATGCCCCATTAGATTCCTTCAGTATGTATGTATGTACATAAATTTGTATTTGTTCTGCAAAGTTGTATTTCTTGTTGCCATAAAATGTGCGAAATATTTTCTTGTAATTGCCAATGCCTCGCTACATTTGAATTTGAGCAAATACACTGAAGTGTGACTTTCCGCTTTTTAGCGCGCTTTCAGTCGTGGCGGACCATGGACAACGGCATAGTACGTACATATATATGTATGTATGTAAAGATGTAAGCATTTGCACGCACGGTAATAATTTGTTTGAAATTAACCCCAAAAATATACTTTCATACGGTAAAACATCGGTAAAATAATTTATAAGCCTAAAAATCGGGAATATATAACCAAAATTACAAAATGTTGGCATGCTGGCGCTCAAAGAGTCAGAACAAAGAATTATTGAATTAGAGGAGCTGCGAGTTCCGATTTATTTGAAGACATCTGCTTTCGAATCAGATTAAAAAAACGATTGTTAAATTTGTTTTCGACATGAATATAAAGTTTTAGAACTATAACCAGTCAAATGTTGACAAAACTTTGGTTTTTACAAATTTAAGAGCACTTATGCATAAATTTATTAAAATACAGTATTTCCTCTCAAACTTCGAAATGCTTTTGGAGTTTTCAAATATATACCGTTTATTTACAGTTACTTGGGTTTTCGAACAAAACATTTCCCCGCTTTAGGACGTGGGAATCTGTCATGCAGTGTTTTGAGACTTTCACTCACCTTGACTTGCATTTGAAGAATGCGCTTGCAGCAATAATGAAGCCAAAATTCCCAACACGATTGCATGCAACTGCAGCCGCTGCGGTTGCTGGTGTGTTTGTTGCCATTTGCGTGACCGCACGCCTGTCGACAGGCGAGTCCACATATTTACCATCTACTCGGACCGTGCGTAGTCTCCGTCTCCTGTGGTGCACAATCGATTTGGCACCCCGCTGTCACTTGTCTAAATTGCAATGTGTGTCCTCTTTGTAGTTAATCCTTTTGATGAATATCCAATGTTCTCATTATTTCATGAATTTTCCAACAAACAATTGCAACACACAGCCTCAATGTAGTATTTTTTCATTTTCTCGCACTTTTTACACTTTTACAAATACGCTTTGAATGTGTATTCGCAGGCGACGCACTGAGGCAAGGAATAGGGGAAGTTTCACATACCCATTCACATGCGTTTAATATTCGAAAAGTAGTTTAATTCTTAATCGAGGACGAACTGTTAATCACTTGATGGCATTTCATCAATTGAAGCGGTGAAATTGTTGTTTTACCGGCTTTTGGACGCGTACTACTACACCAACAATTCTACTATTATTAAACAATTCACACATTCGCTCGACCTTTCATTGTTGTATTTTTCCGATTCGAATAAACAAAACGCGATTTTTACGTGAAACAAAAACAAAATGCGGACTGATAAGCAAAAGCCCTGCGCAATTTATATATTTATCTCACTCCCACTAAGGCCGGCCGCGGGCGCCATTTCCGCTCGCCGTGCTACTCTATCAATTTGTTTGCACAAAACTAATTTTGCAGACGAAAAACACTTTGGCGAAATATCTGCAACTTTAATTAATAAAATGGACACATAATGCTTTTTCAGTATTTCAAACTTGCTTCAAAAATAATTATTGAACTAAGTATTTGTGCAACACCATACACTATGCCACTTTTATTCAAAAAACTTTAGATTTCTTCAGAACAAAGTCGAATTTTTCACTTGAATCAACCGCGACTTTCTATCCAGACATCCACACCAAATATTCGAAAAAGTCAGACTGAATCAAATGCAGTTCGAGAACACTGAATGGTGGCGTATGCAGTGCTGCCGGACTGTCCGCAAACAGCTGGAACTAAAAAAACACAAGCGCGCTACCTGCCGGTAAATAGCTGGCGTTAAAAAACGAAATAATGTTGGAAGTGTAACTCCAAGCCCAAGTGTACTATAGACTCGCAACCATCTTGTTCCAGTTTTAAACCGTTATGTTTGATTGTGATTAATTTGAAAGAACAACTTCAGTATCATGTGACCTTGAACGAAGAAATTCTTGCTTGAAACGTAAGTATATTATTGGGATAAAATAACGGAATTTGGAGACTTTCAAAAAAGTTGGATTTTTTATATTTTTTCAGTAAAATTACCATTGTTTGTATAAACATTTCTATTTCACTAAATCATTCCTGTAAGTAAAAATTAATAAAAAAAGGAATTTTTTCAGAGAATAAGTCTACATAACCCTCAAGGTAATTGCTACGCAGAAGTTTTCCTAAAAATATAACGTTACTTTGTAAAACATATCGCTTATAAATCACTTTATTTATTTTATATATTTCAGGCACATTTCTTACATACTCCTTAACTCCTTTCCTACATATGACTCTAAACTACCTGTTAACCTTTCATAACGTATGTAGTTACTGTCGCTCTCCAAGCTCTTCTGCACCTCGAGATCTCGGGTTATGAATAATTTTCTAAGAATATACTTTTTTCGGGGACAACAACGTTGCTTCCGCTAACTTTGAGAAAGAAAATTTCCATGTTTCCGCATTTTTGATGGAGTCGGATTTCAAGATCAAAAGACAACGAATTAATTTGCTCATCGCCTATTAGTAAGCGATCTGACGATAGGATGGATACTTTCAAACTCCTCCGTCAGGAATTATTTTTACGTTTCTTCACATCGGCTTCCTTACAATTATGCTCAACGGCCCTTCCTCTCTCAAGCAAATCACGGAAAGTTTTAACATCCTGACGTAATATTTGACGCCGATACTTCATATTCAGCAAACCATAGACCATATCCAACTCGGTTTCCTCATTGTGACGTCCCTCGGGCAATTGTGCCAGTTGAGCACGCATCCGGCAGACAAATGTTCCAATGGCTGTCTCGTCATCTTGCTTTTCCTCAAAGATCTCCATATAAAGTTGATAAGCTTGTTTGGCGGGTGCGAAGTGCTCACGAATCAAAGCGATTGCCTCGTCCCAAGTGTGTACTTCCTTCGCCCCACGCACACCGAGCCACCATAGAGCAGCCTCGCCGTAAAACAGTATGGCTATACTTTTAAGTGCGTCCTCATCGCTAATCGATTCCATATCCTTGTAAGCCAATACCGATTGTATAAACTCCTCGACATAAGCGGAATCATGTTGATCGCCAAGTCGACTGTTGCAATACATGAACGTGCCCCTCATCATCACGGTGGAAGGGGCGGCACAATTGGCCGCGGCAACGGCTGCAGAACGCACCGAGTCCAGCATTAATTGCAGCTGCTCGGTCGTCAGCTGAATGGTGGATTGTTGTGACATTTTCGTTTTTGTTGTTGGCTCGCAATCTCTTGAAGTCCTAAGGAGCTTTTTATGCAGCGGACATATTAAGTAGTGTTGGTGTTGTTCGCGCTGCTCTTAGTTGCATTTAAATTGAGACTAAATTTCGATGCTCACGTACACCTCTTATATAATTGCATACTCAACGCATGTCGCAGCAAAAAACTTCGAGAGCACAAAAGGTTTCACTGAGAGGCCCTCTTTATTGCAATTACATACGAACTTGTGCATATACTATATCTCAACGTTGCACTTGACCGGTTTTTATGCTTACCCATGTATACACAAATATTTGTAGTTCTTGGAACCACATGCATATATTCGACATATGTATGTACATCTATTTGATTTCTACATTTTGTGAAATTCAATCAAATTGAGCTTCGTAACAATGTTTGTGCGAGTGCGTAAACCTAACATTGCAATTAAAATCGAAACGTTGCAGTGCATTTAACTTGTAGATACGTCAAATACGTCAAATTCTAGGAAATTACGCATTCGTGCGCATGATAATAGAAAGAATCTACTTCTAGGAATATCCAAATCCAAATCTGATTTTCTGAGCATTTTTTAAGAAACATGCGTGAACTGTGGATGATAAGAACAAATGGAAGTATTCTGCTCATCTGCCAAACTTTTTGCCTTTAGTCTTATCATAAAGCATAAGTACAAATATACATAAGTATGTATGTATTGAGATCAGGCTCAAAAATGTTAAGTATTCCAGTAACTTCGTGCAAAAATATACTCAACTTAATAACAGTTATCACGCATATTTACTGCCAGTCTCAATTTGGACGGCTGGGCAAGACCGATTGCGACCAAAAATGGGGCATAGCGGACGTCATACGAATAATATGAGCAAAAGTTGATTCAAAACTGTACCAGTTATTTGCTGTATACATATGTCCGTCCGAAAATCAATTCGCAATTCCTCGCCATCAAGGGCATTAGGCGAGAGCATAATCGATTTGGACTCATATTACAATTTTTCCAACGAAATTGCTTTTATACTCGAAATAATATAAACTAAAATTGCCAAAAATCCACGTATTGATATTTACGACTTCGAGTTGTGAGAAGGAGGAAGACAATCGCTTAATTTCAGAATGCTTAAAAACTGAGGCTGCTATATGTAATACATATGTATGTATGTATGTAAGTACAGTGGCGGTTCCATTTATTAGAACGGTTTTAGAAAGTGCGATTTTTAAAATAAATAATATTCCGCTTAAAATATTTTTTGACAGTTTTGAATACAGTTTGTTTAATTAATTTATTGGGGAAAACTCTCACGTTCATAATAGGATTTAGTTCGGGAAATCTAACAAGTCATTGTAGAAAAAAGATTAAGGTGCGCAACGATGCATCAAAATATTCCCGTCTCTACTCTCTCTTGATCAATAAATGAGAGAAGTACTTCCCTTAAAACTTTTAAATAGTATTGCTGCCCTACAATCTATAAAAGTTTCCCGAAAGATGGTGTTTTATGCATTCAAGATGCAATTCGTCTCATGTGCTTCCTCGAATATTGGCTACCACATGAATTGCCTGTGAAAAATTTAATGGACCGAATTAATATCTGTGATTCTTTGCTGAAACGAAATGAAATCAAGCCATTTCTGAAGCGAGTGGTAACAAGAGACGAAAAGTGGATCAAATACGACGATAATGTGCGAAAAAATCATGGCCCAGCGTGAAGCTCAACAATTGGTCGCAAAGCCAGGATTGACGCCTTGAAAGGTTATGCTGAGTGTTTGGGGGGATTGGAAAGAATCATCCACTATGAGCTGATCCAACCTGGTCGAACGATTGATTCTACATTTTACTGTCAACAACTGAAGAGATTAATTGGCCAGAACTGTTCAACAGAAAGGACTTCGTACTCCATCAGGACAACGCTAGACCACACACATCTTTGATAACTCGGCAAAAACTGGGAGAGCTTGGCTGGGAAGTTTTGATGCATCCACCATATAGCCCTGACCTTGCACCATCGGACTACCATTTGTTTTGGTCAATGCAGAACTCACTTAATGGATTAAAGTTGGCATCAAGATAAGCCTGTGAAAATTACTTGTCACAGTTTTTCGCCGAGAAACCAGAAAAGTTTTACACTGACGGAATAATGCCTCTATCGTAAAAATGGTAAAAGGTGGTCGACCAAAATGGTACATATAATATAAAAAAAAATAAGTTGAAGTTTGATAAGAAATACGAAAAGACTTTTTCGACTTCCCAATATTACTAACCACTACTGTATATACCTTTTTATGTTTTGTTTATTCCTTTTTATTTTTGTATCCATTAGGCATACAATTAAGGCTCGAATTCTTATTTACCCATTACGCAGCGCCCTCAACAACGTAAGCTGCAGTGAACCCCATACAGAAATGCAACCAAAATTCTTAAAAATTCCTTACATAACTCCGAATACTATTGCATATAGAAAAAAATAATGTAGCACGACTTTACTGAACATATACATAATTATCTAAGTGTTCTTTTATTGAAAAAAATATAATAAAATGTCGTCCCTGTTAAAGCTCTTTATTTGTACCTTGGCATTAATCCTCAATTAAATACTTCATTATTCAAAAGAAATCTTGATTTAAAAATGTAAGTATTAGGAAATGTCGCGTGTTGATCGAGACGCGCTCGGCTAGGTTCCAACATATAATATGTTAATATGACACATATAGGCGGCATTGGGCCTCGGGGGGAGTCATGGCCACTAAATAAAATGCAGAGCGGATCACGCCCAATTGGCTCCCTACGAAACGGTCGCGTGCGGAATTGAATATAAATAATATTAAAAGTTCATTGCTCTCATCTTTTCCTCTATATATGTATGTATATGAAATTCTCTTTGCCCAAGCAAGAATTATCTGCAAACACATCCACTAAACATACCGCCCTTAAAAATGGGGTAATACTGTATTAATACTGAATTACCAAATGTTTACAAGCAAATTGTTTTCCTTATTTCATCGACACTTTGGCTTTACCGCCCAACTATAAAAACCCCTGAAGTGAGAAGTAAACCTCAGTCGCATACGACCAAGCGCTTGGTTGCATCAAGATATTCGCCAACATACCTTGGCTTTGCCCTTGCCATTCTGCCATATCTACCGCATACCCCAAATTAAAATAGTGAAGAATTTAAAGAAATAAACAAAATTTAGCATGGAAAACAATAACGGACAGACAGTCATACAAATATCTGTCGAGCAATTAAATTCACTTATCGATGCAGCAAAAACCGTATCCACCGCCGCCACCACCAAGGGCTCGTTAAGCAACTGCACGAGCCACTTCCGCGGACAACGCGACCACGAGGCCGTCGAAGAGTTCATCACCGCAATTCTGACCTACAAAGAGCTTCAGTCGATCAGTGATGAAGATGCACTCAAAGGACTATCACTGCTGTTGCACGGTATAGCCTCCACATGGTGGCAAGGTGTACGTAAAGAAGCGAAAACGTGGACCGATGCTATCGCACTGATCCGCCAACACTTCTCACCCACCAAACCAGCCTACCAAATATACATGGAAATTTTTATCAAAAAGCAAGACGAACGCACTCCCATCGACACCTTTGTCTGTCAGAAGCGTGCGCTGCTTGCACAGCTACCGGAGGATCGTCACGACGAGGAGACTGAATTGGATTTGGTTTACGGCTTATTGAACATCAAATATCGTCGGCATATACAACGTCTGGATATCAAGACATTCCGGGAGTTATTGGAGAAATGTCGTATCATTGAACACAATAACTTGGAGTACGACACCGTGCAACTGTTGCATGCCACTAAACGAAGCAAACGCTGCAGCCACTGTAACTTCCGTGGACACACTTACGATGAATGCCGAAAACGCAAAAACGAAAACGACGGCAAAACCGGCGAAGTCAGAAGCAGTTCCAATGAGGCCAACGAAAACCAATAAGCAGCCCTTAGTCAAGCCGTAAGACCACACACCAAAGCAATATATTGTGTATAAGTAATTATCAAATAATTTGTAAACTAACACTTTCAACATTCACCCCACATCGACATCGCACAAAGTGTTTTACAATTCTCTCGAATTGAATTGAGCTATTGCTTCGGAGGGCAAAGTATTCAACGCAGCAGTTTGATGCGCCGTTTACTTTGCCCGAAAAACTATGCAAGATTCAATGGAGAGGGATTTGGTTACATTTTGAACCCATCATCAAGCAAAAGCGCTTAAACGCCGTACCTCCACGGCTCAAATTGGCCGACGAGCGCCAGCATTCATCTACGATAATTACGAGCTTCTGGAGAACTGAATTCGGAGAATAGTATCCAGAGGTTCATTACAAATGAGCCATCGTGAGCATCAGTAACAATTCGTCATTTGTCTCAGTTAGTATTTTTTACTGTTCTTCCATTCGGCAAACAAAATTGCAACTTTAACTTCATATCGTTTTTTTGGCGTCAACTCAGCTGTGTGCCGAGCAACTACAATCGTTGTTAGGGTCGCAGCAACTCGACATGTATCTGAGTTGACGCAGTTTTCTATGACAAGGAAAGGTTGTGGTTTTGTGTGATGTAATCGAAAAAAGTAAGTAAAGAATGCTCTTGAGAATAGTGACACATTTCAATTGCTGCATGCTCATGCGACTCAAATGTCGCTGCATTCAGCAGTCGAGTCCTGTATCTCTGAAGATACCTGGGAAGTTTCGTTTTGGTATCTTTTGGGTAGCAGGTGCTCACAACTGAGTGTGGCGATCTCCAACGTTGCATATTGCTGTCTACAATTTTACGCTCTTTTACCGTTACACGCATACTGATGATATTGCAGAGGGATTGGCGTTTACATGGCCTCTCTTGTATAGATACGTGTGTGACAAGGCCGTTTCATAAAAGGTGGAAGCAGCAGCTGGAAATGAAAACTAATTTATGAACTTTAGAGTCCGGAACAAGAAGCTTGTGCCACCTTGTATGTATTCGCCTTGGCATGTGCATCTCACAGCAGACGTACATGCATAAGTAGGGTATACGTAATATATTCGAGAGCTGCAACGGTGATCGTCAATACCGCTGTCATATTATATTATGTGTTAAGGGTATAGAGCGCAATAGTTTGGACAGCAATTTTATATGTGACACACTTAATTAGGCACTTGCAGGTGCGCCTTCCTTCAGATAAGTACAGCGATGGCTAGGCTTTCGCCATTCGTACAGACGTTGACACGCCAAACTGCCGCTCAGCAGACCTGCACTGCGTCAGGTGTGTGGCACGTCAACTGCCGCAATCCTTTCCTTGGTCTCTTATTCGTCACAATATTCACATGTGCATCTCCAGAAATGTTGTGACTGCCATGGACCCCAGCTTGTTTAGTTCCACATGTACTATTCCCACACTATTCGATGACACTACCTCAAAAGGTGCTAGCGGCGACTCTGGCCAATTAGTACCGTCAGCGAAAGCGCGCCAAATAATACTCTGGAGCATCTGGCCCACATTTCCGCTGTATGGGCTAATGGTCAGAGAGGTAGTCGGCTTAGGGCGTTTTCAGCGTCTGATCTTCAGTTATCGAGTACTGTGGGAATTCGCATGCGGAACTTCAACAAGCGAAAGACACTGTAAAACCTATTTCCTTCTAACTAACTAATAAAACCATACAAACAAAACAAACAAAATAAAAACTAAAAAAACAATAACTGTGTATGCAAGAGAAATGTGAAAATACTCGATCAATGAATGGTAAGTAACGTAAAGTTTCTCCTGAGTAGAATATTAGAAACACAGGCAAATACAAGTTATACTATACATCTGTCAGCTGTTTAGATTGATGTCAACTCACTTTCAGTTGATGATATACGAGTTAATGCCCTCCTTAAGCTGAAAGCAGACATAATCAGCTTTGGGACTTAGGTTCTACTTATGTCAGTAATTGAAAAGCATTCTTAAAAGACACCTCTGGGAAACATATTTTATGACATAAGGTGGAAAAGATGCAATAGCGTTTGGAGTGGCAGAACTCCTATGTTTACAAAATCCAAAATACTTTGAAAATTCCACCGGAAACTTAAGTAAGTACTTTCTGATTTCAAGATTAATAAATAAAATGAATGGAATGGAAGCACTAAATTACTCATACGTCATGTAGAATTAAGAGGAGCAGTGAGACCTTTAATTAGGAAAGAAACTATCAAATTAGATTATCTAGGTGTATTATGCAAAGTGTTATAGGAAACAGTTAAGATGTAGATGTATAAGAATTTATCCAGCAAAGTTTATTAATTTGCCCAGAGGGCATTATTTTACGAGGTCAACTGTGGCGGTGGTGCTGCCGTGTTGGCATTTCCAACATTAGCTCGATATCTGTATTTACTCGTCTTTCTCTGGTGTGGCACCTCGAACACTGGGCCTTGATGCACACGCTTAATTCCCCGCATTAGACGGGGCTGGCTCGCTTCCGATTCCAAACTAGTGTGTTCGATAATACGCCCCTTTTCCAACAATTCACGGAATGTTTTAAGGTCCTGACGCAGTATATTCTTACGGTACTTGATGTTCAGCAAACCATAAACCAAATCCAATTCGGTCTGCTCATCGTGTCGCCCCTCTGGCAGTTGTGCGAGTAGCGCACGCTTCTGGCAAACAAATGTGTCGATGGGCACATTGTCACGTTGCTGATTCTCAAAGATTTCGAGGTAAATCTGGTAAGCGGGTTTGGTGGGTGAGAAATGATCGCGAATCAACGAGATGGCATCTCCCCAAGTTTTCGCTTCTTTACGCACGCCCTGCCACCAAGTGGACGCCAGTCCGTAGAACAACAAAGACAACCCCTTTAGTGCATCCTCGTCGCTGATCGACTCGATTTCTTTGTATGTCACAATGGAAGTTATGAACTCTTCAACGGCCTCCTGATGGCGCTGACCACCAAAACGGCTGGTACAATTGGTGAAACTGCCCTTGCTGTGGAGAGTGGCGGGTGCAGCAGCACTATAGCCCGCAGCGGCTGCCAAACGCACCGATTCGATCAGTGACTGCAGCTGCTCGGCTGTCATTTGTACGACGGGTTGTGACATTTTACTTGATGGAATATGAAGCTTTATGAAGATGACTCTAGGTGGTTCAAATGAATGAGTTATTAATATGTTCTGATATGTTGTTGTACGTTTATTGTTGGCAGCGTCTTCTCGGTACAATTGCTACTTCGTGTATGTGGCTTCAAGAGTCTACATTTCTTTTATATCCCCAACTACTCATAACAATGAGAAAAAGTGCATCAAACAAAATACACTTAAAAATATAATAAAAGCTCTTTTTGTGAATGAGAGACGAATGAGAGCGAACATGAGTTGACTGATTCGTACTAGAATTGGTTATTGTATAAATGTATATCAGCTTTATATAAGCACATATATAGCTATATATATTCGCGTGAGAGTCGGTGTTGTTTGAGCAAATATGAAGTACATTCATACATAACTAACTGATTTAAAGCATAAAGAGATCAACCGGCTTTTGTCTTCCATTTCGCATTTTTCGCTCACGACCATTGACTAAAATATTTACCATTCGAACTCATCAGCAGCATTTAGCTAAAGAGTACAGCTCGGAAGTGACTAACCATTTTTGATTCACAGCCAAGTGATTTCACAATTAAGTAATAACCAATTTTACCCAAAAAAATACACAGAGATACGTGTATATGAAATTACACACCCATACATGATATGCTAAGGCCGGCACTCAAATTCACAAGCGGCGTTTCTCTCTGCCACACTGTTAAGGAGTCCCCTTTTGAATAAATACATACGTCACAGCACAATAAAAAATAAATTTATCGCATATTGTATGTTTATTAGAGCGGAATGATTTACAGGGAGCCCAAAAAACGAAGGAATCGCGTATGCGGGGAATCATATACGGTCATTCTGAACCTTTTTGCCCAAGCGACTATGGGTCTAAACACGGCTCGATTTCTTAAGTGAAGTATAATTTTTCGGGATTATAAAAATTTCTTCCACAGTCTTTGACATATCTGAAAAAAAAATTAATACTTAGGTGCACTTTGAGATTCTACTGATCATTTGTCGGAATCGGTCAGATCGGGCAACTATATCACATATCTCTCATATAACCGATTATTTAGTTATTTTATTTACCGGTTGCTTGCCTTAAATTATAAAGCAAAGACCACCTAATTTTGTAGAACTGTTCTTTAATACATACTTAACAGTGAAAATATGTATATACACATTAATACAGGCCCAATTCTGAACGTACCGCTAAATATGGAAAATGTTCGAAATCGACAACAAAAGGAAGTAAATTAAAGGAACGCTTGTGAAGAAGAGCTTATTAAAGGAAAAATTACTTGTGTAGACAAAAAATTCGATTTTCTGAGGCCTGAGAAGGTGCATAAGTGCGCACTAAATAAGGGGATAGAGTAACTTGTTGATTTAATTAAACCTTCATAGCCTAGCCTAGATTGAGAAGGGAAGAACGGAATGAGATCTTCAGCTTTGACAAAGTGGAGTAGACTTCGTAATCTTGACACATTTCGTGAGAGCGGTGGATTTAAGGTTTTCATCTATAGAGGCACCGATGCAGTTCTGATCAAATTTTGTTGGATTCTACTCGTATTTAGTTATTCCATCCGTTTACTGGATACATATAGCGGGGGCTTCGTCGTTGTTCACAATTATCTTGATTTGCCATCAAAGCTACATGAAGCTACATAACGAAAATGTATCCAGTAATCATCTCAAAAGATTTATTTACTCTTTGAAATAGACAAAGGCAGTATCGTTTGCAAGCTAAGGCCAATACTATCTTTCATTCCTGAAAATAAAAATTCAGTGTTTCCATAGACTAATTATTTAAAAGCTATTTTAGGATCTTAGACGTAAGATATAATGATATTTACAAGGTGGAAAAGTTTTTAAGTTAATGTCGACCTGCGTCAAAATCCAAACCAGTTTTTTCTCAAATTGACCACTATTGTATATATGTAGCTTCCATAAACTTGATCGAAATCAAGTTCTTTTATGAAATAGTTCTGTATTGTATGGGTTGGGTGCAACAGAAATTCTTGTCTTTTTTTTGTTTTATGTGAGTTTTCACCGCTTTTGTCATAAACTCAAGGATTTTTGTGTACACCACGATGACAGACCTACAACTATCACCTACATAGCCACCACACTAATATTGTAGACTAACTTAAATAGGAATGGCTATGGACTAAAAAAAATAAAATTTTATAAACGCTGATCGCTGATTCAACGAAGTTGAGTAATTTCGTTATGTATTAGGATCAGCTCATTAAATTCTAAGAGTATGAATATATTTGTTCCCTAAACAGTTGGAGTATTTTTCTGGAGGAGTACTACCCCCTATTATTCTATAATAATAACACAGTTAAGATTTAGGTTTTGATTTTCTTTGTATTTAATTTTGCTTTAGCTTTGTCGTTTTATTTTTTCCGACTCTGGAATTTTTTTTTTTTGTTTTTTCGTTTTTGTGTTTTGACAAAACTTATTGCTAGTATTTACAAAGGTTTAGGTACAAATGTATAACATTAAGGCAGTACTTCTTATGCAATGCTGATATTTTATATTGATGTGGCAGTGATTTTGCTAAATTATTAGCAGGTGAGACCACCAACCCCATTTAAACCGAATTATGGGCCAGGTCCTCCGAAATTGGGCGCTCTCGGCAAATGGTTGGTTGGCAATTTCCACTCACGTGATGAAGGTATACAACACTGCGGATATCAACATTACATGAGAAGCATTTGAGGTTTCTACATAGGCTAAGATCATCATCCCATTCCGAAGGTAAATGAGTGATCAATCTAGACATTTTGTTTGAGTAAATGCATGAATGCATTTTGAGTGGCGAGCCATACGCTTGAAGCTGAAGTCAATGTTTTTTCAACTAGCTTGACATGCAAATCATCAATTTGGCGTGCCAATTGTACGAATGGCGACAGTCTAGCCATCGTTGTACAATTTGTTTCCAGTTCTGTTTAAATATATAAAATATATATAATATTTTTAAAATTTGCCCGAGAGCAAGTTTTATTTTTGTCGCACTCAGAGTTACTGTCAACACGCTTGCAACCGAATTCGTATGTGGACTATGCGAGAACAAAACCGAGTCATTGGATCCACCAGTTACCGCTCGCACACAATGCATAAACCCGAAGGAATACACACTTAAGTACGAACGGCAAAAGTTGGAACCGCCTACACAGCAATATCCATCGTATAGCCCAACATATTGGTTCGGAATACAAAATGTCAGGCAGCACTTCCAAGTGTAACGGTTGGTTTTTTGCCGCATTTCAGAGCGAGTAAGAGAGTTCAAAAAGCCTAGTTTCTGATGAATGCAAAATAGGAAAAGCTGAGCATTTGTAACTATGGGTTGGAGCACACCGACCTGATAGAACTCTTGGAACAACACCGAAATGCCGGACCAAGGGTCTACCAGATGTCGATCTGAGCCAAACCATATGAAACAAATACAAAGGCATGGTCCAATCAAGCGCTCACTCCTAGACGTTTGTACCACACTCAACCGCAGACAAATGCAACGGGGTTTTGAGTCACTCATCTTCACAACCTTGTTCATAAAGTTAGCAATCAGCCACTAAACTCAGAAATTCAAACAACAAAACAAATATTTCATTTTTCGATCGAAAAACAATGGCCAAAGCCACTCGTTTGAAAAAGCCGAAACTCATTAATGCACATTGAACAACTGGGATTCCGAGGATATCATAGTTGTTACAGCATGCACATGAATTCCCACTCGAACAAAACAAGGGAATAGACCACTGTAAGTTTCGATTGAAGAATGAAGTTCGAGTATTGCCTGAAATGCCAAGCGTGGCAAATTGCTCCCAATATTATTGAAGCACAGCTGATCAGATGCGTGACTCGGTTCTATGGTTCCGAAGAACCGACTTTGATTCAAAATTCTTGGTTTCACTACTTGTGATTTAATGGCGATCGTAGCCATGCGGAGCCGTGTTAGACACAGCGTGCGGTGTAAAGATTTTGACGATTTTGAGAAGCCACTGCCCTCTTCTCCTCTTTTGGAAATAATAACAATCTTTGGACAAAGACTTTACCCTCCAATGTAGAACGTCCACTAGAATCGAAGAGAACTGTGAGCAACTCAGTTCGCAATAACTATATGTATGTGTGTATGTATGTATGTATGTATACTTATACTAAGACTTAGTAGTATTGTTGCTGCTGTTGCCGCTGATACCAAATTGACCAAAGTTCGACGCTGCTGCATAGCTTCAGCTTTGATGAGAGCGAAAGTTTTGCTTCAGTGATTTGGTTGCGACGCAAGCTGCTCGGACTGAGACTTCACCGGGTGATGACATCATTGTCCAATTTGTTTCATTATGGTTGTTAGTATTGTGCGCAGGTTGTCGTCATTGGATTTGTTGTATGCGTGAATGTCTGGTTAATTCTTGGAGCTGATGAAGTGGAATGTGATTTTTTGCTTATTCGTTGCCTTCGTTCGAAGATTTCCGTTTGCGACATTCCTCGTACGTGTGACCACGGAAGTTGCAATGAGTACAGCGCTTGGTGCGCTTCGAACCACGTATTGGCCCGTTTTGCTCCGCTTCAACCTCCAAGTTATTGTGTTCGATTATACGACCCTTCTCCAACAATTCACGGAATGTTTTAAGGTCCTGACGCAGAATATTCTTGCGGTACTTGATATTCAGCAGACCATAAACCAAATCCAATTCGGTCTCCTCATCGTGACGTCCCTCTGGCAGTTGTGCGAGTAGCGCACGCTTCTGGCAAACAAATGTGTCGATGGGCACATTGTCACGTTGCTGATTCTCGAAGATTTCAAGGTAAATCTGGTAGGCCGGTTTGGTGGGTGAGAAGTGATCGCGAATCAACGCAATGGCATCTCCCCAAGTTTTCGCTTCTTTACGCACGCCCTGCCACCAAGTGGACGCCAGTCCGTAGAACAGCAAAGACAACCCCTTTAGTGCATCCTCATCGCTGATCGACTCGATTTCTTTGTAGGTCACAATCGATGTTATGAACTCCTCAACGGCTTCGTGATCGCGCTGACCACCAAAACGGCTAGTGCAGTTCGTGAAACTGCCTTTGCTGTGGAGAGTGGCGGGTGCAGCAGCGCTGGCACCTGCCACGGCTGCCAAACGTACCGATTCGATAAGTGACTGCAGCTGTTCGGCTGTCATTTGTACGACGGGTTGTGACATTTTGTTGTTTGGAAAAATGTGGACTTCGTAGACGAGAAGTTAAAATGACTCACGCACAATTCTTGCTTGTTGTTGTTTAATGTTTTGTTGTTAATAGCAGCGAACAAAGCCAATTGCTGTTAGCGAATGTCTTCCTGCTACTATAGTAATTCACTTGCTGGTCGTAAGAGACTGAATTCGTCTACCAAGCGGAGCGGCTTTTATAGTCACCTTTGTGGATATCGGTTTGGGAGAGAATCGCATGAAGTCATAAGAATGGAAGTATGTGTGTATGTAATTGGGAATGCATAATAAAAGCTCTCGGTTTCTGTGTGTGAGCGGCTAACGAAGAGAACTCGGAGGTTGAAGTACATATATGTATGTATACATGCGTATGTATGTATGTGTATTTACGGTTAACTGCAACAACCGGCAAATATTCATTTTTTCGTGTATATATTTTGCTAAATTCTTATTCTAATTTCGCCAACAAATAACTAATTTATATGACAAATTTAGTTTTCTTGAGCAGTTACAACAACACTTGCATATAAATTCCTTAATTGACCACAGTTAATGTTTAACGAGAAACTTGATGCACTTTGCAATGCATATAATTAAATATACATACATATGTACATGCTTACAAATATGTTTATGTGGCTGTAGTCAGTTGCTTTTTTCATCGGAAATTCGTTGCTTGCTTCAATTTCCACAAGTTATGAAATAGCTCATGGCTTACTCTTGGTTCGGTAGAAATCGCATAGTACATACATACATATGTACATAGTATGTATATGGAAAGGATTTAGTCCAATTAATATTGCAAATTGATAAGGTGATTAGTAATTTGCAAGGATTAAAGCCAGGGAAGTACCTTAAGGTACATAAGGTCTAGGGTGAGTTTTCACTTGATTTTATTCATTCAAAGCACAAATATTTTAGTTATAAGAAAAATACGTCCTCTCAATTTTATTAAGATAACTCACATATCGGCCGATATATGCGGCAAAAAGTCACCCGGAACTTCGAAAGCCTTTATATTAGGTACACTGGGGCTAACGAAAGTATTAGTCCGATTCAACCCATTTGTAGCACACAGACATACTATTATAAGGAAAGGATCCTCTCTGAATTTCAATTATACATACAAACATATGTATGTCTCTCACATTGACCAATATTTTCAGTAAAAAGTCAACCATAGGCACTGGGGCCCAAATATTTCATACATAAGGTCTAGAACAGATTTTTTTGGATTTGGACAATTTTTCGTTACAATGAGGCATACCCTAGCAGCATTATTTGTGCAAAGTTATATCCCGTTATATTGATTACTTCTTGATCATATAGTCTCATAAAGTTATAACGAAAAGAATTGAGAATTGAATGCGTAAACTAATTTTTGTATGTAATCCAACATCAATTTTTTTAAACAAGTGTAAACATTTATGATTTTATGATTTTACGATACGTTATGGCAAGTTGCGAGTCCCCTATATATGTATGTATTTCTTTTCAATTATCTTATCTTGCCAAAATTGATTAATGCTTAGATAGAATTAATTAAAGCGTGCACTGCGACCAACTATCGCCTTATGTGCACAAAATACCAGCACTAGCTGAATACCAGGGCTCTGCTGGCGCTATTGAGGGTATATGATCCTCATTCGAATGTATAGATCCAAGCGCGTTAAACCTGCATCCACAGATTGTTTTGCGGTTCGAATCAGATGGTCAGGAGGTTTTAAAAGCATTACATACATTTTCAGTTCCAAGAGTTATAAAGTTTTTACCCCCAATAGCCCGCTGACCTCGGAAAATACGCGAGAAACCATAGAATATATAAGTTCACCTATTCCTTTTACAAAAGAGTACAACCAATGCATATTTCTTCATTTGTTTTGCAGATTTGACCTGGGTGTTCGAACTGTTTAAGTCTGCATTGGGTTGCTTGGGTCAAGTAATGCAATTAAAGATTAATATCGACCTTAAATACATAGGTAATAGAACTTTAAGCTGTGATCATCAAGTTTTCGGTAAAGTACAAACAAAAAGCGAATGACTCATCATTTCTCGTACGATTTCTGAGTCTATGTATAGTACATATGTATGTATGTATGTCAACTACTTTTAAGTGTTTTCAATGTCCAAAAATTGTTAACAACAACACACCTGTTGGCAAATGCTACTTTATCTAACTCTTAGATTATAATAGAGGAACTTTTTTTTATTATTATCTTTAATTATAGTCCCCGAATATTGGTTAGATGTACTTAAGTGAGGCAAGAAATGTACAAATTGTAAACAAATACAAAATTAGGTTTTATATTTAGAAGTTAGCCGGCTTTTATAAACTTCGCTCTCCTGTTTCTCTTTGAATCCCACAATAAACAAAACATACCATTATATACTTATGTACGTATCTACATAGAGGAGCACAGTGTGTAAATCAGTCCATGGAATTCATTGCATTTCTTCACACCACAGTGCTATTGATTAAATTCTGCACACAGTCACGCCAGTAAACGTCGAAACTACATAAGTGTGCAATTATTTTTAAGGTGTTACTAAGAGGCAAGGTTTGCACCGAATATTAGTTCTGCCCTAAATCTCACAATAAAAGTTGTATATTTTATTGGGACCTCCTGGATTTTTTTGTGATTCTTATAAGTGTCCACACCACGGTGTTTGAGGCAAACGTACAAATGTAAACATGTTTTTATGTACTATATTTGGGGAGAGACAAGTTCTTTGCGAATTGCCGATGACTAATGAGCATCTACATATGCATTTTCAATACTGTAAACAAGTTATTTCGCAACAGATGACCCCACGTATTATTGGAACTTTCGCTCCCAATCAGTCAGCTAAGAGAACCATCAAACGTAAGCGAATGCTTATGTCGGCAAACGAAAACAGTCTTCTCTTGGCTGCGGCTGCGGTTGTCATCGGTTTGTCGTCGCGCTGGTGCTCGTCCATATCACGTTTGCCATTATAAAAACACAAAGCGCTTGATTAAAAGCCAAAAGCTACGCAAAAATGTCGACTGGTCGCATGTCCGATGAGCAATTTCAACAATTACTCGCAACTATACGAGCGCTGGGTCCACAACACAGCGAACAGCAGCAGCAGCAACAAGCTAACAAGGCGAAAAGCAGTTTTGGCAATTGCAATGTACGCTTCCATGGTCAGCGTGACAACGATGCCGTCGAGGAGTTCGTCAACGCCATTGAAACCTACAAGGACATGGAAGGCATCAGCGATCAAGACGCGCTAAAAGGTTTGCCACTTCTCTTTCAAGGTATTGCTTCCACATGGTGGAAGGGCGTACGACGCGATGCGAAGTCGTGGCAAGATGCTCTACAACTGTTGCGCGACCACTTTTCGCCGACGAAACCACCCTATCAAATATACGTGGAGATTTTCGAATCAAAACAGTCCGAGCACACGCCCATTGATACATTTGTTTGTCAGAAGCGTGCTCTGATAGCGAAGCTGCCGGAGGGGCGACACGATGTGGAGACTGAGCTAGATTTTGTTTATGGTCTGCTGGATGCAAAATATAAACAACAAATACCGCGACATGAAGTTAAAACGTATCGAGAGCTTTTAGAGAAGGGACGCAATTTGGAGCGACACAACACCGTAGGTAGACGCCACTGATAGCGATGCTATGGTTACAGCTTTCTCATAGCGAAAGTGTACATTGTGTTCTCGCTTCTCACTAAGTGAAAGAATTAGCATATTATTAGTTTATACAATAACTGTAGGAGATATTTTTAAGAAAAACTAAATAAATATTAAATAAATTTTTGCAACTATATGTTCTAAAATAATAAACATAAATGATAAAAAAACAAAACATTTGAAATTGGTATACATGTACCCGGAAGGGACAGTTTCATATCCGGCCGGAACTATCACCACTTACTCTACGCTGAAACATTTTATAAAACAACAAAACATACTTTGTAGAAAATGGCAATAATTTCAACCACCTTAAAGCATTTATAGTTATCTACGTATCCAGTCACATAGACATACATATTTTATGTATATAGATCAATATTTTCAATAGAATTTCCCTCAATCTTCATTTTTATCGATATTTGATTCTCTATTCTTATCTATAACCAGATCATTATCATCGGAATATATCCCATTCGATGAAAGAAACCCCAAGTATAAAACATACCTTAATTTATTATTACGTCTGGTAACGCCTTTATAGGGTTGCTTAGAAGTGTATACATTTCAACATATAACTCTTAATTTTTTAAGATTCCAACAGAGTGAATTTAAAAATTAAAAAAAAAAATTGTTAAGTTATGAAGTAATATTCGATAACGTACGTTTGATTATTTGACAATTTTCTGGTACTAATTTGCAAGTATAACTTTATGGAGCCAAATTAGTTTTTTCTAGTTTTCCTACGTTTTGTGAAATGCGTACTTTTGAAGGCTACGCAATAGAGTTTGCAGTGAACCCTGGTATTTTGTTCCGCAGTTGTTGTTGGGCAGTTTGACAGCGAGCAAACGGCAAAATGACATTTGTGTGTGCTGCGGAGTTTTGCAAATGGCGACAGAGCACCACTAAAACGGTGGGTAAAAAATTATATTTTGAAATTATATCAGAATTTTATAAAATATCTCTTGGTAAACAATTGAAAGGTAAATTGTTATTGAAAATACAGGCAAGCTGAATACTTAGTGGCGCAATATAAATCACAAGAGCAAATCTAGCTAGCAAATGAAGCTAGAAAAGCGATACCACTGGGCTTGTGATTGAGAATAATGAAATGATTTTAGATTTCAATAAAATATTTGACCATCTACATTTTTAACAGCCAACATATTCCAACTATCTACTATTAACCTATTTCTGCTGTGGCGCTGAAATTACAAAGTTTGTGGGGAACATATATTATTTGTGGTCAACATGACGACGAGCAGCGAGGATGTGCTGCTGCAAATGGGCGAAGTGCGTTATAAAAAAGGTGATGGCACGCTCTACGTAATGAATGAACGTCTGGCATGGATGGCGGAAAATCGTGATACTGTTGCGGTGTCACATCGTTTTGCCGACATTAAAAGTAAATGCATAATTTACACGGTAAATGAAAGTGTAATTACATTTACGTTTCTCCAATAGTGCAGAAAATATCGCCTGAAGGAAAACCAAAAGTGCAACTTCAAGTTGTTTTACATGATGGTAACAGTTCCACTTTCCATTTTGTCAATCGAAATGGACTGCAAGCGGTGCTTGAAGACCGTGATAAAGTGAAGGAGTTGCTGCAACAACTACTTCCAAACTTCAAACGAAAAGTAGATAAGGAATTGGAAGAGAAAAACCGCATACTTTCGGAAAATCCTAATTTGTTGCAACTCTATAAGGATTTAGTTATAACACAAGTTCTTACTAGTGAAGAGTTTTGGGCTACCCACGCCAAGGAGCATGCGATGAAGAAAAATAATAAAAAACAGGATATTGGTAAGTAAACGTCGTGTTATAAATTTGTGATCATGCTTATTAAGATTTCCACATATACAGGTGTTTCCGGCGCCTTTCTTGCTGACATAAAGCCACAAACTGATGGTTGCAACGGCCTGAAATATAACTTAACCCCCGACATAATACTGTGTATATTTAAGACGTATCCCGCCGTGAAAAGAAAGCATCAAGAAAATGTTCCTTCTAAAATGACGGAAGCTGAATTCTGGACCAAATTTTTCCAGTCACATTACTTTCATCGTGATCGTATTACAGCTGGTTCCAAAGATATTTTTACGGAATGTGGAAAAATTGATGATCAAACTTTAAAAGCTGCAGTCCAACAAGGAGCTGGCGATCCTTTGCTCGATTTGAAGCAGTTTGAAGATGTACCGTTGGAGGAGGGTTTTTGCAGTGTAGCCGGCGATCGTAACATATCAAATAGTGGTAATATTGTCCATCAAAATATGATAAAAAGGTTTAACCAACATTCAATAATGGTGCTGAAGACTTGTGCCGATGTGTCTGGCAGCTCTACTTCAACAGCCAATGGACCGGCAACTAAAATAAAAGACTCCAAAAGCACAGAAAACGCTACCGCTAATGGAGGAGTCGAAAAATCCAAATCATCAAAGGAGGGCAAAGTAAGTGATGCTGATACTAATTCAGCAAGCAATTCCACTGCCAACGGCGTACTTGGAAGCCCCGATAAGCCGGCGAAACGTCAACGGATTATAGAAAAAATTCATTATGAGGATCTTGGTGAACCGTTAATAGAAGCAGCTGATACAACTGATAGCACACAAAAAATAAAGAAATCGCAACAATTGTCACTAGCCAAAGAAGAGCGGTATTTACACGGTCCCATGCCAATAACCGGATATGATATGCATGAAGATCCACGTCGTATGGAAGAAATTCAATATCATTTAATGCGTGCCACAGAAACCTGGAACCAACGTACGCCAGCCAAGGTTTTGGTTAGTCCTACGGCAGCGGTGAATGCACTGGGCGAGCTGAGTCCGGGTGGTGCGCTGATGCGTGGCTTTCATGAGCAATCAGTTGGTCGTAAGTGTGTGCCAAGCACATATTATGAGGCACCTCTTAATTTTTATTTACTTTAGAGTTGGTGCCTCCTGATTTCGAGAAGGATTTACGTAATTTATATTTATCGCTGTCAGAATTGTTGAAACATTTCTGGAACTGCTTCCCACCAACCACCGCCGAAGCCGAAGAGAGAGCCGTACGCATGCATGATGCGCTTCAACGCTTTAAGATGGCCAAACTGGTGCCGTTCGAGGTATTTGCAATAATAAAACTTAACTACAAAAAGTTTGCATATATTTTTTTATTTTATTTTCAGAGCCGTGCATTGCATGAGCTCTCTCCGTTGGGTGCTTCCCTCACTCAGCATTTGAATCGACTGCTGCAGTCGGCCAACACGAAATTTGCAACATGGCAAGAGCGAAAGAAGCGCCAAAATAGGTAATAGTTCTTCTTGCATACGCATGTGCCGGTTATAATTGTTCAACAACGGCAAAACTGAAATTGAAATTTTACGTAAAAGAGGAACTCAAACGCATTCACTTCATCTGGAAATTTTTGAAATTGAAGCTGATATACAAACTGTTTGTTTTTTTGTTTTTGTACTACTGTATATATTCAATCAAATTACAAGTCATCGCTCATCAGTTAATTTACAGATATTTATAAGTATTTGAATTTATTATTAGATTCAGAAAAAGTAAAAATTTTATTTTCTCAAATAGGGGTTCAACAAGCAACAATACAATATTTAGAATAACAAAATATTTTTAAGAAAAAATTGTGGACTTTTCTTTAAAAGAGAAAGCTAAAGATTTGGTGGGATTGGTATCTTCAACTTAGAACTACAAATATCTTATATTATCAATATGCCGCATTAACGCTGTCGCTTTCTTGAGATTTGTTGACATAAATGATTAGCGATCACTTACTACTTTCTGTGGCTTAATGGTATGCCGCTCTCTAGTAATGAAATGGTAGAACTTATTCTCATTCATGGGTTGCTTAACTTAAGCAAGTAGCTTGGGAAGGAAGTAAATGCATTTAGTCGTTATTGAAGGCTTTCTTCGGAAAGACGTGGGCTGATTCGCGTTTAATAAAAATCGATTAAAGTAATTTAACTTATAATTACCGTGAGTGCTGTGCAATGGCCGTACGACAAAATACGGGCTTTTGTTTGCGGCTTCTGAGCTTTCTTTGGTGTAGTAACCTGTGTTGTGGTGCCGCGTTTTTTCCAACCAATTCCGCATATGGTGTAAGTGCGCAAAGTATTCGAAAGCAATTGGAAGAAATTTAAGTGTGCTTTCAGATTTTTGCCGCCATCGCGGTGCCGTTGGAGCTGCCACATCGCAATGTCTTTATCTCTTACAATTTTGAAGCGAACTACAATTTGCCGTACACGTGGAACCTGCCGCCAATAGCGGTTAGTAAAAAATATATCTACATATGTATGCATGTGAATTCACACCTGTCCGTTGTGAGAAAACCAGTGCCCAGGAAGAGATAGGATGTGGGACCCTGATCCATCAATTGTTGGATAAAAAGATTTGTAAAAAATTGTTGCAGAGCTCTGATAATTCCGGGCTCGGGAGGAATTGTTCCCAATCTCCGCTCTCTCTCGGTCACTGCATTCACATTAGGGTATACATATACCACATTTGTTAATTCAAATTTAACGGCACTGCCATTAAAATACTTGTCAATACAAATGCTTTCAGAATGGTATCGAAGATGATGATGTCTTGACTCAAGCTAGGAACTTTCAACATTTGAATCAGACGGTAGGTTGTACTAACTGTACGGTTCAGAATGTTACTGCAGATACAACAACAACAACAACAGCAGCGCCTACAGTGAATTCAACAAGTTACGCTAAAGAATCGGCTGCAAGAACACGGCGACGGACGGAAGGTGTGCCAAATTCATTGCTAACGCGCACCCACTTCTACCACATACTCATGGATAAATTCAAAAGGTTTGCATTTCATGGAATTTGAAAGCCAATTAGAGTAATGCTACTCAAATTCAATACTTGTCCGTCCGATTATAGAGCATTCGAGTTTTGATATTTTCACGTTTCACACTTTTTTCCATGAAATAATTTGCGCCAAAGAATATTGTGTATTAATCTGTGTATTTGTATTAATGTTCTCTCTTGATTCTCAACCACTTTTATTGATTTTTTATAATCAATTATGAAACGAGTGTGAAACTACTTTCATCGACGCAATTGCGTAGCAAAGTAGCAGTCTAGGAAAGGAACAACTCTAATTAGTCGCACACGCGCAGGCGGCTGATGCCTTTGATGGCGCTCTTGCGCGTCCGGTACAGTGGTGTGTCGATTTGATGCAAGCAAGCGAACCAGAAGGTTCTAATCAGCGCTGGTCGCCTAAATCTTGGCGTCGTGTGACTCAAGTTGTTTATAAGTACATACATATGTATGTATGTAAATATTATTATCGGGTTTTGTTTTGGTTTGCTTAATATAAGAAGCCATCTGTTTATATGTATGTGTATTTAGGTATTTGTTCCCTTTTAGAAGCGGCTATAATGCTGAGCACTGCTTGCTGCGTTTGATTTGCGAAACGAATTCCTCCGGTCTGGGTGAGGTGAACGGAGTTCTCGGCACACTAGTTCATATAATGTTTTCGTAAGTTATTTCCTCTCTAAGATGATTGTTGCATCCATTATTGAATAATAATTATCGGATTTTCTGTAACTTTCAGTCCCAGCACATCGGCGCATGAAAATCTTCCACTTCCCTACTATCAAGCCGAAGTAGATGGTTCGTTTGGATTTTGTGAAGAGTACGCAGCGGATTGCCAAGAAAACCCTTTGGATTTAATCTCTGCGCCGCTTGGCGATATTATCGACGAATTAATGAATAGTAAATGAATGAAAATGAAATAAAAGAAAAAAACAAACCGCGTAAATGTATTTTAAGTGAATTATAATGAATTCGAGAAATTATTGTCGGCCAGTGGCGTAGCTACAACTTCGGGCGCCCGGGGCCAAGGATGTTCTGCCGCCCTCCTACAAGTTTCATGAGGTGGTTCGATCAAAAGAGAATTTTTACAAAATATCTTCGATTTTAAGTATATAAAATTTAGGAACTAGAAGCCACGCAAATTCTGAAGTTCCAAAATTCTCACAATACGGGTTTTGAGGAAATTGATAGTAAATTTACAAGACATCTTATTAAAAGCCATAGAAAAATCCCATTTTCGCCCTATATCTTGTACACTTTTGACACAATTTTCAGGAATTTTTGCCCGAATCGGAGTTTTTAAATACCATTATTGAAAATTTGGAGAAATAAAAGTATTTGTTACATTCAAAGCATAGGGTAACTGTGAGAGTGACACGTCGCGACGACAGAGTAAAAATAAAGATACTGTTTTTTTGTCACTCCTACGTCACAATGTGTCGCTCTTACAGTTCTCATGTTCAGAGCAGGAGAGTTTTGGTCCCAGTGAGAATATCTCCAATCATTTTCTCTACATTTTAGAATTTTTATAAGGTTGTTCAATAAGTTTCGTCGTTTGCTAAGAAAAACACAATTTTATGATTCAAAATACACTTCACTATTCTGAGGAATCCATCCCTGAAGTGAGAATCGGGGATGTTTGCAAAATACGCTTCAACAGCCGTTATGACCTTTTCATTTGAGGAGAAACGCTTGCCACGCATACATTTTTTGAATTTTCGAAACAAATGGAAGTCGCTGTGGGTGAAATCTGGTGAATACGTTGGGTGCTCCAACAAATCGAACTTTAATTCATGGATTTTAGCCATTGTCAAAATGCAACAAAACAAAAAAAAAAAATCTTGGGATAGTAGCAACGCCCTCTCTTAATATGTGGTTTAGTTTTTTAAATTTCTGATCTAAAAAGTAATTTTATTTTAATGATTTGACATCAAAATAAATTAATGACAATAAAATTAATTAATATCAAACATTTGGAATGGAAAAACGCACTAGTAAAATAGAATCACCCACTTTGAACAAAATTTCCTAAATTATATAACTTGGAATATACACAAAGAACAGTTAGTCTGATTCTGGAGCTAAAATGAACTACCGAATAATCGCCATAGCGTTGCTGGCTACGCAGTTGGGATGGATCGATGCCGCCAGTGACTGCAGTACTCCTCCAGCAGGTTTTGTTGTAAGTCCAAAGCTTAGTTTCAATGACATTGTTGAAGGAAATTTATTGTAATTTTTAGAAAAACTTGATTCAGTGCTGCAGGAAGCCGAAACCGAACCTGGGCGCCTATAGTCGTGAATGTCCCAATATAGGAGATGGTTTTCCATCATCAAATCTGGTAGCACATCTTAACTTCATGATATTCTAATATTCCCATAATTGAATGCCGATTTCATTGCGTAGGATAAAGTGGAGTGCTTGTTCAAAGCGGCCGACATTCTAAATGGAGAGCAGCTGAAGATGGACAACGCTCGTAAAATGTTCAACAAGCTCAACCCCAACGATCCCGTGTTTGCCAATGCTTTGCTTGTCAGTTTTGAAAAATGTCAGTCGGTTGTTAAGGCCCGCATAGCTAAAATTCAAACAAGAAGACCTACACTATCAGCCCCTCAACCGAGTGTGGTGACCAGAAAAATGATTCTGATTGGCTACCTGACTTGTGTTGGGCAAGAACTGCCTCTTAACTGTCCGCCTAAGTTATGGATATCTTCGAATGAATGTGAGATAACCAGGGAATATATAACCAATTGTTAATCGATGATTGAAGGTAATTGGCTCTTCCTTGGCCGCTAATTACGGAGGCGCACGAAACAGATAAGAGAAGAACATATTAAAGAAAAGTTCATATTTACAAAGGCTAAACAATACAGTTCAAGTTATTTTATGTGAATGAAGATCAAAATCTTAGACTTAAAGCTTAAGATTTGAAATTCATACACTATTTCTGATCTTCTTCAGATCTTCTCTCAATCAATTATTTTATTGAAGTGACAGGATTCAATCACACCGAAGCTAATTAGAACTTTATCTCTCTGCTTGTAGCCTAACATTACCAGTTCCTTATGCCTTATTGGAGCTCCTCTTTACAACGAGAGTGTCTTCACTTAGATTGTTTTCTTTTATGTAAGTAGTATCGGGTAAAGCGCGATAATTTTTCTTCAATTATAGCGACGCGATTTCGTGAACTCTACATTGATCTCCTGGACACTGCTATAAACCATGTTCAAACCCATTTATTATAGATATTGGTACTTCCTCCAATCGGTTAAACGAATTTATTGCTTATCTTTGGAAAATATTCGGTTACATTTTTGAGTGGTGGATTGATGAAATCAAACTGCTAGTTGGGCGTAAGTATCCTATGAATCTTGTGTGTATTGGAAGACTCATATTCGCATCCTAAAATGTGTGTAAGTTTATTCAAGTTGTAGTATATCACCGAAGCCATTTATATCGTAGGAGTTCCGAAATTCCCCAGTCTGCCACATATCATCGTCGTCCATGCACATTGATGAGTCCATCATTGTGTAAAATTGTTGTAGTTTCCGGAGCAAACCCGGAGGCATATTCTCCAATGAAACGCCATTTAACATCTCCATAATGTTTGGTTCGATTTCGGATAATTGCTGCAAAAATTCTATATTAGAAAACGAAGCTTCATCAAGCTCATAATCCTCATGGGAGATGTCATCGTCATAACCCAACCGAGTCAAATCATTCTAGAAGTCGGAAAGTAATAGACATTTAAGGCAACTTAAAGAATATTTTAAACTTTATATCTGCTAAAGTTTACGAGCATCCTTACACACCCGATCTTTAACTACGAAATCCTCAAATCTGGCTTCGGCTGCTGCAATCATTAACCAAAGCACCACAATATTTCTTAAATCCATTGAAATTCTTAACACCATAATTCACAAAAATCCGTGAGTTTATAATATAATCGCGACTAATACGTAAATGCTCTCCATGATACGTATATTTTGCATTACAATTCAGAAACATATGTATGTACATATATGGGACAGTGTCCATTTAGGCGTGATTAGCTACGCCCCATTAAAGGGGTAATGATAGTATCATCGTGCTCATAACGAAATTACCAAACATACAATTTAATGCTATTTCATACCCAATCGAGCCCCAAAAGTAAACGTTTTAGCATGTTTATAATTATATTATTTATAATGCGAGTCAAAGCCCGTTACGCATGCTCTTCCAGCATACGTTTATATGCCTAGTTCGGAGAACAAAATTCCGATTTAGATTCTATGGGGCACCTTAGCTGTTAACCCAGGAAACAATAACTTTTACAACTTTTGCCAGTTTATACTTTGTTTAACCCTTTCAGTTTATAACTCTTAGGCTTATATTGCGGCAATCTTCACATGCATACTACTGATAAATCTTAAATATCGTCCCAACCCGGTCGCGGATAAAATTTAAAAGTGTTGTACTCTCTATATTCAAAAGTCCTGAGGGGCTTGTCGATCGCTTTGAAGCTGAGAAAGTAAAAAATTTGCTTGAAGAGATTCAGATACCAGTATTTCCATAGTACCTCTATTGGATAGTCCAAAAAGTCTTTTCGTACTTTGTCAATAGATGTCGTAGCAGTCGTATATCTCCTGGGCTACCAACCACATTGTGTCATACCATATAGTATTGGAAAGATGAGTTTCATTTTACCAAAAAAATAATTAAATCCGAGGAAGTTGAAAAAGTTACAGCTGTTCAAAAATGAGTCAAAATAATGAAGAAATTCGCTATATTTTGAAATTTTCGTATAAAAAAGGGAAGAATGCCAGGTAAGTCACAAAGACCGTTCACCTCGCTCTGGTCGACCCATCCTTGAAAAAGTCGATGAAATTATGGAAAAGATTGACCAGGGTCGTCACATAAGCAGCCATGAAATTGCTAAGGAACTTAACATTCTTCATCAAACGGTTTTGAACTATTTAAAAAAGGCTGGCTACAAAAGGAAGCTCGATGTTTGCATGTTCATGTGGTAATGAATTTCTGTGAAAAATTTAATGGACCGAATTAACATCTGTGAGTGGTAACAAGAGGCAAAAAGTGAATCAAATACGACAATAATGTGCGAAAAAGATCATGATCCATGCGTGGTAAAGCTCAACAAAGTCGCAAAGGCAGGATTGACGCCTCAAAAAGTTATGCTGAGTGTTTGGTAGGATTGGAAAGGAATCATCCACTAACAGCTGTTTCAGCCTAGTCGAACGATTGATTCAACATTTTACAGTCAAGAACTGATGGCCAAAACTGATCAACAGAAAGGGCTTCGTACTCCATCAGGACAACGCTAGACCACATACATCTTTGAAGACTCGGCAAAAGCTGGGAGAGCTTGGCTGGGAAGTTTTTACAGCATCCACCATATAGCCTTGACCATGCACCATCGGACTACCATTTGTTTCGGTCAATGCAGCACTCCCTTAATGGAGTACAGTCGGCTTCAAATTTTTGTCGCAGTTTTTCGTCGAGAAACCAGAAAAGTTTTACACTGATGAAATAATGTGTCTAGCGGAAAAATGGTAAAAAGTGGTCGACGAAAATGGTGCATATTTAGTTGATTAAAGTTCATTATAAATATAAAAAAAAAGTTGAAGAAAGAAATAAGAAAAGAGTTTTTCGACTACCCATTTTTAAAACTTGGCTATTAAGAAGTAATTTCCGGCAAAAAGTAAAATTTTTTTTTTACGTATTTTATGTATTCACAAAAAAAAATATAAATTTTGGTAAATATGTCTTCATTCAAGAGCTTGTAAATTACATCTTGAAGACCTAATTTAAGTTTGGTTGGAAAAAATAATATCAAAACGAATACAATTTTTTTTATTTCAAAACAATATGATAAGTACCGCTTTTAAACCTAGGCCAGGCACGGTAGAGGCAATAATCTACCTAGACCACTTTCTAGCTAGTAATTTATCAACTCGAAATCACTGCTCTGTTATAAGTGTTGATTTTACAAAAGGTGTGTTGATTTATCGTATAGGTGTCCATTCTATACTCAATCAACTTGATCAGTGGAAAGTTGGTCCAAAAATCTACAACTATACAAAAACTTTTTTATCAAATAGAACATTTATGGTCAACGTAAACGGATACAAATCAAACAAAAAAATTAAAAAATTGAGTACCACAGGGTTCTCCCCTATCGGTGACGTTATTTCTAATCGCATTTGAAAAAATAAATGCTTTAATGCTATTTATACGCGGATGACCTCTATTTTGTTTCGAAGATTAATGATGTAAATACTTACATTCATGATTTGGAAAAGTTGTCTACTTTATTTACAAATTGGTCCTTAACATCGAGTGCTTCTGTTAATTTTGAAAAGTGTAAGCACCTACATACTTATATGCAAGAAGCGGAACTGCAATCTTCCAGATCCAGTATTTCAAAATCATATAATAGAAAATGTGCGCTATCTTAAAATCCTTGGAATAACCTTTGATCAAAAACTGACTTGGAAATACCAAATTGAAGACTTATGTCAAGACCTCTCAAAACGTATAAATCTACTCAAAATCATATGCAGCATGACAAGTGGTGAACATACAAAGTCTCTATTAAATATTATGAAAGCTTTGATATTGGGGAAAATCTACTATGGCCTTATTATATATTGCAAAACATCCAAACGCTGTCTGCAGAAAATCAAAAAATATTACCACATGGCAGCGCGCATAATTAGTCTCGCTTTTCGAACAACTCCAATTGCAAACATACTTTTTGAACTGAAACTCCCTACTATTGAAGACTGCATTTTTAAATTAACTGGGAATAAAATATATAACTGCATACAAAACTCAGATAACATCCTGTACAAAGACTTTAAGGCTCTAGCTCACTCGAAAAGATACTTAAAAATTAATTCTACAATCTCGGAAATCTTCAAAATGGCAAAGAAGATGGATATAGATTTTTCGAAGCTAAAAACTTACAAAGTTTTCAGTCCTCCCTGGAAATCTGCAGAATCCCTTTTCATCTCCAGTGGTTTTACCAAAAATAGCACGAACCCACTTGCTTTAAGGCAACTACATGCTGAGGAAGTGCAAAAATGGAAGCAAAAGAACTGGCTAATTTGGTACTGTGATGGTTCAAAGAAAGTTGAAAACACTTTTGCTATTACAACAGAATCTAAAGAACTAATCAAAAATGGACTTTTGCCTAGCTACACCGCTATATTCACCTCGGAAATTACAGCAATTGAAGAAGCTGCAAAATTAAAACCTAAAGGCTGTAAACTAATAATATGCACCGATAGTCTCTCATCTATAAACGCTTTAAAATCTGCAAATATTAGTGATATTCTCACACGTAGGGTTAAGGAGACTCTCATACGAGGCAAAAATATAAAAATTTTATATACGCCAGCGCATGTAAACATTACGGGTAATGAAAATGCCGATCAATTAGCAAAAGACGCACACTCTCATCCTACTTTTTTATTAAATAACTACACCGAAAAAGATATTAAAAGGTGCCTCGCAAACTTCATCAAAAAACAACGTGTCTCTAATTATGAAAACAAAATTAATGCTCATTATAAAACTATGCACCAGTTATCTCAACAGCATGGCAGTAAATCGAATTTTAAAACAAAACACCAGCAACTTGTTTTGATGAGACTTAAACTCGGCCACACAAAATTAACGCACGGATATTTACTTTCAAAAGATTCACCACCACTTTGCATGAACTGCAATGATACCCTGACCATGCAACATCTAATAAACTGCTACAATGACACATCGCAAAATGTTGATTTGCATACCGCTATAGCCACACTGGACTACGAAAATATAAGAAAACATCTACCTGCTATATTATTAAAATTAATTTAAAATTGAAATGTTTATATAAGTAAATTAATATGTACTAAATGGGACGAAGGCCTAAGCAGCCAGTTCCTTTTTTTTTCTAGTATGTTTGTAAATTGATTTACAAGTCATATTATAATAAATAAATAAATAAGATTGGTTGAGTAGTTCGCGAGAAGTCTTGACAACCGACTTTAAAAATTCAGTTTCGAGAAAAACGCTTTTAAAGGTTTAAGTAACCTTATAGCTGACCACGAGCGCGCAACTTTTCAAGGCTGTATCTCCACAACTATTACTCGGGTGAACTTGAGTATTTAGAACAATATTCCAGAGGTATTTCAAAATTAAACAAGGCAATAAAAAATCGATTTTTTGAAGCCGTGAAACCCATGTCACACCTAAAGTCCAAACAGTTTCACGTATAGTATATTTAGCCATTAAATTTATTGCAACGAACAAGTGTCTAAGCATACGAGCGCAAGGCGCGAATGCTAAGACAAAGCCAAGAAATGCCTAAAGGCAAAACTCGTACGTAATAAAAAGTTATTGTAAATCTAAATTTATAATTTCATAAAGTTCTTTCGCCGTTCGCCGCACAACACGCGGCTCCGCCACTCGTCTGCGATGCTTTATCCAATTGGCAGTGGCACGTGCGGCAGTGGATTACACTGTGCCGCAAAGCTCTTCGCCACATTACAGGGCTCCTCGTTCTTCCACATCTTGGCGGGGCAGTGCAGGAAGGTCTCCGCGTTTACGCAACTGTACATCATGCTGGCTAAAGGTGAGCAGCCCATCGGCAGTTTGGCATACGTTTTAATGCCCACCGCCGCCATGTGACCCTTGACTGTGGGGTAACCGAACAACGATAAGAAGAAGAGCGAGTTGAAGAGTAAGGAAAAGTGAAGGTAAGAATGGAAGGTGTGTAATGAAAACAGTTACTTGAAGTGAGGAGGAGACTTGTCTGAGTGTGCTAATGTAAGTTTGTATGCGTGTGCATGTGTGTGTGTATATGTGCATTTAGGCAAATAAGTGCAAATATCTCCAATATTGTCATAGTGAAAAATCAGATATTAAAATCGACTTCCGTTGAATTTGTCCTGACATTTGCCATCTGATCGAGTATTTTGCTCTTTCTTTTCCACGATTACCCGGCTTTGATACACTTTTGCTTGTTTTTGACTTAATATCTGTTTTGTGTGTGCATGTGTGTTTGTAGCATATTTGCTTTGGCTTTTGCTTGTGTGCGTGCCATACGTACTGTAGTCCAGGCAGCTCTGGAAGGAGCGCGCAATCTGCGGTATAATATCCTTGTCGCGTTTGTGGACGTTTTTGTTGAGGAATTTTTTGACGTTTTCCATATTAAATTCGTTTTCGACCAGGGCGCCTGTCTCACGGTAAATACAATCCGGATAGCACTGCAACAACAACAACGAGATAAACATTTCAAATTCAAATTCACTCTCAATGAGCACTTGACTCAAAAGAAGATAAGTGTCATTGTGCGCGCGGAATGTCACTCGGCTGGCGACTCAGTTTGTGTGTATGTGTATGTGACGGAACTCACAATGTGTGCGTAAGCTGGAAATTCGGCTGCTGGATTATTCATATTATTATTGTTGTTGGTGTTGTTATTGTTGCCGCCCATGCCGTTCATCATACTTCTCGCTTGTGCGTTGAGCGTTTTTATATAGGCGGCGCATTTTGCTGGCGTTTCGCCCAAGTCGACTTCTGGCATCCGGCAGCAACTGTGAACATCCTGAAATACACCAAACGTTTGGTTATACAATTGGATTTGAAGGATTTTCTGCTAAAGCTAAAGGTCACTGCGGTCAAACTACTTACAAAGTGGCCCAGATTTGGTGGTTCCGAGCAATTGAAGGCGGCCGCTTGGGTGTGAGCCTGAAAATAAAGGAGTACGAATGCAGTTGAGAAATTTTTAAAGGGTTCAGGTTTGAAGGATCCGTCTGATGAGAGCAAGATAAATTAAGTACTCCATTTTTATACTCTCGCAACAAAGTTGCTAATTATAGTTTTGTTCACATAACGGTTGTTTGTAAGTCCTAAAACTAATAGAGTCAGATATAGGGTTATATATACCAAAGTGATCAGGGTGACGAGTAAAGTTGAAGTCCGGATGTCTGTCTGTCCGTGGGTCCGTCTGTCCGTCCGTCCGTGCAAGCTGTAACTTGAGTAAAAATTGGGATATCGTCATGAAACTTGGTACACGTATATATATAAAGTGTCATAACTAAGCCATAAATAAAGATATTAAAGTGAAATTTGGCACAAAGGATCGCATTAGGGAGGGGTATATGTGGATGTAATTTTTTGGAAAAGTGGGAGTGGCACCGCCCCCTACTAAGTTTTTTGTACATATCTCAGAAACTACTATAGCTATGTCAACCAAACTCTACAGAGCCGTTTTCTTCAGGCATTTCCATATATAGTTCAAAAATGGAAGAAATCGGATAATAACCACGCCCACCTCCCATACAAAGGTTATGTTGAAAATCACTAAAAGTGCGTTAACCGACTAACAAAAAACGTCAGAAACACTAAGTTTTACGGAAGAAATTGCAGAAAGAAGCTGCACCCAGGCTTTTTTTAAAAGTTGAAAATGGGCGTGGCCTCGCCCACTTATGGACCAAAAACCATATCTCAGGAACTACTAGACCGATTTCAATGAAATTCGGTATATAATATTTTCTTAACACCCTGACAACATGTACGAAATATGGGTGAAATCGGTTCATAACCACGGCTTCTTCCAATATAAAGCTATTTTGAATTCCATCTGATGCCTTCTCTGTATAATATGTATATAGTACATTAGGAACCAATGATGATAGCGGAATAAAACTTTACACAAATACGGTATTTGAAAAATATGTAAATGACTGATAATGAAATCTCGATTATCACTTTATTGTGCGAGAGTATAAAATGTTAGGCGACACCCGAACTTAGCCCTTCCTTACTTGTTATTATTGATTTTTGAATATTCTACACATGAAGTCACGATACAATCTTGTCTTAATTTAAAAACCCGCAAAATTTTAAAACACGAGTCCATAAAACTGAAAAATATTGTACGATGCTTATTTAGCTTAACATGAGAAATTCTAGCTTCAAATCAGGCTTGGATTGTTTAGTTATCATGAAGACTCATCAAAAGTCTATCCAGAATATGTTCTCGTTTGTAAAGCGTCTACTTTGCAAACATTGTAAACATCCCGTCTCGCTCCAATGAAGATAAATCATCCACCAAATTCGGAATATTTTTTTTTGGGATAAGCTTCCATAGAACTTATAAGTTTTAAAAGTAACTCATACTCTTCAATCACTTTGATGAAGCTCTTGAAGCTTAGAGTTAGGGAAGATACAAAACTTTCTAGAATACCCTTGCCAGATGAGTCTGCCTATTCGAAACATTTTTATTAAAGAAGTAACGACTGAGATTAAGAAAATAAAACTTAAAAAGTCGACTGAATTTGATAAAGTTCCTGGATTTACTGTTAAACATCTACTTCATATTTGTGTCAGACTGCCTACTTATGTATATCTACAATTCTATTCTTCGACACGACCACTTCCCAGCTCAATGGAAATGTGTTTAAAAGAACCTGTTTTAAAGGACCGAAATATATTGCCCGAACACCAGTTTGGGTTTAGAAGAGGACATGGAACACCTGAGCAATGCCATCGAATTGTTAAAATTATCATGAATGCTTTTGAACGCATGCAATAGTTTGCAGGGGTATTTTTAGATGTTAAACAAGCATTCGATAAAGTATAGCATCCTAGGTTACTTGATAAAATTAGAAAATGGCACCCAGTGCCCTACTATCTATTTATGACGTCATTTGTAAGTGACCGTGAAACGGTCGGAGAAAGAGGTGCATTTTCTGAGTTGTATTCGATTGATGCTGGAGTTCCGCAAATGAGCGTCTTTGGTCCAGTGTTATATACAATAATTACAGCTGACCTGCCGATCATCAATGATTTACAACTTATGCTGATGATATGGCAATTATTGCCACAAGTTTTAACCATAATGACAACTCACATCATTTACAAGAACAATTTAATATTTTTGAAAAATGGCCAAAGAATTGGAAGATGGAAGTAAATACACAGAAGTCCGTTCAAATAACGTTTACATTAAGAACCAAATGTCCTTCTGTATAATAAAATGTCTCTACAATATCTGAAAGTGAAACTGTCAAATACCTAGGTCTTTATTTGGATAGAAGACTCACTTCGAACACACACATAAAAGAGAAATTGAATCAAATTTAAAACCAGAAAAATATACTGGCTTTTAGGATCGCGATCACAACTAAGTCTTTGAAAATAAAGTTCGACTCTACAACTCAATTATTAAACCAGTAAGGACGTATGCAATGCAGTTATGAGGTACTGCGAGTACAGCCAACATTGAAATCCTCCAAAGATATCAATATAGGACTTTAAGCAGCATTGTAAGTGCTCCTTGGTATGTAAGCAACTTTGAATTCATTTTGTTAAAGACGAAGTCAGCAAAGCATGTCGAAGATACTTTGATAGACTTTCTAATTATGAAAACTTACTGGCAATAAATCTATTGGATAGCAGTATGGGTGTTAGACACTTAAAAAGAACTCACGTTTTGGGCCTTTCAGATAGATTTTAAGTAAATTATGTTATTGAAGAATATATTGATTAGTCTCAATGGAGCCCAATCAATCCTGTTATATTTATAAAAATTGCTGATTGTCTTCAATGTCAATATTTTTCTTGTAAATAATTGATAATTATGTCCACAATTTTACTTTGACTTTTCTTTCTTTTTCTTCTTCAAAGGGAAACGGATTTATCCAACAACATTTCACTAAAGCCTGTCGTTAGGCAACATTCCTAATTATTAAAAAAAAAAAATGATTTTAATTTAACTTACAAATAAACAAGCTGTGAGCACAGTTAAAATGTAAGCGAATGCCATGTTTGTAATTTCTAAAGCACTGTTATTTGTGTAAAACCAAGTTTGGATGTCCCACTCGCCGAACGTTTTCCACTTTGGCTGAAGTAAAAACTAAAGTTTGATTTTTGTCGACTGCTTTATATAACACAAATTTCCGCAGATCCGAATGAGTAATCGAAAATGGAAATTCCCTTGAGTTGCATACAGATATATATTTTGATTTGATTAATATGTGTAAGCATTAGGTTGTGCCTTAATTTGCAATATGGACAATTTTTATACTCTCGCAACAATGTTGCTAACGAGAGTATTATAGTTTTGTTCACATAACGGTTGTTTGTAAGTCCTAAAACTAAAAGAGTCAGATATAGGGTTATATATACCAAAGTGATCAGGGCGACGAGTAGAGTCGAAATCCGGATGTCTGTCTGTCCGTCCGTCCGTCCGTCTGTCCGTCCGTGCAAGCTGTAACTTGAGTAAAAATTGAGATATCATGATGAAACTTGGTACACGTATTCTCTGGCTCCATAAGAAGGTCAAGTTTGAAGATGGGCAAAATCGGCCCACTGTCACGCCCACAAAATGGCGGAAACCGAAAACCTATAAAGTGTCATAACTAAGCCATAAGTAAAGATATTAAAGTGAAATTTGGCACAAAGGATCGCATTAGGAAGGGGCATATTTGGTCGCAATGTTTTTGGAAAAGTGGATTTGGCCCCGCCCCCTACTAAGTTTTTTGTACATATCTCAGAAACTACTATAGCTATATCAACCAAACTCTACAGAGTCGTTTTCTTCGGGCATTTCCATATACAGTTCAAAAATGGAAGAAATCGGATAATAACCACGCCCACCTCCCATGCAAAGGTTATGTTGAAAATCACTAAAAGTGCGTTAACCGACTAACAAAAAACGTCAGAAACACTAAATTTTACAGAAGAAGTGGCAGAAGGAAGCTGCACGCAGGCTTTTTTTTTAAATTGAAAATGGGTGTGGCCTCGCCCACTTATGGACCAAAAACCGTATCTCAGGAACTACTACACCGATTTCAATGAAATTCGGTATGTAATATTTTCTTAACACCCTGATGACATGTACGAAATATAGGTGAAATCGGTTCACAACCACGCCTTCTTCCAATATAACGCTATTTTGAATTCCATCTGATGCCTTCTCTGTATAATATATATGTACATTAGGAACCAATGATGATAGCGGAATAAAACTTTACAAAAATACGGTATTTGAAAAATATGTAAATGACGGATAATGAAATCTCGATTATCACTTTATCATGCGAGAGTATAAAATGTTCGGTGACACCCGAACTTAGCCCTTCCTTACTTGTTTTTTTATTAGTATAAGTATAAAAAAAAAAATTAAAATTTTATTAGATATACGAAAAGACTTTTTCGACTACCCAATATATTGTGATTTCGTCATTTTTTTGTGTTATTTATGGTATATTATGGGCCACGCTAATGCTTACACAATATGCTAGTACGGGAAGTACAGAGTTAATTGTTATACTTTATTATAAATAATATTCTATTCTAATTGTTCCAAACAATTATAAATGTTTGGCTAAATGTTATTGTTGACAATGCGACCTTGAAGGGCAGTTTGGTGCAGATGCTTTAATACCATTGTTGCAGACACAAAATACATTTTGGATCAAATTGAATACTGGCCGCTATATGTATGTACACTTGCGACATATTCGGCACGCAACGTTCCTCAAGCGAAGCTCTATTTGCATACATACATATATACATATATGTAGAACACAAGCACCTCTGCTTTTAGATTATTTGTTATGTTAATGTTGTTGTTTCATTCAACTTGCCATGATGCTGACCATCAAAGCCTGAACTGAAATGTTAAATGACCCGTGTCCGTTGCCTGGTGCATTGCCCTATATACTGTATTCAGGCAGCATTCCGCAATTGGTTGCTATCGAAATGTTAGTCGCCGTTGGCCTTATCATTGCCGTTGACGCGGTGGGCGAAGCGCTGTTCACATTTTAATTGCTTTTCAATCGCCTACTCGCAATGTCAGCCAATCGGTGGTGTTGACGCTTGAAATACCCGGATGATTTTGCGTAATTAGAAATGAAACAAAACAATATTTGATTTATTGGAATATTGATGCTGAGAGAATACTTTAATATGTATATATATTTTTGAATTTTAACTTCTTGCACTCTGATAGATATAAAATTTTGCTACTTCATTTGAAAGTTTTACAATTTTTGTTTTGAAGATTAAGCTTCTACTATTTTGTTTTTCAAAATGGGTATTTCAGCTCCTTCTCGTTGCAGTTTTCTGTTTAAATATTTCGTTGATTTCTGTATTATCAAGCATTTATTAATAAATGCATTCTAATTCAATTGCAGCTTAGCGAAGGCGCGAGACGCGACTGCTGTAACCAAGAAATGTCTGATGTGTCTGACATACTTGTAGGCGTCCACACCCGACAGGCATGACTGCTAAATAATTAATGAGGTAATTAACGGCGCGATTAAGTGATAAATGCCTAATGATAAAGTAGTAAATACATTATATTTCGAAGAGAAAGGGAATGTCTTTAATAACAGATTTAACTTGTTAGCCAATCTTGCTTACAACTGCAGCGTATATTGATATATTTAATACGGAAATAATTTAAACTGAATAGTCATGTGAAATTATGTAAACACTCTACACGGGATTCTATTATTTTTTCAGCAATTTCTCTTAAAGGGGCTGAAACTCCTACGAAATTATTATGTGAGGTGAGAAATGGAATTGCAAAATCTTAAAATCTGGACTTGCAGAGCCAGGACAAACTTAGAGCAGAGGTACGCTATTAAATTCTGGCCATGAAAACGATGGTCATTGTCTTTTTTGACATCAAAGGCATCGTCCACTATGAATTTGTTCTTCCTGGACAACCCGTCAAAGCCAAGTTTTACGTAAAAGTGTTCAAAAGACTCAAACGAAGGTTTGGAAGTTGCACCCCGACAACGCTTCGGCTCACACCGCCTTTCTTGTAAACAGCTAGCTAACCAAGGCCGGCATCCCAACGCGTCCGCAGCCGCCCTACAGCCCAGATGTATCGTAGACACCATCAGTAAAGCGGTAGAATATAACACAAGAGGTCTTACAATAGGACTGCTGCACCTTGTGATCCCGCACTTTAGACAATAACAGCTTGCCTTAAACTTGTGCTGCAAATTTAATTTTAAATAGTGTAATCTTTCTTAAGCAAACACCATTCATTCATTTATACGCCACCTTTTGTGTAGCACTGTATACGTGGATGTGTTTATTTCCCTTTAACTTTAATATCTTTCGTCTTCACCTCTCTAGTTACTATTTATGCGTTGACTTCAAACTGCTGCTCATCATTTTTGTACCATTGGTGCTATCGGCATCATAACTTCTGCCTGTAACAAGGCAGAACCAACCTCACTAGGGACGAGAGGGATGTCGTGTGCTGCACCGCAGAGCTTGCTTGCTTTGCTTCTTAAATTAGCTGAATTGCTGTTGGCGGCGATGGATGTTGGGTAATTATTGAGACATTGCCACGGAGAGTACGGAGCCGCTTGTAACGTACCGTGAAAATTGAAAGTGTATTCCCCCCGAGTGCCTGAAAAACGTGCCAGATTTTGTAATATAAAAGAGCTTAAGATTGCTTAGCAGGTATTTGCTATTAGAATTTTATGAAATTGCAGTATTTAAAAATAAGAACACTCATTTGCAGTAATAAAGCGATGGAGCACGTGCCTATCTTACCAGCAAATGTAATGGATTTTCAGGGGGTTTTTGCTATTTTTCTGCCTACTCTTATTGTTATTTTTGGTTCTGAATATGAAGCCTGCAACTGCTTTTTAACTTTTGCAAAAAGGGATTATTAAAATCTTTTCCAAATGAAGACATGGATTACATATATTTATGTTACCTCTGTGGCGTTTCTTATCATGAACTGTGTTGGAAACGTGACATGGAAAAAAAATTAGATTTATATGAGGCATTTTATGACGCTGTGTTTAAGTAACTACGGGAGGTATTCATGTGTTTGAGCAACTCTCATGTTCTGAAGGGCCCAAGTTCAGTCATAGATTTATGAAACTGAACGCATATTCCTTCTGAGAAGCAGAAAAGTCAGGGACGAAATTATTTTCTAGAACAGATCGATATATTACTGAAAATTAAAAACTTCAGAAATTGTAGAAAACTTTATTGGGCGTGCGACTAGATATGCCGGTAAGATATATTTCAAAAGCTTCTCTATAATATTGGGTGGTCGAAAAAGTCCTTTAATTTTGTAATCAAACTTCAACTTTTTTTTTTTTGTATTCATAATGAACTTTAATGAGCCAAACGTGTACCATTTTGGTCGACCACTGTTTGCTATTTTTCTGCGTTGCAGATGTGAAACCGGTCCATTAAATGTACCACAGGCAATTCATGTGGTACCCTAACATCGAGCTTCTTTTTGTAGCCAGCCTTTTTTAAATGGTTCAAAAATGTTTGATGATGAATGTTAAGTTTCTTAGCGATGTGACGGTCCTGGTTAATCTTTTCCTGAACGGAAGCGAGCGAATATTGTATGAAAACTATAAACTTTGTTTATTGAAGAAAAGTGTTATTTGGTGATTTAGTGTGCGGCTAAATATGCAGGTAAGATATATTTCAAAAGCTCGTTTCATATTAGTTAGAGTTCTAAGGAAATCTTAGACTTAAATTGTGCCAAAGTTCAGCTGACTTTGAGCAAAAAGTCTACAAAATCTAGTAGTAGACCATTAGTGGGTGTCTTAAATGCCTGCTGTGTATAAGATCTTCTCTAAAATGAAACACTAACGAAGTTCATGTAAAAGATATACTCTTAACTCGAAGACGGAATGGATATGATAAAAGCGAGAAGAAAAAACAAATGCAGATAAGAAGGGCAGAGAATCTCTAACTAACTTGGGCCGTACTACAAGCTGATGTCGGGCTTTCATCGCAATGATATATAGTATGTAAGCTTCTTTTTTATATTAATTTAAAATTTTTCATATCTTCTCATTTGAAATACCGTGTGTATATAAGTGCGCACATGTATCGCCAAAGGAAAATCATTATCACTCCACATGGCGATGCAAAATCGTGGAATTTTTAGAAGACTTTGTCAACAACACACGAGCTTTGCATAATAAGCAGATTTACCTTAATGTTTGAGCTAGCGAGCGATAAAAATCGTTAAAAATAATAACAGATGAGTATTCATACACACATACATATGTACATAATACTTCTAGAGCCTGTCAGCATATCAAACATTTGAATCTTGGCGCGCTTGACTCCTGTTTAATTGGGGTGTGTACAAAGGATGTGAGGTATTGACAGGATATCGGGGGAAATGAAGCGGGAAAACGCAAAGGAGCCAAGAAAATGAAATTACCGTCGCTTCGATAAATTTGAACTGGGAGGGGGAAACGGTGCGCCAAAGTAAGCAAAAAAATGTTTTTGATGATACTAGAGCTGAGACGCTAATGACTGACACTCTTAATTGGCGTAAACGGAAATCGGAAATAAAGCTGATATGAAAATCAATCAAACACATATGCATAATTCAATGTCCTTGTGCTTGTATTTGTGTACTTAGTTGATGCAAAATAAATGACGTGAAAGAGAAGCCGTAGCCTTGAGGAATTTACATTAATTCATTTAATGGAATTTTCTCCAGAAAACGTTCGTATTCTAGGTAAATGTGTGTGTGTGTGTGCATCGAGTACAATACTTATATGGAAAATGCACAATATTAGTTATAAACAAAGGGGCTTCCGCTGAAATTTTCCTGTTTCCATGCACATCTGGAATGCAATTTCACTTGCTCACTTTCTCTTGCATACTTTCAGGCGAACTTCCAGATTTTAATTGAGTTTAGTTGACGCGTGAAAGCAGATAAGCATATCCATGATGTGTGTGTGTGCGTCGAAAATCTTGCTGCTCATGTGGACCAGTGCACAATAAAAGACACATATGCAAACCACATAAGGAAGCTCATGGTTTCATGCTGTTGCGTGAATTTTGCATTTCTTGAACTTGATAAATTGAAAAACTTTTTCTGAATATGCGCTTTTCAAGTTTCTTCCGGCAAATAGAAAGAAAATATGGAAGAAAAATGGCCACCTGCAAAAATGGCTGCTTTTGTATAAATATTGTAGGGATGAGTGGATCTAGGAGCGAATATTTGTAATGGACAATAGATGGTAGTTTCGCAAGCCCACCGCAATGAGCCGACATCGACTTTATGATTATTATTTTTTATTAATAAAGCTCTATACAGAATCGCAAAATTACTCACAAAAATATTATTTTTCTAGCCTCTCACTATCTTTTAGTTGGCCAGTGACTGATTTGTAAACTAAATATTACCATAACCCTTTCGTAACTAGCCTCTAACTAGTTCAAGAACGCTTAAAAAATCTCTCTATATTTGATTTACATTACACCTACCCCTTCCTTCTTTACTCTTATGCCCTTCCAACTGCCATTTTGTTCGCCAATCTACGAGTTTGTTATTGTTTCGTCCATTGTTGTTTGTTTTTTTGCGGTTTGCTAATAGAGACTAGCGGCACTGCTATTTTTTTGACGCGTTCCGCTCTTGCAAGCGCCCTGGCATGACGCACTCATATGTGGCATTCTTTTATTATTCTCGCATTTCCTTCAATTTGTTGTTTTAACTCACTTGCTGTGGCATATTTTTTATTTTGCTTAACTTTCATGTGATTTTTCTTCCACCATTGTTGCCCTTTCTTGCGATTTCCTTGCGTTCAATCACCTTCTGGCAACAAATTTGCTGGAATGTTTTCTCAATGTGTCGTCAAGCAGCAAAATTACAGATAAACATAAACAAATAATAAATAAGGGCTGTGGAGAGCAGTGATGCGTACCGTTTACTTGCTAACATACAAAGTATATGTATATGTGTACTACATATATTTACATTTCTATATAAATGTACTTATGTACATATACAAAGAATAAGAAAGGGAAACATTGAGTCATTTTAATTATATTAAATGACTAATAGAGGAAGAGGAGAAGTGGGTACTGAGAAAGGAGGTATGTCGTATGTGCCAAAGCTTATGTCACAAATAAATGAAAATTTGATTTCTGATATAAATATTGGTAGTCGAAAAGTCTTTTCGTATTTTGTCAATAAATGTTATTGCAGTCGTATATCTCCAGTACTACCAATCACATTGTATCGTGCTATATAATGCTGAAAATGTGAGATTTTAAGCTTCATTTAACAAAAGAAATGTAACCCAAAATTCCGGAAAGTTGAAAAAATGATACAGCTGTTCAAAAATTAGTGAAAATAATGAAGAAATTCGTTATATTTTGAAATTTTTGTATACAAAAGGGAAGAAATTTGAAATTTATGAAGTTTGTCGAGACGATGTTGCATCAGTTCGTGTAGCACAACAATGGTTCGCTCGCTTCCGTTCTGGAAATTTCGATGTGAAACATGCACCTCGCTCTGGTCGACCTATCGTTGAAAAAATCGATCGATTATGGAAAAGATTGACCAGGACCATCATATAAGCAGCCATGACACCTCTAAGGAACTTAACATTCATCATCAACTGTTTTTGATATATTTAAAAAATGCTGGCTACAAAAAGAAGCTCGATGTTTGGGTACCACATAAACTGTCTGTGAAAAATTTAATGGACAGAATTAACATCTGCGATTCTTTCCGGAAACGAAATGAAATCGAACCATTTCTGAAGCGAATGGTAACAGGAGACGAAAAGTGGATCAAATACGACAATAATGTGCGACAAAAAAGCGTGGTCCAAGCGTGGTGAAGCTCAAGAAATGGTCGCAAAGCCAAGATTGACACCTCGAAAGGTTATGCTGAGAGTTTGGTGGGATTGGAAAGGAATCATCCACTATGAGCTGCTTCGGCCTGGTCGAACGATTGATTCTACATATCAAGAACTGATGAGATTGAAGCAAGCAATCGAAACAAACGGCCAAAACTGATCAACGGAAAGGGCTTCGTCTTCCATCAGGACGACGCTAGACCACACACATCTTTGATGACTCGGCAAAAATTGGGAAACTGCATCCACCATATAGCCTTGACCATGCACCATCGGACTACCATTTGTTTCGGTCAATGCAGAACTCCCTTAATGGAATAAAGTTGGCTTCAAGAGGAGCCTGTGAAAATTACCTTTTCGCCGAGAAACCAGAAAAGTTTTACACTGATGGAATAATGTCTTTTGAATAAAAATGGCAAAAAATAGGCGACCAAAGGCTCATTAAAGTTCATTATAAATATAAAAAAATAAATTGAAGTTTGGTTAAAAATACGAAAAGACTTTTTCGATTACTCAATATTAGAGAGAACACGACAATTTAGCTATGGCAATGCAATCATTTATAACTCGTCATACTTGGCGTGGCAGAATTTCAGTTTTTACCAGCAAACTAAAGTTCTGTGCATACTCAGCAATGCGACTTTATAACTGACGTGCTAGCGGTGTAAAGGAATACTTCATTAAACTATATTAAAGTATCAAGAAATTGGTGAAGGGAATGGATGGATCTCTTTTTTAACAATTATCAATACAATGCAGTCTTCTTTACGTACGCCACTGCTTACAAAATTAAACTGAGTTGCAGTAGAATAAAGCAGTCTAAAATGAAGTGGAGTGAAGTAGATTAAAGTAAGGTTTAACAGAGCAAAGAAAAGTGGAATGTCGTAGGAAAGTCGCGCTAAAACCAGTTGCCAAAACTAAAGGTCAGCGAATACCTAACAAACTCGGATGTGCCTGCCAACTCTCGCGAACAACAAATTGTCTAGATTTACACTCGAAAAATTACTGACGTTTCATACAGACACCGTCTGGCGGAGACAGATAGGATTATCGCACTTTACTTCTCAGAATTAAACTGCTTTTATTTGTATTTTATAAGGAAAATTACATTGAGTGATTGTCATACGAATGACGAGAGAAAGCAGATTCAAAAGGCTTCCCATATTATACAAAGCTACTTACTTTGAAATGCATACATACATACTTCAATATACTTGGTACTACTTTGAAGTCGAATAAGTGTGTGCTTTTATGTGTAATTTGCGTACATTCGATTGAAACATTACTCATACGCACCGTAGATCATATTTTTGATAGGCGAGCAGGCAGGTAAATGGGTTCAGAAAGCTGTGTTATACTGACACACACACACACATAAGGGAAATGGGAAGTTTTTATATGCGATATTAAAGCGTGTGAGATTCTGTAATTGCCTTATGTGCCATACAGTGAGTGCCATTGCTTTCAAGTAAGGCAGTGCCAATTTCATTTAGGTGTGAAGGGATATACTAACATATTTGACCAATTCAAATGATTTCCTGCTCTCATACCTCTTTATTATTAAATTTAGTTGACTGTTGGAAGTTTCGTAATGTTTTTGGCACTAACTGTTTCCAGCAGCAAAATGCAGCGCCAAGTGATTGTTCAGTCAATCTCTGCTTTGTCTGGTGACTGAGCATTTATTTGCATAAACATTTTTGCCTGCCCGCATGCATATCCTGCAGATCCTTCAGGTTGTTTGGGTATCTCTCCATTTAAAATCCCGCGAGCGTTTTTAAATGTTGACATTTTAATCATTTCTGCGGGACAAGTACACATTTGCATGCGCAAGTGTCTGCTGTTTCTCCCGACTTTATGTTCAATATGTGCGCACACACACTTACATATACATACATACACACATACGAAGGTATATACTGTGCAAATATGAAATTGCAACAGACACTTGACTTTAATTTAATTTACTTTATTTTTCTTTGATGCGTGGGGTTGTCACAAAAAAAATACAACAACAACAATAGAAACGAAAAAACCGTTGAATTTCACATGCAAATTGTTTGTATTAGTATGTACTATGTATGTTTGCAATCTGTGCTTTCTGGCTGTGACATTATTGCACCTGTTTTTTTGTTGAATTTTCGTAATTTAAGCGTGTTAGGGTGTGAATGGAATTTCGTTAATTTCGCGTTTTTTGGAATTGTTTGTGCATGATTGTCCCGCTAACCTTTATTAGATGCCAATGGCGTTAGTATGAAAAGTTGTTTTTGTAGTGTGTAAAATTAAATTTTTTATTATATTTTTGAATAATAATCTAACAAAGTATAGTAAAAATCTGATAAAAGTAAATACAAAAAAAAAAAAAAAATTGAAAAAAATTATAAAAATTGTATAATCGTACATGTTTTTGCAGTTTTAATGTCAAAACTTTAATCGATTTATTTACAAATAATTTAAGATAAACGTCACAATATTGGATAAACAGCAAGTGATTAAAAAGGGGTTACGTGGTACTAACACCGAAATTGAGACTTTTATTCAAAAAACAACCTCGAGCTCGAAATGCCGTCTCACAGTTCCCTTATACCGAGTTGTTGACGTGTGCTATCAAGTCGATGTTAGGACCTCGGACATGATCAATCCGGTTGGTGGCTTTTCGATCCGGAGACAGCGAGATGGCTTGATGGAATCTAGTTCAACAGATAACCATATTTCGGGTCTCGTCGAAGTCGATCAGCTTCAACCCATTTGGGGATGTTTCCTCGTGGAGGCTGAATTTACCGACTATTGCGCCAAAGATACCTTTCTTATCCACCCTGGCGTTAAAGTCGCCAAGCAGGATTTTGACATCGTGGCGAGTGCATCTCTCGTAGGTGTCATCAAAAGGCGGGTTTCTCTTCCGAGGCTTTTTGTTCGTTTTCATTGGGGACGTTTTTTACGTGGCGGGTCCCAAACCCAGCGCACAAACTTGAGTAGGGAATGTTTCGCCTTCTCACTCTAGCTCGCCTTCAAACGATTGTTCTTTGGCTACCCAGAGGATTATTGGTCTAGGACCGGAAGTCGTGAGCTACTTGAGCCATATGCAAAAGAATCGTTTCTGGTCGCTCCCGAGTGAATGCCGATCAGAGAACTTTCCTCACATGCGTGAACTTCTACACATGACTCCATCCTCCAACCTAACACATTATTTCCAAATAAAAAGAAAATTATGACATACAAATGTTTCACACCGGATACAATTTTGCAAAAAGTTACCTACTAAATAGTCAAGAGTTGAATGTTTCTAAAAAATGTCAAAGAGCGGAAAACGCCAACTAAATTGGATCGAATGCTAGCACAGTTTGAAGCATCAACATACATCCATACGTGCTCTTTTGGCATATTTTCCCGCCCCTCCGCAGTTAATGCTGGCTGCACCTTTATATCCACGCCGTGAGCTGTTACCGTTACCCTTGTGCAACAGTAATAACAGTAATGCTCCTCCTCATTGCTCGACTCTTCCATCGCTCTAAAGTAGACACAAGTGGGTGGTGGCTGGTGGCAGAGCTTGTGTAAATAGCAATCAAAAGAAATACTCGGAATATACATATGCATATTTATATCCACTTGTGCGCATGTGTGGGTGTCTGAGTGCGTGCCTGTGCCTGTGTGTTGAGCTTGTAGCCGTTGAGCAACCATTCTGCATGTGTAATGATGCTAACACTTCGCCTAGGTAAACAAGTGACTTTGCCGGTGACACCTAACAATTGCCAGTGCTGATGAGAGCACTTAAGCACCTGCTGCGGGATATGAGGAGGGGCGGCGTGGCGGCAGCAAGGTGTGAGTAATGCACGTGCATTACCCTTCTGTCAATAACACTGAATGAGCATAAAACAACATTTGCGCACATATATCCTTCCTTACAGCAACAAGAACAATTCATGAGCGGCATGTGCCAGCGTTGCGTAGAAATGGTAAAAAGCAACAGCAGCAGCACTTAAACTCTCAATCAAATGCAAGTTTGTTTGCCGCCCAGGATTGTTGTTGTTGCGCAAGACATTTCTGCTACTTTATCGCCTTAGTGCAAGCGCATTTAGTGAGACAGCGGCGCTTCATTCCCGACTGCCGCAGCTTGTATATGTTTCTCCCCCCCCCCCTTTAAGGGCGTTGAGCAGCAGTTTTTGTAGCTTAGCGGCCGCCAGCAGCAACAGCAGAAGTTAAGCCAAATAATTTGTTATGCAAACAATGGTAAAGAACGCGCACACGCCCAACCATCAAGGAAATGTCGAACGCCGGCAGAAAAATTAAAATAATCACAGCAAATATGCGCCCCGATGAGCCCCTGTTTTCTCTCCATTTCACCGGCTGATGTGGGTCGGGTCATCCTCAAATATTTGCACTTAAATTGAGCTGGAATTTGAATAGCCGGACGGACAAGGGTTGGTATTTGTTCTGCCCCAAAGCTCGAAGTACCAACTCTATTGGTTGTGTGCGCATGTGTGTGTGTGTGTGTCCTTACCTTCTTTTCTTCATGTAAACACGATTTTAAATGTCCTGTAATCGATCGGCTGTCCATTGTAGCTCACTGCACACGCTAATAGTTTCTGTTTTCCATTTCCCTTTGAAATCCCAAGGAGTGTTCCGCTTTGTGCGCTTAGCTAATCCTTCAAATATTTGTGAACCCATGAAAACTTATTTCCCTTGCTTCCTCTCTTCATTGAACTACGAACACACACATCCACACATACATGCACGGAAGTAAGGACATAAGGCCTGCTTGTTTACTTCACTTATGAATTCGAAATAAACTGAAGACACAAAAAGTAAGTTATATAACAATGCAAGTGTGATTATGTCATAAGAGCTTTCAAATGCGAAATTCCACTTAAAGCATTTTAAGTTCTCAAAGCTCGAAATTGCATGCTTCTGGGGTTGTTGGGTTTTTGTAAATGTAGCAATAAAATTGTCAGAGTTAATAAGTGTTTTGGTATTGTCAGCAACAGACCATGGACTAACAAAAGAATATGAGCGCTCACAAACACATACATAATAATCACATATTCGTTCGGAACTTAGTGTACGAAAATGACATGACATTCACAAGCTGACTTTTCATATGTACATAATCAAGTGTTTGAATTTTATAACAGTAAATACCATATATGTATATGCATACATTTGCAACTTATTTCTGCTGCAACAACATAGTCCTGCACGCGCTCACTAAGCTAACTGCTCGCAGCACCTGTTGATATCACGCGCTCATAACATTTATTCAGAGAACATTAAACAGGTACGTTTATGTTCTCTCATAAAACAATGTTATGTTTATGTCCTCTAGTTCATCTCTCATTCGCGCAGCATTCAATGAGTTCACTCCGAAAAATTGTGGATGCTACTGTTCTACACCTGAAAGTATGTTAAATAACTACACATGACTGCTGTGCTCTCTGTTAGCAACTGTTCTGCTGTAAACTGTTATCTACCTCTCATCTGTTGTTCGAATGCATGCTCGCTTAAGATAAATATTGAAAGCCTTGAGCAACATGCGATGTTTATTTCAATGTCGTGCACATGTTAGTTAAATTATAACAGACTGTAATGCATAAAATATGTTAACATATTTTTAATCTTCGCTGAATATTTTTATTATATAGTCATATACCAATACTCCCACTACCAACAACATACACTTCCTTCTTCATTCTTTCTTTACCTGTCTTACTTATCCTCTCATATCTCTTTTTCTCATTTCATAATTTCCATACTTGCTAATTGATCTTTCCTTAAACTAAATTCTCTCTTTCTCTTAAATAATAACAACAACAATAAACATTTGCCCTCATTAGTTTTAAGCTCACGTACATTATGTTAACTTCCTAGCTGTAAGGATTGGAAATTGTATTTAATTAATAAAGTTACATTCGAAAAGAACGGACTTGTTATTATATTATTACATATTATTATTTATTATTAACATAGAGCAAGCGTTACATTAATTAATTGAATCTGAAATTTGAGTTTTTCTTAATTACTGTCTGCCTGGATAACCTAGATTATACTTCCAATATTTTGTTTATCATGTTCAATCATGTTTATGTACACTTTAACAGTTGCTGTTGTTGAAGCATAAAAGCAAAGAATCGTGAAGATAACATTTTTGATGAATTTTGTGAATCATATTTCATATATTAATAACTAACCATATGCTGGCGCTTTAAAGATTACAGTACATTTATTATCATGTCCCAGAGAATGTTAAAAAGTTAAAGTTTATTAACATTACCTGCATAAGCCGAACATTTTTGGTAACAGCCATGCTGCAATTACGCTGTAATGCTAACAGACAATTTAACTGTACGCGACAGTGCTATTTGGACATTTGCGGTAACTCGCATAATACAGTTATAATGAAGTTTCAGTTAATGCTGGCATTCAAAAGTGCTCGGTTGGCGCGGCGCTCAGTTGGCGGGAACTTGCTTTGTTTTAAGCCGGCAAATTAAACAAGCAAAATAATTGAAAATCAAAACTGTTAATCAATCGGTTTTATTTACATTGCTAACAAACTGCATTGAGACAGTAAGCGCTTGTGGATTATTAATCAAAAATTATCATATTATCTGCAGTTCAATGTGATTAGCGCAAAAATATGTGGGTGACAGCAATTATGTATTGAAATAGAATAAATAGGTGAGCTACATATTTAAATAATATATATACAAAAATATGTGCGTTTATTTGCTTTGCGAAGCATGCTCTTGACATTTAGCGCATAAATTTCCGATAAAAAAATGAAAAGTGTGCTTGGGAATCCAAACGGACACCTATTTGGGCGTCCACTAAGCAACTTTAATGAAATTTGTGTTATAAAAATTGTGATTACTTCACTATTGCCTGATAATAAATATGAAAAATGAAATTTCCCCAAATATTTACTGAAAATTATTTGCGACGTATTTATCGCTTCTCTTTAAAATTCGAATAAGTGAATTCAAAATTGATTCGCAAACAAACGCGCGACTGTTAACAATTTAAGAATTTAATTTCAGAATTTGTGCAAATTGAATCTAAATAAATTTTAGCGCCATAAAAAATGCAAATTGATGGTAGCAAGAGACGAATGCAAATAAAAAGTGTCATAAAATTTCACGCATTGCAATACTGCCAAATAGCGGTACTCCTACAAGCACTCAAGTATTTTGTAGCCATACGCCAACACCATAAATGAAATACAAAACCAATCAAGAATATCAAATTAAATTCGTTTTATGCCGCAATTCGAATGGAATTTTGCGCTCATAAAAATGGCCAAATAGTTGTGTGTCTGAATGATGAGTGATAAATGATGCAAATTAGAAATCGGCTATCAAATTAAAACATAAAAGGAGCAATCGGAATGCAACAACTGTTTTTGGAGGCCACCCATCGCTGCAGCCTCAGTTATTGTTAATGGTACTGTTATCACGAAATACTTGAATATTGCATATACATATGTGCAAGTGTATATAAATGTTGCTAACATATTTTGTTTGAAGCGTAGAATTTGTTTCCACATTAGATATAACTTATCAGGAATAGCAAATCTGGAGTTTTTAAACATTTTAAATCGCCTATAAACCTCTTGTGTCTCTAACATATGTCAAAAGCAGGATGAAAACTTCTTGATTTTCGAATATCTGAACATCGAATATCGCCTATAAACCTCTTGTGTCTCTAACATATGTCAAAAGAAGGATGAAAACTTCTTGATTTTCGAATATCTGGACATCCCTGCAGATTATTTGTTAACACCCAAAAAAACTTTTCGTTTTCGCATTTTAATATATGTCTAGCACGGATATATGTAGCTTGTACACCTTCATTGAGTCACAGACAGATATGGAGTACATAAGTATCTAAAAAAATCAGAATAACAGGTCTATATTTTCATGAAAGTGAAAACTTTATCGAAAATTGCAAAAAATTTATATATATAACGAGTCTCATATGCCGAGTAAGAGAGTTTTCTTCCACTCGACTCACTTATGCGGAACATATCGAACCACATGTAAAATAACTTGATGAAATCAACGGTATATGTTTTCGTTGTCCTCTTGTGGCTTTGTACCAAATATGAATGACGTTTCAGGATCCCCTTTCCCCATATTTCGCTGTAGTTTCTCCCTTCATTTGACACCGTATTATATCAATGTGTATTATCATCGTATGATAGTATATCAAAATAACGAATCCCAATAGTTGTTAAAACAACAACAATTTTGTCCTTTACTTAGCCCCGTAAACTCTATACCCTTACGGATGGTGAGGAAGATATCAGCATAAAATTAGAAGCGTATAACTGTTTAATCATCTCTACCATGCTTTTGCCAAACCAAACCATCGATGAAGTCCCTCACTTTTTGAGATAAATTGTTCAGATCGGTCTGCTACATATGTGAGGACAACTTTTTGTTGACAAAATATCTTCACGATATTAAGCTTTTATTATTGTTCAAAGAAACAATACAATTTTCGAAAAAATGGGTCAGATCGGACCACTCTAGCTTATAGCTGCCATACAAGCTAAACGATTGAAATCGAGTTCTTGTAGAAAAACTTCAACCTGTGAAGGGTATTATAGTATAGTATATATTTGAAAAAAATTTTTCGTTCGAAATGTATTTAATACTAAAACCTATTTACGTTGCCTCTTATCCATAAATTGGATAAATTTCTTGCATTCGTTGGTTCGAATGTAATATTTCCAGTCCGTCCCGAAGAATATAATTTAGTAACAAATGTTAGCTCATAGGTGAAGCCATGAATCCAATAATATTTATTTACTCTTCCAATATCTTATAAGTTCATGTGCACGCGCTTTGGCTGTAATATTTAATCAACATGTAATTATGCCAGCAACACCGGCCAGCTCGTGCAAACTCACGAGACGAGAGCGTAGATGGCTAAATAAAATAATAATAACTCGCCGTGAAGGTGTGTGTTTTTGTTGTAGCAATACCTGCATAAACACCAACACTAGACAGCTAGCCAATTACGCGTTGTGCACAAATCCCAAATATATTCTCATTACCCGTCGAATATATCAAATTCCCCGACAGTTGGCGCCCACGTATCAGCATAATTGCCGTCACGTATACGCCATGTACAACGCCATTCCCCAGCGAAATGACCAGCCGAGCAGGCAGCCAAACAGCAAATCAAGCAAACCGAAGTGCAGGCGACGGAAGACAACCAATTGTGGTCACAAATTGAAATCTTTACAAGCGCACTAAAGCGTAACGGTATAATTTCCTGTAGCCACATTTATTAACTTTGACTTTGACTTGGGTTTTGATACCCAAGAATTAGGTGAAGCCGAAATTTTGTATGAGAAATAGTCGCGCACAAACGCACACTTACATACAAATACATACATAAGGCAGCACTACTAAGAACGACACAAGCCAAGGGAATTCACAAATAAAATTGCTTGCCTTTGGGCCAACTCAAAAGCCATAAAATTGTTTCTGAGTAATTACATACGAAAGCTAGGCCGCTCAAGCTAAACCATAGCTGCTTAGTACTGAAGACGGACACTTATATACACATATATACTCATAAATAGGGACAGTGTGTGTGTGTGCGTAGGCACTAGGGAATGCTTCGCTCGAATGAAGAGCGTAATTGCAGCGGTGGAAGCTAAGAAGGTGATTGTGGCAGTTGGACTGACTGAAATTGTGGTGAATGGTTAAATATAGTGTTTTGTTATTATTGTTGCAATTTCGTATATGACAAGAAAGCTCAAAAGCAAATAAAATTTAAAATAATAAATTATTCATGATAAAATCTAAAAAGTCAATTTATTGTGGGAAATTGCACTAAAATAATCAAATTTAATAACTCAAAAGTTTAATTACCGATAAAAATTAGGTATTAATTAATTATTTATGAATTTTGAATAAAATAAAAAAAACTAAAGTTCAAATAGTGGAAATGGCAAACATGAATATGCCAAATTTAGTAAAAAATAATTAAGCCAAACCAAATTCAAGTGCTGAAAATATCGAGAAAATAAAAAGGATAAAGAGCAATACCTAAAATAAAAAAAATTAAATTAATTTATATTAAAACAACTAAGGTTCCGCGCAATTTAAGCTGTGAATTATACTCATTTCTCCTTGTCATCATTTGTTTCTTTTTATAGAATTTGGAGTAATAATTCATAGCTTATTCCCCCCCAGTCCGGTGTGGAAAGGCAAAAAAAAGAAATTAGCCAAAATAAAGCAAGAAGAAAGTAAATTAAGTAACCAATTCCACAAATAACAGAAACAACGAAGAGAAAAGTTGGAGAAAAAGTGATTACCATAATTACTCCCAAGTTGCGAAAGTGTGCGCGAATATCCATTTATAGCCGGTTAGCCAATAAGCTCACGAAAGGCAATAAATTGCCGTGTTGTTCATATAAATTGCCCATAGCCAAGCAAATGAAATTCCGTTTTCTTTCGTGTTAAAAATGTACGGCCCATTTTGGCTGGCAGCGCCACCGCAGAAGCAGCGGAGGCTCATCGCCCGCTGCCAGACATGAACAGTAAAAAAGTGAATAACGAAACAACAAAAGAAACAAACACAAGATAATCAAAATAAATGCAACAAAATGTGCCAAAAATAGTAAAAGATAGATTGTGAACAGGACACACCCACACACATACACACACGCGAACAAGGAGTAACTTCTCAGACAGCTGGCTCAGCCGGTAAACAAAGTGAAAATAGAAAAATAAAATCCAAGTGACAGTGTCTGTGCGCCATGACCCGGTGTAAGCAAGGCAGGCGAATAAATAATTGGTGCTAATCTGCATAAGCTGCGCGGGGGGCGAGTATGTCTGAGCCGAGCGCCTGAAAAATATCAAATCATGACAGATAATGTTTTGATTCAAGTGGATATGAATATGCCTGTTCACATAGACATTGGAATATGCAATTTTAAACGAAATGCTTTTATTCACTTCTTAAAAAGGATAAGCTCTTATCTAAGCGCCAATAAATAAAAGAAAATTGTTTGTGAATCGAACTGACATGTGATCAAAAAATAGACAACGGTTTTGCTGTCATCACTTCAGCAGTCGAAGGTAGGCGCAAAAGAATCTTTAAAAAGCAAAGTGATTCAACCAAACATTTTACTGACTGTTGTTTGTATGTTATATCATAGTAAATATTTGAGGTGTTTAGCTAAATGTCAAAGCCGTTGCGTAATATGAGACACACACTTGTTTATGTTTATGCTGTTTGACCTTGCTTCTAGTGATGTTATGGGAAAAGGTTGTAACTTTGGTATTTTGTAATCAGCAAGTTGAAGGTGTAGACTTCATCCAAAACTAAAAAAGCAAACGCTACCTTACAATAATTGATCCCGATATTAACATATTCTGTGACACAGCTTATATTCTGGAATAAATTTCTAATACTCGATTTTCGTCCAATACTCTTGTTTTGCTTTATTCAACAACTCCGCTGTTCTTTTCTTTTTTCTTCCCAGTAACTCTTCTCATTACTCTTTTTCGAAGCCCAGAGACTTAAATTCATCCCCTGAAATATATTTCACTAAGCTCAACTTAAATCCTCGGCCACAGTTCTCTCAGAGAGCATTAGGTAATAAATAGAATGGAGTTTTACACATCAAGGTCTCCTGTGATATCTGACTCTTGACCTTCATACAAACATGTTAAATTTTTTCCATATCTCAGATTTTTCTCTAAATTCTATACTAACGTAGACACTGCCAGTGGTTTCTTCTTTTCGCTATTTTGTGCCAATTTGAGATACCAAGCGCTGCCAGGTCTTTCTACATCTGGTCTTTCCAACGCAGTGGAAGTATTTTTCCTCCCCTGCTTTCACCGGCGGGCACTGAATCGAAAAATTCAAAGTTGGAGGGTTCTCTACCATCTGGACAACACGATCTAGCCAGCGCAATCGCTGTCTCTTGATTCCCTGAACTAAGTTAATGTCGTCGTTTGTCTCATTCAGCTTATCGTTCCATCGAATGCGGTACTCGCTGATACCAATGCGCAAAAGACCATATATTTTCCGCAAAACCTTACTCTCGAACACTCCTAAGGCCGATCCGTCAGATGATAGCATTGTCCATGCCTCCGCACCCGACCCATACGCTTTGATTGCTTATCCAGTCTGTAGAAAGGAAAATTAACGGCGCGGTTGTTGAGGCCAATGGTATCATTATCATCGGCTACACCAGCTTCTGCACACTCTTGTAGAAGACGGTACATTCTCCGTTTAGTTCTGCAGCTCGTATTATTTTCTAAAGGAATAAAATACCGTTATCTCACGACGCGCATTATTTAATATTCTGTTGAAGCCAACTTAATTTTCAAATCGATTTATAAGAGCACATAAGTATGTATGTATATGTAAAGTGATTATTCAAGAACTTTTTTGGAGTTCTCAACAAAAATTCCTTTTTTTGTGCTTTTACGTTTTCGCTTTTTTAGTTAACTTATTCAAAGTATGTTACAGCTTAAACAAAGTATAAAGTTTGTTCAGAAAAAACTCAAGCTTCTTTATAAATGTTTTTCGGTGTCAAGAACAAGCTCAGCGGTTGTCCCATAGTTTTTGTATGAACGAATTGTTTATGAAATCTGCTTACATAATGACTCCTCGCATTGAAATTCGATACCGAAAAACCCATCTATATTGTGTGTGTGTGTGTGTGTGTATTAGTGCGTTAATTAAAGCCGCAACCGTTATGTGAATAATTAATAGTGCTCGTTTACCGAGTACCTACTTTGTAGAAAATTCGTATGGCCAAAAGCCGCGTCATACATACAAAATATTCATAATAAAGAAAAGGTTTGTATACACATACATATATTCACATCTAAGTATGTATATGATGTGTGCTTGTGTGTGTTAATATGCATATGTGGCTGTTATTTTATGCTGGCGCCATTGCAGACAGCCAAATTTTTATTTTTTTGGCTGGAAAAATGCTTTGAGTAAACATATTTGTTGGGAACGCTCCTAATACGCGTCTTGTATAATTTACGGCAATGAAGGCAGAATTCGACGACCTTACATAATTTTTAGTAGAGCTAAATTTGCAGAGGTCTTAGAAATATTTTCAGGGGGTATAATTTTCGTGTGTTACCCTAGTGGTTAATATACATCTTCAGAGATGCCGTAGAGTGCGTACCGAAGGCGCTATTAGCGCTGTGGAGTGGAGTATCGAAGAAGACCCGATTGAGTGTATTCACCATCGCGCGCAGAGGGAGTTATTGGTACATGTTTCTTTAAAAATGGAGCCGGTCTTAATGTCACAGGCAATGAGGATAGAATCGTAATTAATGGCTTTTTCGTGCCTGAATTGAAGGATGTTGATGTGGACAAAATTTGGTTACCGCAAGACAGCGCTACATGTCATACAGTCAACAAGACAATCAACTTTTTTAAGAAGCTTGGTTAGGGCATTACCTCTCGTCGTGGGCTTGTGGCGTTGCCTCTAAGATCGTGTGATTTATACGCCCTCGGGACTATTTTTTACGGGGTTACATAAAGTCGCTAGTCTACGCTGATAAACTTGATATGATTGACGTCTTCGAAGAGAATATTCGACGCGTTATTGCTGACATACGGCTCCAATTACTAGAAAAAGTGGACGAAAATTGGGTCATTAAATTATGAGCGTTTTATTTAAAGGAAATATTTCTCTGTAGGTATTTTACGTGTTGAGTTTGCAAAACCAGATAAGGGCATCTTGTATCTGAGTTCTGTACCTTTTTTTGAAAAGAACGGTATAAACCGATTGCCATACACTAAATATTGTGTAGTCGAAAAAGTCTTTTCATATTTTGTCAATATATGTCAATGCAGTATATCTCCAGTACTACCAATCACATTGCTGAAAAGGTGAGATTTTAAGCTTCATTTAACAAAAAAAAATTAAAATCCGGGAAATTGAGAAAAAGTTACAGCTGTTCAAAAATAAGTGAAAATAATGAAGAAATTCGCGATATTTTGAAATTTTGCCACGCAAGCCACCAACGAAATTTGTGAAGTTTACGAAGACGATGCTGTATCAGGTCGTGTAGCGCAACAATGGTTCGCTCGCTTCCGTTATGGAAATTTCGAAATTTCGATTTACACTGATGGAATAATGTCTCTACCGAAAAAATAGCAAAAATTGTCGACCAAAATGGTACATAAGAAATATGATTGGAAGTACGAAAAGACTTTTCCGACTATCCAATATATTATAACACCATTTTTAGAAATAATTTCGCACAAATTATAATTTTATCGACCTATTTATAAAGGACGCGCATATAAACCAATTATGATTTATGGTTATAAAATGTATGATGAAAATATTTGTACAATCGCTAGATGGCGCTGGGGTTGGACTACTCAAAGTTCACGTTTTGTTTCAGTTATGGGAAACCCACTAATAGGATAAAGGATAATATACACATTTCTGTATTATCATTAGACTTATACTCATATTCGGTCTCCAATCTGATACAAAATTATACACAGTATTATTGCTCTTTAGAGATGTATTATTATGTATTATATCAAAAAATTACTTCGAGATAAAACTAGTCTATCTTCATATCCACAACTTACCAAATAGCTTCCGTGAAAATTAAGAATTTTCAAAAATCATTCCTCAACTGCTCGAAGGCTGGTTACTGCAAAAACAATTCAGCTTGATAAAATTCATCTTGCATCAGTTTAAATCCAAATCAATTTTAAGCACGTACTATTGTAGTATAAATATAAGAGAGAACTAATATTTTTAATTTATTGCTTTCGCTCTTATGTTTCTTTATGGTTTTTGATTTTAAATGACTTTGAAAAGAAAGTTTTCAGCGAAATTCGCTGTACGTGGTGACTTTCTTCGAGAGAGACGTGCGCCACCTGCATTGCATCTACAACTACACACACACAGCTATGTGCGAATGCACTTAGATTCATATCTATGTGTGTATGTGTGTATTTAGCCACATGCGTGCCGGAGCAAGCAGCAATTCTTATCCACTTAAGGTTTAGCTTCTTGCCACACAGTAATTGTGACGTAAGTGAAGAAGTTTCCCGCTACGTGCGCATACTTCGTTCTGCGACCGCTAAGTGTGCATGTGTGAGGTTGTTATAAGTAATGTTTAAACTTATAATGGACGAATCCGTTTGTCGGTGCATATGTGGGCATACTCTCACATTTTTCATAGAGGACATTAAATTCATAGTTATTTTATGCTATCAGGTCCTTAGTTATTATATTTTAACTGTCTCACTCTCTTTCTCCCTCTCTCTAACTGAGACCATTGTGTAATTTTTCCAAATTAAATCATCACATCCAGTTACTTTATTTCATGGACTCATTCCATTGCATCACTGCAACTGCCATTTGTTGCGGTTCAAGGTGAGAAGCTTAGGAGGGTGGTTAGCGTGTGAAAGCGCACTCCCTCGATAGTTTGTTGGTCAACATGTATAAAGTTGAAAAGTTTGTTTGCGGTTTAATTGAGTAACTAGGGCGCGGTGAGTGCAATATTCGAGAATATACTTTAACAGTTATCTCACTTGCCACATACTTTTGGTTTTGGTATTTCCAAATGCTTGTTTATGGAAATTTGAACTTTAGACTGGATTTCTATATATAGTATGTTTATGAAAAGTTTGGAAATTACTTTGTCATGCAAACATTTAAACAAATATGTATGAGTGAATGTGGACTATTTTCAAAGTGAATTTTTCGGTTATAAGCTTAAAGAACTTGATTGATCATAATAAAACCCTGAACGGGTTATATTAAGTTTGTTACGAAGTTTGTAACACCTAGAACGAAAGGAGCTGAGTCGATTTATCCAATCCCGTCTGTCTGTTAGTTTGTCTGTAAATACGCGACCAAGACCCTATAGCATATAGCTGACATACGAACGAAACGGTAGGAATCAAGTCCCTCTATAGACGACTTATTTTCACGAAGTATTTCCCAAGCAATGGTGCAATCTCCGAGGCATACTCGTATATCATATAGTTGCCATATAAACTAAACTAATCAAGTGATTGTTTGGAACACTAACAACGAAGAAATTTTGAAATCGGAAAGAAATGCATCCACGTTGGCAGGATAAGTCTTTCATGGATCATCTAAAGTGAAAAATAAGTATTTTAGTTAAAACCTTTTTCCTCCAACAGTTTTAATCGAAAAAAATCCTTCGTCCAAGTCTTTAAGAATTGTATTTTCATGAAGATCGGTTGAGTAGTTCTCGAGAAATCTTGCCAACCGACTTCAAAAGTTTCGAGAAAAACGCATAAATATATAACTGGCACTCTATTTGGGTTCTTTGTCTCTCTATCGATAATATAATTTAATGACCATGCTTTTTTAGTTTTTTCTGAACTTCATGAACGATTTCTTTTAGTCACCCGTCAATGCACAAACATTTCTTTACACACATACATGAATAATGACAACATTTAGCACTGGTCACTTAACAGGTTCACCGAGCACACAATCTTAGTGGACTAAACACAAAATTAATATTTAATTCCTCAATAAAAAAAAGCCACAGTCCGACCGCAACAAGTGTTCTGCTCTTTTGTGCTTTGCTGCTTCATTCGATTTTTATTCGCTGTGGCTATTATATGCCACATGTCCCATAAAGTGGACTTTTCAAAAATTCCGAGAACACTTAACTGCCGCATGGAAGTGCTTTCACTTTTCATGACTGCCATTATGAACACCGTTTTGTGTCTTTCATACTTTGTTGCCACACTTCCGCCGCTGGCTGCGATGGACATTTCGTTGTTTGTTCGTGTTCCTGTGTTATGCCTTTTGTTGGTCTGAATAAAGATACAATATTTTGACTTTCCTTAGGTAATTCATAACCATGAAAGGAGTGGATATCCCATGACAAAGGAACAGTGTTTAGGAAGAGGAATTTTTGATCCGAAATTTCGTGATATTTTGCATGAATAGCCATCCGTTATATTGAGAACCTGCTAATTTGTCGGAACTGCCCATATCTTAGCGCTATGAGATATAGCTGCCATATAAATAGATCGTTCAGTTCAGGTCTCTATATGGACAACTTTTATTTGACAAGGAGTTGTCACAATTTTCTAAAACGATGGACAAAATCAAGGGTATAAACTTTTCCCTTATCTAAACCTTTAAAATCAGTTTGAAAATTAGTAAATGCAAACAACAAAGAGACTTCTTTGTCAGCCTAACACGTCACTATCAAAGCACAACGTTAGATTGCGGGTAAAGCGCCAGAACAAAGCATTTCCTAGCCGCTATTTTATGGCTGAACAGCACTTTTACTGGTTGAATGCATTTTTCCGCTTCGCTCGCCTGACTGATTGCTAGTGGCTATCGCTGCCGCTGGGTAACGCACAGTGGTGTATGTCTCACCATTGTGTACCTTATTATATTATCTTATTGACGGGTTGATAGGTTGAAAGCATTCATTGAGAGATCATTAAAGCTTGCTACTTTAAGCTAAGTGCTCAGCCACTTGTGCTTAAAAGTTTATATAGCGGCACATTTCGCAGCAGAGCTAAAGCCGGTTGAAAGCAGCTTGTAATTACAGCGCAGAGAAGCCGTTGATACTTGCCAATTTTGCGGCGAACCCAAGAGGCGTGCTGGTATACCGAATATTTAACGCTTAATTAAATGCGACGACAGTTATCTGCGCTCGGTTTAATCGAAGGCGTTGGCGTTGGCGTCGCGGTGTACAAACAAATTCATACATAATTACAGCAGACCAACTAAAGCCGCCCACTCACCACTTTTCCTAGTGTTTTGCACATATTTACGTTTTTCTGCGATTAAGTTCGAAAGCCCACATTTTTTTGTAGTTAAGTGGCATGATAGCGATAGCAAAAAGTTCGAAAACACTCACATGTGTTACATTAAGCAAATGTCAGTAAAAGCGTTGACCACATATGACACTAATAAGCGGTGGAATTATTGCTGGATTAATCACGCTTAATAACAGCTCGACAAGCATTTTCTATTACAAATCTGCTTTGCTATATGCAACTGAAGGATTATATTTAAAAGTGGTTATTAATGTGTATTAATGTACTTGTATTAGCATGAGAGCCCTCGTAGGAAGCTTTGCTTTCAGTAATTTACTTCACCACAAATCAATTGCATTAAAAGTGCCTGTCCGCGAATTTATCGCGGTTTCTCTTATTAGCGAATTTTTAAATATTGGCTTATAGTATTATCACGCTTTTAGCTGGCAAATTGGCTAGCTAGGCGAAGCATTTGCTCAAGTTATACATACATAACATTTCGAGTATTGTAAAGTCAGATAATATCAGCCTTTGAATAAAGGCAATACTTTTCTTTGGAAAGGCGTTATAGCCACTTGCAGTTCAGACAATTTTTGAAACTTTTATTAAGAGGCATTTTTTATGATAAATAAATAAAAAAACGTACATTACAGAATGTAATAAATATTTGGCGATTCATTTCGGATTTGTTTATTTCCGTAGCCAATCTTCAGGTGGATCTCCATAAAAAGGTGTCTGGCAGTGCAATTGCATTTGCAAGATTTTTCTATCCAAAAATTATCCGAAAAATGTAATATTTTTTCAATGTTATAGATTTATATACTAAAAAGGTAGTTTTTTGTTGAAATATTTCCACTTTTGAGTGCCTTAAAAAATCGAAATAATTGTCAAAATCTTATTGCTTCTATCATTTGCTGACAAATATATCTAAAAAGGTCCTTTAATAATTACAAGTCTATCGATCCACCAGTTTCGCTGGCATTTTGCTCACCGACCCTGATCGCTTCGAGTACACTAAGGAGGACTTCGAAGAATTTTCTCAAATTTATGTGCATTCGATGTATGCATGTGCAAAAAAAATCTTTTTTTCGAAATTCATAGGTGTGTATATTTCCTTAAGTCTATTTGTAAACTTGTATTAAGTCCGTAATTTGCATTTATATAACGCATCCCATAATGGTTGACCAACTTAAGTCAAATTAAACGAAAATACGCTGTCAGCACAAATATCACTCATACGCAGTGTATCTCCTCGAAAGTGTGTACGTAATATCGAATATGATGAGTCATTAGGCAACCAACGAACGTATAACTAACTGAATGAGCAGTTTTGCAGGCTTTAGGAAATTGACAAGTGAAAGAAAATAATGCGCAGCTTTTAGCTACTTTTTTATGTATTCAAAAATTTTCTTTATATGGACCGCTTGCACTCGCGAACAATATTTTAGAACCCATGCATTTTCTGAATAATTCATAACAAATTAGACGTTAATTTATGTATATGCTGTCACTAATTAGAAATGGGGAACAGTACACCGAAACTAAATTACTAAAAATTATAAGTTTTCTTTTATTATTATTCTGCTGCGTTGTATGAAATTTTGGACCAACGCCAATGCAAATGAATACTCCTCACTGAGCAAACATAAATCAAATGAGAACTGTGGCACCACACAAAGAGGGGGAGAAACACCCATTTACTTTCAAATACTAAGAATGAATAATGTAGAGGACTCTTCTTCGCAGCATACCGTTATACCTAAGAAAAGAAATTTATTAATCGCAGAAAATACAAATACGAGTACCGCAGTCACTAAGACGCCTTCGTATTATTTGTCGGAGACAGAGAGAAGTAAAATGCAAACATTTATTTGATAAATGAAAAAGTAGAAAATAAAGCGATCTATATGAATAATTAAATTAATATATGAACACTTAAAGAAGTATACTTGTGTTTTAAAGTAGAGTTATTTATATATTTTTTATAATAATAACAATAAAATAAAAATATTGTTAAAAAATGAAATACAATAATTTGCCTGATCCGTTTCTTAAGAAGTACAAAGAAATAAATTATTTTCCAATTTTATTTTAATGAATGAAAACAGTTTTCTTTTCTCTAGAATTTTTGTGGGTGGTCACCACAGCTTCAAATTTCGTAATACCTTTGAGAATTATGTAAATGACTTTCCACAGTTATTTCAATGGCAAAGCCGAAGTATTGTCTGAATTTCAATGTTTGACTTTATTTGTGTTTACATTTAATTGAGCAGTTAAACGAGCCCTCATTTGGGGAAGAAAATAGATGAGGTTTGCATATTTGGCAATGCAAAGCCATTATAACAAATCGAGTATGCGAAAACATATTTCAGAGCATTTGTGAGATTTGGGCGATTTGGTAGAACTTTTTAACCAAAAAAAGTTTTGTTGAAATTTTCCCAACCAAATGATTTTTTCAGTGAAGAACTTTGTGAAAGATCTCGAAATGTTATTAAGAGACTTTGAAAATTAGTTGGCAACATAGTTCACCACCGAAACCACCACGTGCAATTTGTCTACACAAATCTTTTAGTTCCTCATCAACCGAGTGTTTTCGAAACCCCAAAGTGAGAGTATGTGTTGAATTTTTGTGTTAACTCTCATCAGCCAAGTAAACACGGAGATATATGGCTGTTTTTTCATCACTTTTGAATAAGCCCCACATACTTGTATTTCTATATATATTGTATGTATATAACACATTGGTCAGAATGAAATACCTAGAAACCGTACAGTTGAGCGATTATCAAGACGAGCGATGACAGCTAAGTGAAATGGAATAAAGCGTGGACACAGTGGAGGCCCGTCGGCGCTGGCGGAAAATAAACCGATACAAAAATAAATATTGTAAATTAATTAATAAATGACGAACCGCGTCCGTTATTGCTATTCACGGAACGATATGGTGCCGTTTAATGACTTGCACGCTTGAAATAGTTCGAAAGCAAAAAATAGTAAGCCAAAAGGTACACAGCGATTGGTGAGGTCAAGCAGGCATAAGGCTGTATTTGTGTAACGAAAATGCCTTTAAACGTTCGCAGAAAATGAAAACGTGCGCTCACTTTAACACTTGTAAGTAGTACGTGCTGAAGAGGGCGAGAGAAGGCGAGCCGAAAGCGAAAATGCCAAAGCCACACTTCTGGCGGAAATCCAGTTATTTATTCGTATGTTGTTGCTTTTTAAAGAATGGATTATACTTGACGCCTTCACGATTTTTAAATAGTCATGAGTTTCGCTATAAACGTATATATACGTGTGTATATTTGCGAAGGTGTGTGTGCGTAGTCCATCGAAAGCAGTTAATAAATAAAAATTGTGTTGGCGTCAGATGCCGAAATCGCTCATATACAGTAAAATATGACTATAACGCAAATATATACTATATTTACTTAGAGGTTGATCATTTTGGCTAGAAAAATAAGTATTTGCAACTTACTTTTCAGAGAAAACATTTTACGTGGTTTTTTGAGCTTTCAACAATTTAAAGCTTTACAATTCCGCCACAACTATCTGCTCGCATATACGCCCTTGCAATTGGCTATTCGATATTTTCACAGCAAATTCATGCTCACAGCTTCAGTTTGCATTTGTATTTGCCGTATTGTTTTACGGACTTTGTAGTTGTTGCACAACGGTTCTCTTTAACGCTTGAACGCGCAATAATGGCCAACAATCAGCTAACAATCGAACAACCGAGCAGCCAAACGAGAAAACAAATTCCACACAACGATTGTTCGATGGCAATGATGCCGCTATAACCGCATTTGGTGAACACCAATAACACACCAACACCTTTCAGAGTTGTGTAGCCGTCACGAGTTCAGACGATCGTAGTTCCACCACCACACACCGAACAGCAAGTGATTTTTGACCTCACTCGTTGAACTCATCTGATTGAATTTCCTTTTCATTGGTTGCTGCGGCGCTTTAAACCACAACTCTGTCTCTCAGGCTCAGTCTGTCCATTGTCAATTTTACAGATGCCATGAATTGTAACCGATGACTGGGCACTGGTGTTGTTGTTCAATCAATTCAAAGTGATAGTGTGATTGCTAAAGTGTTGAGGCGATTCGAAGTGGAATATCACACGTGAAAGCATATTTTGGGCTGAAAAATTTGTTGGTTTTCCATGAGAAGATTCTCCAAAATTGAGTTTATATGTGTTGAAATTATACTGAACATAAGTAACGTGAAAGCTTGACACGACTCACGCGTGATCTATCCAAAAACAGGCTATTAAAAAAGTACCTCTACTTAGATCACCTCTTATATATGTATATGTAACTAACTTTGATGAAAACAGCATTCAACGTTGAATTAATATTACTTACGAATAATAAAGAAAAAGCATATTTTATGACTATCTTAATCTTAATTTTGATCGGCCTATTTGAGTGCTGTCGTAGTCCGATCTGACACTCAATGATATACCATTTCGAATTTCCTGAAAAAAAGTTGATTCGGATCGATAAGTTTGTATAGTCTGATATTGACGAATCCACTAAATATGCAGCTTCTTGGGGAGGGAAAAGCGACTTCGTTCATTTAAATATTTGTAAATATATACATATATACTTTATAGAGTCCCCGACATTTCCTTCTGATTATTAAGAAACTTCGTGTGCAACTTAAAATAGCTCAAAAAGAGACGTGGTCTAGAATTTGGCTTGAACTAGAAGTTGATTATAAAAGACTATTAGGTTTACATAGGCTTATAGCAATGGTATTGGGCTTAATGTCAGCTTATATTCTCCCAAGGAGGACGAAAAGCATTTATTTACAATTAGTTAACCTACAATAATGAAAAAATAGCTCTGGAAAAAACCATAAGCCATTTATTTATTTATACCCTTTTTCTATGCACATCTTCAAATATTATCTCCCTATATTTGTCTGTTATCACATACTAATATGTTTGCGAAACAACGGCCTTTAAATAAAGTACACACATATCGGATAAAATCTTGCAAAAATGTTGTGAAAATTTGACGCTTTAAATATCCCCAACTTAAGACGGGTTTTTATGCTTTTCGCTTCCAGGTCTTCAGAGGCAAACGCAACGCACAGATTTCTCGACAACGACGATGAACAACCGCAACAACTCAATCATCGGCATCAACAGGGAAAGCAACAACAATACCAGCTGTACAATACTGCGCATTGTGCCGGTGGCAGCGACAGCGACAACAGTACAAGAAGCGCCCAAAGCAACAGTAATAGTATTCCAAGCTTCAGTGGCAGCCACATCGCGAATCCAGCCCGCGGCAGCAGCAAAAACATCAACATCAACAGCAACAGCGCTGACACAAGTAAAATAATTGCCGACGCATTGGTGAGTCGTTCGCTTGCACTGAATCCGCTCAGCATGTCGAGCTCGCCCGAAGTGGCGGAAGCGAGTGCGGGTGTGGCTGCAGGAGCACATGTAGATGTGGACGTGGGCGCTGACGAGACACCGCTCGAGTCCTACGACAGCCTCGACGCAATTAATGAGAGTACCGAACTGCAGTGCCTGCTGCAGCAGCACATTGATACAACGACCTACGGCAATGACAGCGCCTACTGCCTCACCCACTTCGACTCGATCCTTTGTTGGCCCCGCACGCCGCGTGGCACTTTGGCGGCGCTGCCGTGCCTGCACGAGTTCCAAGGCATACAGTACGACAGCTCGCGTAAGTACCGTTAGTAAATTGAAAATGTCTGTAAAAGTATATCTGTGAGCCTGTGTGAGAGTTGATGTGCGCTCGGAACTATTCCCAGTTATGTGGTTGATACACGAATGAACACGAACAAAAGGATGTGGCGGTCCATATGCACACTTTGGGGAATCTATACACATACGTCCTGTCAACCAACCGTACGTGTTTGCATTTAAACATGTATATATACATACATATGTACATGTAATTGCAAGAGTATGCGGTTGGCTTGTGGCACAAATTATTGTCAACGCGTCTGCACTCTTTAGACTTCTGCAATACTTTAGACGAGGCGGTGACGTGTGTCTCTATGCCCTTTGGTGCAGCGCCATCATATGTTTTAACTTTCTCGTTGCAACATTTTCATAGCTGCACGAATGACAAAAGCGGCAAGCGTTGAAAGGCACAATGCACAAGCGACGGCAATAGACCCGCGTCGCCCACGGTTTGCTGGGGCTTTGACAGTGGTTTTGTGGAATCTGCTAATAAGCAGCACTCTTCGCATTTGTATGTGCTGAGAGTGCTGAGCGCAAATGCCTGTGGGATTCTTACTTAATTAAATGCGAACGTATTTAATTTGATCTGTTTTAGGCGAAATTGCATTTGTTCGTTACATAAAAATTATAAAAACATATCTAAGGTAATTCACAGCTGGTAAAATCGACATAGGTGGCGGATAGTAAGGAATAATGCTACATATTTCAAACTTAAAGTTCTGCGGTGTTTTTTTTATAGCATCGAAAGCTGGAGCGGGTGTTTAATCTGCTAAACCTAACCTACTCCCATCTCATTTCTCTCCCACGGGATCACTGGACGAAGTATTACTTTTTGGGAGAGAAGAAGGCATTTAAGTCTTTTCTATTTTAAGGACAGATTAGGCATCACCAGTTGTAAATTGCTCAATCTTGTCACAATTTGAGCTGCCGTTTCGCTGACATCTTTCCATCTTACAGAGGACTCGCACATAAGTGCAGTCAAATTTTCCACCGTGAGACTATCTCCAAGTGTGGTTTTCAGCTTTCCCTTATACTTGAAAACTGAGAGCAATAATAGAGTACATGTTCAGAGCCTTCTACACACTCTTTATATATCGGACAATCCATACTACCAAAGTCATGACGATATTTGTACAGGTAGCTTCGAAAGCACCCGTGGCCACAAAGTATTTGTGTTAGGTGGAAATCCAGGTCCCCATGCTGTCTATCTATGCACGAATGTATGTCCGGAATCAGTCTGCGGGTCCACCGTCTTCTGCATGAAATTCTGCGAACTGAATGCAACCTTATGAGTTCACTTACTCTTACTCTTCCGATTCGAAATTTGCTTCCTCTAGACTTCTTTTGAATAAAACATGATGAAATGATGAGTGAGTTTCTGAATGGAATGTTGTATAAACATAACGTTTCAAAAATTGCATCACCTATCACATATAAACTGTTACTCAATCCGTAAAATGAAACAAATTATTTGGTTGCTTTTGCAGAGAATGCGACGCGCTTTTGCCATGCTAATGGCACATGGGAGAAATATACAAACTATGACTTATGCATGCACCTGCCTGCGCCCTCCACTGTACCTGAATTCGAACCGATCATCGAGTTGCCAACGATAATTTACTACATTGGCTACACCATCAGCTTAGTCTCATTGACGCTGGCGATTATTGTCTTCGCCTATTTCAAGTGAGTATTATTGCTTTGTTGAAATTTTGAAATTTTCAAGAAGAAATTAATTAAGTGGGAATTAAAATAAAATTCAAAGAGAAATTATTCAAAAGCGTTGGTAGCGAATGTAACATTGAGTTCTGAATTAGGCAATCTTTTGAACTAACATAAAATTTTATTTTTGTTTTGAAGCGTTTTCTTTAATCACTTTTGTTCCCAGGCTGGTCTTTATAGTAACGGAAAAATCTTAAAATATTACATTTTTCGAATTTCAACAATAATTTCAATGACATAATGCTAAAGTACCTCCGAATACGTGTGCTTTATTTTACAACAAATATTTTTTTCAGTGCAAGAAACTCTCAGTGGTGCTTCTCTTACAACTTATACATGTCTGAAAGAACTTCTAACTTAATTTTCTTGTTTACACAAAGTTAATAACTTAGAAACAACTAATCGATATTTTTTTCCTGTAATGCAACATGAAACAAAAATAACAGTAATGTAATAACTTCTAAGCAAATACAAATGTATGTTGCTTTGTAAGCGCGTGTTAGATGCTTTCGGACGAAAATTTACAAAGATCCTTCAGAACTTATTGCCACACTATTAGCCATGGTAACCTTTGTAGAATTACCACACAATGTTTTTGTATCCATTTTTTGGAGAAAAATCGAAAAATTCGAGCGCTCGCCAATGCTCTTTTGCATCCTCTGCATCCTGGCGCACATACGAGGCCACATTAACACGCACATGCATACATATACACACATCCATACATACATACACACATACATATCTATATTTCCTTGTAATTCTACAATTTTCCTTTATTCCTTCTCCAATCCCGCGCAACATCGCTGCTGCTGCCTACGCCAACGCCAACGTCAACATCGACTGCATTGCTGCTACCGCTGCTGCTGCCGCCGGCTGTGCTATTATTATGATATTTTACTGTGCGTTTCGCTGCGTATGCTATTGATGTCCTTTATTTCCTCGCACCGTGCGCTGCAATCGAAAACGAAATGAAAAACGGATGCAGGGAATTACGCTGTTTACGCAATTCAATTCACGCCAATTTATTCTTCACATACATAATGTCGGCGTTGCTGTGGATACTGACTTTGTCCGTACATGTAAGTGCACACACATCGATATTTCATAGTTTTTTTTCTAATTTTGAGTGAAATCTTCGTACAAAAGCACATACATACGTCTCCACAATCGTGTGAAGGTGTGCTATGGAAAAAATGTGTGCTCAAGATACGCGGACAAAATTGAACTGAAAAATAAATATGCCAACATCCTAGCACACGAATGAAGGTTCTTTGTGTTTAAAATATTTTCGTGAAATTTCAAAATTAATATCAATATTTTAAGAATACATGAATAGTTTAGGCATTATTGTTATTATTACAAATCAAATACAATTAAAATTATGTAACTATCCCGTCAATTCTAAATAGAAATTAGATAATTACAGTTATTTTTTATATACTTACTGCAAACAGATTTCCATACGAACGGGCTTGGGAGGCTGTGTGGTTCTCGTCACGCTCTTTCACTTCTTCACCCTAACTAATTTCTTCTGGATGCTCGTTGAAGGTAAGTCCACATTTTGGCAGTGTATTAGGTTATAGTTTCCTTTTATGTATGTATATGTGTGTATACAAATTTTTTTCTGCCACAACTTTTATTCATAATAGATAATGGCTTGCGTTTGTACGGCTTTGTGTGATTGGAGGCAACATTATTCCGAGATGATATTTCTTTAAGAGTCTGGAAATATCTTGATGGTCCACCATTAATACTTCCTTAAAGAAATTTGATGACCAATACAGTACTGTCTTATAGCAAGAGCGTGGAATGAAGTTAATTGCTCCCGAATTAAAACAGTTTGAAATTAAGAAAACGTTCTTCAAATAAGTCACCACTTCTATACTTGAACATATAACTACACTAAGAGCAGAAAGTAGTAAGACTTTGTTTATAATTTTAAAATTCTTAATTTATTCTTCAAAATCTATGTCGTCCTCCTCAAAGTAAACCCCCTTGCCCCCAATACACCTGTGCCAACGTTTTTTCAATCCTCAAAATAGTTGTTTAAGTCAATTTCTAGATTAGCCCTCAATACTCATAGCGACTCAAGTTTATTGTCATCAATTGACTCCAAATGGTTTCTAAGGAGCGGTTGATTGAGTTTGCTGAGTAGCCAGAAGTCCCAAGGAGCTATTTTGCTTGAAAATGTGGCGAAAAACTCACGAAGAATCATTGCAGAATTGTGGTGCAAAAACAAGAGTTATCAGCCCATTATTCCGGCTTCTTTTTACGAATAGCTTCGCGCATAACACTCAAATACTATTCCTTGTTGACCCTTTGGCCAGTCGGAAGAAAATCGCAGTGCGCCAAAGCTCGATAGTCGAAGAAAACTGTCAACATAACATTGATTTTTGACCTGATTTGACGGGGGTTTCTCGGATTCGGCTCACCTTTGCCAAGATATTTCGCCGATTGATCGTTTGTTTAGATCCAAGACTCATCGCCAGTAATAATTGACTTACTGATAGTCGGAAAGCATTGTTTCACAGACGTCGACGCGACGCTGTTTGTCGAAAAAATTAAGTAATTTTGAAACCAATCGTACTTTCACTCTTCTTAGGCCCAAATAATTTTTCAAAATGGTTTTCACTGATCTTTCCGATATTCCAAAGATGTCAGTAAGATCTCTGACTATTAATCGTAGATTCTCAAACACCGATTCCTTTATTTTATTGTCGTGTTGATCATCAGTTGATGTGGATGGTCGTCCTGGACGTGGTTCGTCGTCAACGCGTCTCGACCCTCTTTGAATAATTTGTACCAATCAAAAACACTTTCTCTCGAAAAACAATTATCACCGAAGACCTTTTCCAACATTCTGAATCTTTCGGCACCAGAAATTTGATTCCGCACAAAAAAATTAGTGAAACTTCTTTGTTGAAAAATTTCTTCTTCTTCCTTATTGGCGTAACAACAGCGCACCAGTTGTTTCTTCTTTTCGCTATCTGGCGCCCATTGGAGACTCCAAGCGAAGCCAGGTCCTCCTACAACTGGTCTTTTAAACGGAGTGGAGGTTTTCCTCTTCCTCTGCTTCCCCCGGCGGGTATTGCGTCGAATACTTCCAGAGCTTTCATCCGGGAATAATGAGTGACTTATAGAGTTTTGTTTTTGTTCATCGAGAGAGAACTCAGTCCGAAGTAGCACCTGTTGGCAAGAGTTATTCTGCGTTGGATTGGAGGCTGGCATTGTTATTAGTGTTGATACCGGTTCCAATAATAGCAAAACTACTTAATACTTATATAAAATAATCTCATAAAATACCAAAATAATATTTGTATCATATGTATATGTAGGAAGTTGTTTATTGAAGAATTAAGCAAATAATCAATTTCCATTATTTGATGACTGCTAAAGTCATCTTCCAAGTATAAATTGCAAAAGGCCAATAACTAAATTATTACGTCCATTAATTCAGTTACAAAAACAAAATCTTAATTTCGGCTTTCGCAGGAAAATCTCTGAATTCTGGAATGTGCTATATTTAGATGCAAAGCTACAGCGAGATTAGCAGTAAGCTCATAAGCGATAAGCGATTGAGCAATAATATAAATGAGTGCATAAAAATGCCATGCCTGAGCAAGCAAAAGTCACACAAATATTCATTCAACAATTGAGGATGTGGTAAACCGAGTGAACAGATATGCACGTGTGTGCAGATACATATATATAAAAAGTATTTGTCGCATGTGTGTCTTCATGTTTGGATTGTGGTTGCTTAATACTGTTATTTGTGCAGTTTTACTGCTAACCGTTAATCGCATTTGCCAAAGTAATCAGTTATTTACAATAACTCTATTTGATTTGTGTGTTGCTCATGCATACAAGCACACATACATCAGTTGAGTCGGCTTACCACATACTTCTACGAATATGCGCTCATCGGCCGATTATTTTCGCTAAGCAATGAAAAATGCTCTGCTCGACACACAAACACATATATATGTATATGTATATGTATATATAGGTGCACTACACTCGGCTAAAGTACGTTCACCTCCAACCAATGACCTTTGGTCAGCCGCACTCTATTATCAAAGCAACATCTTGTTTATTAAGAACATATATTAACAGTTATTTCCGACTATTTATATTTGCACAAAGACATATACAAATCAGATCGCATAAATATGCGCATTTGTATTGGAATTATATCAGCAGAAATATGCTCGTAAATCTCCACTTTCTTCGACGATTTCATTTCATTTGTTTCTTTTGAACTTTCTCTTCATTACAGGCCTTTATTTGTACATGCTGGTTGTGAAGACATTTTCCGGCGATAATATACGCTTCAATATATACGCAATCATCGGCTGGGGTAAGCGCTTATTACACCAATATACATATGCATGTATATGTACCCGTAGTTATATAACGCATGATTTTAGCAAGTATTTTTTCTGTGTGTGAGTGTATGTGTAAACATGAAAGTCTGCTTGTATGTGTGTACCTAGCGGTGTGGTGTAAGTAGGCAGAGGCGACTATATTTTGCTGAGTTGGCGTGAAATAGGCGCATGTGTACGTAAATATGTAATAATATATGAATGTTTGCATGCACGCTTTTACGCTGCGCCGTTGTGGGGGTGGAAGGTAAAATCTTTTTCTGTGGGGCAAATGTTGCGTAAATTATGGCGAAATTAAACCGTTGAAAGGCAGAGCACATGTGTGAATAAACGGAACTCATCCCACACCAATTAGTTTGGGGGCGTTAATAGCCGGTACCGATGCCAATTAACAGACACACACAACGCACACATTAGTTATTATGCAATTATCCTGAGCAAGGCAATTTAATTTCATTTTTTCATTATTGATATCAGCATTTAAAAAATCCTTATTCCAATAAAAAATATCCAAGTTTCCACCTTCTGCAACCCCAAATACAGCGAAAAACGCTGAATAACTTGCTGTTAAGCCATATTGTGCTTTTTCAGCGTTTTGGGTCGAAATGCCTCATACAACTTCATGTAATTGAATTTTGAAATTAGCTCAGCAGAATTTTCTGCGTCTGTCTCTAAAATTTGTTAACAAGCGAAAATATTCAAATTACTTGTTAAGAAGTATAGTTTTTGGCGTTCGGCAATGAAGTAATATTGGGTAGTCGAAAAAGTCTTTTCGTATTTTGTCAATAGATGTCGTTGTAGTCGTTTATCTCCAGTGCTGCTGGATACTTCGATGTGAAAGATGCACCTCGATCTGGTCGACCTATCGTTGAGAAAAGTTGGCCAGTACCTGACCGTCACATAAGCAGCCATGATATCGCTAAGGAAATTTCATCATCAAACGATTTTGAACCATTTCAAAAAGGCTGGCTACAAAGAGAAGCTCAATATTTGGGTACCACATGAATTTTCTGTGAAAAATTTAATGGTCCGACTTAACATCTGCGATTCTTTGCAGAAACTAACCATTCTGAAGCTAATGGTAACAGGAGACTAAAAGTGGATCAAATACGACAATAATGTGCGAAAAAATCATGGTCCAAGCGTGGTGGAGCTCAAAAATGGTCGCAAAGCCAGGATTGACGCCTCGAAAGGTAATGCTGAGTGTAATCATCCACTATTAGCCGATCCAGCTTGGTCGAACGATTGATTCTACATTTTACTGTCAACAACCGAGATTGAAGCAAGCAATCGAAAATACGGCCAGAACAGACGACCATTTGTTTCGGTCAATGCAACTCCCTTAATGGAGTAAAGTTGGCTTCAGAAGAAGCCTGTGCGAATTATTGTCGCAGTTTTTCGCCGAGAAAAATAAGTTAAAGTTTGATTACAAATACGAAAAGACTTTTTCGACTACCCAGTATTTGAAAAATATTAGCTAAATTAAGGCTTTAGTATTGCAGAGTTCTTTAAAAGTTCTTTGTATGTAAATTAAAAACTTTTGAAGAGGAATTGAGGTCCGCTTTAGATCATCATTTAGATCAATCAGTGACGAGTTTTAATGCCATTAATTCATTTATGCACCATTTTAGCCCATGTGTTTGCAGAATTGGATCAAAAGGGTTGGACTTAATGCTGTATCCACCTAAATTCTATTCTATAGAGGGCTGCAAATTCAACTAATTCAGTAACGTTCAAAATATTTGATTCAAATTGCTATCCCTCCTACATTAACTTTTGTTATAATTTAATGGTTTAGAGAGCAGCGTTCTCTCTGTCTTATTAACTCTATTTGATAAAAATTACAGCATACCTTGGTTTTTGTTTAGGTGGACCCGCAGGTTTCGTTGTCATTTGGGCAATCGCCAAGGGATTAACGATATCCTACGATGTGGAGAAGGTGAGTCGGTGATTGCATCTTTAACTTTCTTATATATACTGTAAATCATTGTATTATATTTTCTGAACTTAACCATTACTTTAAAATCTAAATCTTTGCAATTTTAAAATAATTTTCAATACATTTTGAAATCAATTTGTAATTTTAAACTCCCTCACAGTTCGACATCGGTTGCCCTTGGATGCGTGAAACCCATGTGGATTGGATTTTTCAGGGCCCAGTCTGCGCGGTGCTGATAATGAATTTAATATTTCTACTGAGAATTATGTGGGTAAGTGTTAACAGCCTGTTTACAATACCAAGCACATATGTAGGTATATATGTATGTATGATATTTGTATAAGCACAAACAAGTAAGTCCTCAAGTAGCCAAAATAGATAGCATCTCATGCCTGTGACATTGCACAGTTACGCTGTTGTTATCGAGCTTGCCTCCGCCATCAAGTAAACAATGACGGCTCATTTCTCGAATAAAAAGTTATAGTCATTCTATTTTAAGTGCTGGCTCTTGAAGCGCGTAACAACAAACTCGCATGCATGCCCAACACACATGTATACGTATATGTGTATGTTTGTAGGGGATTGTTACTTGAAGTATAAAAATATATCCCTTGACTGCACTTAATGCGATATCCATTCAAGAATATTTGAATTAGAAAGCTAGCATGTTTTTTAGCAAAACAAATATGCACACTCATACATGCAAGTAAATATGTGTAAATATGTTTCTGTATTTGATGGTTCAAAAGCAAAATGAAGACGTTTACAAACACATGCGCAAATATATGAAACGCTGTAAGTTTAGAGTATTTCGTTGGAAATTTAAAAGTAACCATTGTAAAGGATTCTTTTTTTCTGTGTTCATGTGCACACAAGTACATCGACACCACTACCAACGCGCATAATACGTAAATTTATTACTTCATCATAAATTTCATTCTTATTTGTAAACCCAACAGTCTGTCTTATTCGTAGTTGAAAGTAGCTGAATTCATTTTTCCCCATAAATCTTGCAAGTTATTTACTCTCTTCCTCGCTTGCTTTAAGAATTTGTTAAGAAAATCATGTTTTCAAGACGGAAGCAGTTTGCAGACTTGTGATAAGAAGAAAGTGCTTCAGGCGTTGAAAGAATCTTAGTTTTGTATCACGCAGGAAGTATATTTTTGGTAAATGCAGCTTTTGTGAACATTTAATTAAAGATAGAGACAGAAGACCATTTTTGGAAGTTAACAGAACTGTATAACTGTAATAAATAAATACTAGCCTGTTTTAAGAAGTTGAAAGTTTTGTGTGGATGGCTCATAGTAAATAGGTTAAACGGATTCTTTCCTAACAATTCCCTCAGTAGCGCATTTTAACGAGGTTCCATTGCGCAACTCTTGCAAATAATGTCCACAAACGTATTTGTATTCTAGCAAACTAACAAGTTTTTTCGAAATTTCTTCATTTAATTAAAATTCCAAGCACCCCCATATATATTCATATTAATAAGGTCTTAACTAAGGCATTTATTATCTTTATGTTATATTTTCTACTCCCTTTTAACTGTTTTACGATAAACAAGAAAATAATGATCACAAAACTGAAATTCCAAGCCCTTTAAAGCGAATCAGGTTTCTTTCTCAAACTGTTTAAACAAATCATATTTCATTTGGTTCAATAAGTCGCTATTTAATTACCAGCCAAATCCTTTTGCTTGTGTCTATTTGCAGGTGTTGATAACAAAACTCCGATCCGCCAACACGGTGGAGACGCGTCAATATCGCAAAGCTGCCAAGGCATTGTTGGTGCTCATTCCGCTCTTCGGCATCACCTACTTGGTGGTTTTGGCGGGCCCCAGCGAAAGCGGCGTCATGAGTCACATGTTCGCCGTCGTGCGCGCGCTGCTGCTCAGCACGCAGGTAATGGCACCTCACACAAGAGGGTTGCGCGGCAGTGTTAAACAGAGCACAGAACAGCACATTGTAGCAACTGTATAGAGTTACTGTGAAAGATAATATGAATCGAACTTGAAAGCGCATGAAAGGATTGTGGTTTTTCTTACGCCTTTCCCAAGCATCCGCTGGCCGTCAAACGTGCTTTAATTCACTTTGTTTTTGTCTTTCTTCCGCAGGGCTTCGCAGTGTCATTGTTCTATTGTTTCTTAAATTCCGAAGTGAGAAACACGCTGAGGCATCACATTTCCACGTGGCGCGACGAGCGGAATATCCAACTGAATCAAAGCAGAAGGTGAGCAAACAGGTGATTAATGCATATAAACGTAAGTATGTATTTGCTTATTTCGAAGCTGAGGATGAATAAATTTAGTATTTAATGAGGAACGGAAGTAAAGACCCAAACAATATACAGTAGTATGAAATACAATATTTTTAAATTAAAATGTGGCAATAATGTTGCTCATACGCCACAACAAACACGTCTACCCTCTTAAAGGCACTACACAAGTATAAAATTTTTAAAAGTAATTTTTATTTTTAATTTTAGCTTTTTCGAGATTCTTTACCTTTAAAAATGCATTATATAGAATAGACGTATTTCTAATCAAATTTCAATTTATTTATTTTTATATTCATAATGAACTTTAAAAAAAAAATATGTACCATTTTGGTCGATCACTTTTTGCCATTTTTCCGCTAGAGACATTATTCCATCAGTGTGAAACTTTTCTAGTTTCTCGGCTAAAAACTGCGATAAGTAATTTTCACAGGCTCCTCTTGAAGCCAGCTTTACTCCATTAAGAGAGTTCTACATTGACCGAAACAAATGGTAGTCCGATGGTGCAAGGTTAGAGCTATATGGTGGATGCATCAATGCTTCCCAGCCAAGCTTTCCCAGTTTTTGCCAAGTCGTCAAAAATGTGTGTGGTTTAGCCTTGTCCTGATGGAAGACGAAGCTCTTACTGTTGATCAGTTCTGGCCGTTTTTTTCGATTGCTTGCTTCAATCTCATCAGTTTTTCACAGTAAAATGTAGAATCAATCGTTCGACCAGGCTGGACCATTAAATTTTTCACAGACAATTTGAGTTTGGGTACCACATCCAAACATCGAGCTCTTTTTGTAACCAGCCTTTTTTAATTGGTTAAGTTCCTTAGCGATATCTTGGCTGCTTATGTGACAGTTCTGGTCAATCTTTTTCATAATTTTATCGACTTTTACAACGATAAGTCAACCAGAGCGAGAAGCATCTTTCGTATCGAAATTTTCAGAAGGGAAGCGAGCCAACCATTGCTGTGCTACACGATTTGATAGACATCGTCTCCGTAAACTTCACAAATTTAGTTCTTCTTTATACCAAAATTTCAAAATATAGCTTAATTTCTATTTTTCGATAGTCTTTGTACTCTGATTGCAATATGTAATATCAATATTCATGACAAAATTTTTTCTGAATATTACTTAAAATGGGTGAAAGTGTGGTCCTCCTATGTCGTTGCGGTAAAGAGGGTTATTTCTTCACGAAAATAAGTGTTCAAAATTTGATATATTTTCAAATGTGTTTTGGCAAAATTCTTCGCATATTTTATCAACTTACATAATATTTTCCAACTGCTCGGATACCTTTGAAGCTATCAACATGTTTGCAATTTAATACAGAATGGCAAAATATGAAGACTCCTGCTGTACAAATGGAGAGTTTGCAAAATATAGAGTTTATATAATAAATAACAATTTATTTCCTGTAAATTTTATATTATTTTAAATGAAGCCTTTGTGGTTACTGTACACTTTTGAAAGTCATATCAAATACAAAATTTGCACGTTTAAGAATCTGATTCCTACTATTGTTCGGCTATTTGAAATAAATTTGTTAACATTTCTCTTGAACTGCATTTGTGTTTGTTGGTCGTCCTTAGTATACAAAGGTACATTGCACCTGTACAATTCATCCACTAGGTTTCAAGTGGCCACAGAAGTGTTTTCGATTAAATAACAGTGAACAAGCCGCATTTAGCATGCAACACGCTTTGACGCACGTTTGCTATTCATGACATGCCGCTCCACAATGCATATTATTGTGTATGTGGGCGACAATGCCAACTGCAAACAAGGTGCAGGCGTCACTTCTAGGTTCAGACACACAACATCAATTGAACAGTTAGTACTGTTAAAATTAACACGACGCCTTTCAGCTCATTCGCAATGTCATGCTGTTTTGGTCAAGCTTTATTGACGCCCGAAGCTCTAATTTTGGCCGAACAGAGGAAAAATGAATATTGGAGTTTTAGAAACGTTTTTTATGAGATCAATATACAGTACATACTCTTGTATACATATAGGGACAAATTTGATACACGATGCGAAGTTATTTGCTAAATGTTATTCAAAATGCGCCCTGTCACTGCCGTTGTGTGAGAATTGGCATTACCTTAGTGAAGAAAGATTGACACCTTTTTCTTATTTTTGTGAAATGCATCACACAGTCGTCATTAACAGATAGTTGTGTATAATATTGAGACTCGACATATTATTGCCTAAGAATACTTCAATAATCTTTTCTTCTTTAGAGAAATTTCAGTCCTTTCCCACTGTAAACGACAGTACTTTATATAACTGGCACATTTCGATTCAACGTTCTGACGGGTTTGTGGTCAGATATATCAAAGTTTATAATGACAGCTTAAAATTGAACCCAAAATGATAGAAGCCAGAAGCATAAATGGAAGCCTGGTATTTTTTCCGATTTTTTGCTAGGTTAGTCAGTGGTTGTAAGTGAAGGCATCGGATAAGTATATACCAATGGATCCTTAAGTCTTTCAAATAATCAGTGCTATGTAAAGAGATATTTGTTTTGACTGGACGACTGGACTGGTTAAGAATCAGATTATAAACTGATCTGGCTATATAATATGGCCTCTTTGTATTCTATTACTTGCTCAATAACTTCGCTTTATTAAATTTGTTGTTGCATATTCTTCATTACAGATACACCACAAAGAGCTTCTCAAAGGATTGCTCGCCGAGAACCGAGAGCACACGGTATGGTAATATTAGAGTTAATATTAAAATGTCCACCACATATGTACATTGCAAATTATATTATTATTATTAGTACATATTACGATTATTATTTAGAAATTAAAATAGGTAAATCTATTCCAAAGTCTTTTCGTTATGTACCATCTGATCAAATTTAACTGACAAAAAAACTAACTTTTCATAAATCTTTATTACTGCCTTCAAAATAAGTTGCGTTTTGAGCTGATACAAGCATTCCTACGATTAAAACAATTTCCCATAGTAATCCGCCTTTTGCCGTTTCGAAAACAGAAAATGGTCAAAGTGTGGCTGAGCGTTGACTCACGTTTCGTGTTTAGCTTAAAAGTCAATCATATAAAAAGTTCTGTCATGTTAAAATGGCAGTCTAGCATTGACATGCTTCCCAAACCATTAACCAAAATGGTTGAGTCGGTCCATAAGAGATGTTGTTAGTCTCTGATATCAACACTGCACTGTCTCTTGAACTTTTTCGAAGATATCGTCATTACTAGAGGTGGAGGGACGACTGTCAAGACCTAGTTTTCGATGACTTTACGACCTTCACTGAATGATTTTTGCCACTCAAATACTTGTCTTCCTAAAAAATTTAAGTCCTCAAAACGTTTTCGCAACATTTTTACCGATTCAGTAGCCGTGATTTCATTGGAAACACAAAATGTCATGCAAAGTCGCTGTTAAATATTGGCTTTTCCATGATAGAAATGGCCAGACAAACTTTTTTCGGCTTAAACAAACAGCTTTAAAACTTACACAAATTGGCACGTGGACATCAAACTTCTCATGACCATAACAAGATTGTACTAATCTTTTAAAAATTATATTACGATCAGTTTGCGAACACAGTTTAAATCGGCCAGTCCGAGTCAAATTTTATCAGATGGTATACTATATTTTACATGTACGACATTTTATCGTAGTAAACACAGAAATTGACTGAAATATGCACTAAATTTGCTCTGTTTTCGCTTTCTTGCAATTTTGTTTCTTTGTTGGTTTTTCTGTTTCTTGGTTTCTTTGTTTCTCAATTTCAGTTTTTCATTTGCCATCGCATAATATTTGGTTGCGTTTGTTTTGCTTTATTCCTTGCAGGCCACTCACAGCCTACTATGGCAAAGGCAAGCGCGAGTCCAGCGTCTCATCGGCCACCACCACCACCCTGCTGGGCCACAACCAGAGCCTGAGTGTGAACGCGAACATCAGCGCTGCGATGGCGTTGCAGCACAGCTCTAACGGCACTTTACACACGATGCCCACCGTGACGGCACTGACCGTTATGCCGCGAGCGATTAGTCCGCTCATGAAGGTGTGTTTCCACTCTTATTTCTCACGCTTACACTCTTTTTGTACTCTTGTAAACTGTTGCTTTAGATTATAATAGTTTTGTTCACCTAACGGTTGTCCGTATCACCTAAAACTAATCGATATAGATATGGGGTTATGTATATACGAGTACAAATAATCAGGATGACGAAACGAGTTGAAATCCGAGTAAATGCCTGTCTGTCCGTCCGTCCGTCAAGCTGTAACTTGAGTAAAAAATAATAAAATTTGGTACATGTTTTCCCCAGAAAAAAATCAAGGTGTAGTTCTTAGATGGGCGTCATCGGATCACTGCCACGCCCACAGAACGCATTAACCGAAAACCTATAAAATAGGCCCTTATGTATCGAATATATGGACCCCAGTATCTATAGTTGACTTTTTACTGAAAATATCGCTCAACGTATGGGATATAGAATTGAAATTCAAAGAGAATCGTTTCCTGATAATAGTATCTCTGTCAAAAATGGATTTAATCGGCTCAATACTTACCTGTTTCCCCATATAGCTAATATAAAGCTTTTCGAACTTCCTGATGACTTTATACCGCATAATCAGTCAATATGTGAGTTATCTCAATGAAAATAAGAGAGCGTGTCTTACTCATAACAATGTATCTTTCTGGATAAAATATGTAGATAAAATTGGGAAAACTTGACCTAGCCCCCATATAACTAATATCAGGATTTTCGAACATCCCTTTCACTTTACTCCATATGATTGGTGGTTTTATGTGAGGGACTTTATGAAACCCAATAAATATTTTTATAGTATGTGGCATGTTGCTGTTGTTATAGCGTCAGAAGTCTTTCGAGTAGATAGGTCTTGGTCGGATAAGAAATCCGGCTCCGTTCCGGTTACGTAGACCCGATGCGTCGTCGGAACGTGTAGTAAGTGGTATTAACAAGAATAAAAAAATGTTTTCTCTTAAACTTTACGTCGAATATGTTGGTCAGTGTATGAGTTATATCGAATATATGTATACAAAATTGCTTGGATTCCGGTCCCCTAGTTGACATTTAGCACCTTAAAATATTTCCCTGGCTTTTATGCACACGAGCTTAGCCCTTCCTTACTTGTTTCATATACCTTTAACTATGTAGCACTTTAAAGTTGATAGTCGGGCAAGTTTCATGGTCCGTCAGTTTATTGCCCTGTAAAATTTGCATTTTCGCATTGTGCCCTTAGTCGGGATTTCCATTTCATTGCTGTGCCACTTCGTTTGTTTGTATGTGTGTTGGTGCAACATTGTATTGCCACATAGGCGTAGTGGGCAAATATGGACGAATGTAAACACGAATAAGACACCGGCGGGACGGGAGATATAGACTATACGCGTGGATAAAGCGAGAATATGCCGGCGATGTCTTGTTGTTTTTGCGCATTTCCAAGGGATTCGGAGCAACTTGCCAAGCGATTTTTTCTAATTTGTACATCCCGCTCTGGGTGGGCACGTGCCACAATGCAATGCTGCAATTATGCAACTTCCTCCGAGCTCAAATAAAGTGCTGCCGGTTTGAATAATAATGTTTCATTTTTAGTTACTTGCCTTCAGAAGAAAACTATGTGGGCGTTGTGCAGGTTGAATGTCTGATAATAAGGCTTGCTCACAATTTGAGGAAAATCTTGAGTTAGACGAATAGCAGATTTCGAGGCGTTTTTGGTAAATTTTTGGATATATAATTGAAACTTTGAAGACGGTCCTTTTTTGTTCCCTGATTATGCTCTGCAAAGGTTGCCTCGAAATTTGTAACACCGTGAAGGAAGATATAAGTATATAACCAAATGGTCAGCCGTTCTTATGACCGTCTGTCTGTCTGTCCATTTGTATGTATAGATATACTTATAGATCTGAAATTTCGTGTACACTATTTTCTTCTCAAGAAGCTGCTCATTTATCGGGATCGTCGATATCGGACCACTTTAGAATATAGCTATCGTTCACACTGTCGAATCTATATGAAGTTCTTGTATGGAATCTTTTATATTTGTGAGTTGAGTACGGTTGCATCGAAGCTATAATATCACCAATATCTTCGATGCAACCGTACTCAACTTTATTTTTTTCTCAATAATTTTTTTGTTCAATAATTCAATATTTTTTGGTAAAACTATTTAAACGAATTGCTGAAGTTTCTTTTTGTTAAGCCTTTAACTGATTTTTCAATTATTCTGTTTACTTTCTCATATTATCTGCAGCAAGGACTCGAGGAAAATTCCGTATAAGAGAACACAAATTATAAAGAACTAACATCTATGAGTAGTATTAAGCAATCTCTTTATTAATTTAGCTAAGTTAAAGAATATTAGAAGTAAGACAATTAGCTAATCAAAAGCGAGAAGGGAAATTATTAAACGCAAACTAACGAATTTACTATAAGTACTAGAACTTTTTTCACACACTGTACTCTAAGCACCACTTAAATGTAAATATTATTTAAAATTGTTGTAACTGTAATTATAAAAATGTTGCAATTGTAATTATAGAATTGTAAATAATTGATACTTTTGTGTAAATAATGCTTTCATTTGTGTGTTTGCTTTGGAACTTGAGCACGAATACTGATCTTCAGTGATTTTCAGTGTCAAATATTGAGAGAAAATGACTTGATATTTGTAAAGTATTCCTGTCAATAGTTAAATGTGTGTGTAAGTACAAGTATATAGTTAAATTAAAAATCGAAATTAACAAATTATGTAATTGTGGTATATGTGACTAATTGTGTCTGGGTGTGTGTACTCTAAGTATATATTAAATTACTTGTATAAAGTAAATTCGCTTGAATTTTCATCTTTAATTATAAATTTCCTACAAATTTTAATATTTTTCAGCTTTAGTAGTGCCCTGCTTTAAGAGCAATTAGGTTTTTTTACCTTAATTAGTACAATTTTTCTATAAGTTAAGATAGTTATGCTGTGTAAATATGTTTATTTAGAAATATTTTTGTTATAATGTATATTGAGTAGTCGAAAAAATCTTTTCGTATTTTGTCAATAGATGTCGTGGCAGTTCAGTGCTACCAATCACATTGTATTATCATACCATATAGTGCTGGAATGATGAGATTTTAAGCTACATTTAACCCAAAAAAAAAAAAAAATCGAGGAAGTTGAAAAAAGTTACAGCTGCTCAAAAATTAGTGAAAATAAAGAAGAAATTCGCTATATTTTGAAATTTTTGTAATAAAAATGGAGGAAAGAATGACACGCAAGCCCCCAATGAAATTTGTAAAGTGTACGGAGACGATTTTGTATCAGTTCGTGTAGCACAACGACGGTTCGCTCGCTTCCGTTCTGGAAATTTCGAAATTTCGATTTACACTGATGCAATAATATCTCTAGCGGAAAAATGGCAAAAATGGTTCGACTAAAATGGTACATATTTGTTTATTTATTTATTAGTACAAATATTGAAAAGTAAATTAATATTTTATTAGAAATACGAAAAGATTTTTTCGACTACCCAATATCTATGTACATATATTGTTTCTAAAACGCATTGTGGAAGAATACTTTATTAGTGTACTTGATATTGTTGCAAATTGAAAAAAAAAATTGCTGAATTTTCCAAAGTTCACTTTAATAGAAAATTATATGTAGCTTTGTAAGATCATAAGCTAAGAATGTATGGTATTAACATTAATACATTATTGTTATAAATAAATGTAGTTTTTGAAATATGTAAATAAGAATTGAGAAATATATATATATGTGCTCGCAATGGAAATTACTTAAAAACGATTTTCACTTTATTAGAAAGCAAACAGAAAAAATCTTTCCGCTTACTTGTCGGTACTTTACTTTTGCTATCATATTTCAACTGGAAAAAATTCTAGCAAAGGAAATATTGTCATGCAAAATGTGTAAGAAGTTCTTTCTTCCGAACTTCGGAGAATGTCCATAGACTTAAAATTTTCTTTAACGTTTTTCTATAGACTAAAACTCATTGTAGGTATGCTAAAATAATACACTTAGCTTGCAGAATCCACTTGAAGAACATTCCCGGTTCCTCCCCTAATCATAAATTACCGAAATTACCAAACTGATAGCTAAATTTATTAAAATGTCGTCAGCAGTTTTGAGTCGTTGGGCAATATTCTGTTACGACACACAACTTACCAGTTACGCTGGCAGTTACGTATATGCCATGACACCCACAAAGACAACGCCAACGAGTGCACATAAACGGACACGCTCACAGATTTAATTAAGCACAAGCAAGAACAATAAGGAGCATAAGGACCACAAGAAATTGCGACTGAATTTAATTACCTAGAGCGTGGTAAGTAAATTTTCCGAAGAGATCTGAGTAATAAAGAGCCTTGTGTGAAATTCAAGACTGTTGTCTGCCAAAATCAGAGGCATATAAATTTCAAAATTATGCTTAAATAATTATATGACACAGTTTCCGCAATAGCTTCAAATACAACGAAATGGCTTAATTATTATAATTGTAAACTTTACGCTTGCAAAACCATTTATCCACAATTTCGTTCATCAACAGCGCTGAAATTCGGGTTACAAACACCCAACCCCCATAGAAAGTAGAAAGCAGGCCAAAGATTACGCGTTTGGGTCTCTAGAGGAATACTAATAAAGATAGCGGAAATGTGATTACTTAAAAGATGGCGGAAATGCGAGCGCGCTGCACAGAATTCTCACAAAATTTTAATGCCAAAGAATTGTTAACGCGCAGAAGTATTGTTTAATGGTTGAAAGCATTTGCGCAAGAATGAAATAAAAACACTGGTGCTTTGGCAAAATTAAAAGCCATAAATTTAACTTATTTTCACGGCTTGAGCGAATGCCACAAAAATGGAGAAAATGAATGAAATGAGAAGCAGCGTAAATTCGGCGAAAGTGAAAATAATGGCAGACAAATGATTAAGGTAATCATCGCCTTTTCGCACACACACACACATACGTAGACACTATAAACGCTTACATGTGTATGTGCGAATGTGTGTGTGGACTGGCTTCGGGGACTCAGCAGTCTGATGATGACCAATGGTCAGACGAAAAGCAATAAATCGTCCTTTTATTCCTTTGTTGCCATAGGCGGCGAGTGCGTGCGTCGCCAATGTGTGCTGGCTCATGCCATTGTAGATATGTAGCATTTGTGGTCAACTTTTATTTTCGGTTGTGCAACAAAGTGTGGCATGAAAGGTCAAATTCAACGCGAGAACCATAGACTCGGACTATATTTATGCAGACAGCGCCGCAACATAGAAAGCGCGCAACTCTTCCATTGTATATATACACACACCACACACACACATAAGTTTATGCTAATTTTATTTTTGTCTGCGCTGCGAGAGTCATAACAAACAGTGAGCGCATGACTTGCAGGTAAGCACATAATAAAGACCTTGAGATTTGTGTTTATGTGTGTGTATAAATAGATGACTTAGCGCTGAATGCGAATTAATTAATTAACGAGAAATAAAAGTTAGGCTATCAGACTAGCTGTGGGCGGAAAAGTGCTGTATACATACAAGTATAAACACATATAGCGATAGTTGCAGGGGATCGGCCAGACAGGCGCAATATATGCCAACCAATTGAAGAAAAATTCGTAAAGTACATACGAGTATAAATGAAAGTTTAATGGATGAGGTGAGGTTCTTTTAAGTTTTCAACGTGAGGCAGTGAAGCATAAATGTTTTTAATTCGCAGCTCAAGTTGCAAGCGAATTTCGGAAGCAATATTTCTGGCAATATGAATAAAAAAGTTTTTTAACTGAAATTGCGGCCAAGCTGTAGACAACAAAGAAAAAATGATCTTTTGGCTTGAAAATTTATTATTTTTATGCAAAGTGTGCAGAGATATTTTTCATATACACGAAGATAAGACGAATTTTCACTTTGGATGAAATTACTTGCTAACAGTTTTTGTTTCTGTGGCAAATTTTACACAACTAAGCCTCTACTCTTCCCATGCTTCAAAAAAATCAAACAATATTTTGTTATATTCAGCTTTTATTCTAAGAATTTTCAAATGAGTGTGCCAAAAGAGTGAAAAATTAGTTAGAAAATACCAAAAATGCGAATTCACTGACGAAGCAAAATCAAAAATAATATTCAAAAATTCGTTAATATATAGATATGTATGTATTAATTTTCATAACGTAGAAAAAATTTTATAAAGTCTTTACTCATTTTAAATTTCATATAATCCTTGCGTATGCCACATTTTACATATAAAGTCGATGACGCGGCGTATGAGTAACCTAAAGATATACGCTTTTGCCGAAATGTTTTCCCGTTATGCGTTAATACCCATGTCCGTTCATGTAACCAGCAGCAGCAATATTGCCTGCTTCCTCACTACATATTAAATGGAACTCATCAGCTTATCTAAAAGTGCCAAATAGTGCGCTTTCTCTGCCGCTTCTCTAATTGAAGCCTTAATCTGTTTGGAAATCCGAGTGAAAAACATTCAAAATTAAAATATCTTTTTCCAGCTTGCATACCATACACTTACATTCATGGACATGTCTGCTTAACGGCAGTCGGTGGGGTTCGTGCTTGAACATACAATATCCGCTTTATGGCGATTAATGTACACAGGAAGCGCGCTAGGGAAGAGCAAAAGCATGCAATGTGTATGTGTGTATGTGTGTCTTTGCATGGGCACGTGGTGTTACAGTATCTGGGGACCTGCGAGATGCCAACAAAACATAATTCCTTGAACACTTTCATGTTAATGCGTTAAAGTATTGCGATAATATTATCTTGAACGGAATATGAGTAATCCGATGCTCCGCATTGGGTGTGTGTGCGCGCCATTTGACTCTTCGCTTTAGCGGTGAATAGCTCGATTTAAGTCACGCTTCAGCGATTCGTATATCAAGCTGTCTGCAACATCTGCTTTTAATGCCGCTGAAAATATTTGTGAATTCATGAGTCACATGCTTACTTCTAGTATTTATGAGCGCACATGTTTGAAGTAGTAGTATTTAAGCTAATATAATATATAATCATAAAATTGTGCCAATGAAAATTCGAAACACTTAAGTAAGGAAATATTGATTGGTAACGAAAATTCAATTTGGATAATTCGGTCGAATTTTATTAACTTTTGTTTTAATTTGAATATTTAGTAACACCTTACAAGTAGATTAATGGGGTTTCATACAAATATACCCACTCCTTGTTAGTCCAAGGTTCTGTATACTTTTTCAGGCCTTCCTTTAGTACGTTGTTTTGATCTCGTTGCTGGCGTAATTCAGTAAGTGAATATTTGGTTTACAAGTCAGGAAAAATCATTTCTTTCACTTCTTTGAATGGGTGGTTCGCCCCGCAAAGTAAACTCTCCAAAAGCCTGTCGAGGATTTTCAATAAAAACTCTAATCATTTAGGCTTTTAGATTGAAAATGTGTTTGTATATCATCTTTCACAAATATTTGTTGATGTTCTGAACAAAACATATCAAAATTCAAAGTCAGTCAAAATTCATATTTTTCATCGGTTTGCTTAATTGCTGCAACTTGAGACCAGTTTGTCTTTAACTAAATCTTCTATAAGACCAGGTTACATATATAAATATTTTTCATATATATTATTGAATATATACCCTTACGAACTTACGAATCTAAGCATTACTTTTACGGCCAAAAAGTTCTTTTAAATGGTGTATCATCTTCGCCAAAGAACATATTGCACCAAAGCAAATCGAAGTCACTCAACAAATTGTCCTTCATCTATCCTGTCCATAAATGAAAACAGTCGAAAGCTAGTAGCCGAAACAACGAGCTATTTTATACACATTATACGTTCGCACTTGTGTAAGTCAACATGCATCCCAATTTAAGCACACTACTGTGATCAAATTGAAAGGTGAATTTTTAATTTATACTTTTCGTGCTTTTTGAATAGCTAAATGTAAGTTGATAGTACAGTTAGTGACATCTATGCTAAATTATTAAAATATTCATTAGTATTTGGATATGCGTCGTTTTGTGAGGCCCTATAAATGAATTCTTCGATTTATACTATGTCTGAATTTATTAAACAAGGAAGTGCGATAATGCACCATCTCATCTGCATTGGTTATTCCTGATTATTTCACCACATTTTCAACTAATACTAACCTTCGTGTGACTTCTGGCTGTTCAGCAAATTCATATGACCACTCCGAGGACACGTTTTTGACTCAATTGAGGATATAAAAGCTGAATGATGGCCATCACGGCAAAGTATTTTTCCAAGTGCTATAATGACTGAAAATTTCGTTGGTATAAGTGGATTGCAGCGGGAGGGAACCACTTTGAAGGAAATGAAATGGACAAAATTTACCTTTCAATTTGATCACAGTAGTACATGCTGCGACTATCCCCTATAATTGGCGAAATCCCCCTTAATTGATAATTATCCGAGTGAAGTGTTTGCATTGCGCACTCTTAATGAAGTGTAATCATATTTTGAGTGAAGTGCATCGTATCTGCAACACAGCAGGTCGCAGCTGCCACAAAATGGTGCATTAACATTTTAGCGTAAAAATCAGTAGTGTTGCAGAAGTGCAACGCTGACATGTAGACATGTAGAAACAGTTAGTTGCACGTGTTATGCGTTCCTTGCAATTGCTGAAATTTAAAGGAGAACCATCGCCATATTCCAGAGGAATTTAAGTTCTTTTCGTAGCACGCAAATGATGGAAAGAAAACAACGAAGAAAAGCAAAGGCTTTTGTGCTTTTGTTGATTTTAAATTTCACATATTGCTTTAAGAAACGTCAATGCAAGGCCATTGCTCCAGCTGATGAGTATAAATATTTACGTTCTGCAGAAATGCACATTCACTAGCAAGACTCTACATGGTGAAGAATTTAAAAATAATCAAAAAGAAGTGTCTTTAAGAAATATTTGACGGAAAGATGACGCAGAATTTGCCCACTTAGGACAGTCGAACGGAATCGAATACGCTATGCCCTAGTTATGGATATCGTATAAATCATTCTTTGTTAAAAGCTCTCGTAGAATTTTAATTTCCACTTCCATCTTGATAACCATATTGATAATAGCATACTAGATCTATTTTTCTAAAACCACATTTTGTATCAATTTAGGACCATACCAACTAAACAGTCAAGATTAATGATGATTTTTTAGTATGTGGCCAATTTGATTCAAAAAAGGTGTTCTATAATACAAATCGGATGACAGCAATGTTCTCAGTGCATTGACTATGACTTCCATTCAGTTTGACATAAACTAAACCGCACATAATAATGGCACTGCACAACAAGACAAAAGTCTTATAAAAAGATTTGTATTAAAGCTTTCACCTTCTGCTGCAAAAATTCAGGGTTCTTGTGTTATCCAAGACAGATTTGCTTAGTTGGCAGAATTGCAAACCAATTCTGATTTTCAATGGTCTCATATAATCTTATTAGATTTTCGTGTTTTCTTGAGCATATTCAAAAACAATATTCGAATCAGCTGTTTACTAATTTGACAAAGCTCACAAAATAATAAGTTTGGAAGAAACACCTACATAATTAAACTAAGGAACTTTGAAGGCAAAACCCCTAGGATAGTACTATACTCGGACGACATTGTCATCTTAATAACGGGAATGGCTATATTATGACCACAACTCTCAGTACAGTCCAAAACTGGACATCGGAAGTGGGTCTGGGGTTGAGCCCAGAAAAAACCGATCTGCTGTGTTCACAAGAAAAAACAAAATTCCTCATGGGGGTTCCCTTCGAAAAATTGGACACAACTCTCTTTCACCTTGGGGTAGTCTTGGACAGCAAGCTGCCGTGGAAGCACAACGTGGAAGAAAGTGTGAGAAAAGCCAGCAATGCTTTATATGCGTGTAGGCAGATGCTCGGCACAACCTGAGGGCTCTCACCCTCTCTCATGCACTGGTGCTACACATCCAATTATGCTCTACGGTGCAGTAGTATGGTGGACAAGCGTACGGAAATCCACCTACGGGAGCCTTAAGAACAACTCCAATGGCGTCTCTTGAACTAGTACTAAACCTACTTGATAGCTCGAAAATTGAAGATGGAGGTGGTGCGGGAATACGTGCCTTAAAAAGCAGGGCAGCAGTGGAAAGTGTTGCCAAAAGTAAGCAGCTTCACTTCTACTGGGTGCCAGGTCACAAAGGCATCGAAGGCAAAAAAATAGTGGACGAGATTGCCAAGAGAGGTGTGCGGCTAACATCCAAAAACATTGGGAACAGAAGTATGGTAAGGAAAATCAAAACACGATGGAACGAACTACCAGGGTGCAAGACTGCAAAAGTAATGTGCAAAAGGGTCACTGTCTGGTGGCGGCACACGCCTTCAGAATGAAATATTTAGAACAGAGCATCAGAGAAACACTGGAGGAGGTGTTGATAGTGAGACCGCGGAGTCTGTTAAAATTCGACTCAAGCGCAAGCATCCTAAAGAATGACTACATCTCTTGGACCTAGGAACTGATCTCCATTTGGTATCGCAAAAGACCAAAACTGGTCTATGCGTGGCTTATTGCCTACCAGCTAACCTAACCTAACCTAGGCACATATGCGTATTCATGGAGGGCCCCCTTGAAATATTTGGATCTTTTTTCCTATAAATTCAATAATTTTGGGCATTTTGAGTTTCATTCTTACGTTTTCCCCTATAGAAATAAAAATAAGTTACCGTTAAAATTGATTTCCGTGACACCCAAAACCGATACAAATTCTGTTTCGAATCTGAATTCATGACACCTACATATGTTTTTCGGTTTTAATTCTGATTCCGACAACTATCTGATACCTCAACACCCCTGATTACTCTACAAAGTTGACCTTAGTGCCATATTACCACTTCTTTATGTATACTAACTAGTGTTATTTTCAAGCATTTCTTCTGCCACATGCGACATTGAGTTGGAAGCAATGATTTTAAATTCTTTCGGAGTAAATATACTACCACATATACATATATACTTAATATTACAGTCTTATTTTTCCAATATTTTATGGGCATTACTTTTAACGGATGCTTTGACGGGCTTTCAGCTGCAATTTAATGACAGTCCTTACATGGTGGCAGACACAAGCACAACTTTTGCTTACAAATCATTTCAGTTGGAAACATATGTGCATGTTGTAGTGGATAGGTGTGTATGAATGCTCTCGTAAAAAGTGTCATAAGATCACATATAACCACCCAAAGCCAAAGTACAGCACTTTAACGTAAATGACAAAATCTCGGCACTTACAATTTTATGGCTTCGAAAATTGTTCGTAAATTTCTTTATTACTTTGTCGCACCCGAACGGACATGTGTAGCGAACGATTATTTTATCTTTCTACACCTTCTAAACCGCTGTAACTTTTCCATTTAAACAACAAACAAGCAGCAAAACCGTATTTAAAGTTTCTTGCGGTACAGTGGGTAAACCGATCGACCTCCGGAAAATGCTGTGCAGGCAGAGTCCATCAATCCTACGTATGTTAAAAATATTTATTAAAGCATATTAATATTAAGACACAAATGGCAAAGATAGAGTTTTTTGGAGCATTCATTTTTCTTTCCGATAATTTCTCCTTTTTTACTCAAATATTTGCAATAATCTTATCTGGTAACAATCGCAAATAAGTTTGGAAAATCAAGTACTAATTTATCGATGATTCCAAGTCGATTCCGGTCCAAGTGTATGTGAGCTATTTTAATTTCGCTTGCACACAACCACATTTACTAACTAGAATCATCTGTAATGTATTAAATGTGTGCATACACTTATGTGCAAAATGATAGGTGTGAGTTTGGCTAGTGCTGTTTTTTCGTCAAACCGATTTTTTTACGATGAAGACGAATGAGTGCAGAGTATTAGTACCAACAAAATGCATTATTATTTTGTTCATTTTGCTTTTATGTGACAAGTTATCATTATTTCATTAAATTGGGTTCGTAAATAAAATAGGTGTAACTAGTATTTAAAAATAAGTGGTTCTTTCGAAATATTTTTCATATCAATTAAGTATTGGAGTGTTTTCCAAGCTGAGGTCGCAGCCATCAAGGTAGCAGTAGATTTGCTGCTTCGGAGTGCGGCCTGCTTTAGAGAAGTGACCATTCACTTTTCTAGCAGAGCGGCGAACTCATTTACAGTGCGTTCAGGGTTGGTTGAGGAGTGCCTAACCTCGCTATCAATAGCATCGAATACTTTGTGATAAGACTGATATGGGTGTCGGATCATAGCGGAATCGCAGGTAATTGCAAAGCTGATGAGCTAGCAAGGAAAGGCACTCTAGAACCATTATCGGTAGAATGGGAGCAGGTCATTACTCCCATATCCTCTTGTGTTCTACTAATTACCGGATAGCTGAGCTTCGTGGAAGCTTGGACAGCGCTGGGCCACCATCGGTACTTGCGCAGTCGCAAAAGCCTTCTGGCCCAAGATTGATCGCAGGAGATAACTTAAACACTTGGGAGCGCATACCTTCAGACATCCCACCGAACTGGCTGGAGCTGAAATTAAGCGCCTTTGCAAATTTTGTATTGACTATTAAGCGTTTTGCCAATCTGTAAGTTCGAGCACTGTAGTTCTTATTTTCTTATGGCTTAAAGAACTACATGTACCAGTGTCCACGTGAGGTCATCCATCAACAATCTATCCCTAACCTGACCTAAGAATTGGAGTATTTGTAATGTTATGTTCCTTTGTACACCATAAACTAAAATGAAGAAATTATTTAGAATGGGTCGTAAAAGCCAATGTCCTTTTCTACGAAAGGTCCACATACAGAAGGGAAAAGCTTTCCTCGCTGAAAATTAGTGCAGTGCTACCATGATGAAGTTAAGATTAATATTAACGGAAAAGATTGTAAGAGAACTGTCCGCCAGCCTAAAGGTAAATAATTTGATTCTAGATACACCAGAGCCAATTAAACATGGAACTGTAAACATAATGGACATAATGCAAAAGCCTTATCAATCCTCTGATTCCAACCCAATTGGGAACTTATGGAGTGACCTTAAGAAAATATTGGCAGCCTTTTTATTTCAAAATAAGATCAATTGTGGCAGAAATCAAAGGAATTCGGGATGACACCTCGCTGGAAACCCACTATTTCTCTACTTACTTACTTCAATACAGGCGAAATAGAATTGGAAAACTTATGAAAAAACACGGAGAATATAAATACTATTAAAAGAAGTAGAAAGTATAAAAGATAACTATAATATATATTGCATCTTGCATCTTTGCATCTATTATTTTTACCAATGATATTTCTTGTTTTGACAAAAAATTCAGTGTTAATATTCGGAATGAAAGATTCCCGTCATATTTATGTCTAACAAAGTAAAGCAAAAATATAACTATAACAAAATTGTTTTATTGCAAATACATATTGGATAGATAGATGTCGTATATCACCAGTTCTATCAATCACATTGTGTCATATCATATGTTAGTGGTAGAAAGATGAGATTTTAAGCTCATTTAACCAAAAATTCAATTCAGGGAAGTTGAAAAAAGTTAGAGCTATTCAAAAATGAGTGAAAACAATAAAGAAATTCGCAATATTTTGAAATTTTGGTATAAAAAAGAGAAGAATGCCACGAAAGCCACCAACGAAATTCGTGAAGTTTACAGTGATGATGCTGTATCAGTTCGTGAAGTACAACAATGGTTTGCTTGCTTTCGATCTGGAAATTTCGAAATTTCGATTTACACTGATGGAATAATGTCTCTAGCGGAAAAATGGCAAAAAATGGCCGACCAAAATGGTACATATTTGGTTTATTAAAGTTCATTATAAATAAAAAAATAAGTTGAAGTTTGATTAGAAATGCGAAAAGACTTTTTCGACTACCCAATATTTCAAAGTTATTAAATAAGAGCAGTTTACACCTATTATTTTGCTCATAAGTGTATGTGCATAAGATTTGACAAAGTGCTCCCAAAACCCTAAAAGTATGTTAAATGCGAGAAAAGTTTTTGAGCATAAAATTAATTGCTGCCATTCATCTTCGCACCCTTATCTTCGCCCATGATCAGGCGAAATACCGAAAAGGACAGTAATAAGGTCAATTGAGCAGCTGAAAAGCAACGAAACTCAAATCAATCCTTCATGAGAAAATTGTGTAAAAGCAAAGATACCTAACTCATTGATTGTTGAAAACAATAACAAAAATCGGAAAAAATTCCACAAATTTCGCATTCGATTACATCGGAAATTGGAAAATTTATTGGGTGCAAAAACAAAGCATATACTTTGTTCAACGATTGTTCGTGAGTTTTTCTGAAAAGCTGCAGTGACCTTAAGATTACAATGTGTAAAAGATCTGCAGGCTACAAGAGCGGCCAAAATGAGAATAGCTGAAGGGAAAATTTATACAATGTAAAATAATTAATTCAACGGTAAAATTTCGAATTTCAGAAATGGTTGAAAATTTTGTAAGACAGGAAGATTTTGTGAGCGCTCATACATTGGTTAGGTGGTAATATTTAAACTAATTTGCAAGCTCAATTAAAAATATTTTTTTCTGTAATGAGAAAATACAGCATATGTAATGATAATCTTTCCTTTAATGAGTCCATCTTCTCTCTACCTCAATCGCCAAGTTTTTGTTTTCAATTCTAAAATCCAAGTTTTAGTTTTAGCACTAACTTCCCCACTGCCTCTCACTTAGTCAATAGCAGTGTTGAAAGCCATCAATATCATCTTGTCTGCGTTAACAGCCATCAGTCACGCGATGAACTTTGCGTTATCTTCGTGCATATATATATCCTGTATATACGTATATGTAAATGTGGCGTGAAGTTTCTTTCATTGACTTGCTTTCGCCTTCAATCAGTGTGAAAATCAAGACCTTTAGCTCTTTGTGCGCTCCAACACACGTGATTTTGTTTGCCCTCCTCTTGATTGGCATGTGAATGCAGTCAAGGATGAAACACCAATGCCACTCTGCACTATGCGTCCGCCGTTAGGTTATTGCTTCTAAATCTGAAAGAGCAGAAAACGTGAAATCTTCGAATTTATTTTAGTGGGCAAAGCTGTGACGGTGTGGTAATATCGGATCAAGGAAAAAATAATACATAAAGTTTTTCTTACAAAGTTGCCATATAATAAAAGTGCTGCTAATCTGGAACTTTTAACCACTTGGCTTAATATGAAGACCCCGCATTTTCCGAAAATCATAAAACAAATCATATTGGATCGCTCATGAACCACCCTGCACCGACACGTGTTTGCTAATATTAAAAGTGAATTTTGTGCATTAAAATTTTCGAAACTTTTTGACGTGTGTTCAAGCCGTAAAACGGGTTGCTCCCACATTCGTCTGCGCGATTAACAAAATGCGGCTGCTAACGGCAGTTGTGTGATAAGAATGGGGAACAGAAAAGCCGAAAGGCCTTAAAAGATGTTGCTAAACAAACGAAAATCCACCTAAAGTGAATATGAAATGACGAAGATTGCTGTTGCCTTCGGCGACGACGACGCGAAATTGAACTGAGCAACTTTATTATTCTGTCTGTTGCAGTGCAACCGACGGCAACTTCGCTGGCTTTTAATAAGTACTAAATATGATGTGCCAGAGAATGATCTGAAGCACATTAGTGGAGTTATTAAGCGCACAATATCCATATTTATTAGCATGTGAATAACATAATGTACTACATATCTGCATACCGTTATTATCTCAAGTTGATGAGCAAGAGCCTATCTACAGAATGTACATATTAACTTTTTAAGATTGGCCGAAGGGACATTAAAACGAAATGTAAACATAAAGTTCTCGTTTCATATCCAATTTATTTTTCCCTTGAGTCAATTTCATCATTCGGCAAGCTTCTATAACCAAAACTCTACTGTGAGGAATTATATTTTTGTTCTGTTTCTTATTACTTTCTCTCAATTAACAGTGAATACGCGTGATCATTAATTTGGTCAAAAGCTTCCCGCCCATAAAGCGTTTCCTTGCTTTTATTACTTCTATCATCGGCAGCTGGTTTGGTGGCTTATTACTTTCATTGGTTTATGTAACACTTTGTTCACACATTATTCTCCCCAACAAGCACATTCTCTCTCTTATTATTGGAATACTAAAAGAGAGTTGTGCCAATTAGCTTAAGACTTAAGTCTTTAATGCTATCTATCGAATTTATTCTAGTTCGGAACTATAACACTGCATTAAGGCTCCAATTTCCCTACAGAGCACATGGGTTGTTTTATCTTTTTATGTTTCTTATACACATTTTATTTCCACGTGTCTTCAGACACTCCTTGCTACTAAAATATCCACACAAACACACACAACTAACTTCTCACATACATACATATAAGTAGTAGGCTCTGCGGTCTTTGAGAACAAGACAGGCGATGAAAAAGTATAAATATCGACGCACAGATTCACTCTCGTTTGTGCTGTCTCCATTTCATTGTGTAAGTAATTCTATTTACTATACAATTTTGAATGCTAGGAAAAAGATGGCTGTTATACTCGTAAAAGCATTCCGAAACAGCGCCATTAATTGAGTTTTCCGCGTCGAGAGACGGGAATTCGCTTTGTTTTTACTTTAAGCAGAGAGTGTTTGATATTATAATTGAAGCAGTTAAATTTCATTATATTAAGAATACAAAAAAATAGCTTGTAGAAGTATGTTCTTTAAAAAAGAGATATGCTCATGTTTGTTAATATTGGGTAGTCGAAAAAATCTTTTCGTATTTTTAATCAATTTTCAACATATTTTTTTATATTTAAACTAATAAATAAATGAAGAAATATGTACCATTTTGGTCGAGCATTTTTTGCCATTTTCCCGCTATAGACATTTTTCCATCCACATTCCAAAATACGAAAAGATTTTTTCGACTATCAATATTATGTAGGTAAACGGCGACACTTGAATGTGAAATAAACACGAAAATTCTTAAATTAAATTCATGACAAGACATGTCATTAAAATGGTAAAATTACACATCATTCAATTTCTATAACCTTACGACCGTCTTTATGTCTGCTACCAGTTGTTTGTTCGATTCACTTCTCTCCAAATTTCGGCGAATCGAAGTCAACTATACTCACACACCTTCTGAGATCATAAAAACTCACTTTCCTGCTTACATTTGGGTAGGTGATTTAGATGCAAAACCACTTAGACATGAATTATAATCTCCATTCAGGAAAAATCAGGAAAAGGCTTGCAAGCCTTACCAAAAAGCACTGCCATGGAGCCAGCAGAATGCATTTATCTATGCACATATCGGCACAAAGACGCCGCATCTCACGTAGTTGAGTGTTTTGAGTTTTACAAATGGCTTTACCCACTTAGCATTATGTCCGGCAAATGGCCAAGCCGCCACCTTTTTTCGTTTGCACAAATTTGGCTCGAAAATTTGCTGCCGAATGTTGCCAAACGAAAATTACCCAAGAACATCACAAGTGGTCAAGTGGAGTGCCTATATACAAGGTTATGTACATCCGGTCGGTTGCAGCAACGGCAAATCACTAAAGCTTTAAAAGCAGAGAATTCGGAATATTTCCGAATTCTTATGGGAACATCTTTTATACATACATATGTTTACATAATGAAGCATGAAAACCTTCAATGCGAACTTTTACCAAATGCATTGATTGAACTAAAACCAAAGATGCCTCCTAGAAGAAGTACGACATTCGTACATACATAGCTTGTGCTTAAACCCGTCGGTTAGGCTACCTTTTGTTTAGAAATTCCCAACTATTGTAACCGCAAGCAATAATTCATGTTTGGCGGAGGAAGCGTGCACTCACAAACTCCACATGCCTGGCCACGCCCAGGCAAACTGCGCCGCAGCACTTTGGTGAAATCAAATACGTATGCGGAGAATGCCTTAAAAGCATTGCAGTGCAACAGAGCAAGCTCGCCACACTCCAGCGCCTCAACGGCACTTTAAATTTTCGGTGTAAGGGCGGAAATTTCACACAATTTTGCAAAATAAACTGAACAGTTTCGCAGCTGGCATCGCTGAAGCTGAGCGAGTAAAACTGAAAATTTAGTGAATGCATAGGAATGCTGAAGTGCGGAAGAGCGCCAAATTTAGGGCAGCCGATAGTGGTAGTAAGGAAGGAGTTGGCATATTGTGCATATAATATACATGTGCGAGGGATACCAATAAAATGAGGAAAGCACACGGAATACGAAATGAGCCCATCAACAATACTCACATAGTAATGAGGAAAGTGTTGAAAAATGAAAAAAATTTTGTGGTCGATATTCAAATCCCTCACAGCTTTCTGCATTCCATGCTTTTTAATCGAAAAGATTACAATTTTACTTCAGTGCTTTTGGAAGTAATGTTAGGAGTTTTAGAAGAAGCTTAAGCTAGTTTCAATTTTAAGCTGTCGTAACACCTTCATTGAACAATGTTCTACAAAAAAAAAATAATAAATATTTCAATTTCGTTTTGTTTTGATTTTCAGTCTGGAATCGCTTAGTGCATTCGGCTTTTAACTCGTATTAGTGTCTGAAATCTTATTTAAAACCCTTCTCGTTTGTGTGAAATTGAAGAACGAATGATAAAAACATGCACACATACCATTAAAAAACCCTGATTAATGCAATTCATGCATCTACAATACAAAACAAAATTATTTTACTTCAAATGCAACTCTCGACCACTTTATTTCGGAGTACTTTCAAAGGCCTTCCCTTTTTGCAATCGCTTTCTGCATTAAATATGGAACATTTTGTTGTTTCCTCCACAGACATTGAAAACTTTCAACTTTCGTCAGCGGGGCGTAACACATTTCTCATAATAACTTTGAAATCACTTGTCTGCTGACTAAAAGCTGTCCATCATAAGCAACGGCTGCTGTAATCAGCAGTGAATTACTCAATTAGAGCAAAATATTCACCAGCTCTACTTTAGCGGTACATTGGCGCCCTCATCAAATAAATTACCGTAATTATTCGCGCATTTTACTACCTTCGCTGTGCGCTGTCTGGACAAGTTAATCTGATTAACTTAATCCTGCTGTTTAACACTTTTTTCGTCGACTTAATTGCACTCAAAATCCACTCCCTTCGAGAGTTTGACGATTTCGCTTTTTTTAAGTTTTCGTTAATTGTGATGGAGTAAAATTCCACAGAGTACCAGAGCACCAGTCATCAGGCAGCAATCAGCAAGCAGAAAAAGCAGTAATAGAAGTTTGTGCTTTTGGTTGATTAATTAGGTCCTAGTTGATTTTGCAGGGACTTAATGCAGTTGAGACTTCATTATTTCTGCACAAAATTAATTGCTGGCAATTTATCCGTGTTCAGTTTTGCTTGATCGATTATTATTATAGCGGTTAGTGATTATGCTTACAGCAATGAATCTCAGAAGATTTTCTGATGGATGGATAAATCTTTATCAAAATGATTTATGGAAGACATGCTAACAAAATTCAACATATTTGACAAAATCGCTCGAACAGGCTATATTAATTTTACCAGAAGCGATGTAATTACCAGAATGAATTTGGTAAAAATTCAATATTTTTGTGCAAATTCCACATGTCACTCAGAAATTTAAGGAAATTTTTTAAGGCACCAAAAGTGACCTCAAAAGGATACGCTCTAGTTACTTTAAGTGTACTCAAGCGATTATGGCCAACTAAATATGCACGCGAAACAAATGCACATAAAAATTCATGGAAGTAAAAGTACATCTGTGCGTGTTTCTCTGAGCGTGGACCATTAAAAAATGTTTGCATTCCTTTGCTCCTAAAATAACTTTTCTCGCACCCATGTACTTCACCATTCACTCGTTCTCTTGTCCTTTCTCGCATTTTCCGGTGCTCGACATCCGGTTGAGGCTTCTACCATTGTTTGCTGTTACTTTCCGAGTTCGGGGGTTTGGACACTTGAAGCGACTATTTTTAAATGCAGAATTTTAAGCAGTCAAACACACATACGACGGTGTGTAAATGAGACTGAGTGAGGTCAAAATTATAAAAACAAAAAGGTTCTTCCTTTTATCTCAAACTAAAAAAATTTAACTGGACTTTCGCTGAAGGCAGGTGAGCACGTTACAAAAGTTAGTTGAGGGCGTGACACGGGTTGCAGGCGCAAATCATAGCCACTACCAAGGAGGAGGAGAATCCAGCCCAACAAATATATAAGCACTAAATCATATTTATTTATTGATGTGGTTTCTGTAGACATAAATTATTTGAGGCGATTTTCTAAAGAACAAAGTAGTAAATGCCTATGCAAAAGTTCGTTTGCCGACGTTGAGCTTTGCTGATTTAAAATTTTTGGTTTCTGTGCGTCTGCTTCATTATTCAGCTGATAGATTTCGTACTGCAAATATTCCAAGAAGTTGAGTGGGAGCACTGTAAATATTGTTATAAGTGGAAAACGGTCTGTGACCTTCGGAATTGATAAACCTTTTTGTGTTTTTACTTATTCTATTATACTTTGTTTTCTTTTATTTCAATTGGTAATATGAATGGACCAACAATTCTTGCGCGGAATAAATCAAAAGTGGAAAGTGAAGGCAATTGCTAGCCACCAATCGCATTTCGATTATCATATTATTCATTAAAAGTTGCAAAAGAAACCGAAACCACAAAGTTGGTAACGCCCAAAGGAAAACATCGAAGACCCTATAAACCACAAACCGTTGGATCAAAATCAAGTGCTTGTGTGGAAACTTTTTATTTGTGAAGGGTATTATATCTACGGCGCAAGCGAACGTGTTAGAGTTGTGTCTTACTTCTTCCTGGAGCTGGTTAACGAAAGGCTAAAGGTGATGTGTTAACACCTGCGCTCTGCATCACTACCAGTTATTGGTTTAGGAGAAGCTGTGATTAAGAGAGTGATGAAATGAAACATATGTGAACTTGTTATTGGCAGCACATACGCGTTCAGCAGAAAATTCTTTCATTTTCAGTTCAGAGTGGAACAAACAAAATTTGGATTTCTTTTTCGTTTCGACGGCAACAGCGCTTTTTTCATAAATATTTACAGCCAAATTAATAATAAATAATGATTTATGTAGACGCAAGCATGAGCTTTTGCTTGTAACTTAGCCCTCAACGTACACACATATATACGTACACATATTAAGCGCGAACAAATCAAAATATTCATCATACGCAGAGCCGTCTGGAGGAATGTGAAAGCGTGTTATTGAAAAGCAACTTGCGTTTATAAGCGCTTGGGGGCAACAGCGGCATTACGACTGTGTTCTTGAAATCTTAAACAGATGCATAATTGGTATTAACGAACAGACAACGAAAGAAAGTCCAAAAAGTTGAAATGCAAATGAGGCGAAAACAAATAAAAAGAAGAAAAAACGTTAACTTCGGCTGCACTGAGGCTAATATACCCCTCACTGGTGCATTTCTTTTAGTAACTATGTGTCCAGTTTGTATGGAAGCTATTTGCTATATTAATGCGATCTGAATAGTTTTTTCGGAGATTATGTTATTATCTTAAGCAGTAATCCATGCCAAATTTCGTGAAGATACCAAGTCAAATGCGAAAGTTTTCCATACAACGTTTCAAAACGATATCTTAAAAACTGAGGGATTAGTTCGTATATATACAGACAGACGGACGGACAGACAGACAGACGGACATAGCTAAATCGACTCAGCCCAACATACTGATCATTTATATATATACTTTATAGGGTCTCCGACGCTTCCTTCTGGTATTACAAACTTCGTGGCAAACTTAATATACGCTGTTCAGGGTATAATAAAATAAAACACATGCGAAAAGCTTCGAGTGCGAGTGATGAAGAAAGAATATGCCAACAAAGCCAATTTACAGACGCCCTAAAATGCAACAAGTGTGGCTCAGCGTATGCTACAGTAATAAGAAGCTAAATTATCACCCAGCGGAATTAATATTTCATGAGATAATGCTGAAGAAATGAAAACCAAGTGAAAATGGCAGGCAGTAACAAGCGAAATATAAATTATAAAAGTGAAAAAAAAAATGCACAAAAAATATTTTGAATAATAAGTGAATCGTGGAGTGAAGGATTTCACACCTGTGGCGCCTGTCTGCTGCATTGTAGCTCACAAGGCATTCGTATAACCGTAATACTCAGCAGGTAAGGAGGTAGTCATGGTGCGAACGAACTCACAAGTCTGCACGAAATACAATAAATGCCTCATGTTTCCATTTCATTTAATTTCACTTACACAGGAGGAATTATACCTCAGTGTGCCACTCAAGTGTCGATTATCGAAAATTGGCCTTCATGACAATAATCTTAAGTATTGGGGTGTCCGTGGCTGCTTTTCTGTAAGTTAAACATTTTTTTATGATGGAGGTAAAGCAATCCTGTGGGTGAATACTCGCATCTGTTAAACAAAAATTTAGAAGGTTGCCATAAGTCAAATAGCCAACGCCAAGGTTCTTTTCAGATATATATGTAGAAAGGTCTCAAAGCCAAACGACGCATATTTCAATCAGGCCTTATGATTAGTTCAATTCAACTTAATCGCTGTAATATGTATGTTTATGTAAGTAAGTATGTGTATTTACAACAAATAGTCAGTTTTGACATTTTTATTTCATTCTTTGTTTCGGTTTCCATGCCATCGATAATTTAGTAGTATTACGCCCATACATATTTACTCATATGTATATTATTAACATTTTTAGATGGCAAAAGATTTTTAAAATAAAAAACAAAAATAAATTTAAATTTAAAGACTTAAATGTACTAACGCTCAGAAGATCGATTTTATACAGGATATAAGAAAATTATTTTTTATTTTGATGAGTAAATTTTAATACCAGCTTGTGCTACAGTTTTCCAATCTGAAGAATTTTGAGTTAAAATTTTGAATTCTGTTTATTTCTCCATATCAGAATTTAATAATGTCGAATCAATTGGATTAAATGAAGAGGTCTCTTTCAAACTGATTGAAAGAAAAAGGTCTTTGACGCTTAGCAAGTGTCAACAACCTTAAGGGGGGGAGAAGGGTAATTTTCTGCCGCTACAACAACAACAACCTTGGTTAGAGTTGTGGACTTTGCTAAAGATAAAAACAAACAGTCTTTGACTTCGGGATATTTTTCTGGCCCCAAGTATGGTAAAAAATGGGTCGTTGACATAAACAAAGTTCTTTGATGTCCGGAAGGATTGCAGACTCTGCTAAAGGTAAACAAAGTCTCAGGAAGGGTTGTAGACTTTGCTAAAGGTAAACAAAAGATTCACTGAACTCAGAAAGAGTTGCGAACTTCGATAAAGGTAAAGAAAGAGACTCATCAAAAGGCATTGGCTTCGCGAAGAGATAGCTAAGCTAATATATGTCAATTTTCTTCACACTCCAAATTAAACTGCACATTTTTAAGATTCTGGTAACGAATATGAGGGCATTATTGACTACAGATTACGTCATAGCAAATTTTGTAAAGATTCTAAAAGTGTGGCCCTAGCCTGCTTTTATCTAACAAAGATTAGCTTGATAGCATAATTTAAAAAAACCGTAAGAACATAATTCCAAGCGCATATATCTTATCAGAGATAACTCAAACCGTTACGGAATTCTTGGTGCTAGCGCGCCATTTTAACGGTCATGGACATTGTTGCCATCGTCAACCACGAAATCAACAGGCAAAAGAGACAGTTTCACCTCCTATTATGCAAGAGTGTGTATATAACTAAATTAAAAGCCGCAAATTGAATGCGTTTATGTGTGGGTGCAAACGAGAAAGTATCCACGATTTGACATAGTGAAATAGCTTAGAGCATAAAAATTCAGTGTTTAGCTTGAAATTTGGCTTTTCTGCAAAAATTGTTCTAAGCTTTCTTCATTGGCATCATAAAAGTTGGCTTAGCATAAGAGATTTAGTTTAACATTTTAGTTTAACTATCATTCAGGAGTTTCATTAAAGAATTTATCGAAAAAACAAATCTTGAGAATTTAATTTCAAAACTTGATTTTTCAAAACTAAATAATATTGTAAGTGTGTTGTATACCTATGCTTTTACTAAAAGCTCATTTCACGCGCTAACACGTGTTTGATTGATTGTCGTTTCTTTTAAGTCGTTCGTGAGTTATAGCGTCGCAAACACGGAGCAAAGTAAAGAGAAAATACGGCATATTTTACAGTACTACCACGATAAAGGCAAAAATGCATCTCAATCCCCCAATAAAATTTGTGCAGTTTATGGACCCGATACAGTTTCCATTTCCACCGCACAACGATGGTTTCAACGTTTTCGTTCTGGTGTAGAGGTGGTCGAAGATGCGCCACGCTCCGGAAGGCCTGTCATCGAAATTGCGATAAAATCGCTGAATTGGTCGAAACAGACCGACATAGTAGCAGCCGTAGCATCGGTCAAGAGCTGGGCATGAGTCATCAAAAATTCATTTCAATTTCAATACAAAAAAAAATTCAATAAAAATACCGCAAGACTTTTTTGACAACCCATTATTCGATATCACAACGAATATTTAACTGAAAATTTACAAGTTGAAACGAGAAGGCAGAAATATTGGTTTTATTTTTCTTTATTAAATATTTGCTTTAAAATATTCCATATCTGGAATTATCTTGCTTAGCTTGTCTCCTTAAAACTTATATTTTGAAGTATCACCAGAGAAAATACTTCATGCAAGAGGTAACCGGTTATTGGGTCTTCTATTCCAAGCAACTTTCTTTCCAAAAAATTTGGAAGTTGGATTCAATAAGTTATTTTAAACGAGAGATATTGTCATATGACATTAATATCGTCTTAATTGTTTAGTAAAACCATTAAAATTCTGGTTCCAATAGAATTAATTTGCATAGAAACTCACTGTGACTACAACCAGAACTAAACTAGCGTCCTCTTTAATCCTCAAGTTGGATTAGTTCACTCCAATACCCGATATTTGGCTTTTCTACATTTCCATTTGAATGCAAGTGCGTCTCTAAGTATAAGTTACGTTCTAAGCTATGACGAGAATTTTGAGGCTTTGTTTGAAGAGCTTGAAAGCCGGCCGAAAGGGTAATGCTGGAGAATTCTGTGAAAAGATGCGGCGACTAATGAAAGGTTTCAAGACCGGAGCATACTCTTGTAGGAGCCAAAGTAATGATCTAGAGACTGATGTTCACAGCACACTGAAGTTATGGAGAAAACACTTCTACCGAAACAGGTTTCCCAATCGATGATGACGGAATAGATGTTCCAATTCCCGTCTATGATGAGGTTCGAATAGCAATTACCCGCCTAAAGAACAACAAAAGGGCAACTGGCAAGGTGCTTACATCAGATTTTTTGCCAGATATGGTCAGATGAAAGCATGCACGATGACTAGAACCTAAGTGTGCTCTGTCCTATCCACAATCTGCGCCATTTACCGAGGGATAAGCCTGTATATACGGCGGCATTAACATAGTTCAGTGAATCAAGAGACAACGGCTGCGCTGCCTAGGTCATGTTGTAAGGATGGAAGAAAACATTCCAGCTTTGGAGATCTCGATTCAATGGAAACAAAAGAAGAAGAAGACCTCCACTCCGTTGGAGAGATCAGGTGGAGAGGGCCTAGGCTGCACATGGTATCTCGAATTGGCACCATAGCGAAAAGAAGAAACAAGAGGAATACAGAAACTGAAAATTGGATCATCATACTCTTACTTTTCCATTTCACCCTCAATTATATTTCCTATTTGACTGGCTAAGTTTGTAGTTCCGTGGAACTGAGCAGAAACTTTTTATCAACATGATAACACTTCGTTTATTTGTTATCAATTTGTTGTAGGGCATGCTAACCCTTACGTGTATAACTGTCTGTGTATTATTTCGTATAAGCACATTTCTTTAGCTCATTAGGTCACAACGGTATACTTATACATACATAGTATACTGCAAATTACTTGCCGCTTTGTTTAACTTTCTTCCAAAAATAAATTTAAATTAACTACGGATCCACCTTAATGTCATTTTAATGAAATTCGCCGAGAATAAAGCCAAATTATGATTGCCCCTAATCAATACATCACTTAAGCCCTAATTAAGCATAAATTTACCTCCAAGTGAAATTTGTGCGGAGTTCGCCGTGTTGACACTCAACTGAGGAATTAAGGAAATTTCAACGGATTCCTTACTTAATTGAGTTTCTACAACAAAAAATTATTGTTTTCGCTTTTCTGCTGACCTTTTTGCTCTCAATATCCAAGGCCACTCCTTAATTTCCAAGCTGTCTTCGGTGGGAACGGTCGCTGTTGTTTGCTTTATTTGAAAGTTGAAAAGAAAACAAAGCGTCGCTTCCAGCTAAAACAAATTACATGGAAACTGGACAACATACTTGTCGGCCTATAAACTTATGCAAGTTCATTGGAACTTAGTCCACCACAAGTTACTCAGATCCTTATACGGTCTTCACATTTTTATTATCTCTTATTTACATTCAAATTGGGAGTAATGCGATATATTTGGAAAGCAGCAGTGAGTGGCAAAACATCATTCAGTCATTTATGTATGTAAGTATATTTATCTACATACTTATTTCCACGGCGGATTAGAACCATCAACTTTCCGCTCATTGCAATTGAATCAGTCGTGGGCGACGCATTTCGTCAATGAAATTTTGCATTTCTCTATTTTCCTTTGCTTATCTATGTACATGTATACATACATAGAATATATACTGCCGCTAATCGCTTGCCGTTTGTTGTTGTTCCCTCTGTTTGTCGCGCCAAAAGTGGCTAAATATGTTGACAAAGTAATCTGCCCGATCTCCCTTGGCGTTTTCTGCTTATGCTTGTTTTGTTATTCTTTTCGCTTTTGTTGTATTTATTGTTATGTCTCTTATTGTGTTCTGTAAATATGGCTGTAAATGGTTACAGTGTTCATAAGTGTCTGCGTGAGGGTGTGGCTGTTGTTATGAGAGCTACATAGATGCTTGTTTATCAAGCATTGAACATACCACGAAGTTTGTAATATGTATGTATATATATATGTGACCTGGTCTACGAAAAGGGAGCTAACGTGCGAAAACTAGTTTTCTGGGAAAAGCTGTTAAAAATAATCGTCAGTTTCTCGTTATCTCATTAATTGTTCTCCTGTTTTTGACACCTAAGCCCCCTTTCCGTAGACCAGGTCACATATATATTTACAGTGTCTCCGATTTATCCTTTTAAGTTTTATGTATCGTCAGATTGTGCTCACATCCTTTTCTCCCTAAGAAGCTGCTCATTTGTCGGAACCGACGATATCGGACCAATCTTGGATTAGCTGGCAGCTGATCAATATAAACCAAATACTTTAAAAGCAAAAAGATTTTTTATATAGAATGATATCTTCATGAAATATCCAATCAACATACAAACTGATTGGTAAAAATCAAGATAAAGATCCTTAGTACCCTTTACAGCAATAAGAAATGCAACTGTAAAGAGTGTTATGGCTTCATTGCAGTTAATGTTGATATGATACATATAATATATAGTATATATACAAGTACAAGTTTAGATTTCTTCTTCTTCTTTACTGGCGTAGACACCGTTTACGCGATTATAGCCGAGTTAACATCAGCGCACCAGTCGTGTCTTCTTTTTGTCGAATACTTTTAGAGCTGGAGTGTTTTCGTCCATACGTACGACATGACCTAGCCAGCGTAGCCGCTGTATTTTAATTCGCCGAACTAAATATGTGAATGCCGTCGTATATCTCATACAGCTCATCGTTTCATCGAATGCGATATTCGCCGTGACCAACGCGCAAAGAACTATAAATCTTTTGCAGAACCTTTCTCTCGAAAACTTGTAACATCGACTCATCAGATATTGTCATCGTCCATGCCTCTGCACCATATAGCAGGACGGGAATAATGACTGACTTTTAGAGTTTTAATTTTGTTCATCGAGAGAGGACTTTACTTCTCAATTGCTTACTCAGTCCCAAGTAGCACCTGTTGGCAAGAGTTATTCTGCGTGGTATTTCGAGGCAGACTAGACGAAATTATCTACAACTTCGAAGTTATGACTGTCAACAGTGACGTGGGTGCCTAGTCGCGAGTGCGACGACTGTTGGTTTGATGACAGGAGATATTTCGTCTTGTCGTCGTTCATTGTCAGACCCATCTGCTTCACTTCTTTGTCCAACCTAGTCCTTCCCGATTCTTACGGAGCTTCTGGTATTGCTCAACGTCAGTTTACGCAGCCATTATAGTTTTGCGGGGACACTAAGTTCAGACACAGCGGCAGAAACGCAGCTCCTTGCCGTGCTGTCAAAAGCAGCTTTGAAAACGGCGAAGAGGTAATGTGTGTCAATCTTCCTTTCACGGGTCTTTTCCAAGATTGGCGCATAGTGAACATCTGTTATAGTATATTATATAATATATACATAAATACATGATTCAATGTTGCCTATAGTCAATAAAGATGATGTTATTGTTGGTTCTTTCGCCTATAACGCCATTCTTACTCTATATTCAAGATCAAACAACTTTTCAATGGCAATACATTTGAGAAGGATCGGATAGCAACATTAATTACACTTAATTAAATTTTTCAGTTAACAGGGTGGCAAACTCGGTAATATAACACTCTTTGTTATATAAAGGGGCTTTGTATTTATTCACTGCTATTTGTTACCCCTCTTTATCCACATTAATTCTCACCAGTTCACCAGCAAATGAATACTTATAAGTATACAAACATATGTACACACATGTGTTTCTTCAAATGTACATACATACATACACATATACATGTCGCATATCAACATGTAATTACATGAGCGGACTTTAACTTTGCCAAGCACTTGGAGCTAATATTTGTTGGTTTCTTTTGGAGAACACACATACAAGTATTAGTCAAATGTACATACGCATGTCTGATTACTATATGTAAATATGTACTATATAAATGTCGACGTGAATTGTGCGGAGCGTGGAGAGGATATTAAGTCCAGTGAAGACCGCAGGCATTTCGGCAAATAGATGAATGCAAAGACAACATTTTTCTTTCTTAACAACCAAGGAAATGGAAGATCTGTAGAAAACATGCACTTCAGGTATTTATATTTAATAAATTTGTAGCTTTAAAAGATAATGTTAATCAAATGTGCCACTTTTACTTAATATGACCTCCGCGGACTGATTGTCCGCCTGGCACTTTGCTGCCGCTGAGGGATAATAAAATTAAAGTCATATTTCATGAACCGAGCGAGTGAATTTACGGAAGCAATAAAATGTTTTATATTCGTCTGCATCAGCTTGTCCTCCGGAGGATCCGTTCCATCACTTGTTATATTGCCTTCCCAATTTAATGCAACTGCTGCTGCTGCTGCTGCTGCTGCTGCTTCTGCTGTTGACAGCCATGTTTCAAGTCAAGCGAAAGTCATGCATTCTTGCAACATCCATTGCTTAATGCACACACGAACATAAGCACTCGCCTGCGGGTTGAGTTGGCATCTGTTGGCATCTGTTTGCTCTTGTCGCTTGCAATCCTCAGCATTTGTGTATGTGGGTGTGCGCTGGTGCATGATTAGATGGCTACAATCTCACGTACAATCAAGCAAATAGAATGTGTGAAGCTTGCAAGATGCCCACACACCCACACACACACTAAAAGCAATGTGAAATTGTAAAATCCTTTATTATGCACTTTTGCGAGGATTTCACTGGTTTGAAAGGAATGTTGCAATTTTCCTCTAATGCTGCTGCATTTATTTGTACACATACACGCATATATATTGTCCACTTTGTTAATCAAGTGTCAAAACTGTAATCTTTCATTGTGTCATCTGGTTACTTGTGTGTATTCATGCAAAAGCTTTTAGGAGCGATAAAATGGAAATAAATTCAATGGAGCCAACGCACAGAACATTTCGGGGGTTTATTAGATAAAATACTTTCATTTAATTGTCACTGGAATGCATTGATTTGTGGGGGAATGTCGTCACATGGGATTTCGGAAATCAAATTTTATACAAATATAATTAAGACTTGACTATAGTTGTTTATTGCCCGGAGGAATAGTGTCGATAACAAATTTTATACAAGAAATCCAATTATTCGCATGCCAAGAGAGACTAGATACTAAGATGAAGAGAGAAAGGAATTTGCAATTAAAAAGAAAATAAAGAAAGTGTCCGAAAAATTACTGGAAACTGGCTACCAATCACATTGTGTCATACCATATATTTTTGCAAAGCCGAGATTTTAAGCTTCATTTAAAAAAATAAAAATCGGGGAAATTGAAAAAATGTTACAGCTTTTCAAAAATGAGTGAAAATAATGAAGAAATTCGCTGTTTTGAAATTTTTATATAAAAAAGGGAAGAATGTCTCGCAAGCCACCAGTGAAATTTGTGAAGTTTACGGAGACGATGATGTATCAGTTCGTTTTCCGTTCTGGAAATTTCGATGTGAAAGATGCACCTTGCTCTGGTCGAGAATGTCTATGAAATTATGGAAAATATTGACCAGGACCTTTACATAAGCAGCCATGACATCGCTAAGGAACTTAACATTCATCATCAAACGGTTTTGAACTAATTAAAGAAGACTGGCTACAAAAATAAGCTCGATGTTTGGGTACCACATGAATTGTCTGTGAAAAATTTAATGGAGCGAATTAACATCTGCCATTCTTTGCTGAAACGAAATGAAATCGAACCATTTCTGAAGCGAATGGCAACAGGAGACGAAAAGTTGATCAAATAAGACAATAATGTGCGACAAAAGAGCTAGCGTGGTGAAGCTCAACAAATGATCGCAAAGCCAGGATTGACTCCTGGATAGGTTATGCTAAGTGCTTAGTGGGATTCGAAGGGAATCGTCCTCTATAAGCTGCTCCAGTCTGGTCGAATGGTTATTCTACATTTTGCTGTCATCGGCAATCGAAAAACACGGTCAGAACTGATCAACAGAAAGGGCTTCGTCTTCCATCAGGACAACGCTAGACCACACGCATCTTTGATGACTCGGCAAAAAATGTTAGAACTTGGCTGTGATGTTTTAATGCATCCACCATTTAGTCCAGATCTTGCACCAACGGACTACCATCCTTAATGGAGTAAAGTTGGCTTCAGGAAAAGCCTGTGAAAATTACATGTCGCAGTTTTTCGCCGAAAAACCAGAAAATTTTACACTAATGGAATAATGTCTCCAGCGGAAAAATGGAAAAAAGTGGTCGACCAAAATGGTTCATATTTGGTTCATTTAATTTCATTATAAATATAAAAAAAAGTTGAAGTTTGATTAGAAATACGAAAATACTTTTTCGGCTACCCCATATATATTATATCTTTCTCGCGTCTGAAAATAGTTACGGAAAATTCCAAATAAAATCTATATATAAGAGAAAATCGTGAAGACGTGGTTGTGAACCGATTTCACCCATATTTCGTACATGTCATCAGGGTGTTAAGAAAATATTACATACCGAATTTCATTGAAATCGGTCTAGTAGTTCCTGGTTTTTGGTCCATAAGTGGGCGAGGCCACGCCCATTTTCAATTTTTCAAAAAAGCCTGGGTGCAGCTTCCTTCTGCAATTTCTTCCGTAAAATTTAGTGTTTCTGACGTTTTTTGTTAGTCCGTTAACGCACTTTTAGTGATTTTCAACATAACCTTTGTATGGGAGGTGGGCGTGGTTATTATCCGATTTCTTCCATTTCTGAACTGTATATGGAAATGCCTGAAGAAAACGACTCTGTAGAGTTTGGTTGACATAGCTATAGTAGTTTCCGAGATATGCACAAAAAACTTAGTAGGGGGCGGGGCCACGCCCACTTTTCCAAAAAAATTGCGTCCAAATATGCCCCTCCCTAATGCGATCCCTTGTGCCAAATTTCACTTTATTATCTTTATTTATGGCTTAGTTAAGACACTTTATAGGTTTTCGGTTTCCGCCATTTTGTGGGCGTGGCAGTTGGCCGATTTTGCCCATCTTCGAACTTAACCTTCTTATGGAGCCAAGGAATACGTGTACCAAGTTTCATCATGATATCTCAATTTTTACTCAAGTTAGACACTCTTACTTTTACTCAGACAGACATCTGGATTTCGACTCTACTCGTCACCCTCATCACTTTGGTATATATAACCCTATATCTGACTCTTTTAGTTTTAGGACTTACAAACAACCGTTATGTGAACAAAACTATAATACTCTCCTTAGCAACATTGTTGCGAGAGTATAAAAATAGAGAGAAATAAGTAAAAATTTGCATATCCAAACATGCTTGCTATATGGGTTATATTGATTTTGCTCCCGAATCATTCAGTTTTTTTAGGACGAACCCGTCAGATATATTTAGTATCACAGCAGAAAATGGCATTGACATTTTCGTCGTCAACTTTGCGAGATTATGGGCGACGGACGCATATGCATTTATAACAAACCCAATGCAATATCTAGCATAAAAATATAGCGCAATAATTGGAGTGTGGATAAAAAGGTCTATTATAATTTGAGATATACAGAAATCTTTTCGAAGCATTGTACAGAGCAGTGCAATATTTAAACGGAAACGATGAAGTATATGCGTACAATTTCAAAGTGATCTTTCCTAAAAAATAATACAATTGCTAAATATTTGGAATAGTAGAATAGAAGTGCCTCCAAACACACAGTGAATGGATTAAAACTGGCTCAGTAATTATTCGATTAATAATATACCACGTGCGTCCCAAAAGACTGATGCCATAACCTTGCCAGCCGATTTTTTTGTCTTTCCACGCTTGAGAACTGTTTCATAATATGCAGTCCACTAGCTTGACTGTCGATTGGACTCGGTTCATTTCATTGGTGCACAGCCCAAATTCAACGGTGTTTTTACCCCAAAGACCAATGCTTTATTAACGCACGAAGTGCTTTTTGATTAATTTATTTGTTAACTAACACAAGTTGCTTCACAAAAATTGCCATATCTCCTAAACTAATAGTCATAATCTAACTAATAGAAATCATGTAGATGGTTTTAGTAGTACTAACTATGTATCAGCCACAGTAAAACGTGAAGGGGTTCTCTAGTATCTATATAATTACGAATTTAATTAAACTGTTATTAGTCTTGGTATACAAAATGTTGTCATTGGACCTTTTATACACTGATGAATAGTTAAAAGTCCAAAAATAAAAATTGTAATGAATAGCTTTTTCAAGTCAATCAACTTGAGTTTCTAATTTCTTCCTTAATAAGAATATGCTAACAATTTAAAGCTTATCACCGAAGAGAACAGAATTTCGAAATAAAAGAGTAGAAACAAAAATGTTCATACAGACAACACATGCTCTTCTAATGATTCCTAAATCTATAGAATTAAATTATCTTTTAGATTCGAGCATTTAATAAAAACCTTTAAAGCAAAATAGTTAAATTCTAAGTAGTCCTTTCACATACTACTGTTCACGCACACTTCACAGACTTCAAGGATTATTCACACATATATACATATGTATGTACAAGTCACATCCTTCTATTGCCTCCTCGTGAAACTTTATTTCCTCAATTGCCATTTTCTCATTTCATCTGAATTTCAAATCGAACAAATGGTGAATTGGCAAATTTAAATATTTTCCATTTGGCTGCACAAATAAATTAAATGTCCAATGGTCAGCACAGATCCAGTGGGAGACAACCAAAAACATATGTATCTCAATTATATTCGTGCGATTTGTCTGCAACTTGCCGCTGACGCTGCTGCTGCTTCCCATTGACAAGTTGATAAATCATTAATCGTTTTGGAATATTTCAATGAAAAATTGCTGTTCATCTGCTGGCAATCAAACGGAAGAGACAAACAGGCGAACAAATTTGCAAACACAACTTTTTTTGCCGTTTGTTTACGTAAATGCCATCATTCATTAGGCAAACGCACTGAGAGAGTGTATCCCATGCAGATACGTTTAAAGCCAAAGGATCAATATGAAATGAGAAACAGTCTGTCAATTACATTAATAACACAACTTTGATAAAATTGCATGCGAACAAAAGATCGTTGAATTGAATAAAAATTATAAAAAGTTGCTTTGAATTTATTGCGAATTTATTTAAAAGTTGCTTGTTTATTGTGCAAGTACTCTCCCGAACAACTACAGGTAAGTTATATGTTGAGTTAAGGAGTTATAGCCACTTATGAATTTCAAAAAAATCGAATTTGAAATCTTGTACATAAACTCATTTATGGTTGTCGAAAAAGTATTTTCGTATTTCTAATCAAACTTCAAGTAATTTTTTATTTTTATATTTATGCTAATAAATAAATAAGCAAATATGTACAATTTGGTCGACCACTTTATGCAATATTGTTGTGCTACACGAACTGATACAGTATCGTCTTCGTAAACTTCACAAATTTCATCGGTGGCTTGCGTGGCATTTTTCCCTTTTTCATACAAAAATTTCAAAATATAGCGAATTTCTGTTCTGTAACGGTTTTTCAACTTCCCCGTATTTAATTTTTTTGTTTAAATGAAGCTTAAAGCTCACCTTTCCAACACTAAATGGTATGACACAATGTGACTGTCAACACTGGAGATATAAGACTGCCACGACATCTATCGACAAGATACGAAAAGACTTTTTCAACTACCCAATATTAAAATCATATATTCTCTCAACCTTTAACGTTGATCCCGTAAATAGTGTCGGAAATAAGAGCGGATTTTTACAAACTTTTTGTCATAGTGTAATCGTCCTTCAGAACTTTAAACGCACTGTTTTCAGAATAGGTGAGCAAAAATTCTGCGAAACAACTGATAATCAGTTCACTTTTCACACAACCTTCTTGGATATATTCGTCAGGTAATAATTGTGAAAAATATATTATTGATAACAATTTCGATTTTTAAGCCAGTCTGAGGGAGTAATTTTTTCACAACAAACAACTTCTTTTTAGGAAGCCACCATTTTGTCAGAATTTTGACTAGTTCTTTGATCATTATCTGTATTTATCCCCAAAAATATTTTTTTTTTTGCATTTTAGAGAATATTTATATTTATTTAATATATATTTAGACGAAAAATTCGTGCTCACTGCCAGACATCTTTTTTGGGAAGCCTTCTAGAAATCGCCTATGAGAGCGAGATAATCCAAAATTCTTAAAAATTAATCGGCTATTATTGAAGTGCATTAAATTCTGTAAAAGTATATTATTTTTATTCATTCATTCGTTTTTGTTGACTTGCAAGTGAATATAAGTCCTCAATTGCCTTGGAGATGTTTCACATTTAGAAACTAGCTTAAGATTTTGCTCTGTCTTGTGTATAACAATTTATGCAAAACCAATATCTTGCTCTGTCATTCGTAAGCAATATAAAATAGAAGAAATAAATGAGTTAAATAGCTGCTTTCAGTGTTTTCATAATATTGCTCATACGCCATGCATACCCCCCATTTATGATACATTTACAACTGCGTAGTTAAATGCGATTATTTCGAATTCATTGCTAATCTTCGTATATGTGGGAGTCATAATTTTAATGTAATTATTTTCAAGGTATTAAATTTCATTAAAGTGTACGTGTGTGTATGTGTAGGCACACGATTTTGAGAAAATTGCAAAATAATTTCGAAAATCCCGCAATCAGCAACAAGGGTGTGGCGCGCGAGTTGTATTTATTTTGGGCCGTCTCCCACGTAACTGGAAAATAATTACATCGGCAGAGTTGTTGTGGCAGTAATATTTATGAGCCGCTACAAATTAGGGTACAGTTAAATATATTTTGAAGTGCTAGATTGATATCTACTACACATATACATACATATATGTACATATGTGGTAAAACAGTATATTTCGAAAATTACAAGCGTTTATTTATTTATATTAAAACTCCCAAGCTATAATTTAATTTAAAATAAAAACAATTTGAATTTTGACTCGACCTTTTTGTCATAGCCATAACCAAGCCCACAATTCTAGGCAGAACATGCAGCAAGGAAGAAACTGAGGAAGTGTGTGTGTGGGTATGTTTTGCTCCTAGCGGTTAATAACTTAACAGCGCAGGCAACTGTGAAAATGGAACAATGGAGCACACATGAACATGACCAAAGTGGCTGCGCTTTGCGCCCTTTGTTATTGAGCAACTCGTTGCTGGTAGCGCTTTTGACTCCGCTGCGGCTTTGCACCGGCTACGCTGATTTTGGCAGGAGGCCTCCAAAATCTGTTTGCTTGTGGCAAATGTCACTCCATCTACATAGTCATCGAGTGCGGTGGTTTTCCTCATGGCCATTTGGTTCGTAAACCAAACCAAAATTACATGATTGTCATAATGCCCAAACTTGGTGTAATTTCATGGGCTACGGCTTTGTGTTTACCAAACAAATAGCTTAAGCTTCATACCATTAATTGTAGCCTATGTTGCCAAACGTTTTGAAATGACAATGAATTGACTCGGTGGAGTTCAAGTTGCTTTTACCAACAATGCTACCAATAACAAAGAAGAACCACTTATTTACATGTAACCTTTAACGATAACTAAAAGTCACGAGAAAAATATTTATGAAAACATTACAATTTAAAAAACTTTATTTCTAGTTCTACCTCAATATCAGTTATTTGGCGTATGGCATACCAAACAGAACAAAACTTACACAATAAAAGAAATTTATGTTTCCATCCACAGCCCGCTCTAATACTTTTTTCAATAGTTTCCACTTGATTGATTCGTTTTGTGAAGACATTCATGCGTACTTATAGCATAAATCTGTATGTATAAAGCTTTGCTGAACCCCTTTTTATTTTCCCAGAAACATGTCAGCATTTCGGCATGGAGTGTTGAACAAATAATTCGTGTTGTTGCTGATTAAACGCCAATTTGGTGAAATCACGCTTTGACAGTGATTTATTGTTGATTTTGATGTCAACACTAAACTGTCTGAAAGCTCAGAAAGTAAAGCACATGCTTATCGAGTGACGAGGATTGGAGTAGTAAGAGAAATAATTTATAATGTCTCATATATATAAGCATTAACACAGTGCAACAGTATTTAACTTCGATGTGCACCTAGTGTTACTTGGATAAAATCAGTTAATTTAATACTTAAGTTAAGTTTTGAAGTCATGAATTGTGCCGCTGTGATGTAATAATAATCAATTCGACTATCATCACAAAGAAGTTTTTTCTGAAATCATTTACCCTTCGCCAGACAATGACAGGACTCGAAATCAATTTAAATAAATAAGTAAATTAGCCATATAATATCCTCCAGTTAACAGAAGCAGATACAATATATGTATAAATGTGAGCTATGTATACATGGACTCCATTCAAGGTAAGCATTTAAAAAGGCCTCAATTGCTTAAAAGCTATCAATATTTATCGTTTCTCTCACCAAGTGCCACTACAACTCATCGCAAAAGTATTTTTTATTTTATGTGTACAAAAAAAATATTCCGAGAACGGTCCTAAGAAATTTGGAGAGGATTATAGTATATAATTAAAAAAGCGGCCATTTAATCGAAATTGATATAATTGCAGGTTTTATTTACATACAATTCATTGCTACACTCATAACTTATTACAAGTTCAATATTTGTGGACTGGGAAGCCGATTTTCCCGCTGGTCAGCAGAATTTAAAGATTACGTGAAAGAGGAAGATAAGCGATTTTGTACTCTTGCAACATGTTGCTACAGAGATTAATAGTTTTGTTCACCTAACGGTTGTACGTATCACATAAAACTAATCAAGATAGATATAGGGTTATATATATATGTATAGTATATAAATCAACAGAATGAGGAAAAAAGTTGAAATCCCGATGACTAGTTGTCTGTCCGTCCGTTTGTGAAAGTTGTAAGTTGGGTAAAAATTGAGATATATTGATGAAACTTGGTATGTGCGCTCATTGGCAAAAAACACAATTAACCGAAAACTTATTAAGTACCATTACTAAGCAAATAATTATATAATGTATATATCCCTTAAGCCACTTAAGCTACAATAACCAAATTCACCCAGCTCAAATATTATAAGAGCTCCTTCCTGTGGTGGGAAAATGGATGAAATCGGATAGTAACCGTGCTCACTACCCATATAACGGAGGTATGAGAGGGCTTTAGAAGAATATGTGAGATATATTATATAATTGAAAGAGAGAGTCATTTCCTGATAATAGTAATTCTGTGTGTCAAAAATTGATTGAATAGGGTCAATACTTTTCGTAGCCCCCATATACCTATTATAAAGGCTTTCGCATTTCCGTGTGACTTTATATTTAATATATCGACCAATATGTGATATTTGATTAAAACTTAGAGCTTGTTTTTCTTGTAACGGTGCAAATTTGTGCTAAGAATTAATAAAATCGAGAGAAAACTCGGCCTAGACCCCATATAACATGCCCTGGCTTTAATCCTTGCAAGTCGCAAGCGAATGAAATGTTCGGTTATACTCGAACTTAGCTATTTCTTACGTGTTTATTTTCTCGTTAAACAAATGGCACAACAGTCTATATTGATTATATAAAAATAAAAGGTTTTACCACAATTTAAAAGGTCCATGAAGGTAAATAGATGCTACGGCACTTAAGAGAAACGTCGTGATTATTAGATTTAATTACCGTTATAAATATTTAAAAAAATTTGTAAATATTTGATACACTCGAATACAAACTTTAAAAATTTACAAACAAAAATTCTCCTTTACAGATTTTCATTAACACACCTCAAAGTCTGTATGTGGTACTTACTCGTAAGTATTTCGTTTTGAATGTGTATGTACTTAAAAGTACAGATATACCAATATATTTACATACATATATTTAATTAAGAATTCAATAAAAGTCACTTAATTCAGACCGCCTTCCTTTCGGCTGAAAAAGGTTGTCCTGATACAACAAAGAGCCTTTGAACTGTGTGACGCAGGGAAGCGTAAGGCAGCAACTGGTGACAACTTAAGAGCAAATTAAATCATAAGCCAACTTAATTTCGGCTGCTGAAATTACTTGACTTTCATGAAGGCAGAACACCTGTTCAATTCTCAGCTGACGCCTAACGGCATATTTCGTATCTCGCACATTAACGGATGGTAGACGAAGGGTTGTTGATGTTGCCTTTAGATAATGTTATATAAAAACCAGTGAGGGAAGCTTTAATAAATTTGTGTATAAATAAACTTTTGATATATTATTTAATTTTTTCGAGTCCATTACTATTACATTTACTGTTTTTTTAGAGACAACATTGCTTGTACCGTCAAGGCTTAAAGTTTTCAATGTTTTTCCTTGATTTGTGTAATAAAACTGTGGCATTTATGTATATAATCATAACTGTGGAAAATTGAAAATTTAACTTAGCTGTTCTTAACGGATATTGCACATTCTTCGCTTCGAATTCATCAAGGAATGCTTTGGTATTGACCAATTCGGCTCTCATTGTCTTCTTGGTTCCAGTGGATAAGAACCAAAATAATAAAGTTATCGACCTCAAATATCGAAAGCTTCAAAATGCGTAGAAGATATTTAAGAACCTCTTAATACATATTATTTTTAGTGCCCTATTGACCTTTTCTAGAACATAATTATTTCTATTTGGAATTCTATTTGATTTGTTGGAGGAAAATTTAATCAAACTTTTAACAAAAAGAACTAAGCCAAAGAAAACATTCAAAAAGGTGCTAAGAGAAGTCGAATTGGTGCAGAAGTATAAAAGTTAAAAATTATAAAATTAAAGAATTATAATTGCTATGCTACGTTTCTTAATTGAATCGAATATGACCGCATTTTTCAAAGGAAGTGTACATAGAATCAAATTAATTCGGAATTTTTATATTTTTAAGGCAAATATATCGCAAACTATCTACAAAAAAGTCGCAACTCAAAACCAATTTTTTTCAATATATCAATTTATAATGCTATATATAAGTACATATCACTATCCAAAAAGAGTCAACATTTCTAACAAAATTCTTGCTTAATCCCACAGAACTTGCTTGGTGGCAAAATATTTGTTCTTTGATCAATTTTGTTAATGCAAAAAAAAAAAAATACTGAAATCTATATGTGATTCTACAAACTTAAATACCAAATATACTGGCTTTAAAATGTATTTCGCTGAAATTTCTTTTTTTTCTAGCAGTAATTATCCTCTTATTTTATTGCCTTATAACGCTTTTAAGTAATTGTTTTCTAATGTTAAATTAGTATCCATTATGAAGATGTTTGTGACACAGTTGGCCGGCCCACTTGTCGGCTGTCACTTGTCCAGCAAATGAGCGCGTTCACTTTCGGTGTCAACTCCTCGATGCATTTTAATTAAAAAATCCAACTAAATCGTTATTTCCAGTCATCAGCAGTCTCTTATTAGCGTACATGCAAGAGGTTTTCATTTTCAACAAGTTGTGCCACTTAATTAAATTGTTTTCTTTTGCTTTCTACTTTAAGCACGCTAATTAACTCAACACTGATGAACTATACTTACATTATATACTATTTCAATAAGCTAATTCAACTTCCTTAATGGATATGACAAACAGAGCCTTGATGCTTTATCTGCTATGGAAAACGTCAGCGTAAAGTTGGTTGAGCTAATCACTGCGAAGAAATACGAAATCATAAATGTATGTACAAATGTACAAGGTGTGTTCCAAAGTAAACGGGACTTTTTGAATCTAGTGCCCCCTGGTGGCGCCATCTATATGACGACTAGTGCGTTAGAATCTGTTATCTTTATCGATTATCCAGTGACTTTCATTTCTTGACAAACATACAATTTGACCAACATACAATTTTGTTTTTAAATTGGTAAAACTTTTACCAAAACGTTTCAATTGATGAAACAAGTTTATGACGATGAATGCCTATCCCGTAGCAGAGTGCACGAGTGGCTTCAACGTTTTCAAAGTGGTCGTGAGGTTAAAATGACGATCAACATGTGGCCCATTCAAAATCCGTGATCACCGGAAATTCCTTCGAAACTGTGCGTGAATTCATCGAAAATCAGCCGAAATTATCATTGAAATTCATGGAAATGGAATTGAACATCTCCAAAACATCGATTTATCGCATTTTGATCGAACATTTGGGCTTGCGAAAGGTGTGTGCACGGTTTGTTCCGCACAAATTGACTGACGACCAAAAATTGCTCAGAATCCAACATTCGAAGGGCGATTATTTGACCTAAAATTACATTTTGACCATTAACTACTTCCCGTATTCACCTGATATGGCACCGTGCAACTTCTTCCTTTTCGGAAAAATGCATTTGCCCATGAAAGGAAAGCGTTATACAGAGGCCATTCAAAAGGCTTGCACCGGCATACTAGCGGCCATACCGGCCAACGAGCTAAAACACTCGTTCGACATGCTTTTGGACCGTGCAGAAAGCTGTATGGAAGCAGAATGAGACTATTTTGAATAAAATAAATTGATTTTGCCGAGAAAACTATTTGTTCTGTTTTTTTTAAGTCCTGTTTACTTTGGAACGCTCCTTGTATGTTCATTAGAGCGGGTTGATTTTTTTCTATAAAATTGGGTATGCGGGAAGTGCTCTACGGATCATTCTGAACAATTTTGCCTAAGAGACTGTGAATCTAAAAAATCTAGCGACATTAGTGTTTGTTGTTTTCTTCATTACTGTTTAACATTTTTTAGTTACTATGGATATAGTCGAATGTTTATTATTCCGTAGTTATAAAAAATATCTGAATATTTACGCATTTAAATGTTAAATTCACTGTTTACATTTCACTGTTCATTTGAATGTATTCCAAGACATGTTAACCACACATTTCGAAGTAAAGAACTGTTCATCTTAAAAAGCAATGAAACAGCTCGCCTTGCTTTCCCACTTTAACTGTGTTCTTTGGCTCCCTGTAAATCGAGGCGATCTAATGTACATACTCACACATACATAGATATGCTTGTAACACGCATCACCAGAGCAGCCGCCAAAACTCATGAAAAGTATAATTGGTTATGCAAAGCACTGGTCAGCGAATTTTCATTGCATCTTTAATTTTCGCTTGTTTGGCTTTATTTCATTTTTCGCGCTTCCTTTGGTTTGGAGTAATAATTTTTATTACTCAGGCTTGGACAATAATTTTGCTATCTACTCTCCTCAAATCATTAAATCTTTTACTTTTCTCTTTTGTTATCTTTATTGTTGAATTCACACGTTCCGTACAGTATTCTTCACTTAACAGAAACTCACAAATTATTTTCGACACCATAGAGCTGCCACGAGTATCATTAAATCAGAACGTGCCAAAAACACAATCAAATCAATTCAGTTCAGCATAGACAACATTGTTGACCAATTCGAGTACCCGCCAGCGTCAACTGATCTGTTGCAACATGAACAATCTGCTATTCGGCAATCACGATCGAGTAAACGGTATGGCCAGAGAATGTAAAGCTTTACGTTCTCTGGTATGGCTGGCTTCGGTTTCAATCGTATCATGTCAGTTCATAGCGTTGCGACGATTGTTTGAATCGAGTACAGCAAACAACGACAATTTTCTGCTACACTGATTTAAAACATGAATGTATCAGCTTTGAAAATGTGCGCATGTTACAAATTTTCGATGCGTAAGCATCACTGCGGGTATTTTCTGCTGATGCGAACGTTCATAAACAAATCAGGTACGGATAAGCTGATCGCTAGTGATTCAAAGTTGTTCTTTATCGCTGATTTGAAGACAAACGGCACGCTTCGTGTACATGAACCGAGCTGACAGAATAAGACAGAGTAACGGATCAGTACTTAAGTATAAACAAAAATTTATTACTCGTTGCACGGGTGCATGGAAGCTGCAACCTCTGCAAATGCCTTTCCTATGGCACAAAATGGGGTATATGGTACGAAAATCTCTGTCTCGAATTTGATCGCTTTGTTTGTAAGGCAGTTGTTCCATTGAGTGATGTAATATCGGCAGTTCGACAAATGAACAGTTTCTTGTAGAGAAAAGGACGTGGGAAAATTTTTAGCTAAATCGACTTAACTCGTCATGGTGCTCCTTTATTACACTTTATAGTTTGCGACCTTTCTTTCTGGGTGTGACAAACTATGTGGCGAATTTAACATACTTGTATGTACCTTGTTTCGGGTAAACAAATTGATATTCACCTCGACCAGTAGGTGATAGGTTCAAAGCGCTTCGGCGATCCAAAGGTGCCTTGATTCAAACCTATAAGTTTTGGCTTCGCAATGAAGTAATTTGTTGTTAAATCCAATGTTTTATAAATATAACCCTTTCTGTTGTAGATCTGCATTCTTTTAAACATCTTCTTTTATATACATATATATTTATTATATACCCAGTAATCCAAGAACAAGAGCATCGTTTAAAGGCAGAACTTTTTTGTATTTTTCTATGCAGACATTTTTAAATTCATGCTTTCAGCGTTCCACTAAGTTCTCTCTGCCTTTACAAATACAATGACTTTCGAATTTGCATGGCACGTTCCTTCTTGTTAAGCTAATTGAATTTCAAAAACGATTAGAGTAATATACATCGGACAATATAATGGCATAATGTGAGATCTATAATAGGTATGTGTGTATGTATCCTTTATTCATATGGACATTTATGAACTGCTTAGCAATAGTTGCCCTCGTGCAAAGTAGACTATGAAATTTGATAGCTCGTGTTGCGGGCATCGATGAAGACGTGCTATGATAGGACAGACATGCATACACATACACACACACGAAGAAACAACGCTGAAGTGAAATTTGAGCAACATCGGAAGAGTTGCCGGTCGCAGGGCGGATAAGGAAATCGGATAGAATGATGGCAGATAATAGAGATAGAAAACTTCTTCTGAATGTCGGTCCGCTTATGCAAAACCGAAAGGAAATGAAACTAAAGTTTTTAATGCCAAGGCAAAAGAGTTTGAGGCAGAACGAAAGTATGGAAAAATGTAGGCAAGAAATAGATAAATTTAAGGAGCCAAACACCAGCAAGTCCGCAAGTAGCGGCAGCTTTTCTTTAAGCTTTCGCGACACGCTGTTAGTTTTACAGTTAGAACGCGCAAAAATAGCTGTCATTGTTATAAAAATACTAACTTTCCAACTTTCTACTTTTAGTTGCCTTGCTAAGTAGTTACATTAAGAAGCGAGTGAAAGTGGTGAGAACTTATACAACATTATAACTTTTAATTGATAACGGTGATGGTGGCAGAAAATAAATTCTTAAAAGTTATGAGTAAAATAAAAATAATATTCAGTAAATTTATATGATAAATACTATTTCAATGCCGCTTTCGGCTTTGGTATCCCCTCAAAGCTTAAACGACTGTGTAAGCTGACGTTGAGCAACACCAAAAGCTCCGTCAGTATCGGGGTGAACATCTTCGAGCTGATTTCAGACAAAGAGACTCCGTATCGTGTGACTTCTTGAATCTTTTGCCAGAGAAAATAATACTCAGAACTTAATCGAGCAGGTTCCATCTTCTATAAGAGCAGCTGGCGTACGGCATCGTACGCCGATGATATTGATATCATTGGCCTCAATAACCGCATGGTTAGCTCTGCTTTCTCCAGACTGGATAAGGGTGCGAAGCGTATGGGTCTGGTTATGAACGAGGACAAGGCGAAATATCTATATCCAACAATCACCAACAACAATATCCGCTTTGAAATCCAACGTGGAATCACTCCTACCAACAGGTGCTACTTTGGACTGATTAGGCAATTGAAAAGTGGAGGAGCAGAGACAAAACACTACGAGTTTCTCATCATTCCCGTCCCCTAACATAGTGCAGAGGCATGGACGATGAAGCATCTGATGAGTCGACGTTACGAGCTTTCAAGAGAATGGTTCTGCGGAGAAGTAGGAGTGTAAAACAACCACTAATATACGCACACTCTCCGTCTCACACAGCCATTATGTGTCTTCAGCCCTTTAGAAGAAGCGTGACACTACACTTCACTGATTATTTGGCAGCATCACAATAAGCTCTTCGCACTTGATGGCCTGTTGACAGTCAGACTCTTATCGCCATTAAAAATAGCCCGACTTTAATGGCAAATACGATTACAAATACCACAACAATGTGAATTGTTTTGTTGTTTATCTTTGTGCTACCATTCAGTCTGGTGTCTGGCTTTCACCTAGGGCTGCAGCGGAGAAGAAAGCACTTGTCAACGCCACCGCGACATTTGAAACAATTTTTCATTGTAATTGAAGTGTTTATTCGCAAAATACTATTACATACTTACATATAAAAGAGGCTTTCTTGGCGTCTATGTGTATTCGGGACCGTGAGAACGAATATTTATAGAGCATAAAGTTTTAAGTTTGAGCTTTGTAAGAAATTGTTGTAATTTTGGCTTAAGAATAAAAAATATATTTTTAAATTTTAAAGTCATTGAGAAAATAGTAAGTCATGCCATCACTGCTAAGTTTTGGTGTTTATTTGAAAATTTCTTACATGAGTATCTCGATATGTCTCCCGCCTTTGAGGGGAAGCTTTTAAATCTTGTTCATTTTAATACTTTTTAATGATTTTATGACTTCAACTTTAGGTAGTTTCCATAATCTAAACAGTTATTCACTTTTTACTCAATTTCTATCTTGAAGAAGGAATTTAAGTGAAGGCTGAGGACTTAACCTCCAAATATGAAAAAATCATGATTAATAAAATGCTGATGTTACAGATTGGTTGAAGCAGAGCAAAATACCCAGATTACAAAGAATTTAAATTAAGAGAACATAAGTAAGTAAGCAAAACCAAAGGCTCAAAGGTCAATTGCAAAGGTAAATAAGCAGACATGAATGGAAATGATACACTACACTCGGAGTAGGTAATCCCTGAAAGCTTAAGCAATACATACAACAAGTGTAAACGGCCAAACACGCACCCTTTTCTATTTGAAAGGCATGTGTTAATCACTGATCCTTTGCACAATAGATAACGGCTCGCATATGTCATCGTGTCAATGCAATCCCGTCATAATCAAGTAGTACATGATACCTGCTCCAGCCATAAGCCTGAAAATTAGTATGAAAGTGTGGCATACAAAAGTCAGTCACTCGCAGTCGCCGGTTGGACGTTATTCAAAGGCTATTTTTATATGTATGTATGTACATATGTGTGGCTTGAAGGGAGTGCCAAGCACAAGAAGTAAGTGTAGGTAGTAAATTTGCCTAAATAATTATGAATTTTCGAGAACTGCCTCTGATTGGGGTCACTTAGGAAAACTTACAGATAAATTAAATTTAACCTTACAACAACGATTACAACAACTGTTAGTAACTTATAGACAAAATAATTTTTTTTCAAAAAATTTTCTTTGGATAAACTTTTACTCAAACTATGACAACTATCACACTGCAGTCTGTCATTCCACGAAATCGCGAAAGGCAAACAGACCACGCAGCCAAACTGGAAATTTCTTCTTCAACCTTGGGCGTAGCTACTCCGCATCCTGGACTAAGTGACAGCTCGTCTCATCTCCCGGCTTATCGCACAGTCAATTTGTATGTAAATTTTTGTTCTCCTACTGTGGCCGTTTGTTCTTCTGGCAGTTTGAGGATATTGTTTGCGTGCATAAAGGAGCTTACGGAATTACGAGGGACGCGGAAATGTTTGTTTAGTAGCGCTCAGCTCGAAGTTGGCGCAACACTTTCCTCGCAAATAGTTACTATTTACATTTTGGCATTGAAACCGTGATCCTTCAGCACCAAACATACATATTCTTAAATTAATTCGCATGAAAAGGCAACTGGCGTGGTGTACTATATAAGTTGAGCCTAAGTATTTTGAAGGTCTAAACAGTACTCTTAGGGGTAGCAACGAAAGTTATCTGTGTTGGAAAATGCTGAAGCAATTACGTAAATCGCACGTGCTGTTCAAAAACGCTTTCTTTTATTGGTATGCTCGAGTTTTAATGTCCTTCAAATTCAAAATGGTAGACGGACAATTTATATTTTGATTATATTGATGATTTGATATATTGAAAGACTGAAGTCTATTAGCAATGTTCGATATATCCACTCCACTACGAGTAGTCCTGTGAGTACGCTATAACAAAAAGTTAGCTGTAAGGCACTTTTTGCTTTATAAAAGTGATTGAAATGAGATAATTAATAGAAGTTTGACTGTATCAATTCATGTTTTTTTATTCTTAAGGCTCATTAAAATTTTCGAATCTACCACCGAAGTTTTTCAAATAACACCAAGTACTATTATCTAAAGATACTGTTTTGCAAATTTTCCACTCAGTTTCTTACCCAATTCTATGAAATTCATATTTTCGGCAATTACTCATATTCTCTTCCAACCGCTGCCTATTCCATTAAGAAGAAGTCAGCAAGCCAATTTGCATATAATTTTAGCGCCTAACTGGAAATTAATGACACGCAGGTAGGAAAACTTTTAGACACCAAATATGCTTAAGTTGCCCAAATGTCGTCAGCGGAAGTGGAAGTGAGGTTAATGTAGAGTAGAGTTTTACTAGTACAAAGAAAAATATTTTATAAGCCGCTTAGGGATTTGTAAGCGAAATCAGCGAAATTTTTAATGGTGAAATGTCTCAAAAATAACTGGATTGACGTCCAACGGGACGCAGAGCATATCTTCGGTACTGTACCAAGTGACAAATAAATATACATATTAATAAGTGGAAAAAGAAGCAAAAGGCCGCACATTGAGTGTCTCACAATTGTGTGCCCAGCCATCCGCAGCGGAGTTAATGACGATATAATGATGGAAGATAAATAAAAGTACGTAATAATACGTCGTAATATTGAAAAATAATATATTTTTCTATTTACATTATGAATAAGGAATGTACATCTGATTTTTAAAATCGCTTTGAAAAGTATTTACTTTTGTCTTTTCCACTTCATTTCAGCGCGACGGTTTGATAGAGTGCCATTTACGCGCGCTTGGCTATAATTTAAATAGTAAAAAAATAAGTCTATGTTTGATAAACATGCCAACCAATAATGGACCATTCATTAATTATTGTCCTATATAAAGTCTGCTTTTAATTTTCCTCGCCTTTGTTTTGGAGCAACACTTGGACAAAGAAGTAAGATGAAGCTTTGCCTGGCTACTACAATAAACTATTAATATTTCACTGCATACAAATGCATATACATACAGACAGTTGAGCAGAGCATATCAGAATTGCATACACCAAACACACCAAAGGCGATGTCACAATTGTGTGATGTATGTGTGTGTGTGAATTTCGTCCTGTGGCAGTACATGATTGCATTTCTCCACTTCTAGTTGGTAATTCAGATATTTTGTTAGTGCAATTAGTATTCAAAACATTCACTGCAATAAATGACAAACGCATATCCTGCTGGTGCCTCACCAAGTGTCCCATAACAACAATGTACTGGCTTCCTGCACATGTGTGTGTGAGCATATAAATGATGTGTGAGGAGTTTTCGAAGTGAAAATCTACTTGTATGTGGCTTGTTTGAATGGCATTTCATAAAGACTTTATCATCTTCGCATTTATCAGAAAATTGTTCTACTTTGTTTGAAATTCCGTTAAATGTAGAACTGAGCAACTGAGTTTACCTTCTTTGCTTTCAAGAATACCCTTATATTTGTCTTGTATTTGTTGGCCTTGCATATCCTGTAGCTATTTGGACAGAATATAACGTAACATTATAGTTCTGTTGAAATTTTAGCTATTTACAGCAGTAATTAAAGTCATTTGGTAGTTAATATTCGTAGCATTCCGTCCAATGTGCTCGTTACACAATAATGCCTTAAAGAGAGTAGTTAAGGAGTCAGTAGGGTAAGCTGACCTGTTTTTTTGACATTTTTTTTAAAGAAATTTTTATTCTACATTAGAACTTTTTTCACATATCATGAGGTATATTGTGGATTGTATGAACAAATTTTTCTCGGAATTTTAGGATGACATCTGTCGGAGAAATGGCTGGGTGAATTAGAAGCATTTTTTCACTGGCGGACACGATTTCTCATGTTTATATCATCTGAAATACAAAACCCAATTTATTATTAAAAAGCACGTGAATGGTTATCACCCCTAATAGAATCATGAAAAAATGTTGATAAATAAAAAAGTAATTAACGTGTTTTTGTTTTTAATTTTTCACCATGTGTTTTTACATACATTTTTTCATAACATTGTCAATAAATAAAAAATCATTAATCTAGTAGGGGCGATAGCCAGGCCTTTTGTGAACATTAAAAAAGAATTAAGCAAATCGGTTGAGTAGTTCGACCGGAATCATGTCCACCAGTTTAAAAAAGTGTGTGTTTGAGAAAAACGCGTTTAAAGTTTGAGGTGTGCACTCCGAGCGCTCCGAACGTTGAGCGGTATTATTATTTTTGGGCCTTTTTCGAAACCTTCCAATGGCAAAGTGAGTTTCTAAATTAAATCTTAGGGTATAAGGGAAGCAGAAAATGTAAAAAAAAAATTTTTTTGAGAAAAAAGATTACCATACTGACCCCTAAGCACCATGACACATACAAGCATGTGATCGTTATTATTAATTTCATGCACTTGTTACTGCCAACGCTTCAGCCTTCAAATGAAATTCGGCACTGACATCACAACTCTCTGAAAATAATGATTGTTTGTGTCAATGTTGGGAAATGGACAAATTGAAAACAACAAACAAACTAATTATGCAAATCGACCTGCTAATTGAGCTGTTATTAATTTTACACAGAATAACATTGTCATACACAGAACCGTACATGTGTGTGTGTCATTTGAGGACCTGAATAAACGTTCACAGAGGTTAAGCAGGGTCTGTTTTTATGAATGATTACACTTGCAGGTTTCGGAGCTTACCAAAGACCTTCTTCAGTGGAATGCACTATTATTAATATCTAGTTCAATTATGTTGGAAAAAGCGTTTGTAGTTTAAAAAATGAAGCGAAAAACACTCTGTTATTACTTTTTTTATTTTGAACTCTTATTTCTATAAATCCCTTGAAGTGAAAATCACACAATTCCAGTTTAGAAAGGGAAAGTTTGGTCTCTTTCGGACTAGATCACGTTTCAACAAAGAATTTTCAGTTATAGATAGAAAATGTTATTTAACACATTCAAATAATTACTTCTTTCAAACAAAATTTTGATGTTTTTCCCAGTGCATACTCCCAACTCTATTAATGTGGTCTCTTCTACTCAAGTCCAAAACAATGTACGACTGCTTACACGTCCGTATGTATTAACAGCAAATACGAGTATATAACCTTTGTTTCTACAGTTGGCCACTCAATCGCCACACGAGCAGACAACGAATGCTTTGTGGCTGCGAATGATGATCACGGAAATGTCATAATTGGCCAGCTTATAACTCAATTAGGAAACCACAATTCGGTTTCAGCGCAAACCACGTGGGTCACTCGCTGTCGTTGGAGACTGACAACATTGCGTTCAAAGCGACATTTCTTCAATGCTCTCGCAATGCTCATTGTCAGATACTGCTAAGTTATTTGGTGAAATACAATTTTTTGATTAACTGTCTTCAATATCCAAGTATGTATGTTAGCCAGTTTCTGATTGACTAGGGTAGTAGGTGTGTATGTATGTATAATTGTCTACCACCTTGTGATTAATATTATGTCTATGTGATTATTTCGGGATGCTGTGTTTTGATAATTAGCAAAACCAATTTAATTTAATACATTGCAAGTAGTATAAATTTGGTAGCCATGATTTCAGAAATGAGAAAGATTTATTTGTGTCATATCAGCATCCATAGAAGCTTCTTCAGAGCAAAAATTCGCTATATATATATGTATATTAAAAATAAAATTCTTTGGAAATTAGGATATTGGTAAAGTTTTAGATATTACATGATTCGGCTAGTTTTAATAAGCCGATCCACAGGGATCGATGCGATGGTGTATTATCATCGGGTAAAATCTATGATTTGTTCTTCCATAACTCCGGCCCTTTTCAATGGAAAATTTCACTTTTTATTGACAGTCTGTCCCTCCGGAACAAATTCAGGATGCACAAACCCACTAACATCGAAAAGAACAATGAACATCCCTTGATTTTTGAGCGGCTTTGGCAGTTTTCAATGGTTTTTGGTTTCGGCTCGTGCTTTTCCCTCCATTCCGATGATTATTGATTTGTTTGCATGTCAAACTCATAAACCCATATCTCATCGGCAGTTATAATGCTCTCCATGAATGTGGGATCGGTATTCGCACGATCAAGCATGTCCAAAGAGTCCTGTTTACGGTACTCTTTTTGAAAAAAACCCCTACTTTATTGGGACGAGTCAAGCAAGAACACGTTTCATACACAAAATATCCACCAAAATTTTTCGAACACACTCGCGAGAGTTTTCGAGCTCTCTTGACATCTCTCTAATACTTGCCTGACGATTTTCAAGCACCATATCTTTAACTTTTTTAATATTTTCATCTGTTGAAGAGATGGAAGGTCGTCCAGAACGATCTCTCGACCGTCTTCTCGTTGTGTTTTTGATAAAACTGAATCACCATAAGCCTTTGCTACATTCGCAACGATTCCGCGCCCAAAATTTGGTTAGAAACACAAAATTTGACATTTTTTTCGATATTTTTATCCATTGTAAAAATCGCTACGTACTGCTGAGGTGTTCCGACTTAAGCAGCCGCTGTAAACAAACTGGTTGACAGATCACGCTCATGTGTGGCATAGCAATTAAGGACAGTCCTACCAATCCGGGTGCATTTTTGCCATTTTGTATATATGTTTTTCGTAGTATTTTTGCTGGTTGTATCCATTACCAGCGACGACACTTGATTGCAAGCAAGTGCTCAAACAAATGCTTTCGTATAAATTAACTGCTGCGCACTGACAAATGACCGAGGCAATGAAGAAGCGTTGATTAGCGGACGCAACTGCAGGAGCTAAGCGATATCACGAACTTTTTCGATTGACGGTTTCAGAAAATTTAGAATTGCGTTAATGCGCGCGTATGATTTTGTGCACACGTCCGCTAGCGCATATCCATGTCAGGAGTGCAATCCTCGAATGCTTCCTTTCCCTGTGATAATAAGCCGTTAGTTCAGTATTTTTGCTCATGCTGATGAATTTTGAAATTTTCCGTTCATTACAGCCAATTGACACCTGCCTCCGCAGCAGGTCAAATTCATTTGCCCAAGGCAGCTATGCTAATTAACCTCATTCAAGAGTCCTCTATTGGACATACGTGGGTATACATATGTAAGTACAGTACACATGGTATGCGCTCGTAATTGTGGGGTTAGAATCCCAAAACCAGTACGGTATTGAATCGGGTTCACAAACTGGTGAGCAAAGCTTAGCGCACTTTGCGAAGTTGGGATTGGTTGTCTGTAAACTAAAGGCACACACTGTTTCACACAAAAATGCACAAGTGGAGGTCTTTTCAATCAGTTCGGTTGGCCCAAAATGTTGAAAAAGACTCAAATGGATATTTTCCAAGCCCCAAGGTCTTGGCATATGTTTAATTAATAAAAGTTCGTTGTGTCAAACTACTTTCGCTTTCTTTAAGAAAACTAGACACATTATCGAGTGTAACCGTTAAGAAAGAGCTGACAAAACTATCCCACTCTTTGTTCAAAGACTGTAAGGGTCATTATGGTTATACGTGTCAATCTGCTAGAGCCTCAGTTTATTGGCGAAAATGTTATATTTCCGTAAATGGAAAACAAAATTCACCCACAACGCACACATTCCGATGTCGTGAGGAAGGTGCATATATGAAGAACATCGAATGCACACCACGAATTGCACACATATGTATGTGGCACGCGTGTGCGTCGTTGCACGATGTCAGTAGTGAAAATACCATGTATTTGCATTGCAGCATTTCCTCACGTCGCCTTTGTGGCGTTGAAATCACACTCCGTCGATTTTTTTGCCCGAATGAATGTGACATAAAGAAAACAAATACGCGAAAAATAAAAAAAAATCGCACGCAAATTATGGAACTTTGTGGCTGTTGCGTTGCCCTTTTGCTCTTCACTTACACCTGCCCCTTAATTTCGCACTTATGATAATTCTAGTGTGGCTTGGAATTAGAAAGCGCTCATTCAATTGGATTTACGCAGAAAAATGCATAACCACGTGCTTTGCACACGTTCGTGTTGTTTTTCAAGGACTTGGTATAAAATGACTAAGAAAATGTTTCTACTAAACGAAGCCTTTCAATTCCAAGCTGCTGCACACAAATATAATACCTACATAAATATTGAAACTTTACATTTGCAAACGAGTACTGAAATCATAAGGTGAAACCATTGAGCGCTGAAGCCGATCTCGATTCGGGTCAGAAGCATGTTTATGGATATTCTCTTCCATAACTATGGTACTATAAGACGTCCTAAAAATATATTTGTATAAATTATGCATACAATGAATTGAGGTCTCGCCTTTCGTCTAAAATATTGTCGTATCTCTACTGCGCGATTGAAACCTAAAAACAATCATTTAAAATCATCGGTCTGTCATAATATTATTTTTTAATTGGCACTGTCATCGATTAAGCGAGTCTATCTGATGTCCCACTTTGACATCTAAAAACTTTACGAAAATCTTGAGACCCAGCATTCACTATTGAATAATATAGATCACGTCCAACATGCTGTGAAGAAAACATCGCTGCCGTAGCTGAGAGTATACACGAAAACCGCGAAGAGTCGATTCGGTGCCGTTCAGAGCAACTCGGTCTGACGTATGGAACGACTTAGCGCATTTTACTGCGAGATCTTAAATTAAAATCATACAAAATATACTTTCTGCAAGAACTGAAGCTGTTCGACCTTTCCAAGCGACATAGCTTTGGTCTATGGGCCCTTGAAAAGTTCCAAGAAGATCCGACGTTTTCGTGCCAGATTTTGTTCAGCAATGAGGCCAATTTCTGGCTCGAGGAGGACGTAAACAAGCAAAATTCCCATCCCATCCCATTTGAGACAAAAAGCAACCTGAAGAGATTAAAGAGCTGCCATTTCAGGTAAAAATTCAACGATTTGGTGTGGTTTGTAGGCCGGTGGAATCATCGGTCTATATTTCTTCAAAAGTGATGCCGATTAGAACGTAACTGTCAATGGCAACTGTTATTGCGCCATGATAACCGACTATTAGATGCCTAATATTAAAGCTTGTGATCTCGGCGACATGTGGTTTCAACAAGGCGGCGCCACTTCTCACACCTCGCATCAATCAATGGATTTATTGAGAGAGTACTTCGGTGAGCAGATAATTTTTCGTTTTGGGCCGGTCAACACCTGTGGAGATATTAAAGTCTAAAGTCTATGCGGACAATCCCGCTTTGATTCAGGCCTTGGTTACCAGTCAAAATGCTCGAAATTGGACTCAGCGAATAAACCATCTGAGACGTAGCTGCGGCCAACATTTGATAGAGACAATAAATGTCAAGGAATGTTCTTTCGATTGATAATAAACATTTTCCATTAAATTTGTAGTTTCTGTGCTTTTTCTTTAAGAAAGTACGGAACCTCGAAACAGATCACCCTCTATACGGCAATTGTAGTGACATTTCATAGCCTTATTACCACTTTAACTTTCATGGCCTATCGTATTTCTTACCATACCTAACGATAATATACATAGGTATTATCAACCAAATTCTAACTAAAACTGTTCTTTATCATTATTATTCTTTCCACCATCCTTCATCACAAAAATATTTTCTGTTTGAACTTTAGGGAGTCATTGGATTCACTGAATCTAATAATGTAAAAACCTTAGAAGGTAAGTTCCTCATAATACTGAGACGTTCTATTGAGCCCTGTAAAGATATTTTGAATTGAACTCCTTACAAATTCGAAAAGGTATTTGGAAATCGCCCTTGACAACTGTGAGGTTTGCGCACTATTCTAGTTGAGGATAGAAAATTTGCAGGAAGTCATATTAAAATCATTTATTTTTAAATAAGAGCTTATGTCTTACTCCATTTCTTATGAGGCTGTTTCATGCATATGGTAACATTTTTTACGATCGGTCCAAGCTTAGTAGATACTCTTGTAAGCATAAGGATAGAAGTCATAATAGTAACTATACGGATAGAAGCTGGGATAAGAACGTGCCAGTGGCGAAACGTATGAGTTGATAACCGGAGTGATGTGTGTCTTAATTGCTGGTGCTACTATCGGTGTGGCCACATTGGCGCGGTCGTGAACTATGGTCGAACTCTGATGGGAAACGGCGGTGGGCACACTGTGAATCAAATCGCCCACCTTGGCCAAAGTGGGTTCCTGGATTATCGAAGTGGCCTGCAGTGTTGGAACCAAGTGAATTTCGGTATCTTCTATGGCATCCAAGACATCAGGCTTTTCGGTCACTTTGCCTACAACGGCGTTAACGAACAAAAGCAGTGCCACCTATCGGAGAAAAGGACTTTTTAATGAATTACTTATTTTTTGGATGCGTTTTTGCCACTTACCAGTTTGAACATTTTCTCGTCTCTTATAAATTTGCAAGGGAAGAACTTATTCAGAAATGGTCTGCACACGTCGGTTGTCGCAAAGCGTACTGTTGCCCAATCCACGATTGGACAATCGTATTTATACCAAAACCTACTGTCATCCTCTAATTGGGCAGCAGTTAAAAAATCTAAATTGATTCTGCGTTAACTAAGAGCAAAGCGACAGGAATCTTGAAGAGCACTTTTTTTACTTTTTCGCATCTCGAATCTCCATAAAGGCTTCTGGCTCTGGGATGTGGCGCAGGCAAGGTAGTTTCGAATGTGGAAGACGAATCGCAAAAAGTGAATGGTCGCAGAAGTTTTGCTTATTACTGCGGTCGCCTGTTTGTTGCCTTTGTTGCAGCAGCGGCTATTCGCGAAATCGGTAATGAGCGTACGTGCCATTGCGCAACGCACATTCATACCAATGCCTAAGTCTGCCTCCATTGGACATACCTATTTTCAACTTGGCCTAGCGTTGGAAAATTGTTTTAAATTGCTTGTGTTATTGGCGTAATGCGGCTGGAACTGTTGTAATGTTCTTAATTATCTGCATGGCTTCGCAAGTTCAAGTGCAACTGCGGTTGCGCACGCAATTGGTTGCAAGTTGTTGGACCGACTACCAATATTTATGGTATTGTTATACCGATGTACTTATCATCCGATCTGGGGCTGCTTTATTTTTAGACTGTTGTATTTTTGTTGAAGCCATGTTAACAGTAAAAATAGTGGCAGCGACCACAGCATTCATAAATGTATAAAGAGAAGTAAAAACGGGCGAGACGAAGCCACAAAATATTCCAATTTTATTTATAAGTAGTATTAAAACATACATACATACTTACTACAGTACGATGGGCTTATCACCCATGCCCTTTCTTAACCTTTCGAAGCAAAAACAGCTTTCAAAGCGGAGATCGAAGAGGTGGTGGTCGAAGTCGATTCTCTTTTCACAGGTCTTTTCAAAGATTCGGCGTATGGTGAATAGGAGGATGAAGTCATGTGTAGAAGTTCACGCAAGGGAGGAAACTGATCGCCATCCTCATGGTTGTGCCAAGAAACGTTTCTTTTACATATGACTGAAGCATCTCACGACTTCCCGTATTAGGTCAAGTATCCTCTGGGTTGCCAAAAAACATCGATTTGAAGGCGAGCCAAAGAAGGGGAAATATCCATCCCTCCTTGACTCACACCTTCACTAGTATTTTTTAAACGGTAAGATGTTTATAGAAAGATTTTCTAAGAAAGGAAGTGAAATTAGGAATGATTCTTCAAAGGGTAGAAGTTATAAGAAAAGCTTTCAGCTATTTCTACTCAAGTTGATCGATTTTTTTTTGTTTTGGCAATAAAAATTTATTTTCACCTTCCATTTACTATTTAAGGGTGTGACACTTTATTGGAGAGAAAATGATATGCGCAATACTTCAGACAAATATCTCTGAGGGATTGAGTGTGCTTATAAAGACAGACAGACGGGCATGATGAAATCGACTCAATTCGTCATTTCCATACACCTGAGTTTGCCATTCATAAATTGCTTTTTATAAATCATTGCCATTAAAACAACAAAAACCTGCTACTTTTCTCTAAATAATAATGAAAAAATTAAGTAAGTCGATTTTTTACAATTAATTGTTTAATAATCGCATTGTGCAAGTACATTTTATGACCAGCAGCACGCACTGGCAACGCTTATCGTCGGCATAGCAGTGCAAAGTGAAGTAAAAGCTATTTTACTTGTCGAAAAATGCTCTGTGATAAATTGTTATTCTATAATTCAAGTTTGATGTTGCAGCTTTCGGAATAAGGTTTAGCTCATGGAATTGCAGCTGTCATTTGGACTCCTATATATTTTTGTTAATTCAACTGAAACAAAAGCTAGATTTGCGATGAATTTTGTTGACACGGTGAGTGGTAGCCACGAATTCGACAGCTCTTCTTAATCACAGCTTTATCGACCGAGGAAGCAAAGCCTCTCAAACTGTTTATGTTTTGTTTATATTTCACAGCTGCGAGATTTCCAAGTTCTAGGCAGCAAGGACCAAGTGAAATGCGCATTGGGCGCCCGAGTGTTTTTGGACTTGCAATGTGGTAAATTTGCTCAATGGATTTTCAATCCAATAAGAAATGACCATAATGTAAATATTGTTTTAATAGATAGGCGGATAACGAATTTGGAAAAATGCTACGATTCTGAATTGAACTTGGTTTATTTACAAGGGCAACGTGACGACGCTTTTATAGCATTTATTCCTCTGCTGTCAAGTCAACCGTTAAACCTACTCGATATTGAAAATATTCAGAAATGTCTGACAAAATGGTAAGTAACCGCTTTTTCACAATTTCTGTTTTTATGCGGCATATTTTAATTAAAATAAGCAAAATATTATTGGAATAATAAAATATGATCCTAACGTTAACTTAATATTTCAGTGCTTACATTACACTTGCCGTTTGCGATACATCATCAAATATTTTGTATTACCAAATATCTTTGGGGATAATCAAAAAATAGAATAACACACATCCACGTACAGTTGTGCAAAATAATAAGAAAACCGTTAACGGTAACGTCTTGCCAACATTGAATGTATGCAGGCCTGTAGAAGAAAAGCGGACCCCGGAGATGATTGTAACGAATTTTTATTGAAAAATCTGAAGAAAGAAGAACTCCTAGCCCGGGAGGAACTCTTCCTGATATGCTTATTTATAAATAAAACGCGCATTACTTTTGGTGTTAAAATGAATCACTTCTTTTAGATTTATTAATACGCAATAACTATATAGTATATGAAAATTTGATTTGCTTTTTTCACAATTTAAATGAAGCATTTGTAATGTTTATAACTTCACAATCATTTATTTATTAATTCTTTTGTTGTTATGATATTTTTTAATTAATACTTTTATGATCTTAGTGTAAAAATATGTTTTATTATTATTTTTTATATATGTATATATGTATTTCTATATATAGGGTCTGACCTTGCAAAATATTAATGGCTTTATTGGAGTTACTGTTCTTACTAAATATGAATTTGAAATTTATTTTTTAAGGGTTTCATATAATATTTAGCACTTTTAAATACACTTTGTGTGAGGTTTTTCATTCATATGCAATCAGGCACGTAATTATAATATTATAACATTGTAATATCAAATTAATTTCCCCCTTTTTAACACTAAATATTTAAAAAGTTAGAGAAAACATTTAGCAATTAATGAAATTTATACATATCCTTGCTGATTTAAGCATGGGTGTTGTCCGCCATTTTTGTAACGGAAAATTTGGCCTTGGAGTGGACTAATATGACTATGATATGATTTACGTGTTAAAAAAGAATAACTAAGTTCATAAAAAGTAGTTAAATGAAATTAAGAAATAATTTCGAACAGTTAAATTGTTCGCCAACTATATTTAAATAACTGTACCTTTAATGTTCAAAAATAAATAAAACTGGTACACTAAATATGTTTGTTTTGAGCAAATATTCATAGAACTTCATATGATTTTTCTTTACATTAATTTATTTATCGACGAAAAAAATCGATTAGCTTTATCGAATACATTTAAATTCCATTACAATTAATTATGATTTTTTTTACGAACTTAATATTCGTTACGGTCCCAAACATTATCTCATTATTCCACCAGAACGGTTGAACAGCTACAGCGCCAACAAGTTGAAATTAATTCTTAAAATAAATTTGCAATTCGAAAACTTAAAAACGTTTTGTGCGCCTTCTTTACAAAAGCAAAACGACGTTATTTTGCTCCTTTCCGAAAGTTTAGCTGAAAACGACACTTTTCCAACAATTTGTAATAAGATTTACGTGCAATGTGATGACGGTACCGTTAGCTGCTTGATAACGAAGTTATTAAAAGCGAATGTGAAACTCTGCTCTGCTAAAGTAGTAACAAAATTAATTTATTTTCAAACTACAGGAAGGTCAAAACTCAAATAACTCCTTGGTGGTATCATAAAATGTTGTTGTTGTTCTTATATGCTATTACAGCGATAGCTAAAGTCGGTTGTATTGGAGTGACGATCAGTAATGAAACCGAGAACGGTTCCTATTCGGAAAAGTACGAAATATTCCTTGAACTCAAAATGGATGGTAAAACTTATTTCTTCGCATTGGGTGGGTATTATTGGTTCATCAAGGAATTACTAAAGGATGGAACATTGGGTCCGTATACGGACAAAGGGAAATTCGTATATAGTTATAATAAGGGATTCTCTTACAATATTCAAGGCAAGCAATATGTATACGCCATTACCAAAACGAATTATTGGTTTATACAGCAAATTTTAACAGGCGGACGCTTGGGTAAAGAGACATCCAGTGGATATTGGGATTCATCACCCAATCTTATATTCCCAGTTAATGTTAATCGTGAATATTTTGTACTGACTGTTTCATCTCAAAATTGGTACATGAAACAATTGACATCAGTTGGAACCGTAGGTAAGCAGACTGATAACGGAAAATGGAAAAAATACTACACCCTTGGATTTCCATTTTCAATTCAAGGTAGGCAATTTATTTACTTAACCGATACTGCTAGATGGTCCACAAGGGAAGTAATCAGCGGTGGTAAAATGGGTAAGGAGATCGTAAATGGACAATGTAGAAAGAAACCTCTACTTTATTACCCATTTTCTATGCACGGCAAGCAATACTATTATGGCTTGAACCAATCTAAAAAGGATTGGTTCATACAAGAATTCAAACCAAGTGGCAAAATGGGAAGTGTGCATGCTGTAGGTCTATGGGAAGATTATTACCATGTGTCGCTTCCCTTTACAATCGATGGCGTTCAATTCATGTATTTTTTGAATGATAAAAATTATGTAATACGAAAAGTAAAACAAACTCCACCTTTCTGTCCGATTCTAGTCAATCCACAATCATATTGTAGCGAGGAATCAAAACTGAAATGCGGTCCTTTATATCCCCGAATAGAGAGAGTAATGAACTATGGTGGCTCCAGTGAGGCCTGCACTGACTTCAATTTCATCAACGATTACATAGCCGATATCATGAAAGATGACTACTATGTAACAGTAAAGGTTAATGATCGCAAATCTGCCATCAAGTCCTATTCGAAGTTAAAGAAAGGTGCAACAATTGACTTAACTGTGGCAATGAATGCTGAAATATATCAGAAGCATTTGACGAGCGATAAGCCGCCAGAATCTCAAGCCGTACGTGAGCATGTACGAAAATTGGAACAGGACGAAAACGATGAAGCTGGTCATCTATTGGCCCCTTCTTTAGGTGGTACACTGCAGGCGTATAATTTTGTGCCACAAAGTCCTATGATTAATCGAAAACTGCTGGTGGCTGGTAATAGCATACGAGCACCACAACGGGGTTGGTTCGATGTAGAGGGCTTGATACGCAACTATGTAACTGAAACTGACGGCCACGTAGGTTGGCACCTAGTCATTTCATATGGCAACTTGGCAAATTCACTGCGTCCTACCGAATTCTGGTTGTTGGTGAAATTCTATGATGCCGCTGGCAAGTTAACAAACTGGGGAGCGAATAGGGCTATCACCGGTTATCACTTTCGCAATGTACCCACCGAAGCATGCAAAGATTTGAATAGTACGTGGTGGAACATACCCTATTAACGCATTTTCTAAACACCTTGTATGAAGAATTTTAACTTTGTGAGAATAAATATGTTTATTTGCATTTGCACGTGTTTTTGTTTTAATTCAGTGCTCACAGTCAGGTCATGTCTATAGATTTTGCTATTCCGATTCCTATATATAGGTATATTTATATCCGAGTTTTCAAATTGCATACCCTCCTATGTGTTTATAAACACTTGAAGGACATGTAATTTAAGTACTGTCAAACAGCTGAAGAACTGTCAACTCGGCAGTCAATTTTGGATAATACTTTTCAGCGCTACAACAACTTCCACACATGATTTATCGAAAAAAACGAGTTAATTTAATACGTATTTATTACAATTGAAATTAATATTTTCATTGATAAGTGTTTAAGCATAATTAAAATAAGAAACTAAAATTACTCAAAAACAAAGTAATAACTAATAGGGAAAATGTATATTATAAACAATAATTCTAAATAATGCGATTACAAACAGATGATGAATACAGTTATTATCATGCATGTGCAAGCAAAGATACGCCAAATAGCTTAAAGCAAGCAAAGGTGTGTTCGATCAGTTCACTAAATTTTACAATAATCCGTTTTGTTGTACAACTATGTATGTATGTATACAAAGTATTTGAAAACCAACAGCAAATAAGACAAAATTTGGACTTTTGTTATTATACTTGGGCGACGTTTAATTCAACGCACCTTTAGTTTCAAAAAGAAATTAATTCAAAATTTAAATTTATATAATTTTCAAAAATAACAAAAACATGATTTGAAATTGCAACTCCTTATCACCAAAGGTACAATCTATGCTTAGGGTTTGAGCAAATTTTTATAGAACTCTTTAAATCGGAAACTTATTTTCCGTTAACTGTTTGTTTTAACTGCATTATAAATTCAGAAAGCGCAACCTTACATATAAGATTAGATTGTGGATTAGACTTGGTAGTCGTATCATTTCAATTTTCGGTTCATATTCTCTGTATATACTTATAATATGAATATAGGTGTAAGTATGTATATTTATATACGTATTTATCGCTTTACTTTACTTTTTAGTATTTATTGCTTGTGTATATGCATGTATGTGTGAAAAACTTGTTGTAAGAATGACAAAAAAATATTTACAACAATTTTTTGCTTGTGGATGCTACGCAGAATTGCTAACTCAGTTACTTTCTGTTAGCAAAAACAATTTGCTTTTCCATTTATGTTGTGTAAATGACGTAAAAAACGTGCAACGGTAAAATGAGTTTTGTTTAGCATCCAAATTTTTGTTAAAATCAACAATTTACTTAATTTAAACTTCGCTTAATCTAAAGGCATGCAGACATTTCTTGACTTCAACATAATACAATATCTTTATTTCTACTAAAAATCTACTTTCATCTCCCATTTTACAAAATTTTGCAAAAAAAAAAAACAAAAATGCATAAAAGTTTTCTTCAACTTTCTCGCGATATTTTGTATACTTTCTTAGGCGCACATTTTTCAAATAGCTGCTTTTGTTAGTCGGTTGTTTGTTGGCAAACATTAAAAATTATCTTCACTTAATTAGTTGAGTTTCTAAAACATTGAAACTTTTTTTTAGTTAAACCAACTTCAATTTCGCGATTTTTTACGTTTTAATGAACTCTACATAAATCATTAATATATTTTTATATGTTTATTCGCGTATAATATAGGTGTATATGTATGTATAATTGTTGTTTTCTCTTTATAAATAATTTTTCACCTTCTCTTAAATAACATGCTTCTTTTATTATGTAATAATGCATATTGTTTTGTATATCTAGCCGAGCTATGTGTTCTATTCAAATTACTGTTTACTTAAACTAATACACAATAAACAGCGATGGTCACACCAAACATTTGAACAAGTTAGAGCGAAGCATTTCACAAAATCGAATATTTCAAACGGTATAATAAGTGTCCAAACGGCCAACATTCGCAGTACCAAAGCGGAAAATTCATTCGCACTGTTCCGGCTTCCCAAGTTGGCGTATACGAGCTGCTTTCCTCTATATCTTAAAAACAATTGAGCTGCGCTTTTGCGAGTTATCAACACCAGTCGGCGGTGTAGGTAAAATCGTGGAAGAATAGTTGCTCTTCGTCAGTCAAATGCCTTGGCTCCTTTGGAGGCGTCAGCTGCGGTTTTTCCGAGGTGAATTCCTCATCGAAGTTCGATACGTCCTCAAGATGGTTCTGTGAAGAACAGTTTTTGATTATTTTTTATAGTTATCTTCCACATTTTAAGGTGGATACTTACAATGGTCGGCACAAAAGGCGGCTTCACCTTACGTAGCAATAAATCATCCCAACTGATTGAACGGAAGAACGCTTGCTTCTTCACATCCTCCGCATCGCGTTCTGAAGAACCCAATCGCCGTTCTGGATTCTTGCGCAATAACTAAATTTTTCATTAAAGATGTAGACACGTTTATAATTGCGTAAGTATTATTGTAATATAATTTCAATTTACCCGACGCATAATGGCTATCGCCTCCAGTGACAAGAATCGCGGGTAGCGCACTTCATCGTTAACGATCGAATCGAAAACTTCCTCCTCATCATCGCCAGGGAATGGAGACTGCAATTGATAGAGTGTTTTAGGTATTGCACAAAATTTTTTTTTTTTTTGAAGATTCGCTCACTCACCTCGCCGACAAGCATTTCGAATATCAGTACGCCCAAACCCCACCAGTCGACGGCGCGTGTGTATGACGTCTCTGTGAGCACTTCTGGCGCCAAAAATTCTGGTGTGCCACAGAAAGTGCCCGTCCGGTCGCCGAAACCCATGCCCTCCTTGCACAAACCGAAATCAGCAATTTTCACATAACCTAAAATGGAAATTTGGATTAGAAGGAACATGTTGCTTGGCAGCTCATCACGTGACCACGTGCTCACCATCTGTGTCCAAAAGGAGATTATCCAGTTTCAAATCACGATATATGATTTTGTTTTCATGCAAATACTGTAAGCCGAGCACCACACAGGCGGCGTAGAAGACGGCACGCGGCTCCGAAAACACATCGGTGTGAATGTGCATCATGAGGTCACCACCGGCCGCATACTCCATAACAAAGCAAACGTGTTGCTACAAAACCAAATGCAAACAAATGACATTACAAAAACAAAAAATAGAAAAAATTAACAACAACTCACTTCGGTCTGGAAACACGCGTACAAATTGACCAGAAATGGATGACGCATCGCATTGGCTACCTCGAAGATGCGCTTCTCACTCAGCAGCGATTCAACCTCGTCGCGTGCTATAATATCGCCCTTCTTCAGCGCCTTGATGGCATAATATTGGTTGGTGCTGCGCAACTGCGACAATATGACCTTGCCAAAGTGTCCGCGACCCAGCACGCTCAGCAACCGGAACTTGTCAATGGACAGCATGCCTGGCGGCACACTGCCGCCACCGATGGCTTGCGATTGGCGGCGTGACTCGTAAGCAGAGTCACGATACTGTAAACCGCGTGCCACATTACGACGTCCGCCTGTGCCCACGGCTGACGGCGGCGGCATGGCAGCCGCATTGAGCTCGTACTGATTCTGGTAGATGGGTTGCTGCTGGTAGGCAGCAGATGCAGGTGGCGATGCGTAGCCTTGACGCTGTGCTGCCTGTGGGAAATGCGGCGTCTGCACCGCAGCCTGTCCGTAGACGGTGGGTGTTGGCGGCTCCTGTACAATCGGTGAGTCGGGCACATATTGCTTTTGTTGTTGATTATTGTTGCTGTTGCTGTTGACTGATAAATTGCCAAATTGTGGTATAATCTAAAAGGTACGAATCATCATTAGTACATGCTTTGGATTAGAAACGAAATATTTGCGTAATTTCAAATACGCTCAAAGGTACCTAATGCTTTCGTTTAATAACTAAAGATCATTTAAAAATGTAAATATTATATATAGAACATTGTAACACAACAGCGAAGCTGAAAGCTGCCTACTTGTCAATCTTTAAGGCACATGTAAATATTTATAGAGCTTTCTAAGGCAGCGCAGTGCGTCAAAGGCATACAAAATTTTGAAGCTTGCAGTTTTTTTGCTTTACTAGTAAAAAAATATATATAACAGTTAATTTTAAGTACACAGCGAATTCGTAAAGTACTACATTTTCTAAAATAAATTAAGTTTATATTTCGTGTTAATGCTTTCATTGATACTCCACTTCGAATTTAGTCATAAAACGAAGTTATCTAATATGCTTCCATAAAAACAACTTAGTTGTAGGAATGCGTGTAGTTGGTATCTTGATGGACCAGAAAGTTTTTTTTTATTATATATATGTATATATATATTTAATTAAATATCGAATTTGAAGAATCTAAAACATTGTTCCTTTACATAAACTTTAGCGCCCACAACTCAGTTTTAAATGCCGAAACTTTCCAGTACAACCGAACCGAAACAATTTGGCTACTTTGTGGACGTAGGCGTCTTTTCTTGATGCTACCGCTAGAAATATTACCGATTTTGAAAGGCAGGTGCAAACTTATTTAAGAGGGTATTTAGTCTAGAAATTAAAAAAAATCGAAAATTTATAATTTTTTTCATAATTCGATAATTTACATGTTTAAAATATCTCACCAAAAAAATCTTTTTAAATTCAAATTATTTCCAATATTATAACCTTTTTAGTGTTGATTTTGCTGTTGCCACAAAATTTCAAGTTCTAATCAGCCGATTTACTTAAGATATGGCATGTATGTTCTTTAAACATCTCTCTCTCTCTCGCAATTTTTAATTTTTAAAAATTCTATAAAGTTAAAAAATTAGTGAAAAAGTTAACCTTTACTTTAGAGAAGGCACTATTTTATGAAAAATTTTGTTTTTTGTTGTTTTTGTTCACCTTCTTGAGATAGCGGACACGGCCTTTTCTCCTCTACTCATGGACACATTACTCAATGGAAAAAAAATTTTGAAATTAATTTTGTGTATGTATCATTGCCAAAAAATGCTCGAAATTCGCGCCTCTAGACTAGAATACCCACTTAACCAGTTTCATCAAATGTTCAAAGAACATGAAATTAAACGAAGAAAGACATTTAAACCGGGCGTCCTTCGCGATATGAAATCTTGGGATAAGGACCCACTTTTTCGAGGTAGACGCGGTGGAAACTCACGCAAAATCTACAATCCAGGGACTACTTGTGTGGGATTCCACAAGCCTTTGAAATACTAATTTAACACAATCAAGGCGCGGTTTAAGTTTAAGTTACTGCAGTCAAAATGTGGAGTGTCGAACACTAGACGACGCTTACAGGTGGTTGTATGTATGTATGTACATATGTGTGTTTCCGAGTGATCACTTTACCTGTACTGATTTTTCATTAGCACATTTCGTTCCTAATTTCTCACTCTCAATTGTGTAGTCGTACACTTCCGTCACTGTAACTGATTCAGTTCGAGGTGAACTATTATTCGATTCCAAGCAATCGCTTAGACTCTTCGTTTCAAGTTCGATTTCGGTTTCGATTTCATTATCAGTCAGTGTCGCCGATGTAGTTGTTGTTGGCGAAGTGTTAATCTCATTCTGTTTACTATCGGCAATGTGTATGCTTTTTGTTGTTGTTATGGTTGTTGTTGTTGTTGGATATATTGTTGTTGTTGTTGTAGTTGATGTTGTTGTTGTAGTTGATGTTGTTGTTAAAGGTTCAATTGTTATGTGTACAACATTGATATGCGCCTGCGAACGGTATAAATGCACAGAATACAAGAGGCGAAAGAAAAATTAAGCGTTTTTCACTTTGCGGCATTTGTTTTTGCTTTGCTGAGCTTAAAATCTGCATGAATAATGCCAAGATATACAACAATAAGCACACACAGACACACACACGTGTACAGAAGAACAGAACAGCTGAACATATAGGAACACAAAACGGTGAAGACACGTTGAATGGGTGCGAAGAGCGGTGACGAAAATATCAAATATGGCCACAAGAATTTTTATAAACAACAAAAACATAAACACACAAATACAACAAAACGTGTAATTACGTAGTTTAGCACCTTTAATGGAGAGCACCTCGCTAATTTATTAATAATTTACATGTTTTTTTTTTATAACTGTTTTGGTACTAGCCTTCTAAGTTTGCTTTATTAGTAATTTTATTTTAATCACAATTTTTACACACACACACACATATGGGACATAGCTTGTGTGGGTGTGGGAGAAAAAAAAGTGCAACCTACAGCGGATGCCTGCAATAAAGCTGGCGGCGCGTGAGCTGCATAGACTGTTGGGCAGAGGAGGGCGGCCGCTGATGTTAAAGCTGATCGTTTGAACTTCAGCAGTTTGTTGTTCGACTTGGAATTGCCTTGATACTGCTGCAATTGGGAGGTGCACAGCTGCTTAACGACGCTTGCAACCAATTGAAGGGTTGGCAACATGTCCAGCATTCCCAATTGCTAACAATCACAGACGGCACATTAGTGAACCAAAGACACGACCAAATTGCCGCGACGAAAGGCAAAAGAAAAAGCCACGAACTAATTAGTGAGAGAGGCGCCTAAATGTATGCCGCTATGGATTGCGAAACAAAAAAAAATATTTGTGTTTTGCGAAAAATTCAACAAAACACGGAGATTCTACAAACGACGTGCGAAGAATCTCGTACACTGTACTGTTAACGACCGTGATCTTGAAGAACTAAAGCAGAGCGACAAACGCCACCGCCAATCGAACTTCTTCACTCAACAGGCTTTTGTCACAGGGGAATCTTGACTACATAGAAGCGGTAAAAAAAAGAAAGAGAATTAACACACGAGCGCCGTAGAAGAGCGGCATAAAAGTGGAGGCGGTTATTATAATAAATAAACTACAGTGTTGTGCATTTAAGTGGAGATGCTCCTGATTTGAGCACTAAATCGATTTAGGTAAATGTTTTAGCCCTAAAGTAGATGTGAGTTGGTTCCTTGATAACAATAAAAATAAGTGTACTCACATGTAGTATGGGTGTAGTGACTCAGTCACAAATTTCAAAAGTACTACATTGAAAATATGGATTTTTCTATGAAATTACATATTTAAAATTAAATAAATTAAAATTAAATTCACCGAAGCAATTTCTCAAACAATGCCAAGAATTAGCTGTCAAACTTAAGATGCCCGTATTTTCTTGCTTTCTAAATTAATCATTTGCGGAAGAAAGTTGGTTGTTTTGAAAATATCTAAAAAATCTCCTTTGAAGGCCACTTTGTTTTTTGCGTTCAAGTGTTATTTTGACCCGTCTCTCTTTAACTTCTCATTTCAAAATGTCGCACATAAACGAAAAGCACATACATATACATATACCTAAATATTTGTTTTTAAATGCCCAAACAAGAAAAAAGTAATATTTCGTCTTTTTCGGATAGGCACACGTACCTCATAAGGCGCAGACTGCCTTTGAAATGAGTTAAATGTATACAAGTTTCATGAAAATAGGGAGCTCGCATGTATTAATTATTAAAACGAAAAAATATTTTTTTTAATTAAGAACGCCATTTAAAACAGCAACAAATATTATAAATTTATATGATTTAAAAATAATTTCACTTTTTTGTTGGCCAGAGTGCTGTTGCCGCCTGTAGCTTTGAGCTAGTGGGCGAACGGTGGTCGCCGATTCATGCGCTGTCGTCACAGCATTGACTGCACTATACTTAGTATATTTTGTATATGATCTTTGAGCGATTTCATAGCGCAAAACGCCGATTCCAACAATTTTGACATTGGCGCATTGAATATAAATTAAGTGGACACGAAATCTTCACACCTGAATATTGACGATTCGAAGACTTTCTCAACCGACGTATAAATATTTTTTATTATTTGCATTCGTTATTTTTAAACAGTGTCATAAACAATTAAGAGCAACATAAAAACAAAAGACTGAAGACTGACAAGGCGTGGGTGTGGTTGTGGCATTAATTGTGACGTATTTGGTGATCGAAAAACCCGAAGTTACGTATCGCGGTGTGTAAAATGCTAGTATGTATGTACATATGTATGTCTGGAAACTGTATTAAAGAGAGTAAGAGTTGCACGCTTGATCTAGTGCAATATTTTGTTCATTTCTAGTTTCTAGTATAAAAAGCCTTAAGAAACTGCATCCGACAAGTATGATGTTTATGGAGCGACTTTTGTCGCTTTTTGGAGCGACTTTTGTTTTACTTAGCGATTTTAATTTAAACAGCATTCTAGATAAAAATATGGTAGTCGAAAAAGTCTTTTCGTATTTCTAATCAAACCTCAACTTATTTTTTTTTAATTTATAATGAACTTAAAAAAAAAATATGTACCATTTTGGTTGACCACTTTTTGCTATTTTCCCGCTAGAGGCATTATTCCATCAGTGTAAAACTTTTCTGATTTCTCGGCGAAAAACTGCGACAAGTAATTTTCACAGGCTTCTCTTGAAGCCAACTTTACTCCATTAAGGGGCTATACCAGTGTGACACTTTCAAAAAAAAAAATTTTTTTTTTTGCTTTTTTCGATAGCTTATATATTCAAAAATATCCTGTGAAATCGGCGAGGTCGTATTTTAAATAGTTTTTGAATGGCAGCGTTCTAAATAGCGACCGCTCAGAGGTGCAAACATATATAAGTGAAACTTTAAACGCGTTTTTCTCGAAACGACATTTTGCAAATTTGCTGACATTATAACTCAACGAGAAATTAACCGATCGACTTCAAATTAAAACTGGATATAGTTGAATACATTTGCTATACAATAGACTACGATCTTTTTGATTGGCTGAAAATTGTCAATTTGGCATTAAAAAAACGACAATTTTTTTCGCAAAAAAAGATTTTTTTTTTTCAAAATGGCGCAATTTTCGTAATTTTTGATATTTTTCAAAGATCGTAGTCCATTGTATAGAAAATATATTTAAGTTTGATAAACATTTTGAATTTTTTTGTTTCAGCTACTCAATCGACCGGAATCATGCTAGCAGTTGAGGCATTTTTTTTTTTTTGCACTTCCGCAGACAGCACATTACTCCGTTATTTTTCAATATTTTTGCAAATTTTTTTTTTTTAATATAGCTAAAAATATACTTTATTACGTCCATAGAACGTCGAAACATTCAATCTAGTACTTTCTTTTAAAAAAATTCACGAAAATCGCCTAATTTTTCATGCGTCACACTGGTATAGCCCCTTAAGGAAGTTCTGCATTGGCCGAAAACAAATGGTATTTCGATGGTGCAAGATCAGGGCTAAATGTTGGATGTATAAAACTTCCCAGCTCTCCCAGTTTTTGACGAGTCATCAAAGATGTGTGTGGTCTAGCGTTGTCCTGATGGAAAACGAAGTCCTTTCTGTTGATCAGTTCTGTCCGTTTTCTTCGGTTGTTTGCTTTATTCTTATAAGTTGTTAACAGTAAAATGTAGAATCAATCGTTCGACCTGGCTGTAGTAACTCATAGTGGATAATTCCTTTTCAATCACACCAAACACTCAGCACAACCTTTCGAGGCGTCAATCGTGGCTTTGCGACCATTTGTTGAGCTTCACCACGATTGGACCATTATTGTCGTATTTGATCCACTTTTCGTCTCCTGTTACCATTCGCTTCAGAAATGGGTCGATTTCATTTCTTTCAGGAAAGAATCACACATGTTCATTCGGTCCATTGAATTATTCACAGGAAATTCATGTGATACCCAAACATCGAGCTTCTTTTTGCAGCCAGCCTTTTTTAAATGGTTCAAAACCGTTTGATGATGAATGTTAAGTTTCTTAGCAATGTCATGGCTGTTTATGTGACGGTCCTAGTCAATCCTTTCCATAATTTCATCGACTTTTTCAACGATAGGTCGACCAGAGCAAAGTGCATCTTTCACATCGAAATTTCAAGAACGGAAGCGAGCGGACCGTTGTTGTGCTACACGAACTGATACAGCATCATCTCCGTAAACTTCACAAATTTCATTGGTGGCTTCCGTGACATTCTTCCCTTTTTTATACAAAAATTTCAAAATATAGCAAAATTCTTCATTATTTTCACTCGTTTTTGAACAGTTGTTACTTTTTTTCAACTTCCCCGAATTTACCTTTTTTATTTACATAAATGAAGCTTAAAATCTCATCTTTCCAACACTAAATGGTATGACACAATGTATCTGCTAACACTGGAGATATACGACTGCCACGACATCTATTGACAAAATACGAAAAGACTTCTTCGACTACCCAATATTTTTTTAACGGCATTAAATTCGCAAAAAAAAATTACATGCAAAAAAAAATCCGAATGAAATTTATTATATGGTATTCCATGTACAAAATCCAAGAGTTTCGCAGATGTCATTTGAGTCTTTTTGCCGTTTGAATCCTAATGAAAGATCGCCTTGTGACTACTTATATACAAGCATGATGTACCTATGTATATATGTATATTTATATTGATTCAATTTAAGGCTTCTAATATCTTCACTATGTTCTATATTTTGTCATTACAAAAAAAAATATTTAAAAATAAGAATTAGTTTGACGGAAACGGTTTTAGCATCACAGATATTAATATATTATAATATTATTAATAGCATTTCAAAACTTAAGTGTGTGAGTGTGGTAGCGCTGGCGTGTGATTTATATGCAATGCTTACATAACTATGTGCAGGTTATTTCAAAAATTCAACAATTCAACAATTTATACGCAACATTTAAGGAGTTAGGACGCTAAGTACAAGTGGTTACGAGGGATTAAGAGATGATCACAAACTGCTGTGAGGGATGTGGATTTCTAGCCTGGCTTTTCGGGTGAGGTTATTTACAGTTAAACAACAAAGGACAACCGTGGACTGTTTCACATTATTTACAAGTAAAAAATAAATATAAACAAATTGAGTGATAAAATTGGAAATTTGTGTTACTTTCCAAGCTTGCATGTGTTTAAAATATTGACGATATTAAAAGTTTTCACGAAAATAATAAAAATAAAATAAACTCTAAACACAAGTCAAATGAAAAAAATTAATAAATCCAAAAAAAAAATGCAAAAAATAATTTTAGACTTTTTAGTGATTTTTAAAACAGCATAAACCGAAACTGAGTTTTTTTAAATTTAATGTTAAAGATTTTCATCCAAAATGTATAAATAGCATGCTGGACAAGTTAAACCAACTTCAAACAGGCTTTACAGCCTCGCCTATAACGTATATGTATGTATGTATGTAACTCGTCAAACATAAACAACTGTAAACTATTAAAACAAACAGAAAATGTGCAGGAAAACAATGAAACATAAAAAACACAAAAATTATATTAATCCTAACCTCGACACAGAAACGATCACCGGCATCGATGCTGTAACTCGTCGGCGCAACATCGAGCGCCGCATACTCATCGTCATCGGGATACTCCACAATCGGCAATGCGCTCGGCGCTGGTGACGGTGGCATCTCAATTATCGGGCTGGTCATATTGCCGGCCCCCAACTCGCCGCCCATCAATATCACCGGCGGCATGGCCAATACTGGACGATGGTACATATTGGCCATGCCACCGACCGACGCATTTGCATTGCTATTATTATTATTGTAGTTTTGCTGCTGCTGCTGCTGCTGCTGGTTTCTGAAACTACTTTGACTAGTTTGGCGTGCCACATGCGGCACATTGTATTTACTATTATTATTCGCCATTGCTGCATTACCGAAATGCGGCGCCACCACCGATTGGCTGTTGGCTTCGGGAGTTGTTGGCATTGAACCCTGTTGACGACCCTGACCACCAGCGGCCGGTGGCTGGTACTGGTGCAACGGCATTGGCTGGTGTGTGGGCAGTGGTGTGTGATATGGCTGGAGTGTTTGCTGGGCGGCCGAGGCAATGTACTGCTGCTGCATGGGCTGCTGTTGGGGCTTCGGTTGCAGTGTTGGTGGTTGCTGTTGCGCATGCTGTTGTTGCTGTTGCTGTTGTCGATTGTATTGATGCACCGGCCGTTGCAATGTATTGGGCTGCGAGTCCATTTGATTGAGAAAATCGAATTCACGCAATGCGCTCTGTAACTGTCGTCGATTAACAACAAAAAAAAGAAAACATATTCGCAAACACAAAAAATGACACAAAACTAGAATGCGTACGAAATGCATGAGAGGGCGGGGATCGCTAACGAAGAGACAATGGGGTATTTAACTCTAACTTAGATTTACAGGTAATAAACTAAAGTATATAGGCTTAAGTATATAAATATATATAATATATATGTATATATTGCATTCAATAATATTCGTAGATTTCATTTCACAAAAATATATTTACAAATATGTACATATACAGTAAATGAAAGTCGAAGCTCTTAGCAGTCATGGTTAAACTATTGATGGTTCTTGATGAAAACATTTTTCATATAGTGGTCTCAATCATATTAAATTCGGACCTCTTTTGATTGCGTCTTTGACGGTTAATTTTTATATAAAATAATGGACTTTTGGTAAAAACGTTAACTGCGGTTGCACCGAAGCTGAAATAACCTTCACAAATAAAACATTTTCCACAGAAGACCATGATTTTACCGGTCAGTTTATATGACACCCATATGCTATAACAGTCCGATCTGCAATTTTTTCAGAAATTCTTGCGTTACCTTACAGCAATCTGTATAAATCGGTACACCTCATTAGCGCGATGCGATTTTTACAATGGATAAAAATATCGAACAAAGCATTTGTCTCCAATTTCTTATTTCTAACCGAATTTCGTAGGCGAAATCGATGCGAATGTTGGAATAGGCTTACGGTGATTCAAAACACAAGCCTGCTGGACGACCTTCGACCTCATCAACTGATGAAAATAGTAAATAAGTGAAGAATATGGTGCTTGAAAATCGTCAGGTAAGTGTTAGAGAGATGTCAAGAGAGCTTGAGCGCGAGTCCTTTCGAATGATGTTGGTGGATGTTGTGGGTATGAAACGCGTCCTTGTTCGAGTCGTCCCAATAAAGCTGAATTTTTTTTCAAAAATAGTACCATAAACAGGTCTCTTTGGACATGCTTGATCGTGCGCATTCCGATTCGACATTCGTGGAGAGCATTATAATTGTCGATGAGACATTGGTTTATGAGTTTGACATGCAAACAAGTCAACAATCATCGGAATGGAACCCGTTTTCAGTCAATCGAAGAGATAGATCAAAATACTATCAAGGTCATCCCAAAAAGTGCTCATGAAAAATCGAGGACTGGAAAAATCGTTGGCATAAGTGTATTACATCTGGTGGGAGATTACTTTCAAGAGGATAAAATAAATAAATATGTCCGGGTACTTTTTTGTCACAAGGGTAAGGACTTGATTTTGATCATTCAGTTTGAATGAGTATAACAAAGTGTTTGCCAAATTTAATAAAATTGTATATAAATTGGGAATAAAAAGTGACGAAATAAGGTTCCAACCACAAACTTTAAGTTAGGTCTCTTTGCTGATACAGCAGTCTCAGTATTGGAGATCAATTTATATTCTATGTACTATGAATGAAAACTGGTAGTCATCAGGCTTTATTTTAACTCAACCTACTGAACGCCGACCTACGCTACTTTAAGGGGCTCTTAGGTCTAAGCAAATCGTAAAAAATTAAAGAAGATTCGCAGCACGATTTCTTAAAAGGCTGCCCTTGTTTCCTCATTTGGACCAGAGACAGCTCGTAGACATATTTTATCTTCGTTAAACACAACAATTTTCTTTAGTACACAACCTTCCATAGTTTAACCATGATTACTAGTAAGTACTCCACGAAGTTGTCATGAAAAATATGACACAATCATGTATGAGACATGCAACTAAGAGCTACCGCCAGCGTCTGTTAAATCGCCATTGCCCCGTTTTGAATTCGAGAGTCTAACGTAAAATTTAGTATTGAGTTTTATCTACAGTTCTTAAGACAAAGTTGCTCGTCTCGATGCTAATTTCAAAATTAAAAACTTTAAAAGAAAGGTACCTAACCTCAAAAAGTTTTTAGCCAAAAGTCTACATATTAATTTTTAAGAAATGTATTAATTTCGACCTAAAAGTGATCAATTTTGTTAAATGGTTAAAAAATAATAATGTTGCTTCAACAATATTCCAACACCGTTACATTTACTGGCTTCAATACAACTAGATATTTACAATAGCCTAATACAAGAGCAACAACAAACACCAATTCCACTTAAAACGGCAAAATATCACATAGTTACTCAACAAGCTAATAGTATATATGTATAACGGAACCGAGCAATTTATATAATAATATACAACGCGTACTAAACAAAAATTACAAATTAATAACCACAACAGTAAATAAAATCCTGCTTGAAGCTTTCTTCATACAATCTATAATGTTTTCTATGAGTGAAGCATTTATTTTTATTGTTGTTTGCGTGTTATCACTTACCTCTGGATCGAGTTTAGGTGGCGCCGTGGTCGGAATGGGTGGCGGCTGCGTCTGCGTGGGTGTTGGCAATTTCGAAGTGGGTCTCGAGCCCAGTGGCATGCCGCCGACAACTTCAGCAGTCGTCATTGAGCCATGCTTCCCGGCGATCTGCAAATGCAAGTTATTGTTTTTCGTAGACAAATGATGTTGCTGCTGCTGCTGTTGTTGTTGTGGTGTAGAAGATTGTGTAGTTTGTGAAGGCACTTCCGGTGGCAGCACTGCAATGCCCTGCATCGAAAGTGGTCGCATGCCACTCAGACCACTCACTTCGGGGTCAGGGCATTCACCAGGTGTTTCGACGTGATCGTGCAGACCCGCATCAGGATCATATTCTAAATTACGTGCCTGCTGGCCGGGTGAATACGGTTCGGGTTCGGCATCGATGGTGCCGGACGATGGTGAACGTGAAATGGGCGATTCGCTGTCGCGTGAATTACCGCGTGTTGTGCCTTCGGTGGCGAGGTGCGAGCTGGAGGGTGTATTACGTTTCAGCAAACGACCCCATGTGGCCACATTGATGTTCATTTGCTTTGCACGTGGTATATTCTTCACTTGTTGTTTATTGAATATCATACGCTGGCGACGCAACTTCGGTTTTTGCGATATCATCGGATTGAGGAATTTAATTTCGGCAAAGAGCAGACCTTGCGGCTCCAATTGCAATGCCATACCATGTCGCACATCGTCGATGAACTCTTCTAAACGCAAGAATTTCACAGCGCACAAGGATCGCCAGTCGTGCCAGTAAACGCCAATTTCCAGTTCACGGGAACGGTCTAGATCGATGGAGAAGCGCTGATCCCAAGCCTGTTGCGAGCAAGGCTTCCAAGATGTCTGCGCCACTGTTATATTATCTAGCTTTATGACTGCCATTATTTCAGACGATGTCTCATCCTTGACTGAATAACTTTTCGAACTGCTGCGGGACGTTACACCCTTAACAAAGCTGCGCAAATCACCCGGACTGGAATTGTTATCTTTATCGCGTCGCGAACGTCCAGGTACGTCTTCGAGTAAATCTTGGCACCCCATCAGACGCACTTCCAGTTTACCGGATACGCTGGCGCAACGGCCGAGTGAGGAGACCTGTTGGTATGGTTTTCCGCCCAACAGACCGCCGTGAAAGGGTTGCAGAGACGTGTAGGTGACTGGAATTGGCGACGATGCCTGCTGTACCGACTGCAGCTCCGATTTTAGTTGGTGTGCGGCCGGTGAATCCACGGGCAATTCCAGACGTCGCAAGTCAAGCGAGTGCCTTAGGAGATCCAGCTTGCGTGAAGACTCACTAAGGCTTATATTTGCCTGTTAGTGGAGTGCAGAATGACAATAATTAGTTATGAATCGCATATCAGTTGGTATAATTTTTTAATAAAATTTAAGTGAATAAGTAAAAAAATGTAGGTTTTTGGATTGGTTTACCTTGTTATATTGTATATTCAAACCTTAAAATGCCGAGGACATGTAATTAAAACTGTTGAGCAAGACTTGGTTTGAAATTAGAATAAATAAATCTATTTTAAAACAATGGCTCTGAATGAACATTGATTTATTTGAATACTTACCTCGCGAAACTTCATCTGACCTTTATGAAGATGTATGTATGTATGTGCGTGGGTGATCCTCACAGTATAGAGATCAAGAAAATAAACCTCAATTCTCAAAAAAAAAAGTATCGCTCATCAATGATGACAGCATCATCCCTGTGCAGTACTCATTGGATCGAAGATTGTCGTCCTCAAAATCTTGATGAAAACGGTCTTTCGGAAGGACCACAAAAGAGCCAATTCAGATAGTTATGTTTTAAATTTTTTGGAAATTTTACGCAGATTTTGGCTTATATCTGGATCTGCAAGCTACTGAGTAATTCCAAAAAAAAGTACAAGAGTTATCTTATATAAAGAATTTGGATTTTATTTGGTACTTTTACAATTCAGCTGGGAAATTGAGGAACATTTTGTTTAAACTTTAATAAGTCTCTCCATTTTATTCTTAACATTTAGACAAATATTAGTTATTCACTTAAATCTCTTTAAGTTAAAGGTACAAACAATCGGTACATAAATGAGTATTTAGTATTTCGGATTCAATGAAAGTTCATTTTGGTATGTATTGAGGTTGAAATGTGTTTGAAAGCTGCTTAACTAGTTTACGAGATAATCAGCATTACATCCAGACCTAATCGTTACGTTTTCTTTATTCATTTATGTCACATAAATGCAATTTAATATTGGGTTTGAAGTTCAGTTATGATTAAACCTTAATTTAATATATGGCAGTGAGGATTCATTCTTTTTATGACATCCAGTCCCTCAAGTGGGACGCCGTAGTATAGGGCGCTCTCCCAAAGAGAAAGCACGTCCGCGTACCTGAAAACGTTCGGCAAGCCAACGCTGGCAGCTCTCACAAGCACAACTCGGGTTTTTTGTTGGTCCCACATGATGACCCGGTTTACGCGCTGCACTTACTACAGTGCCAAATTTCTTCGCCTTTAACAAGTGCTCGGGTGTGTAGCCGGAGTGGGTTGTAGAAGCTTCGCTTATTGCAGAGCTTTCGTGTTTCATTTCGAAACGTCGCGCAGTTATTGGCGACTGATGGAATGTCGCCGCTGAAGATGTGGTTGGCGGCGCCTCACTGCCACTTCTTTGAAATGCTGGCGAAATTTGTCGTGAAGTTAGCGGCGGTGATCCAGCGCAGCTACTGTGATCTGCAGGCGACGAGGTGTCGTGTGTCGACAGATTATCACGCGTCTCGCTCTTCCAACGCTGTAAGTACGGTTGATAACCTGTGTACAGCAATTGAGCGTGCGATGGTGAAGTCACCTCGCGTGCAGTGTTTGGCAACTGGGACGAAACATGTGTTTGCTGTTGTTGATTCGGTGAGGTAGATGGGCCGAAAAACTGCAAAAACCCGGGACGATTGCGTGGAAAGTGTGATGTTTGCTGCAGGTATGCCGGCGAAGAATGCAGTGTAGTGGTTGTTGCAGTTGCACCAGGATATGTGTAGTAAGTGTCAGATGCTTCCGAAAAGATTTCAGGTTCGGAAGGCAAAGTGTCATAGCGTGTGAGGGGCGTCTTAAAAGGTGAGTTTCGTTGTGAGCTAACTTCCGAAATGGGTTGTAAGAAAGCTCCCTGCATATGACCACGTACTGGAGAGCCTGATAACATTTGACGTTGACCGGTTGGCTCGTCCATAGAGGATGTACGCGACCAAAACCGCTCCATCTGCTTTATGCGCAACCGATCGGTTGTATTTTCATATTCAAAACTGTCCGACTTTGCAAGTGAGTATATTTCTTCTGGATCCTCTGTCTCCTTCCATGGTGAGTCGGGATATTCAGCTTGGGATGAGGTGACTACGCTCGAGGCAATGCTACTGCACGTGGCGTCGCGCACCGTAGAACGCGATGAGTTGGGATAATTTGAGCTGATAGCATCATCACTTGATTGACGCATATACTTTTGACGTAGTACTGCCAATTTGGCGGCACGTTGATCGCCAATGTGTTTTCGAAATAGTAATTGCTTGGACTCAGATACCTCTTCAGCAGTGCTGGACTTGGTTATGGCATGTCCAATACTCAAGTCACCTGTGCCTTCCGTTTTCGGTGCTTTTGTAGTTTGGGTATCGGCGCGTGTTGATGGTTGTTGTAGACGCCGTGGAAGCATTTGACCCGTAATACGCTTGTGCTTCAGCAACAGCTGTTCGTTGTCAAAAACGGTTTGAGGTGTGGAATTTGATTCCAATTCATAACGTTTACTTGCATTCTCATCTTCGTCATTCGAACTAGCGGATGCTTCGGCATCGGCATGATCGCCCTCATCTTCTCCTTCAGCTCCCTCCTCTTCCTCATCTTCATCTTCAGAACCCGTGCAGTAGACGTCAATGTGTACCGTTCGCGGTTTCTTCAGTGGTTCACTTGAATTTGACTTTTGTTTAGAAGCAAGCGTTTGTTGTTGTTGCTCCTGTTGGGAGCGTGTCTGTTCTGGCACTGTTGGTATACGCGGCATAGAGGCAGATTTGAACGTATGCGATGGGGAAGTTAAAAACGAAGGCTATACGAAAAGCATACCGTTAGAAATTGGTGTAACTATTTTTGTAATATTTTTGAGGAGAAGTCTGTCGTACAGTCTTGTCTTCCTAAAAGTTATCTTTTTAGCCAAATGCTGTTAGAAAGAGATAAGTATTTGAATTTATATACATAAATGTATATATGTATATACATATTTCGAAAAGTGTCTGAAGTAAAAAAAAATTTGAAGCTCATATTGTATGTATTTAACGGAAGGTCCAAGTCAAAAGGTCAATTAGCTCGCGCAAATTTCCAACCATCATCGAAGTGAACTTACCATAAATGAGTTTGCCTCGTCCACGTAGGAATCACCGCCACCAGAATGACCGCTAGGCGACAGGAGTAAACCTTCCGTGGTGGCACGACGACTTTCATATGACTTTTGTTCCTTCTGTTGATGCTGATGATGCTGCCTTATTCGACGATCAATCGGACTACGGCTATTAGCATACCGGCGTCGTTCGTATTCACGTTCACGCTCTTCAAAATATTTCGTCTCCGTATCACTTGTCTGTGAGAAAGCGTCACGAAGAGCCAGTACTTTTCCAATTGTGGTGAAACTTTTCGAGCCGGTGGATATGGTAGAATCGATGGACTAATGCAAACATAAAACAACAACATATACAATACATACAAGTATATCGTATGGTACAAGCACACGTATGGCATCACGCAGAGTCGGCGGAGAATAAAAGAATTAATCAATGCTTACAGAAAATCAATGAGACACTTTCAATGTGCTATTGAAACAGATTGTTAACTGCATGGACAGAATCAAATCGATCCATAAAAATCTATTGGATACATTTTAGTTTTTAGTTTGGCTTTTGTGCCAAATGCGAATGAACTCCCAACGTGAGTACAAAGTCATCATCGAATCAACGAGCCATTTCTGTTTTGTTTGGCACTTTTTGCCGATGAGGCGAAGAGTAAAAATAGCACTGCGAAAATTATAAGAGGAAAAATACCGAAAAAGAGCCACAAAAACAAAGTCCAATAAACATTCATTGCCTTCAAGTGGTTGCTTGCGCGCAATAAGCGCGTAATTAATTAGACGAGGAGCGGGGTGGTAAGTGTCGATCAGCGGGACTGTGGGATTCGCTTAGACAGCGTGGAGATTAAAACGGATTACACGCAAAATATGCACATACGGACGCGTGTTGGCGTTGAAGCACAACAATGGATGGATGTAGAAAAAGGCCCGTTTGCCGCCCGCCCACTGATTTGTTGAACCACTGAAATCTTCCGCAGCTCAAATATTTGGAAATCACAGAATACGTCGAATGTGTTTATGATTTCACAAGTTTACATATACATACATACATACATCCGCCCCGACTCTTTGGATGCCTTTGCTTGTATTCTCATTTATTTAATTTCGTTCCTAATTGACTATTACCGCTTGAGGTAAAACAGTGTACGACGCCGTTGTATTGAATACAAACGGATCAGCCTCCTCTTCCGGAATGAAGTCCGTCGCTGATGCTTTGACATGTGTCGTCGCGCCTCCTAATCCGGACCCACTGCTCATCATGAAGTCTTCATTTGTCGTTGTTTGTGTGGACGTCGCGCCTTCGCTAGCTGCATGATTTGTGGGCAGAAAGTCCGCAACGGCCGAGACGACAATGTTGCACGTACTGCGGCAGCGCGTACCGTAAATAGCGCCCATTTCGGTATTCGGACCACTGGCGCCTGCGGTTGGAGTTTGCCGTTGGTAGGGTCGTTGGCGTTGTTTAGAAGTATTGGAGCCGCTGAATGCCGAATCGCCTCCACCTAGGTCGGCATTGGTTGATGAAGTGGTCGACCGGAAGCTTTCGTGCGGCTGCTGCTGCCAACGACGGGTGTGTTGTACGGTCTATGAGTACAAAAGTTTTTATGTATTTGTGTTTGTATGCGTGGATGTGCGTGTGTGGCTCACCTTTAGCGGTGTAGATTGGCGTGATCCACGACTGGCGAATGAGTTTCGCTTGTGCAAAGTTGAAGACGAAGAATCGTCTAACAGGTCAGCGTCGGCATCATCGTCCGGCGGCAGTGGCGAATCAAATGCAGACCATTTGTACACCACACGGACAGGATTCACTGGATCGTTTGAGCTGAATTCGCGCTGCACTTTTTCGCCGGCTCGAGCGAATGTTAGCTGCGCACGAACCGTCCACTCGGCGGTCAGCTCGTGCGGTTGCGGTGGCAATACAGTCGCAGCAGGAGGATTAACTGCGGCTTGCGGCCGCCGTTGATATTGTCGAGACGAGTCTTGCGTTTCACCACTTTGTGGTTTACCGTTGCTAGCTGTTTCGGGTGGTGTTTTACCCGGCGGATCACGATCACCGGTATCACTCATAATTGCGGGAGGAAAATCACAAGTGATCCACGGCTATCACACATTTGTATATTGAACTTTGTCCGTTATTTCAGTCAGCATTTGACTTCTACTTTCACTATTTTCAAATTTCGTTTGAATAACATTGATTCACGTTCACTCACGAATTTTGTCGTTGTTTCAAAGGTTTCTTAAAGCCGTTTCGGAAACACATTTATTCACATTCATAAAAGGATATATGGTTATATTACAGATTTTTGATTTGAGATCCTAAAAATTTACTATACAAATTTTCATGTATTTTTACTGGTAAAATACCAACAAAACAATTAATTTTTTAACAGTTCCTCATTTTTCGTAATAAACTCCGTTTGCTTTAAAGAGGTAATTTACCGCTGTTATGATAGTGACTAAAAAGTAATTTTTCAAAGATTCATTATGGATCAACTAGGTATCAACTTTGTATTTATCGGTTGGTACTTTTTGAAGCAAAAAAAAATATTCCAAAATTCCAAAAATTAAATAACGGATTATCCAATAGTGACGCTACAAAAGGAGACCGATAGGGACAGCAAGCCATATTTTTTCCCGCTCTTTTGACATTTCTCTTCAATACGGTTTTGTCATTTCATCTTGGAAAGATATACGATCCAACAACGAGTCGAAATTATTAAAATTTTCTACCGAATTTCGAGAGTCCGTGGCCTCAACTTTAAGAGCGCTACGATCAATTTATGGTCGTCATAATCATCCTGTCAAATCAAACTTGCTCAAATCAATTGAGCGTCTAGTGAAAAAATTTCAATTCACAGGCATAGTACAAAATGCTCCCGTGCCAGTGAGACAAAGAAGTGCCCGTAGTGTCGAGAATATTGCTGCCGCAAGCGCATCAATTGAGGAGGACCCAACTCAGTCTCTCATACGTCGTTCTCAAGCGTTGGAAAGTTCTTGGCCTACATCTTTACAAGATCAAATTGACGCAAAAACTGAAGCCGCTTGACCACCTGAATTGTCGTATGTTCGGGAATTGGGCTAAGCAAAAACTTGGAAATGATCCAGATTTTCATCGAAAAATCATCGTCAGGGATGAGACTCATTTCTGGATGAATGGCTTCGTCATGAGCAAAATATATGTTTTTGGTCAGGCAGCAATCCACATGTACTTCATGAGTCACCATTGCATCCCGAAAAAATTACGGACGGCACGACAAGCCAAACAGTGAAAGTCACAATCGATTTATTGAAAACTCAGTTCGGTGAACGTGTTATCTCACGCAATGGCTCGCTTAATTGACCGCCATAGATCTATGATCCATGCCAACAAGCCAGCGACGATTCATGAACTTCGTACGAATATCGAACCGTCGAAAATTGGGTTCAGCGTCTGAACTTCCGTGTCCGTGGGGGCCAATCAAAAAAATCGAGTTCCATACATAATGACATCGAATGTACTTTCACAAGAATAAAACATTTCATTGACATTCCAAACCGTTTTTTGTTTTATTAAAAAAAAAAAATCTGTAGCGCTTTTATTGAAAACCCCGTTATGATTATGAAAAAGACAATTAAAATGTGTCCTTAAGTTAAGTTTCCAATACGGTGAACTAGAAGAGGCTCCAAATTTTAATGCAGAAACTACACGCATTAAAGATGGCAGCGCATTGAGACGATCACTGGATTTTAAAAGAGTGAATTGGATTTAAACGCAAGGAAAAATTGTTCAGTTCAGTCGTTAGACACACTTCTATGTATGTAATGTAGTACAAAACTATTGCAAATCAAGTTCCTTTGAATTTGTGGAGCAAAACATTTATTATCATAAAAAAAAGTCATGATAAGCGCCTCTCGTCATCCACATAACAGATTTATTGAGATGAGACTGGTGTATTTTTACACGCAACTTATGAGTAACTAGAAGCAGCACGCATCCTAAATTACACGGAATATGTGCGTCAAATATTTGCCAACTACTCTTGTTTGTGCATCTATAATAATGCGTTTAAAAATACGCATTTATTTATTCTTTACACATTTTACAACGTCCGACAGCTGCCACAGACGCACACACGGCGTTCGCCGATGTCTTCTTGGTGCAAAAAACACTCTCGTTTTTAAATACTTTTCTTTTATAAATTTATTACAATTTAAGATTTTTATTTTTAAGTTTTCGACCGACACATTGTGACGCTGGCAAGCAAAATGGGCACACACATACGCTACACCTACATACATACATACATATGTATAAATAAAAAGGCGAAGAAACATTTTTATTAGCCAGTATAGTCGACGAAAAATATCTTTTATGCGCAGTCAAGTCAACGGCATTGCATTTATGCCGCGCACATTTACATATTTACATTACAGGTGCAAATGTTTCGAATTCGCGGCACAGTGGATGGGCGGTAAGAAGACTTTTGAGGTCGCAACCGAAAATAAATCGCCAACAACGCATGTAAATTCATAAAAGCTGGCATCTTTGCAAGCGATCGACCGAGAGCTTGAGCGTGTTGTAGGAAATGACGGTGCCACATCCTGTACAGACTTGTATTAATGCATTATATAAGAACGAAAGAACCCTTCCACACCTTGGAGATCACTTCAACGATACGTTCATATCGCCTATATAATGCGCACACCACAGCTGATTGCGCAACTTTGAATCAACTTTTTAGCAAAATAATTAAGAGCAGATATTAATGTTAAATAAACGCCTTCAGCGTGAGAATTGATCACTTTTCTTATACACACAGTAAAAAATATATAATAAAAGCTTTAATAAACACTCGATTATTCGCATTTCTCTTTGAAGTATCTGCCGGTAACGGTTACTAAGGCGTTTCAGCATTAGTTTTACGTTGGCATGTGATGCTTGGTGCTCCTTTTTTCCCCAAAGCTATGTATTATTGTGTTGAGAATTTTTATTTAAATTTTTTTTATATATGTATATGGTAGATGTTAAACAACAACATTACGCACAAAACGCATAAACACGCAAGACGGCGCACAGCACGGACATGAAAACGTTCTCAACAACACCACGGCACGAACACAACTAACCAGCCAACTGTCCGCTCGATCGGCTTCACAAGCGAAAAAAAGTCAAACAGGCGGCTGGTTAGCGAAAATCTGTGTTTGTTAGGAATTTTCTTCTCATTTTCGTGAGATGTGAATGGGAAAATCGTATATGAGCGACCATAAGTATAGAAAAAAAGGAAATAGAGAGTTTAGCTTGTAGATCGTTAGTGAGAGATGTTCTTCTACGCGAACAATAAGAGATAATACAAATTAAGGTAATTAAAGTATCTCAATGTTAATAAATATACACATTTTTATAATTATTAGATATATTTAGAAGCGGTTCCTTTATCCGGAAAATGCTTTATTTTGACTTCTCCTATAAGATTGAATGCCTATTGGAGAATCTTAACCTGGTCTTTCCAACGCGGTGGAGATCTTTCTCTTCCTCTGCTTCCCTGCGTCGAAAACTTTCAGAGCTGAAGTGTTTTCGTCCATTCGGACGACATGATCTAGACAGCGTAGCCACTGTCTTTTAATTCGTTGAACGTCAATCGTTCCATCGGATGGATACAGCTCATCGTTCCATCGGATGCAATATTCGCCGTGGCCAATGCGCAAAGGACCATAAATCTTCCGCAGAACCTTTCTCTAGAAAACCCGTAACGTCGACCCTTCAAGTGTTGTCATCGTCCATGCTATGGTTTTTGTTCGTCGAGAGAGGACTTTACTTCTCAATTGCCTACTCAGTCCGAAGTAGCACCTGTTGACAAGAGCTATTCTGCGTTGGATTTCGAGGCTAACGTTATTGTTGTTGTTGATACTGGTTCTTGAATGAATCTTGTTCAACGTGGCTAGCGATTGCGTTATGCCAAAAAGCTCCAAGACGAAAAAGCATCTAATTAGCTCTTATTATAAGTCAAAGAATGCTACTAAACAAGGTTTGGTAATCAAAACGTTTGGGTTTTCAGCAAGCACATACCATACAGTGTTTGAAAAAGCTTTTCAGAAAATCTGACGAATCTGTCAGTAAATGATTTTTCTGTTTACTATTAACTTAGCATTAAAAGTATTGACAATAATCCGAAAACGACGGCACTTCTATCAGCTGGAAAACTACTTATGTGCAGCTACTCTTTTCTTAGATCTTATTGATTACACTACTTTTATATGGAGCTTTCTATGATTGCCTTCTCTAATATATTTACACAAAGTGAATTTAAGTTGTTGTTCTAAGTTCACAAGTGCCTGCTTTATTACAATGCGAAGGTAATAAAACAAAGAAGCATGGAGTCTCGGCATCAAAGTGCATCTTTCAGAGCCACTAACAGCCGGACTGCTGTGATTGGCACGGCAAACTCAATGAGGCTATGAAAACTGCACAAAGCAGTACATCTTGCGAAGAGCTAGTAAATAGCTCTAGAGAACTTTTACTTAAGTTTTATGAGCAAAATAAAATGCTTGCCTCATTATTCACACAAACAACAAATTGCTTGAAACATAAACTCATAAGTGCACTCACTTAATTATATATATGTATGTATGTAGGTCACTTGGTGCAGGCAAATGGTTGTAGAGGGCGTGTAACCGCCACCGCAATGTGGTCGATAGAACGGAGTTAAAAGAAAGCCTACAACAAATAACAAGCTAAACACAGTGGGTCATAACAATAAACACGACACGTAAAGTGCACGAACACACCTTCTTATATACAATTACGGGCAACTGTGCCACAACTGTTCTAGGTGTTACAAAACCCACACTGCCAATGTGAACGTGTAACGAAAGGTGAATACCTCACATCTAGCGGAATAGAAATCAATGAACGATTCGCCAGATGCCATAAACAGAAGCATATTTATGCGTCTACATTTAATAAATAGATTAGTCGAGCTCTTGCAATTGATACCGCAACCGAGAGAGGACAAATCAAATGCGCCACACAAGGCAGCGTTTAGTTGGCATAGAGCTATATGTGTGCTCTCAGCCACCTATCGAAGTGAGAACCATCATACCTCACAAAAAAATTGATCATTAGCATTCGTTCCGATCTTTGTCGAGGCTTGCTACTTCCAATCAATTCTAAAACTATATCAGGGGTCTGGTTTATAACAGCTAAAAGAGATAGTAAGTAATGAATGATCTGTGCTTTATATAATTATACAGAATATCTATCGGCTTTTTATCTTGCGAAAAATCTGATTTTGGCAGGTCCCAAATTATGAACATTTGGTAAAATTTAATTATTTTTAATACGCCGCCATTTTGATTTTTTTTTGGTTTACCGAGAATTGTTTATTTTTAGATTTGATCCACGGAGAAGGTAGAGGTCTTTTTTAACGTAGTCGGAGATCTCGCATTATTCCGAAAATATTTATTTTTTTTTTTTTTCAAAATTTTCTTTGTGCATAACTACACCCTGAAAATTTCAAAAAGGTCGTTTTTTTTTAATCCGCAAAATTTTAAATTTTTTAGGCCCCTTAATATCCTAAAAAGATCTACTGATCCATCTAATACATACAAAAACTACCCGATATTCTGCGCGATTATCTGTTGTACCGCAAGCATAGCCAATTTGTCGTCATCTAATTAGTGTGGCAGAGTCGAATTCAAGTGCCAAATATTTGATACGTATGTATACCTCTGCACATATTAAGTATATAATTATATATACAAAAAATACATATAATCATTTTGAAGCTCAATATTTGTATTTAAAATGTTTTTCTTCCATTGCTCTACTAGTTTTTCTCTCTTTTTGAAAGAAATCGTCAATTGGCCGAAATATATAAATAGTAGTGAGGAAAATAAAGCCAAGCGATGCGAATATGTTGGAACACACACAAAGGCGTGTGCATAATTTATGCGTCTTCCCCAACGTAGCAAATCCACGAGATAAATAGCCAAGGTTCGTGTGCTGCGGCGGACGACATGATCTACTCTCGAGTGACGTGCAATCTTTGGCGATCGCACGAAAATGTGCGCGATTAAAATGGAGCAGAGCAATTAGCCCAATTCTTGCTCGGTGCCAACTACGGAGAGCAGAGTGAAATATAGATTCGGGGTTTATTTTCTTTTATGTTTTTTGCAAATGGAATTACTTTTACAAAATACTATGATTATGAATCACACTCTCATTAGAATCATCTCATTGCAATGAGGAAAATAAGGCGAAAATTTATTCTCTTATTTTCTGCGAAAACATTCCACCAACAGAGACTTTAATTATAAACAATACCCGGAATGAATTTTCGTCCATATTTTAAGTTATAATTTAAAAAAATGCAAAATTCCAAAGTTTTTGTACTTTGTAATGAAAGCACCTGCAATAAATCGGATTACTGCAGCACATGATAAAATTTACCACCGATTATAAATAATATTAAAATGTTAGGGTATAACCAATCCAAAAACGTCTCACATCAATAAAGTATTTAAAAGAATACTAAGAAATATAAGGCCCACTCACCTCTTGCAACGCCTTCTTATCGGGCACTTTGTTATTCTGTAGGGTACGTATCACATTCTTTGCTCCATCCACGACGGCCGCCTCGATGCGTAAGCGATGCCGCAACTCCTCGATGCGCTCCTCGAGCGTTGTCTCCAGCCGTTGCGGCTGCCCACCATTCTCGCCGTCGCCGCTGGCCGCTATGGCTGCCTGCGCGGACAATTTGTGAGCGTGTTCCTTGTTCTGCTTTACTTTGAGGATGCGTAACCGCAAGAACTCAATTTTCGCCTTCGAATCGGCCAACATTTGTTGCGCTTCAGCCAAGAGTTTTTTGTCACGCCCATGATGGCCACTCGCCAATGACTGTATCATATTCTCAGCGCCATTCTTCACTTTCATTTCGATATTCAGTTGCTTCTCCAGTGAGATGAGCATTTTGTCGTTCGTCGAAAGCTGTTCGTGTCCGCCACCAATAAGACCGCCATTGCCACCGCCCAAGCTGCTGACGCTACCGCCCAACGTAGACGTTGGCGTGGATAAATTCGAGGAGTAGCCATCTGAAAGAAATGCAAAAAGGATTGTAGTTTAAAATAACTCCAGCAAATTTTATTTAAGTAACAAACTCTTAGAGTAGCGTAAGTGCAACCTTACTTTCTGCAAGACCCCAGTAAAAACTTGATATTGTATATTGTTTTTAGAAACAAATTCAATACATTTCCATTTTGGCTTAAATATGTCTGAGTACTAAACATCATAATTTAGTTAAAGTATCGATTTCGTGTCGATCTTCCAATTCCAGTACAAATACTTATTTTAAGGCATTATGTCAATTAGACGCCATGTTTCAGCGAGAAATATTGTGGATGACTGAAATTTTTTTGAACGTTTCAATCTGCAACCAATTTTTTTACTTCTGATCAGATTTTAGTCGAAATAGTTCACAGACCGAGTGTTTTAAGAGTAAATATGTTATGTTGCGCAAAGTCATTTTCGTGTTTACCGCTTGAAAGTTTCGTGTCTCAAAAGAATGACAATACCTCGGCATTTGTGTGCGAGTATGTAAAAGCCATTACAATTACCAGTGCGCACATGTCGAGAATAGCAGCAGCGATGACGAAATATGAATTACATAATACCCGCATGCAAATACAACACTGCGCCGTGTTATGCAGTTTTTCAGGCAGCCATACGTCCAGTCTTCCATTGCTTCAATTAATTTTTTATTCATACAAATCATGAATAGGCGGACACATATGTGAGGCCTTTTCACATCCGAGGTCACAGCAACAATGGACTATTTTAAATTATGCTTGGCCATTTGCCAACTGTTGCTCCAATTCATAAAAATACCTAGAAAGATATGAGTAGGAAGAGAGAATTCCAATATGTGTACTTGGTTGGCCCTTACGCCAACAACAAGCATTTTCATGAATGGCGCATTGTTGGTGTTTTATAGAATTGGAAAAGTTTATTTGTTTTTTGTTATTGCGTTGCCTATAGTGGGCAAATATATAAAGGATCCTCATGCCAAATTGATTTTTAAACAGTTCGCCGGATCAATTCAAATATAGTTTATTTGTTTATTTTTTTGTTCTGAGATTAAATCCATAGGGAATTTTTAGACACATTTTTGTGAACTTCGAAAATATTTTCAGTTGAAATTGAACAACGCCTACACTGCTATAATCTTATCTAGAATTAAAATTTTAAATTCTCAATGTACGTACCTCTGCCATTGCTCACGGAGTTGCCTTGCGTTAGGAGAATGTGACTCTCCAATTCTTGCAACTCCGATTTCAACTCGGCTAATTTGCTATTGCTTTTCTTCACAATTGAAGCCACGTCGTTCAAGGAGCGTCGATCTTTGGCTACCTCGCGCAATTTCTCGGCACCCTCTTTAATTTTCAGCTCTTTGCGAATTTCACGCCGTATCGCCTCTTTGATTTCCTCGAGGCGGTTAGGCAGTGCACTCTCGGGAAGATTATCGGTGAAGCCATATTTATGGCTGAGCTCGTAAAGGACGGGATGTTTAATGTAGTCACCCTAGAAGAGAAGAGAGCAAACAAAAGAGAGAATTGATTTTTATTTTCAGTGAAACAAAATTATTTTATGTAATTTTCAGTATACGGCAATGTTTGTGTTTTAATAAATGTAACGCTTAAATGTTAGTAACTGAACTAAAAGTAGTTATTTTGCCAAAACTGCAAAAATAAATTATTAAAAAATCATAATTATTACGCAAGTACAATAAACATAGGCGCACAAATTTAAAGGTTCTGAACCAGTGAAAGCTCTTTCTGGGTTGAAATCCCAATTTAACTAGATAATCCCTTCACGGTTGGCTAGCATTAAAAATATTGAATTCCAACTGACGGAAAGAAAAATACTCTGGTGCAAACGTCGTAGCGATGGCTTTATCTTTAAAAGTAAAACGGATCTTGATAAACGATTTAATGACATGTACTTGAACTTGAAGAATTTTAATTTCATCATTTCTTTATTCAATTTCTTTAAAAACTTTCAAAATAGGCGTCGATGCAGCGCGATTTCCAAGCATTGAGGGCGTCATAGAAAGCATTTTCCGGAATAGCTTTGAGAACCGAGGTGCATGCTGCTAGGATCTACTCTATCGTCTCAAAATGCTTGCGTTTCACGTCCTTTTCAGGCAAGGAAACAAAAAAGTCCATCTGGGCTGTAGGGCGGCTGCGGAAGCGTTGGGATGCCAGCATTGGTTAGGTACCTGTTCACAAAAAAGGCGATGTGAGCCGAGGCGTTGTCGTGGTGCAACTTCCAATCGGCTGCGATGTCGTGTCGGCCACGATTGACCTTTCGTTTGAGTCTCTTGAGGACTTCCATAAATTTAACATCTGCGCACATGAGACACATTGTAGGTGTTTGTCGAAGTTGCAGGTCTCCCAGCACGGTCTTCATCAGCGACCTCTTCTCGGCCCTCTAAAAAGACCTTGTGCCATCGAAACACTCCACTTCTTGCTAAAGCAACATTTGGGTAAGCCTGCTTGATCATATCAAAGGTCTCTGTCGCGGATTTACTGAGTTACACACAGTTTCGCGTACCTCTGCTCTAACGAACGCTGAATTTTTGGCTTGCACCACTCACAGAAACACGTCGCGCGAAAATGTTTGTCCTGACCAGGTGCTCGGAAACAACAGGAAAATGACCAGCTGCTCGTTCATTAGCTAGGAACGCCCTCTACCGAATCCAGTCAGTGCACGCACGCTCCGAAGTACATACAGTCGCCGCGGAAGAAAACCAGTCCTATTATTATTCCGGACAAACCCTGTATATTCGGGCTCTCTATCAAACTGAATAAACCGTTCATAATCGAAAGTTCGTCGATCTATTAAATTATGCTATTGTTAAATACCTATAATTAAGCGATTAATTTCGTGAATTTATTTCGTTCGGAAAACATAAATTACATTTTACACAAACCCATAAATAGCTAACAAAATTATTCCTTATGAAATTCATGCGGGCATGTGAATACTATGTTATGTACATATGTATGTACCATATGTAAGTGAACGTAAACGCATAAAAATATTTTTAAAGGCGATCGATCAGACACAAACACAGACACAGTGTTAGGCGAAGGTGTACACGTAATCGCAGAGGCACTTGAACCATAAAACAGAAAAACGGTAACATGCACTTGGCATTAATAACAAACGTAAATAAGCACAAACACACTTAAACACCTACACACATAAACATTTGAACTCATGAACACGTACAAACAAGCTAATGTAATTTCCAACGCGATGTAGTTAATAAAATGGAAATGGGAATAAATGTAATAAAAACCAAATACAATAGTTAAGCACACACACACCCATACAGATAAAGAATACGTGTTCATGTGTGTGCAATTATGTGTAGGTGTACGAGTGCACGTGCTTATGAATGTTTGCAAATGGTCAGATGAGCTGGCGGTGGAGTGAATAGAAGGCGAATGGACGTAAAACCTTTGCCAATGAGCAACATCGACAACAACAAAAACGGTGGAATAATTGAATTAATTTTCAGGGCCAAGAAAATGCTTGCAATAAATTAACATTATAACAAAATATGTAATGTAAACGCACAAAGAGAAGCGGCACAATGCTGAACACGCTTCGATATACTTGTAGAAATAAAAACAAAAATCCTTAGACACAAACACCAAGGTGCACACACACACACACAAGTGCAACGAAGCCAAATATGCCGCTTTATGCGCTTTAGTTTCACTTCAAAGGCTTCCAACGGCCTGAACACACGATTATTCACTAAATTTTCTGAGTTTTTGCAATGCGTGCGTTGGGTGAAGGAGAAAACGACACCTCACAGCAGCACCCACAGGCCACTCTCATTCCATACACATAACCCAACACAAGCAGGCTCACCCCAACAAATGTAAAAGTGGTCTAGAAATATGTCTTTACCTCGTCACTGTAAAATACCGAGGAGGCGTGCGAGCTGACCGTGACGCAAATGGTGCCGCGGCGCAGCGACTTCAGCGATCCTTTGGACACTTTGCGCACGCGTATGGACTTGAGCGATTTCGAACGTTGCAGCTCCATGGGCGACGGCGTGTACGTTGGCTCAGGCGTGGAGGGTGGGGTGGAGCGCGGTGTATTCGATGCCGATGTCGCCGACGGTCCATGCAGACTGAGGTGGGCCTTGACGCGCAGAAAGAAGGCATGCATGTGGCAGAATTTCGCGTTTAATATACGTGTGTGCTGCCTAGGCTAGGCTACTTCAAGGATCGGCTGGCGGTATGTGTTGCTGCAATTATTGGTGAGTGACGAATTTTAGCTATTATTTTATTTTGTTTTTGGTTTTCAAGTTGTCGGTCTTTTAAAATTTTGAGATCTATAAATTTTGCACAATTTATTTTGGATTTTTGTACTTTTAAGAGATAATTATCTGGTAACTCGCACGGCATTCGTTCCACATGTTGGCCAAAGGGTACACTTTCACTGTGTCAAAACAGCGTGTCAAGGTGGGAGCTTTACAAAAAAAAGTGAGCAACAAGGGAATTTTTGAAAAATAATGGTTTTATCGGCAAAAAAAAGTGGAATATTTTTCCTGTGAAATTTGAGCATGCCTAATACGATTTCTTATCAACAACAACACAATGCATTTAATTGTTAAAACTGCTTGCGAATACATGTTTCTACATACATATTTACGTATTTGTGGGGTTAAGAAAATCTTGCTCGACCTGAATAAGGAATAACAATCACCAGCAGAGGAAGCGAGTCAAAACAATGCTCATTAATCAACAGCAAAAATTGCCACTGAAAGCAACATTTTCTTCTTCTTCTTTAATGTTTTTCTGTTTTCGTTTTTGTTTCCTTTACAAAGCTACAATGATATTGCTAGTTAATATACAATAAGCGACAAAAGGTTCACATCTAAAAAAATTAGTTTATGTGCATAAGTTTACATGAAACATTTTGCTCTGTCTGTCTGTCTGACTTCGGTTAATATAATAAAAGCTTTATTGGAAAAAGGTATCAAACATACATTAGGATGGAACTAAAAAAAACGTTTATTTCTTTTTGTTAAGATACCGCGGAAGTATCGTCCGAAATGGATAATAAATTGTGGTAAAGTTGGAGCCCTTAATATTAATATTAGCACATTGTGTTTTTAGATTTCTCCTAAAAGTATAGTGAAAATGAAAATGTCTCCGTAAAAAAATTAACAAATAATCTACAAGAAAGGTCCAATATGATTGTTTGCTAAGTCGACTCGCTCAAAAGTTATATAGGTTCACAGAGATTTTTCTTTTCTTTATTGTTTACAACAAGTGTAATAACTTTTTAAGGTAAAAAGCTATTAAGAATATTAAAATTAGACTTTATATTTGACATAAGCCACAAGCCACAAGCCCAAGAAACAACTTCTCAACCTTCAACCGCAATTCCGTGGATAGATTCTCATGACAGTACTTACAGTATTTAGGAATTGTGTATTTAGACTATTTAGTATAGAATCCACTAAAAACGATCTATCTTTAGTAAAAGACACTGAACATTGCAGATGAAAACTGAGTAGTGAACTTCCAATTGTCACGTAGTGTACTATGGGGATTTGCCAAGCACGTTCGTATACATCTCTCGTTTGTTTTGCTATTTCTGTTGCTTTCTTTAGTTCCTATACTTTAATGAGTTTGTTGTACTCCGCAATATTGCTTTTTGCTACTATTTGTAACATTAATTCGAACTTATGTACCTAAGAGTAATATACTTATACAAGAACATTAGGATGCGCTGATTTTTATTTTGCAAGTGAAGGAATCCTGTACATACAGAGTATATAAAAGTTGCCACGAAGTTTGTAATAACCAGAACGAAACGGCGGATACCATAAAATATATATGTATGTATGTGAATGATCAACATGACAACTTGATCAAAATCGAAATAGACGATCTTTTTTACATTATTAAGCAGACCTACAAAGTGAATTCCAAAATAAACAGAACTTTTTGAATCTAGCGCCTATATGTCGACTGGTGCGTTAGAATCTGCTATCTTTATCGATTGTCCAGTGAGAATTTCATGACATTTCATCGATTGGAAGTGAAGTTATTGCGTTTTAAGTGTCAGTATGTTTGTGTTATCGGTGCAAAAATGAGCTTCGAACAAAGAGCCAACATTAAATTTTGTTTTAAAATTGGTAAACCTTTTAACGAAACGTTTCAATTTATAAAACAAGTTTATGGCGTTGATTGCCTATCTCGTAGCAGAGAGCACGAGTGGTTTCAACGTTTTCAAAGTGGTCGTGAGGACATAAATGACAATCAACATGTGGGCTAATCAAAATCCGTAATCACCGGAAATTTCATCGAAACTGTGTTTGAATTCATCAAAAATTAGCCGAAATCATCATTGAAATTCATGGAAATGGAGTTGAACATATCGAAAACATCGATTTATCGCATTTTGACCGAACATTTGAGTTTGCGAAAGGTGTGTTCATGGTTTGTTCCACACAAAATGACTGACGACCAAAACTTGATCAAAATCAGAATCATCGATCGACGCTTGTGACCGATTATTTGACCAAAAATCACATTTTAAACATTTACCACTCCTCGTATTCACCTGATATGGCACCGTGCGACTTCTTCCTTTTTGGAAATGGCATTTGCTTATGAAAGGAAAGCGTTATGTAGACGTAGAGGCCATTCAAAGGGCTTGCACCGGCATACTGGCGGCCATAAAATAAACTGATTTTGCCGAAAAAAACCATTTGTTGTTGTTTTTTTAAGTCCTGTTTACTTTGGAACGCACCTTGTATATTCCACCTGAAGGTGGTTTTTAGTAAACATCGGGGCTTGGAGGAACAAAACGATTTCCGTTGAACGCAAACAGAAGTCCAAAACAACACTTCATAAGAAAGGACCATTTGTATTTTATTTTGTGATAAAGTGTGGCAACTCTTTCGCATTTATTTATGTAAATATGTAAGCATATATGATGTAAATTGCAAGAACTTGAACTGAAGTAAACAATGAATTCAAATCAAAAAATTAAAATATTGCTGAGAAGTAGAATTAAAATATGCATACTCCGATGAAGAAGTATGAAGAAGTCAACGAAATGCAAGAACAAATGAAGCGACAAGGTAATGAATGCTAGCTTAAGTGTGTTTCAGCCACAAACCCTTCACGAGACATACTCGTATGAGTGCTTACTCCGGAGCCTACAGTATGAAATGGAAATGGAAATCTGCGCGTGGTAGCAATGTGAAGTACTTCTACTTACACAATTAGCAAGCAGATAGACCGAATTGTGTGTGGAATTTATTGAAGGAGTTGCCTTGCACTCCTTTCAAGTTGAACTTGACACCACACCATGAAACAGGTGTCAAACGCTGGGTGATCCCCCCAAACCCTGCACTGAATAAAAGCCATTAATAATGTGCTTGGCAACGCTATTTTGCAACGGTGCTAAAATACAGCACTGAGCTGCAATTTGGTTTGCGGAGACACCCAAAGTGGAACATTTTCTAAAGCTTTCTCAGCCACTTAAAATATTGCAATACACGAATATAAATTTAGATTCCACATTTTACAACAAGAGACAAATGTGAGCATTTTTTCGAAATCTAATCGCCTATCTTGGCAGAAGTGGCATTTACTGCGACTGCTTTGTAAGTCAGAGTGACTTCAGTTACGTTTTTTAAAGTCAATAAGGGTCTGTTATCTGCTGAATCTGCTATCTTATCAAATACAACTTTCAACAACTAAGTATATGTGATTAAGTTTGTAGTTAGAAATATTGTATATGGATATAGAAGAGAGGAAAGACGATTTCTCTTTGGAATTTGTAAAATAATGTACAACAAATATGCTGATATTTATGAATTTCTAAAAGTAAATTAAACACTTTCTCGAATAGAATATCACAACTACCGTTATGTGTGGTGTTTGCATGGAATTGACTTTCATTTTCGAAACCAAAACATTTTATATACATATAATATGTATTATTTCATCAAAGAGCGTTTGGCAACGCTCAATACTTGTTCCACCTCTAAATTTTGGTTTTTGGGGTTTTCCATTCTGTCTGATTCTAATTTGAGGTAAACAATAACTTTCTAATACAGATATTTCGCCGTTCACAACATGATTTACACCCCTGAGGCACATGTCATCCTTATTGTTCGACACTGCAAATGTACGTTGACAGGTTGCCACCTTAGTTTTGCATGGAAGCAAACGGTCGCCCAGTGAATCGTGTAAAACCTCGGTTAACACGTTTACCTCAGTGTCCCGCTGTACATTTATATATATAGTATATATTTACATATGTACACAGTCATAGTTGCAAATATTCCATAGAATCTATATGCATACATACATATGTTTGCATGTATGTAACTGTAAACATGCGCTGTCAACATTTGTGCACAAAGCTTCGATTTATAAATGGAACCTTTTCACTCTCAATTTATGGCGCTAAAACTTCATTTCAATTATTATTGCGTTTCCCTTTCTATGACATTCGTGCGGCGTCACTATCAACGCAATTTCATTTTAATATGAATACCTGTGCACATGTATGTATGTACGTATGTAAGTAGGTCTGTGTGTGCATTTTTATTAGCATTCTTTTGATTTTGATTTCACTTTCTAAACTATTCGAAATTTCTCTTCTATTTTGTCGTGTTGTTTGCGTTTTTTCTCACTCCATTGTTCTTCATTTTTAATTTGGCTTTTCGAATTAATTAACTCGGATCTCTTGACATTTTAATTAGTTGAATTGTTGTTGTTGCAGGGTGCGCACAAATTTCATCTCATAAAATTCGAGCATACATACATACATAGAATGCTTATTCATGTATGTGTGCATGGAAAGGTATGTATGTGTGTGTAAATGTGTGTAAATATACCTTCCGCGAAAAAGGTAGACTCAATTGGTTTTAATTAATGATTAATTAAAATATTTCGCAGCTTTTGTCAGCACAACTGGTTAACTATGGCTGAAGAAAGTAAGGCAAGCAACACATGATACAAAAATATCACCAATAAAAACATTTAAAATTTCCTTTTAGTAAGAAAGCATATACAATACAATACATCTTTGTATTTTTAAGAAATTTAAGCGAACAAATAGCACAATATTTCTATTTATGGCAACAATAGTTGCAGTGAGTCATACAACTAATTCTTCGTGCAAACTAATTCCCTTGAAAATGTCGGACAAAATAAATAATAATAAAATAGAAACACGAACGGCAACATTCCCCCGGAAAGGCGCGTCCGATAAGATACGGCTTGTGTGAAAAATTTCATCTACATACAAATATGTATGTAAGTATGTACAATCAAGTACAAAGCCTCTATATCTCTGTACTTATGTTGTATGTATGTTGTAAATTATTTCCTTATGTTTTTATACCCTTAACAGGGTATATTAAGTTGCCACGAAGATTGAGAGAAGCAAACGTCGGAGACCTATAAAAAACTATATACTATTGTATAGATGATCAGCGTGATGAGCTGAGTCGATTTAGCCATGTCCGACTGTCCGCCTGTCTGTATATACGATATATAACTAGTCCGTCAGTTTTGGAGTTATCCATCTAAAATTTTGCACTCGTCCTTTTCTCCTCAAGAAACAACTCATTTATTTCAACCGCCGATATTAAACCACTATAGCATTTAGCTAACGATCCGATCTTGGAACAATTTTTTCGAAGGAAACAACTATGGCATATACAAGGTTATGATAATTGAATAACGTGCAGTGATAAAATTCTTATTTTTGGAAGGTGTAGCACCAAAAGAAATTCACGAACGAATGTTAAAAGTGCATAATGATTGTTCACCTACAATTAGAACAGTAGAAAGATGGGTTGCTGAATTTAAACGTGGTCGTACTAGCCTTGAAGACGATCCACGAGAACTCATTAGACAGTGTGAGCCATATTTTAAATGAAATTTTGGGTTTTAGAAAGCTGTGTGAACAATGGGTGCCGCATTCGCTAACAATGGAACAAAACACATTCGAATGCGACTTTCTCAGCACCATTTTGAGCATTTTAAAAAAGACAAAGTGGATTTTGTGCGTCGATTCATCACTATGGACGAGGCTTGGTTCTATCACCATCATCTTGAATCAAAACAAGAGGCTAAAAAGCGATGTGAACTTGGTTGTTCGGCTTCGAAACGAGTTCGTGTCCGGAAATCGGCCAAGAAGGTTATGGGATCAGTTTTTTAGGATGCGAGATGAATTTTGCTTGTAGATTACTTGCAAACTGGTAAAACAATTACTTTTGAATATTATTGCAACCTTTTGGACCAGTTGAAGTAAAAAATTCTTGTAAAATGAAAAATCCTTTTTCATCAGGACAATGCACCGTGTCACAAGAGCATTTTGACAATGGCTAAAATCCATGAATTAAAGTTCGAATTGTTGAAGCAACCACCGTATTCACCAGATTTGGCACCTAGCGACTTCCATTTGTTTCCAGAACTCAAAAAAAGTATGCGTGGCAAGCGTTTTACATCAAATGGACGGCTGTTGGAGCGTATTTTGCGGCTGTTGGAGCGTATTTTGCAGCTGTTGAAGCGTATTTTGCAGACCTTCCGAATTCTCACTTCAGAGATGGGATCCACAGATTGGAGGATCGTTGGAGCAAGTGTATTAATGTTCGGGGAGATTATACTGAATAATATTTTGAATAAAATTGAGGTTTTCTTATCAAACGACAGTGCAACCGAAGTTAACGTTCTTTCTTGTTTATATACAAATGTACAAATTTGTGTTTTCTGCAAAAATTGGAGTTAATGGGACAACAAAAGCTGTCGGCATAGAACCCTTTATGTACAAAAATTTCACCAAAGTGTTGCATCGCTCATTGTTGTGGCAAAAAGCTCACAGCTCAAATATTAGACACTTTCAACACCTCAAAAAATGCTTTAGCCTGAAGATATAGACTATTTGAAGTGAAGTTCATATTCCGTCAAAAACAAAAAAAAATTGACATCAGAGCATAATAAACTAATTATTTGGTTGAGTACGCACAAACTTTGGCCACTTGTTGCGTATTCATCGGTAACGGTTCTCAGCACACAAAGAAAGCAATTGTCACAAGATATTTATGTAGCAGTATACAAATAAATTAGTGCTTACTCAAATATATATGCTTGTACTCGAACACACACCCAAGTTTATCTACAGCCGATAAAGCTAGTCACTCTTTATCACTTTCGACTACGAAACGCTCATAAGGCGAAACAACATGAAAAAGTGTTACTCATGTCTTTACTCTGACACTCTGACACTGACAAAGGAATTCGCATATACACACATACAGATATCAGCTAATTTTTTCATTTCCAATTTAATTATATTCCGATGATTATAAAGGTATGTATGTATTTGCGCACTATTTTCATCTACAATCGGGCAACGCGCCCACAACACTTTCCCGACAACATTCGATTTCTCACAACAAAGGCGACTGATAATGCAGGCAACCCGGCATCAGCGTCATCTTCATAGGCTCAACAATTAAATTTCCGACAGTAATTTAAAGCAAAGGACAGCAGGTCGACCCAACAAGGTGGGGGATGGTGGAGGAGCGGTAGGCGCTGGACGGACGCGGCTTCAGTGGCCTGTCAGGCGTACTCACAAACATTTTGTGCACACTCACGCCACCGCACCGACCCATTGAGCACTGGGCTCTGCAGGCAAAGCCGGAAGGGACGCCAACAAGGGCGGAAGCAAGATTTGTTGGCAGCCAACTTTATGTGTGTAGTTAGCAGTTTTTGCGTTTTGTGCACAAGTGTGTTGTTGTTGTTGTGCTTCTTTGTTGGTTACAGTTATTTATAAAACATCGGCTAAAATGTGTATTTATAAAATAATCAATGAAGACTTGACATAATTAAAGCACACATGCTCTATGTGTGGTCATGGACCGTTAGCAGGTCGCAGGCAACTAATTATTGAGGCGGTAGTGATATTTTACACATATGTAACTGTTATAAAAAGCACTATTATGTTGGGTTATACACAATTAAAAGGCACCCGTAGTATCTATAGATTTCTAATTATTCTATTTAATTACATTTGTCACTGTATTTGCGCTTATCACTAGTGCTCGCGACACGTCCAAGAGCGAGAGGCCGACGAAACCTCTGCGAACCGCTTCACTGCGCCTCCCGGTTACACACTGAAAACTGGACGCCACGATGCCACGATGCCACTAGCCAACTGTCAAAGTAGTAAACAACACTTGGCACTACGCGGCGACACTACGAGATTCCGTTTAGCGGCGTGTCCGTATTACCACAATTCTCGCTCGATAGTGTAGGCGCAGCAAATTCAATTAACCAAAACGCGGCGACCGACAAACCGCACGCAAAAAATCGTTATCGCAATCGTAATATTTAGATTACGAAGCGCGAAAAGCCTCCTCTCTGGCGGCGTCTCATCGCCGTCTTGCGCCAGTCAGTGGATTTTGTTCACTTGAAACGCTTGCGATAATATTTTGCATTTTTGTTTTTCCACCGTTCGACGTGTTTTTTCGTTTATTCATATTCTTCCACTTGCACAATATTTTCATTTATTGTAATCGCGTTTGGGTAAATATTTCATTTACTATCCATATATGTATATATAAGCAATGGAGAAGCGATAAGGCAGCGCAACAACAAAAGCAAACAAACAAGAGCTCTATTTGCCGACAGCGGGCATACACTGGCGGCGCCAACAACACGACAAGTGAAAATATTCACCTTTTTCGCACTTTCCGGCAGCACAAATAATTTAACTCGCATTAAGTTTGATATATTTTTATTTGCTTATTAATTAAGCCTGCCATTGCTGTCTAAAATGGTATTTGTAGTATTTGTTGACTTTTGCCCGCTGACAGGTATCAAATGATACTTCTGACGACGCGAAGTGCGGCGATACGTCCGATATGCCAGTGAATCTGCATATGACTGTGCGCGCTATGTCAAACGTTTCCTTCGAACGACATTCTAACTGCCGTTAGTTCGCACGTAAGAATATGAAAACGCCATTAGCGACAGGCAAACACCTTTTCGTTAATGTGTAGGAAAAGGAGAATTTACAAATGCGCACACACTGGCACGTTCATAAGTGGAATGCTTGTCTCTGCCCTGCAGGAAAATTGATCGCAAAGTATGCGAAGGCAGGATCCTCAACCAATTTTATTATAATATAATAGGACTAAAATGTGGTAGGATTCGAGCAATACATCGGAGGCATAAACCTCTTCTCAATGTCAAGAAAAAAAACTACTCCTTTGAGCACAGAATATATAAAAGGAGTCATATAAAATTTTGCTCGGTTTTTAGTGTTTCAAATTAACACAACTGAGCTTTTGTGAATGAGTTCGAGAAGGAAACTTTGGGCTCATAACTCACTTCAAGTTATTGGAATTTTTTTGCGCGATTATATGAGCTTTCGTTTTCTTATGGGGAATCTTTGCGTTTGTGCCAGTGAACTGGGTGATAGTCGGCACACGAGGAAAACGCAAACCGACACAATCAGTGCAAAAAACCACCCACTTAGCAGGATACTTTCATAACCACACAGACAGCTTATATACAGTTGTGTTCATGAAAATAGTAGCGCAACGCATTCTTATATTTAAAGACGTTTTTAACACATACTGACTTGCCAAGTCAACAAGCGTGATTATTTTGGTAGAATCGACACTCGACACTAATACAAGGTGCTTTCGAAAGTAAACAGAACTTTTTGAATCTAGCGCCCGCTGGTGGCGCCATCTATGTATATGTCGACTGGTGCGTTAGAATCTGCTATCTTTATCGATTGACAGTGAGAATTTCATGACATTTCTTCGATTGGAAGTGAAGTTATTGCGTTTTAAGTGTCAGTATACCGAAGTACCGAACATTTGGGTTTACGAAAGGTGTGTGCACGGTTTGTTCCGCACAAATTGACTAACGACCAAAAATTGCTCAGAATCACAATCATCTTTCGACGCTTGTGACCGATGAGTTGACTAAAAATCACATTTTAACCATTAACCACTCCCCGAATTCACCTGATACGGCAACGTGCGACTTCTTCCTTTTCGGAAAAATACATTTGCCCATTAAGGGAAGCGTTTTGCAGACGTAGAGGCCATTCAAAGGGCTTGCATCGGCATACTGGCGGCCATACCGGCCAACGAGCTAAAACACTCGTTCGACATGCTTTTGGACCGCGCAAAAATCTGTATTGAAGCAGAAGGAGACTACTTTGAATGTTTGAAAAAACCATTTGTTCTGATTTTGTTTAAAGTCCTGTTAACTATTGAAACGAAAAAACCATATTGCTTTTGCCTACGCTGTCTTTTTATGACGCATTTTTGTAATTTCTACAAAAACAAGCTAATTAAGGGAACGATAAATCATAATGAAAAGATAGTTACGATAAGTAAGGAATTTAAAATTTTCTTGATAAAAATTTTATGCAATCCCAGTGATTTTTCTTTTTTCTTGGGAGCCGTGTGCTCAAATCCCTATACACGATTGTCAGGATCTAACAGACTCTTTGAATATACTATAAAAATAAAGGCTTTACAACAAATATTAGGCAATCGAAAACATTTACTAAAAGCATTTTAATAGTTAACTGAATATTTTTTTGTTTTTCTTTCAACAAGATAGGCAATACTATTTTCGCTAAAAGTAAAAAAATTCATATAGACATAATGAAAAATGAAATAGCTAAAATTTACTCTTCAATGTTGTTGCATTCGTGATTTGTATTATTAACTTGATTTTGTACTGTTTTGTAGTTAGAGCCCACCAGCACTATTATTTTCATGAACACAGCTGTAAATATACATATACATATATTTATATAAATAAACACAATTCCGCCCAAATACGCTTTCTTGCTCTGGTCATCATCAGGCATGCTTACTAGAGTGATTAAGGTTTGGCTAGTGGAAGCTATTGAATAAATGATTTTTTTTATAGAAATTACACTAGTTCAGGATAAAAATTAGTTAGATAATCAATAAGCTCATTAGATGTTCAATGTATTAATGAATGCATAGAAAGTTTTGGTAAGAATTTCGATCGGAGTAACTCTGTGAAAACGTAACAGAAATTTTGAACTAGTATTATAATTATTTTAAAAACATTTCCCGAAAAAAGCACACAGACTGTGTTCGGCATACATGACAAAATCTTTACCAACTGATTAACATTGACCCGGATTGGTCCATATAAACTGCGCGCGCATACGAATAAATAAAAAATATCTTTCTAGATTGGTACAACCCTTTTTGTGTTCATGTTCGGAACTGTTTGTTTACGAAGCCTAAGGTTTGTGTGTCATTTTTTTATGGAGCAAGTTTGCTTGAAATTTTCTGTTCCAAACCAAATCTCGGCTATTGATATGGATATTGCAGAAGAGTTTTTGGAGAATCTACTTTATCACGAACACAAGTATTTGAGCGGCACAAAGCATTCAGTGAACGTCGTGAAAATTTGCCACATGCGAGTCCTCTATCTAACTCTATTAATGAGGATAACATCAAAAAGTTAAAGAAACAATACTTGAAAACCGTCAAGTTGGCGTCAGGGAGATAGCATAGGATCTCAACATCTCTTATTGATCGACTTAACATATTGGGACATCCTTGCCGAGGCTTATAACAAGACTATGGAAAATTCAATTAAGTTGATATGCTTCTTACCACAGGAGCCTATTTTTGAGGTGATAAAAAATTGTATTAAAATACGTGAATATGCCAAATTGGAACTAAACTAAAACAAATCCCAGATTCAACAGTTTGGGGCATCAATGATATTGTTTATTCCTGTGAAAGGTCATTCGATGCCATTATGAATGGAACTCGATTTCTTTTGCATGGCCACCACTGCCAGTTCATCAATCGTCGCTGGCTTGTTGGCATAGACCATAGACTTAACGTATGAACCACATATTGTCCAAGTCCATATCATCCCATTCGGGCCAAAAATATTCGGTTATCATTGAGTGGTAGCGTTTCCCATTCACAGTAACGTGCCGGTCTTGATCACCACGGAAGAAGTACGGCCCAATGACGCAACCGGTCCATAAACCCCACCAAACCGTAATTTTTTTGAGATGCAATGGTGACTCATGGCGTACATGTGCATTGCTGCCTGATCAATAACGCATATTTTGCTTATTGACAAAGCCATTCAGGATCATTTTCAAGTTGTTGCTCGGTCCAATTCACGAACATACGACGATACTGGTGGTCAAGCGGCTTCAGTTCTTGCGTCAATTTGATCTTGTAAGATTGTAGATCAAGAGCTCTCCCCAAAATTCGCCACAACGATGTCACAGAGATGGCCAACGCCTGAGAACGACGGACATTTCTTTGTCTCACTGACACGGGAACATTTCGTACTCTGCCTGTGGATTAAAATTTTTCCACTAGACGCTCAACTGTTGAACTGAGAGAACGATAACCATAAATTAGGCTCGTTGTTGGATCGTATATCTTTCCATGATGAAATGACAAACCTTACTGAATAGAAATGCCAAAAGAGCGGGAAAAATATGGCATCGTTTGCTGTCCGTATCGGTCTACTTTTGTAGCGTCCCTATTGAACAACCTGTTATATTTGGAGGCCAACACAAGCTCCTTTAACGATTCTTCGTGTACCGATCTAAACACTCCCATCTTGGCACGGTAATTTGTCTACATTGGAGAAGAATACTTTTGTATCACTCTGCACCACAGTAATGCACCTGCACACTTGCAAATTAAGCGAGTGCTTCAATTGGATGAAACACATAAGCATGTAATCTTCTAGTCTACAACTGCGTCTTAAGCAATCAATCAGCCAAGCTTTAAGAGACGAAACAAAAGAGTGTTTAACGTTGTAGTGAGAAATTTAATATTTACCCGTCGTGGTGCAATTGCCGCTGTCACAATTTAGGTTAATTTCGATGCACCAAAACAGATGAATGAAAACAAGAGGCACCAAGAAATATGAGCCGAGACGCCACAACGACAGCAGTGCAGTCGGTGCTCTTATTAGAGAGGTAAATATGCTTACAAGTGAAAATTTGTTTGTAATGGCTGATGTAATGGGTTTACTCCGCGTATATATGTACATATGTACATATGTTTGTGCGGAGGTACTTTAGTTTCAATTTGCCAACAATGAATGCACTTGACGATGTTTTGCACTGCACCCAATTGAAAGTTAATTTAGCAAAGCTAATTATTATTCAGTTCGTTTACAACAACATCAAAGTCGTAATGGAATTATATAGGAAATAGGAAATTATTAAAGAAATATAAGTTTGGGAAAATTAAATTAAAATGTGTGAATCCACATAGTCGGACGGTCACATTGGGTATTTCTGTGACTGTGTGTATATATGTAAAATGACATTATGAAATGGCAAGTGACTAATTTAATCAATGTTTGACATATCATTTACTTCTGAGAATATGCTATTATATATTTTTCCTGAAATCATCAGAGAGATCTCCCATAAACGAAATAATTATAATCATTATTCGCCCAACTTAAAGCCCGCACACACACAGAATCGTAATTATCATAGAAGAAAGGCAAAAGCAAAAACGATAAGTAAAGTTATGAACGAAATTGCCGTAGCTCGATTATTGCATGCAACAATAGTTGAAAACACTGCGAAATTACATATGGCACTTTCTTATACGTATGCGCTATTTCATAGGTACTTATAATAGGGTAACCCTTAATGCTCTTCGCAAAACATGAGCCAAAATTCGACGTAATAAAAAATATTTTTTTGATGGAATGTTAATTACATATTTTTGCGCGTATTCCAATTTTCAATTTTTTTACAAATCTCAATTATGTCTACAAATAAGTACAACCCTAATACCAATGCATTCACATATTTACACATTGTAAACTAGAGATGTTGGCGCAGTGCTTCTAAGCTCCCCGATGGGGCTGCCGTCACTTTTATAGCTTCCACTGTTTACCATCCGCATTACATGACTCAAACACTCTGTATATACATACAAACATACAAGTATGTACATTTATGGGGTACATGAATGCAGCTTTGTATTGCCCTCTATCAGCTTTTGGAGGAAGTGTTGTGATAAATTCCCACTCATGCGCAGACACTTATTCAAATGCGATGATGACACACACACACACGCACACACAAAAGCGTGCCTGAATGCAGTGCGCGCTTTTCCTCAACACTTATGTATGTGTGTACATGCATTCAAGTAATTGTTTCATCATTTTGCTTGTTACTTTCGTATTAATTTTTCCACAATTGCTTATTCCAGAAGTTAAGACTTTTTTGAAGCGAAATGTTGATTAAACACGTGTCTGGAAATGTGAATAGGTATGTATGAATTTGTGCATATGCGTTAGGGTGGTTCATTTTTTCATTGGCGTTACAAATAACTGACGTTTACACCTACACTTGGGGCTTCACTGAGCTTCAGCTCCAATTAGTGGTGCCTACGTGCATATGTAAATGTATGCGTACAACGGTATAAACATTTTCAAATGACAATGATTCGTTACATTTATTCATTTAAAATTTAAAGATTACATACAATCTCACAATGTAATTGGTAGCACTGGAGATATTCGACTGCAACGACATCTATTGACAAAATACGAAAAGACTTTTTCGACCACCCAATATATGGTAATAGTACATATAGAAATATTTCTGTCCAAACTTTTTAAAGTGTAAAACATTTTTCATGTTCGCAATGAAACGACAGCAATAAAAAGAAATATTGTTTTTGATTTCACTTTTTACGATGGGTAACACGAAAAAAAACATTTACGGATGTGGCAATCCACAATGCAACATATGTCTGGACACATGTTTTTGTACACGGTTGCAATAACAGCTGCGGCACATTATTACGTGTGACCGTTATTATTATTGCACAATTTGGCCTACGAAAAAAACATAATTAAACCAAACAGGTTTCCTATTAATTTTATGACAGAAAAAGTTCGGTATCTAAAGAAAGAGGTGCTGTTCCAAGTGTGAATGCTCACTATACGACTTACTAATTGCGCTTAGAATAACCGGAAATTATCAAAAAACTTCAAAATTATTCAAACTAAATGATATCGTTGTTGTTATAAAGGGTACCTAGTCCCCGTTGGGATGTCGTCGACGTCATCTAATGGAAGGCCCCAGAAACGTGCCGTTTCAGGGTTGGTGGGGCAAGCAAAGAGGTGGCCAGTGTCATGCGGAGACTTATTGCACGCAGGACATATGTCGGGGTCAATTCTAGATAAGTAGAAGTTTAACCTGCTACAGTATCCAGAACGAAGCTGTGCAAGGATCACTCTCGTTGCTTGTGGCAACTCGAGCTCGAGTTTTGTCAAACTTAATGATCCCACGTCGCGGTTCATCGCCTATATTATGCATTGCGAAAGCTGTCCATTGACGACATCGGACCCTCGAGCATATTCGTACCATGAATAAGATTCCACATAGAATCTGTCAACAGTTTGGAAGGAAACTAAAACACATAACCCAAATACGGAGACCTTGGCCAAGAATATCGAAACTAAGGGACAATCAAACAATACCTTCCTTTCATAGTGCCGTATTGTCACTTTATCTTAATTCAGTATTGCCTGACATTTCAAAATGAATGGGCTTTACTCTGAATTTTTCATTTTTCAGCTAAGTATTTTGATCGCGAAGTTCCAATAAGATCTCAAATCATTCAATCCTCATTCGCATTTTCACAAATCTTACACTCATCCGGTATTAGATTAGGATTATATTGGTGCCTCACAAAGAATTGTTCCATAAAAATGTGTGAGAAAGCAAAAATTTGAGCAACTTTCGAAAAGGCTGTAATAAATGATTTTGATATATTCATACACATACGAAATAACCTAAAAATAGTAGTAGTACTAATATCGGTACGTACGTGTATATATCCTCGGATGCGCGTTCGTAAATCCTTTAAAAAAACCATATTCATTGTAATGGACGTCATAATTCAAACTTAATCACAGCAATTGGTATTGTAAAAATTATTTTTAGCTTTAAACGTAATAAACACAGCACTTTGAACATAATTGTATGGTTTAACTATAGCTTTTCGGGATTTTTTTAAATTTTTAGTTTTGGTTAGTAAATTGTTTTATATTTTCTAAACCGAATAAAAAAATATTTAAATGAAAAAAATTATTTGACTTGATTTTACAGCACAGATAGTAATTTTCTTGTTTGTGCGTAAATTGTATACACTGACCACTTGACGTTTTTCAACGTCTTCCGCAACGCGAATTTTCGCCAATCGCAAGTGTTGCTGTCGCCTCAATTGATAAACTGTACAGTAACGTACGTGCTAAGAGGTAAAACTACTACAAATGACGTATTTGAACACTTCATTATTTTGATTTGACCATAAAGTTGTAATAAGAATTGTCCAAAGCAAATACTAAACGGCAAATTACGCGCAACAATGATTCCGCCAGCTTCGAAAAAATACACAAAACGAAGTGTGAAAACGCTTACGAAGCGCAAATTGTAATAATGGCGTGGGCAGACGCCCAAAATAATACTCGAATGTACTGAAATATTGAAATTCGGTGGCGAAAGTACGAACAACATATTGAAAGAAAAAGCAAAAAAAGAAAACAAAAATATTGAGAAAAACCCAATTGACAAATTTAAAAGCGCAGAAAAGGCGAAATTAAGGAAAATAAAACGTAAACAAATTTATTGACGTTCGTAAAGTGTCGATTTGGTAGGAAACATTTTCGGGCGACATTGAGTCTTAAAGCTATACGCGTACTTCGCGGACAAATTGGCGAATTCACCAGCCAAAAAGAAGAAAACAAATAAAAATAATAACACAAAAAAAAAGACATTGGAAAGGCGAACATGTGGACGTGATTAAAATAGAAAAATTATAATAAAAATCAAACGCGACAAATATCGAGCGCATTGAATACTACACACCTAAAAATGTCTATAATTTTTGTCATATTAAAAATAAGATTTTCTTTCTACAAATGGAGTCTAATACTAACACATATATAAAGGCAAGCCACAAAAGTGCGGAAAGAAACCATGCAACTCATTACACTCTCGAAGGATTATTCGGCTGAGAGACCATAGTTGGTCCCAATGCATAGATCGCATGCACTTTTTAACTTTCATTTCATTTATTTTATTATTTTTCCATGGTTTTAAAAAACAGAAGCTTGTTAGTACACAGAAGACCATTGGCACATTTTTCATCTCTTGAGAACACCAAAATACAAACCTGAAAGAAAACAGAAAAATTGTATTTTTAGTACGCAAATAAAAATTATTATTAAGTTAAATTTCAAAGATAAAAAACAAGAAAAAACTTTAATTTTGGCATCTATCATACCATTCAAATTTGCATTTCTTATAACGGAAAGTACCAGATAAGAGAGGGCGGTGCTACTTTTTTTTGTTTTGTTGGTACACTCTTCATATGAACGTATGTGAAGTTTCATTTCGATCTGTCAATTCATTCTTTGTTTACAAGCCATTTAGCGTTGCCGTGTCACAGTATTTTTTTACAATGGAAAAAATTTAATATCGTGCAGTGAAATAATTCTTATTTTTGAAAAGTGTAGTACCAAAAGAAATTCACGAATTAATGTTAAAAGTGTATAATTATTGTTCTCTCACAATTAGAACAGTAGAAAGATGGGTTTCTGAATTTAAACGTGGTCGTACAAGCCTTGAAAAAATCATAACCCAAATACAGGATATAGTTTTGGAAGATCGTCGATTGACTGAGAGAGATTTAGTATTTTAAGTGAAATTTTGGGTTTTAGAAAGCTCTATGCACAATGGGTGCCGCATTCGTTAACAATGGAACAAAAACAAATTCGAATGCGACTTTCTCATCAACATTTGCAGCGTTTTAAAAAGGATAAAGTGGATTTTGTGCGTCGATTCTTTACTATGGATGAGACTTGGGTCTATCACCATGATCCTGAATCAAAACAAGAGGCTAAAAAGTGGTGTGAACTTGGTTGTTCGGCTTCGAAACGAGTTCGTGTTCGGAAATCAGTCAAGAAGGTTATGGGATCTTTTTGGGATGCGAGAGGAATTTTGATTGTGGATTACTTGCAAACTGGCCAAACAATTAATTTTGAATATTATTGCAACCTTTTGGACCAGTTGAAGTAAAAAATTCTTGTAAAATGACCCGGTTTGCTGAAGAAAAAAATCCTTTTTCATCAGGACAATGCACCGTGTCACAAGAGCATTTTGACAATGGCTAAAATCCATGAATTAAAGTTCGAATTGTTGAAGCAGCCACTGTATTCACCAGATTTGGCCCCTAGCGACTTCCAGAATTCAAAAAATGTATGCGTGGCAAACGCTTTTCATCAAATGAAGAGGTCATAACGGCTGTTGGAGAGTATTTTGCAGACCTTCCGGCTTCTCACTTCAGGGATGGGATCCACAGATTGGAGGATCGTTGGAGCAAGTGTATAAATGTTCAGCGAGATTATATTGAATAATAAAGTATGTTTTGAATCATAAAATTGTGTTTTTTTATCAAACGACAAAACTTATTGAATAACCTGGTATATAAAAAGATTATTATATTGGTTTTGAGCGGTCAGTTTGTTTTGCAGATGTAAGCCATAGTTGCTCGATCTGAACAATTTATTCGGAAATTGTACCGTTGACTTGGGCAATAATCCATCGCAAGTTTTGCGAAGATAGATAGTCAAATAAAGAAGTTTCCATACAAAGATTTGGTTTTGATCGGTCCGCTTGTGGGGAAGCTATATTCTGTGGTGCTCCAATATCGGCGGTACCAACAAACGAGCAGCTTTTGGGGAATAAAAGGACTGACGACAATAATTTGATACCTATTTACTAACGGTTTGTGCATAGTTTTCTATTTCAAGTTAAGTTTTAATCGAAGTATCTACATTTGTTTCAGGTATGTAAGTAGGAAAAATGTTTCTTTGTTTCCCAAGCGAACATTTTGGCGGATTTTACATTGTGCTACAATAAAGCTTCCTCTTCTTACTTTGTTTGTTATAGTTTACTTTGCGAAATGAAATCAAACTGAAAATACAAAACAAGAATTACAAAGAAAAATATCACAAAAACTCAAGGCTTTCACTCATATTTTTATGGAATTGTCTGTAGTCCAATTCAAGCGAAGGGTTTAAAATTTTATAATCTCGAAAGTGCCACAAAATTTCCCAACAACAAATAAAAAACGATAAAAGTCGCCTCAAACTATTAACAGCAACCTGACCGCACTAACTCTAACCGTAACAGTGAGTTAGTAGAGAACGTTAACGTAACGGTAACAGTATACAAGTAATCATATAATGTTGCATAAATTAAGTTTTTGTTTACTGACTTCACGTGGTTGTTGCTGTTGTTTTTTCTTTTTATTCGTATCTTCCACCGGCTGTGGGTTGTGTTGCAACGTTTATATGAGACGAGCACTGGTTTTTTGAGACGCCTGAAGCGTTTGATGAGCATTGTTACATGTGATGGGATCTTTTTAGAGGAGAATAGGTAAGCAGAGTAGAATGTTGGTCAATATGGATGGGAAAATGTTGCCCAACGCTAATGCACTCGCATACTCGTAATTCAGTTGTTTCAAGCGAAACAGTGGAGCTGGGGTACATACATAAGTTTTGTAGATGTCTGCTGATAAGTTAACGTGTTTTTTTGTGATAACCGAGCGATTCGTTCTCAACTAATATCGACTTTGTCGACGAAATAATAGCATTGCAATTCTTATGGGAATTAATGAAAATCTGGGAAGCAGTTACGCTAGAGCCTCTTCAATTTCTACTTTCAATGTCAGTCATAACATGATTTGATATAATTGCAATTACCATTGTTTTGTCAAAATAAACCAAGTACTGAAAGTACTGACAAGAAGAGCACCAATTAACTGGGTGCGAATAGGGTATATCTCAGGACTAATTTTATGAGTAATGCTCGAAAAGATGTGGAAACTAACAGAAGGTTTCGAGACCGGAGCATACCCTTGTAGAACCTCCAGAGGTTATCTAGTAACCGTTGCCTAGAGCATACTAAAATTATGGAGGGAACATTTCTCCAACCTGCTGAATGGCAGTGAAAGCATAACACCAGGAGAAGGCGAACCCGATTCGCAATTCAATTACCTGTCTGAAGAACAACAAAGCGGGGGGGTCGATGTATTGGCGGCCGAGCTATTCAAACACGGCGGCGAAGAACTGATGAGTAGCATGCATGAGCTTCTTTGTAAAATATGGTCGGACGAATACGCTATGCCCAATCCACCAAAAGGAAGACCCCACAATCTGCGCCAACTACCGTGGAATAAGCCTCCTTAACATCGCGTATTAGGTTCTATTGAGCGTATTGTGTAAAATATTAAAGCACACCGTCAATAAACTGATTGGACCTTATCAGTGTGGCTTTAGACTGGCAAATCAACAACTGACTAGATGGTGCGCATGGTGAATGCGCCAAATCTTGGAAAAGACTAGTGAAAGAGAACCAACACTCACCACCTCCGTCGATTTCAAAGCTGCCTTTGGCAGCACGAAAAGGAGCTGCCTTTATGCCGCGATGTCGGAATTTGGTATCCCCGCAAAACTAATACGGCGGTGAAAACTGGCGTTGAGCAACACCAAAAGTTCAGTCAGGATCGGGAAGGATCTCCGGGCCGTTCGATACCAAACGAGGGTTCAGACAAGGCGACTCTCTTTCGTGTGACTTCTTCAACCTTCTTCTGGAGAAAATAATTTGAGCTGCAGAACTAAACCGACAAGGTACAATCTTCTATAAGAGTGTACAGCTGCTGGCGTATGCTGATGATAATGACATCATAACAACCGCGCCGTTATGGGGTCTGGTGGTGAACGAGGACAAGACGAAATATATCCTGTCATCAAACAAACAGTCTTCGCACTCGCGACTAGACACCCACGACACTGTTGATAGTCATGACTTCAAAGTTGGATATTATTTCGTCTATCTTGGAACCAGCATCAACACCAACAACAACAAAAACAAAACTCTATAAGTCACTCATTATTCCCGTCCTGCTATACAGTGCAGAGGCACCGACGATGACAACATCTGATGAGTCGACATTGCGAGTTTTCGAGATAAAAGTTCAGCAAAGGATTTATGGTCCTTTGCGTGTTGGCCACGGCGAATATCACATTCGATGGAACGATGAGCTGTATGAGATATACGACGACATTGACATAGTTCAACGAATTAAAAGACAGTGGTTACGCCGGCTAGATCATGTCGTCCGAATGGACGAAAACACTCCAGCTCTGAAAGTACTTGTATTCGACGCAGTACTCGCCAGGGAAAACAGAGGAAGGGGAAGACCTCCACTCCGTTGGAAGGACCAGGTGGAGAAGGACCTGGCTTCGCTTGGAATCTCCAATTGGCACCACCTTGCGAAAACAAAAAACGACTAGCGCGCTGTAATCGCGTAAGCGGTTTCTACGCCAGTAAAGATGAGGAAGATGAAAACGTTACCGCCACAGTTACCGAACCAAAACCCTTCGTTATTATGATTTCCCAATATACTGATGTTGTTGAAGCGGCAGAAAAAATTTCTATGATAATTTCGAGGAATAGTGCCGAGTTGACAGTATTTGGGCGGATAAAAATCCGTTCCGGTTGCTTAGACCCGACTGTTGTGGGAATGGAGATTCCAACATACTCGTCATACCTGGATATTCGGATAACAGAAACCATCAACCAACCAGTAATAAAAATCTTTCTTGGCTTTCTCCAACACACATACATACATACATATATTTAAATGTAGGTGCATATGTCATGGAAATGTGTGACAAGCGAAGTTATTTGAGTGCAAGAGGTGTTATCTATCAAGCGCAAGCCAAAGCGCGGTGAAAAGTGCAAGCAACGATCTAAATATTCCGAGAATGTGCCCAATTCCACTGCGCTAGTTGTTGTTGGCATGTCGTAAGTAATACGCATGTACATGCGCGTGTATGTTAGTGTGCACCCATTGCCTACTTGCGATGAGCTTATTTTGCACGTTGGCATGCAAGGTGTCCGAATCGGCAGAGAATAAATTTAAAACCAAAACATGTCTACACAAACACTACACACACACACAAGTACACGTGAATTGATTACTCGTAAATATTTGGCAGTACAAAGCAATAAACTAGCAATAAAGCCGAAAAGGAGGCGAAAACGATGTGTGTGCATTTTGCTTAATCTATTAATGGCGCTTACTTTTTATCTTTTTCGCTGCGGCCGCGAACGAGTTTTTCATCACTATCGCACAACGCTTAATAAAGCGAAACTTTTCTTCAAAATGGACGCGTTGCACTAGTCGAAAATATTATGAACACGATTCGGCTCAATCGCGAAATTGCACGCGTGGGCGTATGAACACCCGGCTGCCGCTGTAGCGGCGCGTAGACGCGTTCTGTGACAACAGTTGACCATGAACTTTGCGCATTTTTATTTCCCGATAGGAGCTCGCGTTCGGCGCTCTCCGAATCAAATGCATTTTCGTACTTTTCATTGCTTCACAAGTGACACACTTCACCGTGGGCCGTAATGCGGAATGCACGCAGCACTTGCGTTTGTATGGGTGTGGACGCATGCATGTAGTTGTAAGTGTGTTCGCGTTGATTTTTAAGGTATTCTACTAAGAGTTTACGACCGTACGGCGCTATGCGTCATCAGGAGCGCTTCAGGAGGCGATCAAACACACGCACGCACACGGATTCTCACGTAGAAAGACAACAACGATTATCATAACAACAACAACACCAACACGTATGCATGTGTGTCACTTTGGTGAATAATTTCTTGCAGATAGCAGCAACACCACCAAATAATAAAGCTAAATAGTAGACACAACTTTCACGACGACGAAGATGACGGCAACAACAACTGCGCTCGCACTACAAATATTAACCGCAAAGCGAGCGTCCAGCCGATATGTGGCTGCAATGTTTCAAGATTTCGTACCGATTGAAGGCCCAATATGTACGCTGCAAGTACCGCCAACCGACGACCGGCTTCGAACGCTTCACGAGGCCAACTAAATTCCAAGTCAACAACAAAAAGTCTGAGTAATGCTAACAGTCACACAATCGTGCTCGCGTGTACCTCCAAGCAGAGTTTACCACAGCACACCAGTGGACAAACGCTTACCTCGTACACATATCTCCAGCGGAAGAATGAAAATACCAACAAAGACAAAGACAAAGCAGACATTGTGAAACGAGGAAAGCAAGAAAGAGCAGTGAAAACTAGCAAACAGCCAAAAACAACAAATTTAGACTCTGAGCACGTCTTCCAGCCAAGCTGAGATACAAGCGCACGAGAAACAATAGTGCCGTCACTCAGGCAGAGAAGAGCTCCAAAGCAAGACGTGCACTGTTTCGGTATGCCAGAGGAGTACGAGAGCAAATAACAAAGTTAAAGGTATTTTACGTATGCAGACGCTCGCAAGTGTCTTAAGCCACAATGTGATAAGCCATTGTTTTTGTGGTAGCCCTTACGCTGCTGCATTAAGGGATATTTATAGATAAAGAAAGACAGCATGATTGCGGTAGAGAAGTGAATGGGTTTATATTTAAAGGCATCGGAATTTTGAGTGCCGCATTAAAATAAAAACGATTCTAAAGTGGAATGTCATATTTTAAGAGCCTGCTTAAATAAGGACTAAAAAATAAAATTTGTTATATTTTTTTTGAGGTTTGCACAGGTCTTACAAATAGGTACTATATGTTGAAAACTCGAAAAATTGGTAGTTTTAATAGTACTCTCGACAGAAAATCTCTTTGGTTCCACTTTCAGTAAAGTTCGGGAGCAATAATCTTGCTTTGGCAAACAGAGTTCTTTCAAAAATCTTTCTTAAAATACTGCATTCCAATGGGATAAAATAAAGACGTCATGAAAATTCAGAACTTCCTGGTGAGGACGTTACGGTTTCTTTTCTTAAGCTCTCACCGTTGCCGTGACAAACAACATTATTATAAACGGCACATTTAAGATGACATAGAGTATTAATATTAATTTTTCTTTTTTATTTCTGTTACAAAATAGCCGCATTATTTAACCCACCAATAATAATATTAACTCTTAGCACCTGCAACTACGTCGGCGATACGCTCTAAGCTTTCAGAATATAGGGGCATGAAGTTTTATTGCCGGTTTATTGTACTTTCACAGCGCTCTCAAGGAATTTCTTCAGAATGCTGATGAAACTGCGGACGCGTGCCACAAGAGAAGTAATGATTGCATGGCGTTGCATTCCGATGGGTCAAAAGAGCCTACACTTGAGACATACCCAGTAGAGATATGTAGCTACGCCAAGTAAAAGTAAAGCCTGCGAATACAGTGACAGTAAAGTTTTCAAGTAATAAAGCGAAAGTTGAGAACAAATTGGATGTGGAATTTAATGCTTTGCCCTAACGGAAAAAAATTATAATTTCTGTATTGCGGATGCATACCCCCAGCAATACTTCATTAGGGATAATCCCAAACTATTTTAGAGAACCCAAAAATTTTGTAATTTTATAAGTTATTCTAACACCTACGACCGAGAGCTATGTATGTCGCCTCTACAGGATCTGATGAACAAATAATGGATCGCGAAACCATTATTAATTTATGAAAACCTCAATATTCCACCAGGGTTACACGAGGTAGATGATGTGTAAGTGCTTTTATTATTATTTTTTATTGTTACAGTTGTATTTGTTAATATTTTTTATCATAGTTGTAGTTTGTCATACCGCAAGTAATTCTCGGAAAACAACCGCTAGTTGGTACCACTGTATACGTACGTGTGTGTGTGTGGGCATGGAGGCCCACTGGAGCCTCTACTGCAGCCAGAGTGCCACTAAGCTTCCATGTGTCTTGGTGTGTGTGTGTGTGTTTGAGTGTTCGCTGCACAAAGCCACGAACGAGTTATTGTACGAGCATAAACTTTAATCATTCATCACGCGACTGAATGGTTAATTCTACGCTGTTGTTATTGTTGTTGTAATGTTGCAGTTGCATTTTCCATGCTCAAACAGCAGAACACACATCGGTTCAAAGTGATACAGCAAATGTACAAGTATGTACATACATTTTATTTGTCTACTTGTGGATATGCCAATTAAAAGAGCTCATAGAAATTTATAAAGATGTCATAAACGATGATATTCACGACCCACATAAATATCAGCTTGTTTTCGTTTTTCTACCGCCCTTTTCCTCAACAGAAACTGTCAGCGCAATTAAAATAAACCACTTGGATAACTTCCAAATTAATAAACGCTTCGTGGAAAACGCCACGAACTACAAATTTGGATATTATTGGAACTTTGTATTAATAGATACGGATGTCACTAGAATGGAACAGTTTCGTATATAAACACGAGATTACATTAGGTAAAAAATTCATATTTCCGAAACTATTCCACGGTTCAACTTCAAAATTTCGGGAAATATTGGGTAGTCGAAAAAATCTTTTCGTATTTTCTCAATAGCTGTCGTTGCAGTCGTATATCTCCAGTGCTATCAATCACATTGTGTGATACCATATAGTGTTGGAAGAGTGAGATTTTAAGCTTCATTTAACCAAAAAATTAAATTCGGGGAAGTTGAAAAAAAGTTACACGGAAAAATGACGAAAAGTGGTCGGCCAAAATGGTACCTACATATTTGGTATTTGGAAATACGAAAAGACTACACTACATTTGTTTACACTTTTACATAAAAAGTCTCTCGCATACCTAAATGTAAACTTAAGCTCTCCTAAAGAACGTACTTACTCTGTTCTATAACCGCCTGAGAGCAGGAATGCCAGTAACTGACCAACATTTTTTCACCAACCGATAAAATGTACAAAAATGAAAAAAGCCCTCTAAGCCGATTTAGAACTGTACCGCCATTCCGCCGTTTGACAGGCGTTTTTACTTTCATTTGAATTGTGTGAAAAATTCGAAAACGAAATAAAGAAGCTTCGAGCTTCACTTCGCACACCTCAGTGTATGTGCTTGTTGCAACGGGTGCAATAACTTAGGAGGGCAGCGCACCATACTATTAATTCTACCCTCATTAGCGTAAAGCCTGCGAGAAGCCATATGTGGTTTGACTTGTAGGTGATGACAGCAGGCAATTCTTCGCTAATCGACATGTGTGGGGGAAAAGGCGGGCAGCCAGAAGGTGGAAGCAATGTTGCCAATGCACCACTAAGCCGGTCTGAATGAGGTTAATCATGGCAGTTCAGGGGGAGTTCCTTCAACTCTTGTGGCGCACACAAATGAATTATTTGTTTTTTAGAGAAAATTTCGCAAGTAAAAGTGAAAGAGCCGCCTATGCGGCTAATTGAGAATTTTAATGAAAAGAAATGCAACAAAAATCATTTAAGCCAAACACACACTATTACATACTTGCATACACATGTAATTGCATAAACATTTAAGCGCGTGTTTTTTGCTCATATTTCTTTATGCTGTGGAAATTAAAAAAAAAATAGCAAAATTTATGAAATGCTGCCGCAGCAGACCAAAGAAATCAAGCTTCATGCAAAATTAATTACACTCATGGCGGTTTTTAAAGAGACAAGCCAAAAGAAAAACACTTACAACACCAACGCGCAGTTGCAATTCGAGTGACAAGCGCCATTTTATTTTATTATACCCAACGGCAACGTCTTTTCTGGGGATTCTCCAATTGATTTAAAAGCGCCAAGGCGTCTGTGTGTCAGTGTAATGTAATGTACGCAAAAAAAAAACTGCATAGAATATCCCAGAGGACATCCTTGGAGAGTGCTTCTCCAAGACTTATGATCAAACAGGTGACTATAGCACCTTTTGACCTATAATTAATTAATATACGGGTAATTTCGGTTGAAGTTTTTCAAGTTAATTTACGCGCCATAGGCCTAATCAAATTCATAGAGGGTACAATAAACTAATGTTTTTCAAAAACCGTCCTTATAGTCCCATTTGCGTCAAATTCGACTTTATAACGATAGATGGCGATGGTCGAGCCATTGTCACCGCTGGTCATATACCATACCTTCGTAAGCTCAACACTGCAAACCGAATTATGTCGTTTCGATAAGAATTTTAGATTAGTCATATCATACCGAAGAACTGAAAAAATAAGGTAAAACCCCGAACTTGTAACTCCTAAACACACACCACAGAATATCCCGAAGAAATATGGCAATATTTTTTTGTTGAACAAAAATTACGAGCGCCCGCGTACTTTTGCTTCCTTACCTTTTTCGCAAAGAAATGAAATAAGTCTGAATTGAGAAAAAGTTGCGGTTGAAAGCAATTAAAGTATATTCATACTGTAGCAATGTACTTAATTGAAATGAAAATGATTATGCGATGCGATGCGATGATAAGAGGCAGTCATTATTACAATGGCTGCGATGTGACAGAGCTTGCAATAAAAATGTCCAATAACTGCAAAACGCGAATACCTGTAGCTTCGGCAGCAGGCGAATGTCACCAACTGAAATTTTACGATATTTTCTCATATACATACATACATATGTACATACATCAATATGCATGTATGTTTGTACGAATGTAGCTTCCATGAGCAGCCGACTGACACGGCACGAAGATAAGATATGAATGCAGAAAATGAAAACGAAAAACAAAATTAATTTAAAAATGCAAAAGAAAATCTTACAAAAGAGGAAACTTATTATTATTATTATTATTTTCAAATAGAAAATTTTCATTCATGTAATCGGCATCATATTGAGCAAAATAACTCGGATGCAAAGACAGTTTTCAAGATCTCTATGTAGGGCTTCATCGCTGAGACAGAATAGACTGGAACCGGCTTCAAAAAAGCTTCTAATTCATTTACTGCCAAAATATTTTATTTTATCTAAGACATTAGAGAGCATTCCGAAAGTAGAGTTTGGGCTAGTTTAAAGGTTTTCTACTGAGTGTTGCTGGTTCCACCAGACCAAACCAGCAGAGCTTGTGAATAAGTTTAAAAGTGTTTAGCTATGAGGGGCATGAGGGACTATGAGGGACCAGTTTATAGATAGTAATAGCTTAAGAATCAGGATTAGAAAACAGAAGTTCGTAATATTACTTACTTTGTTCAGTTCTTAAGTATGATATGAGTAATCAAAGAGAGATTGGGAAAGCTTTGAAAATACCCAAATCATGGTAGATCTTGTTGTTGCTGTTGTTACAGAGGCAGAAAACATTCATGAAGAAATTCGGGGGAATTTTGACGGATTCGTTCTGGTTACGTATGTAGATCCGACTGTCACATTATAGGTGGTGAGTCTTATTCTCATTATCGGCATGTTAATTCCGACCGGCCGGAGAATTTCGACGACTGCGTGTTTTTAACATCTGGGACATCAAATATTGGTCCAGAATTATTCAATTGTAGTTGTTATTCTAACGGGTACCCAGTTCCCGTTAGGATGGTAAGGGTTAGCCAAGTTGTCGTCAACGTCATCTTACGGAAGGCCCAAGAAACGTGCTAAGATTTCTGCTAAAGCATCCTAGCAGGAACAGCCTGGAGAGGAGTGCATTAAACTCCTTAACTGGAAGCATACGGGCCTCACTATGTAGGTGTTCGATAGGAGACATCAAGAGGTATCCTGTTGTAGTCCGGAGTGCAGTGTTCTGAAAAGTCTGAAGCTTCTTTATCTGCGTTACACTGCATCAAGGCTACCATATTGTTGCGGCGTAGTTGAGGACCGGCCGGCCGATTGCCATGTAAGTTGCCAACAACGTTTCTTTGTCCTTTCCTTATGTGCTGCCATCGAGCGACTTGAGAATTTTGTTGCGCCTTTGTACTTTGGCGATAATCGCGGTCGTATGAGGAGTGAATGAGCATAGACTATCAAAAGTTACACCTAAAGTCTTAGGATTAGACTGCAATATTGAGGTCAAGTCTGTACTTCTTCGTCCAGTTTGTAAATATGGTCGCTGTGGATTTGGTGGGGGAGAGTGTAGGATTCCGTGCAGAGAAGAAGCAATAAAGGTCGGAGACATAACCATTCACCTTTGAACACATGTCATCGAATCAGAGTTATTCAGTTGTGGTCTGTACTAAAAAATATCTTGAATAGTCAGTCAATTGTTTCGCTGTTCATTAAAAGGTTTCGACCAGTATTTTATATAAATCTCTTGGAAGATTGATACCGACCTAACGACATTTAAAATATGTATTTTTGAAATTCATATTGCGCCTGAATGCATGCTTTAAAACTTTTTAGATTGGTTTGTGAACAAAGTACATAAGAGAGAAATCCAAAGTTAGGAACAATAGTCATTAGACCTGCACAACATTCAAGGCTTTTTTTTCTAACTGAATAAGTTGGATTATTATAATGATATCTACGACGGTCCAAATAATAATGTGGATATGCGATCATCTAGTGGCAATGACCAATGCAGCAAGCAAGCAATCGAACGGTAACAAACAACACAAACCGATAAAGTCAACATGTTGAATGAAGAAATTATGCGCCAACAGCAATGGGAGCAAAGTGGCAACACAGAAAAAATCGGCGTGAATTGGATGAAAGCGGTGCAATTGCATTATGTTTTGTTGCATTTGTAGCAATCAAACCGTTGCAACGCGAATCGCTGCAACGGCAAATGCAATTGCAACAATAACAACGACAACACATTTCCGCGGTCAATAACTTGACTGCTGCTCAGCAAAACCGCGGGAAACACACACTAGCTCATACATATACAAATGTATGTTATATACAAGCATAAGTCATTTTAAAAGCTTATTCGTGCAGTTGTGTGTGTGGATGTAGCGATGTTGGCATCTTTCGATTAGCAAGTATTCGCATTCGGTATTTGGTGTGCGGAAATTTTGTTCCGTGCAACGGAGAGTTTGAACTCTTCGCATTCGTTAAAGTCAATATTCGCTCGTCGAGCCTTCAATGGAATGGCTAAAAGTCATCAACACCAGTGCTTTTGAGACAGATGTGTGCAGGCGCCTCTTTAAAGCTGAAGCACAAAGAGCATCTGCAGCTAATTGCTTGGCACGTCGCGTTGCAACTTGCTGCCTACAATTGCGAATAGTTGCGGTGATTAGGCCGCCCCTGCTGGCGCTGTCATCACCATTTTCCCTGCCGCAGCCGGCACTGTTGATGCTCTTGTTTTTTTCCGGCCTTGCCGTGACTGCGCTTTGATTCTGCCTCTGCCAAGCAAGTGCAAAAAACGAAGCAACAGCTGAGGATTCAAGCTGATCACTTGCAGCTTCCAACGGTGCTTTTTGCGGCAATTTTGTGTTGCACGTTGTCGAAACCACACAGTACAGATATAGATACCCGATTACATATATAATTAGAGAGGACAACACAGGTGGGAAGGAAATCACAAACACTGAAAAATTCACACTGGTTCTGGTTATATATGTATTTAGTTGATCTGAATTTTAATATGATTTTTCAAATTGTTATTCTATATTATTAAAAAAGTATATATAGTTCAATAATTTCAATTTAGCAATAAAACTATTTAACCACCTGATCAAATATAACCGGGACTGACAAAATACTATAAAATTACATTTTCTGTATTTTAATGGAAACCTCCTGCTTTTAAGCCAACTCAGCATGCCAATGTCGGTTTCTCACATAAGGAGAGTTGCGATGACTTTCAGACCTTCACTGAATGCCTTGTGCTACTCAAATACTTGCATAGGCGATAAAGTAGACTCTCTAAAACAACACGGACAAACGTTTCGCGTCATAAACAAAAACTAAATGACGTATTGAGGTCCAACAAAAAAGGTTGTATTAACCTATTTTTGTCGATTTTTTTTACACACGAAGTTTAACTGAACCAGTTTGAGTCAAATTTGTTCAGATGGACATACTTTCGGGGCGAACGCTTTTGTGACACAGAGTTAACACAATAAGTGGTTAAGTGGTGCTATAGCAACTATTTATAGGAATTTTTCATTGCACCTGCTGTGTGTATGCATGTATGAATGTTAATCAGTTCAAAGCAATTTGTTGAAAATGTAACAACTTAAAGCTTAATTCATAACTAGGAACCGCTGCAATGAAATTCGTCACGAAATTCAAAATTAAACCGAAGTCAAAAATTTCTTAACCAAACTGTTAAAGTGAATTTGTAAAAAGTAAAAAAAAGAGACAACAACAATTAGTCACCCTGTATTATATTGCGGCACAATGAAATAGCAAGTTGCAACTTGTTGCTGCTTGTCAACGACCAACATTTATGACTTCGTCCCAATTTCCAATGTTGCAAGAACCCGCATTTGCATGTAATGAGACCGGATTACTGAGGATGTACCCCGCAACCGTATGTGCTAAATATTTTTATACATTACAGTTTGAATACGAGTACATAGTATGAAACCTGTAACCATAGCAGCGGAAAGACTTCGCCATAATCCAAATATGGATGAGTATACACTTATTTATGTACATATACATACATATACCTACATTCGCACAAATGTGGGTATTTACCAAAACCTGATCTAATTGACTGAAACCGCTTCAGTTCGTTTTTTTTTTTTTTTCCTTTAGCATGTCGCTAAATAAGAAGTACTGGAGATATACTCATGCGTAGAGGGTATACAAACGCCCCTGTGATCATGACAACTGGAGCTACTGATTTGCAAAATCCAATCACATACTTATACACACACGTACATTTTGGAAGCCGAAATCATTAAACGAGGTAAACCAGCCGGCCAGTAACAGTCGCACCGCGGCAGGCATTGACCGCTGAAAGAATATCGGTTTTGATCAGACCTCAGCGGAGTGAAGTGAAACATGTAAAACAAAATTCAATGAGTAAAATAAAAACAACCATGGAAAAACAAAAACTTAAAAAATCTCTTGTCGCGGCTAAAGTGCTCAGCATGCAAACAAAAAAGGAAGAACAAGCAGCAGCTCTCTTACTCAGCAGCAACAATCGGCCAACCTACTCTCGGTCATTATCATTCTTGATAAAAAATTAAAAACTGGTTTTAATAATCGCTAAATTGAAATTGTGGAAGATTTTTACGGAATTCTGCGAAATTTTTCAAAAACTTTCATTGACTGCTTTGCTTTCGCGTGTTGGCGAATGTTATCAAGTAATCACAGGGATAAAACGATTTGAATTTGATTGTAAGTGTATATGTATGTATATACATATGTACATACATCTGATGAGCAAATGAAATGAGCTTAACATATTGGCTGTTGACCTAAAGGAATTGAAAATATTTAATCGACTAACTTCTTTTTTATATAATACAAATTAGAAATCCAGAGCAGACAATTACTGACAAATTTTGAAGCTGCGAAATTCTCATAGCAGACTATCAAACAATAATATTTTTTATTTATAAGATTTATATTTATTGATATCCGTTTATTAAAAGATTAGGAAGCAATTTAAAAACGTGTATCAATATGAAATTTTAAAGAACCCTTGCCTTGAAAGTTAATTCAACGAATTAGGAATTTTATCCGGCCTGGGTTTGTCAACTCAACAATATTTCATGGTGGTTTTAAATTGCTAATCCAAGAGCAAAAACAAAATATTTACAATCAGCATTTTCCTACGCTATTTGAATAAAATTGATATAAACGAATTTTTAAAGTTAATTGCAAAAATTTCAATTCGCTATAAAAATACGCACACAACTCATATATTTTCGAGTATGTTTCCATATTTCAATATGAATTTTGGGCAAAGTTGATTATATTAGGCAATAAATTATCTTCTATTTAAACTAAAAAAGATTAAGAAAAGTCAAGTTTGAACATATTTTTTAACAACATAAAGTAAAATTTTTTTGGTCAAAAAAACTTTTTTTAATTTTTAAAATTTTACCCTATTTTTTGGAATTTTAGTTTACCTAAAGGATAAATTATTAAAAAATATGAATCTCTTTGAATTTTTTGTTTCCGATAGAAATTGCGACCTGCATCCTGCCCGCCATTCGACAAATGAACATGCGAGATGCATCGGGTAATTGCTTCCCAAAGCAGAATATCAAAGATTTGTTATCCAAAAAATTATTTCTTTCCCTCCCAAAAAAATCGATTTTTTGAAGCCTCTAAAGCAGGCTCCCCCCTTAAGAACAAAGGTGCAAAAACGCTAATAAGCAATATACGTATGCGTACATAAGTACATACATACATACATATGTATGGATGTATACATCGTAATCGGTAAGACGGCAAAGAAAATCAACATAACCCGGTCCGTATCTGATAGGGTTGGTATTATGGATGGAGAAACAAAACTGTTGATAGTGTCTGTGTTATCTTTACAAATTAAATATGTAAGGAAATTAAGTAAATAACTTAACTCTCTTTATTCACTTTCTTACCTGATAATATGAATCCGCCATGATATCAATCGACTTCGAATGATGTGAAAACGTTGCTTAGTGGATTATCTGTATTATATGCTTTCTTTCTTTTTTAAGTGTTGAAATTTGCTACAACTTGCAACACTAAAGCAATGAGAACACTGTTTATATAAACTGCGAAACAAAAGATTAAGTAAGATTAATAAACTGTTATGCACTTTCAGATATCAAAATTATTAATTTTACGGACACCGAAAACTTATTCAATTCGTTAATTATTTATTAATAGCTGTCAATATTTATAATTTATTTAACGTTCATGATTATGATATTTTAGGGTTAAGACAAAATAGTAAGCGATTGCGGAATTTCACAATCATTAAATTTTCATTTAAAACACATTGACTAGTTTATACGTTTCTTTCACAGGCCCGGTAAGAAGCTGAAATTAAAACAAAATATTTTTTCAAATTATTATATTTCAATTTGAAATTACAAAATATGCATGTTTATATAAAAAAAAATAGTTTAAGATTTGTTTTATTCATTTTAATTTAACAGCATACTAACATATAGTCTTCGTCAAGGTATCTAGTGATACAACTGCAAATGCGAGTTTCGGTAATTGATGCAAATTGCATTTGACTGAGGTTTTAATTGAAATGATGAAATATGCTATGCGATGGCAATAAAGACCATTGCAATAAGAGATGAAGCATGTATGTTCAATGGCCAATGGGATAAGCGTTTAAGTAATATATACATATACATATATAAATGTTTCCATATATATGTATACAACATTGGATATCCAATGCACGACTTTATTAAGAAATTGAAAAAACAAATAGCTAAATAGAAAACTTTGGTGCAATTGTAAAAAGTGCATGTAACGGTAAATTCATTTGTAATTATTTTTATTATTAATACTCAAGATTTAATTTCTACCAAATATACTACTCTAAACATTTGTTAAAATCGAAGCAACACGATGTAAACATCTTACACATTTTATTTTTGTTTATTATCTATGTACATATGTTTATTGGCAGGTATTGAAAGCATGTGCAATTTAGAATTACCTTTTGAACACTGTTATAACAAGACACCTGCAGTGTGTGGTTTTCACAAGTTATAAACTTCGCACCAAAAAATAGATATTGAATTGAATGCATAAATGGTACATTTAAGTTATTGCAAGTTTCACACAATTTTAATGACCATACATTCATCCAGGCTTCGTGCAGTACTGACAGTAAATGTATCCCTATTTTAGATGCAAATTACAGCCTATAAATTTATAGACTACCAGAATATTAAATTTTTTATTTTACTTGCACACCCCAGCCTCCTTTCAAAACCCGTAATGGCAAATTCTTTTCACTTTGCAATTATTTCACCTCACATTTGTATCCGAACTTTTTTTACGATTGTATTTGATAAATGCAATTTGTTTAGTTGAAACAAACTACAAAGCACGAGCAACCGTGTAAAATTGTATAAAATTAAACGCGAAAACTTTACTAAATCCAATCAAAAATAATAAATTTTAAATAGAAAAGAAAATATTAAGCAAAGCAGCTCAACAACCGACAACCAAATTATTCTCGCTTTGTTTCGCCGCAAACGAAGGCATGCAGTGCTGCCAACAAACTAATTATCTCATTGTTACCACTTTTTTCAAATTGGAAAACATGTCAGCTGCAATTATGTGATAAATTCATTATTTGATTAAACAAATAATTATGCTGGACACCTGAAATATATCGTTTTCCTTAAAAATCTTAATTGCGTTATCAATAAGGTTATGAAGAATGACCTATATAAGAGGATTTGTAGGGTTTTATGAACAGGAAATAATTAATAATTTAATGAAGTAATGGCAGCCTCCTTTCAATGCAGCGAATTGAAGAGGTGCTTATTTTATATTAACCCTGAGTTGTAAAGTAGAAAAAGATTTATTTAAATAAATAATTTAATTGTTTCAAAATACAAATAACAAATGACTTTTATCGAGAAATTGTCCCTTTCCGTAGTAAAAATTCGCAAAATAAGTTTAGAAATATTTTAAAAAGTTTAAGATTTATAAAGTTTTATTTACTGAATATTAATTTTTATTATTTTATTTTAAACTGCGGGTTTCTTCGGTAGAGAACCAAAAGCCGATATTACCGTACCTTTGGTTCCGGTAACTGTGGTGGTTAGTGTTGGCGGAATAGGTTTAACGGATGCTGCTGGTTGATCCCACTTTGATTTTCTAAAAATCAATTAATCATGTCATTAACATAATTGCGGCTAATTTCTGATAATATATTTACCGTCTCTTAGCTTCTTCTTCGACTTTACGAGCTAACGCCGTCGCTTGTTCTATTTTATCTGTGTCCTTACGTTCCTTTTGTCGTTTGAGCATTCCATTTTTTTGAATACGAGCCAATTCCTCATAGTAACTTTCTGGACCCCATTGTAATGGATCATAAATTTCAGGTGGATAATTGGTGCCAAACTCATTTATGTCGCAATATTGTATCAGTTTTTCATATATGCTCGGATTACGAAATTCCTTGCGCCCCTGTATAACGCGATTCATGTCCATATTGGTTGTTTCCATCTTGTCATATAAATGCTTTATTTTATCAACTAATTCAACTGAAGGCTTTCCTTTGGGCTCTGGAGGTAATGAAAACCCATAGTGGGCATATTTACTCATTTTGTCAACTTTTTTTGGTGATTTTGTGTCATTGGCCAAATCATTATTTTCGTCAACTTCCATTTGTACACTGTTTGTGGTATCTCTTGATGTTTGTGCATTACTATGCGAGCTAGTTTCATCGTTTTCACCTTCTTCTTCTGAGGGATTACTTGATTCTGATGATGTACTTTCCTCTTCATCATCATCATCCGATATTACTGTGTCATCCTGATAACTAACTAATCGCCGCACCGACTTCTTGCGTTTCCTGCGTTTATTTTCTTTCTGATTAGGCAACTTTTCTATTATTATTTTTTCTTCCTTTGGACTGGGTTGTTTTGGAATAATAACCTATAAGATGTGAAAAATTACGAAAAAAATATACACAAATTTTATATAGAGCGAGTTTCGCGGTTTACCTGAGATGCTTGCGAATTTGATGAATCTGGGCTTTCTTCCTCCACTTCACCCTCATTTTCAGAATCTGTGTACTGTGCAGTTAGGCTTTGTAAAGCTTTGCTCATTTTTAACTTTTAATGAAATTAAAATTAAATTATATTACTGATATTATAGGTTGAAAAAGTTTGTTTTCTAACGAAGCTGTCAAAAAATCAGCTGTCGCGCCTTGTTCTGAACAACCCCTTTAGTCTCACTGAACAACACTCTTTATGACGTTTTTATACGGAGCAAGAAAATGTTTAAATTTAAGAAAACAACTTCACAGTGAAAAGTATAGTTCAATCTGTTTACGTAAATTTTTTGAGTAACTCCTAAATCATATGTCGATAATAATAATTAAATCATAATATTCATGTGTATACATATTTTCTGGGTACTAAATTATATTTAGGGTGAGATATGTCGTATCAGAATATGTTTGAATGTGTGTATGTACACAATTAAAAGTCAACATCAGTAACAGCTGTTATAAGAGGTATCCGTGGAAAACTTTATTGACGTTGCATTTCTTAACTAAATATTTTTCTTCTTAATTTTTCAAGGAAAATAAAATTATATCGTGAATAATGATTACCTCTACTGAAGATGCCCAAAATGAGGATAGAATACAAAAACGTGTAAATAAAATACTTGAAACAAGGTTGGAAACCGATAAGGTAAATAAGTTAGCATTTGCTATCTTCGCAAACAATTATATGTATAAATTTTCGTCAAAAGGATACATTGGATGCTTTGTGTAATCTCTCTAATTTCTTCGTTGAAAACACTTTACAAAATAGGAGAAATCTTCGCAGTGAAATCGAGCGTCGCACTGTTGGCATAAATGAGAGTTTTCTCCAAGCTTTTCGGGAAGTAAAAAATACCCTTGACACAGTATGCGAAGACTTAGACGCTATGGCTAAATCAGTACAGACTATGAAATGCAATTTGGAATCTTCTAAAGCGTTAACACATGACTTGATTAGTCAAACTAATTCGTTGCAAACTGAACGTGAACATCTACAAGTGGACCAACAAATAGCAGAAGCTTTTCTAGCGCGCTTCCAACTAACTGTGCCAGAACATCAAATCTTATATGGCACCACAAAAGATGCACAAATCGTTCCTGAATTTTTCACTGTCCTCAATCGCGTACAAAGCATTCACGCCGATTGCCGCGTACTAATGCAATGTGGCTATCAAACAGCTGCTTTAGAAATTATGGAAGAGATGACATTACATCAAGAGGGCGCCTTTGAACGATTATATCGATGGACACAGAATCACTGCCGAAACTTGGAAAATAATGAAATCGGCTCTTTGGTCGTTGAGGCTATGAGCAGACTTCAAGATCGACCAGTTCTTTTCAAGTATACATAGTAAACATTTTTAAAGAGGTAATAATACTAAAATTATACTTATTTTTTGCCTTCAGATATGTAGTTGATGAATACGCTATTGTTCGACGGGCCGTACTGGTTCGGCTATTTATCGAAGCTTTGACCGAAGGTGGCGCAAACGGCAATCTAAAGCCTATTGAATTACATGCCCATGATCCAAAACGTTATATAGGCGACATGTTTGCCTGGTTGCATCAGGCGATACCGAACGAGAAAGAAAATTTATCGCTGCTCCTAAAAAAGTGTGATAAAAATGGTAGTGACAATCGTGCAATAACCTGTATAAAATGAAATGATTTTTCCCATTAACTGCAGATTTATCGGAACAAACGCAGACCGCACTAGCCTACATAGCCGATGGTGTATGCCACCCCTTAAAGGTGCGTGTAGAAACAATACTGACATCAGAAAAGGACACCATTGTTTTGTTTGCGATTTCCAACCTGCTACGATTTTACCAGCAAATTATCAAACAGGTTAATTCCATGACACATATTTTTTTTCGTTTTTAGTATTACCATTTTTTAACGTTCGTTTAGGTCGTTAAAGGTGGAACACTCGAACAAACGCTAATTGATTTGCAAAAGTCTAGTGAAGAGATATATTTGAATTCGCTCTCCAATCAAGTTCGTAGCATCTTACAAAGACCAGCTAGCGCCAGCTTGGGCATTGAACCACCGCAGCGAGATTTGATACCACCAATGAGTGTGGGCCGGCTACTAAATATGCTCAAAGAAATACTATCGGTAGCAACCATGGTGGACGGTCGGCAAACTGATATTACTAAGATTGTATCCTGCGTGATCGATCCTTTGTTGCAATCCGTGCAAGAGTCTGCGTCACACTTACCCACAATCGACATGGCTGTATACCTATTAAATTGTCTCTATCACATGCAAAGTTCGCTCGCAGTTTATGAATACATGGACGAGCGTGTAGAGCGCCTGCAGGCACAATCAGATGCTCAAATTGACACACTAATTTCGGAACAAGCATCATCCCTGGTAGCGAATTTAAATCTGGGGCCCATCTACACCATACTACAGAATAATCAAACTAAGATTGAGGCAAATCTTTTGAAAATATTCATGAACAAAATGGATGCTTTTTTGGAAATGCCAGAGATGCTGCTTCTGCCGCAAGTGCAGTTGCTAATGTCCAGTGCGCATCGCAATACAGTACGCAAGCGAGCTTTCAATGTAATCGTTGCCATATACAAGCAAATTTACGATCGCGTTCATGATCCAGCCAATGGGTTTGAGAACCCAGATGCTGTTTTTAGTAAAACTCCCGATCAGGTTGGTAAGATATTGGCTGTTTAGTGTATTTCTAGAGTACCGCTTAATTATTAAATATATTTACCGCTTGAACAATATTAATATAAAAAACTAGGTAATACTTTTGAATTCAGAGTTTTACTGAATACAACGGCTTAATCTTCCTGTGTTTACTTTGACATTGCAGTTATTCAAAGTAAATTACTAGCTCATATACATATGTATGTGCAGCCATGCAAGAGTATAAACATACAAATGTAGATTAGTTATACTCATTCACGTACGTACATATGTATATAAAAACAAGTACGTATGTAAATCGTTTGTAATTGGCACACGCCTTCATGTCGGTCGCCTAAGATTGAGTCAACTCAATTTCTTTTATTGTCGCTTTGTTATTGTGATTTTCCTTTGAGCTAGTGGGGACAACAATGGCGCAAATAAGAATCGGATGACGAAACGAAGGCGAATGCAAAAGTGCTGTCGAAATAAAGAGGCTGTGTGTGGCCGTCCCTTAACTATTAGTATAATTGTTACTTTGTTAGCCGCCGCCGGTCCATAACGTGCTCGATAAAATTCTTCGCATTCGCGACACGTTCTTATCATTGCAGAAAAGAAGATAAACATTAAGCTAGAAGAATTTGTGTTGTTTTTCCGCTCCTCAAAAATGTATAATAAGAGACTGATTGCGCAAACCTAATTGAATTTTAATGATCTTGTGTAAGTAAAAAACATGCAGTGTCTAAGCAAACAATGTTTTTTTTAAGAATTCTTTATATTTGAAGTATGTACACACAGCTTCTTATTTTTTGACTGCTGATGACGTGCAAATATCTATTTTTAAACAGTTTTTTTTTTATATGTTAACTGAAATGTTGTTTTGCGCGATAAAAAGAGGAAGTGTGATTTTTGATTGTTTATAGGCGCCCCAAGTGAAATTCAGAATGTTGTGTGCTTGCCTAGGAAATTATTTAAACCTCTCGAGTCAGTTCGCGCTGTGTTTGTGTGTTGAAGTTCACTAATAGTTGAAGCAAAAACAGTAAAGTTAGACTATCTTACGGAGATAAACCACCTTAATGATTCGTTTTGAGAACCAAATATCACGTTTGCACACAAGCATCTAGCTTTGCTTTAGCCAAACAAATTATTATTAAATACACGTAAGATGCATTACATAGCAAAAATAAATTGCCGAAAAATAATTATATATATAAATGTCTGTACGTATGTATGTAAATTATATTGGATTATTGATGTTTGACTCCTTGTAACTTGGGCTCCTCCGTGTGAAATGTTGCGCGAGTTGATAACATTTTTTTGATGGCAGTTCAATGGCAAGCGCATTACGACATGGTCATGGTGGATCGTTGGAATAGTTCGAGTGTTAAAGCACTCAAAAATGCCGGTAAGGATTTATTTCCCACTAATTGGCTCTCTATGAATGGTTTTAGGGTAATTGAATAGGGAGTCTCGAGCATGTCTAAAGCATTATTCGATTCATTCAAGCGGAAGTTGAGATAATCATCAGGGCTTTCTGCATACATACTCGATAGCCTGAATTGAAAAAAAAATATATAAAATAAATCAGAATCAAACATAAAGTTTCACATTAAAGTCACTCACTTGTAGTTTGTGTTTAGTCCTAATCTGTCAACTCGATAGCCAAAGAGTAAATAACAGACTTCCCGAAATTCCATACTTGCGGACTTGTAGCACTCCTTCATTTTCTTCATTTTAGAATTGGTAGCTTCAAGTTCGGCGCGCAATTGATTCATTTCTTTGATATTAATGGTCATGTTTGTTGTCTCATTCATACGCGCCTGTGTGACTTCATTGTCTTCCTCTAATTTTTTATTACGCCGCTTTAAGCGTTCGATCTGAATTTTATTTGTAAGTATTAATCTAAGAGTAAATAATAATGAAAAACTATTTTTATTTACCTCTGCCTGTAACTTTTCAATTAAATTATTGGAGTTTTCGTATGCCTCGGCAGCGGGGTTTTGTGCCAAGTGCACCACTTTGAATTTGCCTACATTGAAGTCACCTTTCAAGCAACGATGTTCCAGTTCTAATTCCAATTCCTCTTTACGGCGTCGCAAACGCTCATTTTCTAATCTCATCGTGTCCAATTCTTTTTTTATATGTTCATAGGTTTCAGTACTGATGACATTTTCAATAGACTGATCGGCAACGGGTAGTTGTTTTGCGTTGGTCAACTCTTTTTCCAAATTACTGCACATGTCTTTGTAGCCTACCAAAGTCTTTTCTAGCATATCTAATCTTGACCGCAATTGTACATCGCCATTAGCACTATCTACTGCATGATTGGCGTTGGAGACTGGAAAATTTTAATACATTTAATTTTGTATTTGGTATATGGAATATGGTTCTTACATGTGAGATCCTTTTCGAAATTTTCCAGCAGTTGTTTGTAACAATCACGTTCTTTAGAAACCAAAAACAGTTTGCGCTGTATGCGTTCCTTGAAATTTTTATGCCTTTTCAGCGCCACGTTGAGTTCTTCTATGTTCTTAACATATATTTCACATTTCTAAAAGTATACAATTCGTTGAGATGGTAGATCTTTAGAATGGGAAGTTATAAAACCACGCCTTATGTACCTGTTTATAATCCAACAAATCAGATTTAATGGACTTGGTTTCAGATTGCGTGTTTCGTTTTTCGCTTATCATTATTATGTCGTTTTGTAGTAACTGCTCAATTCGTGATCGCAGAGCCATCGGGCTGACCAACATGTTAGGCAGACAATGGTCCTGTGCAACTTTGATCCAGTCTTTGAGTTCTTGTTCCATATGTGAGAGTTTTACTTGGAGAGCCACGGCTTCATTGCGGCCACCCTCCTCACGTGCTAAACGACTCTTTAAATCATGCACTTGCTCCTCTAATAACAGTTTGTTACCAAGCAATTCCTGTAGATTTTTGTTATTTGTGCGTAAACGTTCCAGTTCTTTATCCATGTCTGGTATGCTCAGTAAACGGGTTTGTGATTTCTAACGTAAAAAAATGTTAATAATAATTTGAAATTAACATTTTGTTATTATTACCTTTGTTATTTCTTTCCAATCTTCATAAGACGCTATTTGGTACTCCAGTTCTTTAATACGTGAGTTGGCCACTTCCAATTCTTGCTGTTCTTTTTCATGTTCGATTTTGAGTGTTTCGTAAGACGATGAATGTTGTTTGTACTCGTTGAGTACGCTTTTTAAATTCGTCATTTCATCGGTTAATAATTGCAACTCCTAAAAATAAATATTTTTTTTTTGTTATTTTGGTTGAATATGGTAAGTATAATATTTACCATTTCTAGTTTATCTGTATGTCGGCGGTATTCGCTTAATTCATTCTCCATGCTATTTTGCATTTGCCGTGAGTGATCTTCAATTTCTAATTTATCTCGTTGAAGTTTATGCAATTCTTCCTCATATCGATGTTTAAGCTGTGTTAGTTCTCGCTGAGTTCGCAAAAGCTCTTGTTTGGCGCCTTGTTCACGTTTGCGCACAACTTGCAAGTGCTTCTCGACGTCCTGAACTTTATTAGCAGAGAAGTCACACTGTTTCTTCAACTCTGTTACTTTACTCTCATAAAGCGTTTCTACTTCGGCCCTCAGTTTGTGTTGCCGCTCAATTTCTGTCTTTAACTTAGAAATCTATTGAAAATTTAAATAAAATAATTCGAATTATAAAGAACTTATAAAAGGCGGTAAACATTCTTACTCGCGACTTGGCTTCAATTAGATCAGCTTTAATTCTACGTGTTTCCCAAGGGCTTGGTGGAATGCTGCTTACAGAGGCATTGCTATCGTCACAACTGATATTGGAGTTTTCGTGGCGTCGTTTCTTGGGTACTGTAATGAACTCTTTTATAAATATATCTCAAAAATTTAAAGTATATAGTTTTACTCACAAGTACCAGAATCATTAAAGGAATCAGTTAGATATTCGAAACTAAGTTTTTTTGGCGCTGAATGGGTTATACTATCATTGAATTTTTCCATTATTTTATCAAAATTTGACTTAAGGTTCTCCATTTTGGCAACTGCGGCTTAATTCACGCTATCCGCAGAAGCTTTTTTTTTTTATATAGTACACTTTTACGATCACTTGTATTTATGTTTTGTATAAATTGAAAAAGTATATGAACGTATTTTATTATTCTTTGATTCTTGAAAACTATCGCAATAAATTGAACAAAACACCAAAACTATTCACAAATTTTAGACAAGCCGCTTTACTCTTTTGCTTTTGTTAAATGTCTATTCGTTTGTGTAGTAAAATGACGTTTCTTTTATGTTGACATTTGTGTTTGCTGTTTTGACATATGTCCAGAGAACGTATATACGTTCTCTGTTAGGAATACACAGAGAACGTAAATTTGAAATTTTCTGCTTACAAATTTTATGTAGCTTGAACCATTAAGGTTAATTTAAAGCAATTTTGATTTTATTTCTTTAATATCATAGTTAAATAATAAAACTTAAAATTCAATATTAAATTACCAAAAGTAATTTTACGAAATAGTTTCTGTAACTTCAAGAAAACGAAAATATGGCAACATTATTGCTCTAGCAGAGAACGTATGTACATATGTATATCATAATTTACGTTCTCTGATATCATTTATTATATTTACGTTTTCTGAGTTAACAAATCATTTTGCTCGGTTTGCCTAATAAATAGTAAAGTTTTGGTCATGTGCTTGTGAAAATTTTTAAATAATACTTATAATATAAAATGGCAGCTGATTCGGAGAATGCTGCAAAGGAATTAGCAAACTTAAGTGAGGAGATTCGGAGTCTCCGTCTAAAATTGGCAGACAAAACACGCCAACTTGAAGATTTGCAGGCCGCCCAACGTGCAGATGCGGCAGGTAATGCGGCAAGCGATGAACTGGCTGATAGTGTTTTCACACCTAGAATTAACGACTTAACTAATGATGAAATAGAGCGTTACAGCCGCCAACTGATACTCCCTGGTTTTGGCGTTACTGCACAAACAACGCTGATAAACTCGTCATTTCTTATTGTAGGAATGGGCGGACTAGGCTGTCCAGCTGCGCAGTACCTCATTGCTGCGGGAAGTGGTCGCTTGGGCTTAGTTGATTACGATACAGTTGATCGGACCAATTTGCATAGACAAACTTTACACACAGAGCGTACAATTGGTTTACCGAAAGTAGAATCAGCTAAACGTGCTTTGGAGCAAATTAATCCCAATTGCCAAATAGATTTGCACAAACTTATGTTGGACAGCAGAGTCGCGCTAGATATTATTAAGCAGTATGATGTGATTTTGGATTGTACAGATAATGTTGTAACACGCTACTTGCTAAACGATGCATGCGTACTTTTAAATAAGCCCCTGGTGTCAGGCAGTGCTTTGCAATTCGATGGCCAGTTAACTGTTTACCATTATGGAGATACATGCCCCTGCTACAGATGTCTCTTTCCAGTGCCACCTCCTCCACATGCCGTAACAAACTGCGGAGACGGTGGTGTAATGGGTGCTATTACTGGAGTAATTGGTTCTATGCAGGCGTTAGAAGCAATTAAAGTTGCCACTGGTGTGGGTGAAACATTTGCCGGAAAACTACTGATTTTCGATGGTATGAATGGTATATTTAGAAATATAAAGTTACGTGGCAGAAGTAAAGATTGCAAGGTATGCTCAGAGAATCCAATGATTACCCAACTAATCGACTATGAACAGTTCTGCAGCATGCACGCTTCTGACGATGATCAACCGCTTCAACTGATTCCATCACAAGAACGTATAGATGTGTTTCAGTATATCGATATGCGATCGCAACCTCATCTTCTAATTGACGTGAGACCACAAAACGAGTTTGAGATCTGTCGTTTGCCATCGTCTGTTAATGTGCCTCTAAAGGAAATATTAAACAATAAATTTATAGAACGATTTGCTAATGAATTAGCTGACGAAAAGTTGCCGATAGTTGTGCTTTGCCGAAGAGGAAACGACTCTCAAATAGCCGTTCAACACATGTGCAACAAGTTTCCATCTCATGCGATACGTGATCTTATTGGTGGCCTTTACGCTTGGCATTACAAAGTGGATAAAGACTTTCCAATATATTAATACTATTATTAAGCATATTGTACATGTATACTATTCTTGTTATTTTTACATCTTTAAACATAAAATGGTGGCGTGAATGTTTGAGATATTATAATAAATATTTGTTGTTATGGAAAAATAAAAACATATAAATATGTTCATTATTTTGCACAAAAAGTCAATAATAAAAGAACACTTAGTTTTTGCCCCCCTATATATGTATGTACCTCTGTTGGCTTTTGTATAAATGTTGTGAGTCGCATTACATTTAGCGATGCCTAATAGAGAAGCAAAGACCAAAATAAATGCTCTCTATGATACTATACATGTATATACATATGTATGTATACATATATAATATACACATATGTATACATACATATAGCTCTCCTGTGGATGTAAGCGTAAACTTCCTTTTATTACAGCGAAAGTTGAGACTACATAGTTGCATAATATCAATTTTAGGAAATCCCCATTAAGTCATTCTGCAGTGTTAGCTTATTACCATTAGTTGGCAATTCTCAATTCCATAAACTATGAGTAGTTGTTAATGAAGTTACTCAAACAATTTGCGTGCTAATAAGTCCTGAACATAAACAAATGCTTTTGGGGGCAGCAAATTATCAACTTACAAACACAGTGGATTATGAGTGGGAATACGCTTAAGTTGAGTGATTTAGTTTGCTTTTGTAAGCACATGCGAATGTGTGTGGTGCGATTATGAATTTTGTTGACTTGCAGAAACTAATCGTAATTTCCCAGCAACCATTCTAACGGTATTTTTATTGTTTAACTTAGGTTTTCTTCTCTTATTGTAGCTTACTTAAGCAGAATACTCCATTTTTTTGGAATAAAGTGAATCGCCTTGGATCACCGTTTGGCACAAAATCAAAACAATACCAAAAAATATGCCTTTGTTTACATTTTCGTATGTTCCTTCATTTCCATTACTCATCATACATACATAAGTATATGAATGTATATTGAATGTATATGTGTGAACGTACTTGCCAGGACTATTGCCGTTCAATCAACCACGTCTCAACTTCATTATGTTTTTGGCAAGACAAGTGAATTATTCTCGCAGTCAACTAGTGGAAGTTTCATTTAAGCAATTAACAGTTTTAGTGAAAAGTTCCTTGGTCTTAAGCGCAGAGATTTAATTCTTCAAATGAAATCCGTTAGCATTGTGCTGATAAGTGGCTATAAAAAACAACAATAGAACAGAGCTTAAACTGAGAATATTTATCGTACATAGGTATATGTATATTGGTTTTGAAATTGTAAGTTAATTTATTTTTAACAAAAGTTTATTTTCAAAACAAAAAAAAAACCAAAAAAAGAACAATAATTACAACATTTATTCTGCTGTTTTGAACACTTTAATGAAATTATAATTGAATACAGCCCACTTTCAACATAATTATATTTTTTTTAAATCAATTTAGGCTCGGATGTAATCCCTTATCCAGATTATATTTATTTATATTATTATTCGTTGTCTTTATACCGAATATGCTAGTTAGTAGGTAGATATACTTCTATAAATTTGTGTGAGAGTATTTCGCTTATAAGAACATGATACGACACTAAAAATAAAATATTCATCCAGAAATATTATTTCTATGACTTGGGGATATAAAACAGGATATCTTAATGAAAGTTAGCTGAATTTCCACACACACGCTGTTTTTTTTTTGTAATCTAATTTTTTTTGTGATGAAAAACTCTAATTTTTTCGAAAATAAGGTAAAATTTATAAATTATATAAGAAACACTAAAAGGGGCTTAATATATGGCTTGCTACCCAAACCAGGCGCCTGTAACGATTCATTATTAGGTTCCAATTTGAACTTAAGTAAATGTTAAAATTATAGGAAAATATTTTTTGTATGATCGCTTTCCAACCACACAACTTCCATTTGCATTTGACACTATCTTCAGAGCCAAACAGTTTTGAATATATACATATGTATATGTATGTATGTACATAGTTGATACTTGATATATGTATACCGAAAGAAAACATCGTCATCTGGTGTTTAGGTCGTCATATCGTATGAGTCACCTGAGCTGTTCTATTTCGTTCCTCATACGCCTGGTTGCACCATTGAACAGTGTGTTTTAAGTTTGCCATAATAATAACATGCAGAAAAAAAAATCGGAAACCGTAGAAAATATATACATACTATATGATCAAGTTAACGTCTGTCAGTCTGTCTCTATATGCTCGAACTAGGCTCTCAGTTTTTAAGATATTGATCTGAAATTTTGCACATCTCTATAAGAAGCTGCTCATTTGTCGGAACCGTAGATATCGGAACGCTGTAGCATATATGTAGCTGCCATACAAACTAAACGATCGGAATTAAGCCCTTGTATGGAAAACTTTTTCATTTAACGAAATATCTTTACCAAATTTGGCATGGAAAGATATACAAGACAATAATACAATCTCCAAAGAAATTTTCCTGATCGAACACTATAGCAGCTGGCACGGTTTATTGTTTAAGGCTGTAATCTCCGACGAAATTTTTCAGAACGGACCATTGTGGCATACAAACTAACCAATTAACATGAAGTTCTTTTATGGAATCTTTTCTATATTAGGAAGATATTATAGCTTCGGTTCTTTTCTTGTTTTTAATAACGGAGATCACAAAAGAAGAAACCTCAAGCCACTAATTGCACGTCTTCCACGGACTGCATGCGGACCACGAGCATAGAGTGCAAAAATCAGCATCTAAATGCGTGCTTACCTTTGATTTTCTCATTTAATATAGGTAAATATACATACATATTTACGAGGGACATGTCTGCAAACCATTTTTGCATACATAGAGCGAGCATCTCATACCAGCACACTTACATTTGTCAAACTATGCATAAGGCAAGTAGTGTGCGATGTGCGCCTTAAAAGAGTTTCAAGCAATAAAAAATGAAATGGTAGAATATTGGGCAAGCAGAGCAAACGTGAAAGCGGATGTGTTTGCTCATAGCCCAGAAAAAGTAGCAACAATGACACCAAGCGCCTGGAGCCTAGCATGTACGTGCATGTGTGGCAAGTGTATATTATGACCAGCTGCTGACTGAAGACGACGTTATTGTTATTGTCACTGTTGTGACAGTGTCTGCTGTTGCTGCTGCTATCGCCATGCAAGAGCTCCCACAAGCACACACACACACTCGCACGGGGGCTCGCACATACAGCAATGTGTTAAAAGTGTTGTTGTTCCGCCGCCAACACTATCCGCACACACACAAACACATCAACACTTATGTGTGTATATACAGTTGCAAATATATACTAAAAACTTATTGTCAGTGCTTGGCAATAAACTTGCAACTTGTAGCTGCCTCTGGCCATCGCATTGCTAATCGGGCCACAGTGGTGCGTGGCATGAATCTGGCTTGTTGCCGAGTCTCTGCGTATTCACCGCCTGCGATTTTGTAACGACACATTTCGGACATTTTCACGCCATTCGGCTCGGTTGCCGTGAGTTACCAGCACCAGCCTCGGCAGTTAAGTAGCGTCTGTAATAGATCATTGGCATAGCCTGAGCAGCTGTAACGGTATTTACTGTCACCTGTCTGGCGTACACCAACTAACATACGTAAGTATGTATAGACATTTGTATATGCTCGGGCTGGCATACGAAATATAGTCAAAACAAACAATATGCGCGGGCACAACAACAACCGAACCGCCGAACCTTTCGCTTTCACTTCAAGAGCGCGAGGTGAATAAAAAGTTTACAGCGGAGTTAACTTCTTTACTTGCATTGTACTCTCTTACTCTCTCGGTCTCCCAGGCTTGCTTGCGGGTTCAATATAATTGATTTTTTATTTATGAACAGATATGCATATAAATGTAACTTAACCCAGCAAAGTCGCGTTGAGGTTCAACTGAGCTGTTACCTATAAAATATAGTCGAAAAAGTCGTTTCGTGTTTCTAATCAAACTTCAATTTATTTTTTTTTTAATTTATAATGAACTTTAAAAAAAAATATGTACCATTTTGGTCGACCACTTTTTGCCATTTTTCCGCTAGAGCCATTATTCCATCAGTGTAAAACTTTTCTGGTTTCTCGGCGAAAAACTGCGACAAGTAATTTTCACAGGCTTCCCTTGAAGCCAACTTTACTCAATTAAGGGTGTTCTGCATTGACGAAACAAATGGTATTCCGTTCTTTCAAGGTGAGGGCTATATGGTAGATGCATCAAAACTTCCCAGCCAAGCTCTCCCAGTTTTTGCCGAGTCATCAAAGATGTGTGTGTGGTCTAGCGTTGTCCTGATGGAAGACGAAGCCATTTCTGTAGATCAGTTCTGATCGTTTTTTCGATTGCTTATATCAATCTCATCGGTCGGTCAGGCTGCAGCAGCCCACAGTGGATAATTCCTTTCCAATCCCACCAAACACTCAGCATAACCTTTCGGGGCGTCAATCCTGGCTTTGCGACCACGCTTCGCCCATGATCTTTTTCGCACATTATTGTCGTATTTGATCCACTCTTCGGCTCCTATTACCATTTGCTTCAGAAATGGGTCGATTTCATTTCGTTTCAGCAAAAAATCGCAGATGTTAATTCAGTCAAACATCGAGATTCTTTTTGTAGCCAGCCTTTTTTAAATGGTCCAAAACGGTTGAGTGTTAAGTTCCTGGTCCAGGTCAATCCTTTCTATAATTTGATCGACTTTTTCAGCGATAGGTCGACCAGAGCAGTTTGCATCTTTTACATCAAAATTTTTAGAACGGAAGCGAGCGAACCACTGTTGTGCTAGATGAACTGATACAGCATCGTCTCCATAAACTTTACAAATTTCATTGGTGGCTTGCCCGGCATTCTTCCCTTTTTTATACAAAAAAAAAATATAGGGAATTTCTTCATTATTTTCACTCATTTTTGAACCGCTGTTACTTTTTTTCAACTTCTCCGAATTTATTTATTTTTTTTTGCGTCTAGCAGATATATGAGCGCTCGGGCAGAAAGCGAAAACTTTGACGCACGTTTTCTCAGTTTTTAATTTTTACGATTTTTCTTAATTGGCGGGCAGGATAGAAAAAAACTAAACTTCGTATGAAATTGGGGCAAAGTTTATTATATTTGGCATCAAATTATCTTCTATTTAAACCAAAAAAGACTAAGAAAAGTCAAGTTTGAACATATTTTTTAACAACATAAAGTAAAATTTTTTTGGTCAAAAAATTCTGTTTTTTAATTTTTAAAATTTTACACTATTTTTTGGATTTTTTTTTAGTTTACCTAAAGGATAAATTATTAAAAAATATGAATCTCTTTGAATTTTTTGTTTCCGACAGTAATTGCGACCTGCATCCTGCCCGCCGTCCGACAAATGCACATGCTAGATGCTTCGGGCAATTGCTTCCAAAAGGCAGAATATCAAAGATTTCGTATCCAAAATTTTTGTATGATGTTTAAATATAAAACTATAAACCCTAGAAATTTCGCTTTAATCAATTAGTTCTTTCCCTCCCAAAAAACTCTTCAAAGAAATCGAATTTTTTAAGCCTCTAAGGCAGGCTCCCCCCTTAATTGAAGTATGTAGACACCGCTTAATCGGTATTAGCCGAAAAGAACCAGTTTGTGTAATGCATTGTAATAGAATGTGCTGAATTGAAGTGAAGTGGGATGTCGAAATGGTAAAACTCAATTTTAATATGATCCAAAAGCTCATGAAATTACATTAGTTCTTAACCAGGAAGTTTTCCTACCAACTCATGATTCTTGTGCATACACACCTATAAGCACACGCCGGTCATGTAAGAGAGCACACGGAGAGAATGGAAATAGCTAAGAGCCATCAGCTGTGTAGAAATTCACCACAGCAATGTTAAACGCGGGTGATGAAAGCAACTGATAGCAGCAGCTTGCAGGACAAATGAGCAACGATTGTTCTATCCAGGCAACTGTAAATGGTAAAAACTACAACGACAACGTAAAATCAGTTGCAGTGCGTAGGCGGTTGTCGTAGATGTCGTAGCCAAACACGTGCACGGCTCGTTCGCGTCTTAAAGCAGCATCTATAGCTGTAGCTTCTTGCTTTTGCTGAAAAAGAAACCCTTTTATTGAATCTTTTTGCTGTGGTAGTATTACTACGAATACTATAAATACTACCGTTACTATTAGAACGTAAAAATAACAGTTGTAATTAGCGTGTAGCAAAAACGTAATGGAAACACAACTGCAACACAGTTTCGAGTCGCTGATGAGCTACGCTAATTCCAATTGAAGTTAATAACTTCAGCATGTCTCTATTATATGAGGGCTTTGCGAAGGGTGTGAAACACATACTACTGGGAGTGTGCGTGCGTGCGTATGTGTGTTGAATCATGGCAGCAGATTTGGAAAGTTTTGAACTAGTGCCAGGGCTCACGGAATTGGCGGCAATGCTTTTGGAACGTCAAGTGGAACGAAATAAAAAGGAACCTTTTTAAATAATTAATTTCTAAACGTAAATTTCAAAACTGTTTGGCATTAGTTTCCGTTCGAAACTAATACGCACTGGAAGGCAATTAATGTGCGAGACTGAATATTGAATAGTGAAACGACAGTGAATGTTTTGTGGATTTTGCAAGTGAAATAAATTGGATGTGAGTTTCGACAAGCAGCTTGGAGCATATAAAATAAAAAAGTCAATTTATATTAAAAACAAAACTTTAAATAAAACAAGTTTAATATAAATAAGTAAAAAGTAGCTGAGTTGTAACGACGACAATAATTTATGATAATAATTAAAATATTTATAAGCTATTTATAATTGTAACAACATATAAACACATATACATACATATATACATATATGTTTGCATGCAGCTGAGAAATTAATTTTGAGATATCAGTATTTATTAATTGAAAGAAATTCCAAGAAATTTGGACCGCAAATTAAACAAACGCTGCGACCAAATTAAAAGTATATTTCCATACATCTCGGAAAAGGGCGCAGGAAAGCGTCTGCGTGCGTATGATTACACGAAAAGTAAGCAAAACCTTTCGAGCTAAAAATACCACACTTTGTGTATGGAAAAGCAAACAAGCAGCCAACATCAACCGAACTTGTAAAAAGAAATATAAAAACGGAAACACACAGAGAAGCATAAATCATAAAAGGGGAACGATCAAATAATTGTAAAAAGTAATTAACGATTTTCAAGTAAAAATAATGTTGGTTCTGTGCTTTAGCATGGCTGCCACAGGTGTATAAGTATTTTGTGTTCCGAAGACTTTAAAAAAAAAATTTTAATTGATAAAGAAATAACTTTGAACCGAAGTAAACTTTGGCAGCATTTGCAGGAGTGCTAGTATTTGTCTTCATATTTATGTGTTTAAGTAATAAAAATTGGCATCCTCCCTCAAACGAAAACGCCCGGCAGGATAACACGCACCGACGCGCACACACAGTCAAACAAACAAAAGCCCATGCAAATAGAAGTCCAGATAGCCTGCTGAAATTCCATGCCAGCAATCAGCGCCAGCGTGACACACAGCCAAACTGACAACAACTGACTGAAGTATCCCAGCACGGGCCTTAATACCCAGTACACGCGCGGTGCCGGCATAAATACTTAAAGCCTCAACGACACGCACACGCAGCGACATTGTGGCAGCATCAGCGTTAAAATTGTGCAAAACGAATACCTTCACAGTGTGAACCTGTCGCGCTTTGCGATAGTGTGCGCACCCAGCCACACTCACAAACAGTCACGCAGAGGCACACGCCGTTAGGACTAACAGCAACTGACAACAGACAATCGACAACCGCCAACAACGACCCTCAGTAGCTGCAGTAACCGACAGAACAGCCGCAGCAGCAGCTCCAGCGCCACTAATAGCATTAGAAGCCGAAGATAGGAACGAAGAAAAGGCGAACGACGGCCACTGCAAAGGGGCAGCAGCAGGAGTCGCACTGACGGTGCCGATATAAAACACGAACACATGTACGTATGTATGTATATATACATGTATGCGTGTATGCATATATGTGTGTCTATCAAATAGATGCTTTTGCTGTTCTAAACTTTCTAACTGCTCATATACAAGTTGAGGGGAGTGTGGGTGAGTGCATGTAGGCGCCTCACCTTGAGCGTGGGCTGGAGGCCTAACTGCTGGCACAATCCCATTTGTAGCAGAACGTGCTTCAGCACCGGACGAGCTGTGCGTACGCACACGTACTCGGCACTTGTTTCTTTGAGACCGTTATTCGCGCGGCTCCTTTTGTTGAAGCAGCGTAGATTTGCTACTTTTACGCATTTTTCTTTCGTTTCGCTGCGTCTTTCCGTTGTTTTTGTGCCTGTCTACAGACATACATACATATACACCATAACGAGCACCTACATTTTGGCTAACAATAACAACAAGATACGGCCAACAAGTGCAAACGCACGTAAAGTAGCAATGACAACAGGAAAAATGATGGCGAGGAAATAGCAACAACCTCAAAAAAGGTGGCAAGCATTTGAATGCGCGGACAGGCAACACAAACACACACACACACACACACACTTACACAAGTGGGGGGCTTTCGGGTGATGAAGCTGGAGGCACTGCCACCGAGAGGATACAGTTATTAGTTAAACAGCTTGAGAAAATGTAGAAAATCAAATCAACGATAGAAACACCACAAAAACACCAAAAATTTAAAAGTAAAATTTCTCGGAATCGATGTCTCTTTTAAGAGCGTTAGAAACCGTTGGCCTCTCTCTCTTGTTTTGTCGGCTCACATTTACGCTTTGGCATTTTATTTTTTTATTGGTTTTACGGTTAACAAAATATTTGCATACCGTTCGCAGCGTGTGTGTCTATACTTGGTGGTTTGCCTATGTTCTGGTGCTTATGTAAAAGCGTAAATCATACATAAGCATATTGGTAGGCGCTTGCAGTAAAGCGATTTGGCGACTTCTTGGAATTAACAAATGAAAGAAACCAGAGATCCGTCTACGGTGACACTTGCTTGAGTAAGTAAAGAGAAGACGCAGAATTTCCTGAAAATTTGTTCTTTTACGTTATTAAGACTGACAGAATTCAAACTTAAATACAATGGAAACTTACTTTATAATTAATAAGTAAAGAAGAGCTAAGTTTAACATTTTATATCCAAGCCGGAAGGATATTTTCAGGTTTTGGAAAAACTAAATTTTCAGTTAATTTTAATATATTGGATATGTATTGGGTATAGAAGAAAGCAATTAAATAATCGGAAGTCATTGGATTAGGAATTTGAGGTTATTTATTAAAATGTCACAAATTTTGACCAATCGAGATGGTTTTAAGTCAGATGGAAACCACTATATCGCGAATATTATCGGCCAGGAGAATACCCTTCCAAACAATTTTATGAAACTAACTCACACTCTGACCGACATATTGACATATTCGGCATAAAATCTGCTAGAATAACGAAAATTATTATGTGTAGCATTTGGAGCTTGGCATTGATCGATACAAATTCCTATATACAGTGTAGGGGCCTAGATGAAATTTTGGCTCGTTTTTATAATTTTTTGACACAAGGGCACATTATTATAGAGAGAATGTTGTTTTTGAGCGCTTCAATAACAGGTTCGGCTTAATAGTTCCTGAGATATCATATTTCATATTGTATGCCTAGTTCTAATAGCGTACGTTACATACAGAAATGCTCCTAAAAAGTAGCATCGGTAATCACTATTTGTTGTTAGGCGTTATTATAAGGACCATATTTGCTCACATTTTTTTTTTTTGTAGCAACAGACACGGGGATTCATTTTTTAACTTGAGGTGAGCAGCTCCATACTCCGTACTCCCACAGGTCACATGTTTTTGTATCGAGTATAAGAAACATCATTATTTTATTAAAGTGCCCTGCTACACGACAGAACGACCGGACATTTTGATTATTATTATTATTGATTAAGTGAAAACAAGCCTTTAATTCGAATATAAACCGAGTCTAAATCATATTTCTCTTCCCATGTTTATAACATGATATTTTTCATGATTCTGCGTTAAGCAAATAAGTTTACAAATTTGAAAAAGTGATATTCTATTATATACATGCATCGCATCACCAGATGCGTATGCACACACACTATGATCTATAAAATTTTGTGTTATACTATAATTCTAGAACTTGAGCACCTTCCTTACAGACAAAAGAGTTTACATATTAGTGTTTTTGGTTTTGAGAAAAAAACGCTTATACATTGTGGCAAAAAATTTAATTATTCATCAATATTTATTTTATCGCTTCAAAGTAATCTCCACTAAATGTAATACACTTATGCCAATGATTTCTCCAGCCCTTGAAACACTTTTCATAAGCACTTTTTGGGATGGCCTTCAGTTTCGTCAGTGAATTATTTTTTATCTCTTCGATCGACTGAAAACGGGTTCTATGGAGTGGCAATTTCAGTTTGGGGAACCAGAAAAAATCACACGGAGCCAAATCTGGTGAATGCGATGCTTGATCATTGCGCTTTTGGCTTTAAATTCGGTCACAATAGTGGCTTGATGCGATGGTGTATTATCAGCCAAATAGAATCCCTTATTGATCGTCTGTTGCTCCGAAACAAATTCATGATGCACCAGACCAGTAATATCGAAAAAACAATTAGCATCACCTTGATTATTGAGTGGCTTTGTCGTGGTTTTTTTTGGTTTCGGTTAATTTTTTCCCTCCAATCCGATGATTGTTGACTTGTTTGCATATCAAACTCATAAACCCATGTCTCAACGGCAGTTATAATGCTCGTCATGAATGTGGTATCGGAATTCGCACGATCAAGCATGTCCAAAGAGACCTGTTTATGGTACTGTTTTTAAAATAAAATCAGCTTTATCGACACGAGTCGAGCAAGAACACGTTTCATACCCAAAATATCCACCAAAATTCATCGAACGGACCCGCAAGAGATGTCGGTCTCTATGACACTTGCCTGACAATTTTCAAGCACCATATTTTTCACTTTTTTAATGTATTCATCTGTTGAAGAGGTCGAAGGTCGTCCAGAACGAGGCATGTCTTCCACGATCACTCGACCGTCTTTGAGGGCTTTGTACCACTCGTTGTGTTTTTGATAAAACTGCATCACCATAAGCCTTTTCTAACATTTGCACGATTTCGCTCTCAAAAATTCGATTTCGCAAAAATTGTAAAAATCGCAACGCACTACTGAGGTGTACCGACTTAAGCAGCTGCAGAACTCATATTTGCCATAGTAATTAAGGACAGTCCTACCATCTTAGACAAATTATTTTTTTGCAATATCATTTCCGCGGGGAATTTAATTTCAATTTTCGGGTGCTTTTTTGTGACAATATTAATAAATTTTTTAACTTAAATTATTTCATTTTTTAAATCAACTCTTACGTCTTTGAATAAGCTACAAATTCGGACGATATGAACCTATTGCAAGTACTCCATTTATCGATGAAAATTAATTAGTACTGTTCCTATATTTCTAATCATCTAACTGCCGACGTAGACTAGTTCAGAAGACTTTCAAAATGGTAGAAATTAAAAGAATTCATAGTATGGAGAGTGGGCGAATTTTTAAGTTTTAAAAATGGCTTTTCTCGATTTCCGACAAAACTACAAGTCTAATATTAACTCTTTTTCACATAATCTCTCAATTTTTGTGAAAAATTCAATTGTACCAAAAAATTTTGCCTTTCACAAAATTTAGTGTAAACTTGGCTTCTTATTCACCCTGGTCTAAAGCAAAATCTGCCTACATCTCTCAAATTACTCAACGTGGTGAATTTGACATATTATTATTTCAATCGTGTTCGGTATTTATCAATTAAAACTTCGATGCATTTCTCAAATATTACAAATTTATATTTATGTACTCAATAATACAATTAAATAAATATTTTGTGGTCTGTAAACTATGTACAATTGATGGATGAACACATTTTTCATATTTGCACCACAAACAAAAAACATACAATTTCATATATGAGAATACAGATGCCATATATTCAAATACCCGGCAAGAAACTCATACCTGTAATCGCGAATACTTCTATTCAACTATCGAGTTACCTTGTATATGAGATATCGATTGGAAATATGGCAGCCATACTGATCTAAAACCCAATGCAAATGAAAGTTCTTATTAAATATGTATTGTATATATATTTTTTTTGTTCGCCATTTATTTGGCAAATTTTGTGTATTTTCTGTTAGTTTGAATTTAGTTCTAGTTTCATTTTGCATTTCTGCTAGTTTTCTGTTTCTCTGCGGGCTGGTATATGCTCATAACGGTACACTGTTTAACATGTCAAACGAAATTCCTACGCATAAATGGGTAGTTTTGCAAAATTGCATACAACCATTTGGGAAATTTTCGAGATTTTGCAAAAATGAGATGTAAACTTACGCTGAATAATAAATGTGTTCACAAAAATCATACGATTCGGGTTTAACATCCTCACTAGTTAGAGGAATTCATAATTTAGTGAGGAGTGGATTCATTTTAGAAATAGTTTGAATGATTGACTGGAAGGTGTTATAATTTCAAATGTCACATGTCCCACCAATTCGTAAAGGTTTCTAAAGTAACGGTGGGCTTTGACATGCTACCTTACAGAGATTGCATTACATAGCAGGCAGGCTGAAAAATCATTACGTTTTCTATTAGATTTACAAAAGTTCTCTGCACAATGCGACATATTTACTGATAATGAGTGGTGCAATTGGAAACTTTCAGCTCCCAAAGCGATATCATCGAAATTTTCGTTGAATTTTGAATTCACCACACTCGGCCAACTAATAAAAAGTTTTATACGCGTGTGCCTCTGTGTATGGCCATATCTACATACATATATGATTGTGTGTATGTGTGTAAGGTTTTGAATGCAATGCGTAGAGGAAATATCAGAGAAAATTCAGGTGTGACTACAAAAAAGCAATATTTTCATTATTCTTTCTCAAAGCAATTACCAAGCATTGCGGAGCCATCAAAACCAGTTATTTACGCTGTTTTGTTGTTACTAATAAAGTGTATATTTTCTATCTTCATGTCTTCCCCCTCATTGAGTACAGTTGTGCTTATGTGCATGTGTCTGTCCCACAACTGCAGACTTTGCAATAGTTGCTGCAAAAGTAGGTCACTCCTGTTTGGCTTTTGGCACCCGGGCCAACGTATGCCAAGGCTTAGGTAGAAAAGAGGGGTGAGGTAGTTGGAAGAAAGCGACCAGAAGTAAACGAGCGTGAAATCCCGGTAAATAAATAAAAACCGTTAAGCGCGCACTTGCAAAATACTCATGCAGCACGTGTCATGTGCATCCAATGCCTCAAACGAAAGGGGCAAACACATCTTTCACACAAATATGTAGTTTCAAACGCATACATACAGACAGGTAAGCGTGTCGCATAGCATTGCATAGTGTGCAACGTTGAATAAATATTTATCGATTTCTATGCGGCGATGTTTTAATTAATGCAGCATCACACCACCTAGCACAGCAGTGCAACCGGCGATAGCTCCTCGCCTGTCACAGCAAGTGTTGGTATTAAGAATGAAATGAAAAACCAAACTCGATCGGAAATTAACTTCTAGTATCTTAGCATTAATTTATTGATTCCCAGACACTTAATCAAGGCTAAAGATGGTGAGAAAACAAGAGAGTTTCTGAGTTGATTTTTTATAACTTACCAAACTCTGCGTTGTCGAAAGTATGTGCAATAAAAAGCTGCTAAGCAGAATAAATTTAAGTGTAACATTACAGCTTCGAAAAGGGTAAAAAATGTCTACCTCTCTAAAATGGCTGGGGATTAGCTTACAAGTTAGAAAAATCAATAATTGAGTATAAAATGTATACGTGTACAAATTCAGAACTAGACAGGCACCATCGACCTCAAACCCTCGAATCGTCACATTGAAGTTTCTAGTCCAGACAGGTTCGTCGCTCCGTACTTGCCTTATACCAACTCAAACAGCGTCCTAATTTAGCTGTTTTTCAGCAATCATTTCTTTCCACCAATTTATAGGTAGATTCACTCTTAAGAGACACACATAGGGTGAATTATTAAAAATAGCATGCTAAAATTTTAAATAGCTATCTCAAATACTTTTTGAGTGTCAGCCTTCTAAAATGTACTGTTATTCAATCAGCTTAATCGGTTTATCTTTAAATGTGTTGTTCTCTACTAACGGGTTTTTCCATAGAGATGCTACAAAAGTAGACCGATAGGGACAGCAAAGGACACCATATTTTTTTCCGCTCCACCGAAATTCGGGGTCAGTGGCCTGAACTTTAAGAGCGCTACGTCCAATTTATAATAATCGTCCTGTCAGATCAACAATTGAAGGTTCAGTGGAAAAATTTGAATCCACAAGCACGGTACGAAAAGTTCCCGTACCATTGAGACACAGAAGTGCCCGTAGTGTTGAGAATATTACTGCCGCTAGCGCATCAGGAAGACCCAAATCTGTCTCTTACACGTCGTTCTCAAGCGTTGGGCATCTCTGTGGCGTTTGCGAAAAGATCTTGGGCTACATCCTTATAAGATAACATTAACTGAAGACCTGAAGACCTGAAGCTGCTTGATTACCAGAATCGTCGAATTTTCGTGAATTGGGCTTAGCAAAAACTTGAAAATGGCTGATTTATGCTTGAAAATCGTCGACAATTGCCCCAGAGCCTATGTCAGGGTAAATTATTTGTGACAATTAATTTAAGTTTTCTTTGAATCTTCGAGTATTCTTGTATAGTTTCAGTGAAAGGCTTATGCTTCTCTAAGCATATACTTAGATTTTAAGGAATTCTTTTTCTTCTCCTTAATCACATAAATCAGATTTATTTTCGTGAACTGAGTTTGAGTCCGCCAATATGAGTCTTAAATGTTCCAATTATTATACCAAAGGGCTCTGACAACATTGGAATGAACCAGAAAAATAAACAGCAACCCAAGTAAAAAGGCTTTCATACCACGGGCAGGAGCAGCCTTTTTAATCTAACGCAATGCGCGAACTTTCATTAGCAGCTACTTATGGTATATACATATGTACATGCTTGCATTTATGAATGTATTTTGTTTTTGTGTTTGTTTTCATTTTCCTTTGCACACAGAAATTTCATCGTATGCGATGTGTGTAACCAGCAAAGCCGACATTATTGCAATGTGTGCATTCCACTAAAGTTTCATTTTCCACAAAAATTTGATGCATTCTTTTCGCACATCAGCTGTACATGTAACATGGACTTGTGATATTGATTTTATGGAATGGGCTGAAAATCCAAATGCCAACAATCAGCAGAATTCTTCAGCGGTAATAGAAAATGCTTTGCATTCACGTATTTTGCCATCCAAGCGCTGATGTGCAGCATTGATTCATAACTGATACATACATATGTATGTACATATAAATATTTGGGTGCATTAGCGAGTAAATGGATGAACGTAGGCAGGAGCCTACAGACAGCAAGTAATGCATCGTCAGCGCCATTTGCATTGTTGTGTAGAGCTCTGTGCTTATGTACTCTGCCTAAGCGTACTTAGCGTTTCGCCATCTCCAGGCACAGCCAACTTGGGTGAATATCTGCGCCCATTTGTCTTGCAACATGAGAGTGAGTATCATGATTTACATATCATGGAAGAGATAAACAAACTTAGGAAATTCATTTCAATGCACTGGTCTTACTTGCTCGCCGAGACTGTTTCAACCGCAGAAGTTCTCAGTGCTATCTTAGCACGCTAAGTCATTTTAGTCATTTTAGTCACTTAAGCCCCACAGCCATTTTAGGTTGTATCTGTTTGCTGCTCTTGTCCTTTAGCCACTCCCATTTAACTAAATATGAACACTAGTATAAGCGCTTACTTACTTGCGCTGCATTCATGGATACTGAAGACTCTGCAATTCCCAGTTACAAACGCAACAATGCAAACATAAACAGATTCGGATTTATACTCCTTTGTTCGTTTCTTGTTGGAAATTTGCATTGCGGCACCAGAGCGCCGCGCGCCGCACGACTACGAGGAGCTTAGCTAGGATTTTCCAATTTAGCCCAGCTTCCTTTTCAATAGTCATCCATTTGTTGGTATATATTTCGTTGAGCGGTTCGTTTATTTCAATTTTAACTTTAACGAGAAGTTTCCTCTTACATTAATATAGCTAGAGTTGCCACTTCGGATCAATTGAACGATTAGAATTAGGGTAATGACAATTATTTTTCAAGCTAGTCATTAATCAACTAGCTGATTTTATATGATGTACTATATAAATATTGGGTAGTCCAAAAAGTATTTTCGTATTTTTAATCAAATTCAACTTATTTATAATTATAATGAACTTTCATGAACTATTTATGTATCATTTTGGTCCACCACTTTTTGCCATTTTTCCGTTACAGACATTATTCCATCAGTGTAAAACTTTTCTGGTTTCTCGGCAAAAAACTGCGACAAGTAATTTTCACAGGCTTCTCTTAAAGCTAGCATTACTCCATTAAAGGTTTTCTGCATTGACCGAAACAAATGGTAGTCCGATGGTGCAACGTCAGGGCTATATGGGGTATGCATCAAAACTTCCCAGCCAAGCTCTCCCAGTTTTTGCAGAGTCCTCAAAGATGTATGTGGTCTAGCGTTGTCCTGATGGAAGACGAAGCCCTTTCTATTGATCAGTTCCGACTTTCTATTGCTTGCTTAAATATCGTCAGTTGTTGACTGTAAAATGTAGAATCAATCGTTCGATCAGGCTCGAGCAGCTCGTAGTCGATAATTCCTTTTCAATTCCTCCAAACACTCAGCATAACCTTTCGGGGCGTCAATCTTGGCTTTACGAACACGCTTGGTCCATGATCTTTTTCGCATATTATTTTCGTATTTGATACACTTTTCGTCTCTTGTTACCATTCGCTTCAGAAATGATTCGATTTCATTTCGTTTCAGCAAAGAATCGCAGATTTTAATTCGGACTGGAGATATACGACTGCAACGTCTATTGTCAAAATACGAAATACCAAATATATGCGTAGATAAAGATGTTAAAATAAGAGTCCTCTTTCTCCAAAATTTAGTAGTGAGCCTTACATATGACCTCTGTAAACTCTTCAAAGAGCAAAGTTTACTTGATATTTTGTTCTTTGAAAACTTGCTGCCCGATATTTTTTTTTAGTTTTTGGAAAAGGAATATTTTTTTTACTATTTCCAATCGAATAAATTGCAGCAAAGGAGTGTAAAGATGAAGCATGTAGTTGGATAATATCGGCGATTCCGGCAAATGAGCAGAGCAATTTGAGAGAAAAGGACATGAGCAAAATTATTGATTGATATTTCAAAAACTGAGTCTGCATTTTCATCACTTTTTCTGTCCACTATAAAATCTAAAAAAGGAAAGCTAGCACTCCCATTAAAGAACATCAGAGATTCGCTCAGCTCAGTCTACTTATGTATATGATAAAAAAAATATAAGTTGCCAAAAAGTTTTCAAAGGTCTAAAATTGCAACGTTTATATATTTATGTTTTTCTTTAGTTAATGAAGCGCACCCAGAATTCGCATATATAAGCATACATATATTGGTAAACTTGTAGATATAGAAAAACTAAAGTTATTGATAACACAATCAACTGCATAACTACATATTGCCTTTCAATAGATTGTACCCAAGTTTAGTTGCTTCTGCAGGGCAGAAATGATTTTCATTTCCACTTCAATTTCAGAGCTCGCTTCTTTGAAATTTTCCGCCCATCAGTTCTGTAGTTCTGTACAACTATCTCGTTTCCGGTTTGATATGTTTGGCATCCTTTTCATTCTCAGTGCACTTCAACAATCTGAAGCGCATTCTTCACACACACTCCCCATGTAGGGTGGTGCGTATGAGTGCGGGTGTGCATGAGTGATTCCCTTCGTTTATGAAAGTGGGTTGCCAAGGCACTTCCGTTTCGAAAAAGTGACAATGAGACAATTTCGAATGTGTACAATATGTTTGTTGCTACAACAAACAGATGTGAGTTAATTAAGAATCGCGCCCACGCATACGCACACGGCTTAAAAGCAAGAGATACATTTTTCTAAACTCGACTTTCAAAATTTTGACCCGGACTGACAAAACAATTCTGCTTCAAGTATTTTAACACAAATCTTTAAAAGTACTGTACGGATTGTTGTGAAATTTTTAGGGTATATTTATACATGTTGGAAATTTTTCATTGGCGTGTTTTTTACGTGGTGGGTCCCAAACCCAGCGCACAGGGATGTTTCGCCTTCTCAAGTTTAGTTGCCTTCAAACTGATGTTCTTAGGCTATCCAGAGGATACTTGGTCGTGAGTTGCTTGAGCCATGTGTAGAATAATCGTTTCTGGCCACTCCCAAGTGAATGACGGTCAGAGAACTTTCCTCTCTTGCGTGAACTTCTACACATGACTCCATCCTCCAAAAACTTTACTGGCGTAGACACCGCTTATGCGGTTATAGCCGAGTTAACAACAGCGCGCCAGTCGTTTCTCCTTTTTGCTATGGGGCGCCAATTGGAGATCCCAAGTGAAGCCAGGTCCTTCTCCACCTGGTCTTTCTAACGGAGTGGAAGTCTTCCTCTGCTTCCCCCGGCGGATATTGCGTCGGATACTTTCAAAGCTATACTGTTTTTGTCCATACGTACGACATGCCCTAGCCAGAGCAGCCGCTGTCTCTTAATTCGCTGAATTATGCTAATGTCGTCGTATATCTCATACTCTCATACAGCATCATCGTTCCATCGAAAGCGATATTCGCCGTGGCCAACGCGGAAAGAACCATAAATCTTTCGCATAACCTTTCTCTCGAAAACTCTTAACGTCGACTCATCAGATGTAGTTATCATCGTCCACTCTTCTGCACCATATATTATAGTAGGACGGGAATAATTAGTGACTTATAGAGTTTTGTTTTTGTTCGTCGAGAGAGGAGTTTACTTCTCAATTGCCTGCTTAGTCCGAAGTAGTACCCTAGTTTCGACGCTAACGTTGTTGTTGGTGTTGATGCTGGTTCCAAGATAGACGAAATTATCTACAACTTCGAAGTTATGACTGTCAACAGTGACGTGGATGCTAGTCGCGAGTGTTACCACTGTTTGTTTGACGACAAGAGATATTTCGTCTTGCTCTCGTTCATGGACAGACCCATTTGCTTTGTTTTCTTATCCAGTCTGGAGAAAGCAGAACTAACGGCGCGGGTGTTGAGGCCAATGATTGAAAGACTGAACCTGCTCGATTAAGTTCTGCAGCTCGAATTATTTTTTCCAGCAACAGATTGAAAAGGTCGCACGATATGGAGTCGCCCTGTTTGAAAGCTCGTTTGGTATCAAACGGTTCGGAGAGGTCCTTCCCGATCCTGACGGAGCTTTTGGTATTACTCAACGTCAGTTTACGCAGCCGTATTAGTTTTTCGGGGATACCAAATTCAGTCATCGCGGCATAGAGGCAACTCCTTTTCGTGCTGTCCTTTTTACTTTTCCTTCTTCCTTTTTAAAGACTCACGCATTTCGGCCTCTCTCTTTTTTTGTCTGCCAATGCGTCTCGATTCCCTCTTTAACTAACCAAACTAGGAAACAAATTTTGTCGGTCGGTTTGCGCGCGCAGTTTAAATGGGCAGTCCGAGTCAAATTTAATCAGATAACCTTCCGGTAACCTGCGAGGGTGCCTAGTTAATATATACATTCAAATGTATCGCTTGTATACTTATTTTGTATCATACATCAGTTATCAATACAGAGATATTTTGATATGTCAATACTTAAATATATCAATATATGTACTTTTAATGCTGTATTTTCCACGCAGAGAGCAAATACCTGCTGTCAGCTGACAGCATAAAACCGATCTGGTGTGCATAATCAATTAAGTCATGACTTACAACATGTTGCAGTTTCCACCTCATTATACCTTTCGCCTTCATTTCCTTCATTGTCGTGCTTGTGTCTGCAAATTGCACACTTTCGTTTTTTCATATCTCCATTGTTTACTTATCGCATCATTTCATTTGCCACGCGTCTACGGACTGCGACATAAAGCACTTATTTAACCCGTTTCATCGCAATGCAAAGAATTCACCGTTTCACACCAGGGATTCATAGTGCTTTACCGGCTGAAACGCCTGAATATGCAACATGCACATATGTTTGTTTGTGCATCTGTGACTATTGTCTGCTTCTTTCATAACGACACAATGCCTTTGTGAAAACGGCAATTGCCATTGTGTATGTGTGTGTATAAGTCCTCAACTACTTATAAGTGTACAATGATTACATACTTTTTCTAATTTTCCAGTCATTACCTTTACACCTTAGTTACCACTGTAATGAGATGCAATCCTATCAACTGGGAGAATGAATGCCTCAAAGCAGCCTATTCACATTAGCAGACAAGAGAGCGAATTGTGTATTTTATATACATATAGTATGTATGCATGTGTGCACATGCTCGTCGGAATGTAAAAGTGCGAGCAATTGCCTTGAGTATGCATGTGGGAAAATACATTGTATGTACTCATATGCGCTTACCTAATTAAAAGACAGGTACGTGTGGTTCTGGAGTGTGGGCGGGCAGTCTCTGCTTGTAACGGTTTGCAGTGTAGAAAGATAAATCTGAGCAGAATTGCGGAAAGGCAAAGGCACAGTAATACAGTCTGACAGCCAGGACATGAAATAGCTGGAGCATTATGAATTTAGAGAGGGTCACAAGCATCGTTAGGACACCAAATCTTCACATCTGTTTTATTACATTATCAGCTATATGAAAATGTTATTTGTGACTTACATAACCTGAGTTGAATGGCCAATCACTTACTCAACAATATACTTACGTGTATACACAAATGTAGCAGTAATTGTATTCCGATTTCAAATATTTCCACATTGTGTAAGAAATCTTTCGCAGCATGCAATCGTTGCTATGCTAAGAAAATATAGCTACATATTTAACAATGCCCAACAGAAATATGTATATGTTTGTGTTTGTTTGTGCACATGCTCTTCGTATCCATGCAAATTAAAGCAACACGGTCTTGTGCAGACATATTTTTCCGAAGTTACATAAACACTTGCCCGCACCGTAAGTGTGTGTGTATCGTGTGCATACCTCCACGGAGATTTTATAATAGCATATTGCCCTAAACGAATGTCCGTGCCGTAGAACGACAACGTTCTATTGCTATAATGAAGTTAAAAATCAATAGCAACATGCAAAGCAACGATACCTAAAGGCTTAAGCATTCCGGAACTGCTCGACAACTCAGACTATTTGAAATATCCTTCAACATGCCGTCAAGCGTGCCACCTGTTTATGATTCTGCTGCTACGTGCGATAGCTTGGAATTTTAAGTTGCTGCTTTACGCAAACACATACAACAAATACGAGTACGCCTAAGCGAGCAAAAATTCGTATATACGTACGAGTATTTACAGGGATGATCAGACAAAGTTGGCGAACACTAAGTCCTGCGGAAATATGCCAAAAAATTGAAGAGTAAATAAATGAAAACTATCACTCAAATGGATTAGTGTGGCAAGCCATATCTTGAGTTTGAGCTCTTCAAAGCGCTTAAGTCGTAGTCAATATATATAGATCTCGTTTATTTCAAGGCATAATTGATATTTACGAACATTTGTACATTCTGGACAAATATTTTTTAAGAACTAAAGTTCCCATTTAATTGCGACAATGAGATATTCTCAAACCCTAGTATAGAAATACCGCTGAGAAACAGCTGCAGTCTTATCCAGAGGAATATATTTATACATTTTTCATATGCCAGCAATTTACTGGTCGTTACTTTGAACTTCATTATACATTCTTTAGGGAATCTTCTCATACTCGCCAATCTTAGAAATTCCAAGCAATAGACAGGGAATGCGAGCAGATTGGAGAATTTTGTGTTGACAGGAAAAGTTGCATTGAATTCCTTAGAAATATTCAACCCTGAACAGCTCTTAATTTATTTAATAAATATCAATCATAGTAATTAATTCCACATTGTTTATGGTGTCGTACTTGTTCCTCATAAAAATTACTGCACAATAAGAATATTGCTCATACGGCCCGTGGTCCCCACTGCCGCACAGCATTTGAGTATGCCCAAGAGTGTCCAATTTTAATTAAATACATCGCAATCATAATAATTATGAATTTCTTTAGTATTGTCAGTAAAGGTTGGTTACAATTTTATCATTAGCTTGAAGGTGAGTGTGGGAAGTGGTTTCAGTTGAAGGGTAAACGTAGTTTGACACAAAGGGAAATAATGCCAACCATGTGTTTGGCATGAAAGTGGTTCACTAGCTTAAAAGGCAAGTTATTTTGTCATCATTTATTGCTACTTTTACTCATTTTCAGCGCCTTTAGCTGGCAAACCCTTTAGCTCTTATTGAGTTTAATAAATTTCTATTCATTTTTCATTAGCCATAGGTTGATGTTAGGAATTATTATTCCTTTAATGAGTTACTGTGATTTACTTTTCTCATTGCCAAGCAACCTGACGGTTACAAACGTTTTCATCGGAAACATTGATGCCTGACTTTATTTTATTTTTTATGGTAAAGAAATAACGCTTTTTCTTTTTGATAAATTTTATTCATATTTACGTATGCCCGAATATGTACATATGTATAGTCTACACAAAAATACGAATACTAAAATGGCAATGTTCCTGTACTTGAATGTGTGTGAATGGAGCATTTATGGGTAATTTCATCGAAATAATGCGATTTGGTTTTGTTGCATCTTGAAAAAAACGTGTAATATTCTTATGCATATATTTAAAGTACATATTGCATGTAAAAATATTATGAATTTGACAATTATATTTTTGTAACATCTTAAAATAATCTACATATACCAATGTACTTGTTATATAGTTATGTATATATGTAGTATATGCATCTAAAAATGCACAGAATAAAAGCACTCTATTCGACAGGCCCTGTAAGCGATAACGCCCATTAAAATTGAGGAAAACTTACTTTAGGAACTCTCTCTGAATATCAGTAAATACGTCAGAGTTTTACAGATATTGGGTAGTCGAAAAAGTCCTTTCGTATTTCTAATCAAACTTCAACTTATTTTTTATATTTATAATAATCTATTTACTACTGTGCCCAAAAAATAAGGTGACATTGTATTTATTTTGAAAATTCTTTATTTATTCTTCCAAATCAATTTCATCCCCTTCAAAGTAATCCTCTCCACAATTTTAAACAGAGTCTTCTTAAAAATAATACAATTGCTAAATATTTGGAATAGAAGAAAAGAACTGCAACCAAATACGCAGTAAAATAGATTATAACTGGCTCAGTAATCAGTCGTTGAGTATGTATTATACCACGTGCATCCCAAAAGACTGATGTCATAACTTTTCCAGCCGCCGTTTTCGTCTTTCCACGCCTGAGAACCGGTTCATCATGTGCAGTCCACTAGAATGACTGTAGATTGGGCTCCAGTGGCAAATGATGGAGCTATGTTTCTATTGTCACACACCGACGCAAAAAATCGGGTTTCTTACGATTAGTTAGCACTTAAACACTTCTCAGAATCAGTTATTCGTTGTTTTTGTTCGATTATGAACTTGCGAGGCACCAACTTTGCTCATTTCGCCTGTTTCCAGCTTATCAAATATCTTTTCAACGGTGGATTTCCCTGAGCCCAAATTCAACAGCATTTTCCCCAAAAAAGCAATGCTTTATTAAGACACGAAATGCTTTATGATCTATTTTTTTGTAAACTTACACAAGTTGCTTCACAAAAATGCTATATCGCTAATCCACCTAATAGAAATCATATAGATGGCAGTAGTAGTATTATCTATGTATCAGCCACAGTGAAGCGTGGACGCGTCCTCTAGTAATAAATAAACAAATATGTACCACTTTGGTCGAACACTTTTTGCCATTTTTCCGCTAGAGACATTATTCCATCAGTGTAAATTGAAATTTCTAAATTTTCAGAACGGAAGCGACCGAACCATTGTTGTGCTACACGACCTGATACAGCATCGCCTCCGTAAACTTCACAAATTTCATTAGTGTCATTAGTCATAATTTCATACTAATTTTTAAACAGCTGAAATTTTTTTTCAACCTCCCCGAATTCAATGTTTGGTTAAATGAAGCTAAAAAATCTCACCTTTCCAACACTATATGGTATGACACAATGTGATTGGTAGCACCGGAGTTATGCGACTGCAACATCTATTGAAAAAATACGAAAAGACTTTTTCGACTACCCAATATTCTTGGCAATAAAAGTTAGCTGTAGACACTGAGGTCCACATGTCCACGTCTGATTTCGACTATTTTTAGACGTAAGATGACATACCTCAAAGACATTGGTTACTCAAGGTTTTAACCCCATAACTTTATTGGTGCTTGATTTTTATTCTGAAAGGTAATATTGAATTTATATATAAGGAAAGAAGGCGTGACTATTTTCCGATTTTGTCAAAATCAGCCCATTAGTTCCTGATATATAGGATTTTACTAAAAGCTGGGCGTGACCGCGCTTATTGTCCAATTTTGATACCGACTCCCATGAACGCTCTCCATACCATCTCGGTTGTAAAATTGAATGTTTCTGACGAATTTTTTTATTGAGTTTCGTAGATTTAGTAGCAACCGTTATACGGGGTGTTGGCGCTGTTATCATCGGACTTAACCCAATTTCACAGCCGGTGTGGAGGAACTTTCCTGCAGAAATTATGGTTGAAATACTTTTTAAAATATTTCAAACTACAGATACCCATTTCCTCTGCGATAATGATTTTTGACCTTAATCTGGAGCTTATTTTTAGTCTTTTATATGCTTTTTCTTAATGGCATTTAGTGGGCGTCATAATGATCAGATTCCGTCCATCTACCTTTGGATGCCATGAAACTCAATTAATCGCTTGCAAGGACAGATGGACTCTCAGAATTCGACCAAACTATGATACTCAGTAGCAACTTGAAGCAAGAGTATAAAAACAAATTTTATGTAGAGTGGTTTTACTAATAATCTTACTACATGGTAAGATACATTTTTTTTAATGCAAAATTCACTCGTTGCAATTATTTCTGTTGTCGGGTGCATCTGGGTTTTAACCAAAAATTATTTGTAAACACAATCTTTAAAAACTTTACGACACCTTACATATAGGTTGATTAGGTCTAGGCACGCAAATGGGTACTTATGTATATATCGGTGCTCGGCAAGGTCTGCAACGTACACTCCTCTCTACGTGAATGACACAGAGTTATTCGTTGTGGATTACAGGACCAAGAAGTAGGTGAAGAAAAATAATTCCACATATTCACTCTTCTATACATAAGATTGGACCTATGTATGTACTGGTGTGTGTGGTGTGGTGTAGTAGCTTCGTTTTCTTTCGTATCATCTTGTACTACTTATGTAATATGCATATATTATGCATATTTATATATGTAAATATGTTGGTAAATTTTGATTTTCGATTAAAATCCACTAGACCTCAGGGGTTTTTGATTGCCTTGCAATCATCTCTCAACCATCTGCGAATGCATTTCTTATATATTATCGAGTGGATGCTGTGAAACTGAAGTTGTTGAAATATTCACCCATACATTTGAAGACGTGTATGTATGTATTTCTAATTTGATTTGCATTTTCAATTGAATATCATCAACTAAATTTTGTTTGACAAACAAATTGCCCGAATTATATGAGGAATGTCTATATGTAATCTGTGTAAAAAGGACAAATAGTACAAAATGTGTCCTCGTGTTGAAAAAGTTTCGACAGTCCATACACACATACATATATAAGCAGTAAATATATGAACAGAGCATTGAAAGGTCCGTGCGGCAGGATATATGTATTATATAAACATATATATGCATGTGTATGAAAGAAACAAACGTAGATAATGAATAAATGCAAGGACATGAGCTCACTGCTTAACAAACCGTTAGACAAAAAATAGGCAAGCAAACAAACATAGAAAAACTGGCAGAAACACATAACATTGCTGACTACCAAATCGACCAGAGAGAAAGTTTGTCTAGGCATTACGAGAGCGATACGGGCGCATGAGAAAAAAATTCTTGGCAGACACTTTTGGATGGACTTAAGCTTTCATTTAAAATTCTTGTCATGTTTGAGCTGCCGCTTTCAATTGGCAACATTTCTGCTACGCTGCGACGACACTTACACTCCAGAGCACAAAGCTGGGCTCACCCAGCACCCCCCTCCCTCACTTTACTGCCCTGTCACATTAACTTCTTTCAAATAAACACAAGTGAAGTGCCGCAGAGACATCGCTGCTTAAAGCTTAAATTCGCCAACTAAAAATGTAGTTCGGCAGTGCTACATTTTGGCGTTGAATGAGAACCAGTTTGCCGGTAATATCAAAAGAAAGGAGCTTCGCATAGTTGTAGCTAACATAACTAAATAAAATATGTTTATATTTATAGATTTGGACACATTCCGTGTTATCAATCGATATTTCTATAAGATATTCCTCAGCAGTTATATGACCATTATCCGTAAGAGTTTTCCCAGTCACCTTGTGGTAAAATATGTGTACTCAAAAGGCAGCTCCTGTTAATTGGTGTAAAAAGAGGTTGAAAAAATGCATTTACGTTACATGACAATGTCTATGTAATATGGGTGTTTCAAATTTTCTGGACCTGGTTTTTTCAAAAGTTTCGAAAAGTCAATTGAGTGTGAAGGATAATTGAAAATACCAAAAACGATTGATGGACGAACATAATGAACTGTGACGTATCTAGAGTGTGAAGAATCCATCAAGTTACTTTTTTCACCTTCTATAAAAGTGTACCAAGACGGCCTCACCTCGATATACTTACATTGGCATACTGGGTGACTCTCAAGTACACATGAACCCACAGTACATAACTTTCCTATTTGAATGTAGTGTTCCAGGGACTTTTGATAACTCTTACAATTTATTATTTTTTAATGTGACACTAAGTTTTCTTACATACACACACACGTATGCAAACACGTAAGCCTGTTTCCATTGAAGTTGACTTTCAACTGTCGTCCTGTTCACTGAATTGCTGTGTCCACAATTTCGCCGAAGTCGGAGCAGCAAATTTTTCAAGACACACCGTTTGCTACACCGCAGCGAACTGCTTAGAAAGCGATAAACAAATTTTCGTTTGTGTTGCTTCAACGGCAACTTGCGAATGCAATTAAATTATTTAAATAAGGTTGTTTGTTGTAAACTCAACATGCGTGATTACTGTAGGTAATGCTCTCCGGAAGTATTTAATATACTTTGATTATTTTTGATTTTTACCTTTTTCTAAGTTTTTTGATATTATTACTAGATTTTTCACAAATATCTTGCTCTCTGTATGTCCTTTATAGCCTTGTACAACTTTTTCCTCCTCTTTGCATAAGGTTGTCTATACCAGCAGTGTTAGCAATATTAGCAATATGGACAATATTAAAAAAATTCCTGATGACCACAGCAAGTAATTGCACAACTTTTGTCAGGAAATCATTATATTTGCCTGCTGGCTAAAGCCATTTATGTGTTGAATTTGGCCTCGCAATCATATTTATAGTATTTGCATAACGCGTTTTTATATTTGATATTAACTATTATTAACAAATCACCAGGTTTTAAAGCAGTGTACGGCAATATTGTCCCAAACTAATTGAAGCTCGAAAAAAATGGGAAAATCGTCTTGCTTATTATCAACGTCTTGAAGTTATGCTACAAAGGCGAGACTTCCATATCTCAAGTCGAAAATCAACTGCGAACTGCTGATAAAATATGTGTGAGAAACTTGATGCGCTGTCTTACTTTTGCAGCAGAGACAAACCAAATTTAAACAGTAACCAAGTGCACACGCTTATTATGTTTCGTCTGAGTGTGGTTAAGAAAACTGTTGCATCCGCAAATCCATTTAGTATGTTCATTCTGATACTCGTGCCATCGTTACGAAGCACTTCTTATTGTTATGATTAAGAGAGTTTTTGTTGCCATGGCGTATGAGTGACTTCATTATTTAAGAACGAAGACGATACTATTTTGATTACGACATAAAGCTAAATATTAGTAATATCTGTGTTAGTAAGCATGTAAGCCAATATAAACTCGTATTATAATTAACGCAGACTCTGAGAAGATTATTAGTTAAGCGGCAAAGTTGTATGCCGTACTTCACCATTTGAGTACGAACTTACTTTTCAAAATGTTTTAGATGTTAACCTGAGCGATTGATATAAAAGTATCAGACAGGAATGGCGGATAGCTTCATATTCGGAATATGGAAGCTAGGGAAGAATCGAATCGCTTTCGAATAATAAATACCTTCTTTGATTTTGAAGTTATACCTTATTTAACAAAGGGGGTTTATACAAATTCGGAGGTTCGAGGAGATGTGGTGATTTTGGATCGATTTGATTATTTAAAGATCTCGTTAAGCTTAATTCCGATTGGTCAAGTGGTGTGTGAGTTTGAAAATTTCCCTATTTCTACTTGCTTGAGCAGATTCGTATGGGAACCTATTCACCAAATTTTACGTTTCTTTACACTTTTTAAAATTTTTAATATCAACATACATATTTATTGTCGTACAAACATATAGGAATCAGCGCGAAGAAAATGTGCTTGTATAAGGGGTGACACGGCGTATGAGCAATTGTGTTGCTTCGCTTTAATTGGGTCCAAATGAATTGATATACATAATCAGATACTGGTGAACGAATTGTGTTTCTAAACCTATGATTTTATGATAATTATTGGGCATGGGGCTTGGAAATAAAATTAATAATTATATTAAACAACAAAAAAGATGTGTGTTAACTTTTTCATTATTATTGCCTACGCACTGAGGAGAACATACAAGTACATTACTATAAAAATAATTATATACCCACTCATTTCAGAACAAATTGTGGCAAAGGCGTATTCCTTATTTGTATGCCATGTTATGTAATTCATGAACTTCCCGTGTGCTTATCAAATCCATTAGTGCGCAGAAAGCGCAAATACTACGTATTTTACAGCCACAATCGACACACACGCTCACTCATGCATAGGCAAACACGCATGAGCATTCGGGGCGCCAACAAGCATGCCACGCTGCAGATGGACCTTCAGACAACGTGGCCAAAGTGATATTGTGAATATGTAATTTGTTGTTGCAGGTTGGCACGGCTGTCATTGTCGTTTTGCCCCCTAATTTCACGGATTCAATAAATTTATCTATTGTTATGTGCCATCGTGTTGTCCCAGGCCCAACACATTCACCCAACTGCGTATTGGTTGAAGCGGCATTGCGAGGACATAGAAACTTGTGTTCATGTGTGTATTGGTGTGCATAGAATTCCCGGCATTCTGAAAATCTCATCCTAGAAAGTATTCTGTTGATGCTTATATTCAACGTTTTAACGAGTGAGGCGAACTGGATCGGAAATGACAATGCTTACACCACTTGGAATGTGATTTCCAGTTTTGGCATAATTGAAGCAATATAAATTTAGAACTGCTAGAACCAAGCTTAATTGTTCTTTACACTGAAATAGTCGCAATATTCTAGTATCACGCCCCTAAAATCAATCAATTTATTAATTAGTTTGAAGTATTTTTCGCCAATCGAACAATATACGCAGTAAAAAGCATTTGGATCAACGGTGATATACAACAATAGCATAAAATTGTAAGACGCCACTTGGTACATTTCAAACCAGTTAATTTCTCTATGGGGTTCAATATACTCATACACTTGTTCCCCATTTCTCACACTCAGGAATATGTACACATAGGTAGTCGCACATTTTAACGCCTGTCACTGTGACCATTTAATGTCATGCAACAGTGGTCACACCTCACCCATTTAAGTTCTAACGGTTGTTTATTTGCATTCTCTAGGCTTCCTAATAGTGTTATTTATTGTTAAATGCTTACCATTATTTTGAAATTTACTCGCTTATATTCACACACACATACACACTTACCTACATATACTTAGTTGAATGCACAATAAGCAGGTGTGTGTGTTTATATCAACATATGTGGCTTTAAATATACTTATACATACAAACATACGCTCTTGGTTATTTATTTATACATTTTTGCCTTTTCAAAATATTAAAAATACTCGCCGATTTTTCTTTTCTTGGAATAATTTATTACGCTTTATTGCGATAATAACTTAAACACTTCAGAATATTCGTTGTGTTTTAGAGAAAATTGATTTAAAGTAGATGGAGATGTCTGCAAGAGTTTTCTACATTTAAAATCCAATTTAATATGCTGATGATTGAGGAAATGGGTTGAAAGCTTGATTGGAGTTATTAAGCTATATGCAGACTGCCATGTCCATATCTGAGTTATATATATTATTAAGCAGCCGTTATAAGGAGCTTGTGTATGTTTGGTTATATTTCTCAGTAATATAAAAGTTCGATAAATATAAAATAAATTATTTTTTTAAAGTAATGAAACAGAAATTGTAGCTTACTAAAATCATAAATTTTAAGCTCTTGATTTAAAATTCTTACCAAATAACCAATGCAACTAGCTAAGAATTTCTATGACTGTAAATTTGATTCAAGTGAATCGAACTAAAGAAACTTTAAATTGTTAAGAGAAAGTTATAAGCAATTTTATATGACCATGGAAACATTTTCTTCGAGAAATTCTTATAAAAAAGGGTTTAAAATTAACCTTATCAGAAAATCAATACAGTTGAAATTCCATAACTTGAAGTTTTCCATAAATCGAACTCTTAAATTGGCAATAAAAGTCAAATTTCGTAAACAAACTCTCTCTCTAACTCGAAGTAATTGTGTGGATTATGGTGATTCGTGTTAAAGAAGTTCACCTGTATTCACCGTAACATTTACATAAGTTCTAGCTGACACCGCGATCTTGGTATCCTCTAACAAGGGAATGATTGAGACCAGTTGTTACCACCCAGCGACAGTCGGGTTCACGTAATTCTAACGAGCCCGGATATTTATCCTGCTAAGGACTACCAAACCGGCAGCATTCCTCCAAATTACTTCAGGAATGCTTTTTGCCGCTACAACAAAAACCAATTGTTTTAACATTCATGTTGCCACAGAGTATAATACGTTATATGATAAAACGTTGTACGAAAAATAATAATCGGCAATTATGTAAGTTATACTATTAACATTGAGAGAGCGTATTTTTCAAATATCCTTTCATGTATGATTATTTTTTATTAATATGACAACGAAACTGTGCAATAATCTAGCGACTGGCCCTTCAAAAATGAGCCAAAGTCGAAAAAACCACTTCAAAGTCAGTCAAAAACCGAAGCGTTTTTTTGGTGTGTTTCACCACGAATTCATATCACAGAGCCAAACGGTCTATAAGTAATACTACTGTCATTTTGGGGCGTGTACATGAAGCACCTGATTTGTGGGCCGAAAAAAACCGAATATTCATATTGTAATATATTCATGGATATTTCACTACGATAATGCGCCGTTAAAGCCAATAAAAGTTATGCGTTAAAGGCACTGAAGGCCATTCCAACCGAGGCTTATAACAAGTGTATGATAAATTGTTTTATATAAATAAGTTGCCGAATACACGATTTTGGAAAAATCACTTCAATTTCGAGTTTTTTATGAAGAATAACTTTGCTCATGAATTTAACGAAAAGTGCATTCTGTAACACATTGTAACACATTTAATTGCTAATAAGCATGCGGGTACATGACAATTTCATATTATCTTTTATATGACTTGATATTTTTGTTTTAGATTTTAAACATTATTGATGACGATTTGCAAAAACATGAGCGCCACACTCTCTATTAATCAGAAGCATTTGAGCGTCAACGAGAATCATTTTGGCGGCATTGTAGAGCGAAACCGTTCACGGTAAGTTAACCCAATATGCGCATCTATGCTTAATTATTTGCCATTACCAAAACATTATTGTACATATGCATGTCTAACGGTGAGATTTTTCGCATCAACTCGCACTAATTACGCTCATTTATTATCAATAATAACAAAATTACAATCATTAACCAACATTTGTGACGCGCCTGAATGTAATGCTTTGCATAGATCGGAACGGGCCTCCAGCTTAGCACTGCCGCACAACTCACTCTTGGACTTTTATGATAAAGAGCAGGAACAATGCAACTCGGTGGCATTGTTGCCGACGACCGTCAATGTGGTGGTGCGTCGACACTCGTCGCACTACTATCCAATGCTAGAGGAGAAGCACACGTCGCCGTTGCAGCAACAACAACAACAATCATTAAAAACACATACACAAATGCAAATGCAGACAAGACAATTAAATGCGATGACCACAAATGGTGGCGCGCTCCCAACGCTGACCGTTGCCATTCCCGAGTTGCCGCAATACAATTATAATCATAATAAAGCTGGTCAATTGGCGATGCAGGACATGCAATCGATGTCATCATTGCCGCTTTCAAGCCTTGTAAGTACAATGAATGCAACTGGCCAATTGCAGAGAAGCCATTCCACGCACGCAGCAACACGCACTCACACACACACACACACCTACACGCACGCACAAACTGTGTTGATCACCCAGTTGATGATAATGCGAAAAACTACAATAACGCTTCGCATACTCTGCAACTGCTACCACCTACACAGTCACAGACATATTTGGCGCAATTAAACGACGCATGCAACATTATTCCTGGTAAAAAATAGAACAGAGTCTACAAACTTTATACATATATGTAAAAAATATACAACATATTTGAACTCACGATCCACCGAGTGATAATTATTTTAAGATGAATAATCGTTTTTTTTGAGAGTTTGTCATTCTGAGAACCTGCCTCAAATGAGTGCATTCTCCTTTTGGTAATCATACCATTGTTAGGTTTTCCTACCGTCTATTCTAAAATAGCATCGATTCTCAGCGAGCAAAGTCAAAACTCATGATAAAATTCTATCTCGAAAAACCATATGTATCACATCTTTCAATAAATGTAAGGAGTAGGCCTACAACTTGTTGAATCGACGTTCAAATAGTTACTGGGGTTTAGTTAGTTTAGGATCCAGATGAAATTTCCGGACCAAATGGCATGAGCACAACAAGATATTGATTGAAGGTAATAAAATCTGATTTGAAATTAAGACTTCAGTTCTGGCCAAACTCTGATCTAGTCACACCTGTGATTTGAATGTCATTACCGCGCCGTATCGTCCACATAATTTTCAATTTAATACAGAAAAACGAAAATATTTACCGTTATCCTAATTTAATACAAAGCATCGAGATAAAAACATTGACTCTCAGATTTTTTTTATTACTTTTATTTGCACAAATTCCGCCCAATGCAGGTCTAAGTAAACATTTGTTTAATAAGGATACTTAATGGCCTGAACTCAAATCAACAATGATTCCAAAGTCATTAATCACCTTCAGGTACACGCTGAGCTCCAATACATACAAATAAACGGAATGCTAATATACTTACATAATAAAGCTATACACAATATCAGATATTCAAATGCGTGCGCTAACACAAATCACCATTTCAACATACATACATACATAAGTAAACATATTGATCTGTATGGATGTAATTCTTCATTCACGCATCATTGTCCATCTTTTTATTCGTTTGATTTCAGGTGAATGGCAAAGAGAAAAAAGTTTTCACATACAATACGGTGACCAACAGTGCCAATAGTGCCACCAAAAACCAACCTATGAACTTGCCCAACACAGCAGCCCACTCAAGTATTGTACCGGATACACCACCGCCACCCGTCCCGAAGCGAACATTTCGTGGCAATTACGCTTGGAACGGAGCAATTGATTCGCCTACGCCCACGTCCGCAAGTCAAACACCAACCAAAGATAAACAACACATCAGTGCTGGCACCGCTTTTGTTTATCCACCGCAAACACAAACCCTTTCACCCGGCCATCGGCTACATCAGCAACAGAGCAATACGGTTTATTACAACTCGGGCGGTGGTAGTGGAAACGTAGGCGTAGATCCGGCACAAATACAAAGTCAATCCCTGCTTGTTGACCTGGCCACACGTCCACTATACGTGGATTCGGGCCTGGATGCCGGCGGTATTTCAGATGATGATCGGATGAGCTTGGAAAATTCTGTATTTGATGAGTCGTTGACATCGACACCTGTCAAGGTCACCAAGGCTGCGTCCGAAGGTACGGGAGGTGGAAAGTTACTGAACGCTGCATTTACTGCAAAGACATTGGTAGCTTTTACTGGGGACTTGAGCAACGCTGTAAAACGTGCAAATCGCTCGTCCAGCAGTACGGCTGACTCTACCATCACCATCTCTTCTGGCTACGGTTCAGGTCATAGTGAACGTTTCGCCTCCTCTTCGACTAGTGCGGACTTCCGCAGCCGTTTCTCATCTGTTGATACACAATCATCAATCGATAGTTGTCCAACAGAGAAGACGAGCGAGTCCTCTGTATCCAAAGATTACTCTAAAATGGAACGAACATTGCTTAACGATGCTATGAATGATTACAATAACTTAAATAATAATGAAACTCGCATTCATGTGGGTTGTAATATTTTGGTTGGTAATAACAATGCGCCCCCTAGTCGCCACTCTCCGAATGCGAATACCCAGATGAACAATGGATTGGTGCAGCAAAAACCACCTATAGTTCCAACACGAAAACAATATCCAGATGTAGCAAAGATTCCGCCACCTTGCAGTAAAAACAGTTCACAGCAGTCACTACATAGCAGCGGTTGTGGCAGCGGCAGTGGTAGTGTGGGTAGTAGTAACGCTGCCTCCACGGTATCGGCTTCCACGTCCACCTCCTCGACGGTGTCTGCTGGTTCGGGTACTTCTACGGGTTCTCTGCTGTCAGGTTCGGCCACTACATCGAATAATGCCATTTCACCGCTTACACACAACGCAGCCAATGTTTATCAACAGCCAAAACGTCCAGTACCGCCGATACCGCCAACGCGTGGTCAAATTAGTTTCGATCATAATATCAATAATGGTACGCAAATTGAAGCAACATCGTCCGCGTCGAAACCATCGACAGCACTAAGCGTTCGGAATAAGCTTGGTAAAAATAAACCTCCCCCTATCGTTTACCCAAAACTACATCAACGGCAAGACTCCAATTTGTCCAGTGATAGTTTTTCCGTCACTTCTAGTCCTGGTTATAACTCAAAAAATCTTATGGATGTACCGCTGCTTCAGAATGCTGCACGCATCAATAAGAGCGGTATGGGTGGGGGTATGGGTATGGGAATGGGTATGGGTGTTCGGAATCCGGATTCAGTGGATGCTTTTAATTTAAATGGATCACGATTCGCTGCGCTTACATCCAGTGGAATGGGAAATCCTGTGCTACCACCTCCACGAAACAAATACAGCTGCCGCCAGGATTCCAATATTTCCAGTGATAGTTTCAGTCAAACTTCCAGCCCAAGTTACAATACAAAGCAAATGGAAGCTCCTTTATTGCCCTCGCTCTCTGTAAAAAGGTTGTGCGGCGGTAAGTAAACCATTTTGATAAAACGTAAAATACCATTGAACAGATCCAAACTAAGATCTTAACCTGAGATATTAGTCAGTCGAATAAAGGGTCTATTAACAAGTAAGGAAGGGCTAAGTTCGGGTGTCACCGAACATTTTATACTCTCGCATGAGAAAGTGATAATCAAATACCGTATTTGTGTAAAGTTTTATTCCGCTATCATCATTGGTTCCTAATGTATATATTATACAGAGAAGGCATCAGATGGAATTCAAAATAGCGTTATATTGGAAGAAGGCGTGGTTGTGAACCGATTTCGCCCACATTTCGTACACGTCATCAGGGTGTTAAGAAAATATTATACACCGAATTTCATTGAAATCGGTGTAGTAGTTCCTGGGATATGGTTTTTGGTCCATAAGTGAGCGACGCCACGCCCATTTTCAATTCTTAATAAAAGCCTGGGTGCAGATTCCTTCTGCCATTTCTTCCGTAAAATTTAGTGTTTCTGATGTTTTTTGTTAGTCGGTTAACGCACTTTTAGTGATTTTCAACATAACCATTGTATGGGAGGTGGGCGTGGTTATTATCCGATTTCTTCCATTTTTGAACTGCATATGGAAATGCCTGAAGGAAACGACTTTATAGAGTTTGGTTGACATAGCTATAGTAGTTTCCGAGATATGTACAAAAAACTTAGTAGGGGCGGGGCCACGCCCACTTTTCCAAAAAAATTACTTCCAAATATGCCCCTCCTAATGCGATCCTTTGTGCCAAATTTCACTTTAATATCTTTAGTTATGACACTTTATAGGTTTTCGGTTTCCGCCATTTTGTGGGCGTGGCAGTGGGCTGATTTTGCCCATCTTCGAACTTAACCTTCTTATGGAGCCAAGGAATACGTGTACCAAGTTTCATCATGATATCTCGGACGGACGGACAGACAGACATCCGGATTTCAACTCTACTCGTCACCCTGATCACTTTGGTATATAGTATAACCCTATATCTGACTCTTTTAGTTTTAGGACTTACAAACAACCGTTATGTGAACAAAACTATAATACTCTCCTTAGCAACTTTGTTGCGAGAGTATAAAGAGACTAGTTCTTCAGATACAAATTAGAGAAAGCGCAAGCGATATCTATAATTCAAAGTAGTCCCCACTAACTTAATGAATTTTAACCGGTTGTTTGTAAAAGCTCGTTACTCTGACACATATGCTGCACGAATTTTATACTCATAACGTCAGTAACTGTCTTCAAAAATTAAGATTTTTGAAACCAGGACCCTTTATGACTTATTTATAGAAGTCAAAACCAAATTTTGTATTTCATCGAAATCGGGACTTAGCGAGCTCATGGTTCGTTTCCCGAAAAGGAGAAATCCAAAAACATGAGGAAAAATACTGTTATTTCATTAACTTTTACAATCACTTCAGAATTTAACTCATTAGACCTTTAAGTTCTGCGTCCCAGGATTTTCCAGAAATAGAGAAAAGCTAAGTTCGAGTAATTACTGCTACAAATTAATAATAATGAGGCATTTCATGTAGACTACCATCAACAATGTAGTTAATGTTCGATTCTGTTCCAGTCCCGGCGCCTATTGTTTATAAACAAAAACTGCAAAATGAAACCATCGAAGAGATGGAACAATCGGTTCCTATGTCGCCACTTACCAAATGCGTGTCCACTCCGGCTAGCCTACAAACAATTGTACGATTCCAAAATGGAACCCCAAACACGATGTCACTACAACATCAGGTAAGGACTTAACGGAAGTTTGTAACGCTTACTACTTCATTCGATTCTACTCAGATTTGGCTACAAAGTTTCATGAAACTAGAATAATCTAGAGCTCCGTTTGTTTCCTAAATTTTTGTTTACTTTAGCAGATTATTCATCGTCGCAAAAGCTCCAATCCTTACATCACCAATGGTCGACTGAAGTTTCGTCTCTGGCAAGTATTAGTAAACGCATTCGCTTTATTGGTGATTGCTGGTGGCTTAGCGGCATATTTCAATGCCTATCCAACTATAAAATTCGTCAACAAAACGATTATAAACACCGTCCATGTGGAGGATACTTCGATTTATGGAAAGAACCCTGCACCCGGTACTTGTTTACCTATCATAGTGAAGTTTTGCCAAGGTCCACAAATCCCCTACAACTACACCGTGTTCCCCAATTACATTGGGCATTTCGGGCAACTCGAAACTCAAGTGGTAATACCTTCTGTTACATATTTTCATCTACTTTTACTTAATGATTACCTACAGGATCTAGATGCCTACGATGCACTGGTGGATGTGCGATGTTACGAATTAGTCTCACTGTTCCTTTGTACCCTGTTTGTACCGAAATGCGGTTCGACCGGAGCAACTGTACCACCTTGTAAAACCTTGTGCACCGAAACTATGCGACGTTGTGGTTTCTTCTTTGATGTGTTCGGCCTCAGTTTACCTGAATATTTGAATTGTAAGCTCTTTAAAGATTTCGAAAACCCCGAAGACTGTGTTGGACTCGACCAAGTGCGTGAGGTGATGATAGCATCAACGAACCCCAAATGCGATGGCTTTCAGTGTGATCAAAATCGCTGTTTACCCAAAGATTACGTATGTGATGGTCATTTGGATTGTAACGACCAAACAGATGAGGCCAAATGCGAACGGTGCCAAAAGGATGAGATCTATTGTGGCGATGATCGTTGCATAGGTATAAATCACGTATGCGACGGGGTTATCGACTGTCCATATGGACAAGACGAACGAAATTGCAGTAAGTAAAATCAGTGTCATCAAGGTTAAGCATATAGTGGGCTTCAGACAATGGGGCGAGTAAAGAAACAAATGACTTAATACTTAATTAATCTCCTGTATGTATTTACGAAAACATGGCCACCAACGAGGTGGTCTTTACGGTGTTATTCCCTTAATTGCCTGCTAGTTCCAAGCTTGACTATGTGCTTAGCGCAGGACAGTAAAATTACCAAGATTAACTGCGTTTGCTCTTCTCAACAGTTCGTCTAAGCGATCGTAATGGCGATTTAGGGAAAGGCATGTTGGAATTCTATCGTATAAGCACACAAATGTGGACCCCAGCTTGTGTTAAAAACTGGGATCGCGCAGTGTCCCCTTCAGCTGTATGCTCTATGTTGGGTTATAGTGCCGTTAACGCCACGAGTGTGGTAACACTCAAAACACACCGATCGCTTATGGCATCCATAAATGTATCGACCGATATTTGGAATATGTATGCGAAAAAACATTCAAATCTGATGCAGGAATTCTCAAGTTGTTCGCCCGATGAGGATTATCCAGTTGCTGAATTAACTTGTGCTAATTACGGTGAATTTCAAAAACTGTCGGAAATAGATTTTTCAATGCAATTTTGAAATGTAATTAATATTTTAGAGTGCGGAAAAGTTAAACGCGGACGCCACAAACCATCTCGTCGCATCATTGGAGGCTCACAGGCCAACCCAGGCACTTGGCCATTTTTGGCCGCAATTTTAGGAGGACCTGAAAAAATATTCTACTGCGCGGGAGTTCTAATATCCGATCAATGGGTGCTCACAGCGTCGCATTGCATAGGAAAGTAAGTGAATACATTAAATTAATAAATAGAAGTATATTTTAGGCATCTAGCAACATGCACATACCCTCTTCATACATGTATGTAACTCATTTTAGTCATACCGTCATTGACCTTGAAGATTGGACCATACAGCTTGGTGTAACGCGCCGAAACTCCTATACATACACGGGGCAAAAGGTTAAAGTCAAAACAGTTATACCGCATCCGCATTACAATACCGTAATCACACATGACAATGACATAGCACTATTTCAAGTAAGCTAATCACATGCTAATTAATGACCGAAAAATACTTCGAAGCCATATTAATATAAATACTTATGCTATATGCTTTCAGCTGGCCACTAGGGTCGCATTCCATGAGCATTTATTGCCTGTTTGTCTGCCGCCACCCGGAATTAAACTGAAGCCGGATCAAATGTGCACAGTGATCGGTTGGGGAAAGCGGGACAACAAAGACCGTAAGATAATGATTCATTTATATTTTAGCTATACGTATACTATTGAAATTTAATGTAATATTTGTCTGGCCTTGCCACGTTGTCTTCACCTCGGGCAAAGATTAGGTTAGGTTAATCTGATAGGCCAATAAGCCACGTATAGACCGGTTTGGTGCTTTGCAATGCCAGATGGAGTTCATTTGTTAAGTCCAAGAGGAGTATTTATCGTTTAGGATGAATTTTAACAGACTCTGCAGTCTCACTGTCGATATCTCCTCCAGTGTATTATACTGTGGGGACCCCAGATGCTTACAGCGTAGTCTTGCCAATGCGGGACATGTGCACAAGAGATGCTCCATTGTTTCCCGGGTGCTCTGCTCAAGACATTTCCTGCTGTCTTCTCGATCTGTCAGCCTCATCTTGCGGGCGTGTATCGCCACCAGACAGTTACCAGTTAGTTTTTCCTTCATGCTCCTACAGTCTCTCCTGACGAGTGCCAAAAGAAATGCTGAGTACTTCCGATCTACCGTTTTGCACATGACTTTTGCAGTTTTGCACCCAGGTAGCTCGTTCCATCGGGTTTTGATTCTCTTTACCATACTTTTGTCGAGGTCATTGTATAGACAATGTATGGGTTTCCCAATGTTGTTCACGTTGTCTGATGTTAGCTTGACACCATTCTTGGCAATCTCGTCCACTATTTCATTGCCCTTGATACCTTTGTGGTCTGGCACCCAGTAGAAGTTAAGTTGCTTACTTCTGGCAAACACTTTCCACTGCTATCCTGCTTTCCAAGACACTTCTGGACGATATTCGATACGGCAGCTTTGTTTGCTGCTAGGTTGTGTATGTTCACTTTGAACGTTCTTTCCCAGTTAAAAATTAGGGTCATGTAATCAATGCCCAATCACCATTACCCACTGAGCTATGCCCGAAGGTTCTATATGTAAATTCTCCTGCATTCAGTAGTTGTCTAGCCGATTTTGCTGCGCAGTTTTCAGCGAAGAGGTCTATAGGTGGCAAATTTAGTGCCAGTTCAAAAACCGCTGTTGGAGTTGTTCTGAATCCTTTCCATTAACTGCCGGTAGATGGATTTCCGTACGCCTACCCACCATACTACTGCACCGTAGAGCAGAATTGGTCTAAATATAGCTGTCTAACAACAATGCATGAGAGAGGGGGAAAGCCCACAGATTGTGCCGAGCATCTGCCTACACGTATATAAAGCATTGCTGGCTTCCTCACCTCGGGCAATAGTTTGTGAAGATAATTATTTATGATCACAGATATGAAAAAATAGTAGTTTGATATTAATATAAGTGTACTTGAAGTTTGCTCGGATGCCTATCACCGTGAAAGCTACTGTAGCCTTTATTCACTGTAAGCAAGTTCGAAAATCTTTTTATATAACTTTATCAATTGTGGCTTACTCTTCGTACTTTTAAACCAAACCATGGTCAAGGCAGAGTCTAGATCAGTTTATAAAACTTAACTCTCATTTTTATACGTATTTCAGCAAAATCCACATACGAACCAATTGTCAATGAAGTGCAAGTCCCGATTATTGGCCGACAGCAATGCGATGTTTGGCTTGATAACCTGACAGTATCCGATGGAATGATATGCGCCGGCTATGAGGAAGGAGGAAAGGATGCATGCCAGGTATGCATAGAATCAATGAAAAAATGTCGATATAAATATCAATGAATTTAATATTCACAGGGTGATTCCGGAGGTCCTCTGCTCTGTCCCTATCCGGGCGAAAAGGATCGTTGGTTTGTGGGTGGCATCGTGTCGTGGGGCATAATGTGTGCACATCCGAAATTGCCAGGCGTATATGCGAATGTGATCAAATATGTGCCATGGATACAGGAGCAAATGGCTAAATATTCAAAACCTGAAAATGAAGAGAGGCTATCCAAATATGATGCACACCCAGGCGGACCAGATATTCTGTCAAACATAGCGACTGGACCCATACGCAACAAAAAACCATATCACAATCAGAATCGCAGTCCAATGGACATTGATTACTACGACAATTATAAGAAGACCTAGACTAAACATTCACATTAAAAGTTAAACTTAAAGAAACCAGCACAAGAAAGGCATTGTAAGTGAGGTGTTCAATAAACCATAGAGAGAAAGAAGGCAGTCAAAATGTACGAAAATAAGTACATTGAATTTCGATAGACAATAATGCACATATACACATATACATACATACTATATGTAAATTAGGCATAGAGAAACATTTCTACAAAGTGTTAGACAATACAGTTTAGTTGCGATTCGTTTGTATTTGACAAACAACAAATATATTCATATCCTTGTGGCATATTGCCATTTGAAAAATGGAATATGTTTACATAAAAAAATTAAATTTAGGCAAAGAGTGTATAACAGCTATGCTTATACAAGTACTACAAGTTTTTTGTAATACATTAGTATTAAAGGGCACACTTTTGAGGGGAACAACATGTTACCACCAAGCACACACATACATATTATAACCGAACAAGTCAATTTCCGAATTTAAATGTCAATTGGACACAAAGTTCACATTGTTTCCTTGAAGGAAACCATAGAAAATGTGACAAAATCCGTGAGGGTCAACTAAATACCAGTGCATACATACTACATACATACAAACATACAATGTATCACAAAATACAAAAAGTATTTTATATCTATACATCATGTGTATATAGTTTACTATACCCACAGATTTATACCATATTCTAATTTTGACAATTTATTGCTGATATATCCTTCAAGTTTTGTAGTAAAGTAACAGGCAAAGTGCAGAGAAAGTCTCTGCGACAGTAAAGTTGCAATTGACGATTGTGATTTATTTTCAAATATATACATATATGCACATATCTACTTCTGTTATCAAAGATAACATTTGACATGTATGGTTGCCGTTGTGGAGACTCAAAACGATAGTAAAACATAAAAGTTATTCTAATTGAAATCATACCCACTCAAAACAAGTGTACACATATACATATATCTACATATATGGAATATTTATACACACACATTTATATGCTACATACATACATACATATATGTAAAACATGAAATTGTTACACGTCTATTAATTAGCAAATGTACACAGAGACCACATTTGCATAAATACCTACACATATGCATATATACATACAAATATGTTATGATAAAAAATATTTTTTATAAGCAAACGGAAATATATAGTTAATTTTTATATGTGTACACGTATAAACTGTGCAAAAAAGCTATTATCCTTGCAAACATAAACCACACAAATTATTAAAGAAAACACATACTACATGCAACATAAAGTAGATTAGTTAATGTAAGACGCAGAAAGTGCATAGCTACAAATATTATACATATGTAGTAGTGAGGTATGTAGTCAATGACTGTAATATTGTTGTGTGAGCAAATGTTCAAAAATAAATAACTACAATAATGAAATAAGCTAAAAGGTAGAAAAGTTACATATACCACATGCATTCATACTCTACGCACATCCACACAATCATATGTATGTATACCTATATCGAACATGCATACATACGCGTTGTGTTATCTGAATGAATATGCCTCTAGAATATAATGTGTGAACTATGGATGTTTATAAAAATTGAGACAATAAAATAAAGTTCAAAACCAAAGTGGTGAAATGGAATGCAGCAAATAAAGACAATGTACCGAAGACAATAAATTTGTAATTTGTAGAATGTGCTGTATTATATAATAAGGTAGAGTGATGATTTTAAATAGATTTATACATTAACAAATAATTTGCGCACAGACGCACGTGCATGGCTGAGGCCTGAGAAGTTGAAAATTACTGATTTTTAATTTTGAAATTTGTAAAATAACAGTGCGGTAAAGAACTAAATTTTTAAGCGAATATCTACCTAATGCTGAGAGAACAATTTAAATTATTTAAAATACGAATCGCTTTTTATTTTTTTGCCCTCGAAATACATATATTTACCCATTTATTTTAGTTTAAAATACATATGTTTCTATAAAAATATTATTTTCGAATAAAAGACAATATTAAATACAAGCAGAAACTTATTGTAACACACAAATATTAGTGCGGCGTGTTGTTGTAAGCTTCTATTTAGTAAAATAATGAAATAAAAAGAAAAACTAAAAGAAATATATGCATGGGTTTCAGCTTTAACAATATAAAATTAATTAAATATATACATGCTGTCTATATATACATACATATACACGATATATATAAATGCTAATTTAGCCATACATACATATACATATACTATTTACAATTAGATGTTAATGTAACTACATAAAAGAAATACATATTACACGTGGAGCTGCAACCACAGTCTATAAGTAATAACCAAAGCTGATTTTTACCTCACTCAACCACATTCTTCTTTAGGCACAAATGCCATTATACATATGTACATACACTTTACATATGCATACAAATATACATATGTATATTATAGAAGGATACATATACATATACATATGTACATATGATAAATTAGGGTGTCCGTTATTTCCAAGTTAATTTTGTTATGTTGTTTAGTTTCTGTTTTTGTCCTAAAGCGGTTCTACGCAATTGAAGTTACATTTATAGTAGATCAAATGGCCTGAGCATTCATACAAGTGCCTTATGGCTTTTGTGTCGCTTATACGACATGGTGTACTGTTTTAAAGCTCAGTAAACTTGTAGGAATGGTCTGTAAACTTGATGTCAAATTTAAACTGCGTATAACTTTTAAAGGAGTGTTAATATGGAAAAATTCAACTAGACTTTTTTGTGGAGCGATCAAATTTGTAATATAATTTTTTTAACGTTGTAGGTTTACAAGAACCAATTCTTATTTTACATTGTGCAGTTTTCTTAGAATTATGTTGCTTTCTACTTGACTTATCGAAAGCCAAACTTGATGAAAGAACTTTAATTAAACTCTTAAATAACTAGCAATGCATGTGTGAATTTGGAAACCGAAAATCAAGGAAATTTTATTCAACTTCATTAAAGTGGTTTTTCCGTTTATTAATTCATATTTATGTAAGTATGCGTATGTGAACGTATTTATGTCTTCATATACTATATGTATGTACATTGAAGGGTATGTACACATGTATAAAAGGCAGTGCACACATACGCACATTCACACAGCTTTATAATTTCGAACGAAGTGTTGTATACTTGAATTTATATATACACAGCTAAATACATACATATATACATATTATGTATAAACCATACATACATTTTTAGTATAAACTATAATACAAGCAAAATTTAAGGAAGCAGGAATATAAAAAGAATGAGAATATTTACTATTTTAAAATGTATCAGACAAATTTAATACGATTTAAGGCAAATAACAATAACAAAATTAAAATAGATTGTTTGTTTGTGATTAAAATCCATGCTGAATATATACATACATATGCATATGTATGTAAATGCGAGAGTATATGAATACAAGTAGGAGCCAGACACATATGTACATACATATTTACCTATAAGGGCGGTAAATTTACCTGCATACATATATACTGTTTGCTATCACACACACAACTAATACTCCAATTAGCGCAAGTACTATATATGAATATTTATACCCTTAGCGAAGAAGAATAAAATTGTAACTAAAGTATAATATACCAAAAGTACATGTTTGTATGTTAGAAATTGTAGACAATACTATTTGAACGCATTTGCGGAGCAGAATAATGCGAAAAGAAGAAACGCGTGCAGCAAAAGCTTACCATGCATGTTTCTGAGATTAGAAGAAAAAAAAAAATAAAATAAACAAATACGACAATAAAACATGTTATGTACAATCATCCATTATAAACAAATACATATATACATATATATATGTATATAGTATATACAAAAACGTGCATGTATTGTTATAGTTATAGAAATAATATACATATACTTATATATACATACATGAATATCATAAATTAATATACATATAAATATAAAATATTGTATTAGACTAAAATATGAAGCAAACATACAAGTAGTGAATGCAAAAAGAAACCAACTTAATGTGATCATTCTGATAAAGTCAAAAACTGCTTTACTTTTATACTTTGCATACATACGACATAGTGACGATGTCGAAATAAAGGTGAAACTACATATAAATCTTATAGTATTATATACATTTGTAGTTAAGGCAACAATGGAAATAATAAGCTTACATACATGTATACACTTCAAAACGCAAAATTGTATGTTGAAACACAGCCAATGTATACATACATTCATATGTACTTATACACAACAATTTTATTTAATTTTATTCTGAAACCCCATTTCTTTTCGTTCCTCTTGTTCACTCATTCATGCAAACACATGTTAAAATCGCACATACATATGCAGAACCTACGTGCATATAACGGTATACAATATTTGAATATCAGAAATCAGAAATGTCAAATTATAAATAAAATAATTGCATAATGCACAACAAATCAAATTATTCTTATAAGAAGTTTAACCATATTGATTATAAATGTTTACATTTCTTTCGCAAACGCCAGCATAGCTAAAAATCATAAAAAATAGAGCAAAATAATCGCACTTGTTAAAAATGCACAAATACCGAAATTCGGATGTAAGAAGAGGTCAAAATTATCAATCATTATCAGTTATGCCACAATTCCAAAACTACACAGAAAATATGTATATGGTACATATACTTACATATGTTCTATAATAAATCTGAACTGATTGCCTTAACTTTTATTTTTATTGCGAGTTTTCGCATTAAAGCGACCAACATTTCCATATGAGCTTCAGAAGCAATATTTTTATTTATCGGTTCGATTTGTAATATGCATGTTCTAAGAGGTAGTTACATGAAATCAGAAAATAATTTCATTAATCATATTTTTATTTTAACAGAAGTGATGACAATAATATAAAATAAGATATGCTTTGCTATATGTTCTTTATTAGAAACAGAGCTTGAGTCAAAATAAATTTACTTGAGTGACTTTAAAAATGCGTATGTATGTGCATATTATACATATAAATTTATAAAAATTCAATGACAAACCGCTGTTGGTACACCTGCTTGCATTAATAATGAAATATTAATAGTTACAAAAAAGTTCGGAGCGAATAAATAAACACATGACAATGCAAGTGATAAGAGAACACATAAACCAAATTTAACGCATACTTTAATGCAAAGTATGTATATAATATGTGTATCTATGTATATAGATATAATACGTACATACCTATACATATACCATATATGAAATAAAGGAATAAAAACTGAATATATACATACATAAATGTTAATAAAAGTAAATAAATGGCACAAACAAATTTTGTTTTTTTAATGAAAGACAATTTTCTTTTAGTTGCAAATCATTATTTTTCATATTCTATGAAATTCTTAAAAAATATGCAGTATTTGTAAAAATTACCCCCCAAGGGCGCCTCAAATTTATGAGGCACCTGTTACTACTTATAACCCGAAGATGTAAAATACAACAAGCCATATCAATAGTGTATTTGTAAAAATAACATATGTATGTACATTATTCCGCAAGCACGCCTCCCATTTATGAGGCAGCTGTCACAATTAATTTCCCAAATATTTTAAGAACAACCTGTCAGATCATTAGTGTACATGTGTGCATGCATCGTTTGTGTATTTTTGAACTGTGTCTCTAAGCAAGTTTATAACATCCCGCTGATTAGGAGCTTGTATAACAGCTGTTCCAGACACAATCATATTTGCGCCAGCCTAAAAAGATTTTTGGTTGATATAGGATCGATTTATGCTTGTGAGTGGAAATGATATAAAACTTACTTTCGCACAAGTTTCTATAGTATTTGGGCCAACTCCACCATCCACCTCTATGTCTAGATTAGGGTAAAGAGTACGTAAACGCTCCACTTTTGGCATCATATTTGCCATAAAAGATTGTCCTCCAAATCCCGGTTCAACAGTCATTACTAAAACAACATCGGCCATATCAACGTATCTTTCAACTACTTGAACCTTCATATTTAACATACAAAAGATAAGTTGTACATATAGTTGGAAAAAATATACATGGCAAATATTGTACCTCAGTGCCTGGCTTCAAAGCTAATCCTACTTTCATTCCTGATTCACGTACTTTTCGGCAAACGTTTGCAACTTCTTCCATAACTGGTTCTATGTGGAATGTGTACAGATTTACACCGGCATCAGCCATAGGTTCAATCCATTGCTGTGGGCGGGACACCATCATATGAGTTTCGAAAAAATCTTTCTAATTATAAGAAATACATACAAGTATGAAAATAAAGTATCATTAATAAAGAAGTTGGATATACCTTTATTTTATTCCTTAAGCATTTGACTAACGAGTGACCAAAAGTAAGATTTGGTACAAAGTGACCATCCATTACATCAAGATGTAGATAATCTGCTCCATTATCTAGCAATTTTTGCGATTCGTTTGCCAAGTCAGCCAAATCAGCATTCAATATTGATGGACCTATTTTCGCTTGAACAGGCATTTTAATAACTATTAATTTATATATATTCTTTAAACGGAATGATTTTGAATCGGTAGAAGAAATAAAATTTGGATCGGTCAAATCTAAGGGTCGAACCTGTCATTAAAACGTGCAATTGAATTGAAGACCGGTTCACAATAGAGTTTATCAAGAGTTGGAAAACGAACATATAAAAAAACTCGTAAAAACCCATTTGAAGAATGATATGAAATGCATTTTTATTAATTTAAAAAATATAAACTTTCATTTTCAGCTTAAACATATTTTGAGAATCCAACACTTTTTTATAAAATAAGATAATCTCTAAAGAAAGTGGGAAATAAAATTTTATAGTTCTTGTTTTTCTTTTGTGGAGTCAATGCTGGTGCTCCATTCACCGGGATATTCTTTATTTTCAATTGTGACTCCTTTGCAACGAGTTTGTTTTATTAAAAAATCTTTTGCATCCCAAGCTTGAGAACCGTCCTTAAAAAGAAATATAGCTCTATTATCATCCACCATATATCGTTCAGCTTGTATATGATTGTTCCAAAGACTTGTCTGCCACAACTTAGTAATTGTGTCAGCTTCTTCCCGTGTTGGATCTCCACCCACAGAAACGAATGTCATAAGTGTTCGCCCTTTTTTAGAAGCTTTTAATAACTCTTCTGGATTTTTGCTATCGAGATTTGATAAGTCAATTTTTGGCTGAGGACGCAAGTGTTCGGGCAACTCATCCGGTTCTAATGGCTCTTCATCTTCCTAAATCATTTTCACGCAAAGTCATACTTATATTTTTTTAATAAAACAATTAAAATGCAAAAATTTCGCTAACCTCCCATTGGTCTAGGAGACGCTCCATGTCAGCATCCGTAAAATCACGAATATCTTTTTTTGCCCACTCAGGTTTCTTGTCATCTTCAGCCTTTTTTGTTAAAGTTTTTGGAACTAACGCCACTAAAGCGATTAAAAGCAAAAGCCGCATAGTTTACAAAATTTAATAAAAATTTTACTCAACTGTTCACAAGCCACACGTAAACAAAACAATACTCATATGTATGAACAATCCCACTCGCAAATATGAAAATAATAGTTCACAAATGTCATGCACACAAATATTTTAATTTTCAGTACAACCCATATACAATAGGATTAATATTAATGTATAAAATTTTTAATTATAATTGCAGAAAATTTCCCAGCTTCATTCATTGTTATTGGATTTCGATAGTGGATATAAAAGGAAATATTAATAGATAAAAAGTTCGTACTTACAAATATTTCGTTTGAATATTGTGAATAGTGGTGAGTTCAGCACTGTTGTACTCAGTTACGGCGTCAATGATATTAATTTGAATTACTCTATTTATATTTATTTGTTGAAAAAATATGTTATTAAACAATTTTGGTGAACCCGTGGCTTTGGAGGAATTCGCAGAAAAACATTTGGTATACATTTTTATATAATTATTTAGTATTTTCTCTTAATTAATCTCTTTTTTATCAGGATCGAAAGTCACCATTATTGCTGTCCAGCTCTAAACTTTTAAACAATTTTCCAGAGGGTTGGTGTGGAACTGTGTATTCTACCCACCGAATTGTTAATGAATCTAAAGAACTTATGGTGAGAAGATTTCGGTAAAATTATTTGCAATTTAAACATAGTGAATTAAAATAAATTTAATTAAGTTGCTTAAATCGTCATCGCCAAATCGTATTGGGGAACTAGAAGAAAATAAACCAACGGTGCTAGACTTGTCAGAAGATTCCCATATTACTGTAACTGCATTTTCTTGGACCAAAGAAAAAGAGGAGCCGAAATTAATTTTTCTTATTAAGGGTATATATTCCAAATCCATATATACTCGTAATATTCCTTTCATATTTTTTATTTTTTTTTCTAGATCAATATCTAACACGGATATGTATAGATACATTCACCAAAACCTTAAACAGTATTATATCAAATGATATTTTGCGAGGTTTTATCAAGGAAGGGATAGATGTAGTTCACTTTAACGACAAGTTTGCTATGGGATCTAATCCTAGAGATCCGAAAATTCAGCACACTTGGTCCAGTCTACATTTGTTGACTTATCTCATTCGTCCAAAAAAAATTTGTGGGTTTTCAGAAACGACACTTCCCAAATATATTACCCAGTGCTGTAGTAAACTTGATATTAATAAATGTGCATATTGAATTTTAAGAATAAATTGTTATATTTTATTGAATAACTATTTACTTTATTCTTCATTATGTATATGCATGCAAGTTTAGATGTTAAAAATACGTTTATAACTAGATTAGTATTTTTCATCTGCGTTCATTCTTAAGATTGCTAGAACGTGTTGCTCCAGTGCGCCCGCCTCGGTTTGGCTTGCTACTTTGTGATTGCGGTCCAGTACCTGCAACAGTCACTGCTTGTGTTGTTTGTTGCACTGAAGTGCTAACGTTTGTATTACCAGGCATTTGACCACTTAATCCACTAGTAAGCTGTTGTTTTTGAGGTGTTTGTCCTATTTGCTGAATGTTACCTGCTTTCGCAGTAGTTGTACTCCCTGGCTGTGGAATGCCCCCTCCTAAAGAAGTTCCAATCAACCTTTGTCCTACTTGACTCGAAGTTCCAATACTACCATTACTGCCAGCTTGAGACACTTGTTGCGTAGGAGCTACGACACTAGTAGTATTTGGTCCAACAGTTGGACCCGTGGCGACACCTGTATTTGGCAATAACTGAGGATTCCCAACAATACCTCCTAGACCCTGTGACTGTTGTTGCTGCTGCTCAGGTCGTTTGGGTTCACTCATATTTATTTGTTCGTTAAAAGTCATACAAAATTCTCCAATTTTATAAACTTCTCCATTTTTTCCAGAATATAGTGTCAAGCAGTGGCGCCAAATTGATGCATATCCCTTCGTTAACTTGATGATATCACCGGGTGCTATAAGTTTGCCCGGTTCATCCCAAATGGACACATTTATGCAAGCAGAATGGTCACCAACTTTAAAATTGCGCACCTCTCTATTTTCTTTAGTTACAGTGGCGGTTCCAATTTCTAATACTATGAAAATAACATTGATGTTTTTTAATCCAGGTTTAATATCTTTTATAAGTATACTGCATTCACCATTGTACATTATGAATTTTTTATTTTAATAAAAATTTTATTTTGTTAATATGCAGTGTAATAAACAAACAAATGCCGCTCTATTGTCAAAAATAACCCCGTAGTGTTGTTAAACGTTCAATCAAAGCGGATTTCAACTTCAACTGCTGGAATATATTAAATGAATGTAAACAAAAGTATTCCCGCATGGTCTAGTTGCTTACCTAAATATTGAAAATAATAAATGCTAATCACATATATATATCATATCGTGTTTTATGAAATCATAAGTTACATCAAATTTATGTATTTATTCCAGATATATATTTTATTTGTTTTGATCTGGCAACTTAGTATTTGCATATTCGAACAAGCTCTAACGAGCACAGCGCCATCAATGAGTGAAAAAACTAATTTCGAATGGGGTGTACGCAATGAAGCATAATAACGCAGTATCTTCATAAATACTTCAAAATTTAAAATTATTAATACTAAAGTTTGTAGTTTGAATTTCAAAATTTCATTAAAGTATTAAAGATTGTACAAGTTTGTGCATATTAATACAGCAGATAATTTAGAAAATAGTAATGATTTAAACTCATATTACCGAAATTTTTTCTCCGAATATTTTCGAAGATTTTTCGAAATGCCACAGTTGACAAGTTTTTGCATCTAAGCCAACATCCACCATTTTTATGAATGAACAGAAATTGCATTAATTTGTAAATAATTTGTTCGGAATATCGCTTTCTCTAAAAGTAAATCCTGTGAAGTTCAGTTAAATTGTTTTAAAATAATGGCGACCAGTGAGGTGCAACGAGAAGCTCTAACCGTTGAGTTGAAAACAAAATCAATTTGTCGCTTCTGCCTTACTCAAGGACCAGACGATCTAACTAACATATACGCGAAGGACGCTCCAGTTAAATCATTACTTCCACTGCCGGTGGAAATAATGGCCGTGGCATCTATTGAAGTAAGTAATCTATTTGTCAAAATAGTGAATTTAAAAGCGAACATCGTAAGTACGTGAATTACGTTTTTCGGAATCATAGCAGTGCCTTTGGTTTGTTTCTAAATAACTAAATTTGTTTTGATCTGTGCTAGTGTAACACAAAAACATAGAAGTATAAATAAATGCGCGCTTTAATTGACTATTTTGAAAACCAAAATATATATATTAAATATTTTGAAGAATATGCCAAAAATTGCAAATCAGTTTGCGATTGCAGTAATTTTTAACAAAGAGATACGAAGTGGTTAATAAAACAGCCGATACATGAATAGGTCACGTACATACGTACGTGAAGAACAGATTTTCCCGAAACCATATTAATACTTCCAATCCAAGTGGTGTGCATACGAAAACTTTAGCCTAACTTTAGTGTTTTAATAAATAAAAAAATTACATTTTACCGAACAATAATTGAATCTGTATCAAAGACTCACACCCACCAAGTATTTCAAACAAAAACGGCCCCACGAAACTCATGCAGAAATGAAACACCTTTGTTTAATTCAAGTCAATTCAATCTTATATTTAAAATACAATTACTTTCATTTGTATGTTATTCAAAATACAATATATTTCAATAAATGGCAAAATTAAAGCAGTGAATATGGGAAGCAGTTCAGTCTCTGCATTTTAATACACTCTTGAGGTGTTTGTATGCAGTTGCACAAATTAATGATTTCTTAATGATTATGTATGTATCAACTCCTTTCAGTTCAAAAATAATGTACCATCTGTGTACAATACTACAAAAATAGCTTTCATTTTTCAATCGAATCGCACACTCCACTATTTGAAGCAGGTGTCCAAATGTTAATGTGTGACTTATGTGGCTCCAGATGGTTTGTCTGTGAAGCGCAATATACGCGTTAACATCGAAGTAACACATGGAATTTGTTTCTGCTGATGCATTATCGGACAATCTGGAACGCATGATTCAAAATCGACAGCAACACGCTGATTAACGAATGTTAGTAATGTCAGTATATCATGTTTTTTGCCATTCTTATTCAGCTCTTCCACAAGTGATTGCATAAACCAAGAGCCATTAGTGGTGTTGCGCCATGAGTAGAAGCCAGGTATGGTGGAATAGGCAATGAGAAAATCAGCGTGTACAGGAATTTTGTAACTCATTGATGTTTCGCCATCAGTTTCGGTTCTACACATCATAACCCCAGGATCAAAATGGTCACCTTGACAAGCTTGAATAAAAAATAATTTAGGCTTTCCGGCCAGAGTGGGGCAAGTATGAGCTGAAAAGTAGTGCCAAATGGTGTCTAATTTGTATTGAACGTCCTTCGCGTAGAGATATCCATGTTCACCATGTGATAATATAGCCACCACGACGCAGTCATTATCAGTATGATCTTGAGAGGCAGCTATAAAAGAAGATGTTGATAAAATATTTGAATAATATTTGAAGTAGCATTTTTTTACCATGGTCCACATGCTTTAGAATCTCTCTCAATTTACAGTCTTTAAAAGTGTTTACTTCGAAGTGCAATTTCTTCAGAGCAGCACTAAGATTTTCACAGTCTACATTGGTTCCTTGACGAGGTTTCAGAGATGGTATATCAAAATTTTCATGATTAAAAATTAGAGCAAGACCCCGATTCTTATGATTCATATTATATTGGCTGGCGTGACGCTCGGTGGGCATATGCGCAGTATATTTGTGGAATCTGCAACAATAAAAAAATTAATAGACCACAAGGCTTATCACATATGTACATATATTATTTATAGATAAAAAGTTCAAGTTCCAGAAACTTGACAAAAGTTTTTTGGTAGACAAAAAAATTGTTTTTTTAATTTTATGTCATATAATAAACGGTAAATTTAATACTTGCTAAAATTCCGATTATATTTTTTTATATTTTAAACAAAAGTTGTAAGGGAATGAAACCACACCACTTTAAATCTACATCACTAAAGCGAGTTTCAAAAAAGTTACAATACGTTTTTTATTGTGAGAATACTTGAATTATGAAGATTAAACAAATTTTAAAATCCAAATTTGAATATAAGGTTGAATAACTTATCAACAAACGATATCTTACACGCGGCATCAAAACAAAGATAACATTTAAAAAATATTGAAACATTTTGAAAGTTGTTGAAAACACTATTTATCTCCATTATCAATACATACCCTGCACTAACATCTTCCCCTACTCCACTGCTGCCTTTATTGATTCCAAATGAATTAATTGCACCGGCAGTGGGTTTTTCTCGTCCCGTTGGTTGTGCATCTATTTTATCTATACTTTGCATCAACATGCTTGTTTTTTCCATTCTCCTTATGTATTCGTAGTTTATGGCAATACACTCGTCCGTCATCACGTTATTTCGATACGATTACTAGAACAGTAGGGATATTTCCTTTTAGTCGGTTTTTCCTTTGACTAACCTTTCGTATAGCGCTACTTTTTATTTTGATTGATATTAAAAATCTGCGTAGTTTATTTTTCCTTTGTAGGCAATTTATAGTTGAGTGACCTAAAGCTAGGTAATGGATTCAATAAAGCTGCAGCACTTATTGTATTCGATGTATATCGCTCCTGCGCGCGGCAGCTGTTGCTTTGACGAAATATTTTCGTTTAATTCATTTCCAATTGAAATATTTAATCAACGATTAGTCTTAATAGAACAATTCTCTACCAAAAATGGATATACAACTTTTCGAGCATTGCCGAACGTAATTTTACTTGAGGTCAGTATATCTATTACTAAACTGCACTTACACTACTTAACTGACTACAAAAGTCGAATTTACAAACAAAAGCAATAGCAGACTGCAAGCGAATTTAAAACCCAAAGAAGAATGACCAAAATCTGATAAACGTGTGACCAGAGAACGTACATTTATACGTTCTCTGCGTGAGACGCCGTGCAATTTTGGAATCGGAACAGAACAATGCCAGAAAACGGATTGGAATTTTGAAAACAGTGCTGCGTTTCTTAGCAATTTTGCTTTAAAATATATTAGGGTACTGGAAAATTAGTTTAATGGTACACTGAGGTTTTATTTATGTATATACAGAAAACTTTTTTCCAAATCTTTGCGTATAATAATTTCTTTGAATATTTTACGCTGCAGTTGCACAATTAAGAACTTGATATCAAGTTGTTCATACAAACCACTTGTTAACACAATTAGAATAAAAAAATTAGATGGTTGAAAAATTTGACAGGGTTAACCAAAGCTCCTTTCGGTAAAGAACCCTAAGCGCCGTTTTCTTAATGTCTGCTTAGCAGATAAATTTTAGATAGCTTAACAAAGACTACTTCTTTCGGTAAAGAACCTTTTTTTTTAACCAGAACTTAACTGACTTTTAACCAGACATTGAGAAAACGGGCCTAATTGCGCTTCCAACATTTGAGGTTTACGCATGACTCGAGGGGGAGTCAAAAATTTTGAGTTTTTAGTTACTATTCATTTGATTCGCTCTGTGACTGTAAATTCAAAATAAAAGGAACATGGGACACATCCGGTATTGTATTTAAATTAGATTAGTAAGATTGTAATATCCTGTAAAAACAGTCAATTATTAAGTAGATAGATGTAAAGTTACGTTGAATAAACGTAAAAATCGGTTCTAATTAAATGAAAATTTATCCGGGCTACAAATGTTACCATAACAGAAATTTAATTATCTACTAAAGCGGTTTCAAATTCCTACTAGGTTAAATAATCTATTATAATTTGAATAGGTGCTCCTTTTAAAATAAAATAATGGAAATAAATATTTTTCAGGTGTTTCTCAATGACGGGATGCCCTCTTCAGTTTGTTTGAAATGCCGATTGACATTTGACTATTGCTACCGTTTTAAACAAATGTGTAAAAAGGCGGAAAATCTATTGAGTCAAGTTCCACTTTTGGGCGAATGGCCTTCTCCCTTAATGAAACCAATAATACCGCCAGAACTTTTACAAAAACAATTAACTACACACAAGGAAAATAAAAAACCCATTCAACAATTGAAATATCCTACAAGTAAGGAGCAATCTCAACAACCATCACAGTCACAACAAAGTTCTATAGCTATTTCGAAAGTAACAAATATTAAACCATCCAGTTTGTCAGTATCAACACCCAGAAAAATTCTTAACTCAAACCCGGCTCCGCTTCCAGAACCACCAGTTCCAGCTCGTATGAAAAAGAATAAAAATGTAGAAACATTTACTTTTCTTACAAAAGTAGAGAACAATGAAGAGATTTCATTTGACGATGTACAACGCTTAATAGCTTCTGAAGATGGCGAGTTTACCAAACTGGAGCCTCAAGACTATGAAGTCACTCCAGCAAGTACTTTTACAAACATAATAAAGAAGAAACCTAAACTTCTAAATAAATCCTCAATGCGCATACTCAATAAAGAAGCTGACGTAGATGCCGAGCCACGGCTCAAGCTACCGGAAGTAAAGCATGACGAGGACGGTAACGTTTCCATTGTTACTGAAATATTGGATCCTAATGAGCCGTATGAAAATGAATCAGATCCTATAAAGAACGCGGCACCTGTGAAGACAAATGTTTTTCCATGTCCACACTGTTCCCGTACATTCCCACTACTTCAACTGCGTGATATCCATTTAGTAAATCACACACGCGAACGACATTATCCATGCACAGACTGTGACCGTTCATTCTTCTCTAAGTATGATCTTCAAAAACATACAGTTATACACACGGGTGAACGAAAGTACAAGTGCACTGTTTGTGACAGAGGATTCACTAGGCCAGCACTTTTGCAAAGGCATGAAAAAATACACACAGATATACCTAAGTTTCTTTGTGTATTCTGTGAGAAAGCATTCTTGTCGAAGGATGCTATGGAAAAGCACGCTGAGCGACATCGGAAAAACCGTCCCTTTAAGTGCAAGGTCTGCTCAAAAGCATTTGCCTTTAAGCAAGGCCTGGAACGTCATGAGGTAACTGAAATTGTTTTTCGTACCATTTTAGATAAATGTAATGTATGGATATATGTATTTATTTCAGGTGGTTCATTCGAGGGAGCAGCCTTACCCTTGCCAATATTGCGACCAAAGTTTCTGCACACAATCGAAGTTGGCACGTCATTTGGTTGCACATGCAGGTGACCGACCTTTTCCCTGCAAGTTTTGTCCAAAATCATATTTGCTCTCACATCATTTGTCGCGTCACATGCGTACCCACAAGGAAAGTGTTGTTATGTACTCATGTAATGAATGTGACCAGGTGTATAGGACTTGTAACGAACTTGTTATGCATTCAACCGTACATGCTACCGATACTTTAACATGCCCTCTCTGTCAACAAGTGTTCGACGATGTAGATTCAGTAACATCACACATTATGGAACATGCCAATAATGAGTCGTTTCCTTGTGAATTCTGCGATTTAATATTCCTTACATATAATGAACAAAATTATCACGTTAAAAGTGCACACGCTTCTGATGTAGCAGCATATAACGAAGATGAAAATAATACAAAACGAAAGAAACATTGTAGCGATGAAGAATTTGAAGAAACTATTGAGGAGTTTCTTTATGATGACGATGCAGAGTTGGATATTAACACAAATCAAAGTAAAGCTCTTTTAAATACAACTATATATATATATATATAATTTGAACTAATTTTTAGGTGTCAATAATGAAAAGCAAAATAACTCTGAGGAAACCAAAATGGCTAAAAATGAAGATGAGGAACATTATGAGGCAGAGTATCTTAAGATAGAAGAAATCGTAAGTGCAGACGAAGAAATGGTTGCAGAAGTCTTATCTGAGATAAACGAAGACCAAGAACCCGTTTTGAAAAAAAGTAAAGTTAACCCTAGCAAGGAAAAGGTGCAAGTTCTTGAAAATGAAATCATTCCAATGCGTCGTAAAGCCACCAACAGAAACCCTCAAAATGCGGAGCGAACCACATCTCAGAAATCAAGGGTCATTGTAAATCAGAATTTAGTGGCCAGAAGAGGTAGGCCTAGCACAGTTTCTCTTACAACAAATGAGAAGAATGCACCGAACGATGATAATAAAAATGATACCCCTACATCTAGCAAAAATTCAAAAGTCTTGGAAGCTTTAGGCTCAAGAAGTAAGCAAATTGATTCTAAAGCTATAATACCTAAGAAAGATGGAGTATCTCCAGTAAAAACTTACGAAAATATTGTTAGAACGAAGGCAGGTGAAAAGGGTGTTCGGGTGCAAAAAATTGTCACAAAAGCTGAAGCCGCTGCTATGGTTAAAGATGGTCGTATACGAATTAATGAAGGAAAATTTATACGAATCAAAGATGGAAATTCCCCAAAGTCATCCAAATAAGAATGTTATATTATATTATTCGTCTAATATTATTAAATGGAATATCGTCTTATATAAAAACATACTTACACAATATCGTTTGTACGTTCCAAGTACATTAATTATTATGAGTATTTGTATTATTTATGAATTGTTGGTATGCATGTTGTCATTCTCCATTTCATAGATTTCTATTGTAAGTAATACGATGATTGTCACGAAATTATTGAATTTTTTATCCCAATTTACGATGGAATTATTTCTTTATTAATAAAATCATTGATGGAATACAATTTTTCATAAAATAACAGTAAGCCAAAGCAACAAATTACTCGGAGTAAATTGAGCTGGTCCATTCAAGATTTTCGATAGTTTGCTCCTCCCTAGTTTTGCTACAAGCTATTGCGCTTTATAAATTAATGTTCATAACCATCAGGCAGTGGGTTGACATGGGGGTTATGGAACAAGCTTTTATTGCCTTCTCCCCATGGGAAACGTTTCTCGCGACGACGTAAATACTCGTATTTGATGAATTCTGCGCGAGGGTGATCGTGCTCTTCCTGATGCTTGAGGTAGGCATTCAACATGCAAAGACCTACAGCAGGGATTGCAACGAAGAATGAAAGACGCTTCCAAACTTTATAGCCACCTATAAGAAGAAATAATATTTTGCTAATAAACCATTATATGAAAATTACATAACCTCCTACTTGGTAACCTCCTGAAATGAAGGCAAAATAAATCTTTGAGCGCAAATGTTTACCTGAGTGTTCGCCAGCTGTGGCGGCAGTAACTCCAGCTTGGGATCTATTTAAGCTAATAGCAATTTGACGACGAATAACTTGTGAGAGTATCGCAGACATTTTGCTGGCTTTAATCGTAAAATCCAAACACAAATGAAATTTTTTTCAATTAAATCGATTTGACTTTTCTGACAACTGACGGATGGCAAGTGCTTGACTTGCCACTTGTATTTTATCGGATAAATAATTATGGTAAAAAATTTTTGGTTTGGTTTTAATTTTATAAGTTATTCAAATATAAAGAAAATTACCGTATACCATTATAAAAAGGTTATTAAATTGGCTGCAGAAAATTTTTATTTATTTTTTATTTAGTTTCTTAAATATTTATATATTTGTTATTGATGGCTTTTATACAGAGAACCACCCTGTGGATGTTTTGAGATTTATCAAATGGTATATTTTGACATTTTAAGTTGATGTCGTGAGCAGATTGGTTACATTTTATTAGTTAGAATTACTGGTGGAAATATATTTAGCTAATAAATAAGCAATTATTTTTATATAGTTGCAAATTGCACGGTAAGTTTTGTGTTTATTAGATTTAACTTTGGACGTGTGCCTATTATGGGTGCACCTAAGCGTGGATGTATTTTAGATCAAACGCTGATCACCTGCTTTTACAAAATGTGTGTGGAAGTTTCATCAATAAATATCAAAAAATAATATTTGTTTATTTGTTCTTTATATATTTTCACTGCTCAGTCGTTTAAACGAGTAGCGTTAAATATGTCCGGTACTCAGGATCATAAGGTACATACCCACATAACTATACAATTTTCTCCTTCCCACATTTAGACCACAGCTTTTTGGCAAACGGTTTCATTTTCCATTTGTATATTTTAATTTTATTAGTTTGCTATTCATATAATTCACACATATAAATATTTGCTAGATATTTGAACATGAGAACAATTCGCAGGTACTACTTGCAAACCAGGATAAGAAGAGCGACGGAACTACTGCAAAGAAGAAACGACCTCGTCAGCGTCTCCGTAAACGAAACAAAAGATATATCAATAGTTCTGAATCAAAAGCTGAATATTTGGGAGCAGACGAAGAAAAGGCAATCGGAATTACAAATAATATATTGGGACTGCAGTTAAGCGTTCATCAAATACCTAATAAATCTCCCATAGAAGTTTCTCAATCATCTTCTGAATCTGTATCTGTCGAGACATCTGAAAAAATTGGTACAAAGGAGGTTTCTCAACATATTTTATCAAAGTCTCATGAAGTTCCAAGTGATGAAATAAAAGAAATAAGTCCAGATACCTCAAATATTTTATATCAACCACAAATAACAACACAAACTCTAACGAATATTCAAAATTCAAATTCACAAAGTAAACATAATTCAAAGCTTGGAAAGGAAGCCATCATCAAAATCGCAATGTCAGCAAACTCTGCTCCTGCAACTAATTCTTCTGCTGGAAAAACACGTGAGGAGATTATGGCCGAACGTGAAGCTAAAAAACTGGCAAAACAAATGAAAAAAGCAAAGAATTTGTGCGTCAACTCAGAAGCTGCACCCACGACACCGGTCGTAGGTCGCTCCGTATCAAATGTTGTTAGCCAAGAGCAGGATACAATTACTAACCCTCCTTCGAATGTAATTGACACTCACACATCTGCTGCCGTAGAAAAAAGTCGTGAGCAAATTAAAGCTGAACGTGAGGCCAAGAAGAAAGCAAAACAAGCACTGAAGGAGGCTAAAACCTCCGGCGTAACTGAGATAACTGCAAAATTGGATGACACAAAAATTACAGAAAACTTATCTACCAATAGCATGCAGGAAGAAAAGGTTTAACTACACTTTTTGTTATATGTTTCCGAATTAAATATAGTTACATTTATTTTTTAGAAAAAATCTGCTTTGAGTAAGTCGGAAAGACGTGCTATACAGGAAGCTCAGCGAGCAGCTAAAGCACAGGTACTCGCACAAAAGAACGTGACGCCAAAAGTAAAGCTTACCGCCGCCAGCGCCAAGCAGGCCACTAAACTCCCAACAGATCTACCAGTAAAGGCCACTATAAATACTTCTAATTCTTCACCAACCAAAAGCATTAGCCCTGTGACAAAGTCTAATCGCATAAATGATTGCAAGGTGCGCCTCTTCAATCACTTGGAAAAAGCAAGACAGGAGGCAAATTTGTTTCTCAACAATCCGCACATACATCCGAGTATCGCTCGTCTGGGAGAACAGTACGCTCAACGCACAATTGTCGGTTCAAATGCACGCTGCATTGGATTTCTCAATGCGCTGAAAATGGTGAGCCATTGTATGTGTGTTCTTAGCATAACATTATATTGAATGCTGTGTTGCAGGTTATTAGAGACTTTGAGACGCCGCCAAAAAAAGAGTTTGCACGCAGCTTAGAAACAACAATCACGAATAGTGTGGAACACTTACAGAAATGCCGACCGCTTGCAGTGTCCGTAAGCAATGCATACAAACACATTAAACACGTGCTGACGCAACTGCCAACTGATCAACCCGAAACAGATGTAATAAAATATATTTCTCTATCACTTTCTACCTTAATATTTACACATTGACATGTCTTGTGTTTACAGTTAAAAGAGAATTTATGTCGTTTCATCGACACCTATATTGAAAATCAAATTGGCAAAGCGGCTGAAGCTATTAGCTACTCTGTGCAGGAAAAAATCTCAAATGGCGATGTGATACTCACATTTGGCTGGTAAATGGAATCATATTTGTATGCCTTTATGTTTGTATTAGACATAATCGCTCTCTATCTACAGTTCGTCATTGATAACGTACATTTTTGAGGAAGCACTACGAAGACGTGTGGATTTCCGTGTCATCGTAGTGGATTCACGTCCATTCTGCGAGGGTCAGGAGCTGTTGCGACGTCTCACCGTTAAAGGAATCCCTTGTAGTTATGTGCTCATCAATGCTGTTAGCTTCGTTATGCCGGAATCAACCAAAGTATTATTGGGCGCGCATGCACTATTGGCTAATGGATATGTTATGGCGCGTACTGGGACCGCACAAGTTGCACTGGTTGCACACTCATTCAATGTGCCTGTTTTGGTATGCTGCGAAACGCATAAATTTAGCGAACGCTCTCAAACAGATGCGATTGTTTATAATGAACTGGGCAATCCTGATGATCTGATAAGAAGTGCTCAATGCAGCCTGGCGAATTGGCAGACGAAGGGCAAAATGTCACCTTTGAATCTGATGTACGATATTACTCCACCCGAACTAGTCACTGCAGTGGTCACCGAAGTGTCCATACTACCATGTACTAGTGTGCCAGTGATATTGCGTATAAAACCAACGGAAATCGGTTATTAGACAGTTAAAAAAATTGCTCTTCATCAACTAAATACACTTGTGTAAAATAATGCTGTAATAAAACTACTCAACTTCTGAGTAAAATTTAATTTTTTGTTTTGGGCGTTTAAGCATTTATTGTATTTCTTTTTAAATTCTCAATATAATACTATTTTTTAAACTACATAATCATGTTATAGACAACGAATAATGACTGATTGTTTTTGATTTTGCCTTGTGCACTATTTTGTCACTTAACACACGTGCATAGCTTTGTAATCGAACTATGGGAACTTAAAAATGCTATACGTATATTCCTACTATACACAATAATTATATTCGAATTTAAAATAATTGCGCAGACATAAAAATGTGCCGTCATTAACAAAATTGTGCACTTTTGATTATGCTGGTGTTGGTTAAACTCTTTCAAGGTGAGAATTTGAAACATTCGAAATTTTATAAAAAGAAAATCAGATTTCAGTTATGTTGAGCGCTGATTTTCGCATAGTTGCAGGAATGCCGAAGATGTTTATATGAATATTCTAAAATTTCATATTTTTCAGTACAGAAAATCTCCATTTATGTTCGGATGATACTGGAAGACAGAAAAACTAACTATAAAACGCTTTGAAATCAGCCTCTCATAGAAACCAACGTATTAAACTGGCAATACATTAATTTTACATACAATTTTTAGTATTGGAGATAGAGAGCACTTGGGTTCTTATTTCTAAAGTTCACACATTCTTATCTTTTTTTGGTAATAGGGTGTGTTATGGTGTTTTTCGGTTATATATATATTTTATATAATGTATAATAGATATATATATAAATGTATATATACATATATTGGAACTTTTAGTCGAACGTTTAACAGAGAATGGTTGTTTGCAAATAGTTTTTCTAATTTTGATTTATATATTTTATTGCGATAATCTAGAAATGCAACAAACTTTGAAATTCAAATGTGCTTTTTAGCCATTTTTCTTCAATTCTAACAGTATTTGCGCTGCTTAGTACCACATTCCTCACCATGTTTTTTTTACAACTTTATGTTGTAGTTTAAATAAGCTTGTACTTTCACGTCTTGCTTACGACTGAATTGCCTAATGCTCAAATATTGTATCTTTACAAACATGCACTCCTACTAAGCTACACACAAAAGTCTCGAATATATAAGCAACATTCACTACACAAAACACACCCGAGGATTTCTATATACTTATTTTATGCTCGCTTTAGTGGTAAACTGAGCTTCACGCGCCGTTGAGAGTTCATGGGCTGGACTTTTGAACAAGCCGAAAGCAAGTACGACACACCGGCACCGGCTTCCCGCTGTCCTGCCCGGGCAATGGTATGCTCTTGTCAATACAGCGTTCACAAAAGATATCGCCACACTTCCAGCAATGGGTCTGTGCAAATGTGGAAGTGAAATACGTATTGTAAGCATTGTAAGACCTTGTTATACATACCTTCTTACTGAACTGATCGAATGGCGTTGAGCATGAGCAGGCCGTCACGCTGCGCATTGATTTCCAGTCCACAGCCACGGAATTTATCTCCTCCTTAATGTTCGTGGAGTCAATGCGTTCATTCAACTAATTCAAAATTGTATTCAATGATTATATAATGAGTTACGTAAAACAAAACTTTACCGAAAGATTTGCAAAAGACATGCCGGCTGGCTTAAGCGGATGATCATCATCAGCTGAGGATAGTTCGCTCATCTTCTTGTCGTAATTGTACCTGTAGAAATTGCGAATGTAATTACTAGCTTTATTTTACTTTTATCTAACTGGCTAACGCACTTGTTGTCATTGATCTCCGAAACGGGCTCCTTATAGGATTTAGCTGTGGCATCTTGCAATTTCCTTGCGGATTTGGAAATATAGTTTTTGAAGCTTGCAATCCGCTATAAATATATCAAATGTAAGGGCAACTAAATCAAATGCGTAAGCAAATTGAATTTTCACCTTTGTTAAATGCTGCACGTGATCCTCCAATGAAGTACAGTGATCCTTGCTCACAAGCAGCAAGTCGCTAAGCGGTTCACGTGGATGTACGCCACTTTCAAAACGACTGAACATGCCGCGCCAGAATCTGGTGGAGTATTTTATAGTGAAATTTATTTATACTTTTGCGCTTTTGATTATTGGTCATTACTTACTTAATGCATTGCGGTTGCAGATTGGGCTTAATAGTTTTATCGACATCAGGTTTGTACAGTGGATTAATATATTCGTTCAAATGATTAGCCATGAAGCCCCATAGAGAAAATGTGCGTTCTGATAGTTTCAAGTCCAGGCGATCCTTCTCGCAATTGCCCACAAATGTTCCAAACTGGCACGAGTGCACATGATCGTGTAGGATAAGCAGGAAGCGTTCGTTGAACTCAAAAGCATCACTACGTTGGTTCATTAGTTGCCAAGTGCAATCCAGAAATTGTGTGAAAATAGGTGAGACCTCACGCGGATCAGTTTGCACATGACCACAGCGCTCGCTGAATTTATGTCCAAATGCTAGCCAGTCTTTTTCAATTAGAGCCTTTAGAAGTATAAAATAAAGAAATATAGATAAAAACATTAATCAAATTCAACACTTACTTGAAACCCCTTAATGGTTCTGTAATAAGGATCCAACATCAACGCAGCTAATGAGCAAACCTGTGCTGTACGATCCCATCCGTCCGAACAGTGAACTACAACCGAGACACCTTTATCGACCGCGTTCGCAATAAAGCTAGGTAAATTCGAAAATATAATATTGCATTAGTTGGATTAAGTGAATTTTGTATGCCAGATGTAGCAACTTGTACAAAACTAATCCAATTACCTGGAGGTATCCAAAATAGAGCGAATATTTTTTAACCAACCAGATGATTCCAAAGAATTAAGAAAGCCGCTCATGGTGGGTGTCTTCTGTTCACAAGCCTCAATCAATTTCTGTAAGCTGCTTCGCTGTACATGTATGTTTTCAATGCCGAGAAAGTGAAATTTGATGTTCTCATAAAAAGCTTCGTTTTCGTAGCCTTTTCCAGCGGCACGATTAGCCATTGCGTTTATCTGTAAGAGAGTGAACACAATTACGAATTCGGATGGCGAAAATAAGGATAATAATAATATTGCTAATAATATGACTCATCTGAGAGGTGATTGAAGTCTACGCGGCTTTTCGTTTGATGTCACAGATTACAGTTAAAATGTATCGCAATTCTAACAAAATAAGTTGGGGTATCACCGAACGTTGTCAGGTGCATAAGCCCAGTTAGTCATATGCTTAGAGCGAGTTTTCACCCGATTTTATGCACCGCTATAAGGAAATACGCTCTCTCAATTTTATTGAGATGTTGGCCGATATATGCAATATAAAGTCACTCGGAAGCTCGAAAGTCTTTATATTAGGTATATGTGTTAAATGGGAAGTAAGCGTGGCTGTAGTTCGACTTCGCCCATTTTCACACTGTAACATAAAAATGTCAAAGGAATCCAAAATGTTGGTTGAAATCGATCTGACGGGTCTCGAGATATGTGTTCTCACAAAAAAGTGGGCCATGCCCCGCCCGTTTGTGAGTGTTTGTGTTTAAAAAAATCCAACTAAACTCTGTGCCTGATTAAATATTCTGGTGAAAGTTCTTATCAAGACATATCAACATTCGGTTTCGAAACAACGTTTCTGCCGAAAATGTAGTTACATATATAAGACTTACCACCCATTAGATTTCAGAAAAATGTTATTTTATCCAATGACATTGATTATTTATATGGAAGTAAAGGCCAGGTGACTGTTAGGTCTATGGGAATACACCCAGAATCATATTTTATAGAGAACTCTTAGGGGCATTTTCCAAACTTAGATGAGTAATGTTTTATGCTGGTATCACAACAATAATACATTTACATACATATACATATATTTACATATTTTAAACTAATATCTAATAGCATGGCATCTTTTGAATAAGTGAGCAGATTGATACACATTTGTATAGTTTATTTGCAAGTGCAAAATAAAATTGTGTACATTTAATCATGTACATATTTGACGAAGCAAACACGTTTTAAGTGCTCGACATCCCACAGGGAGCACTTGATGCACCAACCGCCGCGGTATCTAAATAAATGGCGCTTGTCTGTCTGCACTTGTGATTGCTTGTTGAAATATGTTCCGCAAATTAAACACTTCTAGCATGAATATGCACATACAAAAGTACACTTACAATAGTACAAAGGCCACTTACCCGGGGTCGAGTGTCCACAACGTACATATAGTCGGTGTTTGGATTTGTTTTACGAATCGCCTCCAGCATCTGTTCATCTTCCAAACAGCGTGCACTGAAACCCGACAGCGGCTGGCTGCAGCGACAAATGGAAGCCTGAATGCAAACAAAAGAAAGAGAAAAAAGGTTAAAACAAATATCACAAAAGTAAGTTCCGCAACGAATATTTACTTAGTCGGCTGTGCCGAAATGTACCAGCAAGCCTAACATATCAAGGAAGCAAAGGGTAACCTGCACTGTGTTTCCGAGAGCTGTTTTATGAATGTTTTATACAAAAAAAACAACTATTCCTATAATAATAATAATAAAAATCGCATCTAGAGCTCTGATTTAATGCTTCTAACACACACTGAAGTGGAGATGTAGCAAATAAGTTTGCTGGGATACCGCCAAGGCAGGAGTATTTATATAAATTCATACATACAAGATACCCACCAAAAGCCGCATACAATATTTATGGTGCGGATGTGTTAATATTTTATTCGCAAAATTTTCAAGGCCAGCAGGAACAAGTCTTTTCATTGTTTTATAAATATATAATTATCATTGAAGAAATATGCAGTATGTATATATTATAGTATAAGTATATGTTACAAACAACAAAAACGTTGTAAGCAGAGCGTAGGTCTCGTCTCAAATTGGTTTCCTCATTCGTAATTTATTAGTGGCCAACTAGGTAAAGTGAAATGAAATGAGTCAAAGCACAACTGAGAACAAAGTGAATCCAGTTGTAGACACACTGGCCAATGGCAGAACTGGACCACAAACGGTTGAGTTGTCATCAAATAATATGATTAGGTGACCCATATCACACATCTTCCAACACAAAGTGTTCAGTGGTGTCACTTTAAGGAAATAACGTTTGTTTCAATTGATGTCACATTATTCCTGCAAGTATTTCCGTCACTGGTGGGCGCAGACTTCCACATGTTGTTACAACGAGTATAGAGAGTTGGAACTTATTTAATGCAACTAATTCTTGCTAAAGATGTTATGTTTGCTTATAAATAATTACTCACCTTATTCGAGTGCAAATAAGTAAGTGCCGGTAAACGACCTTTGGAGCGAAAACGGGAACTGCCGATCAACATGGCTGTGTTGGCCTCCTGTGGCACGTAAACATGCCGTGGGTACGTGTCACATAACTCATAGTTCATATTCAATGTGCACAATGTCCAAATTTCGTTCGGCACTCGCATACGCTTGAATTCGCTTTCCAATTTGAAGAAATCCCAGCCTGATGTCTTTGGAAAATCATCTTTGGCTGGCTGATAGTTGAAGCAGTATAACTTGTTAATGGAAACTGCAATTAAAAACTCATTATTTAGATTAATGAACCATAATGTGAGTAGTTAGCAAAGTACAACCGTTATGCATGTATATAACTGTAAGCACACATAAAAACATGTACACATATAAACGTATTCCGGTGATAGCGCTCACATTTCAACTGGAAACCACTCTCACTTTGCTTAACATCCGACTTATTAAGGATGTGCCTTCAATTCGCAAACAAGTTCTGATTCTTTTACTAAAGGAATTTTTAATTTATTCCAAAAAAAAGGAAGCCTTTGATCACACATTGCTTACTTCGGGCACTGGCAAACTAAAAAATACTGTTCTAAAGCAGTAATTTTATTTTTTAAGCCGGAGGTTAAGGTTGAGCTTATTTTTGGGGAAAACCCTAAAAAGTGCAGAGCACAATTTGCGCTCCACCTTAATAAGACTTATATAACGTGAAATATATTTATGTCGGTAGGTATGTACATATATGTCACTTACCGGGTTGATAGAGCTTCGTTAATGATGTGTATACATCGTGACACTCAGAATCCTTTGGAATTACAAATGTCACCGATAGGAAAGTTTTGCAACGTATCAATAGCGGTGAACCTGTCGTACTCAAGGGTAATTTTTCAATGTTCGCAATGTGCATATGTAAAATCTGTGAAAAATGGATAAAAAAAAAAAGAAATCTATAACTGTATCTACATATGTACATGTGCAATAAATACCAAGTATAAGGTTAATGTTTGTTTGTCTTTATATAAATTGTTCTTCACTAAAAAGAAACAAGTTAATAGAATAAAATGGAATCAGATATTAAATAAAAATATTGTTTAGAAAAAATTTCGGGGAACTGTTTTGTTTACATCCTAAAAATGGAAGTTTATGCTACAAAAATACCACATAAACTATATTTAAAATATTAATATAATATTATAGACAGCATCCAAAAAAACAGTTAATTTATAAAATTGAAAATATTACTTTTAATTTTCTTACAAATTCAGGAAAACAACAGTTAATATTCGAAGTCACTTTGTGAAAAAATGCACCAAATACATTTAATAAATATATGTTTGTGTTAAAGCACAAAAAATCGCTTAACCTGGTCGCAACCGTACATTCTTACATCAAGAGCTGCACGACTGGTAGAAGCGCAACAATGAACGCCATCGCGTATACGTAACATAAATAGTTAAACATAGCGAACAAATGAGTTCAGTTGCTTTAGAGTAAAATTACAAACCAGCTAAGCGGCAGGATTTAATGACGTCCGCAAATAAACGATTCCGTGTTGGGTATGTTTGCAAGCACATGTACATATGCACCCACTTGTTGTTGTGCTCTATTCATGTGCTGTTATTCATGCGCTTATGGGATATTGTTTGGATTATTGTATTATTTTCTCAAAAAGCAGCACTATTGTGCCATTTCACGGCTTCAAGTGTTAAAAGTAGTTAAAATGAATATTTGAGTCTTTCAACAACGACAATAAGCTTGAACTGTTTTAATTAGGTTTAGCCTCGAAACGCGGTTGAATATAATGTAAAAAGAAACTGGAAAATAGTTTTTCTCAAAGAACACAAAAGAGGTGAATTCCGCAAAAAATCTGTAATCCTTTAGAAAATGTGTATTTTTCATCGTGCCATTTAAAAACGTTTGGTACTTGTTTGTTTGCCACACGAAACAAACTTATAGTAAGATCATGGAAAATTGGATTAAGCGTTAGCATATTTATATTGGCTATTTTGAAGACGACATAAAGATTTGTATTAAAAAACGTGAAAATGTATTTTTGTCTATCCGGGTCAAATTTGGTCAGATGGTACTCAAACATATGTAAATCAAAATTTATGAAATTTTACAATTTTTTAAGACCTCTCTCTAAATCTATATTTCAAAAACTGATGTCATCAATTCCTTCCAACCAATACCGCTTATACATATTTATACAATAATAGTGGCCGCAATAAGCACATAAATTATTCAAATTTAAGAGTAAGAAGCCCAACGCTCGTTTGAGAAGATATGCAGAGTGTCCTGTGCAGCACTTTAAATTGCTTTCGTTCTGCAATGCATGTTGCTACTGACCTATTTGGCAGCACTACGATCAAACTTGGCATCAGAATTACCCCAACAAAAAATAGTTGAAAAATGCTTAGCACAGCAGAAAACAAACAAAAAGAAAACTTGTGAACTTAGTAGAAGGGACCATGGCACAGCTGAGAGACGCCGACGCGTCACCAAACACACACTTTCCGTGTTCATTGTTTCTACAATTTGATTTCTTTAACATTTTCGCCCGCCATTTGAGTACACTTGAGTTTTGTGGCTTCAAGGACAATGGGAATTCGACGAGTGTGTGTGTGGTGGCCGCCACACTCACATTCAAGGAAATATACAACGATAGAAAACTTTCATTTGACAATGTTTCCCGTTATTACATTTTTATTTGTAAACAATGCAATGAAGTCACCAGAAAACCCACAAAACTAATTAATTTATTTGATAATAATCCACTCTCTGGATCCTTAAGGGTACAGTTTTCTTTGGTTCCAAAAATTCTTTATTTTGAAGTTGATTTAGGAAATATTTTCAAAACTTAGAAAAATCTTCGTCGTTTTATAAATAGAAATTTGCATAATTTTTATAGAAATACATACTAATATTGCGATAATTTTATTTGACTTCTCAGTTCGAATCACAACCTTTTTCAGGTCATGAATGCTCTTCTGATTGGTGTTCAAAAAATGTGCAACATGTTTTTATTTAGCCAAGGAACCGAGGGTTAAATGAACAATGACAATGTTCATAACAATTTAACTACAAAACTTTTGAAAATAATTATTAATAAGTTCAACCTTACATGTTACTGGCGTGACTTAATTATATGAGCACAAGTGTATATGTATATATACATACCCATGTTTCTTTATTGCTATCCGGTTCGACAAAAATCAAATGAGTTGCCGTCAAGTAGAGGGTGCCGACGGTGGGATTTTTGGCATTATATCGATCGATCATTCGCACATTTTCCACCTGCAACAACACATAATCAAAGCACAAATTATTAAAAGAGATTTTTGCCATACTATTGTATATAAGTTAGTTTTTAAATTAAATATTCAAAGTTTGTACAATAAATAAAAAAATTTCAGAAAACTTCGAAAAATTCAAGTGCAACCTAACATTTCATCCTCTCTTATTTCCAAGGATCTAAGTGGAAAAAACGTATATTATACACACATACATACATATGTCGTAGACTCCCTCAGTTTTATTATTACATTTTGCTTCATGTGACAAATATTTAAATTAACATCAACCTAATTAACTCAAATAAGATATATGTACATATGTAATTTAAACTCAACCAAAGGTGATAAATTTATTATTTTGGGTATATCAGGAAAAATCAGCCAAATAATCGGAAGTCAATGTATTAGGGATATGAAGTTTGGAGCAAAGTCTAGACTAATTTAATTCATATTAATAAACATTCAGACGGAAAGTCAAAAGTGATGCAAAGCGCTATGTCGGGTATATAAGGATTAGGGGAATACCTGGACTGATTATATTAGCTTTTGCCTTTACTTAACTATACTCGACAATGTTTGGGCAAGCAATTTTATGAAGATAACTCACACACTGTGACTGTGTAACATAAAGTCTGCTAGAATAACGAATAATCATACAGGTTTGTCCGGAAAGTGATAAGACTGAGTCGATTTAAAAAAAAATTATTGAACCAATCGTTACAATTCTTTTAAAACTTTCAAAATAGGCTCCTTCTGCGTCGATGCACTTGGAAGATTGCCTCTTTGATTTCCACTTGCAATTTCTTGCGCATGTTCAAGTGTTCCGTCACAATGTCAAGAACCACAATTAGTCGACGGTCTGAGTTCAAAACTTTGTGCACACGAGTCACATTGTTGGTGTTTGTCGAACTCCCAGGTCTCCCAGCACAGTCTTCATCAGCGATGTTTTCCCGGCCCTCCAAAAAAAGGCCTGGTGCCACCGAAGTTATTGCTAAAGCAACATCTGGGTAAGCCTGCTTGATCATTCAAACGTCTCTGTCGCAGATATACCGAGTTTCACACAAAATTTAATCGCGTACCTCTGCTCTAACGAATGCTTCATTTTCGGCTTGCATCACTCTCGGATACACGTCGCGCGAAAATGTTTGTCCTGACTCTCGAGGTGTTCGGAGACTACTGACCAGCCGCTCGTTCGTTAGCTAGAAACGTCCTCTACCGAATCCAGTCGGTGCACGCATGCTCCGAAGTACAGTCGCGGCGGAAGAAAATTACTTTACGGACAAACCCTGCATACAGTATATAGGTTGGGATAATTCGTGGAGCAATTTCACACTTTTTTGGAATTAAGGTGTAGTATATCCAATTTCATAAGATCACATAATTTTGCTAAGACATCTTTCTTATTGACCGATATACGCTATAAACTCAACCGTTAACTTGAAATTCGTATATTGTAGAATAATTATTGGCTCGGTTTTATCCATTTTAGACGCAAGAATAAATTGTTATTAACGAGAGACTTAATTTATTTAAGCTATCTAACATACGTCATATAAGGTGTTGACTCAATAAAATAGTTGAACATTTTTCTATTAGGTATGGGATATATGGTTTCCAACTTTCATTAAGATACCTCACAGATTTACGATATTTCCGATAAAAAGTCAGCCATATGCACTGGCTATTTTTGGACGTGAGATAAGATATGTATCGGGTGATTTTTTAAGAGCTTGATAACTTTTTTTTAAAAAAAAACGCATAAAATTTGCAAAATCTCATCGGTTCTTTATTTGAAACGTTAGATTGGTTCATGACATTTACTTTTTGAAGATAATTTCATTTAAATGTTGACCGCAGCTGCGTCTTAGGTGGTCCATTCGGAAAGTCCAATTTTGGGCAACTTTTTCGAGCATTTCGGCCGGAATAGCCCGAATTTCTTCGGAAATGTTGTCTTCCAAAGCTGGAATAGTTGCTGGCTTATTTCTGTAGACTTTAGACTTGACGTAGCCCCACAAAAAATAGTCTAAAGGCGTTAAATCGCATGATCTTGGTGGCCAACTGCCCATACATCCCGAAAAATGCACTGTTTGGTGTGGTTTGTACGCTGGTGGAATCATTGGACCGTATTTTTTCAAAGATGCTGTTGGACGCAACGTTACGGTGAATGGCGATCGCTATCGTTCGATGCTAACAAACTTTTTGTTGCCAAAAATGGAAGAACTGAACTTGGTTGACATGTGGTTTCAACAAGATGGCGCTACATGCCACACAGCTCGCGATTCTATGGCCATTTTGAGGGAAAACTTCGGAGAACAATTCATCTCAAGAAATGGACCCGTAAGTTGGCCACCAAGATCATGCGATTTAACGCCTTTAGACTATTTTTGTGGGGCTACGTCAAGTCTAAAGTCTACAGAAATAAGCCAGCAACTATTCCAGCTTTGGAAGACAACATTTCCGAAGAAATTCGGGCTATTCCGGCCGAAATAACTCGAAAAAGTTGCCCAAAATGGACTTTCCGAATGGACCACCTAAGACGCAGCCGCGGTCAACATTTAAATGAAATTATCTTCAAAAAGTAAATGTCATGAACCAATCTAACGTTTCAAATAAAGAACCGATGAGATTTTGCAAATTTTATGCGTTTTTTTTTTAAAAAAGTTATCAAGCTCTTAAAAAATCACCCGATACCTTAAATGTACTATTCAATAACGGCATTGTAAAATTGAGATATGTAGGAAGTAGGCGTGGTTGTCGTTTCTAAGATGTAGGATTGGTGTGCGAAGCGAAGCCAACACTTATTTTCAACAAGTATGGTTGAAATAGCTTTAGTAGCTTGTGAGATATACACATTAAACTTAATAGAGGGTGTTTAACTTATTTATGTATTATATTCCTTCAGCAAGTTTCTACAGACTATAATAGTTTAGATATAGGGTATATATATAAACGATCAGGATGAAGAGACGAGTTCAAATCTGACTGAACCTTGAGTAAAAATTTAGATATCTTAATGAAACTTGATACCCATGTTTCTCGGCATCGTAAGGCGGTTGGTATTGGGTGGGCGTAATCGGAGCACGTAGTACGTCTCGCCTCGTTAAGATATCTCAATTTAACTCATCTTGTCATTCTAATTATTTATATACATACATATACATATACATATATGTATGATATTTATTTTAGTTCCTGGAGTTACTAACGAACGTTGGTTCTACCGAATATCTGTGAAAATCAGCGATTTTGAATCAATCCCACGAGCTAACCTAAACTAAGCACCGTTGGGTGAGCAAAACTGTTATACTCTGTTGCGAGAGTATACAAGTAGATATAACTAATAAACAAAGAGATGAAAATAGGAATTTAAAATTGTGGAGGTAAAATTACAAGTAAAAGTATCAAGAAATTATAATATTATATAGCCATATTATATGATGTATATGCTTATGTATATGAAAAATCTTCTTTACAGCCTTACGCTAGCAGACTACTACAAATGGTTCAAAATATTTGTAGTTAAAATTTATGAGTTCATCAAAGTAGGTGATTGAAGTTTTAAAAGCTATTGGTGAAAGCTTCAAAAGGATACTTGGAAGAATTATGAATGGGGAAGTTCGTACGAAAAAGTGTGCAAGTGCGTGTGCATGTGAGTAGATATGGAAGTATTAGTGCATGGACAAAGTTAGTACTTATGCACGCCGATAAAAGTTGGTGCAAATGGCAAAAGTGGATTAAAAATGCAAATTTGATGACAAAATGTTCAGTAGTAACGGTCAAGTAACAAGTTGCATGAAAATTGCTCACAATTTCAAAATGGACGTGGATAGCTGTCAAAAATACTACTTCTACTGCTAATACTAAAAATATTTCTGCATTTAGAGAACGAGCCGATAGGTTTGGTCTACAGCTTAGAAAGTATTTATCATTTAAATAGCAACGGAGTTTTTCACTGATTAAGAGTATTCTTTCAACATTTCCTTCACCATTTTATGATCGTATATGTTCATATATTCGATTGTAGGTATTATATTTATTGGTATTGAAGCTTTAAATTTAATATGAATTTGGAAATGATGATAAAAAGCATAACTAATACCTATTTGGTAAAGAATTTTACTACTAAATTGAGTATATAGTTAATATTATTTTCGAACGTTATGACTTGAAATATCGGATTTTTAAGTTCAATTTTCAACTTGATTACACTTTAATTCCAACTTTTGCTAATGAGCAATCCTTAGAATTCAACAATAATATCATATGGCTTTTATGGTAACCAAGATAAGAATCCATACGTTAAGTATTCAATCATACAAAAATTCCATTACAAACCTTTCGAATCACTGCATTGCCATTGTAATATATAGGCGGCTCATTAAACTCTTCCTCAATCCACGAGACGACTTTCTCGGATACAAAAGGTGGTACGGGCACACCCCAGATGCGTTTATTCTCCTCTGGTTCTTCAGTTTCCGGCGAGATGTTGTCAAAGTTTAGACGTAATGAAGATGTTGGTGAAAGAGAGCGTTCAACTTCATTAAACTTATTCATGAATTTCGTAAAATCCATTCTGTCCGCGGTAATGGTATACTACTTAATATACTATTTGGATACAGAAACCAAATGTTTTTGCACGGCTGCACAATATTTGCACACACTTTGGTCAGCAGTTTATTTAATCAATAATTATATTAATATACATTTGTATATAGAGATGAGTTAAAGCCAAAAAGTGGCTTACAGATACACAAGTGAAAATTCGCTTAAACTTTGGCCCGAATGACCGAGGGCAATAACACCGGTGTAGTCAAAATATATACGTTAACTAAGATGACAAAAGGTGAGTATCGACCATTTCAATCAAATTACAATTAAATACTTTCACTTTTGAAAACACAAGCGCTGTACAGTTTTTGTGAAGGTGGGAGTGATTGCACTGGTCGGTTTGGGTGTTGTTTTAAATTGAAAAACCCGATTATGGGAGAGGAGCGAACAATCGAACTTATTTCAATGCAAAGCACACACCATTTTCCGATGACTGTTGTGTCATCTTGCAACGCTAGAATCGAACTCAAGAATTACATGGAAAGCAAAAGTCGCTGAGGCGCCAATTCTTTTAAGAAGAGGGAAATTTCCAGTCGAAATGGAATCTCTCCTGGAATACGAATCTGAGAAAAAGCCTTTAATCGTTTCAGCTTTCCGTTACCAATAATTTAAATACCTTTGTGAATAAAATAATACTAATTTTTGAGAAAAGTTGTATGTAATTAAAGTTAAATGTGTTATAGTGGCAACAAATTCTGTTTTACAATGGAAAGTTGAGGAATAGAACAAGCAAACTTGAGCATGCGCATCACAGTAAATGTTTATACAAGAGCGCAACATGTTGCACAGAGTATAATAGGATTGTTCAAAATTTGACTTTAGGTGTGGGTCTGACCACATTTACTCCAAGAAATGTTGCTATCGCAATAATAAAGTCATGACTTTGAAGCTTGTTAACGTGATAAATAGTTATTATCAGTATCTACAAATGCATATCACAGCGAATTTACTAAGGGTGTCTTTCAGCCAAAGTCTTCAAAATGGGCAAATCCCAGAAATGTGTTCTCACAATATATAAATATCGGTTCATAACAATGGTTAAATCCTAAATCTGAAAACATTACAGCCAACGGAAAACTTAATGGATCTTTTCAGCTTCGCTATTTTATCTATGCAACCTTCAAGACGACTTATGGTTTCTTAATATGAGAAAAAGATCTTTTATAAAGAACTTTACATTGGCTTTGATCTTTCTATTTTTATTGGTTTGAATGTTGTTTCCACGACAGTCGGGTTTACGTTACTGGAGCGGACATCGACTGTCTACAGAATAGCATTCCTTCAAATTTCTTAAGGTATGTTGAATATGCCGATCTGAATAATATGTTCGGAAACTGAAGCGTTGTCTTGAACAAAAATATATGCCAAATTTGGTGGATGAATTATACAAGACTTGAATTCGCTTGGTTAGTTTGTATGATAGCTAAGTACTATAGTGGTTCGATCTGAACAATTTGTTTGCAGAATTTACTTCTTGGTATACTTACTATACCTTGTTCAGGTTATAATAATTAGCTACATAAAATACTATGCCGTAATTTATATGCGAAGTGGTATATAACTTCATACACAAGGTAAAACATATTAAATAGTAATATATTTTGAAGAAAAGTATGTCTCGCACTACTGGGAATACCTTTGTCTGCATTAATACGTTTAGGCTGATCGCATAAATAAATTTGAAATGGAATTTATAAACTGTGATTAAATGACTATTTATCATGTGGTATTAAGTTTTGTAATGTTTATAGCAATGTAAACACATCTGTATCTTCACTATCGCATTCATTATTGATTTTATTATCCGCTGTAGCAAACGCAAATACAACACCTGTAGATAACGATTACACAAACAATATTACTGTAAAATTGTTAAACAAATTTTCAATGCACTTGTTTTTATGGCTTTTTCGTTTTTCACGGTGTTCTTTTTCAAAACCTTTTTTTTTACAAATCATAACTTAGTTTCATATATGTATATGTACTTAAAAGACTACAAATGATGACTCAACTAACCAACCGGTGTTGGCCGCAGGACATTAAAACATGCATTCAGATCAAAAGCCTTGGGAGCGGCACAATAAACAATATATATATATATATATATATACATATATAAATAATATTTCAATAATTGTTATCTGTACCTTAGCTAATTTAATGTCATCCATGGTCCTTGAACTTGGAAGTGTGTTAGGAAAATATTACAGCACAATATAAGTAGGTATATTATGTTTTTCACTTCCAGCTGTTGAAATACTATTTTTTTCGCAAAGAACTTTCACTTGAAAAGGTGTTTTAGAATGGTAAAGAAAATAACTTGCAACATTAATGTATATACAGTTTGAACTAATGAAAGCTTTTATCACATTTTTAATTCCAATAATAATATCGAAATCCGTATATATTTTATTTAATCCGAGAGCAGAATTTTGCAGAAGATACGAAAAATTTAGATCCCGACAAAGTCAACCAAACAATCGGAGAACGTAGATTTACATTTAATCTGCATTCTCCGAAAAAATAAGCGACGAATAATCAGAAGACAACAAAACGGATGACGTTTCATCTGTCAGTACCAGAGAACGTAAATTATATACGTTCTCTGAATTCAACATTTCAATAATATAGCAACACTACTTTTATGAGGGTTGAAATTTTGTTTGCTAGACATCACTATTTTAAAAATTTCTGTTAAAATTCAAATAAAATAATTCCCAATGTGGGATTTTAACGAGTTTCTGAACCTTGAAAATTTCCTTTAAGTTCATGTTTGTAGCAGAGAATGTAGAATATAGAGAAGGTTAATATAGGAAGGTATTCTACATTCTCTGTTTGTAGCGTTAGGTAGCATTGCAAACCTCAAAAGATTGAAAATATTGGCTGAATGTCGCAATCAGTATTGCTTACAATTTGACTGTACTTGCCTCAGCAGGTGGAAAATTTGTTGAAGAAATTAAAACAAGTGATTCCCAACGACACTCTGGTTCAATGTCAGTAACCGCCTAAAGCTCCAATTTCTCCTGACCAAGAACATTTAATACCGATATCACTGAGTTTGTAACACTTAGATTTAGTCGAACCCTTCATTTAACTTACACTGACTTATTTTAGAGTATTATCTCTTCAAATAAGCATTAATATTAAATAATATTGAAAAATTTATTACACGCCAATTCTTGTTTTAAACAGCTTAGAATAGAAACAGAATAGAACATAAATAACAGAATAGGCAAAAATATTTCTTTTCTACTTTTATTTTACCGTGAGCGTAACATACATAAAATTTCATAAAACTGTCAAAACTTTTCGAGAAAATTTGCATTAAAACATACATATACATATATAAAAAAACAACAATGGTACATATGATAATATGTATTATGTATGTTTATGGTATACCAATATCGATACTGTTATAGTGGAATATGCAAAAGGCAAAAACGGTAAGGCACAGATGTTAACCACCAGTTACATACATTTTTTTGTATGTGCAAAATTCAAAAAGTCATTTTCGCATTCCAACATATTTTGTCCAAATGCCTTTGTTGTCGAAATATGATTTATTGCGGGAACAGATAATAGCATTCTTAAAAATTGCAGCATATGCTTCTGGAATAGCACTATTCTTGTACAGATTATATAGAAACTCATAGATCTGAAAAGGAATATTTAAGAAATATTAACGATTTTTTAAAAAATGCTATAAATTACTTTTGCTTCTTGATCCTTCCAAAATATATGCTCACACAGAAATTGCATGCTCTCTGGGAAAAGTGCGAAGCGATCTTTGCGTTGTGTGGCTACAGAATCCAAATTACCAAGAAGAACGGCGCAGCCGGAAAGTACAACTACAGCTAAAATGAAAATATCTAAAAGATACAAAACTTTATCTAATTTTTCTTTGTTGGACGATTCAGCCAAGAGCGCTTGTATTTGCAAAAACATTTCCATAATCCAGTTGCAAGACTGTTCATCGCTTTTAAAGGCATATAAAGTTGAAACTAGGTGACGGAAAAAGAATGACTGCTCCTCGCGACGAGTGGCATAAGCATCTATGATAGGTGCAAGCCACTTTAATGGATTGGACAACTGAGTGTTATATAACACTAAGTAGCACCTTATAATGGTGGCCTTTTTTAGTTTACCAATTGGCGTTTCCCACCAATTGGCAGGCGATGTGAGACCGTCAATGGAATTGGGATGTAAAACGGATACTACCTCTGTATATCGCTCAAATAACTACAAATAAGAGTAGAAGAACAACCTTATTAACACAATCAGAGAAGAAAAAAGAGACTAGTTACCCTCGAATCCAGATCCATAGAGTCCATATAACGTTCAATAATAAGCGTGAATATATCGAGCACTTCTGGGATGTCACATTTGCCTAAGAATATGTATTTCACACTGTCTATGAACTTTTCAAAAAGGCAGCCTGCAAAATATATGTAATTTCTTTCAGCTTTAGTTTGAAATAATAGCTTAGCTTATTTTCTGATCATACCTTCTGTAAAACCACTCAGTTGTGATTCCTTGAAACTGTATATCGCTATTTTTTCGGCAAAGTTCTTTAAAATTTGCAAGCTAACTCCATTCGAAATCTCTGGGAGCAAAGAAAACAATAGCAACAAGTCTTCTTCAAAACAATTCGGTTCGAAATCCACCAGGAAATTTTCCAGCAATCGTCGGGCAGTGCCAGAGTGTAGTAATTGATTCTTGGCGATCAGTAAGCAATATTTTCTTGCCTCGAATGAGAGGTGGAAAAAACTGTGAAGGAAACACCAATCGAGCGGTGGTATGGGTTTGGTAAACTTCTTCGATATTGCCCTTAGTGCATTTGTCACCACGTGAGGCTCTGTTACGTGATCGCCGAATCGTGTTTGACCTACTAAATAGTTCACTACGGCACGCAAGGGACTTTGTGGGAAGAGCCCTTGCAACTTGCGCGGTTCAGGCTTACCCTCAGGCAAGCGGTAAACGCCACTGCGATAGCCATTTATTTCAGCGTATATATGATGGGCGATTAAATCGGCCGCTGCGGCACCGCATTCGGGACGTATTTTTTGCAGAAGATGTACCCAAACCTCGCCTGGCACCATTTCCTGTTGCAGGTCAACGACCTCCCGTCCTCCAACGAACTCGCGAACTCCTGGTGTATCCTGGCGATATTGCATGGGTATGTGACGCATAGAAAGTAGCGAACCGATTTCAAAATTCTTTAAAGCACTCAGAGCTTCTCTTACCAATTCCGGTTCGGAATCGGAGCGACTCACAGTCAACCACAGTTGCTCCAACGCTTCGTCAACTAATTGCTCATACTCCAGGGTAGGGGTATGCAGCAACGGTATGTGAGCGAAGAAACGATAAAGCGATTTTAGGGCTCTTGTTCGACGTTCGTGCCTAAATTTACTACTGAGTACACGCCAAGTAGAAATTATATTCACAGTATGACTATCACAGAGCGCAACAATAGCGTCCAGGGCATACGAGGTGGCCAGATCACCAGCGTCGTCAGTGCACGAGTTCAGTGTGTCGGAGAGGTGTGAAACCAAATCGGAACCGTGTTGTGTAGGTCTGAGGAACGCATAAATTGATTTTATTTATGTATGCAATTAGGATTCAATATGTTTGTTGCTTACTTGTCATAGCAAATTTCACGGATGGTGTGTGTCTTGGCTATCTCGAATTCCCAACGCTTACTGCTGTCTTTCTGCGGTGTTGAGAGCAACTTAATTAAAAAGGGATATGTGCGTGGCTCGATGCGCCATAATCGCAGATAGAGATCCATACAAAATGTGCCATTTTCCGTCGTAAGATTTCGTACTGTATTTAAAATCATCGGTATATTATCCTGCAAGGGAAGGAATCAATAGGAATATTGAATATAGGAATGTTATCTATAAAGATTTCATTATTTAATTTACCTTAGACACGGCAAAACTTGGTAAGCCTCGAAGTAATTCCATTTGAATTTCTGGTTGTTGCTCACCAGCCAATTTGAATATATATGTCATTAAGAAGTCATAAGCAATGCCGCTATTTACTTTGATTATCTCTAATATAGCTTCATAAATCTTAAACCAGCAATCTATGGACGGTTCTTGCGATAAAAAGAGTGCGCGCAGGAACAAATTCAAACGCTGGCAGAACATTGAGTTCGCTTTTACATTCAGAGCATCGACAAATGTGAAAACATCTTTGAATTCAGACTCATCAAATGATTCGACAAGTTTAGCCAAATCGAAGGCAACTGCAATATCTGGATGGTAGTAGCGTACTAGTGCCGGTTTCAAGTCACTCGTGTGTACCTTCGTTTTTTCTACTAACTCCGTTTCTTTTCCTCGCTCAAGTACTTTGCGCACCACTTGATGGGCTAGTGCCAGACCTTCTGCGGGTATGAATGCAGTCTGAGACATCCACTGGATGATACCATCGAGACACATGTTCAGAATGTATTGATTCCCACAGCATTCCTGCACAACAATGAACGCGATTATGCGTAGCAAATCATGCAGATAATTCGGCGAGAGCAAGTGTAGACTTTCTGCTAGCAAAATGAGCAGAACATTATAATGGTGCACAGTGTGCTCGCGTGTACTATGCAACACACGCAGGAGACAGTGAAGGCTGGGACGCGGATCAATGCCATATTTGGTGAGGTTGTTCACAATTAACGCTTGCAAAATACTCAAATCAATAACGGTAGCAAAATCATTAACGTTTAGGCAGTGTTCAATAGCTTCTATTAGCAATATGCTGGAGAATAGGCACGTTGTCGACGAGTTGAATTTACTCCAAGAAAAAATTTCTTGCATGAGTTGTTTAGCGTCGTGGTTCGTTTTACTTAGAGATAATAGACCAGTCCAGATGGTCTTTGAATCGGGCAGTGTTTGAGGGTTGCAGAGTATGTAAAGGAAGACCGGGCGCAAATACTCAATACTGTGCACTTTAACCCTTCATTTAAAAACATACAATGTTATACAAAATTTCATTAGAAGAATGTTGTTATATATGTATGTATGTATATGTGTGCTTACTGTTGATCGTGATGATTACAAATGCCTACAATCTTATTGGCCACATCGTTCATATTCACAGCGGAGCTTTGCAACAAGGTTATAAGTGGATGTTGTTGCGTTTTCAAGCCAAATTGACATTGGAAGTTTTCGTTCTCCTTCAAGAGAGCGACTTTTCTCTTCAAACCAAGCAATAAAATACTGACAATTCCTTCCGTAATAGTCGTGTACTGCGTGGGACTGAAAAAATTATATTTTACAATTTTTTTTTTAATATAACGTTTTTTTTTAATATATATATTATTATAGTTATGGCTTCAATTAATAAGAGCCGTTAAAAACTTTTCTTTTTTCACTAAAAAGTTTTTTTCTCAAAATATTAAAAAAAAAAAAAATTTTTAATAAAAAGTTTTGTATTTTTTAAATTTTTTTTGGAAAAAAACTTTTTTATTGAATATATCATAATTATTTAAAAAATGCAGCAAAAATTTAATTTATTTAAATTTAAATTTAATTTAAAAAAACTGCAGGTCGGGGAAGAAGAGACTGATGAAACAATGGCTTGTCCTGGTGTGCAGGATATAAATACTTTCCGTGACCTAAAATGAAAACTTATGCGAAGTCCGTGAAGAGTAAAAGTGTAGTTATCGCACTACGAAACGTTTTGGAAAAATTTTTTTTTTTGCAAAATGGTGGAGGTTTGAAAAAAAGTTTCGAATTTTCCGTTTTTTTGTGGTTCGGAATTTTTTAAAAATAAAAAAAAAAATTCTTTCGAAAGCCTTTCGTAGTGCGATACCATAATGTATAAGAAAAGCTCTGTGTAAAATTTCATGTGAATCGGTTGAGTAGAACTTGAGATATCATGCACACCGTTTCTAGAAAAGTAGTTATGAGAAAAACGAGTTTAAAGTTTGAGAACTAGTCGCGCGCAGTCGGAGTCGGAGTCACAAAATGAGCTGTAACTCGGAAAATAATTTGAATTTCGAAAAATCCCCTTAGGGACATTTTCTTGAAGGAATCAATTTTCTCGAATTTCTAAACCAGAATACCCCCTTAATGGTTGAGAAGTATCAGTAATGTATAAAAACGGGTTTCGGATATGGGCGTAGTCCTAAAGCCATTGTATAAATTTTATGTTTCTGCTCACAACGGCTTGGTGATATTCTTATTACATACAATTATTTTATAATAACTTTTTAATACGCCAGGAAGTGGTGAAGGTTTTTCCGCTGAATAAATTTTCAATTGTTTCCTTGCTTTTCTCTAACAACTTGACTCAACGGTCATTAAAATTCAAGTTCAGTGCCATTTCTTATTCACGGAAGTTGGTTAGTGCCACATAACTGTGTTTTGAATGCATATCCTACAGTAAGGCTGAATACTCACACACACGAACATAAGAAATAACACACACATCTAAATTAGTTATAATATGAAAATTAAAATATGCTGTGGTAAATAAAAGTAATCGTTTTAAATCGGAATGAATAATTGGTGACGGAATCACAATTTTTACAAGCTAACGGTAGCAATGCATTCTTGCGGTAAAAGTACGTTGTACGTTTGTACATTCTTTGATAGTATTAACATTCAAAGAAAGAGTAAATACTGGTATTTATATACAAACATAAATATATATATATATATATATATATATATACGCAGTTATTTCAATTTTCATAAAAACGTGCGTGCGGCTATCAGATTAAGTTGCGCCATTTATTTATTTCACAGCACTATTCCTCCAAAAGACCGCCCACAGTGTGCCTATTAGTTTGATTTTCACAAGTGTATATGTACTTAGTTGGCAATTCATCACAGTATTTTGGAGTCATCGACCACATCACCAGCAGTGGATATCGCAATGGGGTCACCATGTCAGCAGGCAAGTCAATGCCACGTGTCAGAATACTTAATAACACACTTGAAAGTTACGTCCAAATTTGACGGTGCAGCCGACACGGCACACGGCCTGTCTGCTTTCTACAATTAATGTCGATATAGTGCTAGGTATGTTTGTACATCCATAGGAATGTGTGCATTTTAATAAGAAATTTCGCTTCGTAATGTTTGATAGTTAACACCTATTGTACTAATCTTCATTAGTGTAATTATTTATGTAACATAATTTGTTTGATAGTTAACACCTATTGTACTAATCTTCATTAGTGTAATTATTTATGTAACATAATTCGAAGTGTTCAGAAAACACAGCGGAAGCTTAATATGACGATTCTACTGCCATTGAGCGGAAAATTGAAACAATTACTACATTAGTTGGTGAAGGTTGCAAAAACAAGAAAAACTTTAACTTTGGTTCTCAAATAAAAAAGTTTTCCCAACAAGAGCTTGATTTTGATCGATTAGTTTGCATGGCAGCGTTGGGAGAAAAGAAGAATATCTTAAAACCTGAAAGATTTAGATGGCTGATTATATATATATATATATGTTATAGAGATTCCAACGTTTCGTTCTGGGTGTTACCAACTTCGTGACAAACTTAATATACCCTGTTTAGGGCATAAATAAGTGCCGTAAGACTATGAAAGAATAATTCCTGAAGTCCTTCTCTGAACAGCATAGCATTGAAGAAAGTATTATTAGTAATGTATTTAGTCATTACATTCCGTTAAATATTTCTTTCTGAAGAAATTCTAGACAAATATAGAATTTATTAAAAATAAAATAAAAATACTGCGGTTTTAGTAGATTTTGTGTAATGAATTTGTATATTATTCCCAAAGCTGCATTTTTAACATTTATATTTACTAATTAAAAAAACGTATTCTCCAAAAGTCGGTTTACGTAACAGGAGTTCATATACACACATATAAATGTACATATTAATGGACTTGGCTAATTATACACACATACATACCCATACCCAAAGTATAGTGCCGCTTACTTTAAATTTCTTAACTATGCAAAAAGACATGCAACGGATCAATGCTATAATGAGCAAAGTAATCGCACAAAGTGCAGCCATTTCAAAGCCGGCTATGCAACGATTTTTGTTAGCCCATAGCTTCAGCGGAAATAACGTTGTGGCGTAGTTTTGCGGAAGAACAATTGCACGGAAGAAAAAGGAGCAGCAAGATTGTGTTGCTAGAAGTTACAAAAACTTTCAGCCACTATGCTATGAAAGCGAATAAACTGGTGTAAAATATGCGCAGAGCCTTGAAGTCATTTGCTTTTGATTCGCACCCATTTCCGGTGCAAGGACGATATAAAAGAGAATACCAGGTGCCACTTCAACTAAGGACGTTGTGTGTTTATATGAGAGTACGCTTTTTGTTTGTGTAATATATGTATATTTACCTGGAGTTCGGCAGCATGGAAATTAGCATGGTTAGCACATTGGAGGCGTCCAAAACGCCACCCTCCACTAGCCTCACAAATGTCTGTGAGCTTAATAGACTGAGCTGTATAATATCCGATTTGCATTGTGTTTTTAAAAACTCAATTTCTTTAATATTTTGCTCCGATACTTTCTTTTCACGACTTTCGTTGATTTTTTTGAAAATTTTTTCTAAGCACGCGGAGATTTTCACTACCGACGATGCGTTTGTTATGTTTTTGAATTCATCCATTACTTGTTAGATATTCTGCTTTATCCTTTTTATACATAAATCTTTTAGTTGTGTCGAAAAGTATTTTACAACAAAATTCACATTCCTGCTCTAACGATTAGTTCTATATGTTGGCCAAAAAACTCAAATCTTATCCGCACCAAATTTGCAACCAATCTACTTGCAGCCCAAAGCTATACTCGCTTTTAGAAGTCTTCAATCGGGTTTTTCGCATTTAATGGTACAAGGCGCATGTCCTTTTTTACGATTGTGTTTGCCAACAATTAGCGGCTTTTGCGATACAAAACAAAAATCAGCTGATTTTGACAATTGTAAGTGTTGCTGTTTTTTCATTTAAATACAGACATTGTGGAGACTTGGCTACCTGGAGAACTACACACAGCGACATCTAATGGGTACTAGTTTTTCCAACTTCTTCTCAATTTGTACAATTTGATAAAATATAAACAGAGAACGTAAAACAATAAATAATAAAGAACGTAAATAATGAAATAAATATACGTTCTCTGCATTAAGGTTAAGTTTTTCCTCAAAAATACATACATAGTATATACATATACAACAAGACCAAATTATAATAATAAATTTAAGTATTTCATATTCAAAAATTTAAAATTTTCAGTTGTCTAACTCGCATATTTAAACGTAGCAGTTTCATTGTCAGGTAAAACTTTTATCATCGGTAATTCTTTTGTATGGATATTTGTTATCTTGAAAAATAGTCATGAAATGTTAGGGAGCACTCATGTTCGTGCTTTTTTGTTTTAAAAAAAAAGCTTATCTGCGATCGTCAAATGATCTAAAATGATTGTTTTTCTGTATTAAATTTTAAGAATTAATAAATTAGTAAAAGAAAAATTGTCCATCGTCAAAAATAGACCCAAAATTTGAGCACGAAGGCAGACATCCCCTTTCATCGATTTTTTTTGGCAGTTTCAATTGGCCGAATCAAAGAAGTTGAACTTAACCACACGTGCCAAATCAGCAGGGAAACTTTTGGTCAATATAATTAAATGCTATTTATCGAATGATAACTCAGTAAAGAGGGTTAGAAAGTTGCCAATTAAATTAGCTGACGTTAGGCGATTTAAAGTGCAAAAACCGGGGACAAGTTCAAATCGCATTGGCTAACTGTCATGCTAACTGAAATACATGTTTGGTTTTACATGTGTGTATATGTATATGTATAAGTGTATGTACCAACGGATGCTTTTTTAAGTTTTCAGGAGAAATCACTTTATGTCTTCTATTAAATTACGTGTTCAAAAATTATTCTCAGTTCTTACATTTCACTGAATGGCAAACAGTAGGAAAACAAAACAAACAAACAAAAAGCCAAAAAAATGGTGGATGCATAGAACTATTGAACCACTTATGTACATATATCAAATTATTAATGACTTTTTAAATTAGAATTAAAATCACTGAAGTAGTGGATTTTATGTTCAAGTATGTACACAAATTCCTGTTTAGAAGATTTTGAGAGCCTCTTTGGGAATAGTTTAATTGGTGCCTTTCGTGTCATTTTTCAACGCTCTTTAAGACTGAGTATGTTACTAATACTTTTCCGACTTTTTCGCTGGGCTTCGGATGAATATTTACAAAGCATGTCATTTGTTTTGCGGCTCCATTCATCTTCTTAAACGCCCTCTATACATTTTGTTGTTGTTGGCAAATGAATGCAAATGATGTACACATGGGTACACACATGCGGCGCTCTATTATTTTGGTAATGAAAAGTATTTGCATTAAGTGACCAAAACATTCCACAGGCGTTACATTGCCTGTAGGAAAAGTGTGAAATAGAGAGTGTGTGACAAAAACTAATGTTAAACGTAAATTTCGAAAGCACGAAATAAATTGATTTTAGCAGCTGAGAATTTCTGCGATGGAGTTAGATTGAGGAAATAAGTCAGGAGGAAAAATTAGCAAAGTCCAGCCATCCGTTATGACCGTCATAGTCGGAAGTAGAGTTTGTAATATAATCGCCCACCAGCTAGTGAGTGCTACTTGAGCATTTTCTATCGCCTAAGCACTGATCAGGCCCCGTGCCTGCTTTTCTTTTATAGAGCTTGCTAACAGCCAGCTCCCAGCGAGATTACATTATGACTGTTAAATCACATCACATCGCGCTGCGAGCGTCATCCAAGCACTGGCCAGGCACCGTGAGCCAGCTAACAGCCAGCAACCGTTGAAATCTCTCGTGACTTTCAAATCACTGTCGGCAAAAATATTGATCGCCTAGTAAAAGTGGACAGGTTGATGGAAAGTAAATATATCTGCAGTGTTAAACATTTATATAATATTTAGAGCCGATTAGTGCTCTTGGGTACTGTCTTTTGAGCAGACGATTCTGAGTTCCTGCCGGCATTTAAGGCGTCTCTAAATGGCGACCACATTTCCAAGCTATGATGGTGAGCACGATTAAATGAGCTGCATGTCGTTGCGGGCTTTATTGTTATTCAGAACGCTTTCAAATATCCTGATGTTTTCAGCTGTTATTTACTCAAAATGATTTTGGTTAACCGCAATGTGGATACGAACTCGGTTTCAAATGTGTTGGAAGTTGGAAATGTGTGCTTTTAAATGTGAAAAGTCTGCCTTTGATGCTTTTTAAGCACGAGAACATGTTATTAGCACCAACACATGTGGCAAAAAATTACAACAACAATATTAATTGCGAAAACACTTGAGCCGAACTTTATGGACTTACTAATTCATGGGTTGTGTTTGTTTAGACTATTTGACCCGAAACTTAATGCGATAACGTAAACTTGCAAGCCGCAAACAGGAGAAAACAACAAAAATATATAGCATATTCGGTTACATAACATCCACACACAAATTGGGCTACAGTTTGAGGTTGTTTTGTTAAAAAGAGTCTTAACAGAAAAAATAACTGTTAAAATTTGTTCCTCAACAGCTTTCGGTTGCACTTATTATAAAATTATGAAACTCACACATACACATACTCGAAAGGCAAACACAGTAAAAACCTGTTGATCAAAACCGAAGAACCAAAAATTCTACTGAACTTGTGAAACACGAACATGCGGCAAACTCAGCACTGAAACAAACCATTCCGCCAACAGGAAGAGCAAATACAGTCGGTCTAATATCCCACACCACGTTTTCTATGAAATTACTAAGGACGAAAAATAACGGCACTAACTTTCTTGCTGAATTTTCGCATTTTATTTGAATTTTCAGAACAACTTTAAATACAAAATCGATAATTCTTTAATGCATATATGTAAAATAAATCGAAATTCGTCGCTTAGTTAATTGTTGCAGACGCTCCCTGTCTGGCAGTAGCGAGTCCACCCAAAGACTCTTGCAGAGAACGCAAAATGCCAATCGGTATCTAAACGGAATTAAAGAGAAGGGAGAAATCATGTATAAAATTATTGTAATTCTACTCCAAAAACTTACGTTCAAAGCACTGGTCACTACCGCTGGGCCGACGTTCAGGTTGATATCGGGTAGCGGCGATGGCGTGGCGAAATTGAATTGATTCTTCTCCACTTGTCTGGTCAGTTGTTTCGAGTGTGCGACACCGCTACCTGCATTGTTGTTACTGTTGGCGTTAGCGTTGGCACTGGCGCTAGCTTCAGCGGCATACTGTGCCAAGAGAGGAATCAAAAGCAATTACATGTTTAGTATGTTTCTTATACTAAAATCTAAAAAGCGGGTTAGTTTTATTTGTTGAAAGTTTTTCTTTACTTTCAGGCATTTGCAATAATGTGTGCTTTGGTTAAAATTAAAAGTAAACAAGCTTTGCTAAGATGTGTGTCCAAAAAGACCCTTGTGTATACGTTACCATACCCAATTAAACATCAAACTTTACAGCATTACCATATCTCATATAATTGGATGCAGTATAAGGGTAAATAGTGTTTATATTTGCCCACCTAATTGGAATTTGTATAACGTTGTAGTGTAGAGTTTTTTATTTTTACTATATTTTCACTTATCAAGCGGCTTTGGGAAGTGCAAGCGTGTACACACGGCGTATACGTAATATTTGCATTTTCCTACAATGACTTGTAGCCAAGTGCGTTTTGAACTTCAACTACAGATTAATTTTGCAAAAACTAGGAACAACCGTTAACTTCGGCGGCCCCGAATACCTTTCACAGGTGCATTTTATAGCATAAAAGGGTATACAAAGATCTTTGTCTAGATTTTGATCGGTCAGTTTGTATGGCAGCTTTACGCCATAGTGGTCCGATCTGAACAATTTATTTGGAGAATGAGCTGGTGCCTTGAGCAGTAACCCATGCTAAATTTAGTGACTATATGTTGTCAATTATGAAAGTTTTTCACGTAAAGACTTGATTTTATGGAAATAGCGCAGTATGTATGGCAACTATACGCTATTGTAGCCCGATATTGGCAGTTCAAACAAATGAGCAGCGTTTTGGCGAGGAAGCAAATGTGAAAAATTGCAGGTTGATAACTCAAAAACTGTGTGACTAGTATTATATATGTGGAGTAGTCGAAAAAGTCTTTTCGTATTTCTAACCAAACTTCAACTTATTTTTTTATATTTATAATGAACTTTAATGAACCAAATATGTACTATTTTGGTCGACCACTTTTTGCTATTTTTCCGCTAGAGACATTATTCCATCAGTGTAGAACTTTTCTGGTTTCTCAGCGAAAAACTGCAACAAGAAATTTTCATAGACTTCTCTTGAAGGCAACTTTACTTCATTAAGGGAGTTCTTCATTCACCGAAACAAATGATAGTCCGATGGTGCAAGGTCAGGGCTATATGGTGGATGCATAAAAACTTCCCAGCCAAGCTCTCTCAGTTTTTGCCGAGTCAGCAAAGATATGTGTGGTCTGGCGTTGTCCTGATGGAAAACGAAGCCCTTTCTGCTGATCAGTTCTGGCTGTTTTTTTCAATTGCTTGCTTCAATCTCATCAGTTGTTGACAGTAAAATGTGGAATCAATCGTTCGACCAGGCTGGAGCAAGTCATAGTGGATGATTCCTTTCCAATCCCACCAAACACTCAATCGCTGATGTTAATTCGGTTCATTAAATCTTTCACAGACAATTCATGTGGTACCCAAACATCGAACTTTGTAGGTAGCCTTCTCTAAATGGTTCAAAACCATTTCATGATGAATATTAAGTTTCTTAGCGATGTCATGGCTGCTTATGTGATGGTCCTGCTCAATATTTTCCATAACTTCATCGACGTTTCCAACGACAGGTCGACCAGAGCGCATCTTTAACATCGAAATCTCCGGAACGAAAGCAAGCGAACCATTGTTGTGCTCCACGAACTGATACAGCATCGTCTCAGTAAACTTCACAAATTTCATTGGTGGCTTGTGTGGCATTCTTCCCTTTTTCATATAAGAATTACGAAATAAAGCGAATTTCTTCATCTTTCACACATTTTTGAACAGCTGTAACTTGTTTTTAACTTCGCCGAACTTAATTCCATTTGGTTAAATGAAGCTTAAAATCCCACCTTTCCATCACTATATGATATGAAACAATGTGATTGGTAGCCCTGGAGATATACGGCTGCAACGACATCTATTGACAAAATGCGAAAAGACTTTTTCGACCGACTACCACTATTCTGATTATTTTATTTTTTACTTTATAGTAGTGAAAATAAATAAATAACAATAATTTGGGTTATTTAAATTTCAAAATTAGTAATATTTTTTTATTAAAAGCTTTTAGGTTTACTTTTTCGTTCAGAAGCACTAATGTTTCTATTTCTGCGAAATTTCGCACTCAAATTGCCCTTTCATCAAAGTATTTATTCTCTGAAAACTTCATTAATGTGTAAATATCACAATTATTTCCACAACCACAACCAAATAATCACATAAAAATATATTCGAGTTTTATTTAAACAACAAAAAAGTGCAACAAGACTCTAGCCTGAAAGCACACCAAGTATAACTACAGTTACCCTTCAACGCATAAGCGAAGCAGTGAGCAATAACTGAGTAGAGTAATTAAGCAAACAAAAACCAAAACAAAGCAAAAAAAAAAACAGAAAAAACACAAAAAGGGAAATAACAAAACCTGCTTGCAACAGCGACAAGCCACAAAATGCATGTACAATGCCGTGCTGTGTCGCCGGTGAGAGGGGATTGGGCATGCGGGGGCAACCGCGTGTATTCAACCGCACGATTTGCATAAAATGACAATTGCAGAGACGTCTTTTTCGCATTATTCTTTATGCACGCGCGTGAGCACATAGCAGTTGACACATTGCACCGTTATGCGTGATAATGGAAAGCGGAGTGGGGGAGGGGGAATTGTATTTACGCACGAACAAGCGATACGAAGCGCCGGTTGTGCGCGGCGTATGAGCAACTAAAAAAGCAGTGCCTGCACCGCCCCAGTCAAGTTGAGACTGCCACCACTACAACGGTAAATTAAGCAGACACACCGCTGTGCCGCTACGTGCATCCCGTTTTTCAGTCATTATTTTCTGCCTTCAGCACCCATGCATACATATTCATTTTCATTTTCACTTTTATATATAATGCTTTTTGTGGTTTCGCCATTTTGTTTTCCACTCGCCCGTGACGGCTGTGATACCTGCGAGTGTTGCTGCACAGCAACAACTGATTGCTGGTGTTTGGTTTGTGTTGCATGCGGCGCATCTACCGCGCCAACTCCGGCCTCTGTCGTCCTTAGCGCGAGCTGTGTTTGCAGTAGGCGCTCGCGTTGCCGCTGCAGCTGGCGCTCACGTTTATTGGGTCGGGTGCGTGACTTTTGGCGCAAGCGTTGCCTGCTCACCACGATGGTGGGTGGCGCTGCAGCATGCTCGACACCGTTGGCTGGCTGTGGTGCGTCGCTGAGCTGCTGCTGGCTATCGGCTTTCCCTATGCTCTCTGTGGTGTCGCTGGCGCTTGGTGCTCCTGCAGGATGCTGTACAACGGGAACATATGTAGCAATTGGTTTCACGACGCCTTTATGCTGTTCTCCGGCAGTAGAGGCAGCGCTGGTGTCAACGTTGACGTCATCGCTGTTACCGTTATGGTTGCCTGTTGCAGCGGTTGAAAAGTCATCACCACGTTTAAGGATGTCAGTGCTGGGGGCATGGCGGTTGTCAGTGGCCTTGCGGTCAGAATTATTGGGTGTCTTATTTGCGCTATTGCTGTAGGACTGCATATAAGAGGGGAAGGGTGGTTCAATCGAAAATTTATTACAAAAATTTTCTTCTCAAAGTAAATCTATCATTTGTTGCAATGAAAAATAATTCAAGAGAGAGAGTAACTCTAAACTATTTATAGATATAATAATAATTTCTTGCTAAAACGTTGAGACGGATTTCATAAGGTGATAGTTAACAGTCACTTTCAGTCATCAAGGGTTTAGAATTGTAGAATGTTAAGCTGAATCAGGGTGTCATTGACCTTGTCACAGCCTTGATCAATTTCAATTAAAAATTTCACTTCCTTGGCATCTCAATTTGCAGCTTAGAGCGGAAACGAAATGAAAGCACAGTTAAATAGCAAATTTGATGATCCGTTAGTTATTGATGATAGTAGATGATAATGCTTTCTTTCTTTCACTTTGCTCTTTACTTCACTCTCTGATTAGCTTTAGCCATGGGCATGTCATTACAAATACTTACACTGGGTTTGATAAGATACTTCTTCGGTGGTCGGACTTTTTGAATGCCATCATACTGTGTTGTGTCACTGGGACCACTAGTCACTGCGTCCACTTGATTGCTGAAAGTTCCCGGAAAGATGTGGTTTTTTGTGCTTGCCACGGTTCTACCGCCGGAAAAAGCTTGTGAACCCGCATAACCACCTCTGCTGGTATCTCCGCCAAGAATGGCTCCAGCACCGAGCTGTGGATTGGCCTCAGCACCGGCATACAGTACGCCAGCGGCATTTCCTGGTTTGAGTAGATATGTTTAAAATAGTTAAATATGCTCATTAATATTTATGGGTCATCGAATTCGGTCGAATTCCAATATCAATGTGAAAATGAACTCCATTCGCACACAAAGTAGTTAATTTAATGAGAAAAATTCATTAATAACTCTCAAACGCCTCTGATCTCACGAGTTTGTATTATTTTGGTTGGCGCATGCATATTAACAGTTGTGGAATTATTGTGGTAAATATATTGCTTCCACATGAAAAGTTTTAATAAAAAGTGTTGTGCCACAATGTTGCCATAGAATGTTCGCATAATAATTAATTGCCGCCGAGAAAGTTTGAACAAACTAAGTACCCTTTAGGAAATGGCAACAGTTAGAACATGAGAGCGGCAAAACAAAAACACACCATAAATAGGGGAGGTGTGGTGAAATAATGCATTGCATTTGGATAATGAAGTAAATATGCAAAATTATCATTTGAACTAGTATTATGACTTTTTTATTGAAGGCAACGATATTCTTACTCTTTGGCGGGCAAAGCTCCACATAGTTGAAATTGCTTTTTTCCGATAAGGAGTCAAATTTTCGTGACAATCATAGTTCATATGTAGTTCATAAAAGTAGGTTTGTGTATAGATTTCCTAGACACCCTCAGCTCTGAACGTCTGAATGGGGGCTTAATCGGACAATTACCGCAATTCACTGAACACTGCCGGAAGTGGAGACTATTAAGTTTAAATATTGAAATGCGTTAAGCAATGCTCGATGAAATCTGTGATATTTTTGTAATTCATATTTGCAGTCAGCTTTTTGGTGTTAATCGTTATTGATTTTTATATAATTTAATTAAAATGAATAATATTAAAATTACCGTCCACACTGCCCCCTAAGCCAGCACCAGCCCTTTGCCCGAACGGCGTACCAGCCGAAGCGCTTAGGCCGCCATGCGCTGCATCGCCAGTGAGTAGACCACCCAGACCCGCCTCAGCGTGATAACCACCGAAATTTACACCAAATTTGCCGTCTCTAAAGGTGAGAAGCTGAAAATAAATAACAAGCAAATAATAAGTCGAAATATGGAATTTGGACAATTTTAGCATAGGACTGTTTTTTCGTAAAATTAAGCTGTTGACAGTTAACAGTGTCGGTGACCGACTTAAATTGGGCACTGCTATCATTTATGAGTTTGTCGTGATACACGCGCCAATTAACTGGTCCGAGGGCGAAAGGCGAAACTTTGACAGCGATATCTCGCTGCACTATAGACATATCTATGTTTAAACATATTACATATGTATGTGCTATGTAAGTAGATGACTACGATCTTATCTCTGTCAAGTACAATAAATATAAATAGGCGGTTGGATATTTTCGATCCATCAATTCGTTATCATTTTAAACAGGTACGTATGTACAGTCAATGTTAAACATAATGGGAAAACACATATGGAAATTATGGGTTTTTCAGGCAAGACTACAAATAATTAAAGTTCCTATTCCAATATTGCTATGTCCCGTTATATACAAACAGCGACTCATATTTTAGAAAATATTGGGTAGTCGAAAAAGTCTTTTCGTAATTTTAATCCAAATTCAACTTCGAAATTTCCAGTATGGAACCCTTGTTGTGTTACATGAACTGATACAGCAACGGCTCCGCAAAGTTCATAAATTTCATTGGTGGCCTGCGTGGCATTCTTCCCTTTTTTATACAAAAGTTTTAAAATTTCTTCATTATTTTCACACAACTTTCCCGAATTAAATTTTTGTTTCTGGTTAAATGAAGCTTAAAGCTTTTCTAACACAATATGGTATGATATATGATATGGACACAGTGTGATTGGTAGCACTGGACATATACGACTGCAAAGACATCTATAGACAAAATACGAAAAGACTTTTTCGACTACCCAATATTTTAAACTTCATGGCAAACTATCGATAATTTTTTTATTGTATTTAGTATATTATTTAAGGATGGCAACACTACTTCGAACAATATGTTTAACAAGCCATAATGTTACTTCTTAAGGTTAGAATAGCCGAAAGTAATTGCTTAATGCTGGTTTAAACGGGAAATATACATATTTGCATTGAAATCAAAAAATTCAAGATATATTCTACCTAATCCAGTGCTGTGCGCTGGCATTAAAGGTTGCCTGTATTTCGTATTCTTTACAAATTAGCTCAACAGTATTCACCTAATTCTATTTTCAACTGTTATATCAAGTACTCGTAAATATGTATGACGCATTGACGGCAGACACTTTCGATCGAGGTTTGTGTGTTTTGAATGTTTTGTATTGGCTGGTTGTTGGCACTTGACGGAAACGGCGGCGATAGCGATATTAGTTATGTGTTCACAGTTCTTTCTGAAGGGTTGATTGGGCCAGTAGTTGTTCGATATCTTCGACGTAGCGATAATGAGTAACAAATATTCGAAAAATGCCGAAAAGTTTGTATTGCTTTCACTTTTTGTCTGCGCACTTAGCGCATTGCCAGCGTTATCTGGTGCAGTCTCCTTGACGTGGGGTCATGTGGGCAAGTATGCCTCGCCTATTTACGATGAAGAAATTAAGCTCACTGATAACAAGCCGATAGTTGACGTTACGTATCCACGCCAGGTGAGTAACTTATATGTCATATATATGTGTGTGTATGTGCATAATGTTTACAATAATGAAAGTGAAAAAAGATTAACAAACTCCTATCGTTTTTCGCAATGCACAGTCATTAAGTAAATAACTTCCCACTAATGATATTCAGAAGTTAGTGTGTTGGCACTTCCATGATTCCTTCATAGGGTAATCTTCTTTAAATATAAAATTTACGTGTCATGTTGTTTGTCCGCGATGGACTCCTAAGCTACTGAACTGATTGTAACAAAATTCAGCGCACCCTGTCCAGTTTTAACCAACTTAGAAGACAGGATAGTAAAAACAGTCCTCAAATAAAAAGTACAGTGAAAGCTCTGTTAAATAAATGCTTTATTAAGCGAACAACTCTATTAACTGGACAGAAAGGCTGGTAACCAGACGCAAATTCGTTATTTTTTCCAATGAAATTTATTTGTAGGAACATATTCCAAATTAAACCTCAAGTACAATCCCTTGGATTCTTATCCCGACAAAAACGTTATTTGTAAATAAAATTTTCACCGTATTGAATAGTTTATTATATGAATAATAGTGTAATATGTATACCACAGCAAAGCGAGACCGGATCTACTAGTTGACTTATAAATAGAAGTTTTGACCTTCGTGTAGTTCAAAATATACGATGGACGGCTTTTTGACAAACAAACTTTCTTGGATCAGAACTTGTCTTGTTTTGTAATAATTTGTAATGGATTTTAGAATTCCGTTATCCTTAGCCAATTTTTCTTCGATGACACTTTTTGTGTCAGGGTTACTATATAGACAAAGCTTTCGACGAACTTTGATTTCATCAAGCAAACATGCCTCACAGAATATGCGCACCTTGATAATAATAGCGACAGCTGATAATCTCAGCCATGCTATTAGATCAACCCCGTCTAACTGTTTAATGAAGCAGCGTTAAAAACCGATTTCTTGCGAATCTGCTCCTTAGGGCCATCGCAAAGATAATACCGACCAAATGATAATGGTAAAACCTCTGTTAATCACTGCGAGTGCGCGCTCTCTTGTAATACTCACAATTAGATAAAATGTAATTTTCTAACAATTGTCTCTCTTTGCTCCACAGGGTGACACCAGCGAGTACATCATAACCGCAATGCACGCATTCGACGCGAAAACACCACTGTACACGACAGCAGTTGCGGAGCGCGCGGCCGATGCACATTTGGCAACCGTGGATTCTGCAAGGGTTATGGTTTTGCGCGGCGGCGTTGGCTTTAATTACACGACATTACGATTTGAAATGCCAACGTCCGCTTATCAGCTTTCAGCTGCAGACAGCGCTCCGACCATTGGCGGTCATCCTGATGGCGGCAGACATGCGGGGCGTGGTAATAACTTGCGTGCACACTATCAGCTCGTTATTTACGGCGTTGATTTATAGCGTGAATAATCTTATAATAAACTTTTCTTCTATTCGCATTTCAAATATGCAAAGACGAGTTTAGTTAAGCAATGGTTATATCTTAAATAATTTGTTCAACACCTTTAATTATTACAGTTGGTTTTACTAACCCTTTCTGTATGTCTGCGTATTGTGGAGATGTGTAGGAGCAATTCCTCTTAATCCTGGCATATTATGCAGAGTTCTCTTAATAGTCTTATAGTTAGGTTTCACTGGTAGTTAAAGTGAAATTAAGAATAAAGCTATTGTGGTGGTGGTTTCATTTTTAAATCACAAGGAAACCGTACGCTTTTCCTCAAAAACAACTAAATTTCGCAAATAACTGCAACCAAGGAGAGAAAATTCAAATTAAATGCGGAGAAAATCGCGAAAGTCGCGCTGGTAAACTTCCAACAGCAAATCAAACACAGCGAATGTCGCAGCCACGGCGGTTCACCTGTTCTTCACTTTCGCCATGCCGACTACATTCGTAGACACAAACAACATAAAATTAACAGTTGTGTCTTTGTTCTTAGAGGCCAATGTCAACAGCCAGCATTGTAAAGATAATAATCATTTGAAACTAACTCATTTGAAACATGGATTCACTACAACAAATACAAATGCTACACGCATACCCTGTGGGAAAATTTCGCAGTAATTGACGTACCATATTTGACAGTTTGATGTTCTATGAATTGTTAACTGACATCCTCTGCATAATTTACCTACGGGCTGGATTTGGCAGGAAGCAGTGAAACAATCGGGAGTCAAAGAATTGGAATGAAGGTTTTGCAGATTAGCGCCTGCGGAAGCTACTACATTCTCTTCAATGGTTGTTATAATATTACAAGTATGATTCAAGTAGGGCCGAAGGTATCATTGCATTTTCATTACTTCTTACTTCTAGACTAAAAAATGCTACTTTTAGACGATCTGCAAAGTTCTTGACCAAATCTGAACTACATAGGGCTTATTCTGTTCTTGCAGGGTCGTATTTGTTCACTTATAGGTTTGTTCTTACACCTGTGACATTGTTTGCTTGCTACTTTTCCAGCAAGTCTTTACAGCTGCTGTTGTGGTTGTTGCGGTGGTTTTGTGCACGAGACTCTGCTCAGCATTTCAAGTTAAGAAAGTACATACATACATACGTTTATTTAGTTTATGATGTGACACACTCTGAAAGACTGTTGTTTATACGCTGGCAGCACGTCGCATAGGATATAATAGTTTCGGCTTCGAAACGAGTTCGTGTCCGGAAATCTGCCAAGAAGGTTATGGTATCAGTTTTTTGGGATGCGAGAGGAATTTTGTTTGTAGATTACTTGCAAACTGGTAAAGCAATTAATTCTGAATATTATTGCAATCTTTTAAACCAGTTGAAGAAAAAAAAGACGTGAAAAAAGACGCGGTTTGCAGAAGAAAAAAATCCTTATTCATCAGGACAATGCACCGTGTCACAAGACCATTTTGACAATGGCTAAAATCCATGAATAAAATGTTCTTGTCCGGAATCGCCATCTATAGTGTTTGCTCGCGCTCAAGCCTAACCTTTCCTTACTTGTTTAATGTTAAACTACAACAACCAGATAACAGAAGTAACTACAATGGCAAGTGCTGATGGAAGATGGGCAAAGAGAATGGCGTAAGGTGAGAGGCATAGACTTTCAAAGTGCGCTCAAGTGTGACTAAATACTCTCGGCCAATTTGGGGTGTCATGCCTTGGCGGCAGCTTATGTGCGCGTGTGTGTCTGCTAATGGGCTGGTGCGAACACTGTGGGTTCTCTGTCCTTGCCGCGATGTCACACGAGCTTCTTGCTTTCTTTCTTACCTTTCTTCATCGAGCAAATAGATGTTTATCGCAACTTATTCTGAAATTAGCATTTTGCAGTGCTTGCGATGTGTGCTTGTGTGTGATCTTATATGTAGAATGGTAAATTTTTTTGCTTTCTTTCCCTTTGCACTGATGTGTGGGGCCGAAATGGAATTCTTATTTTCACTAATCAGGTTGGCCCTTTATTTTCTTCAGGTGCAAAGTTCAACGGTGATTTCGCTGGCTTTTTTTCGCTGTCCAGTTAAATTGAAATTGAAATTAAGCTCGTAAAGTTGAATGATAAGCGGCGTTTATTTAGACTGGCACCAAAAAGGTCGCAGTTGTAATGCTTTTTCACGGCTTGCATAAATTTGCTCCTTGACACTGACACGGTCGGTTGGCGCTGTTCGGTTTTCGGTTGTTCATCATGGGGTTGGCAGTTTCTCCCATCAGATATTTTATACCATTTGTATGAGAAGTGGAAAGAAAGCATTTCACGGAAAAATTTATGCAAATAAAGTGTAGAGAGCTGTTGAGGTAATTGTTAATGCCTTTTAATTTAATCAATTTATACTATAATGGTGCCAAAAAGGCGTACAAAGGAGCCGAGGAAAGTGAACGTTAGGCTTTGAATGTTTAGTAGTTGCTGCTCAGTGGAAGGAAGGAGTTTTTTAAAGTACATGGTTTTTTATAAATACTTTCCATGTGTTTGTACTATTTATTGAATTTTGAAAAAACTGGCAAAATACGAAAGCCCGATAAACATACGTAGTAAATGTCAAGAAGACGAATGAGAAAATTTTCTTAGCTCCACGTTCTCAAATGGTTGTATATTTGTGGATTTCACTATATCAAAGAGAGAGGACAATTAAACTTTTTTTTCTAAAAATCCTCTCAAAATATATCATGCATTCTTTATAGAATTTAATATTAATAATTCAGCAAATAAGAAATGAATAAGTTACTTTCATTACTGCCTATGAGGAACATGAAATATTTTTTGCCGAGCTTCTCCTATCAGTGAGCAAGCTACTTGAAACTTGAAGCCTCAGCTTTTTGAAATCTTTGGGAAGTTTGTTGAGCGAAAATAATTTCAGATACAAATTTAATGGTAGAGTATTCAAAATTTCGTCCTTAAGTACTAACACTTTAAAGAACTATTAAAGATTTTAGATTATTTCGGCTGAGAAAAACCCATACATAGTCATATGCAAGCATCCTTCCTAACGAAAAATGGCAAAACTCTCTTGAAATGTCGTCAATAGCGGTCAATGACTTTTCCTTGAAGAGATGTATAAAAAAACTCGCGTTGAGCTTATTTGCCAAAGCTGCTATAATTTTCGTCTAATGTTCAGCATTTGTTAGTTGAATTTGGATGGGAAAAGTTGTCATAAAAAGAGGTTAACAGTGGCCGCAGGTGACAAATGTGCAAACAAATTTAATAAATAAGTATGTATGTATGTAGGTACGTTCATGTATCTGTGTTTATCAGCAGCACACCCCGGATTAGCGGACAATCTTTTGCATGACTGTTTGCAGAAATTTGCATTTTAATGTCTACATTTTGAACTATTAATTTGTTATTGTCTGGTAGAAAGATTGTTTGTCTGGAGCCAAAGTGCGAAAATTATTATAATTACAAACGCAGAATTGGAGACAAATCTAAACACATATACATAAATATGTATAAACTCAGAAGGTTTTTATAGATTTGTTGTATGCGAACAGAGAGTGCATGGTTGAAAGTCTGTAATGAGCAATAACTTTTAATATGCTTAGCTTTCGCAAAATTAAACCTCTGTTTACTCATTATCCCTATCTTTTTTCTGCCAGTAAGAAATTACAAAGAAGATAACCAAATGGTTGCCAACGTTTGACAAAGCTTGGAGTGTGGCGAAGCAACTGGTAGAAGTCAAATATGCTAGCATAATCAAATTGATATAGAATAGCAAGAGAAAATAACAACTTAAGATGGAAGGAGTTGTAAAAATTGTAAGATGAGCACACAAAGTTTTTTAAGAGAAATAAAAATATGTCGAAAATCAATTGAAAACATAAAAGTTGAATGCAAAAAGAGAAACTGCTGATAAAATATAACGGGTGATTCCATTATAGTTATTTTTTTCAATAGCCGCTTTTTTGACAGATCACCCGAGAACCGTGTCTAGTTGTCATGTTATTTTTGTACAGTATTGTTTGACATTTCAACATGGACAGACTAAAGCTTGAACAACCTTTACAAATCCTTCAACTTTATTACGCAAATTCACTTTCTATAAAGAATGTGTGTCGCGCGCTTCGCTCAACTTATGGTCAATACAATCGGCCTACTGAGTGTACTATTCGGAACGCCATCACTCATCTTGAGATCCAGTTTGTGCAAGAACTGAAGCTGCTCGACCTTTCCAAGCGACATCGCTTCGGTCTATGTGCTCTTGAAAAGTTCTAAGAAGATCCGAGGTTTTCGAGCCAAATTTTTTTCAGCGATTGGGCTTATTTCTGGGTTAGTGGGTATGTAAATAAGCAAAATTTCCGCGTTTGGAACGCAGATCAACCTGGACTGATTCAAGAGCTGCCATTTCATCCAGAAAAAAACAACGGTTTGGTGTGTTTTGTAGGGCGGAGGAATCATCGGTCCATATTTCTTCAAAAATGATGCCGGTAAGAACGTAACCGCCAATGTCTACCGATGGCGCTAACTACCAGTCGAAATGCTCGAACGAGTCATCGAAAATTGAACTCAACGATTGGGCCATCTGAGACGTAGCCGCGGTTAACATTTGGAAGAGATAAGCTTCAAAAAAATAAATGCCAAGAATGTTCTTTCGAATGTTAATAACCATTCTTCATCAAATTAGAAGTTTTTTTTAAGTAGGCAACCTCGAAATACTATATCACCCTTTATATGTATGTAAGTCTAAAACGTGATTATGAGCATCATGATCTAATCTATTAAGAGTGTATTCTAGTCTAGAGACATGAATTTCGGGAGATTTTTGAAGTTCGTAAAAACAAAGCAACTTTGGTATCGTTTTGAAAAAGATAGCTTCAGTAGCCGGCCGATTAAGTTAGAATGACGGATCAGAAAAATACCTACATCTCCGAAAATAAACAAAATTTTAGAAAAAGCCTTCTGTAAATATATTTTAAAATAGCTAAATCTCGAATTTTCTATATTTCTAGACCAGAGGGGGTATTTAATACTTATAACTTCTAGCATCAGATTAAAGGTGATCAAGGTTACCTAATTTCAGTAGCCATTAGAATTGTAGTTGTAGCATAGATTATCTCCCTCTCATTAACTTGCTTTAGGTCACAAGTTTGCGTAACGGAAAATGATCGTTGGTTACAACAACTGATAATCGAATTTTGCATTAGCACCCCGCTTACCAACATTAATTTACTGATAATTGATGTAATTAACCACTATAAAAGCCAGTTTGCTTGCCTTAATTGCACAGGAACGTTAGACATCAATAGATGCATTTGTGCAATGCTTCAGTAAGCTGGTTAGATCGTTTTGCATATTAGTATAAGTGTTTATACGTATATATATAACTCCTGTAGTGGGTTTTGTGCAAGCTAGGTGAGTCAGCGCTTTGTTCCGCTTGATTTATGGTTCTTAGTTAAGAGTGTTCAAAGGTCGAGTGTTGCTTGCAGGTTTGATTGTCGCAAAATATATTTAGAACTCTTTACTGCTCTTCTCTTGGATATTTCACAACAACATGTGAAATTTCACACTTTTTATTTACATTTCATTCAACTTCCAAACTAACTAACTTTGGCACTAACATATCAATACGTAGTCGACCAAATCTTTATTCCATCTTGTTTGTGAATCAGGTAGCAGAAAGTGTTGCATGTTTAGGTGCGACTCACTGTCAATAAAATCACTGCATATCGGACGACATTTATTGACGTTTCGCCACTCCTCTGCTCGTTACATTTAAATTATTTTCTCTCATTAAATCTTTAGCAGTGAAGAAGTTCTTCCGTTAAATTTTATATAATAAACTAAGTTGATCCAAGTGTTAATGAATTTAAAATAGCTTTTAGTTTTTCATACAGCAAAGTCGCTAGAGAGCTATAGAGCTAACTTTAGTGTTGAGTTGTTTAGTATCTTCGACCCATATTGTCGTCTTCCTCGGACTTCGACTCCTCCTTTTTGGCTTCTTCCTTCTTTTCGGCAGTTATGGGATCATACTATTTTCAACCATTCATCTTTATTGTTAAGTCTCTAAAGACTTTAAAGAAAAATTTGAACTATATAAGGAGTATATGAACAACGTATTTATTCCAGCAATAAAAATAAATTCATGGGACCGTCAGTGTTGACATAATAACAGAGCAAATAAAAACAGTGTTATAGTAGGTGGCGACTATATTTAATTAAAACAAAACAGGTGGAAGCTAGAAAGCGAAGAGAAACACTTTTATAAAACGCTAAAATTAAGTTATTTATAAATAACCATAATTTTGGGATTTTTTTTTGTTTACTGTTATTATTATTTTTTGTTAAATTTTTATATAATAGTATTTGAATACGAAATAGACCGTGAATTTGTTTACTCCGCACATGGTGTTCTTGATACTCGTAGTATATGTACATATGTACATATATACCAGACAGACACACATTCGTAGTCAGCCGCTTGTGTCTACATAATAATTAAAATAAGTAAAAACGCACGAGCTACTAATTTGCTTTGCAGTGGTGTATGAAGCATTTCAAGCTCTCTTACAAGTTTTTATGCACACACTCTGTGTTTACCTATTCATATATTGTATACTCGTTATTTGTTTTTCGTAATTAACTTTGAGTGTTGGTCCGTCGATTGGCTGCAATTGCAGCCGCTGTTTTGCGGTAGCCAACTCCGGTAAAAAGCCATCGTAATAAAAAGCCGTGTTGAAACATTTATGAAGACATGCTTGTGTGTGTAAATGAGCCCATGAAAGTACAATGTTCAGTAAATATTTACAGTAAAGAAAATAAACATTTTCATTTTTTTTAAATAATGGAAAGGAAGTACTTTTGGTTCCCTTAAAAGATGAGTCTGAGGTTTCAGAAGCTATTGTTTTTTACGGTGACCCCTTTCTCATAACTAAATGTTGCAAATTTGCTCGAGTGTTTACTCAGAAAAAAAGGACTTGAACGCTCTCAAATTACCAACCCGGTTTTTAATCTGATCAAAAATCGCATTCTGGCCGGACAAAAACGATCAAAGTTTTGGGTAACATTCAACTTTTTTAAACGTCGCCAAATGGCGGTGAAAGCTTAACACCAGGAGATGACGAACCCGATTCCCCAAACGATGACGGTGGAGCAAACGTTCATTGCCTGACCATGAAGAAGTTCTAAAAGCAATTAGGGAGACCCCACAATTTACGCCAACTACCATGGGATAATTCTCCCAACATCGCATATAAGGTTCTATAGAGCGTATTGTGTGAAAGATTAAAGCCCACCGTCAACAAACTGATTGGACCTTATCAGTGTGGCCTTAGGCCTGGCAAATCAACAACTGATCAGATATTCACCATGCACGAAATCACCAAATCATGGAAAATTCCCGTGAAAAGAGAATCGACACGCACCATCTCGACTACCTTTCGTGCGACTCCTTCAATCTGCTGCCGGAGAAAATAATTCGAGCTGCAGAGATTAATCGAGCAGGTATAATTTTCTATAAGAGTATTCAGCTGCTGGCGTACGCCATTAGCCTCAACATCTGCGCCGTTAGTTCGGCAAAACGAAATATCTTCTGTCATTAAACAAACAGTCGTCGCACTTGCGACTTGTCTCTCACGTCACTGTTGACAGTCATAACTTTGAAGTCGTAGATAATTTCGTCTATCTTGGAACCAGTATCAACATCAACAACAACGTTAGCGTCGAAATCCAACGCAGATTATCTCTTTCCAACAGGTGCTACATAGTTCGGACTGAGTAGGCAATTGGGAAGTAAAGTCCTTTCTCGATGAATAAAAACCAAACTCTATGAGTCACTCATTATTCCCGTCCTGCAATATGGTGAGCCGAAGTTACGAGTTTTCGAGAGAAAGGCTCTATCCGATTCAGTGGACTCATGAGCTGTATGAGATATACGACGCCATTGACATAGTTCAGCGAATTAAAAGACAGCGGCTCTGCTGCCTAGGTCATGCCGTCCAAATGGATGAAAACACTCCAGCTCGGAGCGTATTCGACATAATACACGCCGGGGGAAGCATAGGAAGAGGAAGACCTCCACTCCGTTGGAAAGACCAGATGGAGAAGGACCTGGCTTCCAATTGGCGCCAAGCAGCGAAAAGAAGAAACGACTGGCGCGCTGTTGTTAACTCGGTTATAATCGTGTAAGCGGGGTCTACACCAGTAAAGAAGAATATGAAGCATGCAACATATTTTTACTCTCTCCTGTTGAGAAGATGAGAAGATGTCGTCCCTGAGGTTTTTGAAAGAACTTACTGAACTTTGATGTTGGAAGGAAAGTATATTTGACCTTGACGGCTTCTAGAAGTTTCTGTATATCAACATTTTCTTTTGGGTAATGAGTCAATCGAATTTAAGTACAAACATAATTTCTGTGAGTTACTGTACTCAAGCGTATATCCGCATATCCGATTGCAACGCACATGTATTTGCGCGACTGAAGTTTAATAATAGATATATGTACCTTCAACTATTGCGAATACCTGTTTACCTGCGCACAGAAGCGATGCTTTAAAGAGCTTTTTTCTTAGCCGCGTTAATTTGCAAATGGCGAATGAGCAAATTTAATTAACTTATGTTATTGTAATAATGAATTGCCAGTGGTTTGTGGCTGTGTTGTTGCAGACTTTGTTTTTGCCTCATCCGTTTTTCTACATGTACACTATGAAGTTGCGAGATACTCACACACATGCACGCACTCACTCATTCAAGCATATAATTCTGGCATTCATTCCTCGCTATTGCACACAACACACACACACACACATAGTGTCGCGCACTCACATAAATTACTCTATTATTTCGTAACAGAGTAATGAAAAAACCTAAATGATGTGTTTATGTGTATTCAATTGTAAATATTTGTTGTTTTAAAACTCAATTATTTTAATGTTTTTGTAAAAAGTGTAATAATTATAGTAAATGCGTAAATGCAGCTATTACAAAGGTAAAAATTTAATACGGTTCATGAGTGTGCGTGTGTTCATATTGCGGTCACTGCCGCTGGTAAATTAGTTGTCCGTAGTTTTACGGCTCAGGTTGGCTAATCGGTCTGATGGACTAACCTCGGCTGCAAGGAACCATAATCTCAGTCTGGCTTTATAGCTCGAATAAAATTAAAATTGTAAATGGTGGCTCAAAATATAATTTGGCAGACGATGGCTGATGAACTTCATCAGATGCCAAATTATATTATAGGTATATATGTAGGTATAGTAAAAATAAAACCATTATTTTTGCAAAGATTAATATTTGTATGAAACCTTCACTTAACATAGTTGGAATTGTCCAAGTTACATGAAATATGGACCGTTTTGTTTAATAACTTGTTGGCATTTTGAAGATAATATCATAAAGCCACTCGCATAGAAATCTTCGTTCCCACTGGCACAAAACTGTAACAGTCTTAAAGCGAATTTTCCTCTAGAAAAATTACTGGCTTTAGTTAGGAACAGGTAGTAATCACTTTTTGCGAAGTCCGAACAATAAGTTGGCTGCATAAGATTATCTCAACCGAACTTCCGGAGCTTCTGGCGAGTCCCTATCGATGTGTGGGACATAGCGTTGTTCTGATTGAACACAATTCATTTCCTTTTGACCACCTCGAGGTGATTGCTTTTTTCAGACAGTCCACCTGTTGACTGTAGGAGAGCAGTGTAGGATAAGAACCAGCTGATTCCCTGCCAATCAGAAGTCGAATTGTTAACTGTATGAGAGCAGTTTGGATAGGAACCAGCTGGTTCCCTGCCAATCACACCAAACACATAGCACAACTTTTCTGATCATTAATCCTAGCTTTGGCACCAATTGCGCCGACTCGGCAATTATTATGACTGTTTTTGCTCTGTGTTATTGTAAGTGATCTGTCATCATCAGCAACTATCTGCTTTAGATTTGATTTTGTTGCGATTCAGCAGCCACGATTCGCGGAAGGAAAATCGAACCGTGGGTTTTGTGGCATTAACTCGTGTGGTGGTTTTTTGCGACTTGTTAGCTTCTAGCTAATCGAAACAGTGCTTATATGGTGGTTGTAGTCAATGGTTTTCATCTATATTTCAACCATTCGTCTTACAGAGCGTAGTTCATCTCTGATATCAAAATTTTTGAATCGACGAAACCAAAATTGCGTATGATTAACTTTTAAAGTATCGGGACCATAAACACTATTTACATTTTCAGACACTCGTCTTTAAAAACTGCAAAATTTAAAGTTTTTTCTCTTTGCTGGTGCCCATCTTTGACGCGTCTTCAAGCAATACTGAGTCCGGCAATCACAGAACTATCTGAAAGGCTTGTTTGGTACAAAGTTGTGTCTTTCTAACACATCGCGCGTGACACAAATTACTAAAGCCATCTATTGAAAAATAAAATTAAAATTCGCTTCAAGCGCAGGCATCTCTAAGCACAAATAATCCGAATGGATCTAGTAACTGAACTCCATTTGGTATCGCAAAGGAACAAAACTGGTCTACGCGTGGCTCATTGACCTACCAGACTAACCTAACCTAACTATTGAAAAATAAGTGTCTTCTTTTTAATAGAGTTAATATCTAGGCTAAAGTTTCCTTCCTGGTATCCTAAATATTCATATGCCAAGTATTTATTTATTTATTTATTGTAATAATAATATTTTGGAACCAGAAATAATATAGTGCTGATTAATGTGGAGTTAAGGGGTTAGGGGTAGATAGAATTTTCAAAAAATTAATTTTTTTTTTTTGCATTTTCGTTAAGTGTAATATCTTAAAAATATTCTCTGAAAATTTCACGTTGATCCGATAATTAGTTTTTGAGTTATTCGACAAATAACAAAGCGAGCTCGGGCACTTCAAAGCGCTAGTGTGAAACTTTAAACGCGTTTTTCTCAAAACTATGTTTTTTGAATCGATGACAACTGTAACTCGAAAACCGCTCAGTAGATTTTAATGAAATTTATACAGCTTTTAGAATACATAATAATCTCGGGCCTGATCGAAGGATTTAAATTTTTTCGAAAATTTCGATTTTTTAAGACCAATTTTTACCTTTTTTTGGAACAGGGTCAACACAAACAACTATAACTTTGGAAATAAAATTTTTTTTTTTGAAATTTTCGTGACTTCAAGCCAACACATTCTATAATAATGCCATATACTTTTGTAAAATAACACGATTTAATGCAAAAAAAAAATTCTGAAAACTCTACTTTTTTCATGCCGATATTTGGTACACTGACCTGGCCTCTGGCTTTAAAAATCCTTTTCACACTGTTTTTATGAGCTTAAGTCCACAGTAAACGGTATCAAATATGCCGTTATATAATATTACTTAATTTGTGTGTACAAATTATTTTTTTGCTTAATGGAATTTCGATTTTTAGTAAAAGCCTTCTGAGAAGTGATCGGAAATATTTTTATTTGCTCGGTAAAAAAATATACTGAAACTTTTTTACCGCGCAGTTTTTGTGCCAATTAAGCGAGAAAAATATATAAACGGCTTAAATGCTGGCTTTCCTTTGCCACACCACCATAGTAATAATTACGTTAACTTAAATAATTGGTTTTTGTTTTTCATTAAACGCAAATTTCTGACTCACCTGCGGCGCGGCGGCTGCCAAGTGTAGCACATATGCCAGAGATAGGAATTTCAGCAACATTTCGGTGCGCTATGCCTTGTTGTTGTGCGTGTGTGTTCGCTGGTGGGACGAGTGTGTGAGCGCGGATTGAATTAATTTGTTGGCTTCGCTGACAGCAAATACAAAAGGCAAATACAGGAATTCCTTTGCGCAATTGAATTATATTTATTTAAATTCAATGGTTTCCCTTAATCGCGCGCACAACAATTGAATAACTGATTTTGCATTCAGTACGCGGCGTACACGTTGGCTTCTCGATTCTACGCGCTGGCGGCTGTCTCCTGCGGATACACAAAGTCGGTTTGTATGCGCGCGCCTTTGGAAAAAATAATGCTCGAATATAATTTATGGATTTTTCTCGTTACTTTTTGCACCACAGCCGATTCAAATTAAACACTTGTAATGAGTATTCGATTATATAATATTTTTTCCGCAAATATTGCTTGTATTCGCTCGAATAAGTGTTCAAGTTTCAAGTCCGTTGCCGGTGGCCGCTGGTGTTGCACTGATTTAAAGCCGCGGCTGTGCTGGTGTAAACCTTCCTGGCGATTGGCCAACAACAACAACATGCGCACGGCGCTGCTGGTCGCGCTTCAAGTGGAACCGGCGCGGCAGCTGGAAGCTTCTACTGCTCACAGCTTAGAGCTTTGAGTAATTAACATGTTCTTGTTGTTTTACAACGTTTTATTGTGTTATTATTATTGTTTTAGCTTTACAGTGGCTACTGAGGTTGTAGAACGCGTTTTATTTGCTCGTGCTTTGTAGGTTTTCGCTTGCCACTTGGCCGGTTTGCCATAAAAACACAGTAAATTTGCCAACTTTTCCACTGCCTCCTAGAAGTGTGTACATGTGTGCGTATGTGTGCCTATTGCTTTGCATATAGATCAGATGTAAGCCGACTGTGTTGACTCATGTGAGCGCATCGGCGTTTCGGCTCTCCGCTGGGATCTCATGTTCGCACTTTGATTGGCCGATCCGGTTCTGGTTCAGTTGAAATTAAGCGCATTATTTGAATTTAAAATTGCAAAACGAGAAATTATGTACGTTACTGTTCAAGGTGCAATTTTTTCCGCAATCTTCCAAATCGAAAAGACACAATAAAATAAGTAAAATAAATTCAAGCAAAAGCAATTTTATATTTCTTTAATTAAGTACTTAAGATGTGTTTACATAGATAATTTGAGTATTCGGTATTAATATAAATAGTTACATGGAAAGTTTAATACATAAATCCATACTATAATGTGTCTTCAAGTATTACATGTATATTTTTTGTCTAAAACATGACTTAAAATAATCAAAAAAATGTTATGACTTAAATTGTTTATCAATTTAAGTAAAATTTTTGGGTGACTAGCGGTAATTATTTTCGCCCTTCAAGTTTCGGTTCTTTTGTTCTTTAAAGATTATGTATAATCTCCGTATTCATATCTGAGTTCAATAAATTTTACACTCCGAAGCTGAACTGTCCAGCATTAGTTCACTGACATTATTGCCAATCACTGAACTTCTGATCTTTTCCTATCTTCCCAAGTGCCAATAAACCACAAATGACTGCATAACAAATGTACAAGTATGTCTTATCAATTCTTCTCATTCCTGGAAGCGAATAAGTCGAAAGATATGTGTCATACGCTAGGACCCTTCCGTATAATAAATCTAATGACATGTACATAAATAATATTCGAATAGCTAGCAAAACATATGCCTTATTAACGGTTATTGTTCTTGGAAGCGAATAATTTGAAAGCTATATGTTACGCCTTAGGACTTTTACGGTTTAATATTCATAATGAAATGCATTTAAAAGTCGAAAATAACATATGCATTATCGATTCTTAGAAGTCAACGTCAACGTGTCTCATGCTAGTGCTTTTTTTAAGTAATGGTTGTCAAAATAAAAGAAAACAAATTTAATTAACAACAAAAATTTCTCTGAAAGGCAAATTCAAAACAAAAAGAGTGATTTTCAAAATTATTTTAGTGATAATTTTTGCAAATTTTTCGCTCTTCAATGCCGGAAATGAAGGCTTTAGGTAGGCATAAATTATGACGAAACAATGAATATTGATTTTAAAAGTGATAACTTTCTTGAATAAACCCCTCTGAGCATCCTTAGTTCAACTGGCAATCCATAATACCATATGATCAAATTTGACCCGGACTGCAGAATTTAAACTGCGCTAGCAACCGTTAAAAAAAATGTTTCCATTGATTAGTCAAATCTTTGTTTATTTTGGAGTGAAGTTTGACCTTTATATGTCAATTAATGTGTGTTTCGCAGCTGATTGTTTACAACGTGAAAAGATTGTCAATGAAAAAAGTAACCAATTGAGGATTTATGAATATGACGTCAAAACTGTCCAACGATCCAGCGTATGACGCTCCAAAAATCGTATCGAGAACCATCCCAGCCGAGGGTTATAGAAACGGTATGGAAAAATGGAGGTTATTTGGAGCACGATAATAGATATTTGTACTAAAATACGTGAAAATGCTTGTTTGTCAAAGCGGGTCAAATTTGATGGCATAATTAAAAAGTTGTTTGGTTACGGTACCACCTTACTCTAGTTTTTTACATTTCAAGCAAAATTGCTGAATAATATGCGTTTAAAAGCGTGGTATGGCCAATAAAAAATAAACATAAACAAATTAGCAAATCACACAGTCTGAATATGGTGTGGGCCAACATTCAAAACTATTCAAAAGAAAGCCCCTTTTAGCCTACGATTTAGAGCGTAAATTTATGCTAATATATTGCAATCTGGTTACAAGCACACACACATGCTTATTCCATTGGAGAATTTCATGCTTCTGTCTATCTCTATCGCTAAGTCTATAGATTTCTATTTTTGGCACTTCTAACCTGAGGCGTATTGTGTGCCGAAAAATTAATTAAACACAAGCTAATTTCGTATTCAACGCGCACGCGTTGGTGGTAGCAGCGGCGACTAATGCGATTGAACCGGTACATGATGATATTTACAAACACAAACGCGCACTGAAAATTTAAATTAAAAAGTTGTAAATACTGGCGAATTATTTGGCTGTACATGTGTGTGTGTGCATGTGCATGCAATTACTATAATGTAATTAAAATTAATAATATCGCTTCTAAAAGCGCTTCCAAACATCAAATTAATTTTTATGAGCAACTTGCCTGCAGTGAGCTCAAGTGTTGGACATTGGCATCTGGTATTTCTATTATCATCATCCGGTTACATCAGTAGCAAGCAGTGAATGTGTGTGCTAGTCCTCCTATGGCTCGCTGCTGAAGTCTGCATCCCTTCGTACTAAATGCTGCCCTCGTGCTTCACACACACACATACGCCTTTGTATATGCTTATGTCTATTCATATCTACCTAAACACTGTTTATACGGCTGAATGCGCAATCTGTTGGCTGCACTTGGCAGTTGAGCTGCGTAGAACCAGCTCTCTAATCAAATCTACGCGCTTTTATTAATAATTTTTAATTAATTTCCGACAACTGCACGTCATACGTTGCACTGATAAGCGTGGCTGTTCTTGTTGTTACTGTTGCTGTTTTTCGCTTTTAGCGAAATAGACGCGAAGGAAGTTCAGTGAAGTTAATTCGATTTGTTGTTTTTAGCTGCCATGATCAGAGGTCGTTTACTTTCCGGCTAAGCGTGTAGCTAGGAAGACAGCCAGTGAACACATTTTCATTCTACCTTTCAATGTGCAAGTGTGAATACGCTTCAGCAAGCTTGAAATGGTTTTTAATCAACGCATTAAGCTTATGTATTCTGTTAAAGATGGGATGAAGACAAACATGTCTATATGCACATCTCCTTATATATTCCTATGAACAGGTCGAAACGTTTTATTAAATCTGCCGTGTCTGTGATATTTGCGCGCATCAAAGCGTTCTTCTAAGAAAGTGATTGCAAATAATTAGCTGCAGCCTGAAAATATGCTTTTAAGCGACTTATGATTCTGTGAAATAGTCGCTTGAGTTGCCACTTTCCGGTTGTTGTTGTCGTTATATTTCATTGCATAGTTACAGGCGCTTCAGAAGTCCATTACTGAAGATCACAATTTCTCGAATGATGCATAAATATCATTCAGTAAAATGATGTTGTTAAATACGCTGCAAACAGTAGCGCCGACCGACTGTTTTTTGTCTGTAAGAGCAGTGGTTAAGGATCATTAAAACTTGCGTAACTGCACACAATTTCTATGTGGTTTTAAGCGAAGGATCATACTGAATATTTGTCAAAGTACAATTATCTTACGACACAACGTCGAGTTTACGGATTTGTACTTATCTATGGTTATGTCACGTTGAACTTTTTGAAGTGTGGGGACATGAGATTGATTGAATCTATTTTCTGTCAACTGTCAAAAGGATCTAAATTTCGTACAAATTCTTTACTAGTGACGTCAAAATTTATAAACGCACCATAAAATATTGTTGTTTCAGCGACTATATTTCGAAATAGTTTTAAGTCGAGCATTTTTACGTAGTTTTTGTTGAATTCAAGCTGTCGAAGAGTGCTTAATGCTGGAAAACCAATATTTATTATTATAATATTTCATATGCACGAGTTTATGGCTTTACTCGAATTATTAATTTATGTCTTTTCTATTTGTTATCGAATCTAAAAAGGGTATACTTCTACTTTTTATACACTGAAATATTATAATAATAAAATAAGCTTGGAACGATGAAATTTTTCACACGTTCGTTTCTCTCAAGGAATCTGCTCATTTGTCATCTTTAACAAACAGTTTCCTTATCAAATGAACGAAAACTTTTCCACTTGTCGAGGTAATTTCGAGAAATTTCGCAGTGATTATTATCCAAGACATCGCAATAAGCTCCGAAGAAATTGTTCCGATCGGACAACTATAGCTTATAGCTGCCATACAATTTTAAAGATTAAAATAATAATAAAGATTTTTAATGCTATAAAAAATGCAGCTGTGAAGGGTATTCTATAAGGAGTTACATGGGTTTACGGGTTTCTAAAAATTGATTTTTTTTATTGCCTTATCAAATTCTACAAGACCTCTGGAATATTGTCCTAAATTTTCAAGTTGATCCGAGTAATAATTTCGGAGATACAGCCTTGAGAACTTGTGCGCTCGAGGCTAGCTGGGCTAAGTGCGCCGCCTTTAAACGCGTTTTTCTCGAAACTGTGTGTTTTGAAGTCGGTTGGCAAAATTTCTCTATAACTACGATATGAATTTTTACATAGGCCTTTGATATACAATTCTTAAAGACTTGGACGAAGGATTTTTTCGATTATAACTATTTAAAAATAAAAATGACTGAAATTTTCAGTTTTTTCCTTCGTCCAAGTTTTAAGATCAGATTTGAAACACTTATCTTTAGATGATTCTGTAAGCAGTTATCCCGCAAATGCGGACGCATCTTTTTTCGGAGGGGTCACCGGAAATGGCATCGCAACGGCGGAGTAAATAGTGTTCTGACCATTATAGAGAAACCGGAAACTTAGATGACAAGCCACGAGAGGGAGGAATCACGCGATCACGTGGCATATAAAAATGAAGGCAAAACTATTGGTTTCATTTTTGAGAAAAAATTAAATGTACTTCTGAATAGAATACGGGTCAGACGTCAAAGATTTGTCGTCAAACGCTGCAGTACTGTAATCAAACTCTTACTTTCAAACAGACACTACCATATAAAGAGCCATGACTTTAGCGTCGTTGATTTCGCCTATTGACCGGGTCCCACATATGAATTTTTGTTAACAATTATCAAATTTTTCATCACCAGGAACAATCCGACTTCATTTTGTGGCGTTTAAGCTGGATTTCAGACATTCAAACTCGTCTTACAACATCTCTTGGCTTCAATTTCTTGCTTTTGAATAGATCCGACTAAAACTCTTTCAGTGACTACCAAAGATTGCCACAATCGTTGGCGAGTACTGCTTCCAATTTCTAATCTTTAAACGCAAACAGCTGGTATATTTTAATACCACTGTGTCTTCGCTCTACCAAAACAAATGCTTTCTATATTCATTTAGTATATTTATTTTATTTTCGTACAGAAATTTACATAATATTTTATTTCGACATTAAAAATTATAACTTACAACTAGTATTAACATTGTTTATCTTAAAGTGTCACTAAAGTAATATCACATCAACAATTAGAACAAGAGATTGCCAAAGAGCACTTCGACTTGGGAGAAATAAACGTAAAAGTAAACACTGAGAATTGCTTTAAAAAGCGCAGACAAGGATATAGTCAACGCTTGAGCGCCTCTGCGCTTAACAATTAACTCGAATGACAAATACAACAATTAAAAGAAATGTGCGAAAGGCTGCTAAAAAAGAAATGGCTAATAGAAAGTGAAAGTGCAATTGAGCCGAGTGAATGTACAGCAATTTGAAAAATAAATGCGAAAGAAGGAAAAATTAACGGCTGATGAGCCAGCGGTGGGGGCACCGTTACACTTGGCTTAATTTCCTACTTTTAAAGACGCTACAGATAACAGCAACAACGTGCGAAGTAAAAACTGCCAACTAATTGCAAACTTTAGAACAAGTTTATGCAAATGTGTGCACACCGAATTGAGAAGGAGCCGCGAACGAACCGCCGCAAAGAGCAGCTACAGAACAAACAAACACTTGACGTAACACCGAACTTCCACGGAGACAAAAGCACGAGCAAACAAGTGAGCGAACATTGAAGTGAATGAATGAATGTGATGGAGACGCGGAGTCGGCGGCGGACGGAAGGAAGTGCAAATGAACTAGTTAAGCCGAAGTGTCGCTCAAGTGCGTGGATGGGAGAGGGAGGAGCACGTGTGCTGCTTGGAAGAACGTGCTTATCGGCAGGCGTGAAATTGACGTGCGTTCTTACTGTCTCCGTTACATGGCGGCAGTCATTGTGCTTCTTCCCCCCATTTCTTCTTCGCTTGGGCAAGTGGCTGTGCGCAGCCGAGAGCGCACCGATTTACGCGTTCACCTCACGCAGCAACGACCTTCGCTGCCGTATGGTAAGATTGCTTCCCTTATTGTTGCTGTTATCATTGCCACTGCTGTCTGCCTGTGATTGTGGCGCCGCGGCAGAGCCGAAGACTGTTGGTGCCGTTTTCGCCGTCCTTGGGCGTTCAACGCCACCGCCGGCTGGCAGCGAGCGCAGAGCCTGCAGCGCGTCCGGGTTCGCGTTGTCATTCGCGGACTTGAGCACGCCTGCGGTCATTGATGGCACCTGGTGTTGATAGCTGCCGGTTAAACGCCCCACCAGATTGTTGACAGCACGCAGAGTGGATATCGGAATCTGAAAAGAAAAGAACAATAACGAAATCTGTTAAGTAATTTGCGGTGGCAGTGTGACTCGTGTACTATGCTCGTTGTTATTGTTGTTTTTTCAACTACTTTATGCCTATCATTTCGCAGCAAATTTACCGAAATATTGTGTGCACGTTATATTTAATTGGGAACTGGTGGCAGTTTATTGAATTTCCGCTCCAGTCGGTGGGGCTTAGTGGAGACTTACCTCGAAGATGCTGTCAATTAGCGGGCGAAAGCTGAAGGGAAAGCCTAATGCGGTGGGCTCCGCATTGGCTGATGGTCCCGACATAACCGCTGAGTTTGGTTGATTGTTGGGATTGTTGTTGTAGTTGTTATTGTTGCCGTATCTGTTGTTGTAGTTGCCATTTGGATAAATGTTATTGTATTGCGACAGCTGCTGGTCGTAGAGACCGTACTCCTCGCCGGGGTAAAAAATCATGTTCGCCACTGGCATCGGCCGAAGGGAAGTCTGTAAAGAGAGCGCATAGGAAAAGAAAATGAAATTATTAAATGACGAAAGCATAATTTGCGCTTAACGGTAATAATTTTTATTGTAATTATTGTGGCTCAATGCCAATTGAGGTTTAGTTTAAAGTGTCAATTCGCAAAATATTGGGTAGTCGAAAAAGTCTTTTCGTATTTCTAATCAAACTTCAACTTTTTTTTTTTTCATATTTATAATGAACTTTAATGAACCAAATATGTACCAATTTGGTAGACAATTTTTTGCCATTTTTTGGCTTGAGACTTTATTCTGTCAGCGTAAAACTTTTCTGGTTTCTTGGCGAAAAAATGCGACAAGTAATTTTCACAGGCTTCTTTTGAAGCCAACTTTACTCCAATAAGGGAGTTCTGCATTGACCGAAACAAATTGTAGTCCGCTTAAGTGGCGGTCCTGGTCAATCTTTTCCATAATTTCATCGACTTTTTCATCGAGGGGTCGACCAGAGCGAGGTGCATCTTTCACATCGAAATTTCCCGAACGAAAGCGAGCGAACCATTGTTGTGCTCCACGAACTGATATAGCACCGTCTCCGTAAACTTCACAAATTTCAGTGGTGGCTTGCGTTGCATTCTTCCCTTTTTCATATAAGAATTTCGAAATAAATCGAATTTCTTCATTATTTTCACTTATTTTTGACCAGCTGTAACTTTTTTTCAACTTCGCCGAATTTAATTAATTTTCGGCTACGTGAAACTTAAAATCTCACCTTTCCAACACTATATGGTATGACACAATGTGATCGGTAGCACTGGATATATAGGACTGCAACGACATCTATTGACAAAATGCGAAAAGACTTTTTCGACAACCGAATATTTATATTTATTACGAATAAAAATTCCATTTAACTACTTCACTTCGCTGTTGCTGGCTCTAAATTATTTATTGCGGTATGTGAATTCACCGGTATTAAACAGAGTTTGTCATAAAATTAATAAAAAAGAGTGAAATGTTCAATGGGAAGCAATTTGCAATTTACTACTGTTTTCAAAAACACAGTGTTCAAAGCTAAAATAACGGTTCCCACCCTTTTAATGTTGCTGTCTCCCCAAAATATATTGCTAAATTAATTAGCAATCAACTTTGACGGGCAATAATTGAAAATCCGACAGGAAAATATATTTACTGCGGGCTTAAAAAACCTTTTACGACTTCACCCACCTCTTTGCAATTACTTAGAAACAAAATGAAATAAAGGCAATTGCTTAAAACGCTTACGATTGCACTCAACTCAAGTGGGCACTTACATCATTGAGCAGAACCACATCGTGGCGGTTGCCGCGCGCATAGCCGGTGACGCGTGTGAACTCGGTCACCAAGTGCGACATGACGACGAGCAGAACGAACCACACGAAACGATCCATTGCTGTGATGATGATCTGCAAGTACAAGAGCACAAAATTGAGGCATTACAAATTTGGTAATTTTAGAAGAGGTTGGAATATTTGGAGGGAGATAGGTATATACAACTTGTTCGGAAACTGCTAGTAGGCTTACTAATTATGCTTAAGTATTAAGCTACGGTTTCGAAATTTTTTTCTTAATACATTTAGCAAACATTCCAAGCAATTTTTTATTGGAAATGGAGTACGGAAATATAAGTGAAGGAGCTGGTTTGAACTCCTTAAATTGGATATGCATAATAATTTTTTAATTAGCATACATTTAGGGTTGCCAAGTATGACCTTCGCTATTATGAACATTTAGCAACGAAACATTTACGAAAATATTGGTAGTAGAAAAAGTCTTTTCGTATTTTGTCAATTATTTATTTATTAGTATAAATAAAAAAAATAAGTTGAAGCTTGTTTAGAAATACGAAAAAACTTTTTCGACTATCCAATATTTGCGACTGAAACTTTTTGAATGGATGAGATAAAAATCTCTGATATGGTATATTCGAGAATGTACTTAAGAGACACGCACATCATTATTAATACTCATTTTTATAAAAGTTGCTCCAGGATCTTTAAAATATATTTTCACACTTGAAATTCCACAGTCCGCGCACAAACACAGAAACATATAATTTATGCCTTAAATTGAATGTGAATGCCAAGGAGGCCGAGCTAAACGCAACGAGAACGCTTTGAGCTCGCTCGCGGCACGTTAACGAGTTGCACAATCGCCGTGTATATTTCGCGCGCCGCCTTGTGGCATGGACCGGTGTGCCAAGTTCAATCAGCGCTCTCAGCGACTTATTGCCGCTCGTTATTTCAACTCGATTTCGAACTTCACCCAACGATGACTAAAAACGTTCTGAAGCATTCGAACGCCCCGTTGCCGATTTGTGTAAATAAAATTGCTAAATTGATATTTGAAACGCGCCAAACGAGCACAATGCAGCGATCGGCCTGCTGTTACCTTCAAAGTGATGCTTCATCGTTGTTGTTGTTGGTAATTTTAGTGGGTCTTTGTGGGTTTGGTTTCTCGTTTTTTTCTTCAAAATTCGAATTCTTGTTTTCATACTTTTTTTTTATTAATTTTTGCTAATCCAATGCTGTTTGTCTAGAATAGAATGCTTGAGTGTCATTGAGTCAATTGCTTTTTAAATATTTTGCACAACGAATTCAATAAAAGTAATAACAAAAAATTATGAAACAACAACAATCGTTAGTACTGCAGCGCAGTAATTGTGGTCGGTGGTCGTGCTTTGGCGATCAGCACAAAAAAAACGCCATAATTAGAGTCGCGAAACAAAAGACTTAAGACACAAACGCGACGAATGCGCATGCGCGGCGGACGCTGAGGGCGTACAAGCACCACTTACAGCTGTTTGCCGCTGATCGAGTGCTGCGCTTTCGTTGCCGCCGCCAAACAACGCATATCATATGCGGCTACTGTGCACTGTTGTTGTTGTTGTTGTTGAAGGTGTTCTGCTTTGCGGCTGCGCGGTAGGCCGCCGCTGTCTATTGTTCGTTGCTGCATTCGCGCTGGGGTCGTGTTCTTAAATGTGGATTAGCACAAGGCCAACACGATCGCGCGCAGCGTTGCAATTGAACACATACACACAAAGGCACCAAACAAAAAAATATGCATAAAACTCTAAATTATTAACGAAAAAATTGAAGAACCAGCAAGTGCAGTTGGCGCAGTCAAAACCGGTTTTCGGTTGCTGAGCATTTTTTCAATCAAATAAACACCTTTTATTGATCGCTTGTAGATTTTTGCGCGCATTATAATCAATCTAGCGTTTTCGCCAAATTTTCGCCGCACAACGTTCGAGCAGCCTCGCTTCAAGCCTGGGAATTCGCTTTTCGCGGCCGCTTGGTCAGCGTAAATAGTTTCTATTTCTATGCCGCACAACTTGCAACAACAAAGCCGTCGTACAAAGTCGTCTGACCATGTGGTGGCTGCGAATTGGTGCAACACCTCGGCCATGACTGTCAAGCTGACAAATAACAGTTGGCCGTCTGTTGCCGTCTCGTCTCGTGCTTTTATGGACTTCTACAAGGAAAGATAACAGCGCAATTCGCTTTTAATTGTCGCGCTACTGTGTGTTCGTTTTCATGGCCAAACATAACTACAATAACAAGTCGCATTTGCAGCTAACACTGTGGAGCAGGCGCTTACTTAATTGACTGAAAATTTTTCGAATTAATTTTTTATTTCGGCAAACACGAATTTTCTATATTTTTTCGAATGTTTTAAATTTTTTTATTTTTTGATATCCTCAATCGAAATCATTGATTTCATCAGACACTTTATTAGTGGCACAGTTTGTTGTTGTAGAATATTCAAAAGATGGTCACGTCAGAAAAACACGTAAGAAACCGAGAATAACGGCAAAGGTGTTCGGTTCAGTTTTCACACAACTATTTTCAAGTATACTGTTCGAAACCTGGGAGTTACAGAAGCCATGTCTTCTGAAAATTTTAGTGAGGTTTTAAAAGATCTATACAAAGTTTTCGATTCATCGCGCTTGCTTATGACAACTGATGCAACTGTTTCACTACACCAATCCTTAATTTACACCAATTCTAAATACCAGGTTGTTCATTAAGTTTTGTCGTTTGATAAGAAAAACACAATTTTATGATTCAAAATACACTTTACTATTAAGTATAATCTCCTTGAACATTAATACACTTGCTGCAACGATCCTCCAATCTGTGGATACCATCCCTGAAGTGAGGATCCGGAAGGTGTACAAATACGCTTCAATAGCCATTATGATCTCTTCATTTGATGAAAAACGCTTGCCACGCATACATTTTCTGTTCTGGAAACAAAAGGAAGTCGGAGAAGGCCAAATCTTGTGAATACGGTGGATGCTCCAACAATTCGTACTTTAATTCATGGATTTTAGCCATTGTCAAAATGCTCTTATGAGACGGTGCATTGTCCTGATGAAAAAGGGTTTTTTCTTCTGCAAACCGGGTGTTTTTTCAGGAATTTTTTCTTTCAACTGGTCCAAAAGGTTACAATAATATTCAGAATTAGTTGTTTTACCAGTTTGCAAGTAATCCACAAACAAAATTCCTAGCGCATCCTAAAAAACTGATGCCATAAACGAACAACCAGGTTAACACCACTCTTTAGCCCATTGTTTTGATTCAAGATCATGGTGATAGACCATAGTGATCTTTAAAACTATGCCTTCTCATAACATAAAGCTTCAGCGCACGAGCACAAACCCAAGTTAGTATAGCCTCTAGCGGAAAAAATCTTTTGAAATTTAACCAAAAAAATGATGTTCGTCGCCACAGTGCAGTGAGTAATGATTATCATTTTGCAGACAAACTCCGCGGGCAAAGAATGCCCGCACGCACAGCTGGATCAAATGTACTCATCTTTCACAGCAACGTGGAGAGTCTTAATGGACGTAGACAAGCGCGTAAAAATCATTTATTTTGCTCCACACCTAGATTTGTTGCTGGCAAAGAGTCAAAGGCAACCTTGTCACAGAATGTTAAGGGTATACAAGCTTAAGTGGCTTAGCTAAATATCGCATAAAAATGTTTCATGCTCATAAATGTATGAAACTAAGAAAATTCACACACATTGACGCCGAGTTGGGAATTAATTTGAAGAACTCAAACAATTCCACGCTCGGTTTGATTTGCAGCTCGTGTTCGAGGTTTTCGCAAAGAAGTTCATGGCTAGAATCAGACAACTGTTGCACTAAGCGCTTGCTGTTTAGCGGCATGGGGCGTCTGAGTCTACTATATGAGTGAATATGAGTGAGTATGTGTGTTTGTAGAATGAAGAATTTTAGTCTTGGCTCTGTATGTATTTAAATTGAATGTCAGCACTGTGTTAACCTCTTGTCAACGCTGTCAGTGATGGATGTCGGGTCACGTGTGCAACGCTGGTACGGCACTTAGAGACGCTGGGCAAATAGTAAATAGCAGTTTTTGTGCTTTATTTGCCTTTGCAAGTATTTTTATTACAAGCAGCATGTTTTTTATATGCAAGTAGTAATTATAAAACATAAAAGAAATATTAGTGCTATTTTAGAGATAAAAATTTAAGTTTTTAAATGCCTTGGCAGCAAGGCAAGGGTGCAGCTGCTCACGTTTAGTTATATACAAGTATTTATGGCGAATCAGTCATCTACTGTTGAGTGTCATATGGAATTAGTTGTGAGGTAAGAAAAAACATTTTCCGAACTCCACTCCTTTGAATGAGGTTAGTTCAAGCGTATGAGTTGGATAGTATGAGTGTAAATTGTGAGTCATACATTATTTGAAAGCATGTTTAAAGTCTTTCTGTTAGTAATTATGTGAATTTTGATATACATACATACAACTGCAAACAAATTTTCCTTCAGTGTGAGTTACTCATTACACTTTCTTAGCTGTTTCAATGAGTAAAAAATGTGAGCACTTTACTATATCTAACGAATGATAAGTAATTTTTTTGAGTGATGAACTTAACTTGTTTTTAAGTAAGACTTGTTTCTTTTATTTTTTTCTGTATAAAGATAACTTCTCTTTAATTTGTATTTTTTATTGGTGAATGTACTATGAAGCCACCACGGAAATCTAACTTTCTTGGGTATGTTGTAATTTTCAAATTTAGTGAAAAGTAAATGAAAAGCTAATGTCGAAACCGTTTTTCTTTATTTCATTTCAGTTGCTTAATTGTATCATTCCACTTATTTTACCACAACTTCCTCGCTTAATAGCATTCTTATAATAACTCGGTTTTGTCATAAATTTGTTTGAATGATATATTTTAGGCAGGCGGCAATTCTTCTTAAGGCAATAAAACCTTTCCTCATCGTCAGACACCTTCTTTTGGAGGTCATCCGGGAGATCACTTACGGGATTATGTGAATCCAAAACTTTTCAAGTGTATATTCTTTATTTATTAATTAAATAAAAAGTCTCTGCAGAAAAATTCCAAAATTTTTTTCTGACTTGCATGTTGATATATCTCATTTGGCGTTTACGAGTTTCAAAAAATCAAATTTTTATTGTCTTACTAAATTCTACAACACCTCAAAAATGTTGCCCCAAATTTTCAAGTTGATCCGAGTAATAGTTTCGGGAGCCTTGAGAACTTGTGCGCTCGTGGTTAGCTGGGCTAAGTGCGCCGGCTTCAAACGTGTTTTTCTCGCAACTGTGTTTTTGTAGTCGGTTGGCAAGATTTCTCGATAACTACTAAATCGATCTTCATGAAATTTTACACAGGTCTCTGAGATACAATTCTGAAAGACTTGGACGAAGGATTTTTTTCGATTACAACTATTTTAAAAACAATGTAGAGAAATTTTTATTGAATTTAAAAATTTTTTGTAAAGATACAATCTGCCAAAAATCCAATTTTCAGTTGTTTTCCTTCATCCAAGTTCTATGTTAAGGTTTTACCTAATCTGTTTTCCGAGAGGTGTCGCGATGACCGAGTTTAAACTATTTTTTTTCAAAAATTTCAGAATTTTTTTGTTAATAATGTATGTTTGTAAAAATAAAAAATGTTAATAAATATTTAATTTTTTATATTAGAATTGCTGTTTTTACCCGAGGAACCCCTTAAAGGTGTTAAGCTATTCCAAAATTTCCGACAGCCAACCCCCAATTTTTGTTGTCAGTTCGAAATCAAATAGTATGCATATGTATGTGTGCGTGTGCAAATGTACTCATTGCTTGACGAAACAATTTGACAGCATAAAAATAATTTATGTAAAATTAAATGAGCGATTCCTTCCTTTTATCGCTTTGCTGTTGGTTTTTCTGTTTTTTTCTTGGTTTTAACTGATCTGTACCTAATTCTAAGTGACGAATTTTATTTACTTTATGACACACTTGTCAAATCGAAAAGTTTTCATATTACTTTGCTGTAAACAAACCCACTCCACTGACTGACTGACGGACAATAAAATTTATTTTTCAAGTTGTCACAAACTTATTTGCGTACGTCCGTTTTGTAGCGACTCAATTGCCGATGCAAAAAAGTGAAAAAAACAACAAATGTACGGAAGTTGAAGTGAAAAAGTTTTGCCATAAATTCATGAGCCTTTCGTTGTTTATATTTTTATGTCGAGCAAATGTTAACAAATGTCAGCTGAACAAGTGAGTAAAACGTAAATATTTTCTCTTTTTAGATGTACTCACAGGATTCTATTGATTTTGTGCTATAAATAACCATGACGGAGTAGGTCATTGTCAATAAAAAAAGCTAGCTGAGTTGGAAATTAAGTATGTGCTTTAAATTTCATTTCATGTAAAATTTTTGGTTCCTAAAGGGAGTAAAGATGTCAAAGTTGCACTCATTTCTAGTGAGAATATTTCAGAATTAATCCGTAATTTATTTTCATAAATCAGAAGAATTTAGATATTTGGGTGTAAGGGGACGACAGTTAGTGCATATTTTTGGTCAGAAAAGAAACAGTTTAGGGAGATCTACAAAAATTAAGGACTAAAAAGTAAAAGCTAAAAAAAATTAAAAATGATGAATACACTTGGTGGCAAGGGGACAAACATCTTATTTTGCAATAAATCCTTTGGAAGTGATCCACTTTCTTCTTCTGTCGGTAGCTCTCCATCAACTCAGACCACTGTAGCGCATTTCAAGCGAAGGCTGGCAGCCATTATGGTAGCAGTAGAGTAATCCTTTAGAAATGTGGCTCACTTCGGAGAGGTGTGACTTCACTCCGATAACACAGCAGCTATACTGGCTTTGAACTCGCTGATTGTGCGCTCAAAACTAGTCAAGGGGCCTTATTAGCTGCAACATCAAGCTTTTTTCCGTATTAGGCTTGTTTGACTGCCTAGTCACAGTCGGCTAACCAAGCTAAATGGCTGGGATTGATATAAACCGCCTCAATAAATTTGTGGATTCATAAGGCTGCGTCGAAAAAGAATTTGCTGATCTATTTTTATAAGTTTTTGGCTAACAAACGGGTGACGTTCACAGCTGTCCAAGTGCGATCCATCGAAAGGACCAACCATACGACCTAACCTAACCAAACTTTTTGTAAGGTTCAATGTTCCTGCTTCGAAACTTTAAAATACCGAAAAGGAGCAATACTACCAATAATTGTCGAGCTAAATCGATTTAAATTTTAGATTTTATGAATATAACTTTGATTCTAGCTGATATTGGGATAAAATCCCTCAAATTAGAAAAAAGTGCGGACACAGGGGTCTTTGGGAGCAAAAACTACCGTTATTTTATTGCTCAAAGCTAATACGGGTATTCGCACTTACTGCATTAGGTACTATTTACATACATATAGGGTATTTATGTGCTTTATATACGTCCATACGTCCATATGTATGTACGTATATACCATGTGTACACACGTACGTATGTATATGTATATATATTATTTAAAATCAATTTCAGAAAAAATGAAAAAGTGTCAGTTGAGATTTCGAGCTAATGAAAGTTAATTGACCTTACGAATAACGGTACCATCATCATGCATGCCTGCACCCAATACATTGATTTACACACATACTATACACACACACACGCGCGTGAGTTTAGTGAAACTCTCAATTGATGAATGAGCAAGCAATAATAAAAGTGACAAGTCAATAACAAAGTGATATGCGATTCGCAAGTTGTTGCAGTTGTTGTTCCTGTTGCTGGCATTGTTGGTGTGCAGCCATTCGTTTGTAAAATTAACGGTTTTTATAAAGTCCAATACAACGAAAAAAATTATAGAAAAAACTTGAAAGAGCGCAGGAAACTAAAAATAAATTGCAAAAACAACAAAAACAACGCCCAACACTAATGAACAACAAATGAATGTCAGCGATGTGTTGTACATGCAATAGCAGTAAACGCTAGGAAACAAGCCAAAATATTGAGAAACCAACAACAGCAACATGTAGAAATTGAAAATGAAAGTGCGTGAATGCATTCGTTGTCGTTGTTGTTGCGGTTTTTTGCTCAAGTGAAACGAAATGATTTTTGCAATTTGAGTTTTTTTGTACACACATTTCTCGACGGCGCCACATATACACCTATTTATATATATATAAATAAATACATATGCACACACATGGCTCATTACATAGTGTGTGCTTGTGTGTATGTATTTATTTCATTATTTTGGCACTCGTTCACGCTGAAGCGTCCAAAAATCATTGTCGCGTGCGATTCGCTTTTGTTTTGGTTTCATATTCGCCTTCTTTGGCCGCACAGCTTTCGCATGGCTCACTGTCGCTTTCATTGCGGTCGTCGGCTCGTCACTTGTTTACTTCCATCGAAGACATTTCCGTGATTATATAAATATTTGCATGCGTTTATAAGTGTATTACATAAATTGGCTGTGGCTGTCGAGCCCGCGAAGCGTGATTAGCGCTATCGATCAACAATCTTTGTTATTGTGGCTTTACTTCCACGCTAGATAACTGTAAATACGACACGATAAGCTTATCAGCTTGCTCGTCTAGATCGGAAATGAGCATGACCAAAGCAGCGGAAACTGTCGGCTTATAGCTTAACGGTACAAATTATTTCGACGCGAATTAGCAATCATAGGCTTTTGTAAATAGAACAAATAAACGTTAACTTCGGCTGCACCTAAGCTAAAATACCCTTCACAGGTGCATTTCTTTTAGTAACTATGTGTTCACTTTGTATGGAAGCTATATGTCATAGTCCGACCTGAAGAATTTTTTCGGAGATTATATTTTTACCTTAAGCAGTAATCCATGTCAAATTTCGTGAAGATACCACCTTAAATGCGAAAGCTTTCCATACAACCCCTTGATTCCGATCGTTCAGTTTGTATGGCAGCTATATGTTATAGTGGTCCGATATCGGCAGTTCCGACAAATGAGCAGCTTCTTGAAGAGAAAATGACGTTTGCAAAATTTCAAAACGATATCTTAAAAACTGAGATACTAGTTCGTATATATATAGACGGACAGACAGACGGACGGACATGGCTAAATCGACTCAGCTCAACATGCTGATCATTTACATATGTATATACTTTAAAGGGTTTCCGACGCTTCCTTCTGGGTGTTACAAACTTCGTAGCAAACTTAATATACCCTGTTCAGGGTATAAATATGGTCAGCTTAGTAATTAACAACTCTTTTGTAAAATTTCGCTTATTGTAATTAAAAAATATGTTTTCTGTTCTTCAATCTCATATTTTACTTTAAAGGGTCTTCCTAAGAAGAGGTTTAAATTTTTGCAGTTTATTGAAAGGAAGAGCCATGGAATGATAAATTACCCTTTAAAACAGTTATCGGTTAAGTCACCGATTAGTTACCCAACAGCGCTGCCAGATATTTTTTTTTACAAGTTTCTTTGGCTTTCTTAAGGCCCAATTGACATTTTAAACCGAAACTTTGTGTCCATGTGCATGTTCTTCCCTTTTTAACGAAAGGGCCATATGAGTTGTACGGTGTGTATGTTTTCGCATCAATTCTTTCAAAGTATTTGTAGTAGTGGTAGTCGTGACTGGCAGGGTAGTTTCTCTATAAATATTTTTCTCGTAATTTTTCTATAACTTATTGTAAGACTTTAGTACGAGATAACCTTTATAAAGATGGATGGGTATTATTTCCTATGGTATATTGGAAGCTAGGGGACTTTAGCTATTGGCAACAATGAAACTCCATATATTTTTTTTTGGGGAACTTATTACTCGTAATCAAGTTTCATTAACAACTTTTACCAATAATATCCATTGTGAACTTATAGTATCCCAATTGTCAGTATCTTGTCATTGCTCTTGTCATTGCTTTAGTCTATATTAAGATTAAATCGAACTAAGGCAGACATATTCCTAATATAAAGGGTTACACGGCTTTATGAGTTTCAAACATTTTTTTGTTGTCTTATTAAATTCTACAACACCTCTAGAATATTGTCCTAAATTTTCAAGTTTATCCGAGTAATACAGCTTTAAGAACTTGTGCGCTTGAGGCTAGCTAGGCTAAGTGCGCCGGCTTCAAACGCGTTTTTCTCGAAAATGTGTTTTTGAAGTCGGTTGGCAAGATTTCTCGAGAACTACTCAACCGATCTACATGAAATTTTACACAGGTCTTTGAGATACAATTCTTAAAGTCGTGGACGATTACAACTATTTCAAAAAAATGTCGGGAAATTTTGACTTAAATTTTAAATTTTTTGTAAAAATGCTTGCCAAAAATCCTATTTTAAGTTTTTTTTCCTTCGTCGAAGTTCTAAGTTAAGGTTTCAAGAAAAACACGTATTTTTCACTTCAGTTGATCCTGCGAACGGGGGCGCATCTTTTTTCCGACGGGCTACCGGAAATTGTGTCGCAATGCCCGAGATTAAAATATTTTTTCCAAAAATTTCAGAATTTCTTTATTAATAGTGTATGTTTGTAACAATAAAAAACATTTTTTATATAAAAAAATTCTTGAAGAAAGGCAGTTTTTTACCCGAGTAAACCCCGTAAGTTAAAGATTAGTTTGACGTCTTGTGATCTAGTTGTGTCTAGTTCAACTTCTGAGTTTAAAGTAGATGAGAAACAGCACAAAGTTAAACAGATTTTGTCAAGTTGAGTTATGTATCTTTACCGAGGCAAATTTATTTCGAAGATTTAAAGTTATGTTCAAGATATAAAATAAATTTCAAAACTATCATCTTAAGGTATAAAAAACGTTGCCTGGAGTAACAGAGCACGAGCTTTCATCTGAAAGCTTTAAAGATGTGGTGTCTCAAGTATGTACCCTTGGTTGAGGTTAAAACTATTCACGTCTTCTTTAAGGAAGTGCGAAAATCCGTATTTGCTTATTTGAAGACTTCATCAATATTCATTTTAAGGTTTAGTTATTCAAGACAAGAGGGTTAGTTCGAGCTTCCGCAAGTATGGATTGAGCATACAGGCCAGGAAGTACTTTCATCGATGAACGAATGTTTTGTAGATACATATGTTTTCCAATATTTACATTGACCTACTGCTCTTGATTAGATTTATTGACTTTCACTTGACACTTTTCAAAGTCTTTGTTTTTAATCTGGGCTGAGAGAAAGAGTTAATAAGTCTTTGCGACGATTCGGGATATCTCTCCTTCTAGGAACTTTTAAAGTCATTGTTATCCTAACTATTATACGGGTTTTAAAGGTAACCTGACTCACTAAAAGCAACAAAAAGACTTTTCTAATTTGCATAAAACACTCAAGCCTTAATTAAGAACACCAATGGTTAGTTTTGCATATTACCAGACTCCAACTTTGGTTACATCCATTACTGGTTTGCTGCACTGAAAAAGTGGCGAGCCATAAATGGAAGGTACAAAAATGGAATAGGAAAAGATGTTGTCGTCGAAATTTCATTTTGTTGCCGGTTCTTGAACCAATCAAGCCACATAAGGTATTACATTCAGGCGCGTGTCCCGGATTGAGATTAAAGCGTTATATTTCTGGCATTCCTTATGCAAACTAAAGCATTTCACAAACACTTTTTTGGTAAGACGGGAAGCCGCTTGATTTGAATTGTTCACTATACGGAATTTTCACTTTCGGTTCAAAGTCGTTTTTGGTCAAACCTCCCTCATAAACCACTTACTTCATTGGTTATATGTGACGCAGCCATTCTGGAAGATTTCTTGTTTCGTGAAACTTTGCACGTGCACACATACAAAAAACACGGAATTAAATTGAATTTAAACTCGATTGCCGAGCTGACGCACTCAAAAGCCGGTAATAACGCGATAAATATTTATAGAATCTGATTGCGGTACCGAATCATTCGTCCACTTGAAAAAAACACACACCAGAGCACTCGAACTCGAATTTCAATTCGACGCCACTTAAGGTAACTTGGGCTCAGGTTCGGTTCGGAGCCGGCGAAGCGTCGAATGGCTTTGCGAAATCAAACTGAACTAAACCATTTGCAGCGCGTGCACTTTCAATTTATGCAAACAACAATAACGCCAACAAGCCGACAGCGTTGATGAAACGCTGGAAAGCAAATGAAAGAAAAGAAAACGCGAAAAAATGCCCAAAAACAAAAAGCCACCGAAATGCTGCAAATATGAAGACGCCAAAGCGAAGCGGAGAGTCGAAATGAGCGCAGCAAAGAAAAGCGCGATCACCACTCAAATTGAGCTGTGCGTTGTTGTTGCGGAAGCAGCGCTCAAATTGAGTGACTCTCATCGGCGCGATGCAACACTTTTGCGCGCCCACACACACACTCGCCTCTCCAAGCTTGCATGTATTGCAACATGCCTACGTATGCTGTGCGCTTGTGTGTGCGTGAGCGCTTTCGAGTTCACAATCGCCGATCAGTCGCGTTGCTCTGGCCAAGCACTTTAATCGCTCATTTCCAATTTCGTCTATTTACGGCTAGTTTAATGCGTCCGTCCGAGATTTCGCTGCGCTTTAGCCGGCTGTTATTGCTGTTGTAGTTGTTGCCGTTGGCATAATTGCAGCTGATTTGCGGATTTTTGGTTTTTGTTTTGAATTCGCTTCGCTTCCGTTTACAAATGATTTGTTATGGTCAAATGAATTGGCGATTTTGGGCATGATTTTGCGGCACATGCACGTTGCGCCTGTGTGGTGAGTGAGTGTGTAGACGATTGTGCATTTGCATACTAATAACAATTGCTTGCCGCGCAGATACGCATGCGCAACAGGGCCACTATTTGTAGTGAATGGCAGCGCCTAATAAGATTTTGGACCATCTTGAAGGTCTTTGTTTCAAAAGAAACAATAAAGTGAACGTCAGCCGCAATTCCATAGCGAGCCTCAAAGGACAACAAGAACGGCACACTAACCGGCAAAATAACCGTTATAGTATTTATTGTGGCATACCAATTGACAGAAGTTTACCTAAGTGCCCGAGACTATGTGACGTACTCGTCAAATTCAATCCAATTTATGCTGTTTAATAAAAGTTCAAAGCTTTCACCAGTTGACCTACAAAAGAAGCTTGTTTTGTCTGTTCGAAGTCACTCAAGTACCAGAAGGTACTTTCAATGAATCGCGATTGAGAAAAAACTGTGTTTCTCTCACCTGCAACGTCTTATTCACTATGCACTTTTTATAGTGAAGCTTTCTCCAATTTCAACTTATCATACTATTCGTCACTGCAACTGTACATCTGCCTCTACAAATATGTATGCCTGCTCTGCCAGTTCATCGTAAAGAGAAATTTGTGTTGTTCGCCAGCACAAAGGTTTTTGTGTGTAAGTGTGGATTGTTGCGGTGGGCGAAGAAAGCCTTTCAACTCTTTTTATTGCAGTGACCCATTAAATACTTCAGTGCTTTGTACTTTCGCTCGCCTTCGTGGTGAAGAAGACATTTGAATGTGTATCGAAAATGGAAAACCGATATTGTGAAGTTTTCCGGGAAATTTTTGAAGATTTTCATATTATTGCACAGATTTTCTCGCACTTGCAATAAATGAAAAGTTTCGCAACAAACTCATAATGATAACCCGCATGAAGAAGTCTAAGAAAAGTGTCAAACAAAACTTTTAGCTGTCAGCGGGCGAAAAAGCTGCGGAGAATTTTCCTGAATAGCGAAAAATCTTTAGAAAGTTTGCCTATTTTTTGCTTGTTACTCTGGGCAGCTGCCAACTTTTTGATACATCCGAAAACTTATCAAGCTTTGCTTTACTGTTTTCCTATTGCAACCACATTATGCTCCTCAAATGCAACCGAAAGTGTCTGCCGTAGGTGGCGCTTGCTGAGGTAAGCGTTTTTTTGGTTAGTCTTTAGCGTGAAGAATTATGATATTCCTGCGAAGCAGTTTTCCAATTTATAAAAAAAATAATTTTTGCCATAAATGTCGGGCTCTAAAGTACTTAGTGCCTGCCAGCTCTGTACAAAACTTTTGGAGAAAAAAGCATTTTCATTGATAAGAAGATAGTGCATGTATAATTGGACATCGGGGTTCCTGACGCTATCTAGTCCGTAGTAAAAAAGGTGCAGCTACAACTCTACAGCTTCTGCCAGAAACGATTATATAATACTGAGGAAGCTCGGCCAAAGGCTGTCAAGGCTGCGTGTGCCGCTCTCGTGTCCGCTTGTTATGATAAATTTATGCTGCTACTGTTATACTTTGCATAGTGTTTTGCTAAGCTTATTTATTCGCATCTCCTTTCGGCTTACTTTCGGTGATACAATCAGGTATTTGTATATTTATATCGTAGCTGTGAATGCAGTTGAAGAAGTGAATCACAGTTTCGTTATCTTCATGCTCATGAGTTGCGTATCGTCGTGCGGCAATTCGATTTTTGAGTTCAAGGCGGTTCCGGTGTGTCGTGGCTGACACTGCTCTTGACTGTATTTCAACCAGGGTAAAGTCAAGCAAAATAAAATCAAAGCAAAAGTAAATGTTGAGGAAAATATTTAAAGCGAAGCTTGATTGAGGCGTGTGTTTAAGTAATGAGTGTTTTTATGCTTCTTCCTTGCTGAACCTTTAACTTTTTAACTTTGTTTGCCTTAATTTGCAGGTGTAAATTCAAGAGAGCAAAAAATTAAAATGCAAAAATCTGCATGAAAAAAACAAAGGAGGACACGCATCTACTACACTCTGATATTTTTTAAATCAATGGAAGGATGCCCTGCAGGAAAATACAGTTTTACAAAGTACTTCGATTTGGTGTTCGATATTTTTGCGTATTATTTCAGGTTTCTGCTTTTATTCACATCAAAGGTTGGTCAATTCTAGCTTGTGTTACGTCTATCAATATTTACGTGATACAAATGTGAACTAAATTGCCTAATAAATGCAGATCATTTTGGCACGGCGTCATCTAGCAGATTTTCACTTAACAGCCACACTCTAAACTTAGTTTTGTGATTTTTTATAGGCGGACCTATAGGTGCAATTCAAGTTCTGGAACAATTTGCTAGACCGTTTCTCATTATTTTTTCATTTCCTGAAGGGTGTGATTGATATACTATATGTTTGTGGTCGTACAATAATATCGATCGTTAATCGGCCTGTTGATTAAGTAAGCGGCGGCTGTGCGGTTTTGGTGAAGCAAAAAACACAAAAAACGCAAACAATAAAAATAAATACAAATTGAACGCAATTCGAGGACCTTCTGGCTTTTAATTTTTACACCTCACACTTCATCCATGAACTGCCGGCTATTTATTATATTGATTTTACACTTTACCTTTTTCCAGTGTTTTGTAAATGCTTCACTTTTTCACCCACTGAGTGCACAGCTTGATAGTAGAGGTTACATGCCTACATACATACGTACATACCTACATACATATACTATATATTTATGAATATATAGGTTCACAGTCTCATATTTACATGCTTGCAATACAGTTTCACACTCTGGCGGGTGGTCATCGCAAGTTCACTGAACTGCACAATATAAACAGCAATTTGAAGGTATATATACCGTGACATACTTATACGCATTGTACTCGGAGTGCTGCAATTTATTTTCTCATGGTCCACTTAATTATTGTACACACTGTTGATTTTTATGCAGTGACTTTGTGTATTTCGTTTCCTTTGCGAGAATTATTCCTTTCGAATGCGTTAGCCTTGTTCTTGAAAAAAGTGGGTCAAGATTTTATCGAAATATTTCACATGTCAGAAGTTTTTGGGTTTCATTTCGCTTGAGCACATTTATAGAATATTTAATTTCATTTATCGTTACGGTGTTTTCCTATTTCAGTTACAGGCGACATTCACAGGCACCTAACAACCCAATGAACCAAAAAGGCGGTGAGGGAAATTCGAGAAAATTTATTTTGAAAATGCATACTATTCGAGCCTACAGCCTCAACTGAAGGGTTGCGATATATTGACCAATGCGGTGCTTTAGGGATAGCAATTGTGACGCAGAACCCGCTTTCGATACCAGTTCTCGATGGATGCTTAGAAGATTATATCTAAAAAATTACCCTCGGCAGTCATAGCGAACCGTGGATCGTTTTTCGGTCATAAAAAATTGGAAGCAGGCCTAAGAATCTCTAACCCTTTAATAGTAGATTCAGACCGACTCACTCACAAAGCCAATGAACAAGGTGGGGTTAATCAATGAAGTTTTCTGAATTTTGTTTATTACCTCTAATTATTCCTTATATCAGGGCATAGCTTATTTCTATTGGCGTTGCCTGTAACAAATGACGATCCTGGCTGGCATTTAAGTTCCCTCAAGACATCTTTCGATAGCTTCAGCCACTCGTTTTCACTTGAATGCATTTGAAGTGACTTCCTTTTTCCTCGCTATTAGTTAGATGTTCAGTCGGCCATGCTGAAGATTTAGTGAGCCAGCATATGCTTAGGTATCACATTGACAGCTGGCGCCGGCCAAAGGGCAGCGGGGCAATGGCGTAAAATGCGACTTCACAAGTTGCGCCAACTTCTCGCTGCTTTATTAGCATTATGCAATTTAATTGCAGCTTTTAATTTTGGATATATCATTAAGTCGTTTATTGTTGCTACGATATTAAAGCTGTCATTGTCGTCTAGACATAAACACAAATACAAACAAGGGAAGGCAAAGAGCGGTGTCATAAGCTTCTACCCTTTTCAACTTGACTTATGTGCAGTTTTAGTTGTGACAATTCGCTCCAAGGAAAAATGTACAATCAGAAGTTATGAAGAAAAATGTCCAAAACTATAAAATTATATATGTATGTACTGGTGAAGAATATTAGGGTGGGTAAAAAAAAAAATATTTTTAAATAACATTTTTTCCACCCTTTCTGGGTGTTACAAGCTTCGTGGCAAACTTAATCCACCCAGTTGAGTGTATAAGAATATTATTATAGCTTAATAGGAGGAACCAAATTAGCAAAGCATTAATTAGTAATAGAAAGTGATTAGCAGTTAAAAGTGTCTAATTGAGCAATAGATTTCAATATCTTTGATAATTTAATAACTATGTATTTTATAAAATTATAGACAAGTGGGGATTATTGTTGCGGTTTGCGGCGTCAGTCAATTGCAAATGTATGTTTGTATGCATTTAATAGCCGCTAGTTGCGTACTATCGAGTGTTATTGACCCTAAACTTGAACCAGAAACACGAAACGCCACACCTAACCAAACATACGCACACATACACACAGCTAGCATAGCAGCAAATCCGCTAAGTCATAATAAGCAGCTACAAAACTTAGCGAACAGAAGAAAAAATCGCTAGCAACAAAAACTAATAACGAAAAACAAATAATTGTTCGCTTTATAGCTCTATCTGCGGCTCGCATGTGTATATTTATATTATATAAATAAAACAAGCATCCATATATATATACGTAGGTAAATACAAGTATATATGTATGTACATGTATTTAAACTAGAGCCTCGATTTATACGCTAAACAATTTCAATTGACTGACTTAAGCAGTATTTTTATACTCTTGCAACATGTTGCTACAGAGCTTAATTGCTTTGTTTACCTAACGGTTGTCTGCATCACCTAAAACTAATCAAAGTATATATAGTTTTATATATGTACATATATATAAATGATTAGTGGAAGATGCGGTACACGTTTCCTTGGCAAAAATCGGACCACTGCCATGCCCACAAACTGCCATTAAGCGAAAACCTGAAAGGGCCATAACTGAGCACCAATTTAAGATAAAAAGCTGCAATTTAACACAGGGCATCGTATCTGTAGGCTAAAAGTTAAAAAAATGGGCGTGGCGCCGCCCTGTAATGGTTTAATGAATCAGAAGATATGTAATTTTCCAAACCACTCAAGCTACAATAACCAAGCGCGCTCAGGACAAATCCCTTAAGAATCACTATCGATGCTGTAAAAATGGATGAAATCGCAAAATAAATACGCCCACTCCCCATCCGAAATCGGAAATCGGGGTAAAACCACGCCTACTTCCCATATAACACAATTTTATATTCCATCTGATTCTCTCACTTTCCAGTACAGAAATAAAGTACCTAGTAATTAAAATAACGAGATACAACTTTGCGTGAATGCCTTTAAAGTATACCACATTACGACCAAAATTTGTCCAACTGTTTAAGCGATTATGTGCCGAATATTTGGGCCCAAGAACATGTAGTTGACTTTTTACCGCAAATAGCGGTCAATGTGTGAGATATATAATTGAAATTCTGGGGTGATCCTTTTCTGATAATGGTATTTCGTTTTGTCAAAAAGGGGTTGAATCGGGTCAATACTTGCCTTAGACCCCATAAGCCAAATATAATCATAATCGACATTCCGGTTGACTTTATACCGCATATATCGGCCAACATTTAAGTTATCTCAATGAAAATTAGAGAGGGTGTTTACTTACATCAGTCTATCTTTGAGCCAAAAATGAAAAAAATGGTCGAAAACTTGACTTTGCCTACTAATATATGTACATGATATAGGGATTTTCAAATATCCTTTCGAATAATTAACAGTACTCCAAGTGATTTTTGATGGTATGTGAGGACCTTAATGAAACCCAGGAAACACGTGTTGGCATATGGCATGTTAATAGAATGTGGTATGACCAAAAATTGATAAAATCGGATCAATACTACCCCAACTACCATATAATGCATGCGAGTGCAAGAATAGAGTTCAGTTTCCTAGCAGTATATTGCAGGTACTTGGTACTTATAACTACGTTTTCAATAAATCCATGCCGATGTTTACAGATTTTGAAACAGTTTTTCTATTGCGAATGGCTCAAAATTTTAGACCCGAAAAAATTATAGACCCGAAATAACGTACATATTTAAAAAAAGAGAACTTTACAAACGTATTCCGTTGATAGTTTTGAAGATACTAAAAATATTATCTGACGCGGTAAAAAACATTTAATAACCAAACATGTTAGCGCAAGCTGGCTTCGGAAGACCTGCTATTGTCTCTGAACAGATGTCATAGTTTATTTGATTTGCTACTCTTTAACGCTTAGCGCATTGATGACCATCCCTGATTTTTGGTTGGGAAATTAGTTTTAAAAAGTAGCGATCTCAAGGGGTCGGAAATCGAAGACATTGTTATTGTTAAACTTTTGTTTAAGCAAGATGGTGAGGGGTTTATTCGCCAATTGAAGATTCCACGTGAAGCCAGGTCCAAATCTTCCGCAGAACCTTTCTCTCGAAAACTCATAACGCCTACTCATCAGATGGAGCTATCGTCCACACCTCTGCACCACATAGCAGGACGGGAATAATGAGTGACTTATAGAGTTCGGTTTTTGTTCGTCGAGAGAGGACTTTACTTCTCAATTGCCTACTCAGTCCGAAGTAGCACCTGTCGGCAAGAGTTATTCTGCGTGGATTTCGAGGCCGACATTGTTGTTGGTGATAATGCTGGTTCCAAATTAAATGAAATTATTAAAGACTTCGAAGTTATAGCTGTCAAGAGTGACGTAAGAGACAAGTCGCAAGTGCGACGACTTTTGTTTGATGACAGTATATATTAATACTACACTTTTTTAAAGAGGGATGACTTTGGCAAATGACCCCACAAGCAAGTTGCTTGCATCATGAATTTGAATTCATTCAGAGATCCCTACAATCATATCCATTTTTGCACAAAAGGTGTGAGTATCAATATACATATATTGTAAAACACCAGATCTCTTTATAATTTTCCAATGTATAGTAAATTAACACATTGTGTCTGCATTATGTATTGATTAGGTTATCCATTTTGTCGTCCATACACGAGGGACGCATTCTATGCTGTTTGTATGTATGTACATATGTATTTGTTTGTTTAACTGCACACTAATACACAAAATTCGGTGCATTCCGACGGATAAATTGTGCAAATATCAGCATAATGGCCAACTTAACTATTTAAATGGCTTTTGTGTTTGTTTGCAATTAATTTAGGGTAAACAAAGATATTGCAAATATTATGTGGCATAATAAATAACAATATTATTTGTACTTATTGACATTGCGCACTCACTTCATTGGACAATTCGAGTGCATTTTGGGCAACATAATTAGCGTCTGCTTGCTTTGTGTAATATGAAACTGGCTTTTTCTAACGAGTACCGTTGTCCATTACTGTAAAGTTATGCCGAGCTGCTATAATTAGTACAGCTGTTAATTAGAGATGCCATATTAAATTAGCATAAATACCTTTTTGCAGCAAAAATTAAAAATAAAAAAACGAAAAAGAGCAGAGGCTATAAACAAACTGCCGATGCCAATACCTGAAAAAGCAGTTGCTGCTAAAACCAATTAAAGCTAATTCAAATGACAATCTTAAAAATCAGAAAAGAGTCAAAACTCTGCATGTTGTTGTTGTTTTATTTCTATTTTTCAATTTCTTATTGCGCATTTTTTAATTTTTGTGCCTGTGCATTTTGGTTGTTGTTTATGTTTGCGAGCGACCACGTGTGCCGGAGCTGAAAGCGAACAAATTCGGCTCAAGCGCTACGTGCACGAGCGCAAATATCCATTTACTATATATGGGTGTGCATACTTACATCACGAAATTTAGCGGCACCTGAGTAGTAGGATTACCGCTGTGCGCCCTGTGAAAGTGAAACAGTTTTTTGCCCAAGAACAAAATATTCAAATATTCTTCTTTTGTTTATGCGATTTCATTGTTTCTGAATGTCACTGGGCTAAGCTAATTCATTAGCGCACACAAACACACATTTGCGCATACATACCGACAAACACTGTTATTTTGCGCAGTTAATGGATCACATGGCTCACAGCAAGAAGCATACTACTTTAAGCCAGCGCCAAACCAGTATTTGCGCTGACGCCTATCAAAACACACACATACATACAATATACACATGTTTAAGACTCACACGCTGCTTAGGGCTGGCAGCGTGGTGTCGCTCTTCAGGCTGGCCCTGAGCAATGTCAGGGCTGACGGCCAGATACAAATGTATTTATGAAGATGAAGTAGCCGAAATGAAAAATTACCGGCATAGTATTTTTCAGTAAACATACCTACAACTAGGTGTGTGTGCTATATATAGTAACATTGGCGTTGACGACTGAACACAGCGTTGTTGTTATCATACCGTAGTCATGTTGACACCTTGCGGTCAAAGCAACTAGTTATTAATTACTTTACAACTAGTATGAAACAAAAATATAACTAGTCAGATGGCTGTCTAAAACTGTTGTAAATGGTCAGATTTCGCTCAGAAAATTAAGGTTTCATACCACTTTAAACCAAAGAGGTATTAACTGCTTAGTTCTTAGGTAAAATTCTTGATTTCGGCTTCGTTATCTTTGAGTGTATCGAAACTATAAAACCTTCTGGGTACAAAAATGCTGATTAGCTGGCGTAACTCTGCCCTATTTCTAAAAAAACTTTCAAAAAATTGGTATAAGTTAGATTAGATTTAATAACTTATTGAGGATTGCCGCGATCTATTGTGCCCTCTGCTAAGTCACAACGATCACCTAGCCCCAGCAAATTGATGAATTCCAATATACTGCTAGTTGCTATAGAGGCGATGTGACCCCTGTTTGGAAACATGGACCCAAGGGCCTTTATCCTGCGCTTACGGACGGCCGTGCAGTCAATTAGCAGGTGTTCTGAAGTTTCAGACTCCAAGTCACAGAACCGGGCGAATCGCACAAGAAGCCCATGTTATGTAATGGCCGGTGTAGGAGGCGATAAGTAGCCTGACTCTTTCCTTTAGAAGGTTGATTACATATTTAAACCTTTTAAGGTTGTAACCACCTATTCGCAACTTGGCATGGCGCTTGCCTAGGAGTTGTTGCCAATGCTTCTCTCTGCCACTGCTTCATCCTTGCGGAGCAGCTCCTTTATGGTGTGAGGACCAACCGCAATGAAGGGTTCCGGAACTACCATGTTAGTGGATGCGGCGGAGCGGGCAAGCTCATTAGCCAGTTCATTACTGGCAATACCTTTGTCACTGGGTACCCAAATAAAGTGCATCTCATTACGATTCGGTCGTTCTATATACGCCTGCACCAATAGAGATTTGATCTCGTACACAGAGATCGCTTTTATTGCCGCTTGATTATCGCTTAATATAGCTATACCTTCATTGCGATAGAGATGTTTAAAAGGTTTATCTCTACGCACCTACTTATAGCAAAGACCTCTGCTTGGAATATGCTCGGAGAACTACATATGTAGGTATAGAGTTTTGTGCGTGGTGCTGTGACCCCTGCGACAATTCCCTCCGACGTTTTTGCGCTACCAGTGTACCACTTGATTGTACTGTCTCTAAGCAGTAGCTCGAGAGCAAAATCGTTCCGTTCAGTCTTACTGCTGAGAGTAACCTTAAACTTCCTAGTGAAGTTAACACTTTTGGTAATGATGTTCCTTTGGGAGAAGAGCCAGTTGGTATAAGTTTGATGCTTTTCTGACAAGTAGGTCTGGTATTTTTCACAACTGGTTTAAAAGTCCACTGCAGGGTATTTAATAGTGTAAAAATGTTCATAAACATACAAGTATGTGATTAATCATAGATGTGTCTGTTTGCAGTGCTTAAAGCTGGTCGAAATGCCTTATAAAGTATTATTTTGTAAGAAGAAATTAGCAAAAAAACGTCAACGCACTAAAATTCGCAGCAAACTCTTCCAACTCCTCTCATCACTAGTTGAGTGATTTTATTCTCATTCCCTCAGAAAATACATACTTGAAGTAAACTCGTTGTAAATTTTGAGTTGTTCTGAAACTCAAACTCATTGCCGTTATTTTGCAAAATACACACACTCGTTAGTGTTAAAAGAAAATCGTTTATCCGAAAGAATAATAATGCATCTGATATCAGACTCAGGCAAATACTCTGTAACTATTCTGATTACATTTGCATTTAAGTTTACATTTTGGGATGATCAGCTTGAACGTCCAGCTTTTTGCTTACAACACCAGGTCCATAAATTCTGTTGCAATTTTCCAACAATATTTGTGAGTATTTTCGCATCATTACTAAGCTCTACTTGATTGGTGAACGGCTCTTTGGCTTACGTGTTCGTCGATTGTCCGTCCGCCAATACCAACCATCCCACAGTCTACACATACTTTGTAGTCCTACCTTAGAACACTTGCATATTTCTGTAAATCCGGCTAGAAAAAAGAACTTCTTATTAGAAGTGTTTTGTAGTTATTTGCTAAAATAGTTCTTCTTGCCTCATTGACACTGCAAGTATTTGAGCTGAGAGAAAACAAACCCTGGCCAATGAAACTGTGTGAGTCATTGTTGAATGAAAACACTTGAAATTTAATACAAATATTTGTATCGAATGTGTATAAATATTTGATGACACGAACATCCTGTATACGCCAACATTGTTGGAAGAGGTTTGCGAAACCACTAGTTGGTTTGCGTCATGAATTATTAGTTGAAAATTAGTAATTAATTGAAAACGAAAGCGCTGAGCATAAATGCGCGTTTTTTCTTATTGAAACGTTTTATTTTGGTTTATGTGAATAATACAAATTTTCGGGTGATTTTTTAAACAAATCTAAGTTTGCGTAATCTGTTTTAATTTGGCATTGACTAAGCGAATTGAGCGGTGACTTTTTAAAACCTTGTCAAGTGTCAACGCTTTTAAGCGGTAAATTACGAGCTCGTGCGACCGAAAGCTGTTCGCACTTGTGTCCATTTAAGTGAGGGCTCAAATTAAAATCAAATTCAACCACTTCGCATTTATTTTAAATGAAAAACGTGTCGGTTTTATTGGCACAGATTGGCCCGCATTTACAGCCACACGCCTGACATTTGGCAGATAATAAATTAATCAATGCATTTATGAAACTATATAGTTTTCATTTAATTTCGTTTATAAATGATTCAGTGCGAAAACCTGGTAGCCGAAAGGCTAATGCCCAGAGCTTGTTTTCCTAATAACAAATTATTGCAATCAATCGATGCATATTGAAAACATATGCATAATTAATGTCGGTCAGCGGTCGGCCGGACAGAATCGATGGCCATTTATTTTCATTAAATCAAGGGTTTGTGAAAAGTTGTTATATTTGGTTGGAAATTATGGTTTTGAACAATGATTTTGAATTGACGCAACTCGCTTGTCGTCTATGAAATTCCATGGGATATATCTGTTCTTGTAAATATTTCTGTTAAGAGCTCTGAAACACTATCGATATTATAGTATATTTCGCTTCAAGGCAATAGACACATTTTTTAAACAGTTGTTATAATATATTAACAGTTATGCGTCAGATTAATCTACGTGACTGCAGGCGCATGCAACACTTTCTCAAATGCCGCTAAAATGAGTTTAACGATTTAAAATGCATTTTTGTGAATTCATTAAGCTGTGCAAAGTCAGTTGTTCTATAAATCCATTGAAAAATTCTATTTGACTGGGTTTCATGCAAAGGTCACGTGCAGCTTGAGCACGTGTTTTTTATTGTTTTCGATTGCATTTATATGGTGATGGCAAATCTGCTTCAATTATTAAGTCGACAGCGTTAATAGTCGTCGTTAGCGGCGTTAATTGATATTCCATACATGCGCCGACCGACGTCAATGCAAGGGACAGGCGTTGGCGACAACCGGTGGGAAGTGCGTTGGCAGCAAAAACGACATAATTGATCAATAATATTTATAAAATGATTAGCTACTTCGCTTGGTATTTGCATTTGTATCATCATTCTGAATTTACTTCCTTTTGACCCCGCTGATTGAGAAAACCTTCCTTCCGATTTTTGAATGAAGTGCATAAATATTCAAACATCAAGTAATAAAATGGAAATAAATATGTCACAGTTTCACAATGACAATGAGTTTCTATGTATATATAGCCATGGAACTTAAGAACGTAGAACACAAGTCAGATTGGTCATAGAATTGTTTCGGCCCTTTTCTGACGGCTATCTCGTTGGACGAAACTCTCTCGCTCCTACGAATCAAACTGGTTGCTTTGGAGATTTAGAAAGGCAGAAACTTTAAACTTTAGATTAAGTTTTTCTTTGCTTTCTCAGACGCACGTTCTCAAACAGTGGTGGTGACGAGCTGTAATGAGCACAATTCGTGGTGAAAAATGTGAAGAGAGTAAACTCTTTTTGAAAACATTTTGGAAAGGTGCATAAATCAATTTTATACTCTTGTGGAACCCAAAGCGGTAATCTAGTGGAACTAGTAACTGGAAGACCTCCACTCCGTTGAAAAGACCAGGTAGAAAAGGACCTAGCTACAAAGCGATCATTTTCGATCTTTTTTAATTGGCATTAAGCAATTTTTAATAGCTTCAGTAAGTACTTTACTTTTCAGCAGCACTAATTTGACATTTTCTGTATGAAATGTTAGTACTCTTCGAATGATGACCTCAGCTAAGCAAATTTGGCCGAAAAGTGACAAAAATTTCAAGTGAACAATGAAAGCAAATAAAAAGATGTGAAAACAAATAAATAAAAGATGATGAGCTAAACGCTTTTCAGCTAGTTAAAGAGCCGGCACTAATGCGTGTCTATGGGTTAACGAGGTAAGTATGTTGGTATGTAACTATAGTATGTAAGAGTTATAGAATTTCCTTGAGGCAAGGCTTTCAAGCTCTTTTTCAGAATATTTAAGCACGGAAATAAGGAAAATGGCTTTTGTATTTAAAGCTTCTTACAACCGAACATGGTAGGTCGTGGCCGGAAGCAATTCAAAATAAGCGCACAGGAGGGCCTTTATTATCGTCATAGCTTCACTTTTCACTTGACTCACAGTCAAGATTCACTTTTATGATTTTTGAGTTAAAATTTACGTAACGTTCAATAAATTTAAGTTGAATTTATATTCTACCGACAGACATGCATATATTTCCAAAAACGCGTTCAATCGTGAATATCAAATATGCGATAGCAAATCACCATACGAGTATCGTGCGCGCTCAAGCGTTGACTTTACCAAATGTCATTTCGGGCGCAAAATATTTGTTTACTTTTCAAATCACCAAAAATATCTTCTGAGAAACTCCATTCAAAACAAAAAATAAATAAAAATTTAACTTAAGTACTATCTTTTTAACGAACTGCTAGGACAGAATAAAATAACCGGACGTTTGCTAATTTTCTTTTCAATAACTTTTGATTACCACACATTCAATTTGTTCACCGCGGAAACTGGGTGGAGAATGAGTATGTATGTCAAACATAAGAAAATACAAACATAAAAAACTTTAAATATTATGAATATTCCGTGCGCACAAGGGCCTTACTAAACTGTCGCAGCCGACTTGGCAACGAGCGGCTTTGCCGGTCGCTGAATGCGGATTTATGGTTACAGTTTCACTTCCGACGTTACGTGCATCTGGTTCAATGATTATTATGCACTATTTGAGGCCTGAATGAGCCTCTACAACTGTGGATCCATATTCTGGAAAACCAGTAGTGAACAACTTTAATTTACATTTGGGAGTCACTGATTTCGGCTTGTTGGAATGGGTAAAGTAAAACGCGTGTTGGCTTGGTGACGGTATCAAAAAGAAGGAAGTTTATTAGTAATCAAATTAGCGCCTATTCATAATGACATCTATCAGTAGTAAGTCCAAGGAATATACAGGGTGTTTCGCAAGTTTCAAATATACAATTTTCTTCTCAACACGGCTATTCTAGGCGAGCTCATTGTCGCTCAGCTGTTGCGGCGGGGGAAAAAAACCAACGCGAAATTTGATGGAAGGCATGAGAAATTATGCAATCAAAAGTGACGAAAGACTGAAAAGAAATCAAAACAGGAAAACATTGCCATTTCCTTGCTAGCTACCTTGTGGACACAATTCGTAGGCGAACACATAACATAACGGGAGAAAGTTGTTGGGTTGTCGTGTTGCTTTGTCGAAATGCATAAATTAAATCAAACGGATTTATTTTGCCAATCGCTAAATATGAAAAATTCATGCACAATCAATTTGTGTCGTGAGTTGAATAAAATATTGCGCAATTTCGAACGAATTGTGACCTAAGAGATGCTTCGATAAATTTCTATGCTCACATACATATGCATAGACGTCAGCTGTGCTTGTGTGATTTGCATTTATGCATTATATATGTATGTATGTATGTATGTATATGCGAATGAAGGCCAAGTTCAGTGCTTCAGACGTTGTCGCTTAAAGCAAACGGTATATTTCATGAAACAACAGAAATCATAACATAAAAAATAAAAAAACACATAGCGGAAAATCATTAAAAAGCGAATTGGCTTAATGAATTTATAACTTTGAACTTGAATACCAATGACTTTACACGGCAAACTAACGAGTTTCTGAAACTCTGATTTCGAATTACCGTAAACATTAAACGGTAACCGGGTAGCCAGTTGTAGAACTTGCGATACAAAATGCAGATATTCTTGATAGCATTCTTACGAATGGCGCCAAACATTTATTTCGGTTGACCCTCACAGCCGGCGAGGGGGGTTTGTGTGCGGCACGTAGCATCGGCAGATCGCCTTCGAAATATGTTAAAAACACAAAAGCTCAATATGCAGCTGTTTTAATTTTTGTTTCGTAACTAAACTTCCTGATTTCAACACATTTTTCTTATTTGAACTTCCTCATTATTAACCTTTGCAAAGTAGCTCATATATTTCAATATAAAGTGGTATATTTTTACACCGTGTTATGGTTGTCCAGACGTTACATATTGAACACATACAATGACACTTTAGTCTGGCAGCCACAGACTCTCCTGTATTAAATTAAGGAGCATAGCTTTGCTGTTGCTTACACCTTCGCAACGGTCGACAGAGAGCAGCGTTCAAACATAGCGGGCAGGGAAGTGGCGAATCGAAGAGGCCTACTAATTGTTAGGCTAATGAATAACAATAAATACTCTTTGTTAGTTTATACACTAACAATAAAATAATTTGTAACTTCAAGCATTAGTGTGAGCGTGGCTAATAAAATGCTTGTTTTTTATTAGTCAAAGTAATTAACAGCAATTGAAAGGTTATCGGCAAAACATTAACATATTAACTTATGTAGATAACCGTATTTATATAACATTGTAGTGGCATGTAAGTAGATGAGACACAGTTAAGAGAATCCTAATTGATTTCGCTGGAGAGTTCAAAAGTTTGTATGCGAAAAGTTTCCAGCAGTCGCGTAACTTTGAAGCTGAGCGGTTTTGTGCATTACTTCGCAAACTTTCCGACGTTGTTTTGCGTACATACATTCATACGATTGGTATTTATTCCCTGTTGGAAAATATGAGGGAATGCCTTTAATGCTAAAAAATATTTTCTTATATCTTTCATTTGTTTAATCATTTTAAGGTAAGGCAAGTGCATTTCTGCTAAGAAAAAGTTCTAAAAAAGTTCTGCAAATAAGCGGAGACGCCTACATTTTTGTGGTATTTATCAAGACGACACCAGAAAGAGCTCTATTGGATGTCTAGTAAAGGTTTCAAGGCTTAACTTAGTTAAAGTTTGCTCGTTATTAAATTTGCTAATCAAACCTTTACTTTACTTTATGGATAACCATTCCAAAAGGCTTCACCCTAGTAGACTCACTAAGAATATTATTTAAATTACAATTATTTTGGTTATACATATATTTTAAGCTTTGTGCAAATTTCGCTTGAAAACTATTTTTCGAAATATGGTGGTCGAAAAAGTCTTTTCGTATTTCTAATCAAACTTCAACATTTTTTTTATATTTTTAATGAACTTTAATGAAACAAATATGTACCAATTTGGTAGACAATTTTTTGCCATTTTTTCGCTTGAGACATTATTCCGTCAGCGTAAAACTTTTCTGGTTTCTCGGCGTAAAATTGCGACAAGTAATTTTCGCAAGCTTCTCTTGAAGCCAACTTTACTCCATTAAGGGAGTTTTGCATTGACCGAAACAAATGGTAGTCCAATGGTGCAAGGTCAGGGCTTTATGGTGGATGTATAAAAACTTTCCAGCCAAGCTCTCCCAAATTTTGCCAAGTCATCAAAGATGTGTGTATTCTAGCGTTGTTCTGATGGTCGACGACGACCTTTGTGTTGATCAGTTCTGGCTGTTTTCTGGCGATTGCTTGCTTCAATCTCATCAGTTGTTGAGAGTAAAATGTATAATCAATCATTCGACCAGGCTGGAGCAGCAGCCTTTGGATAATTACTTTTCAACCCTACCAAACCCTCAGGTTAACTTTAGAGGTGTCAATCCTGACTTTGCGACCATTTTGGTTCGATGTCATTTCGTTTCACTAAACTTTCCACAGACAATTCATGTGGCACCCACGCATCGAGCTTCTTTTGGTAGCAAGCCTTTTTTAAATGGTTCAAAACCCTTTGATGATGAATGTTGAGTTCTTTGGCGATGTCATGGCTGCTTATGTGACTCACCACACTTTCCAACACTATATGGTATGACACAATGTGAGTGATAGCACTGAAAATATACGACTCCAACGACATCTATTGACAACATACGAAAAGACTTTTTCGACTGCCTAATATATAGTTTTTTAATGTCACTATGAATTTCTCTCAGCTTTTAAATTCCCCTCACAATTCTGTCTGCTCGCTGACTTCACTATGTGTTAAGACTTATCTATATTTAACAATTCCTTTCTTTAACCCTCTTGTAAAATTTTGGTACTATTCACTCTATATTTAGCAGATCAGAGAATAATCCACAAGAAACCAAACTTCAAAAACATCGCTACTCTGATCTTTCTAAAATTCTATAATTCCATTGCAAACATTTCCTTGAGGCCCTTTATTCACGCACAGTTAAGAACGCGTTGCTTAGCGAAGCCCAAAGTTGCGTTGCATGGAATTGGTGCGAAGTTAATACAACTACTTTGATCAAATATCGCATACTCGGTGAGTTTGAAAGCCAGAAGCCACAATGAATTGCAACTTACCTTATCTAGTTGGCTTCGCAGATTAAACATGTTGATACTGGCTTTTGATGTTCGTGCTGGAAGTTGGTTAGAAAGTTAATAGTTACGCGATTTACTTTTCAACAAAACTGCAACACAAGTTAAGCACACACACAACAAAAATATAAAAGTCGCCGAAATTCCAACTTTACAGTTAATCAGCTTTTAAGCGCTTTCTGATATAAACGGTATTTATTTACAATCGAAACCCGTCGCCTGGCCTCATAAGTACACAAATATGCGCGTCACTTGAGCGAGAAATGGTGAAAATCGGCAACCGGTGGGCGGTTGGCTTGGCGTGAGCAGCTGTTTTCGCTCTCCAAAACGTTCAAATGTCGATTTTCACATCTAAATCTGTTGCATTTCGTTTATTTTCTCTATTTATTTATTTGTTTTAGCTCGACGATACCGCAAATTACACCGCGTGTGGTGGCGACCAGCTGGTTGTTGTTTTGTTTTTGTTGGACATCAAACAAATAATTTATGCGACCGCAAATTCCACTCCAAACTACTCAAATTTTATTATTCAATTGCATGGCGTTGCAAAACAAAACAAAATAAAGTTAGTTAAGTACAAAATTGAAATTCGAAAACAGTCAATCGAAAGCGACTGAAAGCAGTGAGTGGCAACGAGCACCGCTTCGGTTTAAATTAAATTCGCAACTGAATGCGCAAACGTGTTTCGCAGACACTCAAATATACGCCAAACCCCAAGTAGGCGAAATGTGTGGCGCGGCGACGGCATCCAACACCGAACCGCCGCCCCGCTACAGTGGACAACGGCACGCACGCGGCAGGAAAGGCACCAAACGAGCGGCGCGTCTCCGCCAGATATGAAACGCGCTGCTTAACTAGTCGGTGAGTTACGCGTGCGCGCACACTTCTCGCTGTGATCGTCTGCCTTGGACCGCCTGATCACCTGGTCGTTCGGCTGGCACGACACAACTACCTGGCGGCGTCACGTAGCACACAGCGCACAACTCATTTGCTGTTGTGTTGACTTGTTTTGGCTCTGTGAGCGGTTGTCGCAATTCGCTGCGTCGCAAAGCGCTCGCGCGTTTATTACACTTTTTTATTGTAAATTCGCCGTTATGTGAAAAGTAGAATACTTTCTGACCGAGAAACCAGCTTAATTAAATGGATATATTACATATACTCGTTTATGTAACAAGTCCATAAATGTGTGAACTAGTTGTAGGGCTTGTTGGCCAATGTGCTCAGCATTCGTGCTTCAACATGTGGAATTGTGAGCTTTAACTGCGGTGGATTTTAGATTTTTTAAAAGCGCTTTGTAATGCTTTGCTTTAGAAGGAATTATTCAGCAGTATTTTACTCCTACGGAAAGGAACATTTCTTGGCTCAAAAATATACATATTTCTCGTTATTTCTATATTTAATATATATATCTGGTAAGCACAATTATTAATATGTAAGGCTTGTTTAAAAAATCAAACTGAGAAATCATAAAGAGAACGCGGTCACCGACTGAGTTTTTTGGAACAAAGATGAAAAACGGTTTTTTCCCCGGAAGCTTTTTTGATAAAAATCGATGTGATATGCCTTAACTTAACAATCCAGAGTTTTCCAAGGGTGATGGTGTAATGAGCATTGAAGGAAGAGAAAGCTGAGAGAGGGGAAATGTAGTGGAATGACATTTAACAAATTCACATTCAATTCATTTCGAAATATGAGTAAAACATTTTCGTTTGTCCTCGATATAAAGTAAACTTTACTTATACCACTGTTCACTAAAAGAGGTTCGTTTTTGGGTAAGTATTACTGTCAGTAACATCTGTGCTAAGTCATCAAAATAATCATTGGTGTTTAGTATACGCTTGTCTTTCTGGAGTACTTAAAGTGCATTCGGCGATTTTTCAACGAGTAAACTTATTCAACATAGAAGTTTCATAAAAATTGTGTTCGGAATCAAATTTCTGGTGCCGAAATGTTGAGAATGTTAGAAAGAAGGCCTTTTTATAAGGCGATAACTGTTTGTTGCAAGAAAATGTGTCAATAAAATAGAGGAATTGGTGCCTGAGAATCGATGTTTAACAGTCAGAGATCTTACTGGCATCGTTGGAATACGGGAATGATCAGTGAAAAGTTTGAAAACCATTTTGAAAGACCGTTTGAACCTAAGAAAAATGAAAGCACGATTGGTTCCAAAAGTACTAAACTTTGCTTGAAACAATGCTTTCCAACTACCAGGATGTTATGAACCGTATTATTACTGGCGCTGAGTCTTGGATCTATGCTTACGACCAGGAAACACTCGATTGCCGAATAGCATGGAAACGGTGAGCCGAAGCCGAAAAAACCTCGTCAAAGCAGGGCAAAAATGATCTGCTGAATACATAAAGAGGGACAGACTTCAAGCGACATTTGTCAAATATTAAAATACACACGTTCTTACCGACAAAGTTATTTAGACAGCAGCACGACTACACGACAGCAGGCTCTCTATTGTCGCTCTTGGTAATTAAAAAATATTTCCAAATTTGCGGACGACAGTAGAGGTGTTGTGACGCCACTAATATGTAAAATGTAAAATTATTCAAAGCTCTAACAAAGACGTTAATTTACAAAGGAAAGCATAAAATAGCTCTGTTTTATCATTTGTAATAACAATTGATAATTTAAAACAAATAAATTTACCTATTTACTTCTTTTTTTCATAAGAAATTTCACTTTGAACAAAATATTTAAATTTTATTGAAATGAACAAAATTGTGTACATACAAAATGGTGCCTTCTTGAAAATTTTCATGTAGCATTTACAGTTCACTATCGCACAGTCATGTCGTGTCGGTCTCTATGTTCAGCACATAATGGTCCTGTTGACAGTTTTTCCCTGCGACTAGCCAAATTATCAACAGGGAATACTATTTAAGAGTTATTCGTAAAAAGAATCCGGGATTTTGGGCCGACAGCTCTCGGTTTTTGCTCGACGATAATACACCGTCACATACTTCATTGATTCTTCGTGGATTTTTCGCCAAATTCGCAATTAATATCGTGCCGCAACTACCGTATTCGCATGATTTAGCTCCGTGAGACTTCAGGCTATTCATCAAACTCAAACGACCGCTTCAGGGGAACCGTTTCGAGTCAATTGAAGACATAGAACGTGAATCGCTACGCGCATTGAAAACTATTCCGGAGACTGAGTTTAACAACTGTTTTGAGCATTGGAGAAACAATGCCACAAAGTTAAAGTGGGACATGGAAAATTACTTTGAGCGGAACGACATAGGTTTTGAAGAATAAATTAAGAATTTTAAAATTATGAACAAGTCTTACTATTTTATGCTCATAAGTATTAAAAGGCCTTTATCTTTCTTATACGAGTAGAATTAAAATAATAAAAATTCAATTTTTGCCATCACAGAATGCCGAAATTGAACACAGTAAATTAGAACGTGACTAAATAATCCAAATATTTGAATATTGATTACCTACTTTAATATGTGCATACATTTTCTAAACTCTTCACTGGATAGTTATATACATATATATATACATACATACGTATATATGTATATATAGATACCTCGTAGGGAACAAAAAACTAGTTAGATGAAACTGATTTAACATAAGAAATTGTTTACTGAGAATTATTGGTTAGACTTTGGAACAGCAAATAAACTGGTCCCGAATAGACCGGCGTTGTACCACTTATGATTAATGAATAATTGACTTAAACAATAAATATAACGAAATCTATTTGAGAATTTGGTTTATAACGGTATATTAGAGATGGGGTTAACTGCTAACCGGTACATCACAGTTATTTATTTCGAAAAATCAAAAACTGTCAACTAGTTTCATACTAGCGTATTTTGCAATCAGTTACTTTTCGCACTTTTTTCCTTTCCTTTGGTCTACAGTACCTCTCTACTCACTAAGCGCCATTGGAAGGTTCGCTGCAACACAGGAAGAACTATACATATGTATTTGCATATTTCATGCAATAGTTAAGTGCACATGAAAATATACCGGCAAATATTGTTGAAAAACAGTAATAGAGGAAGTGGTTGGTGCCATCTCCCGATTCCAAAGAGGTGCTCGACAGCACAGTCGTCTGATTAAAATGCAAATTTCAAGCGATCAACTTTTTTGTCGACTTAAAAGTAGTAAGAGATTAAGTGTGTGGATTAAGGGATTATAACAGAATTAACAATACAGTTTGAAATGCATATGTATGTATGTGTGTGTGTAAATACTCGGATCGATTTTCAGTAGTAAATTAAATGGATAGTCATTAATGAATTCGTGAGCTACCCTACTCAAACGGGTGTTCGCTCAGGAGGCAAAGAGGGAGTATTAAAACCGGTGCAGAATACGCTGATAACTATCTCTCTCTTTCGCCACATCGCTTTTTAAGGTAGCAGATACCTATGTATGTATATGAATATTTTTCTTTGGGTCTAATGCTGTTCATTATAGCGACCTGTTGTTGCATCAGCTTTCTTTTCCGCATTTAAGCGTTGCAGTCAACTGGAAAAACGCTTCACCTTCTTTCAATAACAGTTCGAACGTTTCCATTGTATTTGCTGTTGTTATTGTACATTTACACTAGTCGCTATTGCCATACAAACTACTTGCTATAGTGATAAACCGGTGCGGAGTAGGCTTGAGTCAGCTTGAAACGACTAAAAATAGTACAACGAGCGTTCAAGTCACGTTCGCCACTACGATTGCAACAACAACAACAGACTTAAGTAGTTGCTTACAAGTCTTTGGTATAATAGTATGCACGCAAACAGCTGATTAGGTCCGCAGCAGCCGATAAGCGCTTGCAGCCAGCATCTGAGCGCCTAACTGTATATACATACTTAAGTACATGTGCGCTCCGGTAACGGTGTATTAAAGAATGTTTATTGCTGTTGCCGGCTGAGTCTGAATTCGCCTCAAACCTGTTCGCCGTATGCACATGTCGCGACCGCGAGCGCTCTGGATCCACGTTGGATGTAATGCACTGCGGTTTACGTTTACATTTACGTCAAGAGCGCCGTCATTTGGTCAAAATGCATCGTAGGTGATTAGAAAGCAAAGCACGCAAGTCGTTTATCTATATCTGGACTTTTACTTTTGCATTTGAACGCTGTCGGTTTTTGTATACCCCAGTTTAGAGGTATAATGATATTGTTCCCCCTCTGATTCTTAATAAAGCGGAAATTGTTAATATTTGGAAAATGATCCCATATCAAGATATAATTTTAATATATATCTAAGTTATAGTTATAAAGAGATTTTTATGTACATAATAGTATAAAGCTACACTAGATGCCGGATAAATAGCAAGTGGCTTTGATTTTTAAAGACAAACGGATTTACTAAAAAATAAGAAAGATTTAATCAAGAAGAGGTGGATGTTTTTGTGATTTGTGCTTTCACGTTTCAAAATTCTCCTAAAGCTCTCTTAAAGCTAGCTTTCAAGCCGTTTTGGTGATTTCTTTCTCTCGAAAATAGCTTTTTTATGAATGCATATAATTATAATATAGGGTAGTCGAAAAAGTCTTTTCGTAATTCTAATTAAACTTCAACTTATTTTTTTTTATATTTATACTAATAAATAATTATACAAGTATGTACTTGTCTGGTCGACCACTTTTTGCCATTTTTCTGCTAGAGACATTATTTCATCAGTGTAAAACTTCTCTGGTTTCTCGGCGAAAAACTGCGACAAGTAATTTTCAAAGGCTTCTCTTGAAGCCAACTTTACTCCATTAAGGGAGTTCTGCATTGACTGAAACAAATGGTAGTCCGATGGTGCAAGGTCTGGGCATCTACCATGCATAATAACTTCCCAGCCAAGCTCTCCCCTTTTTTTTTGTGTGTGTGTGGTCTAGCGTTTTCCTGATGGAAGACGAAGCCTTTCTGTGGATCAGTTCTGTCCGTTTTTTCGATTTCTTTCTTCAATCTCATCAGTTGTTGGCAGTAAAATATAGAGTCAATCGTTCGACCAGGCTGGAGCCGCTAATCTCACCAAACACTCAACACTTTTCGCACATTAGTGACGTATTTGATCCACCTTTCTTCTCTTTTTACCATTGCCTTCAGAAATGGTTCGATTTCATTACGTTCAGCAAAGAATCGCAGATGTTAATTCGGTCCATTAAATTTTTCATAGCCAGCTTTCTTTTTGTAGCCAGCCTTTTTTAAATGGTTCAAAGGCGTTTGCTCCTTAGCGATGTCATGGCTACTTATGTGATGGTCCTGGTCAATATTTTTCATAACTTCATCGGCTTTTTCAACGATAGCGAGTTGCATTCCTCATCGAAATTTCCAGAACGGAAGAGAGCGAACCATTGTTGTACGACACGAACTGATACCGCATCGTTTTCGTAAACTTTACAAATTTCAATGGTGGCTTGCGAGGAATTCTTCCCTTTTTTATACAAAAATTTCAAATTATAGTGATAACTTTTTTCAACTTCCCCGAATTTAAGTTTTTTTGGTTAAATGAAGATTAAAATCTCACCTTTCCAACACTATGTGGTATGACACATTGTGAAAAGACTTTTACGACTACCAGTATTTGTGTAATGCATATAATTATAATAGGCAATTGCCCATGAGGCCTTTGAGTTAAGAACTTCGAATCGAGCTTTGAAGTGGGTTGGTGTAACCATCATGTATACTTGTTTATAGATATAATAGGAAAATTTAGAAGATTGAAAGATTTGAATATCAATGATGGAAAAACTAAATTAAGCGTATGAAGCTCTGCTTATAAGGATATTTGTAATGGGACTATTTACAGAAAGAAACTAAGACCTAAAAGCTAGGAAATTTGGTATTCCAAATCACTGCAGCAGTTTTTGACTGTTGTGGATTGGAAGCCTTTATTTCAGTAATGCCCTTTTATATCACATAAGTGAATGTGTTTATATCAGAGAAAAAAAGTCTTTGGAATTTTTGTTTTGGCTGTAATTTCAGATACATCGCTGAGCATTTTCACAGAAAAGTTTTCACGGCACTGTATGTATTTATTTAAGATGTAGAATATAGCTATTTCATATATTATATTATATATACTACTTACATTTAAATCGCAAAATGAAAAAAATGTCAAGTCGAAATATTGTATAACGTAAATTTTTTTTGTATTTACTTTTGAGTTTTTAGCTTGTAAACTTTTTCGAAATTTTTTGCCCTTGCAGTCACCTTGTTTCAAAGAAACTGAATAATGTGCTTGATTTCCATTCTTTTTATAACATTTTTCGATATCAATAATATATAATAATACCTAATTATTTTGAGGTTTGGAATTTTGTTGTTTAGAATTTTAATTGCTTCCACAGCAAAATTGGTTATTCCCGATATCAAATAGAGCGGAAAATGCGTGCAATAATATTTGGGCTTACGAACGCCTATGAAGAGAACGCGCAACGCTTATTACCTAGATAGCACAAATATTTTTATATCATTTTTAAATAGTTTAAATAGATTTTGCGCCGATTGCTATTGATTTTTCACAGCCAAAGTTTGGTTTGGAGTGCACTCATATCAGCACTCAAACTTTCGTATGCAAATATGAAATATTGTGCAAATTTTGAAATGCATTTAATAGTTTGGTTCCTCTGACGGGTATTTAAGGCACCAAAAGATGCAGTTAGATATATCAAAATGCTTGCGATGACCAACCGCATTGATTTCAAGACCGTTTATCTGATCGCCCGAATAAATTGTAGGGTTCCATTACTTGTTGTACAATTAGTAAGCTGGTTAAAATCACTAAATAAATCTAGAAGAATGAAATCTTGAAGTGCCCACACGTGTACGCGGACTTCAATGCAACTCAACATAACCGTATAGTGCAGTTTTCTAAATTTCTCCAATTTTCGCAAAACTGAACCCGACTTCAATACGCCCCAAATGTATTTTTGCTATTTTTCTGCGCGCACAGATGCATACAAGTAAAAAAGCAACGACTATCAATATTTCCATTAGCATCGCTTTAAGGCTAAAAGGGGCACAAAAAGGAGAGCAGCAACGTTTGCATAGGCTTCTAATTGGTGCCTACATACGTGACTTTATTTCACAGCAGACACACACACACACCTGTTCGAAAATTTGAATGACCTATCTGTTCTCTGCACGGCAGGCTGAAGGGTTTAAGCCAACTGCTTCGTGCCAGCAATAGCTCGCGGCGCTTTAAAGGCGTTTGAAAATCGCTTTAGCCCCTTAGAATTCGGTGGATGGGATAAAATGGATTGATACACAAGCGTTGAATAGCAAACATATTGCGGCTTTACCGATCAGCCGGAACCGCATTGACCGAGGCTCACTGTGTGCATGTTTGAGAGGGTGTTTGCAAAGGGTTTGGGAGGAAGTTGCTGGAATGTGTTCGTGTTATTTTGGACCGAAGTTGATTTCGGTTGTGTGCGTAGAACGGATATTGGAGACTGCATATTTACACAAACATATGTATATATAAATATATATATTTGCTTGTACATACATATATGCTCCCACACAGCATCTAAGCTTCGCGGCGTGTTAGTGCGTATGTGTGGAGGTTCAATGGGTCGCGTTTTCTTACGTACCACTCAGTGCTTACTCATACATCTTACGTGCCACATTCTAAGGGGATTATAGCTCAATTATCAACACTTGCGCGTTGTGGCCCATTAGAATTTGCAAGCGGCTATTAATGGAGTCACAGCTGGACCCATATGTTTCTTTAGGCAATATTGTGTTGGTGTTTAATTTGGAAATTGATAAAAGTCAATAATTAACATACCGACATACTCGAACCCAGCAAAGTTTACAGGCCTTTGTAAGGATAAAAGGTGTTTTTTGAAACTCTCACACATTTAGTGAGAATCGCTGACACTGATTAACGTTTCGAGCTATAATTCTCACGCTTCTAGAAGATCAGACTACTCTTTCTTGGACTGTAGACTATTTCCCTGCTAGGATGACTGAGGTTCTTTCCACCAATGGGGAAAGAAACTTCATAGTATTCAAAAAACTCTTCACGCTTCAGTTTGGCATAACTATCACATATAATACATCACTATGTAGACCACATAACACATATTTTCCACTGTTCTCTTAAAAAGCGCAGAATATGTGACCGCAATTAATTTATATGATTTATTATAATCACTAAAATCTAGATTAATTTTTTAATATTTCTGCAGGGCCTTGACTTACATTCTCGCCACCAATGAGAAAATTCACTTTTCAACACGCACACACCCACGCAGAAGTGCATGTGTGACATAATTTTGGTATATTTACTAATGAAAAACAAATTATTTGCTCATCAAGTCCACTCAAGGAACTCATTAAAATTGCTTTTGGTGTCACTGTCACGCGCTTATCATGCTCGCGTTGATTTTTGTTGTTGCTGTGGCCAATATTGCATGTCGCAGTCATCACCAAACCAGCATACCACCAAGCAGACAACAAGAACAACAGACACGTTCGCTGAATGAGTTTGGCGGCAAAAGCGTAAAATTTTGTAGCGCCAGCTGTCGACCATTGTCGGTTTGGCGCCAAAATTGTATTTGTCGCTCGTAATACTCAGATCTAAATATGTAAATAGCCGCACACACACACGCACATACGATGCAATGTGGCAGCGAGCTAAATTCGCAGAGCGTAAGTGCAGCGCTGTAAATCATCGCGTTCATCTCAATGTGGTTGACTTGACGTCACACAAAGACATACTCACACATGCACACACATTGTTGCATGGCATACAAAGGTCACGGGTCGGAGAATTAAGTTGGATTGAAGCATTTATTTTTGTACTCTTGCAACATGTTGCCACAGAGTATAATAGTTTTCTTCACCTAACGGTTGTTTGGAACACCTAAAGCTAATCGTGGTTATATTTAAGTGATCAGCATGACGAGATGGATTGAAATCCGAGTAACTGTCTGTCTGTACGGAAATCGGAAGATAATCCTTTTCACTCCACATACGTACGGTACTCTTTAAAACTACTAAAAGCGCGATAAATCAATGACTAAATATGACAGAGATAAAAAAAATTACACCCGAGAGGGTGTGAGGCGGCTTCATGGAGCCGGGGTAAAAATTAAACGATAAACGATGGGCGTGGCACCGCCCATATCTCGGGACCCGTCCCACCGATTTAAATTAAACTTGCGTGGAGTTATCTCAATGAAAATTATGGATTTCATTCCGACCGATCGATGGGCCTGGATTCCGATTCTTTAGTTGACGCTTTACACCTTAAAGTATTTCCCTGGCTTTAACTCTTGCAAGTAGCAATTATAAAAATTTTTGGTTGCACTCGAACTCAGCCCTCCTTACTTGATTTATTTTTGTTTATTTTCATTGGTTTTTTGTTGTTATTATTATTGTTGCTTGCGTTGTCGTTGACACGGTGCTTGGTCACGCGATCTGTGGAAGCCGCGCGTTTAGTGTATACAACAACATAGAGGGCCGCCCTTGTGTCATTACATCTCGTCCGCTTCGCCGCTCTTCGTTTGATTGGATGGTCATCAAAATTGCTTTAAAATTGCTTTAAAATTGTTGCATGACATTAAATCGCTTGACAAGTCTTGTCTTGAATTCGCTTTTATTAAACAACAACAGGCCACAATTTTTGGGGGTTTTTATGTCGCTGCTTTTATTTCATACAATTTTGCGGCCACTTTTCAAGGTCGCACAGCTTGCTGTGCAATTTCTGGTTAAACTGTGGCGCACGCAACCAAATAAAGTTATATTTTTTTCTCACTAAGCTCAGTTTTCGCCTGCACAAAGCGAAAAGCGAATTTCAAAAGTTGGTTTTGCCGAAAGTTTGAAAAATTGCTAAGAAAATCTTCCTGACTGCAAATTATGCAGCAAGCGGAACTTCAGTTTGGCATGCAAATGAAATAAAACTTAATATTTCATATGTGGAAAACTTTTAACATATTTCTGCGGTGCAACGTGGCGTATACACAACCAAGGTATCGCAAAGTCAACGTGTAGGATGTCTGCCATATTTCAAGATGTAGGGTGGAAAGATGATAATTCGAGGGAATATTGTGTTTTTTATATTCCTGCAACAGGGAATAAGAGTTTTGTGCACCTAACGGTTGTATTAATCACCTAAAATAATTGAGTTATATACAAGAGATATTGAGTCCATATACAAGTGATCAGGATGAGTTTGGTGACTGCATCTCCGTTCGATTGTGTAAGCTGTGAATTCAGTAAAATAAAGATATCTTAATGTAACTTGGCACACATGTTCTTTGGCAAAACCATAAGGTGAAGTTCGTAGATCGGCGTAATACACTACTGCAAGGTCTGGGCATGGCACCGCCCCCTTTTAGCCGAAATCACTTATCTCAGGACCTTCTCTACCGATTTCAACCAAATTACATCACACTGCGAAAATGGGCAGAATCGGCGTACAACCACGCCCACTTTCCGTATAACAATTTTAAATTGCTACTTATTGGATGACCGAAAATCATTAAAGTCAATATAATTTACGTCAATGTCTGATCGGGAACAGAAAGTGGATAGGCTTTGCTGAATTTTACAGCATTAAAATCGGTTTATCTCGATTTGCGACAAAAGCACGAGTCTATAGAAAAAGTCATCTGGCAAAATTGTAGATAATGAGAGGATCTAAAACTTTTGTATCAACACCATATTTACATAACCTCAATGTGAAAAAATGGAAATGTTTAAATAGTCAAGTTTTTGGCTTATTTTCATTTTCATCTTGTAGCAGCAAAAAATCTTAAGCGATGCTCAATAATTTACAAAGGTCCGTCTAGAATTACTCAATCTTTATTTAAGAAGTAAATTCGCAAAATAAGTATTTCTTAACCTCCAACCCTAATCCCTCCCTTAGGCAAAGAACCATATTTCGACTAGAAATCTCCTTTTCTTCCTTTCTGCCCTGGTCTATATGCCTGTTGAAGATGTATAAAAGAAGCTATGCTGATATGATTGAAACCTTGAACATGTTCTGCATATTTGAATGAAAGAATAACAGTGATTTTGCTATAAAAAGAAAATAATAATTGTAATAATGGTCTTAGAACCCATTTCGCAATTGGCTAAATTGTCCATAAATACATCTTGTGAATGAACTTAAGCCTTTTTCACGCTTTTTCAAAAAACTTCTTTCATTATTGAAAATCCCCAAATGTTGATGAAGATTTATGAAGCAAAAAGCTGTAATATTTAGCTGATGACTTCCATGAAATGTGCTCTGTGCAAATGCGCTCGCTTTGGCGTGAAAAAATGCGCTTTTCTCTGAATTTGTTTCGATTATAATAAGCAAAAAATTAATGAAAATAATAGTATTTGCATTGAAGCCATCCATCAAAAGATTAGACTGATTAATTCCACCAGAACGTATACCAAACACACATACATACATACATATAAGCTTATTGGCGTGAGTATAAGATGTATGAGTAGAATTATCGTGAAAGGCTTTAGGCGTGTTAGCCGATTTTGAAGCCGAGTGAAAGTAAATAAAGTAGCACAGAGAAGAACTTTAATGCTTTTGAATAGTTTGGAAAATATTCTTTTGCATACTTTTAGGCGCACACAATGGTATTGGTTGCCATGTATTTTTTTGCTGCCCATTGACCAACAACAACTGCATTTCATATATTTAATTCACGCATTTTTTTGCCTGTTTAAGTGAGCACATTTATTTACTTGTAAATAAACATTATCGGGAGAGCTTATCGCACGACGCACACGTACGCGAGGTCGTAAATGAGTGTGAGTGTATTTAATATTTATAGCTTTTATCAAATGCGAATTTAGACTAGTACGAATAAATTGTTTGCTGATTTAAATTTGATTGCAGATTTTGTGCTGAATGTGTGTCTGTGTGTGTTGGTGTTCGTATGTGTGTGCGCTTTGGCAGGCGTTCGTCATGAGCAGTCGTGGCCGAGTGGTTAAGGCGTCTGACTCGAAATCAGATTCCCTCTGGGAGCGTAGGTTCGAATCCTACCGGCTGCGAAACTTTTATTTTTTATTTTATTTATATTTGCACTTAAACTTCCATTTTTATTTAGTAATTAAATATTCATCGTTATTTGCGTCAAAGAAAACAACAGAATATTCATGAATGGCTGATTTATTGAAAATATATTTTGTAAACAATAAGTTTGTTAAAATTATTTTTTTAACTGTTATAATCATTTCATTTACCAGCTGGGCATTGGTGGTGGTAAGGGTTGCAAATTTAATAAACTTCAAAAGATTTATATTTTTACTGGCAAACCTGACAACAACTGTTTCATTTAACTTATTAACTATTGTTATTAAGTATACGATATAACTATTCCATTGTTCTATTGCACCGAAAATGTGTTGGGAAGCTACTATCTGTTTGCGTCTTTTTCATTGGAGTAACAACAACAGTAATATTTATATCCTGAGCAGGGTATATTAAGTTCAGAGCGGATAACTATAGTATACACATAGCTGTCACACAAGCTGACAGTTCAAAATTATATACAAAAAGGTCATTTTAGCTGGGAAAATAAAGAACGTCAAAGAAGTTTGAAAATGATAAAATGGAAGTGTTATTGTTGCCAAACATAAGAAGAGCTTGAAAGACCTTTGACAGTCACTCAAGCAGACATTTCAAGACGTTTAAAAGGAGAAGTATCACAAACAAAGAAATTCGGAATTTAAATTGGTGGCAAAATGCGTTGAAAGATGACTTTTTCTAAAAATCCTGCTTAAATGCTACAGAAAGCATGTCATTTTTGCAACAGATTGTGACTGGTGATGAAAAATGATCAGTTACGACAACTGTAAATGCAAATGTTAAGCCAGCCAGATTAACGGTAACACCGCACTGGTGAAGCTAGCGTCAACAACTCATCAAATTGAAGCAAACGATTTTCGAAAAACGCCCGGAATTCGCGATTTATCAAAAACATCGACCATTAAATAATCAATGCATCAGAAGATTGATGTATTTTCAACTTTGTATCTTAATAATAAGCATATAAAGCTGGTTCCAGAAGCATAAATAAACGAATGAGCTAGTTCGCCTTTAGCTGATACATTTTGCTGGCTATCTGTTAAAACATTTTTCAATAAATAAATATAAAATGTTTCTGAATTCACAAAAAGTTATTTATTTAAAAGCGAATTTAAAAACAACAACTTGGAAAGTCGTCCCCTGTCTCTGCTTTGTGATAGTTGCTTACAGGCTTCTCGCAGAAGTCGCAGCAATTGGTAAATTTTTGGTAGCCCTTTATACAACTCCGGAACAAAAAAATTTGATGTCATATTTTGATTGATAGAAGCAACAGCTGCTACAAAATACATTTGCCTTTCAACTTCCGTTGATGTAATTGTAGATATGTAAATTGGACAACTTACATTTCATAATTTGGTGGGTAAAATGTTTATGGTGGCTCTAAATATCAAACGAGTGTTTCGTTTCATACTCAACCGAAAATTCCGACGTGTCAGTGCCATTCTTTAAGTCAAAACTGGTTTTGCTTTTAGCCGGAACTTCTTTAAAATGCAATAATTTTAATATAGTTAAAGTTTGCAAACCGTTTTTTCAAATTCTTTTGCAGTTCAATTTTTAACTCCCTGCGATAGTATTTTGATGTCAAATTTTTGCCAGAGCTTCACTTAAACAATTTACTAGAGGTATAACCTTGCTAGTGTTAAGATTGAAGTCTGCGGATATCTCCCTCGTCACAGTTTTGAAGGACTTTAGATACTCAATCACCGTCTTCATTTTGTTGAGCTAGGTGGCAGTGACTATAGAGGGTGCTTCTGGGAGAGTGACCTGTACTTCACTTATACGAGTGCCGACGCGTTCTTACGTCAAGAATAATTTTCTTTGTATTACTTGTAGAAGCCCTAGTATCCATTTGTGTCTTTCGCAATTCATCACTGGAATTAACACTTATGTTAATGAACTTTACAATGTCGCACACCTTGGAGATCAAAGCTGACACTTCCGTCGACTAATCTACTGTCTGCGTGACAACAAAATTAAGGTTATTGACAAAGCAGGGAATTATTCTATTGTCGTCAAACAACCTTCTTGTTAATTCCGTCATAGTCTTGTCGTTATTCGTTAGCAAGCAGAAATTTTATTTATGGAGACGTTCCCCTCGATGAAAAGCTGAGACAATTTGTCTTCTAAATAAGCTGCCGTATGATTTTCGTGCAGTTCGATTACGCCTAAAGTCAAACTCGACAAATGTAAATTGTCTAAAAAGTGAATTTGATACTCCCAGAAACGACTGTTGTTTCATTGTCTCATTGACTTGACCAAAAAATTCTTTCACATTTGGTTGGATCAGCGCTGCTTTAGACAACTGAGACCTCGATTTATTTTCTAACACTGACGAAGTACTTCTCTTAGGCTGTGATTAAAGAATACTTGTAGTCTTCTTATTTGTAGTCTCAGATACCTTTCTAAGGCGTGAAGATGACGTCGCAGCTGTTGGTGGAATGTTTACGTGTTACCTGATGTTTTTAAAATTTTTTGCAGGCTTGTGGCGGAAGCATCTGAATTACTTATAAAAAAGCTCCATATCTCGCTTTTTGATTTTGAAGAGGCTTTTTTGAAAACCTGAATAAAATAATATGTACGTAACATATGTGTCTGATAGCAGATGAATTCGAAACAGATCATACAATTTATTGAAGTAAGATTCAATACATCGGTACAGGTAACACAGATGTATCGGTGTGTTTAGATTCGAAGCATCGATGTCAAAAATCGTCGATGTGATGCACATCAGAACAGTGTATTAAAAATTGGATGAATTCAATTTGGCTGTCAAGCCACGCAGCTCTCTTGGAATGGAACACTACAAATTTTCCAGAAAGATGAGAAAATATTATAGACCTAACCTGGATAATTTTGTAAAGACAACTCGACGCGTTGGACACACTATTTGACACACAACAGTCTCAATTCGAAAAAGGAAAAACATAGCGCAACCCTATTTATAGAAGACATAACTGTACTCGCTGCGAGTGCAAAATAATGAAGAAATCTATTAATTACTTTTTAGTGAACTGAATTCACTCTTGCCTTTACTAGTCGCGGCTAGTAAATTTTAGCAAATAAATTAGCCGAATGCCAACTGTCAAACGCACGCACTTCGCATTCATAATGATTAAACATTAAGTGCTTGGAAAGTGCTGGGCAGGCGGCGGACAAGCGGCGGCGACGGGCAGCCCGAGTGAATGTGACGCGTCGAGACTTTTGCGCGAAAACTTTTAATTGAATGCAAATCAGTGTAAGAACTCGACAAGCACTCTCGCCCCATGAAAGTGGACAAAGCAAACTCTTGCAGTGCTGCCAATTTTGGCGAAATTCCATCGGCGCGCGCAAATGAAAGTTGTGCTGGGAATGACAGCGAAATGTTTGCAATCGAAATTCCTACGAAATTCCAACGGAATTCCTTGCCATTTATAATGGCTGCAAACTTTTGCCAAAGCACATACTTTTTGCTGACCACAAACACAGCTGCAACAACGCACACAACAAGCGAGGAGCTTAAATATTTGTATTTGATCAATAGCATCATTTCGCCGCGCGCACAAAAGCCATCCAATTGGCAGCAAATCGTTGCTGACACTTACGCTCCATTGGCGAGCAAACAACAATGATGAGGTCGCGATTAAATTTCAAATAGCACACCACGCTGCTCGCAAGCTATTTAAGGCGATGTCAGCGTAAAGGCAAGACGGGAAGATGTGTAGACACAAGGAGCGCTTTTATTGGAAGATGATATATGAAAAAACTTCTTTTATGCCTATATAATGTTTCTCAAAGAGTTAGCTTTTCATTTCATGTCAATTCTTTATACTTTTTGTATATACTATATACTAAGTTGCCCGACGTTGAGGGGACAAAAGAACGTGTGCAAAAATTTCTGGTTGATATCTCCAAAGTTGGCTTAATGACTCTGCTCTTCATGCTGATCATTGATGTACATATTTCATATACTTTGTTTATTTAATAAATATGTTGCATACTTTTAGGGTTCACATATTCCTTTCGACGAATATGAAATAAGCTGGACTAATTTCGGATCCTAACGTGAGTATTAAATGGTTAGGAATAAGTAAGGGAAGACTAGGTTTAATACTCTTGCAACTTGCAAGAACCAAAGCCAGGGAAATACCATAAGGTGAAAAACGTCAGCCACAGGATCGAAATCCAAGCAATTTGATATATATGCCAGGGTTTGTTCGAAAAGTTATAGGACTGGTTTTCTTCCGTCGCAGCTGTACTTCGGAGCGTGAGCGCACCGACTGAATTCGGTAAAAGGCGTTCCTAGTTAACGAACGAGCGGCTGGTCAGTTGTCTCCGAGCAACTGGGGAGTCATGACAAACATTTTCGTGCGACATGTTTCTGTGAGTGGTGCAAGCCGAAAATTCAGCAATAGAAACTCGAAACGGAGACGTTTAATATGATCAAGCTTGTTTACCCAGATGTTGCTTTTGCAAGAATTGGTGCGTTTCGGTGGTACCAGCCCTTTTTGGAGGGCCAGGAAGAGGTTGCTGATGAAGACAGTGCTGGGAGAAAACGATGCTCATTGTCTTTTTTGACATCAAAGGCATCGTCCACCATGAATTTGTTGCTCCTGGACAAACCGTCAAAGCCAAATTTTACGTGGAGGTCCCTAAGAGACTCAAGACAAGACATCGAAGACGATTGGACCACGATAACGCCCCGGTTCACAACGTCTTTCTTGTGTGACTCCCCGGCCTTTGTTTTTGTTTCTTTGCCTGAATAGGCCGATGAAAGAGTAGCATTTTGAGATGATAAAGGGGATTCTAGCAGCATGCAATTTAGGGCTCAAGGCTATTCCGGAAAAAGCTTTCCGTGACGACTACGCTGCTTAGAAATCGCGCTGGCAGCACTGCATCGACGCAGAAGGAGCCTATTTTGAAAGTTTTTAAAGAATTATAACGATTGGTTCAATAAATTTTGTTTAAATCGACTAAGCCCTATTACTTTCGAAAATCATTATACATATGTAGTGTATTAAAGTTGGGGTAGTATGGACCCGCTTTTAAACTATTTTTGCCAGTACCACATAACTATTCCACATATTAAAAAATATCCCCTGAGATTATGTGAGGTACATACCACTAGCAATTATAAGGAATAAAGTCACCCGGATCTTCGAAAATCCGGAAGTTAGTTATATGGCCGTCAGGGAAGATTTTTTTACACAAATATGTACTTTTATCAGTAAATACCTGCTTAGACCTGAATTTCAATTATACATTTCACATAGTGACTGATATTTGCGGTAAAAATCTACTACAGGTTCTGGGGTCCAGATATTCCGCACCTAGGAACTTGAACAATGTTGGAATTAGACAATTTTCGGTCATAAAGTGGCATACTTTACTACATACGTTTTAGCTTAAGGTAGTTTTGTGGGCGTGGCAGTGAACCGATTACGCCGGAATTTGAGCTCGGCTATTCATCCTGATCATTTATGTACATATATATAACCGTATATCTAACTTAATTAGTTTTAGGAGATACAAACAACCGTTATGTGAACGAAACTAAATATTTTACTCACTGCCTCATTAACGGTGGTCGCCAAATTTTTGAAATTTTTTTATTTCATTTTCAAATTTTTTCAGTGCTTTGAAGTAAGTGTTTTTATAATGAGCCTCCTTAACACTTAGCTATAAATAAGCGTTTTTCGGTATTTATGCGCAATATTTTCACCAACTTTGCCCTTAAATCGTCACAACAATCGAATTTATTTTGCGTGTTTGCTGGAAAATGGCGGCGTAAATTTCGTTGCATCAACAATGCGTCGTTACAATGACACATCGGCTACCGCAAACATTACCTCTGCGCGCGCACACACACGCATACGTGCCGCCGGATTTGTACCAGGCCCCGCGCCCGCACACCTGCAGAACCCATTTACCTTAATTGCCCGAAGATGAGCGTAAATATTTATCTTACAGGCGTAAATGCATTGTATTTGCCAGCCAGCCAGCGAACATGTGTGTGCCCGCCCACGTGCGTCTGTGTGTGTGTGCCTCATTCAGCCTTTGGAATCAATTTATGCGTTGTTGTGCGTTCGATCAGCGCTGTTTGCGGCGTGTGTGTGTGTGTGTAAATAGCTTTCACCGTGTGTGGCGTGCTCGTGTCGAGTGATGAGCTTGTCGCGGTGTCAAATCAGCGCTGTTGTGTGTTGCTGTTTGTTGTTGCATGGAAAGTGCTGCCGTTTCAATAAAATTGGATTTGCAGCGATTCCGTTTCAGCCTCATCAATTAAAATCGCCGAGTATGTAAATGGGACTACAACATGCGATGATTGTGCAGCGGGCGGTGGTGCATGCGGGGCACATGAACTTTAAGTTGCCACTAGTTACGGTTACGCTGAATGGCGGCGCTGGGCGGAAATATTTTATGGTTGCGCAAGGAAAAGAACCAAATTTATGCGACTTTTAAGCAAATATGCAAATTAAAGTGGAAATGGAAACCTTGAGACGCTATATCAAGGCAGAGCGTGGATATATCTTATGCATTCGAGCTCGAAAAGATTGTTTCCGTTGATATAATCTGCATAAAGGCGGTTAAGAATTCAAGGAAATGTGATGCAAATCCATTAGAAATGATTTTTAAAAAGAAAGTGAGGTTCAATCGTGAATAAACGGAAACGAAGCACCGTTCAGATTGTCTTTTATTCGAGAACAAAAACAAACATGGTAACTATGGCGCGAGAAGTACTCATTCAAGAGCCTAATTGAAGTCTTCGTTTCGTAACGGTGTGTCCATTCATTGTTTTAAAAAAGAAGAAATTGTCTTATACAGATTTGCTAGCAGATCTTACACCACTTCGTCACATTAATCCTCATTGGAAAGCGTTACGTTAATTCCATAGTCTGGTAATAAAAAATAAACAAATACCAGAGTACCACTTTAATCTAAACTTGAACACTCGAAATAACGAAACGAATCTTATTAGTTTCTCCTCTTTTGCAGCCAAGCTCTTAAGATTTCAAATAATTGTATAGAAGTCTCACCTATGTATATACAATGTTAGTGCTAATTTCACCAAATCAAAAAAAAAAAATTAAAAATATTTTCAGCTTTTGGAGATCACATATTTTCCTACGGATATCAACGATTGGGAGTCTGCGTCATGGTTGACAGTTACAACTTCAATAACTGCTTATCTAGGAAGTAATGTATATACCAACAACCTCCACGAAATCAGTTCGAGAATTATGCTTGCCAACAGGTGGAAAGATGGGCTCATTAGTTAACTTCAAAGTAGAGCCCTCTCTCGCATAACCCAATAACCTATACAGTGTTTTTCCGGAAAGTATTAGAACTGAGTCGATTTAAAAAGAAATTATTGAACCAGTCGTTACAAAATGCTTGCCTTTCATCGGCCTTTTCAGGCAAGGAAACAAAAAACAGTCCGGGAAGCCACATCTGGCTTCACAAGAAAGGCGGTGTGAGCCGGGGCGTTGTCGTGGTGCAGCGTCCAATCGGCTGCGATGTCTTGTCAGACCCGACTAACGCTTCGTTTTAGTCTCTTGAGAACTTCCACGTAAAACTTGGCGTTGTCGATTTGGAACAATACATAGTTTTTGTATATTCTAATACTGGAGATTTACTTTTCATATAAATTTTAATTGAAATTAAAGCGAATTTTTTAAGTTACTGTGAGAAGCTAAAACTTGTTAAATACGCTCGTACAGGTTTTCACTCTTGAGTCGAATAGGACAAAGCTAATTTGCACAGCTTTAAGTCACAGGTATTTGCCGACATTTGGTTGCCAAGAATGAAGTGATTGCCTAAACAGCAAACTTTTAAGCCGAAAAGAAGACACTCATCACACTCGGCTACTTACCCGACAACATAACCCTACTTAAACTGGTCTAACTAAAGACGAATGCGCACAGAGGGATCAACGGCACAAGTGCCAGCTGAGTTGTAGATGAGCTAAAAAGCCTGACAATTAAGCTTCGCACATTTGCATATTTTCTCACACACATACACACATAGGCACTTTAATACATACACGGCGTAGGCAAAGCAAAAGTAAGTGCACTCACAAAGTTTCAAGCAGAATTAGTGCGAATGACTGTTGGTGATTTGACTTGGTGACAGCCGAGCAAGTGGGCAGGCGAAAGCGCTGGTCGGCGGAAGTCGAGCTGTGCCGTTGACAGCAGCGTTATTCTGCCACAATTAACACTCCAAACATGCGCACATGGATGTTCGAATAGTATAATGAGCACGAGCGGGATAAATACGCGTCGGTCGTGTGTCGTGAAGGCAAGCAAAGGCGCACATGCGACTGGCTGAGCAAATCCTAAGTGCTGGCTGGAAGTGCTTGGCATCGGAGCGGAAGCTTATGACAGTTGCCATCAATAGGCCCACAAGCCGAGGAGTAGGGGAGTGTGAGTGGCGGCAGGAGCGCCGAGAAAAGATACATCTATGAGCGCGTTGTGATTTGATGTTAATGATGCAGCGTCGATGAGTGAGTGATGAGTGCGTTTGCTGTGCATTATAACACTTTAATGAATGCTGCTTGTCCTGAGCGCTAATGAACGATGAATGAAACGTTCGGATTGACGAGGAATTGCGCACAAAAGCGTGTGAGTTTAAGCGTGAACATGATATATGATTTAAATCGAAATTCAATTTAAATAAAAAGTACAATATTTTTTTAAATAAATGAAAGACTTATTCTGTTAAGGACAATTAAACTTTTTGGTTAGTGAAATACAAATCAAAAGTGATTAAAATACTAAGAAAAGACCAGCTTCGCCTTAATATATGCAAAAATATTTCCTTTTGTTGAAACATCTTAATTTTCACACATGTGGCCTTCCCAGAGATTTTCCGAAATACTTGCAAGGCTTCGAAGCATAAGGCATAACCACAGGCATTCTTCGAGCTGCACAATTTATTTAGAATAAACAATATATTTTACATACACATATGCATATATTTGCTCGCTCCGTTTAACTAATACTATAACATGTGCTGGTTTCTTGTAAAATAATAAATTATTATGCAGCATTGCACACATATGCCACAGCTGTGTGCGTGTGTGTGTGTGCGTAACTAAATTCAATCGCCAGCGTTAGACCTCGAACGCAATCAAATCAATTCCCAAGCGGAAATTGTCTAAAAATAAGGCATTTCCTTAGTCGCACGCCGATACACACCCACACACATACATATATATATAAATATACATTTCAATGGCATCGTTTGCCCGCCCCCTGTCTGTGGCTGTGTGCTTACCTCGTTTTGCCCGCTTTGATCGCCATAAATATTTATTTCCGTTTACTTAATTCTTTCAACATTTTCTTGTTTGAGTTCTCCTCCGTCTTATCGCCGCCGCTCGCCGGCCTGCTGGGCCGCTGCCAGTTATTGGCACGGCCATCGCCTTAACTGCTTTCGAAAATATGTTTGCACTGCCACACAAACCAGCATATGCGTTGTTGTTGCTGTTGTTGTTGTTTTTTGCATTCTATCTCGCCCTTTCGGCGCGCTCGGCCGGCCCAGCTGTGTCGGCTCGGTCGTCGGTCAGCCAGCCTATTTCCTGTCTTCTTGTCGCTACACGAATCTAACTGTTGTTCTTTATCTTATTATTTTCGCATTTGCTTGTCAGCTGCGCTGCGCTGCGCGTTTGTGTGTGCGTCCTTTTATCATTTATTGACCATTTATTTTGAAACATTTTCCTTTCTGTTCAACTTTGGCCTTCGTTTGTTTGCTCCTTTTGGTTTGCATGCCAAGAAATGTGTGAGTGTGGGTGTGTGTGTGTCTTGGATGTGTTTTAGATAATACATGGTCTTAGTAGCGACTAAGGCGCAGTAAGTCGTGCAAAGCTGTCAAAGCTTTTTAATGTCTTATCGTTTAGCAAATAAAAAATAAACACTTTCTCTTGATTTGCCTCGTGCTTAGCCATTCGAGACTTTATTAAATAGTGTCGAAGTCCTTTTCCTTTCACATTTACCATATACTCGCATGCATATGTAGCATACAGCGTTGGGCAAAACACATGCAGTAGGGTCTTTCCAATGTCTGCTACAAGTATTCATCCAGAGAAATTCATCGCAAAGTTGCCGCTATAATCGCAATATCTCTTTAACTGAAATCTGAAATTATAAGGAAACCAAATTAGCTTATTAGAAAGCCCGAAAATGAGGCTCACAAAATTGTTTTAACTTTATTTCAGTCAAAATTAAAATACATATTATCAACTTTTTCTGTAAATTCTATTACAACCGGTTTGCATTAGTATTTTTCAGAGATATTAATTATTGAAAAAATTTTCAAAATCGTTTTAGGGTTAAATATTGGGTAGTCGAAAAGTCTATTCGAATTTCGTCAGTAGATATTGTTGCAGTCGTATGCCTCCAGTGCTACCAATCACATTGTGTTACACCATATAGTGTTGGAAAGGTGAGATTTTAAGCTTCACTTAACCAAAAATTAATTAAATTCTGGGAAGTTGGGAAGAGAGAAGTAACAGCTGTTCAAAAATGAGTGGAAATAACGAAGGAATTCGCTATATTTTGAGATTTTTGTATAAATAAGAGAAGAATGCCACGCAAGCCACCAATGATATCATTGTGAAGTTTACGAAGACAATGCTGCATCAGTTCGTGTAGCACAACAATGGTTCGCTCGCTTTTGTTCTGCAAATTTCGATGTGAAAGATGCACCTCGCTCTGGTCGACCTATCGTTGAAACAGTCGATGAAATTATGGAAAAGATTCACCAGGACCGTCACATATGCAACCATGACATCGATAAGGAACTTAACATTCATCATCAAACGGTGTTGAGCCATTTAAGAAGGTCTGGCTTCAAAAAGAAGCTCGATGTGTGGGCACCAAATGAATTGTTTATGAAAAATTTAATCACCGAAATAACTCCCGCGATTCTTTGCTGAAACGAAATGGAATCGAACCACTTCTAAAGCGAATGGTAAGAGGAGACGAAAAGTGGATCAAATACGACAATAATGTGTGGAAAAGATCGTGGTCCAAGCGTGGTTAAGCTTAAAAAATGGTCGCAAAGCCAGGATTGGCGCATCGAAATGTTATGCTGAGTATTTGGTAGGATTGGAAAGGAATTATCCACTATGAGCTACTTCAGCCTGATCCAAAGATTGATTCTACATTTTACTGTCAACAACTGATGAGATTGAATTAAGCAATCGAAAAAACCGGCCTGAACTGATCAACAGAAAGGGCTTCCATCAGGTCAACGCTAGATCACACAGATCTTTGATGACTTGGCAAAGTTTGGAAGAGCTTGGCTGGAAAGTTTTGATGCATTCACCATATAGCCCAGACCTTGCACCATCGGCCTACCATTTGTTTTGGACAATGCAGAACTCCCTTAATGGAGTAAAGTTGACTTCAAGAGAAGCCTGTGAAAATTACTTGTCGCAGTTTTTCGCCGAGAAACCAGAAAAGTTTTACACTGATGGAATAATGTCTCTAACGCAAAAATGGCAAAAAGTGGTGGACCAAATTGGTACATATTTGGTGCTTTAAATTTCATTATAAATATAAAAGGAAATTAGCTGAAGTTTGATTAGAAATACGAAAAGATTTTTTCGTCTACCTAATATTTTCACAACAAGTGTGCTGTATTATGTGATTAACAGCGACTTGAATCACAATTTAAGCCTTGAAATAACATTTGATTTTCAAAAAAGAATTCCAAAAAATTAAAACCAGACTATTCAAGCCCATAAGTCCTTTATACATGTAATGAAATTCATGATCAAATATAAATAGTCCTTTAAATCTTAAGAATAATTATTTTGTTTTTCACACTACTGTATTTCCATATCTATAATAAACATTGCTTGTATGGGGTTTATTGAATAAACACAATCGCCAGAGCGAGCACAAAAAGGACTATCCATTGAATAAAGCTTCATTTGTCTTTAATATATGTGTGTGTGTATACGCTTAGTAGAGCTCAAACAGGCTAATCGATTGCCGTTAAAATGAGAAAAACACATACACACACACTTGCGTACATATTTCGCTCGTTCGGCTAACTATCAATAACCTCTCCGTTGCTCGACTTCAGCTATCGCAAACATTAATGCTTGCATGTGTCTCTAACAACAACAAAATTTATTGAATTTTATTAACTCAACACTTCATTGCATTTTTGGCCTTTCCCGGTCTCATAGGAATTAGTTGAATTTTTTCCATTGGCAAAACACTCATAAATTTATTTTTATTTATAGAAAGTCGGTAACAGCTTAATTACTTTGAATCTATTGTGTATAAGTATAAGACGTGTGCGCCACACCCAACATTAATATAAAGCGTCCAAAAGTGCTTTGACGTTGGACTGTGGTTGATTTTTGCGAAGGAGAAAGTTAAAATGCTGGGAAAATTTCAACTTGTATACCCTGAGCAGGGTGTATAAGCGTCGGAGACTCTAAAAAAATATATAAATGATCAGCAAGGCGAACTGCGTGGTTTTTCTAGCAGTTGGAATTGAGATTTGATATTCACTATCCGACAATAAAAATAATATAGAAAACTGTAAGGCAGTGAGCCCACAGAGCATACTTGGAGTGACTTTCGTCGAGGTATCTAAGAACATATTTTACAGAGTACCAAGAAAAAAAATCGTTTTTTTCACACACCTTAGTGGTAACCTAATGGCTTCTCGTTTTGCCATTTTATTGATTTCCAATACATTTATTCTTATTACTTTTACTATACCGAAGATTCTATGTTATCATAATCTATCTTGTTTTCCACTTTGTCATTAATTACACACAAAAACAGGTAAATGCTCCACTGTTGTTTTCTGTATTTTACCACCACTGCGTATGAGTGCTCTCAAATCTACGCCGCGACTTGCATAAATAATGACAATGACAACAACGCAAATGAGGTGCCTTCGTCTATGAGTCTACGTGCGAAGCTTAAATATAGTACTTTGTTTGCAGCCGCGCGCGCGTGTGTGTTGGTGGCATGATATGCTCAGGATACCTACTACGAGTATTGTGGCATGCTAATTATCGCTTTGCTTTGTCGAGGAAGGCCTCTGCAGTCAGAACACTTTAGCGTCGTGTAGGCAGTGGCAGTGGATAAGGCTTCATACGCGACGCAACCACAACCGCTGTAGCCACCTGCCACCAATTTGTTGTTATTACTTTCTCAATTCAGCTGCAGCATATTCCACGGCATCGATGCAGTGCCGTTTGCTTCAACTAAAACGTTAATGTGTGCATCATTAATCAAAGTGTCGAGTGGCATATCAGCCGAGCGCCCGAACGACTGTCGGCCTATTGGCTACCCTCTTCCGCCTCCCGGCAGTCGCGCTCCACGCTCTGTCGGTATGTATGCAGTGTGCCTCTTGCGGCTGGTTGACAAAGCGCAATTACTTACGGCGCGTGTGCACCGCACCCCCATCCCATGCGCGTGTGTGCGTTGCTGGCTCATTATCAATATGCTTTCAGCTTTATTACGGTAATATGGTGCATAACATTGAGAAATTATGTGAATCTGTACCACCAGCGATATTCATCTTCAAAGCAGTTAGCAGTCAATTAAGCTAATATTGGCTTCAAAATGAGGCGGTGGCGCAGGCAGCTCGCCTGACAGCTGTTATTGCTAACGGTTTGGTTGCTTGCAAAACCAGAACATAAATTTTGGTTTATTTATGATCTGCTTTAAGCAGAGAAACGCGAAAATCCAGCTGTTAGCGAACTAATTGAATGGTTTGAAAAATCTACGGATATAAAAGCATTAATCACTTTCATTGCATCTTTAAGCTTTTATCGGGTTTAGTTTAGACACTGGCATAATTTTGGCGTATTCGTAGTGTTAGTGTCTGGTCTATAGGCTTCAAGTGTAGTCACGGAAAGTCTAAAATTTATTTTCTGGAATTGCTTATCCTTCCTGATACCATGTCTAGCATCTAAAGAGTGAAAGAAGAGTTCATAAGCAGTATAGAAATAAAACGCAGACTATTTAAGGTTGATGCTACCATACACTGATCGAGATCGTTAGCATTCTCAATATTTGATAGATATAATCTCCTTTTGCTTTAGTGCTTGACACAGTCAGCTGTTACGAAAGCACACTGCTCGGCTGTAATAAAGGTGAAAAAATTTTTAGCTTTCCAATAAAATCTTTCCACTTGAAAATCCGAAAATTCAGTCGAAAACCCCAGTGGCCGTACTGAATGCCCAAACTCATTTAGAAATCATTTGTATGTGAAAAGTGCGCCGCCAAAAAATTCTCTACCAACCACTGCTTTCAATGCGTTTCCTATTTCCATTTTTGCATTTGGCCGCGATTTCTACTTGAAAATGCTCCAACATTTCGCCAGCGCGTGGCGGCAGTTAGAGTCAGGAGTTGATGCAATCGAAGCGCAGGTAAAAAATAAAATTTTTGCTTTCAACAGTCGGCGGAATTAATTTTTATTGCAGTGGCAAACACTCGTCTGCACTTGTATGTATGTATGTATGTGTGCAAAGGCGCGTGTGCGTTTGGAGTGTTCAGCTAGGGTTGCGCCAATATTGGGAAAATATTGGCGGGAGTGTAGATTAGTCTATCGCACGCAGTTCCATTAAGGCAATATGATATTGCCAGCTTTGAAATACAAAAATAGTTATAATATTTGGCGTTTCACTCTTAACTGGGTTTCGGCCAAGCTTTCATAGCAATTCAGGCTACACCAATACCAGATGCCCCATTCAGTTTATTGACTGCTACGAGAGATTTGGTAAGTTAGAGTTATTTTTAAAGTGGACTTATGAAGTAAGTGTTGAATAATATAACTAATATTCCTCCCAAGACACTTTTAAGCTCTTAGAGATTTGGTCCACACGGAGAGAGTGAGCTTTAACAGCGCTGCATTTAAGAATAACCATTAACAGATTTCAAAACGCAAAAGCTGAAGGAAACAAAACACTGGTTTTTATGGCAATAAAATTATTATTTACCAAAATTTCACCCAAAATTGGCTTGTAGAGGCGCCAGCTCGGTGAAGCGGCAGAAAGCATTTTCAATCTCACAAAAATCCGCTGTGTTTAATAACTGCAAAAAAATATATGTATGTACGTGCGTGTAGAAATTTATACATTTTTAACACCTTTATTTGGCATGCTTCAAAAACTTCCGCTGCTAACAACGGTATTTGTCTCCAGGTATTTTTTCTGCCCTTTATTATTGTCTAAAAAATACATTTTAAAAAATTTGACACAATCATATTCGAATTGTGGATGACTGAGTGTTGCTGTTATCGATTGTGTTTTCTGCTAATTGAATTGTTCTAACGGTTATTTTATTTCGGGAAGTTGCTAAAAGATTCAGCGTCCATTATTGTTTAAACTTATTGTTGTCGATGTAGAATTTTTGATATTTTAGAGAGCTTGCGGCACTCATGTCCACCATGTAGAAGCAAACAAAAATGCGTTGAGTGTTGACCGTTATTCACCGGTATTTTGCAAATAAACAGGAAGCATACAGGTAGGACGGGAAGCCAGAGTGCTGTACGCTTGACTGGTTTGGCAGATTTCAAATCATTTCAACCCTAGCAGAGTTGTTCAACAAATCTGAGAAAGTTATATTTGTACAAGGTGCGTTCCAAAGTAAACAGGACTTAAAAAAAACAGAACAAATGGTTTTTCGGCAAAATCAATTTATTTTATTCAAAGTAGTCTCTTTCTGCTTCAATATAGCTATTTGCACGGTCCAAATTCGAACGAGTGTTTTAGCTTGTTGGTCGGTATTGCCGCCAGTATGTCGGTGTAAGCCTTTTGAATGGCCTCTAGGTCTGCATAACGCTTTCCTTACATGGGCAAATGCATTTTTCCGAAAAGGAAGAAGTTGCACGGTGCCGTATCAGGTGAATACGGGGAGCGGTTAATGGTTAAAATAGGATTTTTGGTCAAATAATCGTCCTTCGAATGTTGGATTCTAAGCAATTTTTGGTCGTCAGTCAATTTGTGCGGAACAAACCGTGCACACACCTTTAAGCCCAAACGTCGGTCAAAAAGTGTAGCACACAATGTTCTATTGTGCGAAATATGACGAAGAAAAACAAATTTTGAAAAACGCATTCTTGATAGAACCAACCCCAGAAAATGGTGGAATCACTAGATAAGTGGAAAGCCATGTGCGAAGCGGCAGCCAAAATTATAAAACACTAGAGAGCTGGAGAGCAACAACGTAGAGGATTACTACAAAATGCAAATACAACTAGAAACGACACACAAACCATGACCGTAGCAGACAAGAAGGGTTTGGTGACAATCACTGTACAAGGTGGGTTATGATACTAGCCGAGGTAGGTCCAAGTAAAAGCAGCTTGTTACTGAATGCGTTAGGACCATCCCGTGCGTATGAGTAATACCCAACCTTCTTTCCGACGTAAAATTTGACGGTGGTACCGGGTGGATCAGTACAAGACAGTAGGAGATTTAGTTCGGTTTCGATGCTTCCTCCTCGTAATAAAAATATATATATATATGATATAAAGCCAACAGGAAGTTGTTTCTTATATAGTTCTCAACAGTATTTTTCATAAAGAGTTCTTACATATTCACCGATGGATGCGATATAAAGTTAAACGGAAGTATGAAAATATGTATGTTAGGTATATGGAAGCTAAGGGAAGAATTGTACTTTTTGCACCAAATCAAGTTGTACGTCATGAATAACGCTTTCAATATTAACTTCTAAAGCTTGAAGAGAGTCTGGTTTATTGCTAGAGACCAATGATTCCAAATAACCTCACAAGAACTAGTTTCATGTTTTCTTTTTCTTGAAATAATCGAATCTCCAGACTTGTTTTCGCAATTTTTTGTTGGAATCAGATGTTATAAAGGTAAACTTCTTCCACTTTTCATTGACAGTAACGGTGTCACCACCTTCATTTCGAAAGAAGTACGGACCGATGATGCCATCAGAACCGGAAGTTTTGTTTATTTACAGCACCACTCAGATTAAAGTAAGTCCCATCAGATAAGATGATTTTCTTAAAAAATCGATATTATTATCTATGTACATATATATAAATGTTGTTTTGAAGTTGTTCCAAAACAAAATCAGCAAGTTCTCGACGTTTACGGTGGTCCAATGGCTTACGTTCTTAAGTGAAAATGAATGCAAGTCCAAAACATATCTCAAAATCTTCCAGGTTGTGATTAGAGATTGTTCCAATTCATCAATTTCGATACCACCCAAGAAGAAGTATCAGAAATTAATTTTAAGAAGCTATAGAATTGGTGCATTTCGTGAATAAAATGTGGCAGAGACAACTGAAACTAATACATATTTTATTAATTTACAAATAGCACATTATACTTGAATACGAGTATTTATAATATAAAGTATTGAGAAGTTCCGGGTTGTGGAATCTGAAGAATTCGGAGCCTTCTTTGGATGAATTATCTCTTTAATTCTTTCATCTGTTTGCTGTGGCATTAAATATTTCAAAATGAGATTGCTGCTGCTGAGGGCGCGTGCATAACTGTAAATTAATAAATTTGCATGAATTTAAATTAGCGACACCTTGGCCCGTTTGTTGTGGACCGTTTACCTTATTTCAATGCGGTGATGAAAACGAGTCCAACTAATCCTTACACACACCTACAGAGGCACACACACAGAATAATTGAATATTTGTAATTCTAGCTCGGCCAGCAGACCGTCACTTTGGGCGGCTAATTTATGCCACAGAGCGACCGCCATCGCTTCCCGTGCAAAGTGCCGTTATTCACCAGCGCGAAAATGTGCATTAAGCTTTCGCGCGTCCACCGCTGAATCGCAGAGCATTTATGTGTGTGTGTGTGCGTCTGTGCGGGTGTGCGGAAAGCAATAACAATAACAACAGCAATTGCAATAAATATAATTACAGTGGCGTAATTTTGAATGGGAATAATGATAATTAACCGCTTTGTGCACCGTGACGTTGCATCATAAAAGTTGTCTGGCTCATTGCTCGCGAAATGCGATTTGCCGAAGCTACTGATAATTGCACGCTCATTGCGGAGACGGCGGTGGCATCTTCATTACTGAAATTTCCAAATCGTCAAATTGAATTCAATTAGCAAATGCGCGGGGCGCAGCCACCCAGCACCGCGCCTGCGACCACAAGGCCGCCCCTCCGCTCGGCCACCCGGCCATCGGAAAACGCGGTGCGGTGCGAATTCATGCATGTGTCTGCGTTAATTATCTGGGACCGGCAATGTCCCCATTTTGCTGCGTACCAACCGCATGCTGTCGCTGTTGTTGTTGTTAGTGCGCATTTATCGGGTAATTAGCAATTGCAGCGTTATTTTAAGTGCACCGCCGTAGACGCTTCATCACTGTAATTACACACTTATAAACACACTTGAACGCGCGCACACACACCCACACGCAGCCGACACACACACGCACGAAGTCGCAAGTGCACTTTCGTTTAATTATTATATTAACTCAATTAGCTTCTGCGTTGCTAAGCATTTTGTTGCATTTGTTGTTGCCCCTGGCTTTCCTCATTTTACATTGCACCAAATTGTTTTTGTTGAATGTTGTTGTTGCACTTGTGCATGGCTACTTTGTCGTGTGAAGCACGTGTTCGTTGTGTTTCGCCGTTATCACTCGCTTATCAGTAAACATCTTCTTTTGTCCCGTCGCTGCTTTCTTGCAGTTGTTGTATTGTGTGGAGAATAAACATGTTAAGCGTTAGGTGTGTGTGTGTGGTGAGCGCGCTTGAGAGCGCAAGTGTGGTGAATTTGGCGGCGCATGCGCTGGAATTCGATGTTTCCATGCGAGCGGCGTGTTGGATCTGTGGTACTGGGTCAATAGGATTTCGCATGTGATTCCCACATCATTTTGCCAATTAATCGGCAAGCGGCACAAGTGGGCATAGCGGCGCACAAATGCGCTCTAAGCATAAATACGTAAATTATGACAAAAGTCTTTGATTAAGATTTTTTTCGAATTTCGAATTAAACTTCGAAAAAGCTTTACATTTTGTATATTTTAGATTTCGTAGTACATTTTTAGAAGTATTTGCCAATTGAACTGTATATGGCACTAAAATATTTTATGAATAGTTGTTTCTGTAATTTTTGGGGTATTTCTTATTTTACTTGCCTTCTGAAAACAATTTTCCCATCGAAATGTAAGATCACATATTTATTATTACCAGGAGCATATCCTCAAAGTTTTAACATTTTAGTAAAATAAATTCGATTTCGAAAATGTCATTTCACCACGACCTTTGATTAGAAGGACATTGTCTCATACCCCTACGTTGCTATTTTTAAAACTATAATGTCTCTTCAGTTCATCCACGACCAACTTCCTTAGATTGTTTAAATGTTATTGAAAACTTTTTCTATTCACACTCCATTCGAAAACGGTGCCGGTTTATAGAGGAATGGTTGGAAACTGCATAGTCGATGAGCTTGCTAGATAGGTAACCGTTCTTCTTCTTCTTTACCGGCGTAGCCACCACTTACGCGGTTGTAGCCGAGTTAACAATAGCGCGTCAGTCATTTCTTCTTTTTGTGATGTGGCGCTAGTTGGAGATTTCAAGCGAAGCCAGGTCCTCCTCTTCTTCTCCCGGAGCGTACCTCGTCGAATACTTTCAGAGCTGGAGTGTTTATGTCTATTCGGACGACATGACCTAGCCAGCGCAGCCGCTGTCTTTTAATTCGCTGTACTATGTCAATGTCGTCGTATATCTCCTACATTTCATCCTTCCATCGAATGCGGTATTCGCGGTTGTCAATACACAAAGGGCCATAAATCTTTCGCAGAACCTTTCTCTCGAAAACTCGTAACGCCGACACATCAGATGTTGTAATCGTACATGCCTCTGCACCATATAGCAAGACGGGAATTATGAGTGACTTATAGAGTTTAGTTTCAGTTCTTCGAGAGAGGACTTTATTTCTCGATTGCCTAGCCTAGAAGTAGCACTTGTTGGCAAGGGATTTCGAGGCTGACATTGTTGTTGCTGTTAGTACTGGTTCCGAGGAGGATGGAGTTCTGTAAGCGCCATTCACTTGGAAGTGGCAATAAACGATTCTTCTACATATGGCTCAAGCAGCTCACGACAACCGGTCTTAGACGAAGTATTCTCTGGGTAGCCAAATAACATCCGTAAAAAATTCCTCCAATGAAAAGTTTTATTACATTGGCAAGTAGCCGGTAGTACATATTCTCCTTGAGCTCTAGCGTTATTTTGGCAATCGCAGGTCCTTCAGGTTCCAAGTGAAGCGCAAGTTCCTTTTCGCTACTAGCTCTTAGCAAGTTTCGTCTCACCGTTATAGTGTATGTATATTCTGACTGGACACTGTCCAATAGACTCACATGCGGGGTACATATCTTGTCGGACGCAAATTGCTAAAGCTCTCTGGAAGAAGACGGGGTAGAATCTTGGTGACCCTTTCTTCGCAAGTGTCCAGCTTTTTCAAAAATATTTCAGTAGTCATACATTCGGCAAGCCAGGGAAGTGGCTGCGATTAATATGAGTGGCCTTAGCAAATTTGTGGTAATGGGAAGGCGTTCCGCGATACGTATGAGACTGGTGATTTCGGATTTTAAAAATCACAAATGACCAACGTATCAAGCAGAATTATAATACGAATTGTAAAGATTCTGCTGGAAAATCTTCGGTTATTTTATCGATATATCCGATAGTTAACACCGAGCATTGTAAAGCATTAGGTCTTTCATACGACAAGTGCGCAGACCAAATTAATTCTGCTGCCTCCGCTGTGATTTCCTAAGAACATTTCTTATCAATACATCGAATCAAAAACACACTCACATTTGTTTCTTAGTCGTGCGATGTTGGAAACATATTTATGTTGTGTATTCACCACACCAAGTTGTACTCGGGCCACTGCGGGCGCAGAAGTGCACAGTCCTCCAGTTAACACGTGCCCTCCAAGTTGAATGCATCGCACGTGAGATGATCGCCGCCGACGTTTCTTAACTTTCACTTTTGCATTGCGGCCTCGTGGAACCGCCTTGTATGGGGAGCAATCGGCCGGTGCGCGGAAACTCACCACACGCACGCACGCCGAATTGCCGAGCGATGAGGGCGACTGGCGAGATACCGCCAATGGCAGGCGTGGGGTGTCTAAGTGTGGTATTTTGCTGGTGTCAAGACGGTCAATCGTTTCAGTTTAGTTCGTTGAAAGGCGCGTCGCGATGCAGTTGTGTTTTCAAGTCGCGAAGATGGCATTCAGCAAACAAACAAAATGATAAGCAAACAGTGCATTGGTGTGGGCCAGACAGTTAATATTCAAATTGTAGTGAGCTCAGCGTTCTCCCGGGCGTTTCTTACAGAGTTGTCGATTAAAATTTAAAAAATGTTTAAGTGAAATATATTCAAATTAAATACTTAAATGCATGGTAAAATTCCAACAGTGCAGTGCTTTAAACTTGGAAGTGAGTGCGTGCTTACCAATGCTTCTGTGCATTAAATACAAGTAGAAGAATTATCGAAAAAATTATAGAGAAATTGAATCTTTAAATGAAAATAAAAATATAATCATTGAGGATTTAGTGAAAAGTGTAGCTTAAATATATAGTTAAATATTTTATTAGCATTATAATAAAAAAGTGCAGTAGGAAGAAAAAAATCATTTAATAAACTAAAATTCCAGATTTAAATGTTTAACTTAGAAAGTTTCCTCTAACTTTTCTTAAATAAGTGAGTATTTGAAAGTTACTTCATAAATATTTTAATAATAATATCATAATAATCATATTTCGGAAAGTAAGGAAAGATTTACCAATGAAGATTTTCCAGCTACTCGTAATTCAAAAAAACCATTTAAAATGTTTTGAGCAAAATATAGTGGCCTGAATATACGTTCTTTTTATAAGTTCGTATTTAACTCATTCTTGGACGTGTGTTTTTATTACATCCCATGAATGATGAAAAGCGGCGAATGGATTGCTCTATGTTACAAGTTCTTTGGAGGTGTTTGAAAGCTACTCCGAAAATTGGGTAGAAATTCTTAAATTTCCTTTATTGTGACTGGCTGAGTATAAATTATATGAAAGTGTGTCGAGGTAACTCAAATTTCAAGGATCAAATTTAAAAACTCACCAACATGGACAGGTATCACATCACCTCTTTTGCGTCCAGCAAACTCCTGGAATTTCTCAGGATTGCCTTTGTGACTATATGTGATATAGGGGAGGGCACAATAGATCATAGGTCGCAGTGCAAACCTCAATTAATTCCCATATTCTATCTAACCAACATGAAACTTTTGAGATCTCATGGCCGCCGATATAAATTCAGATCCTTGAGTCTGCGAGATGTGAATATGTTCGTAGTTTGGGAATCGTATCTTAATGATGTTTAAAATGAGTTATGTGGTAATGAGAACATTGCGCAAAAGATCAAATGATAATAAATAATATGAATTTGCCTCTTTTTAAAAGTAAAGAGTTCAGTTTTGTCCAGTTAGTTTTTAAACCAAAAATGTTTTTGTTGTTTTAACTAATTTAATTTTGAAAACTGAAAATGAAAAGCTTTAATTTATTAAAAATTAATAAGCCATAATTAATAACCCATTGAAAAACGTCAAACTTTTACATTTATTTAATTTTATTGTCTGAAAACAGCTAAGTTGGAGCTGAGCCATAGTAGGGGTGCTTTAGTTTTGTTCAATACTGTAGTATTCGTACACTAAATAGTTTTGTAAATAGCCGATATAAGAGAGATGTTCACATAACAGTAAGAGTTGGCGAAATGCGCCAGTTAGATTGAGAAAGCTTTGGGAGTTCTTGAAATTTTAAATTAGTAATATTAGGCTCATAATAGTATGTGTATGAGAAATAAAGCGGTTCTCAATCATTGTAACTAATTATATTACTTTTTTGTCTTTTTTTTGCAAAATTTTTGCATATTTCAATTCCTGCAACATTTTGAAGCTTTTGCCGAATTACTTCAATTTCTGCATCAGCTTTTTGCTCTGATCCATTGTAATTTTTCGTGAAAAAATACCGCAGTGAAAGTAGTTTTAACAAGCAAGGAAGGGCTATATTCGGGTGTACAACTTGTCAGGATCAAAGCCTGAGAAATACCTTAGGGTGCAAAACGTCAACCAGAGGATTGGAATCCAAACAATTTTATAAATACATATACCATATATAACTCATACACTGACCCACATATTCCAAGCGAAGCCAAGTCCTTCTCCACCTGGTCCTTCCAACGGAGTGGAGGTCTCCTCTTCCTCTGCTTCCCCCGGCGGGTACTTAGTCGAATACTTTCAGAGCTGGAGTGTTTTCGTCCGTTCGGTCAACATGACCTAGCCAGCGTAGCCGCTGTCTTTTAATTCGCTGAATTATGTCAATCGTCGTATATCTCATACATCGTTCCATCGAATGCGATATTCGGCGTGGCCTACGCGCAAAGGACCATAAACTTTACTTTTCAGCTGTTTACTCAGTCCAAAGTAGCACCTGTTGGCAAGAGTTATTCTGCGCTGGATTTCCAGGCTGACATTATTGTTGCTGTTCCAATATAGACGAAATTATCTACGACCTCGAAATTATGACTGGGTTGACATCGGTAGAGCATGTCTCGAGATGTGGGATTTCACCTAAAAGAGGGTGGTGCCACCGTACCGTAATGTAACGGTGGTTCAATTTAATGTCTCTGGAGTTTTCGAATATTGATTTCTTGCGCTTTTAGTAGTTTTTAATAGTACCGTTATTTGGGCAGTGAGCGAAGTTATTATCCGATTTCGTTCGTTTTCACACTGTCGGTAGGAGTTTGTACAGTATTTGCGCTACGTGAATTTGGTTACTATGGTTTATGCGGTTTAAGAGATATGAACATTAAACTTATTAGAGGGCGGGCCCAAGCTCACCTTTTCAAAATATTATACCCACAGGTGCCCCTTGCTACTGCGACCTCTGTGTCAAATTACAGTTCAAGATCTCAAATTTGTCCTTAGTTATGGCACTTTATAAGTGTTTCAATTTATGTGCGTGACAGTGGTCCGATTACGTCCATCTACGAATTCGTTCTTATCTTTCTCCAATGTTTCATTACGGTATCTTAATTTTTACTCAAGTTACAGGTTGCACGGACGGACGGAAAGACAAATAGTCATCCCGATTTCAACTCGTTTTGTCGACCTGTTTATTTACATATACATAACTCTATATCTAACTGGATTAGTTTTAAGATTTGGAAACAACCGTTGGGTGAACAAAACTATTATACTCTGTAGCCACATATAGCAAGAGTATACAAATTATCGTTTAATTACTAGTATTATTTGTTTATATGTTTATATAAATATTATTTTTAATACTAGAAAAATATTTTCATTTAATTATGCTTTTTACATTTTTTGCTCGAAGAGACATAACTTTTTTGTATTTATTGTTTAAGTGCATGGAAGAAAGCTTTATGTAAATATCGATGAAATAACCGTAACGTTAGAGAAAGGAGCTGGGGTCGAAATCAATTAAGGCAAAAGCAACCTGAGATACTAAAGTAAATTATAATATGATATGATCAATTAAAAATGTGTTACTCACTTTCGGTACAAATAATGCCAATAAAAGTTGGGAATAGTTAAAAAAAAAATCCTGATTTTCTTTGATTTGAATTAAGTTGATTCATACTGACTTAATTAAATGACTTCTTCATTTTATGGAATCATAAGGTTTCGAAAAATTTTTCTCAAGCTTTTTTCACACTTTTAAATTCAGATTGATCACTGATGCCTACTGATGCTGATGAAATACTTCAACCCTGATATAATAACTTAACTCTTCAGCTCATTCAATATGTTCTGTAAACCAGGTTTTCTAGAAACGTTAAAACTCTTCGTTTACTTTATCTTAAAATTTCAAAAATGTTACGAAAATCAAAAGCTTTTCGTATTTCTTGAGATATGAAGAGAATTCAGAGCTCCAGGTGACTTTAGCTTAATAATATAACGACTCATTTGTAACAGTCATGATTTAGAGAAAAAGTCAAATGTTCACATTCCAGATTGGCCGATTCAGTATGTAAGTGGCCTTAATGGAGATGGCGACTTGACGCGCTTCCTGCTTGTATTATTGATATTCTTTCTAGAAAGCGAGTAAATCAGGTGGCAGCTTCTGTTCTATCTTCTGCTATTCCTTTGTGCTTACCACATTCCGAAATCAAACAGAGTTCTGAGAAAGCGGTTGATAAGCTCCTCCTTTACAATTAATTATTCATCCCCATTTTCTTCATTAGCTTTGTTCTAGGTTTGCAGTAACTTTTTCTGGGAAAGTCATTCGAGTGTAAACAATATCTTTATAGTCTCGCAAAATAAAAGGAAACACATGCGTTTGGGGAAGTTTGAATCAATTATTGCAGAATGCATTTAATGGCTTGTATGATATTGACTTTTGCCACATTTGAATTATTTATGAGCTGGAGTGTGGGTGAGTAACGAATTTACCACAGACAAGCGGGAAGCATGCATACAACTCTCCGACCACTTTTTATGATTGGCGCTGTTTGGCTATGCAAATTTATGAGTTGATTGTAAAATGTCTATTGGTGTGCTCATGTCTGTACAAATACGTATACATATACATATGTATGTATGTACATCAATACTACCGTGATGTATGCACAAATGCTTCTAAGTTCCCCCACTCACGCGTGAACTGCTTGAAATAGCAGCGGAGTGCGAGCACCCGACATGCTGCGGCTGATATATGAACTCTCTCATCGCCCGGGGTTGGCGAACATGCCTTTCGACATCATTTCCGCTATACCAGCTTCCGCTTTAAATTTCGCTTTCTGCCACATTTTATGGCTTTGTGAGCCGAAAATCTCACAGCCATTAGCGGCGGCAATGCCAACGCGGCCTCCCAGTTGACTCCGTGGCAAATGCGGTAAGAAGTTACTTTTGGCGGCGCTTTCACTTCCTCTCGAAGTCGCCGTAAATTATACCTGAGCGCGCATTTCATGGCGATATGAGTGAGTCGCAAGTTAATTTCGGGGCCGGTCTGGTACGGAGGGCGTGCCTGGAGCGTGTGGTGGGGGCAGCGCAATGAAGTCGTGCACATGAATTTATGTTCTAAGCAGCGAAAAAAGAGCGTTGCAATGGAGGCGAAAGTGGTGACCATTGCTGGCTTTCACCTAAAATGAAATGTTGAAAATCGCTGGGCCTCTGTGGCTGTGTGTGAGTGTGTGCCATCTTGTCGGCAGCGCAAAGAATTCCCGAATTTATTACATTTCTTAACGGCAGCGTGGCAACTTTATGACCAAGCAGCCTTTAATTTATTTCATTTTCAGTGAGATTAAATTGAATGTAAAGATAATAACTGTAATGCTGTTGTTGTTCTTGCTGTTTGGTTTTTGTGCGCTGCCTGAATGCCGGAACTTAAATTTTGTTTATTTTTAATTTCCGATTTCTCTTATTTGAACATTGTTTGTGCGTAGTGTGTGTGTGTTTGCATTCGTACTCGTATATGTGCATGTATTTTGATTAATGTGTGTGTGTGTGAGTTTGGTCTTAAATATTCATGAATTTCCAATGTATTTAAATAGAGTATTCACCCCATATTTCTGGTTGAATTGCGCAATATACTTAAACACAGCACATGGCTTTAACTCAACACTGAACGCTACACTAAAGAGTTTCCGAAACCTCTCAATCAATTTTAACTTAGTGCTTTACTAACAATCGGAAATATTGCTCTAGTTGTGGAAACGTCTACTTCATTTAGTGCTTCGATTCGTGTTATCAACGAATTCATTATTTGTCCACTCAGTCGAGTGTTCAGCAGGCCCCAAGAGTCCCGATATCTATCAGTGAAAAAATTCAAATGAATTCCAAATCAGACTCTGAGTCTTTATCACAAATAAATTCGATTTTACTTGTGCTTTTACTGAATATAAGGTTAAAGATGAGGTTAGGACCTGGCTTTGATTTCTAAATGGTGAAAAGTAAAAATCTTTCAAACCGCTGAAGCTAATTTAACCAAAATTGCTGAGAGAAAGTTTATTTAGTACTTCTTCATCCCCTGAAAATAGGTGATAATATTCATGCCCGCTCTCCATATAACGGTTATTTTCAAAAATACTAAAAGTGCTATAATTCGCTGAATAAATGCTTCACAAGCTTTAAATTGCACACACAGTATGATCTAATGGAAGGGGTGTCATACTTTGAAGTGGGCGTAGCATCGTTCACATTTAAGGGAAATCCTTTATCTTAGGAACCGTGGTAATATTTGATATGTGAGGTTACTAAAACACTCGTGTATTACCATACACTGTGAAAATGGGCGAAATCGACATAAAACCACTTCCCACACAACAATTTTTAAATTCTATATAATTCTTTCACTTACCGGTATAACAAATCAATAAAGTTATCGGAATAAAACCTTTCATAAATAGGACTCGCAAGTTGTTTCATCTTACGCCCAAAAATTGTCGAAATCGGACTATAATTTTTCAGGGGCTCAGACAGCAAATATTTGGACCCCAGTGCATATGACTAAAATTTTACCCGGAGTGAGGTCTGGTATTGAAATTTGGGGAGAATATTTTTTTGATGACAGCATGCCCTTATGCCAAAAATAAGTAAAATCGGGTTAAGACTTCCTTTGACCACTTATACTTAATACAAATATTTTCGGACTTTTATTTAGTACTAGCAGCCCACCTCGGCTTCACACGGGTATTAAACAATCATTTCAAAAGTTATAATTTTGTACACACTCTCCCACACATACTTTCTCGTTTTTGCGTGGGGTCATTAAAAATTAATTAAATGAAACAAATTCGAATATGAAAGTATATTTTTTGTATTATTTTTACTTTTTTTTTAATTTTTGTGAAAAGGCCTTTACTATATATTTTACTTTTTCTACTCCTGAAAAATAATTTTTTGAGTCAGAGCTTCAATGTGAACGATATTTGATGTAGATAGACCAATTTACAGTTGGTCTTGAGTAAAACATTCTTTTCGTATCTCAATCCCTACTAATTCGAAAGTTTGGCCTTGGGACTTGTTTGTAGTTAGAGCGAAAGATGTTTTCACTGAAAATTGAAACCGTTTTAATGAGATTAGATTCCTCGGTATATGAGCTAGTTGACCAGCTGCGGGGCCTGTGATAATGGTTGCTACAATTAAACTGTCCTTCAATTCCTTAATAACCAGCTCTGTCCCGTTGCACCTGCTTGAAGGACTTAAACTCCTCAAAAGCATAATAGGAATTCCATTTTTAAAGCCAATTCATGTGGTGGCAGTCCAGAAGGGTTTAATGAAAATTTGCTGGGGATAATGAACTGCGTCTTCGATATTAGTTGCGGTGTCTATCGGTTGGTTTTTTATTTCTCCGGGAACTTTTTGAATAATTAGATTGTTTATTTCGTTGACACTTTCATTCGTGGGTAGCACTATTGCCTTAGAACACAAACAATTAAATTCTTTTTCGTGCAAATATTTAAGATGTCATACAATAATATGATTGCAATAGGGGAAAAAATATGGATCAGTTATCGTACGGAAAGATTTATTATCCTTTTTTCAATATTTCTTTATTTATTGTATATGTTTTTTTAGGCCTAACAATAAGTTGTAAAGTCTTAAATTTATTTAAAAACTAGACAAGCTCACGCACTTGATTGAGCTGTTTTGGTCATACGTTGCTCTTTGGTACGCAGGCATACCTCTTCTCTTTAGGCATGTTGGATCGCAGGAATGTCCTAAAGCATTAGCCAATACGTTTGGACGATCTCGGATTTTATATATATATTTCATTCTGCTGTCCTCTACTTCTTTCTTTACCACCGGAATACCAAGATCTTTATATATATTTTCATAACGCATGTACCAAAGCGAACACGTGATTTTTCTAATGATTATCTTATACCTAGCTATGGCATAATCAAAATGAAAATAAATTGAAGGTGATATATTTCTAGAAAGATTTAATTTACGCGGTATTAAATTTTATGTTACGCTCTTTTTCAAAAACAACAGAAAAGTTTTAAAAAATCCGAAACACCAGAATTTCTTTTGCAACTTCTATATATCCATATAGCTGTAAGGTATCCGATTTCAATATTATTAAACAATTTTTCTAACAATATAAAGAGTTCTTTTGAGTAGCGGAGCAATCCAAGGCAGAAAGGCAGGGAAATTGCTTTATTATACATTTGCAAGTATTTTTAAATTTCACATATTCATATTCCTTTAGGACTTTTGAACTCTAAACGCCACTGCTCATAATCAATATCTACTTGATTTGCATTTTTAAAGCGGCAGTTCCGAAGTGAAAATTTCATTACTTCGCATTATTATTCTGCCGGGCAGTACACTATACTTCGCCGAACTGAATTCCTTCCTGCTTTACTACCGTTATTAGTTATAGGTACGTACGCATTTTACGAGACAAAAACAGGGGCAGACTAAAAGCTGTTTTCACGCGTCTAAAAGCCCTCTGAAAAGAGCGCAAATAAATATAAAAACACTAAGAAACAACAAAAAAAACTTTAACTTCGGTTTTATCGAAGCCATAATACCCTTAACAAGTACATTTTTGCAGCGATGATTTGCCGACTTTCATGAAGATTTCTCGGCGAATAAAATAGTTTTCCACCGAAACATTTGCTTCCAATCATTCGGTTTGTAGGGGAGTTTTATGCTATAGTTGTCCGATATCGGTGACAAATGACAAGGTTCTTTGTGTGCAGGGTATAAATATGAAAAAATTGGTTGTAAGGCGGAAACAGGCGATGCACACTGCTACCAAGGGGAAATAAGGCGATGTGATGGTGTTGCGCTTGACAGGTTGGATGCTAATTTGATGGAAGCAGACGCGCGTCGGTGCCACAAGCCAAAGGTAAAGGCAAAGGTAGAAGGCACAAAGAGAAAAACGCGGTAATATGAAATAACAAATGGAGAAACACACCAAGACACGACGACTAAACACAAGCCTCGTTGGTGCTGTGCACCGTCTGCGAGAATGTGGATAGTTTATAGCAATTTATGTAGAACATTCACAGCAGGCACTTGCCCACACGCCCACCAGCTCACCAGCGCAGCAGACAGACTGACTTTGTTTACTTACAGCGCGCTTTTTCAAATATTATTTTTATTAATAACTTTTATTAAATTACCATAATTTATTCTTTTGTTTCTTTTGTCTCGGGGCGTGAAGAATGTGCAAGCAACAGTGGCGGCACTGCTGCGAGCATGTGCGCCTTGAACTATGCCTTGCTTTGTTTGAAATTGCACGAGCGCTATGCGTCAAAATGAAAATGAGGGCGACTATGTGTTTGTGTGCATGTGTGTGTGTGTGTGCGGCAGCTGCCCACCCCATCTGCTAATGTACTTTATATTGTAATGTAATAATTTTCACTGAGATATAAAAAATATTTCGTTTTACTGCAGTGGAAAGTGGCTGTGCATTTTACGCACCAGCACACATACACACGCATGCTTGTGCGTGCGTGTAAACCAAAATATTTCTAAACTGTGTTGGTGAAAGTGTAGTTTTTTTGTTTTGTGCAAACGCTTAAGAGCGGCTACTGAATTCCACAAGGTCATAGAATTTCAAGATGCTGTCCGAGCAGCAAACAAAGCAGCGCGTCTCGCCCTCCTGGTCGCTTTTCTTTCTCGGTGTTCTGATATTATCACATAATTTGTGTGTGTTTTGTTTTTTGGGTCTGTCAGCCTGTCAGTTGGGCTGAGTTCTTGGCATGTTGCTGCCGCTGATGTTTGCTGTTGTTGATTGCCGCCAAGTGGTAATTTAATATTTTCCAACAACGCTGGCAGCATTCTAAAACAAACATCGCACGCGCTTGTAATGTGTGCTGTAACGGATATTGGCCGGATATTTGAGCTAAAGAGATTAGACACCAGTAAACCAAATGCGATGTAATTGGAGCTGCTTAATTTGCCTTCCAGTGACGCATGAAAATTAGTAATAATTTGATTCATGATAGTTTGCCAATATTTTACGTAACTACATCTGTGCTGGGTAACATTAAGCAGATATTGAGATCAATAAGCTCGGCAGATGTTTACATTATTAGTTACACTGTTGATTTTGTAGCCTTTGATATAAGATCGATTGTGGACATATTTGTGCTAACAACTAATGACACTATCAGTGGTTTTCTAAGATTTTCTCTCATTTATTTTTAAATCTTTAGTTTCATTTTGAGTTAAAAAAATCAGAAATCATGAAAAATAATGGCCTATATACATATATGTATACAATATAAGTTTTGGTTTGAAAAATAAGGATACGTTGAAGTAAACAGAGCGAAAAATATCGCAAGTATATGTTACATCTCACGTAAACGCCTTCTATGAGTTATTTCTTTATGTTTTTCCAGCTGATAATCTTTCTTTAAGGACCTGTAATAATCTGTCCCGATCGATGTAATCGATCCCATTAACATTGATAAGGTATCTTTCAGCTCTTTTAGACCCTAGTGAAACCGCTCTCTATACTACGCTACTCACTATAATTATCTGAAATTGTAATCAAATGCCTGCGGATATAGTAACTATAACTCGAGACTCATATTTTCTTCTAGACTCTTATAGTTTGTCGGCTTATTTTGCGAAAGTCCTTCACAATTTGGTACATTATAGTTACTTAGGAAAATATCAAGTATCAACACTAAATTTTTTCAAACTTCACTTTCCAGACTTTGATGAAGTCTTTATTTTTGTTGAATTGACGTAATTGAAAACCAAACCAATTCACTTTTTAACCTTGGTACAAATTATTCAAAGAGGGTTAAGAACGTGTTGACGACGAACCGCGTCCAGGACGGCCATCAACATCAACTGATGATCAACACGTCAATAATGATCTTACTGGCTTCATTGGGGAAACCGTTTTGTGTCAATTGAAGACATTAAACGTGAACCGCTAAGCGCAATGAAGGTTATTCTGGAAACCGACTTTAACAACAGTTTCAAGGAGGAAACCTTAAAAGCATAATTTTTTACATATTTTCGGAAAGAGCCTGAGAGTGGGGAGCGGGTGTAGCTCGTACATTGAAAAATACATTTTATAACTAAAAACCCTTCTAATTGAAGACAGAGATACAAATGTCATAAAAACTAGAGCACATTCAATATTTTCATGAACAAAATCGTAAACTGGGCACGTGAAACCATCAAATTTTTTTAAGTTATCCTTAGCACTATCAAAATGCATAGCTTTTTGTAAAGAGGTGTTATTTGCAAATTTTGTTTTGTTTTTGTTTCTTAATTTGTTTCCCCTTTCATTACTAATATTTTGCAGCAGTAATTGTAAGAATGGCTTTACCCCAATTAAGTCAAGCTTCTCCATTTGCCAAATGGTCATGCCGTAATACATATACTCAGGGCACGGATCAGCGAATTTGCTAAGTTTTTGATAGTCCTTAGATAGTTTTTCCGTCCCTTTTCAGCCTATCGTGTTATCTATTACTATACACTTTGGCAATATTAAAGTTTCCGCTAGGTGTCGCTATTATGTTGTCCTTACTGCAAGTCGTATTTCTGGTCCGATTCGGCTCATATTTCAGATATTGGCAAGAAGAAAGGAAAGATAGCACCTTCTGGGTCGACTGCATACCAATGGCCTTCTTTTGGCTTACTGGGATGTGTTTTTGAATAATTCCTGAATACCGAAAGGCATCTAGAAACGTCATTGCTACTAGGCTCACATGTATTTAATTATGCATTAAAGTGTGTGTGTGTGCGTGCATGTGTGTGTTCGTTATTCAATTTACACAAGGCTAGCATCATAAGTTAATTTGTGAGTGTGTCTAAGGGTTTCTAAGGAGGCAGCTGCATTTAATGTTACATTTATGTTCTTTGTACGACATTGAAAATTTTAGGTTTACAGCAAGATGTCTTCGTTTGTTGTTGTGTCTGAGCGCTTGAAATTTAAAACCGTTTGGAAATTTAATAACTCATCTGCTATTAACACACTTTTAAGGGCTAGGTGCTGCTAGTTTTTCATTAAAACATTGGAAGGTCCGTCGTACGCTTGAATAGTACCGTCAATAATTCGTGAAATGCTGCTGTTGGCAGTAAGCTCTTTGTTATATATTATATAAGCAAATCAAATTCAAGTTTTTAATGAGTCAAAAGGGCTTGAAGCGCGCTCATTTGTCGAGATTTTCCATTGTTGGCACGAATATTAGATTGGATTTATAGACTTGCCCACATACATTTATTTTTGACTATTAATTAGCTGTGAGCCAGTAAATAGCAACAACAACAACATGTGATATGTATAGTTTGAGTTATCGTCAACCCTTTTTAATGAACTCCAGAATAAAAGGGATAAAAATTAGGGTTAGGTTACGACAGACAGTTTTTATTTGCGGACCTTTTTATTTGTGCGCTCACGTAGTATAGTGTCAAATTTAAGTTGTCGTAAGTACGTTCTCAAATTTCTCCATTTTTGTTGTTGTTGTTGAGCCGGCCTAAACTGGAATGACACGTTTTGCTTCTTTGAACCCTCTCTCTACTTTTAGTTTGCGCTTTGCTGCAGTTTGTCAATTAGTTAGATGCAATTTTGCGCATGTAGCGGAAGCATTTTTGGCAAATGAACATGCGAATTATTTTAATTAATGTATTTGCTCATAATATTAATAATTGTACAAGGCACAGCTGGAAATTTCTCATATATTTCGATTAATTTTCTTTATAAAGTGACATAGTTTTGTGGTAATAAACATCGCTCTAGTATTTCCACAGCATATATACGTATGCTTTTTCCTTGATTGTGGTAATTTATGGGTCAGCAAGAAGCGTTGCTCTGTGAATTTAAGAATTAAATTTGCAGAAATGTTGCGAGTTATAGACTTCTTTGTGAATTTCTCAACACAACCGACACCTCAAAGTAGCTCGTCGAATAGTATACTGCCTCCAGTGCTGGAATGAAAGTGTAAACGAGTGCATAAAAGACGAAAAGTGCTGAAGAAATGGCACTTTGAATTGCTCTGTGGCTCGCTATGAGACTGCTGCACAAAAACTGAAGCAAGTTGAACAGTTGTGTGAGCACCAGAAGAGTGCAAGACAGGCAACAGCTGTAATTAACTAATTAATTGCTGTGAAAAACTTTTCGCAATCCGTTTTGGCAGTTAACTAGTTTGCGAAAGAGTTTTTTTATAGTTCCAAGAATTAACTCTTCGTTGTTGACGCTTTACGAATGCGCCCCAGAATGGCATGTTTATGTGGCAACTTCCTTTTGCATATATTGAGAGGCGTAAGGAGGGTAGATAGTACTAGTCGTTTCTTTGACAAAAGGATATGACCCCGAGCTTTCATATTCCTTTGCAACTCAAAAAATGGTTGACATGTGCTTTGCTTAAATAAAAGTAGATGATCTCGAGTTCTTGGAGATAACCAATTTCTTATTTTTTTACACAAATTGCTTACCAACTGCCTTGTAGCTTCTACTTGCGATGATATGTTATGTTAAATAATATTGGGTAGTCGAAAAGTCTTTTCGTATTTTGTCAATAGATGTTGTTGCAGTCGCTTTTTTGACTACCCAATATATATTTTATTTTATCGCACCACAGAGTTTCAAACACTTCATACAGCATCCCCAATCTCTCTTCGCCTGTGTCCAGTCATATTACGACACTTCGATAATTGAGACAATATTCGTGCTTTTCCGTCGATATTTTTAGTGAAGGATGTATGTACACTCACTTTACATATTTCGGTATATACAAACCTAGTAAGTATGTGACTCAAGTCAGCGCCTTGTCAGATCAAGTGTAATTGTGTGTGTGGAGATGTTCAAAAATGTTGCCGTTAATTGGATTTTTCCTGTTCGCGTTTGCTTGCGTAAATACTCGCTTAAGCAAACAACTGCTGAGCGCTGTTGGTCTAGCTATTCAGAAGTCATACAAATTGAATTCATTACTCAGTCACTTGAATAGCGATTTGGCGCATAATTAGCAACTAATTGTTATTCCTTCTGTGTGCGTCGCTGAAAATCGAAAAATTCCCGAAAACAAAGAATAAGCAGTGCGGAAGCTTCATAATGGCCTGTCGTCGCATCGTCAATCACTCCGCAAGCAACAACTGTCTAATCGTATCATTGTCTTAGTTGCTTGGCGGCCAGCGCCCAGTGTCCAGCGCCCGGGGTGTGCTGACCAATTCGGCTGCTTAAGCTTTTAATCCTGCGCTGGCGACCATGGCAGATAATTTTCACGCTTCATTCATTTTAATATGCCCATTGCTGTTTATTTTGTGCTGCCTTAGCGCTGACGCTCACACTACTGCAGTATGGATGCTGTCGTGCTGTTCATTAGTAAAAGTTGCGCATACGCCCCGGCCAACTTCATGTCATTCTTAAAGCCTTGCGAGATGACACACTTGCAAATGAAATTGCCGGCTTTTCTCTCATTTTTCGGTTTGTTTGCTTTTCCTCTTCTTCTTTTCCGTTCTACGCTTCACTTTCTTGGTGGCGTAAGGCGCACAATTCGAGGTTTTCTTGGAAACTTAGGCTTTATTCCAAAACATTGTGTGCATGAACGATTACTTGCGTGCTCTTTCAACTCCCCATTCTTTACGCCCCACATAGTTACCGTTATTGTGAGCTCCTAGACGTCACAATGAGGGTGAAAGCGACGGAGCCGAACGCAAACAAACCAGAACGATTTGGTGGCGAAAGTATTTTGAATCGATGTGTATGTGTGGGAGTGTGTGTGTAGACTTGTTTGTTTTACCCGAAATTTGCTTTCTCATTTTCTGTTGTAGTCGTATGGCTATTGTATAGAGATGTGTGCGGTTGTGTGTTTGCGGGACTCGTTTTTGGCATTCAACGCGGCTTCATACATTTCTGCTTAATCATCTTTTCTTTTATTATGTGACTATTCGCCGCCATTGTTGACTTTCATCGACAGTCATTGAGTGCGCCTGTATGTGGCGTGCCTTTGTGTCGTACACAGTGTGACGAATTCGTGGTGGAACAACATAAACTTGAATGAGGAAATATTCGCGGATTTGTTCTATGTTTGGCTGAGGAAAACTTTTGATGCTGTTGAGTGACAGGAATCGAACGCGATCTATACATGCTAGTACTACTGTCAATTAGTAAATTGACAAACTTTTGTTGCTCAAGAAATAAATATTTGATTCAAAAATAAATAACTTTTAAAGTACTATTGGGCAGTCGAAAAAGTCTTTTCGTATTTTTTATCAAACTTCACTTTTTTTTTATACAGTAGTATGTACAGATATTACCAAAATTCCTTTTCCTTGCAACTTTTATTTGTGTGAATCGCTAAAATGTGGTCAGTTACAATCGACGAGCCACCACTGTGCGATATCATGCTATTTAAGTTTGCCTTCATTTATATTTTTTCGTTAAATTGCAGAGTGAGAAAAAGTGAAACATGAAGCCCTAAACATATTTGCCTCGCAAACAGTGGGTTGGAGGGAGGTAATGTAAGCGGGTCCAAATACTTGCTATATGAAGGAGTAGTGTTGCTTAAAAGAAGCTGCAGAATATAAACTTAATATGCAGTAAAATATTAGCAGCAAACTTTTTCATTTTTCAGCTGCCAGTGAAAAATGTAAAAAAAAATATAAGAAAAGAAATACAAAATTTGACACCATCATTCCCTACAATTGTGCCTTGCAATACAGAAAAGCGACCAAAACGAACGGAATAAATGCGAGAATATTACGAAAATATGGTGTATGAGTAAGTGCAAGCATTTATTTTGTTTCAAGTTTCTGCTAGTTGTTATATATTTGCGCATATTTCTTGCGAACGCCGAGGCATGCACAAAAGCTGCGAAATTTTGTGGTGAGCTACAGCCAAAATCCGTTGCCATTCCGTGCATTCTCCGCCAACTCCGCCCTCTACAATCCTTTAGACATTACCATTTCTTAGCGATGACCGTAAAGTTTTCTTAAAAACCAGTTTATAAGTGTATATGTGCAGTTTAGTTTTAAGAGTTTTGCTTTGAAAAAATTACGGCCTTTTGTTGAGTAAATGCCAGAAGCGTTGCTGTGCAGCTGAAACTCACGCACTTTTAGTCTCTCTTGTTGCTGTTGTTAGTTTCATGTTAATAAGTAATAATATTGTGGCTTAGTCTTTCGAAAAACTTCATTCCCAGTACACTTTAGCTACAAGTGCTTTAAGCTTCATTCGAATTTAGACACAGCCTGGGTATGAAAATTGAAGTAATCCAGCTTTGACTGGCATCCAATTTTCAAGTAAAGTGAGCTGTTGTGATCTCCCACAAAGCTCCTTCTTTACAAGTGGTGTAATTCAAATGAGTTAAGCAAAGCATTGGCATAACATAGTTTGAGTAAACCATGATTTGAGGTATAAATTTTTTTTTGTTTTTTGCTGTATGCATTGCATTGTTTTTTCTACAAATATTTCCATTTCGATTGCACCACGAAGTCGTTGTTGTTCCATCAAGCATTTGTCATTGCAAAATTTGAGATATGTGATCGGTTGCTGCAAAGCTTGAAGTTTGGAATCCATTGAAGAAAACGTCGGAGGTTTTATAAAACATATACATAAGTGATGAGCGTGACGAGCTGATACGCCATCTACCTTTACTCGCTTATACCCGAACTAGTCCCTCAGTTTTTGAAATTTGGATCTGAAATTTTGCACACGTTCTTTCCAGGAAGCTGATTACTTGTTGAAGCCGCCAATATCGGATCACCAATGTATGCCATACAAACTGTTAACATTTTTTCTTGTTTCTAAAGCCTTTTTTTTGAATTATAGTGAAACATCTTTTGGAGTCTCAATTTTAATTTTACAAGCAAATCCTTTAATCTGTGTGATAGCACGGTCATACACTAAGGGGGTTTAGAGGTCCAATATACCCATCCTTGTTCCAAGGCTTTGAGAAATTTCGTACGCGTGCTCGGAGTCCGTCGGCGTCACTAAGGAGAATCGAAACAAGCTCTATACAGAGTTTGTCCGGAAAGTAATAGGACTGAGTCGATTTAAAAAAGATGATTGAATCAATCGTTACAATTCTTTAAAATCCTTCAAAATAGGCTTCTTCTGCGTCGATCCAGTACTGCCAGCGCGATCTCCAAGCATTGAAGGAGTCACAGAAAGCAATCTCATTTTGAAATTTCGTGCACATATTTTCCTTTCGAAGAAGCTTACAATTTTTTGGAACAATGGTATTGTAGTATATTGTAGTATATAGCTAGTATAAAAGGGTTATTGCCCAAAGCAGTATTGCAATATCCGAAGAAATTATTCAGAGTGGATCACTGTAGCATACAGCTAATTGTGAAGGGTATTGAAGCTTCGGTGCAACGGAAGTAAACGTTTCTTCTTGCAAAACTATAATTCCAAATTCGATTAATAATTCTAATGCAAGCGAAATACAAGTTTTAATTAAATTTTGGTCAACAAAACATTTCTACACAATTAATAAAACAATATTTTCTATCTTTTCCAAAATAATTTTTCTTGCTCTGCCATGCTGAGTATAAAAGAGCTTTTAAATCACTTTTAATCGAAATTTATATTTGCATTTAAATTGGTATTAACGCGTCCACATTTGCTGCTTTTTCGCCTCGCTTACTGCATTTATGAAAACTCTTTGCAAGTTTTTGTACAGCTGCTTCTACGCAAATCATTTTAAAAGCGAAATTTCCTAATAATATTTTTATTTCATTTTTAAACATTCGGAGACTTTTTAAGCACTGTCAAATTGGCAAATTAAGAGGGTTTTGCATAATTCCCCAATTTTATTTAGAAAAACCATTAATAACAAAAATTAATGAAATTATTAGACCGAAGCGCAGCAGTGAATATTTAGCAAGAAAAATACACTTTATTATTTTAACTGATAGTTAGATAATTTCTATAATTGCATCAAATATTTGGAATTTTTTGTTGCCGTCTCAAGCCAGCTCCGTTTTTGCTGATTACTTGTGAAGTCTCGTGTTCGATTTTTGTGAGTGTAAACTAAAATTACTAATTAATATATTTCACATATGGTACATACACATATATGGAAGTAAAATAAATGCTATAGAAACCAAGAATTTATTTAAAAACTCGTATTTTCAACTAATATGCTTACGCTTTGATACTCGAAAAAAATATACATGGAGGTTTTAAGTAATTCTCTGAACTTGGTGCAGCTTTATATAATTACATTCTGTTTTTTATCGTTTTGTTGTTTGGCAAAACTCATATTTTAAGTCTGAAGGGGTTATTTAAAATTAAAGGGCCGACAAAGCGAATTTTACAGAATTTTTTCTGAGAAAACTTCTAAAATTATTGATCCATAAATTTTTCCGCATATTGTGTTATACTTTATTTGTACTTAAGACTCAGCATTAGTAAAAATATTTATTTTGAGATGAACTGCAGCTGATCTCTTGAAGCTCCTCTCAAAAAATTCGTCTTTGAAAACACCGTTTTGAGAAAAAACGTGTTTCACGTTTGACCTTGGAAGGGAAGCACTCTGAAACGCCTTTTCAAATTTGCTTGTAACTTGGAAAATATTCACTGGAACGATATGAAATTTTCTCTATTTATTCTTAAATAGTATATGTAAAGTATATGTAAATAAAAAAAAATGATTTTTTGAAAATTCTAGTTGTATATAACCACTTAACCGCATTAAAACGACTTATGGCACGGCAAGCCTGAAATGAAGCGAACATCAAGCAATCTGAAAATATTCCATACATCTTAAACTAGAAAACTAAAAACAAATACTTATGTGCCAAAGGCAATTAAAGCTTTCGACTTACTAAACAGCAAAGTAAGTCTATTGCTAAGCATGAGAATTTAAATACATATCTAACCTAAAGCTAACATTATATAAGCTTTTTAATGCATCGTAATAAAGAATTTCGTTAATAGATTCTCCCTGGAAGCCTGCCATCACTCTCGGGGGGGTGATATTGACTTTCACTCACGCACATATGCGCAACAAATTTAGTATAATTAAATTTCAGTGAGTGGCATGTCAAATAAATTGGTGTAATTAAAAGTAGCAAAGGCTCTCGAAAGCTCTGCCGACACTCACGCTGCAGTACAGTTGCAAGTTTCCTGGCAATCCGATTAGGCAAACGATAGAGAATGTATGTGGCAGCACAGCAATAGAATACACTGTTACTGAATGTCTGTAAAGCAGCAAAATTTGTAAATAGAATGGCAAATCTGCTTTTCGGCTTTTTAGAAAAGTCGCCGACACAAGTAAGCATAAATGCAGAAATGCGCTGACAAAATACGGATATTATAGTAAGAATATCAACCAACGAATTCGGCGGTTTTATATTATTAATATTACTCTACTCTCTCCTCTCTCATACAAAGGGTTTCGAGCCTTTTTGCAGGTCACCAGACCTTTTGCAAAAAGAAGCAGTACAGTGTTGTTGTTGTAGCGCGTAAATGCAATGATTGCCGTAAAATCGGCTTAAAAGTTGAACAACAAGTTCAAGCCGCGGCAAAGGTAATTTTAATTTTCTCTATTTTTTTCCTTTTTTCGGTGAAGTCCAGTGAATGAAAGCCGCACCCAAAGAGAGTGCCAACCAATCACCTTTAAAGATAAAAAAAGCAAAAAAATTATTATTGGCAAGCGATTCAAACTAATTGCCACACAACATCGCCTGCTTTTGTGCTTTTCTTTGTTATTGTTTTGGCTTTTTTGTTCGCCTCTTGATCAGATCGCCTGAGCGGCTTTCAATTTATTTGATTATCGCACGAGCTTTCCTTTTTTGCTGTACCTTTGCCATGCTACACATGGGGCCCCCTCGTTGCCGTCATCTGGGCAATATTTGTGAGTTCTCTGAATTTTTTTAGGCTGTACCGTTACATCGCCTGGACCACGTTGTTATTTAAGTGAATTTTTATTGCCTTTTTTATCCGCTTTTGCCATCGTTGGTTATCGCATCGGACGTGGCTGCTGACGGAACTGCACATTTACGTGTGTGAGTGCATGCTTCCGTGCCCTGCGTGCAGACGCGCGTGACTGGGACACAATGCGACCGCAGTGCGTATGTGTAATTGTCTGTTTATTTTCCGCCTCGCGCGTTTCTCAGCTGCTTTTCTTTTCTTTTTATTGTTGCTGTTGGCTTACTTATCTTTACTTCTGCGCTGCTCGAATGCTGCAGCCTTATCTTAATAGCTATTATTTTGTTGACTATGTTGTTGTCGTGTGCACACATGCAGACTGAGAGTTGTGGCCTTGGAACATTCACCAAATGCAACGCAATCACACTCACACTCATACTCACACTTCACTCACTCATTCACATTAATTCGTTCACTCATTCTTCCACTCATTCCCTTGTTCATTTGTTTATGCTTGTTTTCGACATTTCACCAGTTTATTTGGGTCACACACAAGGAACATAATTTCCTCTCTTATTTGTTGTTTGCTGGACCTTCTTTGCTTCTACCATTTCTCAGTTGCACATTGCGGTTAATTGAAAAAAAAGTTATTTGGAAAACCTAAAAGTCATTGGAATACATACAAACATATAAAGTAAAGACATAAACCCAAATACTAACAACAAAAAAGATCGTATTACAGAAGAACGTCATTGTATTTTACAATTCGCTCTCATTATTTGTAAGGCGTTTACAAATGAAATTCCCAGAATTTATATTCTGAATTTCCACTGAATCCAAAATTGATTAGGAAAAAATTGAAATGCAGTGAATGACTTCTTAGAATCCTTGATTTCCGGTGGAACTTTGCACAGTTCGTTAGTTTTGACTTTTTACATTTTCAATAAATTTGAAACAAAGTTTGAAAGTAAATGTTGAATTTGGTACACTTCCTAAGCACGGAGCAACAAAAAATGAGAAATCAGAATGCCATTTCCATTGGTTTTCGATTTTTGACAATTAAATAAACGACTGTGTCCTATATAGACATACATACATACTACAACCTATTTTAAAAAAGTACGGTACAAGTTTTAAAGAAAGAAGTGAATATTTTTTGAACTATCATCCGATTTCCGGCGGTAGAAGAAATGAAATGGTACTGCATCGCTGTAGTGCTTCCGGCCTCGATCGTGGGTGAAACCTTGAAACAAAGTGCTCTACCACAACACATAGTTCGCGTGACGTACGGACGAAAAATTAACGAAATGGCTGCATTTTAAAAAAGTTTAATTTTACCCGAAATTCCGATTGTTTTAGCCTGCGAAAATTCGAATTTTATTGAAATCAAAAATCAGGCATGAATTGTATAGAGAACTAGGTATAGGTCAGAATAGCGATTTCAAAATTTATCGAAATCTAATTTGTACTTGAAGATGCTAGCAACAAGGCTTACTTTTAGAACTGGACGTAAGAAATTAGTAAACTTTATAACTTCGGCGACTGTCCTGACAACTACAAAAATATCGTGCAACCAAATTAAATTTATCTCAACTTGATATGAGAGAATATTTAGGCGTGACAGAAATCTATTTCGCAACAAGTTTTTTATATTTATTAATTAACATTTCATTTTCTCCCAAAATGAATTTGAATAGCTTCCACAATTTATTTTGAGAATTCGTTCACATTTTACATAAATTCTGAGACGCTGTTCCCGTTATGTATGATTTAAACTTTCTCCAATAATGACAATTATTCCTATTTGCTTAAAAGTTAAAGAATGTTATTTATTTTAATCTCATTGAAGGTGAAGCCAATGCATTTTTCTGCTTCACAAAAGTTTCTGCTAAAATCAGAATAAAATATTTGCATATTTAAGCAATAAAATCGCAAGTTCAGATATTTTACTGAAATCAATACAGACGCACGTCTTGAAAAAGCATACTGTGCAAATAGAAAACCAATTTACGGCACTGACACCATTCTCGCCTACAATATACGGTATAGTCTTGCAAAACATTGTATAAATACATACATAAATACAAAATATGTATTTACATAAATGTTATGTAAGCTTGAACTGTGCAAATATTTGCAAAGCTATTTAAATTTTTCTCTTGAACCGTAAAAATGTACACTTGAATTAACAAAAATAAAATTCTGAGAGAAATATACTTTAGTTTTCAATTAGGCAACTGCCAAGCCAAGTAAGTGTGCTTTTATTTTATAACTTCGAATAAAAGCAATATCTCGTTTAAAGATGCTGGGCCGAGTTTCTGTAAACTAAGTGTTTCACTCATCAAAAAGCTCCGCAAGCTAACTTCGTTGGATTATTAGAAGAAGTCACTCAGTGACACCTATATCGGCAGAGGTGATAGAGCAAACACCGTAAAATGATCCTAGGGAAACTACCGTAATGATAACTCGAACTAGCTAATGCTCAGCAGTTAACCACGCACTTCACGCACTCCGTTGTGCCACTGCGCTTATTAAGGCAAGTTGCAATTCGCTCCTTTGCATAAACTTTTCTCAACTTGAGCGGAAGTAGTGCAGTTGATATTCAGCAGAAGTACTCAACTGGAAAACCAATTACATAATGCACTATAGCAGCAAGACACGAGAGATACAAACACATACACACACACAGATTGTTGCAGCACTTTCAGTTCACAGTAAATTAAACAAGTTATGTGTCCAAATTAACAAGATTTCACAAAATCCAATCAAATGAAATAAAACGCTGTTGAAAGTTTATATCTTCCTCAATTTCCATTTGTAATATTGTTGGATTGTAGATCTGTTTTCTCTTGAGAAACTATGATTTGTACCTGGAATAACTGGATTGCTGTCAACTTGAGCAAAATGCAAACAAATTTTCATTATTAGAATCTGTTACTGCAGTGCTTTGAAATTTGAAAATTCGGTCATCATAAAATAGGGACGCAGAAGGCAAAAGCATACACTACCAGCTCTGGCTGAAGGATGTGGACTTCGCTAGCTCTAATACTAATTTTAAATATACCTTTATATGTCTATGTACATAACAAGTTCGGAATCACTGGAGCGCAATCTATCAACTATTCAGTTCATGAATATTACCAAATTATGCTATTCTTCGGCAGCATGCGCAGAAACAGATTTCAGGAGGGGTTTTCTGTTCAAATTTTACATTATCTTAAAAAAGGGGGTAAGAAAGATAAAAATAATTAGTGAGGTCGCTGATGAAGAACGTGCTGGGAGACCTGCGACTTCGACAAACACCGACAATGTGACTCGTGTGCGCAAAGTTTTGAACTCAGACCGTTTACTAAGTATTCGTTTAATAGTCCAGTTGTTAAATTTATAAAAATCTGTTGTTCGGGACATTTTGACGGAGCACTTGAACATTCGCAAAGTGTGCGCGAAGATGGTCCCAAAAGTGCTCAATGACGACCCGAAATTGTGGCGAGGCAAAGTGTGCCAAGAAAATTTGAACATGTGTGAAAGGGACCTGTAATTTTTGAATAACGTAATCACGGGTGACGAGTCATGGATCTTCGAGTATGATCCCGAGACAAAGTGATCAGCATTTTGAGACGATAGAGGGGAACCAAACAGCATGCACCTAGGCTCTCAAGGCTATTCCGGAGAATGCCTTCCGTGACGGCTTCAATGCTTGGAAATCGTGGTCACATTGCCAAACCAGTTAAAACCCACAATGGAAACTCTCCAACCGTTATATTCCGGAGATATTGCTTCTTCCGATTATTATTTGTTTCTTTCGATGGCACATGCTCTGGCTCAAAAGTAGTTCCACTCACAAAACGAGATCGAAAAATGGCTTAATTTTTGGATACCATCTCCAGATGAACAGTTTTACCGCATTGGTATTCGAGTTGTACCAGAAAAATGGGAAAAAGTTGGGACTAGTGGTGGAAAACACTTCGGATAATGCATTTGTAACCATTTCTTTGCAATAAAATTGCATTTTCATTAACAGCGAGAGCTTAGTTGCGCACCTGACATAAACATTCAAGCCATGATTCATGATCCCACCCTTTCTCCAGCTTTTTCGGCAATTATTTAACGCATTTGGTTGTTTTTGTGAGCGGCACAGTTTTGATGGAAAAGGGCCAAGTACTTCTGGATAATTGCCAAAGCTCTTAAATACTTATTATATTTGCATTGATAAAATATTTGTAGCTTTGAAAGTGAACGCCAATCCAAATATACACGTAGACATACACATTTGTCGAGCAGCCTGACTATTTTTACGTGAATTTGTCTGCCAAGAGCTTAACAAATAATTGCATTTTTTAAATACAATTTTAAACTTTCATCATTTCCTTTTCAGATTAAACAGATTAGAAATTCCGTAAATGAAATTAAAACAGTTTCGTTAACATTTTGTGTGGAGATAGAGTGGCGACGAGTGAGTTTTAAGCAAGCCAGAGTGGTGGATAATGTTTCAATCGGCCCAACTTTTGCCATGTGCTGCCAACAACAACAACAACCGAACGAACACAAATTGAACCGAACATACGTGTAAAGTTTGATAATAAGTTTTGGTGAAAGTTGTGTTATTGTTTGGTCTTAAGTGGCAAAATGAGTAACATGAGTTAGTCAAATACGAATACCACTCGCATAAGAGTCGTACGCTTACGTGAAAATATGTATGCATAAACACTTCATGTTGAAATTACCAAAAGCAAAAGCTTTATTTTCTAGCTTGGCGGCGGGGTGGTATGGAAAATAACACAACAAAGACTACGCATTAAATGTTTTTGTATTTATACGTTTTTAGAATGAAATTTAAATAAAAACTGCATTCAAGTCCTGTCATAAAATCAGTCGCTTTGTCTTCATTAAAGTGAAATGTTAAACTTTTCAAGCTCTTTTTGATCTTGCGGTAATTAAATGCCTGACAGCTTATAGTGATGACCTAAGCGCTTTCATGGAAGCCATGGCAATGATAGCGGGCTTTCGTCAGCACGCTTGTTTGTGCATTGATTTCGCAAAATTCTATAAAATAGCTTCCGGAACCACAGTTCGGCTAATCGTGACATATTAAACTCTATTTGGTATATGAGGAGAATACTTTTGGTAATATTTGTATAACATTCGATATCCCTTCTCTCGTTTAGCCGCTTTAGGCTTCAGCGTGAGGCTAAAGGACACACTAGCATTAAAAGGAATTATTGTTAGGCACTTAAAGGTACTTTATTTGTTCACATTTCAGAGGCATGTAAATGATTTGTACGATTAATTTGGAAATAGGTATAATTATTTCTACATTAATGATTCATGAGAACATGAAAGCAATAAATTTTGACATGAACTCACACCTACGCACTTATTTGTGAGTGCTCGTTAGTACTGCACTAAAACATAAAAACTACGCCCTTCAACAAATTATTTATTATTTACCACTTGTATGTTATTTTTGTTTTTGTACGAATAAATCGATTTGTTTACGAATAACCGTAACGCACCGTTGCGCAAAATATAATCGAGAAGTTTTTTCATTTGATAAGAAAAAAAATTTAATGATTCAAATACACTTTGTTTTCAGTATAATCTCCATGAATATTAATACACTTACTCCAACGATCCTACAATCTGTGGATCCCATCTCTGAAGTGAGAACCCGGAAGGTCTGCTAAATACTCTTCGTACCGTTAGGACCTCTTCATTTGATAAAAAACGCTTGCCACGCATACATTTTTTTAATTCTGGAAACAAATGGAAGTCGCTGAAGGTCAAATCTGGTGAATACTATGAATGCTACAACAATACGAACTTTAATTCATGGATTTTAGCCATTGTCAAAATGCTCTTATGAGACGGTGCATTGTCCTGATGAAAAAGGGTTTTTTCTTCTGCAGACGGGGTCTTTTTTCATGAATGTTTTCCTTCAATTGGTACAAAAGGTTGCAATAATATACAAAATTAATTGTTTTACCAATGATAGCGGGCAAGTAATTCACAAACAAAATTCCTCGCGCATCCCAAAATACTGATGCCATAACCTTTTTGGCCGATTTCCGGACATGAACTCGTTTCGAAGCCGAACAACCAGGTTCACACCACTCTTTAGCCTCCTGTTTTGATTCAGGCTCATGATGAAAGACCCAAGTCTCATCCATAGTCATCACATTTTCGTTTTTAAAATGCTCCAAATGTTGCTGGGGAAGACGCATTCGAATGTGTTTTTGTTCCACACAGCTTTCTAAAACCCAAAGTTTCACTTAAAATATGGCTCGCACTGCCTAATAAGCTGTGTAGAGCCCTTACTAAAACTCTCTCAGTCAATCGACGATCTTCCAAAACCATATCCGGTATTTTGGTAATGATTTCTGGTTGATGCGCTTTTCGGACGTCCTTCACGTGGATCGTCTTCAAGACTTGTACGACCACGTTTAAATTCAGCAAACCATCTTCTACTGTTCTAATTGTAGGTGAAGAATCATTATTCACTTTTAACATTCGTTCGTGAATTTCGTTTGGTGCTATACCTTCCAAAAATAAGAATTTTATCACTGCACGATATTCAATTTTTTTCATTGTACTGTGACACGGCGACACTAAATGGCTTGTAATCAAAGAATGAATTGACAGATTGAAGTGAAACTTCCCATACGTTCATATGAAGAGTGTACCAACAAAACGAAAAAAAATTGGGCTAGTACAACGCCCTCTCTTATCGAACAACAAAACTTGTTGAACTACCTGGTAATTGACAGAAACCATAAAAATATATAATAAAATTTTATGGCTCAGCCACGAATTCATTTACATTAAAATTAATATGCAAATTTCCCCCCAAAAAGTACTTAATTATTGATTGCATTCAATTTGCCTCCAGTAACTTTTACCAACCCCTGCACATGTGCTATCTAGCTCCCCACTTGCCATAACTAAGACAGATTATATGTGTATTTATCCTCTGTTGTAAATTATACATATTTACAGGGATAGTAACGGCAACACTCCAGTTAGGGCAGCAACGCCAATAATATAGTGCTCGTATTGTGGTTGTAAATTAGTGCATACCTTTAAGTTGGGTAATTGGAACACAATTGCGAAAGCCTTGACGCAGCGGCAGTGATTAATGGCGGCCACAAACAATTCATTCGGTCTAAATTATGAGTAATTACGAAGTATACTCATTAAAATTTAATGACACCGAAGTGTGATTTAGGGCCTTTGGGTAGCCGTCATGCCACGCAGCCAACAACAAATGAATAAACTGAAAGAGAAGCGAAATCTATTCGCTGGCTTGGAGTACTCACCAGCTGGATAACTATGGAGTTTGTTGTTCACTGATCATTGGCGGAGTTATTGCCTTGAGCGCGTCTCTAGCATGAGAAAAATATCTACGGTAATCCTCTGTAAATTCAAGGAAGTACAAAAAAGAAATGTGTTTAAGCTACAAAGTCAAGCACTTCGTTATATATGCGGCTTATTGCGAGAAAGTCATCAATGTCCTAACTTTAACATTTCATTGAGCCATCAGACGCCTCGACAATCTCTTTTCACTAGCGTTGGGCATTTATCAGACAAGGCTTTCATTTCGGAAATACACAAATTCTATTGACACTCGCTAGAAGAAACTATAGGAACATTGTGGGAATACTAACTGGTCACTCTCTGGTGGCGACACACGCCCGCGGGAAGAGGCTGACAGATCTAGAGGACTGCAGGGAATGTCTAGAGCAGAACACCAGAGAAATAGTGGAGCATCTCTTGTGCATTTGTTCTGCATTGGCAAGGTTATGCTGTAAGTATCTGGCATCCTAAATGAAGACTACTGGACTTAGCAAGTGAACTCGATATGGTATTGCAAAGGACCAAACTGGTTTACCAGATTAACGTCGTCTATCGGACAAGGGACTCATCGGTTAATACAATGCCTGAATATGAGGCCAGACGTCTGTGAAGCGTCTATGAATTTTTCTTCATATACTAAAGTTGAAAAAAAATAATCCAAGTACATGCGAAACATTTTATTCTCTTTAGTTTATCGAATTCGAATATATTAACCTTCAAATGGGTCAGCCTGTTCGTGCTTGGGAATAGAAATCGATTTTAATATTATATCTCACTTAAGAGTTAGTTTTCAGAAATCCTTGAAAATAATATCCATTTCTCATTTTTATCTTCCAACTAAATGTTGATTCATTTATGTTATATTGTTATGCGAAAAACCATTAATTTACGGAAAAGTAAATTTATAATTATCAAAACAAATGTGCCCAGTGCAGGGGGAGGCAAGGGCTTATTAAGAATTCATACGCTTTGAAATTGTGTTCGGTTTTGGTGCAGAGTTCATGGCTTTTGCCTTAAATTAAATAGCAATAAATCAAATCAGGCAAACAACAAGAGTGAGCGGTGCATTTATCTTCCACTTGGGTCATTTGTGGCCAATTATTTATTTGCTGTCTGGTTTGCTTTGTTCGAAACATTTGCAAATATACAATTTGGCAGTAATACCAGCTTATTTTGGGGCAGCTGCCCGACCATGTTACGCAATTTAAGCAATGCAGCACATCGTCCATAATGCTACGGCCAAGCAACCCACAAACACACACACACATGCATACAAGCACACTGAGACACGTGTGTAGTGTGGTAGCCGAAGTGCATTAACACGTTGGTGCCAGCGATTGGTGCGGCATGTGGCAGACGGTTTCAGACTATTATTTATTATGTTGCACACGCTTACGCATGCCAAATGCCACCTTTGTTTACTGGTAAGCAAGAAAATATTGTGCTTTTCATTAAGCTGGCTGCTGCCGCTGGTGTTGTTGTTGTTGCTTTTACAGTTAATCTACATTTAGTTATGGGTTTTGTATCAAATGCGCCGAAATACGGAGCGCAAGCTGATATTGATCAGCGGGAGGGCAGCGTCCTGGCGGGTGGTTAAGGCGAAAAGCGCTGCAGAGGCATAAAATATTTTCGTGACAGTAATTGACTTTATTCGAAGTATTAGAGTCTAAGTATTACATATATGTTTGATGCTTTTATTTCCAGTGAATTACTGGGCGTATACGCATATATTGGGTAGTCGAAAAAGTATTTTCGTATTTTGTCAGTAGATGTCGTTGTAGTCGCATATATCCAGTGCTACCAATCACATTATGTGATACCATATAGTATTGCAAAGAAGAGATTTTAAGCTTCATTTAAATAAAAAAAGTTCAATTCATGGAAGTTGAAAAAAAGTTACAGCTGTTCAGAAATGTGTGAAAATAATGAAGAAAATTGCTATATTTTAAATTTTTGTATAAAAAAGGGAAGAAGGCCACACAAGCCACCAATGAAATTTGTGAAGTTTATGAAGACGATGCTGTCTCGCTTCGTATAGCACAACAGTAGTTTGCTTGCTTCCATTCTGGAAATTTCGAAAGTTAAAGTTTGGTTAGAAATACGAAAAGATTTTTTCGATTACGCAATATAATTGGTCAGCTTGACAAGCTGAGTCGATTTAGCCACGTTTGTCTGCCCATCTCTGAATACGCGAACTAGTCTATCAGCTTGTGAGATATCTGTCTGAAATTTTGCACACATTCTTTTCTTCCTAAAAAGATGCTCGTTTATTGAAATCGTCGATATCGGATCACTATTGCATATAGCTGTCATACAACGGTCAACTGACCGATTCAACTCAAGCGTTTGTATGGCAAACTTTTTTATTTTGCAAAACATCTTCACGAAATCAGGCATGGATTATATGTAGTCATTATAGAACCTATCTTTCAGGTCGGATGACAATAACACATATCTGCCAAACAAAAGAACCGAAGGCAAGTTTTTATCAATTAATTTAAAATGTATGACTCTTATCACATGCATACCTGCAGTCTCACTTCGTTAAATTGCTACATTAAATTTGCAAAACCTCACTAATTTCTTAATTGCAAGCTGATTTATTATTAATTGCTGTTTAAGCAAACAACGTTTATTAATTTCTGCACATTTTTTCCCTCAAACCACGGTTAACTTAAACCTTCCTTTCAAGGTTATCGCATTGTTGCCTTCAATTACATTAATATCTTCATCAAATGCGGTGTACAAACACCTATACATTCAGTTGAAAATACACACATACACACACACACACACACACAACCACAAATACACTGAGTGAAAACCAAACTGAAATCAATTTACTTCAATTAATGTTGCTCATACGCCCGCGCCACCCGCAGTGTCAGAGACAGTTGCACAGAGTTAACTAATTGTGTGGCTAAGCAGGACTAAACCGAAGCGTCAGTATTTTGTTGGCGTGACAAATTACCATTCTGTTGACTTATTCGATTTTATTTACTTTTGCAGATGTACAAACACAACAACAACAAACATACACACTCACAGATTTATATTTGTTTGGGTATGTGCCACCAAACAGCTGTGCTGTATATATAGCGAATGTCCACTGGCGCTGCTTGGCCACTGGGCAGTGAGCGTGTTTCATTTAATGTGGGCGTTTTGATTTCCACTTTGTTGATTGTTTGCCTTTTCGTGTGCTTTTCGTTGTCCACTGTTTCTTATTGTGCTTTTGTGCTGCAACTTTGGGCTTAGCTGCCAATTAAAGTTGGTTTTTCTGGTGGGTGAGTGCGGTCTTTGCGGTTAATGGTTGTGGTTAATATTCGAAGAAAATATAATTCAATTGTGAATGGTTTTTGATTCAATTTGGTTTAAAAACTTGTTTTTTTTTATTATAGAAGCCGAAGAATATGTTTCATTTTAGAGCGTGTCATGCGGTGCGGTATAAATTTTCAAATGTTGCCGTTTATCATTGTGCTTCATAAATAATAAATAATGTTCTTGTAGTCATAAATCATTTATACTGAAATAAGCAGTCATATTTAGGGGTTTTCAATAAAGGGAGAGAATTTTCATATTTCCTCTCTTTAGACATAGCATAAATATAGATTTTATTTATTTTTAAGATTGCCTATTTTAGAAATGGTATGCTAAAGATATACCTCAATTTAATTCTATGCAAGTGGTAGCACGTTGAATTTATTTCATATATTTTTAAACAGGTGGCAACTCCACTTAATATTATTCCCGAAAGAAACTTTCCATAAATCTGTTTAGTTTAAAGTTGACGTTATAATATTTTTTTCATTAAAAGTTTTAATTGAAAGTAAAGTTGTACAAGGTGGCAACCTTTTAAAATTACTATTTTGAAAACAAAATGATTTTAAGCCTTTTTGAACTGATACCAATACTGGTAAAATTGCTCGTCTTTTAGACATTTATTATTTTAAAAATTTCTGACAGGTGGTAACACTGTTAAAAAATCTCCTTTAACTGTACATTTGTTTTAAGCACTTTAGCTTGATATACAATTTTCGGTGTTTCTTTACCATATTAGTTTTCAGCTTTACATCTTTTAAACAGGTGGTAATCTTCTAACGAATTTTATGTTTTAACATCCACATATAAAAACGAAGAAAAAAAAACAAAAACTAAAATAAGTGCGATTTCATACTGCCGCTACTCTTAATGTTCTGAGCGTGACGAGATTTTGTTCTGCAAATTCAAAAAGTCAAAAATAGGCAGAATAAGAGTTACCAACTCGCTTACACTCGCGCGTACACTCACGTGCATTAACGCTTGTTAACTTCGCCATTTTTGAAAAATGCGGTGTCTAACGCACGGTGCCCAGCTGAGCACAATATTTAAGCCAAATAGTGTGTGAAAACAAAATTCCCGACATTTTCAGGCTCAGTCCACCGATTCCCTGCCCTCTCAGACTTTTTCGCTTCGCGTATGGGCTAGCCCGCACTTCGGGGGTGCTCACGTGCTTGCGTGTGTGCGTGTTTGTTGTAGTTATATGTAATTTATAACGGTACGAACATTTGAGCCATACCCGGGGGACATGTGAACTTTTGCTGCGCTGCATGGAGGGTGCTGGGGCGCTGGGTTGCTGGCGTGTGTCGTGCAACTCATGTGGCATGTAACTTATGGCTGCCGGCATTGCCGCGGTCCAAGTGCAAATTGTAAATGTCATAATAAATTACAAGTTGTGGCTTTGATAAAATTTCATCGCATTTAAAATGCTTTTTGATTGTTAGCCTCATGACATGTGTGCACCAATAAGCGGACATTTGTGTGTGTTGTAAAAGCCGCAAAGTTCTATGTTACATTAATTGAATTAGTGATAACCATGCAAACTTTTAAAAAATATTAGTTTTAATTTTGTTTATTTAATTAAGTTCCCGTTGAACATTATGTCCATTTGTTAATGTTCCCTCAAGGCCAGTGTGGCGGAAGTTGTGGAATGTATGAGAAATATGTTAGAAATTTTTCCCGCTAATTATTGCGATTTTATGCATATTTGTGGCGAAATAATGAAAGTGAGTTTATGCTTTTTTCTAAGGCGAATCGTTGTAGGAATTTACGCGGTTTCGCTTTTCGAAACTTCCAAAGTGTTTGAGTTCATAAATGTTCGAAGCTTTTTATATTGTCTATATGCTTTGGCACTCTTTGCGGCAGGTGTTACAAAAAGGCGCACGCGGACGGTTTGTTCGTTACCCTGATACCATTTTTAAGCTAATTTTATAATGACGTTTTTTATAGAAATCTTCGTTCCGGTAAATAAATGGTAGAGATAGTCGATTTCCGATAGACAGGAACAGAAAATAATGTCTTGGTGCCAAGTCCAAACTAAAAGATGGAAAAATAAGAGTATACCTATTAAGCTCGCGGGGATTCTGGCGAGTCGATGTCGATGTTTGTGGTCTGGCGCTGTCTTGTGCTACCTTAAGTTGATCGCTTATGGGCAATTGCTTCCTCTGGATACACCACTTGTTGGCAACATCCTGCAGTTGACGGGCTAAGTCCTTGGTGATCAAGAGCGCAGCGGATCAAAATAGCGGCACGAGATAGGTGTTAATGCTCAACCTAATTCCCCACCTTTCTCGGATTCAAAGGCTATCTTAAGCCCCTGCTGTACTTTGGGCCACAACGCCACTCCACATTGATATGAAAAAATAACAGTTCCTTCACCTTATGGTACCAGGACTAAGTTTCCGTTCAGACCTTGTAGCCGAAGCTACTTAAACTTGAGCACCCATTCAATTCATGACATGAATGAAATATTTAGCTTAAATTTACAATGTATTTTCGTTAGTAGTCAGTTAAGACTATACTTATAATTTTAAAGCAAAGCGCTTTCAATCGTTGGTGCAGGTACGAGTACTTGTTGACAACGTCCGGTGTGTTTCACCTGGGTACCTGCTGACGGCAGCCTTACCCCACGGCGCTCAGAAGCACAGCGGATCAAATCAATGCCTTGCCAGGCCTTTCAGTACCAATTGGCAATGTGGAATGGATACACTAAACACCTTAGTAGGGTTCGTGGCTCTTTAAAACATTTGCCCTTGGGTCCGGCAACCGGTTGCGAACAACTAGAATTAAGTCTCCGGTCAGACCTCGTAGCCGTTGCTATGTGTTTGACCCCATAAGTATATTACGAGCACATACCGTTTCTCAAGAAGCTAACCCTAATACCCAGTTAAACACCTTCTCCGCTTAAACAAATTACGCTTACATCTAAACGTCCATGAGCCCCAGCTAATCTCTATACCACCCAGATCCTTAATGTCCGAGTACATCGGACATTCTGCAACAACATGCAGCCAAACTTATCACCTATAACACCCCAACCGATCAGATAGGTGCCTTTGATGCAAAAATGCATTCAGAGACTCATGGCTCATAAGCAGAAAACCTAGACGCAGATAAAATCTGAAGTCTGGGTTATCTTCAACAATCCTAAAGTCCCGGGTGTACTCGTAAGTAACCGTTAGGGCTATTGTCCCAACGGTTTTGCCACCCACACCTAATCCTATCATCTAGAAGCCTCTTACTTACTAGATATCCCTTTCACTCAATGATACACTCAAGCTCCTGCTTGCGTCACATATCTGATGCTGACCCGTTCACCCGCACAATCGATGGACGAACCGTTGCTGCTGAGGGCAGATATGTACTTAAGAGCTTGGCTCTAAGGAAGCAGATTATGCCGCTATGTCAGAATTTGGGATCCTCGCAAAACAAATACGTCTGTGTAGTCAGCGTGACGAGTTTTCGAGAAAAAGGTTCAGCCAAGGATTTATGGCCCTTTGCGCATTGGAAATAAAGTAGAAGAAAATGGGTTGCTTAGTAAAATGTAGCTTGTTAATAGTTCCTGAACTAATTCCAGAGAAGTTCCACTACTATATGAGTTATTTCGTTCCATCTTAATGCAGAGTTGCATTGGCAGCAATGTGTACAAGTACGCGTCCACGAACGACTTTCCGAGGGAGAATTTTTAAGCTTTTATTTATATTTCGATTGTGTTCAAAGTGTACGGACGTGTTTTTGAATTCGCTCCGTGATTCTAATTTTTGCAAAAAGTAAGCAAACAAAAATAATAAATAAAAACAAACAAACAAATAAAAAAAACAGTGCACACAAACTTTTAATAATAAACATTAACAAATAGTGCACAAAACAAATATATAAAAACAAAAAACAAAACAAAAAAACAAACAATTATGAGTGCTTCGCAGCCTCAACCGCAAAACCGTAGGCATTCCTTAAATGCCTACTTCAGTTTTGTCGAGCCAACAAAAGCAACTCCTGGCAAAAACAAATGTAACGGCGATGATGAGTCATCGCATCGATCAGACGAAAGAGAGACTAAGCAAGCGCAGTCAGCAGAAGCAGCAGTAAACAGCAATCGGGCAACAACAAAACCACTGACAGCAGCCACTATGCAGCCAGCAAGCACCCGGACAGCGAAGGAAAATAAAATGCAAGGTGAGAATGTACCAAGCAAAAAAGGGCCATTAGTTCAGACTGGTATTGATCGCTACATTAATGTAAAAAGGAAATTGAGTCCTATTAAAACAGCGGTCAATACCAAAAAATTTCAAGCAAACACGCCAAACACCAAAAAGCCAGAAATTCTTATTGGCAACAGATTTGCCTTATTAAGCAAAGGGCCTAACGACGAAGCAAAGGGTACCACCACGGTCGTGAATGCCAAACCCCCTCCAATCTATTTGCGTGAGCGTAGCTCAAATGCGCTTGTTTCAAAAATGAGCAATATAATAGGCACAAACAATTTCCACATTGTGCCTTTGAAAAAAGGTAACATAGATGAAACAAAAATTCAAACATACACTGAAAAAAGTTTCATGGAAATTGTAAAATTCTATCAAATGATAACAAGAATTACTACTCTTACCAACTGAAGAGCTCAAAAGGCCTAGTTGTTGTCATAAAAGGTATAGAGTCTTCGGTAGACTCTAACGATGTTAGAGAAGCACTAGAAGAAGGTGGTTTTAGCATTAAATCAGTAGTAAATATTTTTAACAAGAACAAAGTCCCACAACCAATGTTCAAAATAGAATTGATGCCAGATTCCAACAAATTAAAGAAAAATGAAATACACCCGATTTACAATTTAAAATATCTTCTCCATCGCAGAATCACCGTTGAGGAACCACACAAGAGAAATGGTCCAGTACAATGTACAAACTGCCAAGAGTATGGACACACGAAAGCATATTGCACTCTACGAAGTGTATGTGTAGTATGTGGTGATCTACATCCAACTTCAAAATGTACTCTTAAAAAAGAGGATTTAAATAAAAAAAGCAGCAATTGTGGAGCAAATCACACTGCTAACTACAGGGGTTGCCCTGTATACAAAGATTTAAAATCGAAGTTGTCACAGGGCATCCAAGCACGTCGTAACCAAATGATGAATATTCCATCTAATGAAAATATTAAAATCCCCGTCCAAATTTCAAAACCAGTAAATCTTAAGGACAATGCTACACAAGGGAGTTATGCAAACGTGGTGAAAGGCAATATTACACAAATGCAATTGCCCCAAAACCAACCAAATGGAAGCGTTGAAACTATGATTTTAAACCTCACCCAATGTATGACACAATTTATGGCTTCAATGCAAAATATGATTCAAGAGGTAATCAAATCACAAAACCAAATGTTGCAAACTTTTTTAAGTAAAAAATGAGTGTATTGAACATTTGTTTATGGAATGCTAACGGTGTTAACCAACATAAATTGGAACTCATTAGATTTCTGGATGAAAAAAGTATCGATGTAATGCTATTGTCAGAAACTCATCTTACGAACAAAAACAATTTCTTTATACCGGATTTAGACTCTATGTTACAAACCACCCAGATGGAAAGGCACATGGAGGAACAGCAGTGTTGGTTAGAAAACGGTTAAATCACCACACATCAGAATCTTATGCCACCGCGCAATTACAAGCTACAACAATAACTATTAAAAATCGCTGCGGGGACTTAAATCTGACGGCCATATACTGCCCGCCTCGGTTTAAAATTACAGACATCCAATTCAAAGACTTTTTTGGAACACTAGGCCATAGATTTATAGCAGGTGGAGATTACAATGCAAAGCACACGTATTGGGGCTCACGGCTAATTAATCCGAAAGGACGACAGCTGTATCACACTATTATAAATAGGCACAATAACCTTGACATAATATCTCCTGGTAAGCCGACATATTGGCCTAGTGATCGTAAAAAATACCAGATTTAATTGATTTTGCTGTAATCAAAAATATAGATAAATCGCTTATAACAGCTGATACAAGTACTGATCTATCTTCTGATCACTCTCCTGTACTAATAAAGTTATGTGAACAACCTATATTCGTTAATCCAAAAGTAGGTTTGACTTCTTATAAAACGAATTGGCTAAAATATAAAAAATACGTGAGTAGCCACATTAATGTTGAGTACAAAATAAATACAGGTAGAGATATCGACGAAAGCATAGAAGAACTCAATGATATAATAACTAAAGCAGCTGTCTTAGCAACACCAAACAAGAACTATAAGCCGCTTGGTGCCAGAAAAATTACTAACAGAGAAATAGAAAAGCTTGTAAACGAAAAAAAGGCGTGCAAGGCGTGAATGGCAGATAAGTCGCTCCCCTTCCACTCAGCTTCAATTGAAATCAGCTGCACGTAAACTAAAAAAAGCGCTTAAACGTGAGGAAGAATCCAATACGGAAATGTATATAAAGAAGCTGAGTCCAAATTCAAGCAAGCAAAATTCTCTTTGGAAAGCCCAAAAGTCCCTGAAGCCACCAACTAACTCCAACATGCCTATACGAGACATAGGCGGAAATTGGGCTCGAAGTGACGAGGAAAAGGCTAATTGTTTTGCAAATTACCTAGAAAAGGTATTTCAACCAAATTGCCCAAAGAACAACTTCGAGTTGTCCAGCTTACCCAACACAGTTAACGAGTCACTCGAGTCTTTTAAGACTTCACCTACTGAAATTATTAGAATAATAAAAGAACTTAAACCAAAAAAGTCACCAGGACATGACAATATTACCCCAAAAATGCTAATTGAGTTACCAAATATTGCTGTAGAAGTGCTCTCTTCGCTCTTCAGTGCAATTCTTAATCTCGGATACTATCCTATTTCATGGAAAAAGTCGCAGATTATCTTGATAGATAAACCTGGGAAAGACTTAACACAGCCGTCTTCATACAGACCAATCAGTCTTCTACCCTGTCTTTCTAAAATATTTGAAAAAGTGTTACTATCAAAGATGTCTCCTTTCCTCCACGAAAATAATATAATACCAACGCACCAATTCGGGTTTCGTGAAAAACATAGCACGATAGAGCAAGTAAATAGAATTACTAACGAAATAAGAAAAGCATTTGAGCAAAGAGAGTACTGTTCAGCTTTATTTCTAGACGTGGCTCAGGCGTTTGATAAGGTGTGCATGAAGGCCTTTTGTATAAGATTAAAAACATTCTACCTTTAGAATTGTATAAGACATTGGAGTCTTATTTAAAAAATAGACAATTTATGGTAAAAGTGGGAGATTTCATATCTGACGAACGACAGATAAGGGCTGGTGTACCCCAGGGTAGTGTTTTAGGCCCAACTCTATACATCATTTATACTGCAGATCTTCCTACAGCTAATAATATATTGACCTCAACTTTTGCGGATGACACAGCTTTAGTGAGCCGTAACAAATGCCACATAATAGCATCAAGAATATTAGCCGAGCACTTAAGGTCTGTCGAAGAATGGCTAGCCAACTGGCGTATAAATGTAAATGAACAAAAATGCAAGCATGTTACGTTTTCACTAAGACCTAAAATGTGTCCGGCAGTAAAAATGAACAATATTCTAGTACCCCAAGCGAACGACGTAACTTATCTTGGTATTCACCTAGATAGAAGACTTACGTGGAGAAAACACATATCTAGTAAAATAACTTGCATGAAGATAAGAGCTGCAAATTTAAATTGGCTTTTAAATAAAAACTCAAAACTTAGCCTAGACAACAAAGTGCTTTTATATAATGCGGCCATAAAGCCGATTTGGATGTATGGCATTCAACTGTGGGGTACGACCTGTGCAACTAATATTGATATAATACAAAGGTTCCAATCAAAAATGCTTAGAAAAAATCACGTGTTCACCGTGGTACATGCGTAATGAAAATATCCATAAAGACCTTGGTATTTCTATGGTAAAGAAAGAAGTAGAAGACAGCAGAATTAAATATATATCTAAACTCCGAGATCACCCAAACCCTTTGGCTAATGCTTTGGTACATTCCTGCGATCAAACACGACTTAAAAGAAGAGATATGCCTGCGTACTAAGGAGCAACGTATCACCAAAACAGCTCAAACACTTGCTTGAGCTTGTCAAGTTTTTAAATAGATTTAAGATTTAAAAACTTATTGTTAGGCTTTTAAAACAAAAAGCAGATTCAATAAATAAAAAAAAGATATTGCAAAAAAAAAAATTTATATTTTTCCTCAAATAAAAAGGAAAGGTTGATCAAATATAAAGAAGTTTTCTGTGAAAAGTCAACCACTTAGCACATACCCCGAAAAGCACTACTGCCATTAATCAGTCTCAAGTGCCGTGCAAAATACGAATTTTCATGTAAATTACACTTTTCTTATTAATCACTAAAACTTTTTGCTTCGCTTACGATTATTAGCAAAGGCATGACACTAATATATTTAGTTCCAAGAAAGCAAATGTGTCCAAGCATTTGACGTCGCCTTTTCGACCTGGCGATTCTGTCAAGGTTATCTCCATATTCATCAATTAAGTTCAAGATTAGCTTTCCAGAGTGAGGCCTAATTAATAAATGGTGCGCCCAACAGCCGCCTTGGGCCACTTGTAATTGCGGAGCTGTCATTTGCCATTTGCGTTTGTCGCAGCTTAAGTGTACAAGCAACAACAAAAAGGTAAATATTTGCAGACATTCATTATCCTTACACGACAGGACAGACAGCAGAGCACAGCAAGTCAAAAGTGGAAAAAAGTGCGAGGATAAATTAATGCCAGATGAAGCACAAGTAGTCAAGTAGCAGGGTGGGGGCTATTAAAAAGGGGATTCGCAAATGTAATGCAAATGAAATGGGTAAATGAAGACAGCGTTTTGTGATTTTTTGTTTTAGCGTTTTTTGGATTGTCAAGGTCGCCTGCAGTGATGTATTAGCTAAGACGATTATGCGTCGTTCCGCTTACATTGTGCCTGGGAATCATTAAAGCTGCTCTAGAAACGCGGAAAAGCTGTGCGGCTCGAACAGGCAGCAAGGTACGCTCCAGCAGAAATTGAAGTTCAATTGGTTGATGTAAATTTTTATTTCATTTTTTTTTTGTACTGCGTAAGATCACCTCCATATGGCCAATGCATTACATCTGCGCGGGTCAAGTGAACCGCCGGCAGTTGGGGCGCTCTAAAGCTTAAGTAGGCACAGCAAAATGCGGCAAAGCTGAAATGCCTGTGTATAAGGAGCGTGTGTGTGTGTGTGCGGGAGCTTATGTCATGTAGTGGACCTTTCGTCAGCCTCCGGCTGCATGGGTGCTTCGAACTTGTAACAGCTGCTTGTTATTTGCATGCTATTGTTTTTGTAGGCGAGCTTGAATTCGGCCAAATTGGCAACTGAATAGCTGGCAGTGTTCACCACGACTCGTTGCTTGCATGAGCTCTGTTTTTTGTTGTTTTGTAAAACACGCTGTTGACATCTTTAGCCTTTTAGCATTTGACTGCCAAACTGGTTGGCTGTCAGCACTTGAATGCGTGCAAAAAAAGGTGAAATCACAACAGATAGAGAGAGAGACAGCGCAAAAAGTGCGGTCGGTTTGGTGCTGCTGTAGGCGCTCCTCCGAAATGAGTTAGAAAATCAGCGCCAGGGACGAAAGCTTGAAAAACCAGGGGCACACAAACAACGCCGCGTCAGTGGGAGGGGATGTATAGTTTGCAGTTATAACTGTAGAATTAAGAAGTGTCATTGAGCTTTCGGCGCTTTCTGCTCACAGCATTCGTTATTCGTATTCTGCTTTTGACGGCTTTCTTTTTCGCTTTGCCTTGTAGCACAAGCTTCTTTTTCTGTTTTTTTGCTCCTCAGAGGTTTCATAAGAGCGCGCGGTTTTGTTTAGTGAATGTCTCAATTTCACCTTTACATTTGTTGTCTGTGTAAACTTTTAGTTCATCTTGTTGTGTTTGGTGGTTTTTATATCCTTTCCTTTGCTCCTTATTGCACCACAATTTAATATAATAAAAGTGTACTAACTTTTGTGTAACTTTCTAAGAGCCGCACATACAAACATACATAAGCACTCTATGTGGCTGATGGACCGCGTTGGATTTGCTGTTGTTCTTGTGAAATCAGCGGTTCATTGTTTTGTTAAAAGTAGCAAAGTGAATGGAAGAAGCTCTTTGGTAATTCCATTTGGTAAACATAAGTTTTGCGAAAGTGCTTTTATTACACCTTAGCCATTTGGTTTTATATGCCGTTAAAAATTTCAAGTGGGAAAGCTGCATGTTTTTGCGGCCGTAAAAACTTTCTATGCCAGTCCGCACTCTAGGCCTCCTTGAGGTAAGTCGTAAATTTTATTAACCATCAGCGGCGGCATTCATTTCTATAAAAAGCCGGAACTGTTTTATAGAATTAGAGTAATTGTGTGGCCTTTCAGCGCATCACAGTATATACTAATAAATATATAGGCATACAGAACGGGATTTTTAACTAAAAAGAAAGAAAGTATCTTATGATTCAGCCTTTTTGCAACAGAAACTTGTTTAGTTAGTACTCTCAAGTTGTTTATTACTGTTTGACCCTGCAATTTACTATATTTACTTCAAAGTCTGAAACAAATATCGTTTGAATGAGTGGCATCTGGTTTAATAAATAAATAAAAATAATATACTATATTTACATTTATAGAATTAAATTACTTTAAAATTGGGTAGTCGAAAAAGTCTCTTCGTATTTCTAATCTACTTATTTTTTTTGTAATTATAATGAACTTTAATGAACCAAATATGTATCCTTTTGGTCGACCACTTTTTGCCATTTTTCCGCTAGAGACATTATTCCATCAGTGTAAAACTTTTCTGTTTTCTCGGCGAAAAACTGCGATGAGTAATTTTCACATGCTTCTCTTGAAGTCAACTTTACTCCATTAAGGGAGTTCTGCAATGACTGAAATAAATGATAGTCCGATGGTGCAAGGTCAGGGCTATATGGTGAATGTATCAAAACTTTCCAGCCAAGCTGTCCCAAATTATGCCAAGTCATCAAAGATGTGTGTAGTCTAGCGTTGTCGCTAGGTCGATGACGACCTTTGTGTTGATCAGTTCTGGCTGTTTTTTCGATTGCTTGCTTCAATCTCATCAGGTGTTGACAGTAACAGTCCAGTCTGGAGCTGCTCATAGTGGATAATTCCCTTCCAATCCCACCAAACGCTCAGCGTAACATTTCGAAGCGTCAACATTGACTTTGCGACCATTTGTTGAGCTTCACCACGGTTGGACCATAATCTTTTTCACAAATTATGTCGTAAGTGGATCAACTTTTTGTCTCCTGTTACCATTCGCGTCCATTAAATTTTTTACAGACAATTCATGTCGTACCCAAACTTTGAGCTTCTTTTTGTAGTCAGCTTTTGATCAAATTTTTCCATAATTTCATCGATTTTTTCAACGATAGGCCGACCAGAGCGAGGAGCATCTTTCGCATCGAAATTTCTAGAACGGAACCATTGTTGTGATGACACAGCATCGTCTCCGTAAACTTCACAAATTTCATTGGTGGCTTGCGTGGCATTCTTCCATTTTTTATACAAAAATTTCAAAATACAGCGAGTTCCCTCATTGTTTGTACTCATTTTTGAACAGCTGTAACTTTTTTTCAACTTCCCCGAATTTATTTTTTTTGGGTTAAATGAAGCTTAAAATCTCACCCGTCCACACTATATTGTACCATATAACATATAACATAGCACTAGAGATATACGACTGCAACGACATCTATTGACAAAATACGAAAAACCTTTTTTGTCTACACAATTGATTTAGATTGAGATTCGCTGATAGATATAGCCCCTTCGTTGCCAAAGAGCTTTTCCAATGGCGTTTATAGTGGTATGCCTTTAAGTAAGTTATATGTAGTTGTGATTTAGGTTTATTAAGTTTTTTCAATTCTGAGCCATCACATTCTTGGAGTGAACCAACGAAGTACTTGACGTCAGTCAAACGCTATGGCAAGCGTCGTAGGCATTTGTCTAACACACTGAAAAGTGAGATTTTATTTCATTTAGAATTTCTCGTAAGTTCAATTTTATTAACACTCCGAGATCTCTCTCGTGGTTTGTGAATAAAAATCTTGCTTAAATTTAAAACACTAAAGCCTTTTTCCGCTCATCTTTAATGTCCGATTTTACCCAAATACGATCTTAAACGAATGCGGTGTTCTCTGCACTTGTTTTGCGATTGCAAGAACGGCATTCTGATAAATAAGCGGCTGTAAGGCATTAGACTACAGTCGGTTAAAAATTGCACGCTTGATTGAGTTCCAACGTGCCGAGCCAGTGCACAGAAACAAAGACGGCGACGGTGACGGCAAGGGCACGAAGTCATATCAGCCGCAGCGAAAACAAAACCAACAGCAGACATTAGGTGTCATACACACCGAACAGAAGTGATGGCGGACATGGCAGACATGGAAATTAGCGCAGCGCCACAGCTGAATGCACCCGCACCAACTGACAGTAGGGCGAGCGCGTGAGCGACAAGTCTCGTTACGCTAATCGGATGTCCGCGCTGGACGACGACGGCCCTGAATGAAAGGTTAAGCATGATGTTGAATTTCAATTGCTCGGAGCAAACGCCTTTTCATTGACTTTAGCTCGTCATTTCTGAAAACTTGCGCTTTTATGAGTCCCGTTTTATTTTTTTGCACGTCTTTATCGCTGACATTTGCTTACAATGCGCTGTTTGCTTTTCAGCCCACTGCGTTGGTAATCCCGTTTCATCAAATGCGTGCATTGCGATCGCCTCGGTGAGGGCAGTGTGTGTCGGACATGGCGTATGAGTGACGCACAATTCCAATTGCGCATTGCAGTGCCATTTTTTGCTGTTTTAAACACTAACGTCGTTTTTGGCCATATATGGTTCAAAAAGTAATGTTATGTTTGGAAAAAAAAATTAATCCGTATGCGTCTGGCAGCAGACGCTGGCTGAGCATATGTATGCATTACTCTAAGGTTTTTGTGAAAAAATTAGCTGGAACCAATTATGCAGCTTACCATTAAATAATATATTAATATTCATAGAGAAAAATCTTCACATACACTCCTAAGCCTCCCTTCTTCCCTGAGTTTAGTAGATTTGGCGAAATCGCAACTTAAGTCCATAATTAGCATACGGCCCGGTGAAGTTCAAAATCAAAAGAAGCATTACAAGTATTTGCATCAATTCGTGGCCTGTGCACCGCAGAGAGCCGCCAATCCTTCTATGAAATTCCCAAATGGGTGTCATGTCATTAAAGACGCACGACGCTGACACTGATTAAGCTCGAAGCCGTATGTCAGCATTAATGAAAGAAAATGGATCTCGCACGCAAACACTTTCAATGTCACACACACTCACCCACACATATCTGAAGGCAAATACTTACATGCCATCCGTACAGACGTCGGTTTAACATTATTAACGCGCCTCAACGTCAGCTCCGTCGAATATGCCGCCGCAGGACAAGCTGACAGGTGTCGTAGGTAAATAAAATAATAAGACACACGCAAACAAAAGCAACAATGCGAAGCCAACGCAACACAATAGCACCGGTTGTGCGTGTAAAGTCATTCAAGTGTGTGAGCCTATGAATGTGTGCGTGCGTGAGTGCGTAAGCGTTTGAAATTATAGACGTGAAGAGAAGCCTATGAGACTAAGCCGAGTGAATGCGAAGCACGCCGGCGCTTCTGAATTATTGTATACAATGAGTGCGTGCGTGTGTGTGTGTAGGTTTAAGCAAATACCTGTATACCTGTAAAGAAGGGCTGGGGTTAAGGCGAAACAGTGACGGGCCTACCCAGATATATGCATACAGGCGTCTATAGAAGGGTGGCGTCCTGCGAATGGCGGGCATTTTCTGTTCATAAAAACCTTTCACCTTCGCCTGCGTGTTAAATCTTTAATTTCTGGCATCTGCCGCAGCTGTCCTTTCGCATTTTCTACGTCGCTGGCCTCCGCATATTGCTGTCTTCTGCAGCGCCGGCGATGAAATGTCATTAACGCGGACAACACCGTGGCACACGGCACACCATGCTAGAACTTCAATACTGATGGGCTTACGAGCCGGCAGATTTTACTTGGCATGACTTGCCACCTGGCTGCTGCCGGCTGCCCGGAGATGCTGAAATGTTGCGCTGTCATTGTCACTGCGACAAAGGCAGCACTTGTCGTGGTATTGTGAGCATTGTCGGTGGCAAGGTGAGTTGAGTGTACGCGTCTGAGCTCAAGAGGCACTGCGGCGCCGCGGTGTTGGCATTTATTTAATGCCGCATACCTTTCCGACCATATTTCGGAGATACATACATATATGTGTGTGGCTGTGGGAGTCGGTTGGTGTAAGATTTCGTGCGGCACGCGTTGAACGCAAGCAACGTGTTAAGATCAATTTTGCTGAGTACTTCGCTGTGACCTTGACGCACTCGAATTCAATGGATATATGAGTAAAATATTTAAAGCTGTGCAGGAGCGCTGGCGAGAGAGCGTATAAGAAGAAGATATATAGAGAGGGTGGGAAGAGAGGGAGAGCGTTTGCGGATGACATACGAATATTAATGAAGATTTAATGAAATTTTCTGTCACACGAACTGACTGTATTTTGCATATTTAAATGGTAATCAGAATTAATGACTACACGGCGTATGATTGATATTTATGCATAATAAAGTCCGGGAATTAAGGGTAGTTAATTGGGTAGAAGATTGAATTGGAAAATGCTTAAAAATACAAACGACTGAGAATGGTGGTCTGCCCTTTAAAGCTTGTTGTTGTAGTAAAATTGAGAAGCATGATTTTAAGGTAATTTTTGAAGTGTTGAAAAAAGGGCAATTAATATTTTCCTTTCCTTTTTTAGTTATATTAGTTCAACATTACAAGAATACAGGAAAAAGGTTAAAGGTGAAAAATCTCCAAAAACCGCCAGCTCAGGAAGTAGAAGTCTCAAAAGAATTGGCATCTGAAGTTGAAACTCTTACACGACCATCTTCGATACATTTGCGAGGTAATGAACGAAGATGTGGTATTTGGATAGCGATTTCGAATTTGATTTTTAAACTGCATTAAATTCTGTAAATGTAGGAGGCTCATTGCACGCAGGATATATATTGGATATGTCAAGGTTTATTCTAGATAGGTAGGAGTTTAACCTGCTACAATATCCAGAACGAGCTTCGCAAGAATCACTCTCGTTTCTCTCGGCAACTCGAGCTCTTGATCTGCAATGGCTGGTGGTTTGACTCTAAGTACGCCATTCACTGAAAGTGAGACGGTAAAGGTGTTGATGGCTCCACAGTGAATGGCGGTCATTGCTTTCGGAAGTGAGTTGTGTCCTAAGTCAGGTCGGCGTATTGTCTGATGTCGTCGACGTGGTTGAGGAATGACTTCTTGATATCCCTAGGAGGCGGTTCCGCTCCAAGCAGGTAACTGCAAGAATGATTTTTGCGAAAGCACCACAGCAGGAACTGCTCCTTAATTGGGAGGATGCTCAAGAGGCATCCTGTGCGGAGTGCAGTATTCTGACATGTTTGTAATTTCCTCGTCTGCGTTTCACTGCATCCAGACAACCATATTGGTAATATTATTATTACAATAATTCTCAAAAGAAGAAAAACGCGTTTTAATATGTGCAGGGTCCGGCACTCGCACTGTAACCAATTAAGAAAGACATAAATTCGGTTTGGAAAATTATTTTTAATGTGATTTGCCGGTATTTTCACGTACAATGGCTTTCTTCAGCATCGGGAGACTGGTATATTTTTTACTTCGGAGCTTGCTCTCCAAAATGACCCAGAGATAATTATTCATTGGATTCGCATCTGGTGAACTCGAGAGCCATTTTGTGGCCGTAATGAAGTTCGGAACGTTGTTTTTCAGCCATTCTTGGTTCACTCGTGCTTTGTGAGACAGTGCGCAGTCTTGTTAAAATATCCATGCTTTGCGACCGAAATGTTTGTTTGCTCACGGCTTCAAAGCAGCCTCCAGAACATTTTCCCGATAATATGTCGCATTTACTTTGACGCCAGGCTCGATGAAATCAATTGAAGAGCGCCCATCTGCGGTTCTCAGCGTCCCAAACCATTATTTGTGGTGGGTGCTGCCTCCTGATGGCCAACCGATGACTTAGATTCTCGTTTGAATGGTCGGTCAAGTAAACCCTATCGTTTAGAGAGTTTACGAATTGCTCAATTGGACAAATTTTTTCGTCAGAAAACACAATGTTCGCAATTTGACCGCTTTCGGTCAAGCGTTACTTGTTGCTGCTTCGATGGGAGATCATGGGCCTTTTGGAACTTGTAAGGCTTGACCTTGAGCTCATTTTTCAATATGCGTCGGATGCTGCGGTCGGATATTTTCAGTTCTTTAGCCATTTGAATGGCACTTCGTCGTGGATTTCGCTCAAGTCGCTTCTTTACTTTCCGAACCATCTCACGTGACGTTGCAGTTTTTTGATGACCACCTCCATGGCGTTTTGCGATGCTACCAGTATCATTGTAACGAGTGATGGTGCGATAAACAAAAACTTTATTCACATTAAGGTGTTTAAGCTCACGAACAATTGCTGGCTGTGATTTTCGAGCTAAATATAAAGCAATCGCACTATTACGTTTGAATTCCATCGCTGATCACTTTTGTTTGCGTTCACTTTTGGCAAAACGCTTTTGTACACTTGTCATTCAGCAAATTTATAAACAGCTGATTCCAGTGCGACAGCTGCGCGAACGGTCTGAAGTTGGTTACACTTCGAGTGTAACTCGGACCCTATAGAAAGTTGGTTCTGATTATTTATTTATAAATTGACGATCAGTATGTGATCAACAATATAATTGGGGTTACAATATATGAATTAGGTTTCCCGGAAAGTCCTCTACCTTCATCAGGATGTGTTGGAGAACTTTGGACTTTCATTTAAGTGAGCATGAGGCATTAAAGCCACAGTTGCTGGCTATCATGTCACGCAGGCTGAAATTTATGGATTTTCAACAGCAACAACCGTAGCACTAATTACATACATTCATACATATATACAAATGTATAACTGACTTCACATAACCGAAAGCAGAAAGCAGTAATTTTTAAATTTAATTTATTTACTTCATAAGTGACTGCAGTTGACGTGCCAACTCGCAATAAAAAAACACTTGATATTACTTAAAAATTGCTCCCGGCCATTTTGCAGGGATGAAAAAACGAAAGGAAGCTTGCATTTTTCACCCGTCGCATTTCACAGAATATTTTTTTTTAAATTTTTTAATATATCTGTGCTTTTTTGCTGGTCACTGTGGCTTTCACTTATCTGTTGTCATTTCATTTCGAAATTATTTTATAATCCGGCTATAAACGCTTTTCTTCACATATTTCATCGAAGTCAACACACTCGCATTCATATGTGCATGTGTATGTGAAAATCAAATAAATTCTATTTACGTCGTTCTATTTTGGCAACAATGTGGGCAACATCTAAGTAATTGATTCACAAACGAGACTTTTTAAAATGTATGGCCACTTTGGGCGCATCCGCTTGCTCCTGCGCCGGCTCTAACGACGCTTACATACGCTCACTCATATGCACATACATACATACATGTTTTATTTAGAGCTCTTTGTGGCTTTTGTTTTCTTACACGTTTTGCGGCAAGTCTCTCCCAAGTGTGCGAACCGACCGTGCTTCAGCATGTGTCCTGCGGGTAGCACACCACGTGGGCGATACAGTTGAAGATTTTATTATTTTTTTAGTTTTTAAGGCAATCTGTGGAGAATGGTTTATGCCTAAGAGCGCGTTATTTAGTTTTATTGCTCAAGTCAAACGCATAAAAGCTCACTAGAACTCTGGCGAATGAAACTAACATCGTTAAGTTAACTGTTGCAGCAGTAAATGGTACGTCCTTGTAGGCATACTGGAGCTTGAGAATCATACAAGTTCAGAAGTATTGATTTTTGGAATAACGCTGGTCCAACTAGCATAAGAGACACATGTATCTGGGAGAGGAGGGCAGCAACCTTTCCTCACAACTTTGGTTGTGAATTATAGTCTGTTGTGGTCCTGTGTAGTAGACACGAGTAATGAGAGATCCTATAGAAGAATGCATGGACAGTCCAAAATTTGTTAATTTATCATTGAATGTGCTCTTCTGAGCCTTGGAAATGAGCAGTGGTGAGCAATCACTCACCAACTAAGTATTTTGGATCCTTATCAACCCCAAGTATATACAAAACTTCTTTAACCCTTTGCCTTTTTAATTTATGCTATCCATTTAAAGAATAACAATTTTCCAATTTTATTAAAAGTTCTTCCGACTCACAACTTCTTAATACTACAAGTTCCTATGAAATATTTAGCATTTCTCACTGGGCGCTAAAGCAAACAGTTACCTCTCTATGCTGTTGCGGAGTTAGTGGTAGCAGGCAGTGCTGGGATAACAAAAAAGGAAGAGAAACCAGAATAGTAATATGGAAACAGCATTTAGAAACAGTCGTTGAAAATAAAGCCAAGAAGAAAATAGAGGTCGCCATAGCATAGTTCGGTTGTTTACTTGCATTGACTTTTACACGGATTGCCTTTTCCTTTTACGCTTTTTGTCAGCCTGTTCAGCTTCCAAATGCCATAAATTTGACGCCGCTCAGCTGCTTCGGTGCGCACAACTTTTGTTTGTTTCTTTCACCTAGTTTGCGATGTCTCTGCTACCAGGGCAAGTAGTATATCTACAGACGATTTCACATATGATTGCGTAAGTGTGTATTTGTTGGTAGATTTTTTTCTTGTTCAGGCAGCAACGAAGAGCAAGTCATGGCTTTTGAATCCGCAACAAATTGCACGTAATGAAATTGAAAAGCAATGCCTAAAAGCAAGCCGAAGTTACACGGATAAATACGACCAAGCGAGGAGCATAAATCAAGCGCTGAACGCTTTTTCATTGAACTCAGCTGAATGAGCATCATTATTTTAGTTTTTGGTTTTGGTTCATTGCTAGAATTGCGTAATTGAACGTTGGCATAAAAAATGCCTTTTAGTGTGCCTGCTAGTTCTGAGTTGGAAGGGAAAGCAGGAGAGTAAGCGCCTTGGGAATATTAATTTGTGGCATGTAAATAATTTAAACTAATTTTTCTTATATTATGCGAGTTTCTAACTTAATTGGTTCATAAGTAAGGAACTTGAAGATTATTAAATGCTTTTAAGGTATACAAAGCTTTTGCAAGCCATAGGTAAACTACTTTGGACTCGAAAATTCATCCTTTGAATATATATGTATATACACTAGAGTGATTCAAAAAAAATTTTATTTTTTTTTTCGTTTGGTACTCGAAAAAATAGGTTCCTAGACACCTCTAAGAAAGCCTCTCCAAACATGAGTTTTTAATTGTAACGGAAAGGTCCTCCTACATACAGTTTTCTATTTTTTCTTATTATCAGAGAGAAAAATTTATATCTCGCTTCCAGCTACTTGAAAAAATATCTTGTTCCTTAGATTTTGTAGTAAATTGAATGCTCTACAAAAAAGGTCTGTTATGATTTTTCGTAAACCCAAACGTTTAAAAGATATTAACAGTTAAAGTTTGATTATTTTTGGGAAAATTTTTTATTTCTTATGAATTTTATAACTCAATGAAAAAAAATTATTATGAATGATAAAATTTTCAGAGAACCAAACAAAAAAAAAATTTTTTTTTTTTATCCACCTTAATATGCATTGATGTTTGACGATGAATATCTCGTTAACGCTTAACTTAATCGAAAAATCATATGAGACCATTTTTATAGAGCAGTAAATTTCCTACAAAACCATGAGTTGTGTTCAATATAAATCGATTTAACTAATTTCTGTTAATATTCTTGACTTTACAATAATTTCGGGTCTTGCGCAAAAGTATACCTGCATACATATATATATTGACTTATTTATTACTTAGCACTTACAAGGAATTAAATTAAGGCAACTCTTATTATTGCTGACTGCTCAAAGGATGTTCATGAAATGCACATTGCTGTTGGCTTTGGTGCAATTAAGTGTAAAATTTAGTTAACACAAAATGCATGTATAAATAAATAAAACATGCGAAAACTCACTAAATCATAAACATGTGAAATTAATTAATGTTGTCCTACCAAATTATGAGATATTGAACATTATTTAATGGCATGTCTGTCGTTATTTAATAAGCGCTTTGTGATATTACTTGAAAATTGACAAGCGGCTAAAATTAGTGGGAAGTGACGACTCGATTAAATAAGTCACAAGAATGTTCAGAACACTCAATATTTAATAGCAAGAGGCTAAAAGGGGCTGACAAGCTTGGTGAAAGAGAAATATTACAAACGGAGAAATGTATTAGAGAAGAGGAAGAAAACAAATTAAAGCAAAATACTCGGAAGACATTAGTTAAATGCTGAATGCACACGTAAAACATTTTGTAGCAGCTTTGCCGCTGTGAAAGCCTTTAAGAGCGTGGGTTCAGGGTTATGTCAATCTCTGACGTCACACGCCTATTCGTTTTTGTTAAGAAAATGTTGTTATAAAGACAAAAGAGAAGCAAACACACAATAATATATACATATGTACGTACATTCGCATATATAAAAACGTTGGCCATGGAATCGTGCCGAAGGACTTCGACACATCACAGTGATAAACTTGTACGAAATGAATTTTAGGACACGTGCTATAAATATTAGGAGCGTTTTATGTAAATGCAATGGCTGCTAATACATCAACGAATTTATTTGATTGTTCTAATGTTTATATTTCGACATAAAAGGTCTTTCAAATTCAATGTTACGAGCACATATCAAACATGCGCCTGTAAATGTGCTACACTAACACACGGACGCACATACAACTGTTGTTGTGTTAAATCGAGATAAGCGCACATACATATACATATATATGTGCGACAGACATGAAGTACAAACGACAAGTGTGTGTTTGTTTGTTACAATAACTGTACTGTGAGTAAGAGTGTGTTAGGACAAACATTATATGTATGTACATACATTCATACAAGTATTTATGTGAGTTCGATAATTTATGGCCCATATAATGTTGGCGCTTTCAGCTTTCGCATTTTACTCAGCTCAGTCATTATCGGCAGAGTGCACCTTCTCATTATCTTCGCGCCTACACTGTGTATACTGCGTAAGGCCACATGACTTAGGGAAAGTCTATCCACCCGTCTGCCGAAGCTGCCGTTGCTCGCTCACACACGCACACATACACATGGCGTGTCGAGTCTGTGCGCTCGACGAGTCTGTCTACTAATTTATGACATAAATCAATTTTGCCATCATGGCAGCAGGCAGCATGAAGGATGTCAGGCATTTGTACAAATTTACTATCGTTACATTCTGTCTGCGTGGAGCCATCAATTGATTTAGATGCGTCTGCACACACATACACACGCATGTATGATGTTGTGTACTGTAAGGCGTTGTGTGTAATGACCGTGGTGTTGCGTGGGGGAGCGGTTGATGGTGGCGATCCACTTAAGCACTTTAGTCCGTTATTGTTTCCGTTGCAGCCGAAATTTTATAGCTTTGTTTTATCACAACGGATTACAAGTGAGATACTTCCACTAAGTGTATGTTTGTATATGTGTGTAAGTCTCAGGTTTGAGATATACAGTTATCGTTGTGTGTTTCCATTCTACTCGATTTTACTTGTATTTCATTCGATGAGACTACAAAATTTTTTTATTTACACCATATTTTACATTCGCATTTTATTCGGTTTTGTCTGGGCGGATGAGCCTTTTACTAGCTGCTGGCGTTCAGTTTTATGGGATTAGAAGTTTTGCGATATTTGATTTGATGATTTGTGCAAATGCCCTACTAACTAAGCTACTAACTATTTGCGAACTATTGTCAGGGATTACAATAGCCAACTATATATATGTGAGTATGTGAGTGTAATAAATTGAAAAGCTTTTGCATTTGATAAGTTTGGCGCGATTTTTTTGGCAGTGAAGTGGCACTTGGTTTGGCATGCCCGATTTGATCCTAATTAATGCTTAATTTCAAAAGTTGAAAATTTGCTGCTTGATAAAGTTAAGTCATTCACATTCTGACTTAACAAAAATGCTGGCGAATTTTGTCTGCAACCCAAGTTTACATTCGGAATATGTATGCCATCGTGAGAAGAATGTTGATTTTATCCATTTTTGATATAATACCTGTCATTATATTTTATCTCATTATATATTATGAAAGATATAAATCTTACAGGGTCTGTCCGGAAAGTAATAGGACTGAACGGATTTAAAAAATTTTCTTGAACCAATCGTTACAATTCTTTAAAAACTTTCAAAATAGGCTCCTTTAGCGTCGATGCAGGGCAGCCAGCGTCATTTCCAAGCACTGAAGGTGTCATGGAGGGCATGCTCTAGAATAGCTTTGAGAGCCGAGATGCATGCTGCTTGGATCCCCACTGTGACTCAAAATGCTTGCTTTTCATCGGCCTTTTCAGGCACGGAAGCAAAACAAATGTCCAGTGGACCACAATTGAGCTGTAGGGCGGCTGTAGAAGCGTTGGGATGCCGGCCTTAATTAGGTAGCTGTTCACAAGAAAGGTAGTGTGAGCCGGGGCGGCTTCCTGCTGCAACTTCCAACTTTGCCCTGACTTTCCAGGTGGTCGGAGATAACTGACCAGCCACTCGTTCGTTAGCTACGAACTTACTCTACTGAATCTAGTCAGTCCGAAGTACAGTCGCAGCGGAAGAAAATCAGTTCTATCACTTTCCGGACAAACCCTGTATGCTGGTTTTGTGGCCATCCCCACAATAAAGCTGATATATATACTATATATCTCTCGTTTATAAAGCTGAAGAAAGCGGCGAAACTCCTGGATCCTTTCAGTCTTGCTCAAACAAAGGTTGGCCAGTCGAGAAAAAAGTGATGAGTTGTATCGGATATTGTTGAACACTTTAAAACGAGGAAGGGGTGAGCCTCAATTAGATCCTCTCATTCATGTGAAGCCTACACATCCAGTACATAAGCGTAATTAGAAAGCTGAGCTACGAGAAAAATTTTTTTTTATAGTCAGGCAAAATTATCTTAATTTACAACTCATACGCCTTGCGATTATCTACGAATTCGCTGTGGCCATGAAACCATACTAGTTTTACCCTGAAGTAATGTGATGAAAATAATAGTGAGACTGGGCATCCCTTAGCCAATCTCGAACATAATATAATGTTAGTCAAGGCCATTAGATAGACACCTTGCTTAAGATGCGGAACCAAAATGAGGTTGCTGAGAAGATTTGAATGTAGTCTCACAGTTTAAGAGATTTCGATTTGAAAATTTCACTCAATACTTTTTCTCTCCAAAAAGCTGCTCATACGTTAGAACCGTCGGTCCGCTACATAAAAACTGACCCAAAATCAAGATAAAGGACTTTTTAGACCCCGTTATGCTAAAAAAAAGTGCAACTGTGAAGTGTATAAAGCTTTTTTTTTAATTCTCTTTACTTTTTTCCAGTAATGTATCGCTTTTGTATGTGCAAAATATATATAACCGTAGCAGCCTATATTGTGCCTGATATTCCCAGCTGCTGACAGGCATAGATTTCTTCATTCGATTAAGTAAGCGCGCGTATAACGGCTTCTTTCCACTAGCGCAATTGAAAAAGAGAAAGGGTGCGCCGGCTATTCTCTGCATAATCCCTATCTTATCGCACTATAGCCATTACGGCGCTGCTGCCAAGACGAAGCTTTAAGTGAAATGATTAATTAATGTAGAACATTAGCGGAATAATTGTGGCCAAGCCTGCACTCATTCTATCATTTCTCACTTGTTTTATGTTGTTTGTTATTGTTGTACTATTTAGACGGATATCGGCGCAAGTCAACGCGGCTGCCCCTGAAGAACGAAGCAAACGGCTCAAACATTGTTCTTGTAAATATTTGTTGTATAGCTTGTGGCAAGGTGTGCGGCGGGTAATAAGCGTAATGAAAATATTATAATAAATTTGGCTGTTGCAGCTGTTGATGCGAGTGCCTGAGGTGGCAAGTAGCCGAGGATAATTTCTCAACAGAAGTCATTGTTGCGCAGCATTTTGTATTCAAGTAATTTCATAACATTATACTCAACGCTATCGTTGGTAGTGGAGGCTGCTTAGATAATTGCACGGCGCCTTTGGAGAGATTGAAAAGTTTTCGCACTGATTAACGGTGCTTGGCGCAACTGGGACACTGTGATTTAAGTAATTCTAGTTTGTGGAAAGTTGGGTAGTGGCAGATAAGAGTGAATTGGCGGCGGTTTAGCGATAATTAAGTAAGTGAGTCAGCATGACTTAAAATAGCAGCTGCTGGAAGCCAAAAAGCCGTCGGTTGCTCCAGAGGGTTTCAGCTCAAAGAGTGCCGAAAGGCGTGATGAGAATGTGAATAAGAATAATTGTTGTTTTCCAAATAGTTGGCATGCAGTGGTAGTGGAGCTCGGTGCGGTGACTTACATAACAAACAAATTAAAATACTTTTATTGCATCTTCCTTAATTCAGCAGCTGTAGTGTGGCATTAAATTTAAGATAACATAAGTCGTCAGGTATTCAAAAAGCGTTATCTGGTGTACGACAATAGTTATGTGTGCACTTTGCCGTGTATTATTTGCTCTTACTTTAATCGATTTAAGGATGTTAAGCGCTCTGTGATATTTCCATCTGAGAAAGTTGAGCATACGCCACGTTGTGCGCTCACAGAAGCACTTGCTGTCATGAGAGGCTGAGCTGCTTGTTGTGCATGTGCTTATTTAAATACTTTTGCTGTGCGTTGGCAGCACATTTTCCAAAAGTATTTTCTACACGTACCTGCTCATGCAATAGTTAGACTGAAGCAGCGCGAGGTGGTTCAAGGAAGCCACCTACAGCAGCAAGCACACTAATGCCGGCGCAAATGTACTTCTATATTATATATACATATGCATTGTGATAACACAAATATATATAACACACATATATACTTATATATATACATATGCATATGTATGTATGCATGCCTCTATTTGTGTTGCCGCCCAACTTTGCTGCAAAGTATTTCACCTAGCGCCAAACTCAAATACTTTATTCACAACAACTACAAACACAGTTAGTCAACACATAAACAACTAGCAGAAGCAATAGGAAGAGTTTATTTGCCAAGCTTTGCATATTATAACTCTAAGCTTACGTAGTAACTTAGAGAAAAAATCCGAAAACCGTGCGCTTGTGCATTTCAGGTGTTGTTGCTGGGCGAATTACTACAATTTGTTAACCAAATTGCGCCAGCAGGTGTGTAATTTTATTTATATCTGCTCGTAAATAAGTGAAATTGACTTTCTTAAATTCTGTGTGGTGCGGCGCCCATTAAGCTAATACTACACTTTCTGGCTGCGTCTAAAAGGAAATAGCTTTTATGGTCTTTTACAATTCTAGTCGCTTGCATAAGTTCAGTTCCTTAAAACTGCCAATTTCTTTGCTACATTAACCATTAGCAGCATTTTTGAAGCCTCATTAGAGAAAGGTACCAATATTCATAGTGTTTGACTTTAAGTGAATTTCATACTAGAGGAGTACTGAGTAAAAGAGCATAACTACGAATAGATATAGGCATTTGAAGGTAATAACAGAAAAACTTAAAAGACTACGCAAATTAGAAATGTTTGGCATCGATTAAATGTAAAAAATGCTGGCGTATTTCTTTTTCTTTCAACTAAGAGACATATTCATCTAAAACTTAGAGAATACATTTAAACTAATTCATTGGAATTTTCAATCATTATTCCAGCATTTAAGAGTCTCCGATTATGAAAGCAACTTATTTAATTTTCACATAACATAAAGAAAATGAAAAGCGTTTAATACTCTTACAAATAAAGGAAATTTTAACAAACGTTGGATGTAAGTTGATAACTCAAGCAACGTAAATACAACTACAAGTGTATTCAAAATTAAAAATTCAAGGAAAATTAATATGACTCCGCCTCAATAGCACAGAGCGCTGCTAATGGAAAGCATATTTGTCATAAGCTTTGATTTTGACGTTTGTTCTGATGATGATGAGATGGGCGAATCAATGAACATGTTATAAATTAATAAATGAAATGGTGAATGATTGAGAAGCTTCAAAATTTAAGAATTGTTTTTCAATTCTATGAAAACTAAGGAAGTCTACTTTTTATGGAGCGAATATTCTTCAGTTTTGGCTTGTGAAAAAAAAAATTTAAGAGAAGAATGGCACCGACTACATAAAAGTTCAATATTTCAAAATATAAGATTTTTATGAACAATAATAATTGAAAACTCTTTTTGGGTTTCTGGTGCAGATCTTTCATAATTTAGTGACAATATCTATGCATATTTTTGTTTTTTAGTGCTAATACAGGGCCGGATGCAGAAATCGTTTTTTGTGGGGTAAATAAAAATTTACTTGAAACATGAAGGTTATTATATTAAGTATAGTACTTTTTATACAGTTTAATATCATGGTAGAAATATTTCAAATTGACCTTCTAATATCAAATCATACTAAATTAAAAAAAAAAAACACATTCTAAATCGTGACGTGCGGGTGACATACTTTATTGCAATGTATAATACTGTAGTCAGTTAGTGTATTGAATTGAAAAACCAAAACGTTGTGTGTCAAGTTTTCAGTTTTCGAAAACTTCTTCTGCAGTGACTTCAATGTCATGATGCGTGTGCAGCAACGAGAGGCCGATGAATCCATCTTGAAACATGTTCGTTCCCAGGCACGTTTTCATGCGACGAGGTGTCAAAAAGGAGCGTTCAGAGCTCGCATTCGTCACAGGAAGTGTGCAGAATATGCGAAGAAAACTATGAATTATGGGGTATAGGTCTACATCGCAGTTCTTCAACGTTTCCAATGCAGTAGTGGGTAACTTCTTGTTTTTTGACTTTTGCTTCTGTATTTTGACACTGCCAGTGATCAAATTCACCTTTGGTCTTCAAACGTGGTACGACGTTGAAGGCTTTTGAATCTTATATGTAAAGTAGTCAATAAGATTTTCCATTTCTTTGGTTTTCAAAGTACATACTTTTTCTGGAAGCAGCAAACTTTGTTGACATCTATCCAATACTTCTCTAGAAAAGCACGTCTTCAAATCTGCCAATTGCAACACAGTAATTTTCACTGAAACCCTTAGTATTCTTCGCAAGTTCTTAAACAAACATTTTCACGTTGCGTTTGTCGGCCGTATATTTTTGGTTTTTCTTCGTCAACTTTCAGGTCTGTCCCCATTTTTTTCGTGTCTGAATAAATGGGTCGAAAATGTTCCTTAGCAGCGTAGCTTTCATATTTGATGTCTTTGCCATATCGATCGTTTCTTTCTGAAGAATCACGCTGTAGTTGCTTTTCTCGCTTCTCGTTTCCTTTTTTTCCAGTTATAAATTTTTTGATGATGGAAAACTTGGAGGATAAACCGCGGAGAATATATCAATCGAACATATCACAAATGGTGCTGAATGCAGCATCTATTTCAGGTTCTCTATCAGGGCGCGAAACTTTCCCCACTCTAAATCTGCCAAAGCGTTGCACTAATATTTAGAATATTTACTGTAAAATTTTTTTAAATAAAAAACACAAATAAAATATTCAAAGCTTGTAAATGATTGTCACCCAGTTTCGAACCCAATTCCATATAATTAAATTAGGGAAAATGGAAGAATCTTACAAGGCATAGAGAATGTGTGTATGCATTTATGCTTAGATATACAATGCTATTAGTTGTACGCTGCGCGTGCTTCAGTTTGATGGAATTTCTAAGCAGCTTTACTGTTTAGTATGCGTCCTCCGTGGCGTATGAGTGACTAATATTAATATTACTCCATCAACAGCCGCAGTGCGCTGTAGAGTGAGCACAGCCAACATCATTAAAGCAATTTACACAAGTGAAGCAGACACTTGCGCATTAAACTAAACTTTTGTTATGCGTCTGCAGCTAATAGCGTTTAGGAAAAAATAATCAAGTGAAGCGGCAAGTGAAACATAATGTAATAGTTAATCCGGCGGCCTCCAGATTAGGCGCAACTGCAGACTGCTTTAGAGTGGTGTACAAAAGCTGTTTCGCATTGTCCTTGGGCAAGCCTTTTGAGCGACATTTTTCTGAGCCACTGCCATTGGCGCCAACAGTCCATTGCAGCTAACAAAGCATTGCTTTATAGAGCTCAGCAAGAGAGAGTGATGCGAGTGATACGAATTTCAGCACGTGAGCATAAGCCTACAAAATAATTACTGACTGCTTTAGTTTCCCTAATATTCGTTTTCGAACTAATTTGGTATGCCATTGAATCCGATTACGTTGTAGTACATCCGCGTTATTCTCAATCTTATTCAACTTGGAAATTCATTTGTAGTCAATAAAGAAATCAACTTCCTTAGATTTCTAGATAGAAAGTTAAAAATAGCTCGGATTTTACGCACAGCCAATGCAAATGTGGCGCTTGGGTCTTGAATAATAATCAAAACTCTGCGAATCATTCTCTATTCAGGCGCGCAGTGGTGGCATCAATCAAAAATATCATCATAGAAGCAAAAAGTCATCATTCCACATCACGCTTCCCACTTTTCGTCCGCCAACGTTCACTGTGCCTCCACCAAAGCGCTGGCGCAGTGACGTGCCTGCTCACCGCGCTTGTAAAATTCCTCGCACACTGATGGGCAATCGCATTGCGGCGCTGAATGTGTGTGCCTGCCATTTAATGCTTAAGCAATTCATATTGTTTTGCGGATTTTTCAGATATTTGGAAAACTTTTGTGCTCAAAATAAATTTTGGATTATTTATACGAGAATTCGTGGAAATTTAATGCGTGTGAAGTAACTTCTTAGTGCAAAGTTGCCATCAAAGACATCGATAAATGCTTCACAGATATATGTGTGGTGCTCTCTTTGTGGGCGAGTGAAGCCTAGAAAGCAAAGCAAAGATGCGGTGGCACATTGCCGGAATTTTAATGAAATTCCCAACTTTTTGTCAACAGGCTTGCCGCATTCACGTAATGCAAAGATTGCTATATAATTATAGCTCAGCCGATCGATTTTTTACTGGAATCAAAGAAATTGTAATAATTGAAACAAACAAATTTAAAGCTCCTTAATATGGAAAATGAAGAAGAGAAAAATTTATTTATGCATTGTAATGACACATATATAGTATTTACCGTTATTCACCGTAGTTTAAGTGATTTATTAAATTATTATTTAGTTATGTGATGAAAAATATCAGTAAAATTTGTAAGCGAATGCTTGTGAAGTGAGCCAAGCATGTTTAAAAGGTATTCATTTCAAGGCTGCCATGGCGTATGAGTAATGAAAATTGATGTTTATATGCCATTCGACTACAGAGAATGATTCAATGAAAGCTGGCATATATTTGTATTGATGTGGAGCTGCTAAAAACTTTTGGAGGGTCTCCACTCTGGAAAGAGTTGTCTTCAACCTGAAGTGTTAGCTACTGACTTGAGCCTTAAAGTTCATTGAGATGACAGGAATATTTCAAAGCAAAAACTGTTTTCCAACTAAAATTTATTGCACACGTAAAAAAAGGAGGCTTGACTATATTCCTTTTAGTTGAGAATTTGGATAGAGAACAACAACTTTCCCAAGGATACAATTTAAGCTCTTCTAAGAGCGATTTCCAAGACTTAAATACTTCGTTGAGTAGCTAGAGAACCAAGGCTTTCAAATTGAAGCTAAATATCACAAAAGTAAAAGTGAAAGTAATGAAATGCCCTCTCTGTACTGGAGCCAAAGGACTTGAACTTAATTAAAATGGAAATATTTTTGGACGCACGAGCATGCCAAGCAATGCAAAGTGGCCACTATCAATTGCTGCTAGGTGCTTGGCAATGTGTGTATACGTGTTGTTGGTATGGGTGGGGGCAAGTTCAAATTATCGACTCTGAAGGTAATATAAAACGAAATGACTTCTGAAGGCAATAACACATGAGCATTCCATTTATGCTATTCTTTCATTGGACGGACGTTCATTTGTGTACACAGAATGGACAGTAAACACACATGAGCAAACAAATACACATACAGGTTGGCATCAGAGTGTTCAATTCGATTTAAGTAAACATTTATTAAATGGCAGGGGCCTTTCGAAGAGTTGAAGAGCTCACTATCAGGTTAAGGCAATAAATCGAACAAACACACATACACTCGTGCTTACATTTGCGTTGTTGTGTTGCGAAACAAGTGGTAATGCTTTGCAGCAACAACAATAAATGAATTGTGCATCAGCATGAGAGTTGTGACACTTAAATTGTACTCATCACTCAATGGCAAACGCTTGAAAATACCCAACTGAATACGGACGCACCTGTTATGGAATTAAACGGTTGGAAATCGAAGAGCTTTTAAGGACTGACTTGACTGACTGACTGTACATGCAAATACATTTGTTATTGATATGTAAATATTTTACTGAATTTTCAGAATACTTTGGGCTTAAATGAAGTGCTCCAAACCACAGATCAATTGGAGCTGTGTAAAGTAAAATATATTGTTCAGTTTCTAATTTTTTTATGCAATCACTTGTTTTTCAACTGTGCAAAGATTAGTCGATATACCATGGCTAATATCGAAGAAAGCAGGTAATAGTGAAGTAGAATATTTTCCTGACATTTTTGTTTTAGACTATTTTATTTAGATATACGTTTAGGTTTCCTTCGGAAAATGCGGGGCATGTTAGTTAAGTCCAAATATGCCGAAAAAGAAGTTATCGTTTGAAAACATATTTTGTAGTCAAGCATCTATTTTGCACCTTTATGTACTCGACGTCCTTTTGTCCTTTTTGTAAAAACTTATAGTGCGAACCAAGTATTCAAATGCTTCATACCTAAAGCCTTAACCAAAGTGTGTTGAGTCGATTCATAAGTGATAATGAGATACTCTGCTTTATCGTCATTAATAGAGACTGATTTATGACTCACAAGGAGCAGGTGTTTGAAATATACCAGTCCGTTTCAATTTTGAGAAGCTGGTAAAAATGAAAGAGTATGTAACTATTCAACGATGCTACCAACGCTGAATTCTATGAGCGCTTGAAGCACACTTGTGAGAGATGCCCCCGCCACTATGTCAAAATAGTGCTTCGCGACTTAAACGGCAGGGTGGGCAAAGCCTGTATATTTGGCACGCCGGCCAGTAAATTCAGCCTACACGATGAAACATCTCCAAATGGGTTGAGGTTGATCAACTTCCACGTGGCCCGAAATATGGTTATCTGTAGCACTATAATCCAGTACAAAAGAATTCATCAAGCTACCTGGCTGTCTCCGGATCGAAAAGCCACCAACCAGATCGACCATATTGTTATAGACGGAAGACATGTGCACAGTGTTTTAGACGTGCGTACACTCGGAAGTCTTAACATCGACTCGGACCACTATCTTCTTGCAGCCAAGATACGCGCTCGCCTCTTAGCAGCTAAAAACGCAAGGAAGGTTCAACGTCAAAAAGCTGCAATCATAACAGACAGCCACTATTTTCTAGTCGACTTGCACTCCTGCTCTAAATCCAAATTTCGGAAAAGACAGCACGAAAAGAGCTGCCTTTATGCCGCGATGTCTGAATTTGGTATGGAATTGGCGCTAAATTGCGAAAAGAAGAAACGACTGGCGCACTGTTATAAACTCGGCTATAATCGCTTAGGCGGTGTTTACGCAAATAAATAAGAAGATGTACTCAACTGCTAAAGATGGGCTTATTTCGGGTCAGGCGTACATTAGATATTTTTGGTGTATATTAAATCAAAAAAGTTAGCAACAGAGTTTACTGGATACTATAATATCGATATAAGGGGCTTGGTATAGAAATAGTATATAAATGGTTTATTCCCTACTGTCGAACTGAATACTTGTTCAAAGAAAAACATCTTGTACAATGTCATAATATACTCCACAACCACAAATTCTATATATTCCCTCAATTATATGTTTTGGTCGTTTCAGTTTCAAAATCGGACTTTCAGCACTCAATTCGCGATGCTCTGCTTTTATTGGCGTACATTTAGTATACCTTAAAGAGCTATTCAGAAGGGCATTGCAACTTATTGTTCATAACACCGGATATCTCAATACAACGAGCACCTGTTACCGTCATGGTGGACCACTACAAGGAGCATTTATGTACATCTCATTTTCATGGCTAAGCACACCCCTTCTCTTTTCACCCGTTGTCACTATATTGCAGATCCGCTTGGTTCGCAGACAGATTGGACTGCGTTGGAACCGAAACGGTTTTTCAAATTTATGTTAATGGGAGTTGCGATGCGACAGCAACAGCCTGACATGGCGTGAATTGATGTGAGTGTAATTATTGAGCCAACACAGGCATCAGTGGCATATGGCGCGCTAACAAATAATGCATGCGCCGTCTCCACGAACTTTCACACGAGGGATAAGCAGCGCAACATGCCACATGGTGCCCTGGGCCAATGCAACAGCTCTGCAGCTGCGCAAAATCAAGAAACTAAGGCACGCTGCTGACTGTTTGGGCTAACGCCAATATGTCTTAGCACTCTAATATGCGTTATTATGCGGATTTTGATAGCCTGACATGCATTTTGTTGAGCGTGAAAGCTGACGCTGTCCCGAAAGTGAATATGTTACTATCTCCATTTTGATTACCCCTAAAGATCGCCTCACAGTGTTTGTGTTGGCATCAGTTTCATAAGATCCGTAAACAGAAGGTGGCAACCAGGCAATCAAATCGCTTGCATATCCTCATATAAGTGCGCACATGTGTGAGGCAGCAGCACATACCGCTTGGTAATTACGCAGCTGAACACACAGTGCATGTTCGCTTTTGTTAGAGTCGCGAAGTGTGAAAGTTAATGTTGGAGCGCCGCTTGCAACAACTGCCGCGACGCGCTGACATTGAAGTCGCACGCCCACTGAACTTTACTTACGCGCTCTCATCCGCATTCCCACACTCCCTCCCTTACACACTTAGCGATTGTTGTATTAAGCCCACTTTCGCATATGTATACAAGGATGCCTGCCACTTTGCCAGTCACTTTGCCTCGTCATTCACGTTGTGCTTTTCTTCAGCAGCGGAGCGTGCGCACTTTTCTTGCCCATTGCCTTTAAGCAGCAATTAAAAATTTCCGCTTTACCACACAATTTAGCATATTCAAGCCTCTTGTATGCACTCGATACGGGCATGCTTGTGCTTGCGCAGGCGTTGGGCCTGGCTACACTCATAAGTATTCATAAATACCCAAAGAACCGAAAACGCTCACAAGCGCTTAAGCGTGCGCGTGCTTTTGTGTGTTGTGCGCGTAAATTTTCTCGCTGCTCCTTGCTTGTTTGTTGCCGTTTCCCATTTCTATAGGAATTCGCCTCGTTGTTTTCAAACTTTTCGGAAACGAGTGCTGAACTTACACGCGTACATATGCACACACACACACATGACTGCTTGTATGATGCATTCTCAAGCATTTAGTGAATGCCTACTTTGCTTTATGGCGCCTTAATTGTGCCGCTTGAACAAATAAACAACTCTGCCGCATTTCGGATTAACCGAATCTCAAGTGTGTCGGAATTTTATGAGTTGCGTAATTGTAATTGAGAAATATTATTTCGCCTCAGCGGGTGTTGCGTAGCTTATTCAAATAAAGCAGCGAGACCGCAGTGATTAGTCGTGTGCTTTGATATGTGTGACGAAAAGGCGTGATATCCACTTTGTGGGACAACAGAACAAAACTTAGCCATTTTTGAACCTTCTCGCTTATGCTTTGTTTAATAATTTAGGAGACTGTGTATTTTGGTTAAACAAAATAAATTGATTTATGAATTTAGTTTGGTTTTTACTCAAGTAATTAACGTCTGTTTTTATTCTCTCATCACTGTAAGTCTCTGTTCTTAATTAAATATGTAAGCCTTTTGTAACGTTCTTTCTTTATCACCATTTTGGATAATTTGGATACGATTTTTGGAAAGTAAAAATTCTTTATTCAACACACAAGAAGTATACAGAATTTATATATTTCTTTTTCTGTGGAGATTTAACTCTATAGAGGATTCTAAAAATAACTGAATTATTCAGGTCAGGTAGTTATCGGTTAACTATAGCATATAGCTGTAGTACAAACTGAATGATCGGAATCAAGCGCATGTATGGAAAACTTTGTCGATATATCTTCACGAAATTTGGTATGAGTTATTGTTCATTGAAATAGTATTACCTTACCTTACCTTTGAAGACGGTGTTGGTGTGTGGATATACTATACTGCCCTTAGGATTAAGGTAGGCTTTTAAACTGCCGTATAACTGTAGTACATTTCAAGTAAAAGGTTTTGTTTTTGGGAAAATTGCGAAGCTAGCCCCTAATACATCAGCAGGTAACTCTAGTGTTAACACATATTGAGATTTTCTGTGCCATATTTTTCCTGCTCTTTTGATATTTCTCTTCACTAAGGTTTGCCATTTCATTCATCCCATTACTGTGAATGGGAATTGCTACTGCTCAATGATAACCGAATATTTTTGGCACAAATGGGTTGATTTGGACTTGGACAATATGGAGTTCCAACAAGACGGCTCTGTAAGCCACACAACGAATGTCACAGTCGATTTAATGAAAACCAAGTTTGGTGAACGAGTTATCTCACGAAAGGTGTCAGGCAATTATACGCCTCGATTGTGTGATTTGACGCCGTTACACTATTTCTTGTAGAGCTACGTGAAGTCTATGGTCTATACCAACAACTCAGCGACGGTTGATGAACTACGTATGAATATCGAAAGTGAAATTTCACCAGTATCGGCCGATTTATACTTGAAAACCGTCGAAAATTGGGTTCAGCGTTTGGAATTCTGCAAGCGTGCCCGTGATGACCATACCAAAGAAATCGAGTTCCATATATTATGGCAACGAGTATACTTTGACATAAATAAAGAATTCATTGATATCCCAAACCTTTTTCGTTTTATTAAAAAAAAACCTTCGTAGGGCCCGTTACATGGCCAGTCAAACAGCAATCAAGACAATTACTCAATTTTTCAGAACCAAGCGACTTAACTTCTACTGGATGTCAGGTCACAAAGCCATCGAAGCTAATGATATAGGAGACGAGATTGCCAAGAGTTTTGTACAGCTGTCATTTTTAAATGTAACTGAAAATGGTAAACTCATACATCTACATACTTATATAAGGGTCTAGTCAGGAGCATGGCATTTGCATAACTGCAAAAGTCATGTATAAAGCGTTTGTCCACGAATTCTTACTAGCAATCAATAGAAGGGACTATAGAAATATTGTTCGAATGCTCACTGAATACAGTCTGATGGCAGAGCACTGCTGGAAAATTTATGAAAGAATAGAGCATATTTTGTACAATTGTTCCGCATTGTTAAGACAACGCTTCAAGCCTTTGGTCCTAAATGAGCAGAGTACACTTGAAGAGTAGAAGGTAGTGAGGTCGCAGAGCCTGTTGAAATTCACGACAAGCGCTGCCATTCTGAAGTATGACTACTACTGCTGCACTAGGTGTTGGTACTCTGTCTTGTATCGCTATGTATCAAGACTTCTCTAAGCTTTATAAATTTTAAATTTGTCATTTGAAATTTGAGATACGTATGTCAAATATATACAGATCATAATTTAAGGTATTCCCCCTAAATTATTTTATTATTATAGTTTTGATTACCTTCTTAAAATTTTGTCAAAATTTCCATAAGTTTTCACCTTTAGCTTCGACAATTTCATGGTGAATAACCGAAGAATCTAATGAATAATATTAATTAATTACCTTAATAATGGTCCAAAAATCAATTTAAAATCCGGAAATCGAATTTACTGAGACTTTTGGTATTACTTTCAGCGAAGCTGAAACCTGATTCGACTTTACGCTGAATAATTATCAACAATAAAAATCATTTAAGTTTGTACAGCTCAACCGATGTTTTACGGTGTAATTATCAATATCAAGTGTATTTAATATCGTGCGAAATAAGTTTGACCATTTAATTTTATACAAAGCCTCAGTTCAGATATTGTATACGAATTACTTTAAACTACAATTTTATTTTATTTTGCAGATCCGTAGCTGAGTTCCAGCTCTTATTGCCAGCACACAATTCCCACAGTCCTGCACTCCCTAACGCGATTGCTCGACTGCTGGCAAACGATTGGCGTTTAATAGCCGATTATCCAGAATTTAATTTACGCAATTGATGTGCCATGAACAAGGCATCCATGAACCCTGACCACATAGTGTCAACACATCAGGCAACGATGATGCCACTTCTGCCGCGCTCGCGAAATGATGACGCCAGCAGCAGATGAGACCGAGACAAGAGCAATTAAGCACTCATTGGATTTGTTATTGTTCCAATTAAGTGCGCCATTAAAAGTATTAAAGAAGAAAGTGCGCATTAAACGCGGGAGAAAGAGATAGTGGAAATAGCGCCAGTAAAGCCAACCACAAAGCCGACTGAGGCATATAAGTCAAAGCAGAAAATCAAAGGAGCGGCGCTCTAAAGCGGACTGCGAGAAAGTGAAGCGTTAGAAACCTCGCGCTTCCATCAATTGAGATTCCCCCTCACAAACGCACAAATAGAATCTACAAGCTGTAACATTAAATAATTAGTGGATACATTCCAAATAGTAATCAGCAAAACGATGTGGACTCGCACAGCTTACCAGCGGCCGTTGGTATTGCTGATGTTGTTGTTGCAAACATGCTCTGACTTCAATTTGCATGCGGATGCTGGTGTTGCCGCGTCCACCGCAGTGCAGCAGTCCGCCGAGGCGGAAGTGAGCTCCGAGCACACTGACCTATATAACATCCGACACGGACGCTCCAAGGTGCGACACTCCAACGAGAAGGAGCATCTCCTTTGGGCCATGCGACCACAAAACACGCCAGCAGGAAACGATAATGCCAAAGCAGCCGTAAACATCCGACTACAAGGTGCGGGCGAAAGGAGTATCACCGCAAATACGTCCCAAAACGCCGCGGATGCAACAAGCGGTGACATTATAGCCAGCGACTATGATAATCAGTTGATGTCCGGAGCTGTAGAAAGCATTGCGTACAATCTGACTGTGCGCCAGAGCAGGATGACAGCTCAACAACTCAACGAAAACCAAAGTCGGTTAGGTGGACTTTGGAGCATCGGTGCGGACAGTAGCATACAAACGGGCAATGGACATTTATTCGGCAGTGATTATTGGCGAAACTCGGATGCGAATGGCTCTTTGATAAGCTCGGCGGAAATTAACCCAGCGCAGCGAGTAAAACCTGCCACACATGCAATGCCCGAAAGGCGGTCACATGCAATTGCCACCGCGGCACTGCATTCAGCTATTAAACGAAAACACACTGAAACATCGCGCATATCGCTGGATTATTCCCACCAAGCTGCGAAAACCACCGACACGCCAGATGCTGGTCCTGGTGGACTTGTCACTAGCGAAGCGCCGGTGACACATCGCATACGCAAACTGCATATGAAGAAGATAATGGAAAGCATACGCAATAGTGCGGACAAGGGTCTCGGTGTGAAGACACCGAAGAGCCATCATCGCAGCCTCATGACCGCCGAGCAGCTACAGGGTAGACCAATGGATATGGAACTACTAAATGGTCAAGATAGTGCTGCAGACGAGACAGACATGCAGGATGATGATAGTGTGGAGGACAATGCCGACAGTGACGCTGTGAACAGCAGCGTAGATGAAACTGCCGCCGATGATGAAGATGCGGACGGAGTAAGAGATTTCAGCAGTCGCAGTGATGAACAAGACGCGGATAGCGATAATGGCACGGCTGGTAATGAGGACGCTAGTGATGAAACCAATGACGAAGACATGGCCAATAACAGCGTCGACGGAAGTGAAGACGCTAGCGACAACATATTGACATCCGACATAGATGGCACCAGCGACAGTGACGGTGCATTGAATGAGGTTTTGCAATTAGCAGACGAATTAGATATCTCCGTGAACTCCATGGAGGATGTCTACCAAAGCGACGAATACATGACGACAACCTCAAGCTATGTAACCACAAGAGTCGCAGAAAGTGCTGAGCTCACTGAGCAGGTTTCAACATCATCTACACTTTTGAGTGGTGCAGCAAATGAACTAGTCACCAAAATGCTTAACGACGGTGCTTTTGTGGAGACCATTACAAGCGCTCCTATGGAGCCAAAAAAGGTAACAACGAAATTGCAACTCGTACAGAAAACAGTAACACCAACAAAACTAACGTTGCTGCCGACAATTGCCACAAAAGATTTTGTGCAATCGAAACTCGCAACCATAAGGAAGTGGAAAAATCAGACTCAGTCTGTGGCGCACCAAAATGAAATTGCCACAAACGAGCGAAGCGCGTGGCATGATGCTGGCGGTGGCGCGACATGGCGAGGCAGTTTAAATGTGCATGACTCTGTTAATACGAAGATAGCCGCTTCGAAACCCGAAGACCTTGTTTACTCGCATGAGGCGCATGGCGCAATTGAGGTGTCGCAGTTCCAAAGCACAGATGTCAGCAACGAGACGGCGCCATTTGCTGAAGAAGACAATGAAACTTTAAGCACTTTGGAACCCATTCGAAGTGGAGCTGAGGACCGAGATGCCATCTGGTTAAACAGTAATTTTTCGCAAGAGCCCAATCAGTTGGCAAGCACGAGTGTCGGTGGCGTTGGCTTGGACCGACAGCAGTCTTTCGAGATTGAAGAGATTAATTTCGAAAATGTTGTGCTAGAGAATGCTGACGATATAACAATGGACGACGGCCATATGGATAATCGTAATGCACACGGTTTTCCAGTGAGTAATACGGGTGATGTGAGTGCGGACGTAAATGGTAGTGAAGAGGATGGTAACGAAACGGATAACGGTGAAGACGATGAAACGAATCGGTTCTTGGCCGGTGTGGTAGATGCGGCAAACGAAGATGAGATTTACGATTGGGACGAGATATCGCGTAATAATCGACGAAACCTGATGCGCGGTCGCGATGTCGTTACGAAGTTCTTGCAAATCGTTGAAACACAACATTTGCTCGGTGCCAATTGTGAGGCGGGTACGTCGTTAAATTTAGGCGAAGGCGTGGTCGATCGTTACGCGCAGGATCGCTTTCGTGTTGAAGCCGAAGTGGCGGTGAATCGGGCGAACATGTTGACCAGGTGAGTACAGAGGCAAAGAGTGCATATTTGAGTGACGATATGTGAAATAGGTTTGCAATTTGTGAATATATTGCTGAAAGGAATAAGGCAGCTTTTTGGTATTTACGAATAAATATAGGCAATGTGTGGATTAGCGCCAGGTTTTAAGGTATAATTGATACTAAAATTGGTAATTTGTTATATTTTTGCGCAAAATAGAAAATTTAAGTTCGTAAGGAAACAAATTCGAATCTCATTTGTTTTATTTATTTTTTTTTGTTCACTAAAGAATTCCTTAAATTACTTACGCTCTTCAGAATTAATTACGAGCGCTTCAAAGAGCAAACCAAAAATTGAAGTTAAAAAGGAATGACACCCTTCTCTTTTGAGATAACGAACGTAAACCAATCAATAAGCAATAAACATTGAAAAGGGAAATTAAAAATTCCCAAATAGGCCCTCGCAATGTGAAGTGTAAACGAAGAAGAATGAAAAGCAAATAACGGAAAATGAAGAGCAAACAAGCCGTTGAGAGTTTAAAAATTCTACTGCCAGCTGTTCAGGAACATGGGAGTACACAAATATTGACCCTAATGGTTATGTAATGTGAAACCATTGTTTGTAGATAAGCAGAGGAAATAGTAAAGAGACTAAGAGAGTTACCGCTAGTTAGAGTGCTTCAGCAACTGACGAAAATCATTTAGAGTGGGGGCCATTTTTGTCGAAGCAATAAAGTTTCGCATCTTTCTAAGAAGTATTATTTTCTAGAGTACAAATTGTTCTGGGGAAACTCAGCAAAGATGTGTGATATACTTAGCACGCTCTTTGGGAAGAAATAGGCTTTTATTTTACGAGCAATATAAGCTTTATCAAGGTTTGGATAAACATATAAAAGTAAATCTCTCCCAGAAATCAGACAATTTAAGAATTTGCGCTTTTTCCATTAATCAAAAAGTCTTTTTGAACAAACTCAAATGCTACATAAATTAGCAAAATAACAAGTGATAAATACAAAAGCAAAAACCAAAATTGATTTCTGAAAATTACTGTAACTATCTGCGCATGCAGTCCTTGCTGCGGGCGTATCTTTAGAAAAAAGTGGAGAAAAAGGAATAGCAGTCAAGCTGACTGACAATCCTTGGAAGCTTATCTGCTGATATGAGGAAATAAAAACGACGAATTAAGGGAGTGGAGCGCAGTGATATTCTGTTCACTGACCGCCAAGTCGGCACGCTTGATGATTAGTAGGGGGAAGAAAGGTCCGGGGGTGTGTACACGTGTGTGTGTATATGTCGGTAGCTGTCCGACAATATTTGACATTTCAAGGATATTTGAGGCAACTTTGAAGCAGCTCGTGTTCGCTATCTAATAGCGAAAGGGCAAAAAGTTGCCCAAACTCAAGACATGTGTGCATGGTTAATGTTGTACATTGTATTTACAAGTGCACATATGAACATACACATATAAGCAATTGCACACACATAAAAGCGAAATATCTTTATAACCCCATGGAAATAGTTCTGAGTTTTCAAATACGCTGCGCTTAGCTGGCAATCTTTTTGTGTATGAGTAGAGTAATTGTTGTCGAAGCGTATACATATATACATACAAGTATATACACATAAAGACAACTACAACAGCAAGACGGTGATAACCCTGTCAATAAATGCGCAACGCAGAAGCGGCAAGCGAAAGTTATCCCATCGTCAGTCGTTATCCAATTTGGTGCTATCTGCTTCCCCGCCGTCGCAGCCAAACCGAGAGGTTCCAGCGGTTAACGTGTGTCCGCATGTGTGTGTGTTCGAAGTTCAAGCAAAGTTTTGATTTCATTTTTGGTTAGACCGCACACTTGCGCCAAAGAAGACATGCTACCCGAAAAAGTTGCAGAAAAGTTTTAAAGTAAAAATGCGGGATATTTTATAGAAGATATTATAACTATAAAATATTTGAAATCTGTTCCACGTAGCTGAACAACAAGTGTGCATGTATTGCTGTGTTTTCAGCATTTTTATATCAGCTTTCGGCAAACTTGTGCTCACTGATTATTTCCAAAGCTGGCAAGCTTATAAAATACACGATTGATACCCGTTCGAATTTGGGTTTCGAATGAATTTGTGATTATGGTATACAGATACTAAGGAGTTTCACATAGTCTCATAAAGGTATAAGTTATAACGATCCGAAAACATAGCGTTCAGAGTTGTATTTGCGTAAGCGTATTTTAGTATGCAATCCAACAACAAATTTTTTAAACTAGTATACAAATTTATGATTTTATGATTTTACGATGCTTTATGACACGTTGTAAGTACCCCAATAGTTTAAAAAGATATTTACAACGCAGGCAATCTTGAGTAATGATGAGCTGTTATATGCATTGTCACATTAATCCTTATCGTCTCTGCTTTCGTATTACATTATCGAAGTACACAACTCTTTATGTTGCAATCGAATATGAAATTTGACTTTAAAATGGAGTAGAGTTCTCCGAGCGGCACAGAGTACAAAAACCAGCCTTTCTGTCCAGTTATTAGAGTAGTCCGCTTAATAGATTGTACTGAATATCAACAAATTGTGGGACCGCTTAATAGAGCGCCCATTTAATATTTATTATTTTTGATATGTTTTGACTATCCTATCTTCTCAGTTGCCTCAAACTGGACACAGTGTGCTAAATTTTGGTAAAATCGGTTTTATAGTTTAGGAGTTCATCGCGGACAAACAACGTGTGACGAATTTTGTATTTAAATGGATTAAATATTTAATTACTTTTTCAAAATTAAAACTAAAATTAAAACTCCTGAAAATAAAAAAAATGCACCGAAAGTATATTCAAATAGACTCCCTTTTCTGAACAAAAGAAGATCGCAAAAATCTAATGAAATTGAAGATGATATCTAATTTCAAAGATTTCTGATGTTTCAAATAAAATGTTCTTTCATTTGAAATTGAATGAGACACCTATGTATGTATGAATACAGTCGCTTTAGATTGATGAAGTTTTTCAGATTTCATTTTTATATATTCTCATAACATTTTACGGTACTAAACTAAAGCCTTTTTCGTAACTTCGATATAGTCTTCACAATTTTTCTGTTAATTTTTTTACTTTTACTGAGAATCTTTGTTTTCGCATCATAAACTCTCTACCGTTGATACACTCGGCTTTTTATATGGTGAGCATATTATCCAAATATATTTCTGAAAAGAAAATACAAGTTTAGAAACATTTGCGTAGGATCCGGAGATGCACTCCTAGGAAGCAAAGCATTTTACTCACTTTCGCGTCTGGCATTGATGTTGGCACTTCTATTGAAGAAAAATTCACGTGACAGATACTTTGATAATTTTACTATGGCACTTGCAACTGATGAACTAAATAGGATATTTTCCAACAGAATAACAAATACTTAACATAAAATTATGAAAAATATTTATTATGCAATTTAGATGAAATATACATTATTATACTCGCTAATTAGAATTTTGAAGGTTATTTCATAACGCCACAAATCTCAAAGACACCCTCATCCCTATTGGCAAAAACCTGGGAGAGCCGATTTTCTTATGCTTTCCTTGTGGCGAATTTCTCACAAGCAAAATCATTCTCCATATAATGCTCCAACCAAGCTGACATTGGTTTTTCCGAGTCACTATCGATGTGTGTGGTTCAGCGTTATGCTGATGAAAAACAATTCCTCGACTATTCGCCAAAGGTGACCACTGTTGGGAAATTGTTTACCCCAGACGTTGAAATTGTTGATGGTTCAGGTGCAAATTATGAAATTGGTGGTAGATTACAATAGATGACTAACAGTCAATCCTGGTTTGGCTACCGTTATTGCTTGACTTTGTCATAAGTGACTCACTTTTTATCACATGTGACAACCCGCTCATGAATTTATCCATCTCATTGCTATGCAGTAGTGATTTCTAGATGAAAACTCGATGCATGTGGTGTTTTGCATCAACTCGTGTGATACTCATATATCAAGCTTTTTTTTTACAATTTCCTTTGTTTTATCAATGCTTTCGGAAAATTGTCTTCCAGAGCGTGGTGCATCTTTGTCATTCAAATTACCGGAACATGATTGACTCCTCACATTTTCAGTCACTTGGTTCGCGTTTTGGCCTTTATCACAGTTAAACTGTAAAACATTGCTTATTTTCTTTATGATGGTGTTCATCTTTGACGCGTGTTCAAACAATACTACGTAAAGCAATCGCAAAACCGTCTGAAAGTTTGTTTAGTATAAAATCTTATTTTTCTAACCTCATATTGCGTAATACTTATACAACACGATATACTCATTACTGAAGCTGTCTATGGGAGCAATAATGGATTTCTCTTTGTTGGACCTAATATTACAAAAACTGTGGACTTAGCGATCTCCACCTTAAGGCTTCAGCGCTCAAACCCTATTCGGACATCTCATAAAGTTGTAAACCTGCTAAGTATCGCTTTGGAGATAGATCAGCCTTTATTTATGTAGTACTTCTGAAATACATATAACTGACTTACAGAAATTAAAAATATTTCCGGATCAGAGCATATGAGATCAGTAGGAATGATACGTATATTTCGAGTGCAAGGAAGTTTAGGTCCCCAAATCCACCATTTTGCTTAACAAATTAATTAAGTAGAACCAAATTCGGGCAGCTGATGCAGATACTATGGGCAGCATAGGTCTACCCTTTGCAATATTCTTAAAGAAAAGTTTTATTTTTGGCATGTTAATAACTGCTTCACCACCAAACTCCCCACACAGATGAAAGATTTTCAAAAAAATTCTAAAAGATTTTTCAATATTATCTAAATTTATCTCGACCAACTCGGCTTAAAGCTGCCCCACAATGTGCGCGGACTTGCTTAAAATTTCTTTTTATTTATTTCCTTCTTCTTTTTATACTCTCGCAACAAAGTTTTATTTCTGGCATCTAAATAACTGCTTCGCCTCAAAACTCCATAGAGATGTAAGATTTTCTAAAAAATTCTAAAAGATTTTTCAATATTATCTAAATTTATCTCGAACAACTCGCGTAAAACCAAGTAAAAGCAAAGTTCATCGGCTTAAAGCTCAAAATTTCTTTTTATTTATTTCCTTCTTCTTTTTGTGTTTTTAAGATTTTCCCCCTCCTTCTGTTGCGTTGCTTTGCAATTCGAAGGCTTTTGTGGGCACTTGTGCGTGTCTTGCGATAAACGGCGTAAAAATCAGAGCTATGCAAAGCTCAGCAGCAGCGGGCGGCTCGAAAAAAAAACACAACAACAATGGAAATGTGGAATTTGTCATTCTCCGTGATTTGTCCAAAAGATAAGGCGATTCGTACGCTTTTATGTTTATTGTACCAAACATTAGAATCCAGATTTGCCATTTGATATTTTGTTTCCATTTTAATACGTTCCGTTTTGGTCCCCCGTTCGTGCGGCAACATCAAAGGCCAGCCCATTATCATAATGCAATTCCTTGCAATGAAACCACATCAATAGGAGTGATGTTTTTTTGTTGTTACCGCAATTTCACGCACAGTTGAAGGAAACGTCTTGCCACGGTACGGAAAATTTGAAAATAAAAATTCATCACAAATATTCCCCAAATATGTCCCAAGAGCACATCACATGCAATATGTTTGTGTACAAACGCACGCATCCCAAAAATAGCTCAGTGCCGTTAAGGAAAATGGAAGTGGATATATGCAGGCATGTAAATATTGAGGAACATAACCACAAGAACGACAAAAAGAAGTGTGTGGGCAACGCATTCCGTGCGTTCTTTAGATTTTTCCCAAATTGTTTCACCGCTCGCCGTTGCCGCATCGGCTGTGGGGCTGAATGTCACTCATCACTGGGTCGTGGGTATTAATAGCGGTCGACCCTTGGTCGGCAATGTCAAACTTCCGAATGTATTTCTCAAATTAAAACCATAACAACCGTTACATGAGTACATATGCGCAATTAGACTGGAGTGAGTGCGAACTACAGAATTTCAAACGGTTTATCCACTCTCTTTACATGCAACCATATATGTTTGCTTTTGTAAAATACTCTCACGGCTTTGCATGTTCTAACGGCATTAATTTTGCGAAAATTTACTGTTGCTTAAACGAGGTAGTCAGCAAGATACTCGGCACACATATATATTCCAGCAACTTTCGTGGTTAACTGCCAGCTCGAGAAGCTGCATGCCTGATCTGTATTGTCTCGGGGAACAAGGAAAGTGTGTTCAAACAAGACAATTTTACTGCTCTTCGCAAACTTTACAGCTAAACTAAGCCATTTGTTAGAATACTTTGTGGCCTACCGTCATTTCCATGCAACAAGCTGCAGCCGACCCAGTTCCGTGCGAGCATTTGCATCTGCCGCCCTGCATGAATCCTTCAATTTGTTTTTCAGTTTTTTTCTTTTTCCTTTGGTGTGTTTGGGTTGCAGCATACTCGGAGCAAAAGTTCAGAGTGCAGCAAAAGTATAAAAGTTCTGCTGCTGCGTTGCTGGAAAATTGATAGGCGTTTCAGTGTGTATATGCGGACGCAGAGCAGAGCAGGGGCGTGTTGCGGCGCAAAGTGCTGGCACTGTGAACTGCTGACTTTGTGAAGCGTTACAAAAGTTTGAACAACTGTTGTCACTTGTGTCTTTGGCAAATTGAATTTCTTGCTTCCTGTAATTTGCCACCTTGCCACCTTACGACTGTGCCCACTTGCCTCCGCCGCTGCTTTGCGCCGAGCTCATGTTACCTTTAAGCATATGGTTACACTTTACTCTGCTTGCTTTGAAACCTGCTGCGATTACGGCAATGAGGTGCGCCTCTTTTTCTCGAAATTGCGTACATTTGCTGAAACGCTTAGCTCCTCTCTAACTAATTTCTCAGTTTACTACAAACGAGGCGGCAAATATGTTTTCGCTTTTAATTTGCGTACGAGCCTCTCTGTGCATTTGTTCAGCTGCGTTTGTACTGTGCTCATATGGTCGCTTGATTAAATTCTTGGTGCCAAGTGTTAGGTCACTGAAGTACATACATACGTACATGAATTGTACCCAACAATAAGTTTAGGAAACAAATTAAATTTCTTAATTATAGGGGACATGTGAATGTCTTACCTCTAATTTATTTTGCCAGTAAATGTCACTTATATCAGTTGCTTATTCGATTCTCTGCTCTCCAAAGTTGTGAACATACAGTCAAGCAAAGCTTTTTAAGATTTTGTGCCTTGTTGTACTCGGAAATGGTTATATTAAGTTTACCAGGAAATTTGTAACACCCAGAAGGAATTGTCGTAGACGCCATAAAATCTTTAAATAAATGATGCCATGGCCATCTTTCTTCACTTCTGTCGTCTGTATGTCGGTTTATCTGATTGTATGTACAGCTCCTACCAATATTGATGGCGTGACATTTTTGACAGCTTGTGGCCGTCATACTTGTTTATGAATTTGTGTCAAATTTTGCAGTGTGTTGTGTTATAGCACAGATGCTGTAGGTATGTAGGTAGGTAGGTAGGTCCTACCACCTGTTGTATTTCGGACTCAATTAGCACTAGTCGTAGACCTTTTTATGATTGGTATCACGTTTCACCTTCTCGTTATGGCGATTCGCTTTTTGTAGACATCCATTCAAGGTTTGGTGCTTGAGGGATGCCAAGTGTTCTGTGTTGGAGCTACGATAGGGCTGGACATTCACAGAGAAAGTGGAAAATTGTTTCCTTGTTCCATGCTATTTCGCAGCCTCGGCACATGTTGTTGTAGGGCATACCCAATTGCCATATAGCCAATGCCCTGTTATGGTAGTGTTATTGGTAGTGCCTTCTTGCAGTTAAGGACTATGCTGGAGTTAGCCATGGGCGACGACAATTGTTGTATATTGTTGATTTTTGTATCCTCTCGTAGTTATTCAATAGAGCTTTACAGGCCTTCTCTGTGTCCATTACTTCCGCTTGGAAGATGCTACCCGAGTTTGGTAGACGGATAGAGAGAGAAATCTCCAGATTATCGGAATATACTCCCGTGCCTACTCCGCAGTCCATTTTGGACCCGTCGGTATAGGCTGAGATGGTATCTGGCTCCTCTATTATGCGCCTTAACCATTCTCGTCTATAGGGTCCTTATCTGGAAGTGTCTATTGAAATCCAGCATTTGGCGAATGTAGTCTGATGTATTGACGTTTGCACTGAGTTGGCTTAAGATATCACCATGTATGTGCTTAGATGCTGATGATGGACCCTTGGTGGCCATTTGGGCGACATTTTGTTCAAATAATAAATATTAGAAAATTATCTGCATTACAAAAAAACAGATCCTAATTTGACCAAATTTTATTGTTTTATTTTATTTTAACATGGCGGCTTTCTTGTTGATAGACCCTTCATATACGCAAACTTGCCCTCAGTTTTTGAGAAATCGAAGGTACTGACCTAACAAAACCAAGTGCTTTTATGGAAACTCTTTTAATTGTGTGTCCAATATTATGCTGTCGAAGGATTGATAAAGCAACTCTTCGAAAATATTTTCATATATTTTATTTAAAGCCTGCTAGCTTTATCTAACTCGATGTAATTTTGTCAAGCCCACAAACTGATTCAAGCTAAACAGCAACTTCAAATAGTATTATGTACTCTAAACGAGTTGATAATGCGATTCGCCATTTTCTTAGTCCTTGTCCTCCTAACGCCTCCCTGCTAACCACCGACCAAAAGCATCCGAACAAATGCTTGAGTCGGAAGTGGTGTTAACTTCCGAGACCGGATTCTTACAGCGAATGCCGAGTGTTTCTAATTGCCAGCACTCACTTTGCATACAAACACAATCACACATATAATCTTATGTAAGTTAGCTGCTTGCTTGGGAACAGGAAATGAGGCGAAATGTGATTGAGAAGCCATGCAAATGCGCTTGTTTACTCTTCTGTGGCGACAATTGCACCAACTCGGAGCCCCGCATACAAGTGCATCCCCACAAGCGCCGAGCATTTTACATTAACCGCTTTAGTGCCAAAAGACACTAACAACATAAGCATTCTGGCATGGACAATTGCCATTCTCCGTACCATTGTTGCAACAATTGTGCTGTTGCAGCTGCACACAATTTTCAATTGTTCATTTATTTCGCATTCTATTTTTGTTTATTTGTTCGTTATTTGTGTTTTACAAAACTCTGATAATAGTGATGCCAGCGCAGGCAATAAAAATGTATGACAATAGCCAAACAACAACAACAACGAAACGCATCACAATTCGCAATTACATGTTGCAGCTCGGCGTCACCCTGTAGGAAAATTTGTTGCTTGGAAATTTGGAGTTTTCTTCATTTGGTTCTCTTTACCGTTTCCTGTTGTTGTAGCTTACGTTGATTGCTATGTGGGGCCTAAAAGAGTAAATAAAATAATATTCCACAAAATTGAAAACATATTTTGTGTTGCGCTTAAAGACAGAAGGGAAACAGCTGATCGAATGGCAAGCGCAAATATCATACTGGTAAAGCCCCGTGAATCGAACAAAGTATGCCGATGCTCTAACAAGCGAACAGCACTTGTGGTGCAACCCTTCTCTAACATGTCCTCTGACGATTACTGATCTAAAATATGCCAAAAGAAGAAGCAAAATTATCTGAAGATAGCGGCTATACCACTTTAACAAGCTCTCTTCTCACTCTTGCACGAATTCAACCCGATAACTTCGTTGTTTTTTTGTAACTACTTGTAATTTTTTAACAAGATGCAGAAGCGAACAGAGAAACGACTAAATGAAGTCAACTAATATCAATTCAACAATTTTTAAACAGGTTTTCCAAGCCTTTAGCAGCCTTCTGTTATGATCTTATTACTCCTATTTCCCACAGGGTGCTTTCATTTGTAATTGCAACTCGTCTGCCTGTCTGTGTCTGCGTTTCTGTTAGTGTTTGTATTTGTGTTAGGGTAAGTAAACATTTGCAATTGCCATAGCTTGGAGGCATCGAATAATATTGTTACATCATTGCCATTTGCACTTGCCCACTTGGAATAGACAATGACCGCAGCACTCCAGCAGCAGTAAATAGTGAACTTTTGAATTCCCCAACACAATCACCAGCGACAATGACAAACAATACTGATGCGAAACACAAATAGTTCGTGTGTTGAAATTTCAGTTTTTGTAGTCAGCAATTTTTGGTGATTAATAGCATAATAAAGAGTTCAAAGCATTCCTGACACAGACAGGTGGTAACGGGGAGAGCTGGAGTGCACTTGAGGCACGCGTATTTGTGAGTTTCAAAATGAAATAATTTCTGATGATATGGGGTCGATGAAGCAGGAGCCTTTTAAAATAGCCGACATAGGGTTCGGAGAATTACATATAAATAGAATTGTTTCAAGCACATAAACCAATTAAGGAGTTTCATAAATTACAATCATAAATACTCAGTCAAATTTTTCCAATATCATTAGTTCATTTCTGTCTCATCTTGAAATAAGTTGATATCGATAAATGTTTTCAGCACTCTTCAAAATTGGTCATTGCTGCTTGAACATACTTACCAATGGTTTGATTGATATATGTACATATAAACAGCGGAAGACCCGGAAAACAGTATTCCTTCCAATATGAGTACTGGGCTTGATTACTAAATATTTCGTAGAATTCAGATAGATAGAACATCTACTCGTGAGTTTGAAGCGTTGGAATCTTATATAATTTCCCGACAAGTATTCGCGCCACTTGAAACTCCCGAACGAATGTTGAAAGTGAATAATGGTTGTTCACCTGCAATAAGCACAGTAGAAAGATGAGTTGCTGAATTTAAACGTCGTCGTACAGGCCTTGAAGACGATCAACGTGAAGGACGCGCAAAAAGCGCATCAACGCCAGAAATCATAGCCAAAATAACGGATATGTTTTGGAATATCGTTAATTGACTGAGAGAGATTTAGTAGAGGCTCTACACAGCTCACTAAGCAGTGGAGTCATATTTTACGTGAAATTTTGTGTTTTAGAAAGCTGTGTGTACAGTGGGTGCCACATTCGCCAACAATAGAACAAAAACACATTCGAATGCGACTTTCTCAGCAACATTTGGAGCGTTTTAAAAAGAACAAAGTGGATTTTGTCGTCGATTCATCACTATGGATGAAACTTGGGTCTATCACCACGATCCTGAATCAAAAGAAGAAGCTAAAGAGTGGTGTGAACATGGTTGTTCGGCTTCAAAACGAGTTCATGTCCGGAAATCGGCCAAGAAGGTTATGGCATCAGTTTTTTGGGATTCAATGGGAATATTGTTTGTGGATTACTTGCAAACTCGTAAAACAATTAATTCTGAATATTATTGCAACCTTTTGGACTAGTTGAAGGAAAAAATTCCTAAAAAAAGACACGGATTGCAGAAGAAAAAAAGCCTTTTTCATCAGGACAATGCTACGTGTCACAAGAGCATTTCGCCAACGGCTAAGTTCCATGAATTAAGGTTCGAGTTGTTCGAGCATCCACCGTATTCACAAGATTTGGCCTTCTGTGACTTCCATTTGTTTCCAGAACTCAAAAAATGTATGTCTGGCAAGCGTTTTTCATCAAATGAAGAGGTCATAATGGCTGTTGAAGCGTATTCTGTAGACCTTCCGGATTCTCACTTCAGGAATGGTATCCACAGATTGAAGGATCGTTTGACCAAGTGTATTAACGTTCAGGGAGGTTATATTGTAAAATAAAGTGTATTTTGAATCATAAAATTGACAAAACTTATTGAACAACCCGGTAAAGTTGACGAAGCCGCACCGATAACTAACTCTTTGAATAGAATTTTCTCAAGTAATGCACTAGTTCAATCATTAGGATTGAGCCTTAATGACATGATCATTTACAATACTATTTAATTAAGTTTAAATTCACATTTGTAAAAATAAATATTTCCCAAAATACTGTTGGATTCCTTAGAAGCAAATACAAATTATTTATAGAAATGAAGCTGTCAGACAAGATTTTCGTTTTTATCAACAGATATTCTTTTACTTTGCATTAAATGTTTATTATTCATTGACTGAACCAAAGGGTAATTTCGCGCTCTCCGTAAGCTCTGATTATGACTTGAGATAAAATTTATGAAATGTTTTTGCAATGTACACCGCAGCACTCATGATCAGCTTCACGGAAGTTTGATGACATTTTTACTGTCTCATGCCTTAAACTTGCTTTAAAAGCAGCTGCAATTCTTTGGATTGACTTCTTTCGGTCGAAATGCACGCTGTCTTGTCTTACTTGCAACATGACATTCGATTCAGTCCTCCTCCAGCAAGGCAATTCGAATGGAGACAGGGAACTGGTACATGTCAAGTCACGTCTAGAAAACCGTTATTGCAACAACTTTAGCAAATTCAGAAATTGAATAGCTGCATGTATTTATATAAATGGTTGTGGCTCCGCGCTTCTAGGACCTCAGCTGCAGGCAAGGCGATTGCAAATAGAACCACGAGTGAAAAATTGCATGATATGCTTTGGGAATGGTTTGCAGGAGCCAGACCAACTGCGCGCTGCGGTTGAGGTGGCCGGAGCAGATGGTGCAACTCGAGCGCTTCCGGAGAGCGGAAATTATTAGCGCGGTGGCAGCAGCAACAAGCAAAAGGCAACAAAGCGACAGCAACAAGCAACAGTGGCACACTGACACACGCAGACAGTCGCTGTCACTGTCGCTGTCACTGCGACGCTTTTCGCTCTTTATTCGTGCTTCTTCTTGCTTCAGCAGTGTGCTGAGTGGTGTGTGGTCTGGCAAAGACTTGCGGAGCACAAGTCTGGCTGCCATTCCCCTTCCGTGGGTGTGTAACTATGTCTGCATGTCGTGCACAAAACGGTACAAATGGCAATTTGGCCAACTTTTCGCGCAGTCAGTCTTTGATCATTTTTCAAATTTCTGCTAATTTTTTCAATTTGCCAATTTTGTCAATTCGCCAGTTTCTTTTAGCACATTCTTTACGGTCGCTGCGTTTTCTTCCATAGATTTCCCCATTAATTTGCATTAACGTACATTTTTTGTGGCATTTTCTTTCATTAAACGAAACTGCCATTTGAAGAGGCGATAAAGTGGAAGACATGAAAAAGACGGAGCGGGCCAATTTGCTAAATCAATGGGGAAGTGAGTCTGCCTCGCAGACATACAGTGACAGGGGTGTAAGTTCAGGGAAGATATTGAATAAAAAATGTGCAAACTTGAGACGTGAGTCAATAAGCTGAATTGTGGCTTGAAACGCAATGAAAGTGCGACTCATTTTGTGTCACATTTAAAATTGAATTTTTCATTAAGTTACTTATTTAAATTAAATATCAATTTAAATGCTCTTCTAACATTCGAATTTGATTGCGACTGTAGCAAGCTCAATGGAATATGTGTAACACGACAATCGCGGTTATAATTCCACGCCACGTCTTTTGTATACTGAATTGACCCAGTGCTGATAATTCTTACAATCTCATAAACAGACCTTAATTTTATATAATAGGAGATAATTAAGATTTGCAAGAAGATGGTAGCACGCAGAATGAAGCATCACAGACCCTATAAAAGCTATATAAAAACTACCAGCATGACGAGTTGAGTCGATTTGGCTAAGTTCGTCTCTCTATCCGTCTATATATACGTGAACTAGTCTCTCAGTTGTTGAGATATCGATCTGAAAGCTTACAAACGTCCTTTTTCCCCCGGGAAGCTGCTCATTTGTTGGAATCGTCGATATTGAGCCATTATAGCATTTAGCAGCCATACAAACTAGACGATCATAATTTAGTAATTATAAAGAAAACTTTTCATTTAACGAGATATCTTCCTGAAATTCTGCAAAGATTATTGGCTAAGGCACTAGCGCATTCCACTAAGAAATTATTCCAATTCTTGTGAAGAATCTTTTGTATTTGTGAATGGTATAATACAGAGTTTTTTCTTCCACGTAAAACTTGGCTTATGTTGTCCGAATGGACGAAAACACTCCAGCTCTGAAAGTATGCGACGCTGTACCCGCCGGGGGAAGCAGAGGAAGAGGAAGACCTCCACTCCGTTGGAAAGACCAGGTGGAGAAGGACCTGGCTACGCTTAGCGAAAAGAAGAAACGACTGGCGCGCCTTGTTAACTCGGCTATAATCGCGTAAGCGGTGTCAAAAAAGGCAATGAGTTTTCCTTTAGATTTGTTCATTCTTCCCGTCTTCATCAGCGAGCTCTTCCCGGCCCTAAAAATAGGCCTGGTGCCACCCAAACACACCACTTCTTGCTATATCAACATCTGGGTAAGCCTGCTTGATCACATCAAACGTTCCTGTCGAAGATTTATCGAGTTTCACACAGAATTTAATCCCGTACATCTGCTTTAATGAACGCTGCAGTTTCAGCTGCACCACTCACAGAAACAAGTCGCGCGAAAATGTTTGTCTGACTCTTCAGGTGCTCGGAGACAACTGAGCAGCCGCTCGTTCGTTAGCTAGGAACGCCCTCTACGAATTCAGTCGGTGCGCGCACACTCCTAAGTACAGTCACGGCGGAAGAAAATCAGACCTTTTACTTTCCGGACAAACGTGTTTTCTTTTTATTAATTATTTTTATGCCAATCGTTTTTAGAGAAGGGTAAATACATACATACTAAGCAACTTTAAACTGAGACCTTAATGAGTATTGTTCGATATATTTTCATGTTCATCAGTACTGAATGTGGAGCAATTAGAAAATTTACATTCCACTAAGCTCTGTTCACTTATCTCACTTAGCGTTTCCACTGAACTTGACTGTGTTGATTAAATAAAAGAATATGTTCATCATGGTTTATAAGAATTTCAAAACTCAATATTTTGGAGATCCGATGCAATATATAGTATATGAAATAAAAAACCGTTGTTAATCGTTGCCTTTTAGGTTTCGGGATTTGGCAATGATTGCAATCTGGCGACTTGCAACTTTAATTCAAAGTTTGACCATTTTGTAACTATACATACTGACAACGGTTTGACTTAAGAGCGCTATTTGTCTTGTTTACAGTAACTTAAAATATTCGTCTTGGCCAAAAAATATAATTAAATCACAAATATTTTCGCAATATTATTATTTTTACAATTTTCCCCGTGGATTAACTCAGCAGCAGTGCACCGATGAACTTAAGTGACAGTTTTATCGATGGGGGGTGAATTCAATCAAGACCTTAGAGCATCCCAAGACGAATTTCGTGAAGGTCGTACAAAATTAGTCGCGGTTCCATAAGCTATTGATGATGTGCGCAAGCGATATTGCAAGATCGTCATGTGCCCTATCGCGAAATTGAGACAACTATATAGTAGGCATTGGTGGGACCTGTGTAGTCCTGACTTGGCACCGAATGCCTTTTTTTTATTCGAATGTATGGCAGGGTCAGACGGACATGACTCGATTTTGTAATGTCACTGACGCTTTACTCTCGGTATTTCAAACTTGGTGGCGAACTTAAGATTCTCTGTTCAGGGTATGCACACATGTATGTGCATTTTTTGACTTTGAAAATATCCGTTGAGGCAGTTGTTTGTACCTCTGATACCCAAATTATGCGATAGAAGATCCAAATAAACAATGTTCCATCTAAATAAAAATTTGAATTCTCTATTCTGAAAAATGCTGTAGTATAATAACCGTTGGAATACTTTCACAGACAAAAAGTAATTAATTAGGGCACGGCAACAGAAGCGATGTCCTTGCGGATCACTTAAAATGAAAGCACATGCACTGAGTGGCCATTCTATTTCATTCGCATTCGTCCGTCCGAGTATAAATCCTTTTATCACAACATTTTTACAAACTGCGATTGCACATCGATATCAAATGAACGCTCCCCTTCGCTTCCGCAACGCTTATGCGCTGCCGGCGCGGCAGAATGCGAGCTTAGCTTTCAATTACAAAAGTGCATTGGAGTAACGCAAGAAAAATAATCACAGGCGAACGAAAAATAAGAGAATAGAATAGAGAGCGAAATGGAAAAATTGTAGAAATATCTGTTGGCTAAATCGAAGGCGTTGCCGTGAAACTATTGTGCAAGCAAAATGAAAAAGTATCGAGCGCGAGCAACAATAAACGCTCGCATTTGCCAATAAACGCCATTCATTTGTTGCACTTGGCATTAGCGCCGGAGAAGTGTAATTGAATTTCAACAAATGAAGATTCGAAAACAAGAGCGCTCTTTGTTAGCTCGTCCGTGTGTTCACGTGTGTGTGTGTAGGAATTTATAAATACTCGCACACGCCACGCAGCCACCGCCATCACCTTGGCTTCCATCGCCACCAACCACATCAACGCTACCGGTTTGCCGTCTTCACTGCCACCCACGCAACCGCTGTGACCAAGCCGAAATGAAAATGCTGTAAATACGAACTACAACGCCAACAACAACGGTGTAAGCGCCACAGACAACGTCCGCTGTAACGGTAGTGCTTGAGACTGTAATTGCAGACGCACGACTTGGCCAACCAAGCGCCGAAGTGGAAACCCACAACAAAAGTAACAAAGCTATGCGGCCACAAAAACTATCTCGTAACTTATCTAACGGTACGTTAAAGTAGCCAAGCGTAGGAATCAGTTTGAAATGCAATGATTCAAGCGAACGCTTCCGCTGCTAAGACAGATACTTCAATGCGCTTCGATTTGATTTGACTTCACGGACGTCTGCCTGCGTGCGAGCAGATCTCTTGCTGCTGATCTCAAAATAATTGCAATCGCAATTGCTGCAAGCTGTCGATATTAAAGTACTCGAACGTGTTTGCCGGTGATGGAGGTGGGGAAGGCGCGGCGGACACAGCAGCTTAAATGTAATGTACTCGTGTGTACTTAAGGGCATCACTTAGTACAGATTGGAGTACCAGCAACTGCTTGTTATAAGTTGAGAACCGTAAAAATAAATTGGATAACTTAAAATTGCAGCAAAATATAAAAATATGAATATGAAGTACAAATATGAAAGCAGATGTTTAGCTTTTTTATTGAATAAAAACGTTAATGTCTATGACACCATTTTCGTGGATTGGAGAAGAATTTAGAATGCAAAATAATAGCAGTTTGAATTACCACATTTCGTCTTGCCCTCGTTTGCTTTGCTTCTTTATTCACTCTGGAGAAAGCAGAACTAATGGCGCGGTTTTTGAGGACAATGATATATATTGGTTGTGATCGGCTTACGCCAGCAGCTGTACACTCTTATAGAAGATGGTAACTTATCTATATAGTTCTGCAGCTTGAACTATTTTCTTCAAGGGTAGATCGAAGAAATCTCACGAAAGAAAGTCGCCCTGTCTGAGGCCTCAATTGACATCGAACGGCTTGGGGAAGTTCTTCCCAATCCTGACGGAACTTTTGGTGTTGCTCAACGTCAGTTTACACAGCCGTATAAGTTTTGCGGGGATACCAAATTCAGATATCGTGGCACAGAGAAAGCTGCTTTTCGTGCTGTCTAAAGTAGCTTTGAAATCGACGAATATGGTGAATGTCGATCCTATTTTCACGGGTCTTTTCCAAAACTTGGCGCATGGTGAGTATTGAGTTGTTGATTTTCCATGCCTAAAGCTACACTGATAAGGTCCAATCAGTTCTTTGACTCTGGGCTTTAATTTTTTACACAATACGCTCGATAGAAACTATATTGTGGGTTTCCCTTTTTGTAGATTGGGCAAGCACACTTAAATTCCAATTGTCGGACATGCTTTCGTCCGACCATATTCTACAAAGACGCCGATGCATGGTCCTTATCAGTTCTTCGCCGGCCAGCAATCCATCGGTCCCTGCCGCTTTGTTGTTTCTCAGGCAGGTATTTGCTATTTGAACTTCTTCACGGTCGGCCAGTGGAACGTCTGCTCCATCGTCATCGATTGGGCAATCGGATGTGATGCCTTCAGTGCCATTCAGCATGCTGAAGAAATATTCCCTCCATAATTTTAGTATGCTCTGGGCATCAGTAAGCTTGCCAAGCTCTTCATACTCACGCATTTCGGCCTCTTTCTTTTCGTGTCTACAAATGCGTCTCGCTTCCCTCTTCAGCTCTCGTTATCTATCCCATCCCGCACGTGTTGTGGTCGATCATAACGTTGCGAGGTAGGCAGTCTGGTTTCTCTCCGCTGCGGCACGGCACTCACTGTCGTACCAACTGTTTTTTTGCATTTTCCGAAAACCAATGGTTTGGTGTCTAGCTGTACGTAAGGAGTTTGAAATACCGTCCCACTGTTCCCTTACACCGAGTTGCTTTTAATGCTCTCAGAGAGCAGGTATGCAAGCCGAGTAGAAAATTGTTCGGCTATCTGTTGTGATTGCAGCTTTTCGACGTCGAACCTTCCTTGTGTTTGTTGACGTGCGTTTTTTGCTGCACAGAAGCGGGTGCGAATCTTTGCTGCAATAAGATAGAGGTTCGAGTCAATGTTAGGACCTCGGAGCCTACGCACGTCCAAAATACTGGAGACGTGTCTTGCGTCTATCGCAACATGATCGATTGCTGGCTTTACGACCCGGACACAGCCAGGTAGCTTGGTGAATTTTTCTATGCTGAAATCTGGTACTATAGATAACCATATTTCGAGCCAGTTAGCTTGATAAATTTTCTTATACTTGGCGGGTCCCAAACCTAGGGGTCTTTTATTCCATCCTCCATTATTTTGGATTGTCCATTCTAATACTTAAATGATAAAACGAAGCTAGAGGGTTGCCATACATTCTAAAAATATGAAAGAATTGACAAGTTCAAGAATTCTACAGAAACAATTTCAAACTAAAGCGGTTTAAGCATATTCCCCTTCTAAAAATGTTTACTTTTAGTGTAGTGGGGCTCAAGCACTTAAGTCACTGGGATCAAATCGGCGTTTCCACAATTCTCACTTAAAACATAACCAGAATTTTCCGAGTGCTTTAAGTGCCTCTTAGCATTCTCAATAAAAACCTCCTTGCAAGAGACGTGTGTGAGTCTGTGTTTGAATTGAAGTTTGAAAAAGGCAATATTTCTTTGATTGTCACGCCAAATCTCAATGTGTGCGAATCCTTTCAAACAGAGATTTATTGGTTCAACTCACGGCTGAAAGGTTTCCAGCAGGACGCCTTTGTTTGCACCACAACACCGAAACTCCAGCAACAAACGCACAGACGCCTATAAACATCGCAAACAAATAAATACCTGTATTTTGGGACTAAGCGCACACACACACACACACATATGTACTATTAAAAGGACGTAGAATGCGGAATGAGTGCCGGCGTCTAGGAACACTCGAGTCTAACACCTGCGTGACAACAACAGCAATAATGCGAAATAGCTGAAACCTCAGCCGCCAAGCGACCCTTCGCCGGCGACGCCTCTTGAGCACGGACTATCTGCAACTATGTTGCCACACTGCCATCATCCGCCGCGCTCTCTTCGGTCTCCTCGGCATTCAGCCGCTTTTTTCCACGAAATGATGCTTTTGTGCGGCATGCGAATCAAGCGAGGCTGTCTGCAGCGCTCGCCGGCAAATCCTTTCACTCGATGCAAAGCGAAAGGTACACAAAACGCAGATGAAACGGTAGTGAAAAGGCAAAGAGCCAGCTCAGTGGGAGGCATAGCGTGAATAATTAAATCGAGCCACAGGCTGGGAGCATGGCTGGCTGCTGCTGCCCACTTCTTAGCACCGCACACGATTCGGTTTGCTTTAAACTCGTCGATTCCGGCACAAACAATTTAGAAAAGGTGAAATTCGCAATAAAGGCATTGAATTAAGCGAAGAAAAGACGGACTTTTGCTTTGTGTAATTGGGTTAGGCTGCGTGGGGGTGCAGAATGGTTGGGCGCATCTAATGCTAAAATACTCAAATGCCAGAATTGGGGATCATATTCGCACCTTTCAATACAAATATAATCCGATAATTTTATTTAAAAAAGGCCAACAGAAAGCCAACACAACTTGATTGTAAAAACAGTAGGCATGGCGCAATAATATAATTACGTGAATGTTATTTTTCTGCATTTAGAAGGATTTTCGTTGTGGCTTACGGTGCGTATAAGCAACATTTATCTTAAAGATGCGTTTGCCTGTCTATTTGCAAACACAAACAACGCGCATAGCGATCAACGGAGTTTTGTTGAGTTTTAAGTCAAATAGGAGTCATGCAATCATAATCTTTAATAACGGCACCTTTCTACACTTTTGCAACGTGTTGTTAAAGAGTATAGCAGTTTTGTTCACCTAACGGTTATTTGTACAACTTAAAAATAATCGAGTTATACTATAACACTATACACTTACATAAATCATCCGAATGACGAGACGAGCTCAATTCTGAGTATCTGTCTGTCCGTCTATCCGTTCGTGTAAGCGATAACTTTAGGAAAAATTGAGATATCTTGATTGAGGTTAGTACTGCAGTTGGTCGAAATCGGACCACTTTTTTAAAAGTAAGGACTCCACCCTTAAATAAGTTCAATGTATATCTTATCTCTAAAACCATTCACTTTAATGACTAAAGTTTCTCCGGCAAATATATATTGTACACACCCTATGAAAATGGCTGATTTTAGACTATAACACCGTCTAATCGCCAGATTCTACGAGAGGCTTTATAGGAGCTGGTGTCAAATTTAGACCATGGTCTTGCTGCTGCCCACATTTAGGTGAAAATCCTTATCTTGGGACCTACTCGACCGATTTCTACCAAATTCGGTAGGTAATATTGGGTAGTCAAAAAAGTCTTTTTGTAGTTTGCCAACAGATGTCGTTGCAGTCGTATAATTATTTTTATAAATATAAAAAAAAAGTTGAAGTGAGATTAGAAATACGAAAAGACTTTTTCGACTACCCAATGTTATCCTGATATTCCTATGTTACAATGCAAAAGTTGGTGCAAACGAGCTACCATGCCTACTTTTCATATAACTCCATATCAAATTCCATCTGAATCATTAACTTTCTAATAAACGTTTCATGAATATTGCGTTTAATGTGTGACTAAAAATTATTCAAATCAGACCAAACTATTCCAGCCTCCAGACAGCGAATATGTGGACGCCAGTTTTTATTGCGAACTTTTCACCTAAAATATCGGTCTAGCTGGGAGATATATTATTGAAATTCCGAAAGTGTTTTCCTCGGCTTTGGCTTTTGCACGTTGCGAAAGTGTAAAATGTTCGGTTACACCTGAACTTAGCCTTTCCTTACTTATTTAATTCAAATTAATTTGCGGAACAGAGGGGCTGACATTACAATCTAAATTTGCATCTTTCAACAATTTGGGGATATTTTCTGGGACTTGTTGAACACAAATCAGCGTGAAGCGTAGAAAGAAGACTTTTCCATCGACCCTTTTGCCTTTCATAAGCCAATCCGCAGCAAAACTTTCCTTAAATAAATACAAATTGAAAACCCAGTTGTTGAAATCCAACGCCAAAAACCAATAAGGAACAACGTCAGGTCATTATTTACGTCAAGACTTGCCCATAAGTAAAAAATGTACTGTCATAGATCTTCAATTATAATTTCGCAATAAATTACCATGTAGAGTCTACCCCTTTGGCAAACTTTAATTTCATTGCTCATATGTGCAACAGTCTGAACTTTCATCGCAATTTCTTAAATCAAACAAATTTTACACGCGGGTTAACCTTTACAGCAAAACATGCCTTCGCATATGAAGCCCAAAGGAACCCTCGTCATTTTAAGCCGCGCCCTTTTCATTCACTTACAGCCTTTACTAGTGTGCTTGAGCAGATCTTTTATTCACTTACATAAAGTAAATTATTTAGATTTCAAATTTATGTGCACATAAGTAATGGAAAAAGCATACTTTGAAGAAAAACTTTTTCTCCCTTCCCCTGCTCTTCGGAAACTGTGCGGCGTCGAGATAAGCGACGAGTCATTTTCCATTGAATTATGCAAAATGTGTACTCAAATTTGCATAATTTACAGCACTGCACATGGGCAGGAGCGTTGGAGGGAGAAATAGAAAAAAAATCAGTTTGTTGCAACAAATAAAGGAGTGAAAGCTGCTGCGGAAAGGGGTTGCAAGGTTGACTAAAATTTGCCTAAAATGTATGATTTGCAAAACAGTAATAACATCCTCATATGTATGTACATACACATACATACATACACGTAAATTTACAGTACGTGCGCGGGTATAAATGCGGTATGTTGGCGTAAGATTCTACATACACATATGCAGAAGGGGAAAAGTCTACACGCTGTATATGTCGTTATTTATTAGAGATCTGATTGTGTTCAAACGCATAGACACATGGGAGCTCATCGCATTTCCTTGTTTCTAAGAGTTGTTAAGAAAATGCGAATATACTTATACCTATATCTTTATGTTTTATGCGGTAAGTGGACTTGGTACATTTATGAGAATTGCTTAGTTACCATCGTCGAATAAATCAATCACTTCAGCTGATAGAGCCACTCCGCATATTATTATGTTTGGCTTCCAATAAATCTTAGAAATTTTGGGGAGCACCAATGAAACAAACGGCCAATGGTAAAAAGAAGTGAGTTGAGTTTCTGAGTGAAGTAATTAGCAAGCTCGCTTTGTGACTTACCAGAGAATTTTTGAGTTCTACTATAAGAACAGTAATAAAATCAACAATTTTATAAAAAAATAAAAACTCTAATATTTTTAACAGTTCCAACTATGTATGTCATTATATTGGGTAGTCGAAAATCTTTTCGTAGTTTTAATTGAACTTCAACTTATTTTTTTTATATTTATAATGAACTTTAATAAACCAAATATGTACTATTTTGGTCGACCACTTTTTGGCATTTTTCCGCTAGAGACATTATTCCATCAGTGTGAAACTTTTCTGGTTTCTCGGCAAAAAACTGCGACAAGTAATTTTCACAAGCTTTTCTTGATACCAACTTTACTTCATTAGGGGAGTTCTGCAATGACCGAAACAAATGGTAGTCCGATCGTGCAAGGTCAGGGCTATATGGTGGATGCATCAAAACTTCCCAGCCAAGCTGTCCCAGTTTTTGCCGAGTCATCAAAGCTGTGTGTGGTCTAGCGTTGTCCTGATGGAAGAAGAAGCCGTTTCTGTTGATCAGTTGAAGCTCTTTCTGTTGATCAGTTGTTGACTTTAAAATGTAAAATCAATCGTTTGACCAGACTGGAGCAGCTCATAGTGGATGATTCCTTTCCAATCCAACAAAACACTCAGCATAACTTTTCGAGGCGTCAAAATAAAAAAAAATGTAAATGAGTTTTTTTGCGATTCAAGACCTCGAATAATTTTTGAACGAGTCAATTTAGGTCGGTTCATTCTCTACAAGAATAAGCATTCATTTTCACCATACAATAGCATCAAACTCTACCAGAGTTTTTTTTTTTTGATTAAGAACGGTATTTCCATGGTAAAGGAACTAAGAAAAAAAGGACTGCAGTGCACCGACTCCATCCAAGCGATGCACAAAAGTAATAGAAATGGTAGTAATTTTTACATTCTATTTCTAAAACTCATTACTTGATGATTTATAATAGTTCTCCTATGAATTTAAGGCATTGCAACTACCGTATAATTATTTACTTGGAGCTTTCTTCGTAGCTTCTAATGGACTTTGTATATTTTTGAACATTCTTGTTATATATTGAAAGGATTGTTTTATGAACAAATTCAATCCAAAACCAAGGGAAGTTGAAAGCTGCTTCATCACAGCTGTGGCTTTAATAATAATAACTGTAAGCGGATACCTGCCAGAAAGTGTCTGAAGACCTCTCGGAAATCACTCAATCAAAATGGCTGCAATTTTCACGGTTCTGTCGCTTATCATGGGTACTTACTGTACTCGTACGAGTCCATTGGTGGTATACATATGTACATCAGAGCGGGTAAAGTTTTTTTCTACAAAATCGCGTAAGCGATCTACGTATCATTCTGAACAACTTTGACTCAGGGACTATGAGTCTAAAGCCGGTTTCGAGTGAGTGATTTTTAAACCGATATACATAGCTGTCCGAACTGCCCGATTTCGACAAACAATCAATAGAATATGAAAATGCACCTATGTATTATCTTTCATTCGGTTTTGGACCCATACTCTCTAAGGTAAAGTTGTTCAGATTATCCGTCGAAGATTTCCCGCATACGAAATTTTTCGTTTTCCTTGGCTTTCTTTATATCGACCTGCTCTAATGTACATACATATATGTATATAAGCAGTAACAAAAACTTAGACAGTACCGGTGTTGAATTACACACAAACCAGTCAGCAACAATAGCCGCAACATTTCATGAAAGCGACACCCTCTTTCCGCCTCGCCACGAAGCTGCAGCTTCACCATTAGCCCCTTCGCCTCAAACCGGGTTCCAGCTGCAGCCAGCGCGTTTAGCTCTGCAGAGTGCTTTGCCAAGAATATAATCCAACTTGATGTTAGATAATAGTGGCTTTACACACTAACGCTGGCATGAGATTAAAATAACAACAACAACTACAGCTGCTGCAGCCATGTACTTGCAATTCGCTACAATGTGGCGCCACGAATTTATGTGTGGTAGATGTACTTGCATGTAGCTGCGGCACCTACACCACGGCCAGGTGTCTGTGCGCATCGTGGATGGCCGAGGGCAGAGAGCAGAGGGCAACTGCAGTGACAGCTGCTGCGACAGAAAGACAGACGACAGCTTATGGCGTTAGAAATTGCGTGCAATTTTATGTGCGCGCACCCTCACACACTTACACACCTACAACAGTCGTGCTTAACAACACACACATGTGTCGAAATGTACTCGGGCGCGTCAGTGTGCGTGCGTGTTTGTGTCGCGCATCATCGCAATTGCCAAGAAGTAATTGCATTTAGCTTGCGCGAGTTAGCAGCGTGTTTATATGTGGTTTGGTGTGGGTGTCTGTGGTTGTGTGTGAGCGCAGTTCTCCAAACTTGTTATATTCGCAGATATTTAAATTTGCTGTCGTCAGCTCTTTCGCCCAGCAAATTTGTGTGTATTTCGTCTGTTTTCGCCCTTCTGCTGCACATAAGCAGCTCTCGAGTATTTAAGACAAATTCATAGTCGAATTCTTCCGAAAGCGCGAACAGGGCGGCCTAAAGGAAGGTTTATGTTAAATAAAGTGAATAAAATTTAGTGTTTTTTTTATCAATGAATAGTTTATTTCATCAACTAATTGGTTGTGGCTTCGGTCGAAACTTTTATTCGAGGTCTTAGTGGTCTCTCTCTCGTGGCTTTACTCGTCGGGAACGAGAGTTATAGACGCATTATACCAAAAAGAAAGAGCTTTTGCGGCAAATCATTCCATCCAGCTGAGCGTGGGGAGAACTTAAATTCATTTCTTCAGTTCCAGACCTTAATTCCGTCATTAAATTGGCATGTGGAATTCTTTGCTTCCCAGTCTCTGCCAAGGCGAACATCATTTGTCACTAAGCACAGTTTTGTCTATCCAAGATCATCCTAGGAAAAAGATTTACAAAATTTGCCAAAGCTGTTAACTTTTCTACGACGTGGGTTACATCTTACGGGGAAAGAGGAAACGTAACAAGAACTTATTGTTAAACAAAATCTATCTGATTAAATTTGACCCGGACTCACAAAAATACAACACATTTTTAAATATTTTAATATAATCCTTTATTTTTTCTTTCAAAATAGAATCCTTTTGACAATTTGTATACCCTTGTTATAGTGAGGCCTATAGCCGCCATTCTAGCCGAGCCTTCAGCGAGCTTTGTTGTATCGTTTGCTACATTGTTGAACGTCTACTCGCCGTCCATTTTGCAAAAGATTCCAGGCTTCTGGTACGAAACGCTTTGTTCACACAACGTTAACCAAAATGTGTTACGTCGATCTATGGGAGAAGTGTAGGGCCTCTGCTATCTCCCTGATGACAACACAACGATTTTCAAGCACTTTTCTTTAACCTTTTCGATGTTATCGTCACTAATAGAGATATTTGATGACTTCATGACCTTCTCTGAATGTTTTTAGCCACTCTATTATTTATGTTCATGGTAAAGTAGACTCACCAAAATTTCAAGCAAACTCGTTCTTCAATTTTTTTAAGGTCAAAATGGCCAGACAAATTTCTCGTTCAAATTTAAGGAAAAAATGTTTATTGTTCTTAGCAAAATTTAATTAGTTTGCATTTAGCTCACCCTGTAGCTTCAGCGAATACCCAGCTCTTTTCTGTCTCTCAAAACATAAGCGCAGTATACATATGATATGTTTTTGCGTGAAATATTGCATCTCACTCGCCAATTCAGATTGCATGCACAAACAACACATTTTTTTCTGGTAAGAAGTACCTGCATCCTAAATAGCTCACTTTCCCACCATTTGAATCTAAATCGCTCAAAGGGGATTAAAGTGTGCCTACGAATTGCAAAACAGTTAGTTTCCTAAGAGCTTCTCATACAGGTATTGACTACAAAGCCATACATATAGCAAAAGCATATACTATATATGCTGTTTACACGAAAGTGGATATATGTTCTATATAATATGGATATATACTACGGATAAGAACCCAGAAGAGAAAGTTTTGTCTAGCTGCTGCCACTATTTAGGTCCGCACAGCTGAGCGAATTTATAAATAACTTAAAAAAAAATTGGTAACTAGTTGGTAACTAGTTTGTAACTAGTTCGCTACTCTCGACTGTGATCATTTGCGTACACTTTCACCACAAAACTAAATTTTCAGTATGACCTAAGCAAAAGTGTGACAAAATAGCAAAATCAGTTAGCATTTTATTTGATTGATTTGGCATTTTAATTGGAAATTCCAAATATTTATAAATTATAAATCAAAATGCTCAAAGTCCACGCTTTTGGCAACCCAAAGTTTTCCTAGTGGGTGCCTTACACACCTGCTTTCATATGAGCGCCTCGCAAGTAACGGTGCGCATTTGCATCAATCTAAAGTAGAATCACATAGCAGAGCGCTCAACACTTGCAACTGTGTACGTGCAATCCAGTCTCACGCTCACTCGCCATTTCCTTTGTTATTTTGCAGCTTAAATATTTTTCTAGTTTCTTTTTTGTCGGCAAGTACGTTGAAGTGACTGCAAGTGAAGTGTCTTAGTAACGTCACTCGAGGTTTTGTTTCAGCAAATCTCAATTGCGCACAAACGCACGCTTCTCGAGCAGCTCTCTGGGGCGGGATTAAGTGTTAATGTGCAAGGCAAGAGTGTCTTAAAGTGTGCTAGCTAGGACTTGGCGCAGTACTGCAGCTGCCGTCTATGTTTTAAATTGAATTCACTGAATTTTACCGTTAAATGGTGTGCTCTAATAGTCAATTAGCAGAAACGCTTCTATCGGAAGGATGAGGTTGCACAGCTGTTGCCAACTTCATTAAATTTTTCCTCAGAACTAACCAAAAACTCTATAAAGTTGATCTGCGAAGACACTGCAGGTATGAAAATCAGTTTCACCAAAAAAAACATGCCTCCCGGTGATTACATTCGGTTAGCCAATGGTAATTACAAGCAACTTGACAAAGGAAGAGTTCGCTTTCATTATAAATTATGTTGCGGTAATTTGCTGTTGGCAAGCACAGTTAATTATCATAATTTAAGCAGCAACAATGCCAAAAAAACAACAATACGAAAGCAATAGTGCACGGTTAAAAAGCATCGAAGGCGCTGGCACTGAGTGTCTGTGTGTGGAGCGTGTGAAATATTGCTTTTCTCCTTTGCGCTTATTAAACCGGCGACCACAACAAAAAACGGATAATTTACAGCGCCGGCAGATTTATGACGTATGGCGCGGAGACAAAAAGCTTCTGCTGTAGCTTACTCATACACACACACACGCACATACGTGTCTTCTGCGCTCGTAGAACTTTTAATTTCTTGCGAACGACGAACTTTTTTGCCGTTTTCCGTTGAGCTGAAGCCATTCATTTAATTTTATTTCCGCATAATAATTGCATGAAATATCTGAGTAAATTGTATGAACTTTTGGCATGGAATCAGCACGCTTTGGAACAGGATAACGTGCCATATTTCAGTGGCTTTGCAGTAGCTGTAAACCCTCATTTAATTCATTTAATTATATGCGGACTAATATTTATGTTGATGGCTTCGCACTAGGGCGCGAGGAATTGAGAAAAGATGTTATATCTAACCAAGTGGAGGCAAACTTGCATGAACAGTTATGTTGAGTGTTTGAAACATGACTTTTTTATACCCTGAATAGAAGACGAGGTTTGTAAAAAAGTATCGTGAGTTTTGAGTTTTTGCAGGTCATTTATTTTCGATTTTTTATGGCGTTATGTTGGTATTCATATGCCTTACTTATGCTGCCAAGATCGGTCAGTTGGAGTGTTTGGCAGGTATTGTGCTTAGGGCCGGCATCCCAACGCTTTTTGGAGTTTTAGTTCGCCAATCGTCGAGTCACCATTAGAGAAACTGCTGATGAACTACAGGGTTGGTCCGGAAAATAATAGGACTGATTTTCTTCCGCGGCAACTGTACTTCGGAACGTGCGCACAGTAAATGGATTCGGTAGAGGGTGTTCCTAGCTAACGAACGGTTGGTCAGTTGTCTTCGAGCACCTGGAGAGTCATGTGGAGCAAGCCGAAAATGCAGCATTCGTTAAAGCAGGGGTACGCTATTAAATTCTGTGTGAAACTCTGTTAATCTGCGGCGGAGGCGTTTGATGAGATAAAGCATTCTTACTCAGATGAGTATGATCCCGAAACAAAAAGGCAATCTTCCGAGTGGCACACGCCGGCGTCTCCTCGCCCAAAAAAATGGAAGAATGAGGATATTCAAAATGAAAACGATGCTTTTGTCTTTTTAAACATCAAAGGCATCGTCCCTCATGAATTTGTTTCTCCTGGACAAAGCGTCAATGCCAAGTCTTACGTGGAAGTCCTGAAGAGACTCAGACAAAGGATCAATCGGGTCCGAAAGACATTGCAGCCGATTGGAAGTTGTACCACGACAACGTCCCGGCTCGCCCTACAGCCCAGATGAAGCCCCCGGACTTTGTTTTGTTTCCTTGCCTGAAAAGGCCGATGAAAGGCAAGCATTTTGAGACGGCAGAGGGGATCCATACACCTCGGCTCTCATGGCTATTCCGGAGAAAGCCGTTCGTGGCTCTTTCAATGCTTGGAAATCGCCCTGGCAGCACTGCATCGACGCAGAAGGAGCCTATTTTTAAAGTTTTTAAAGAATTGTAACGACTGATTCAATAAATTTTTTAAATCGACTCAGTCCCACTACTTTCCGGACAAACCCTGTAAACATATCTATTGGCTCGTGCCTTTCGATTTTAACTAATGATTCATGTATGAGTCGGATCACCGCGAAGTTTGTGCCGGAATTGCTCACTTACGAACACAAACAACGTCGTGTTGACATTCCTCGGGAGATGTTGAACTCAGTCCACGACGACCCAGATAGTTCTTTGCAAAGCGTCATACGGAGAATAATGAATATGTATTCATCAAAACCGGGGACCAGGTTCCATTCCCAAAAATTAAAGCCAATGAAAGGATGACGCCACGCTACTATTGAGGAACTAAAATTTGCATTGAAGGGAAACTAAACAAGATCTCAAAATTACTTTTTTAAGTATTTTGAGGATTGGAAAAGACGTTGGCAGAAGTTCAATATATCTGGGAGTGATTTCTTTGAAGGAGACCAAATAGATATTCATGAATAAATAAACACTTTATGAAGAAATATGTCTCTCAGTGAAAACACAGACATTCAGCATGTTAACGGTAACTATATATAGGCATATAAAAATAGTGACATTCAGTAAATACTTTTCCAAGCGAATAGAAGCATTTAAATTGATTGTGAGCAAAAACACAAGCAAGTTTCTCAGTAAACAACTTCGTACATATTTCATTGTTGGAAACAACTTCCTCTGGCCTGACAGTTGATAGCCTACAGCCGGCACATTAGCGCAGGCGTTACTTGCATTTCAATCAAACTAATTGCTTCTATCAAGCGACACAGTTTATTTTTAATCTGCATTAATTGTAAGCTATTTCCATCCTCACCCCGACAAGAGTCTACTGCCCCCTTTCTGGCACTTGTGAATTCGCATTGCTTCCCATTGTGGCCCTCGATTACTTGATTGTCGGGGTTATGTAGCGGTTTATTTACCATTATGCTGGCGGTCTTTTGTTTTTAATTTTTACCTTTTTATTTTTTCTTTTTCTTCATTTTTGTTTTGTTGTTTTTTGCTTTTCCCTTGCATATCTTTACAGCTTCCGACGAGTGTTGCAGCGCGTTCGCAATTTATGAGTATTGCAAATTAGCATAATTAAATGTAAATAAGCACATTTGCCCTGCTTTTTATAACGGCATTGTTTCGCATCTGCCACGTCGCGTGGCAAATTGACTTTTGGAAATGTCAATTTGCTCTCATGAATACAGTTTGTATTCTGATTTTTCAACAAGTCTATTTTCTTCTATTTTACCATCATGCAAGTGACGTATGCGGTACTTCCGCTTATGTTGAAAGTTGTATAACGGTGAAATCTGGTAAATGTGACAATTTTCACATGCTGCGAACTGGGGTAATTGATTACCGCGCAGCCTAACTTGTCTGCATTCACGGTTTGCAGGGCGTATACGCAACATAAACTATCTTTATCATTTATACACACTAATACATCTACATATACTATCATACATATACCTATACATTTGGCGAAATCGCGCTTAGTAATTTATTACTTTCATTTGCATTTTTGCAGAATTTTCAAGATGACTGCACCGGCTGCGCAGGCCGACGTTAATCTGCTGCACGCTTCCGTGCTTTCGATGGTCGAATTCGACGACGACATTTTTGCCGCTGGAAATTGTTTCGATTGGAATGAGCACCCCTCGCAGTCGGGACTTTTCTGTCCGTTCGCCTATCGTTTGCCAGCCCCACACCTAGGCGCAATACTGGCCAAGGATCTCTCCATGGAATATCATTATCTCGGCAACACGTCCGAATGGTTCTTTCAAGCGCGAAAAAACGCCGAAAAAGTAATTATCCGTAACGAGCAATATCTAAAATGTAAGTAAGGAAAATTGATGCAATCCTTTTAGAGTGATGAACGCGAAAGCTCTTTAATTTGTTGAAAAGTAGAATGAGTGAGCTTTAGGTATTAAAACTTTTAGGCATTAAAATATTTCCAAACAAAACTTCGGTGTGCTTTGTAAGGTTTGTGCAATGACATTCGAATGCAAAGTCATACCACTTTACTTATTTTCCTACATATATATGGTAGTCAAAAAACTCCTTTCGCATTTCTAATAAAATTTCAACTTATTTTTCTTTATTTATAATAAACTTTAATGAACCAAATATGCACCATTTCGGTCGACCACTTTTTGCAATTTTTCCGCTAGAGACGTTATTCCATCAATGTAAAAATTTTCTGTTTTCTCGGCGAAAAACTGCGATAAGTAATTTGCGCAGGCTTCGCTTGGAGCCAACTTTATTCCATTAAGGGAGTTCTGCTTTGACCGAAGCAAATGATAGTCCAATGGTGCAAGGTCAAAGCTGTATGGTGGGTGCAAAAAAACTTCCCAGCCAAGCTCTCCCAGTTTTTGCCGAGTCTTCAAAGATGTGTGTGGTCTAGCGTTGTCCTGATGGAAAACGAAGCCCTTTCTGTTGATTAGTTCAGGCCGTTTTTGCTTCAATCTCATCAGTTCTTGAAAGTAAGATGTAGAATCAATCGTTCGACCAGGCTGGAGTAGCTCATAGTGAATGATTCCTTTCCAATTCCACCAAACACTCAGCATAACCTTTCGAGACGTCAATCTTGGCTTTGCGACCATTTGTAGAGCTTCACCCCCCCTGGACCATGATCTTTTTCGTACATTATTGTCGTCTTCTGTTACCATTCGCTTCAGAAATGGTTCAATTTCATTTTGTTTCAGAAAAGAATCGCAGATGTTAATTCGGTCTAAAACGACAGTCCTGGTCAATATTTTCCATAATTACATCGACTTTTTCAACGATAGGTCGACCAGAGTGAAGTGCATCTTTCACATCGAAATTTCCAGAACGGAAGCGAGCGAGCCATTGTTGTGCTACGCGAACTGATACAGCATCGTCGAATTTCTTCATTATTTTCACTCATTTTTGAAAACTTTTTTCAACTTTCCCGAATTTATTTTTTTTTAGGTTAAATGAAGCTTAAAATCTCACCTTTTCAATGCTATATGGTGTGACAGAATGTGATAGGCAGCACTGGAGATATACGACTGTAACGACATCTATTGACAAAATACGAAAAATCCAATATTTATATATAGATATCCTGTTCCCGGCAAAGTTGTTTACAGGAGTCGCATATTTACCTCACATTAAGTTATTTTTTTAGTGAAAAATCTACCCCGTAGATGTCGCTGGCATTGAAATATGTCTATAGGGATATTTCCAGTCCGATTTAGTACTTTTTGTGGCCTAGCATTACTCGCATGGAATAAATATTCGATGTGAAATGATCAGATATCGGTTCTTACTCATTCTGGATGGATACTTGAGTGTCAGAAAAGTAATTGTGCCGTCTTTAAGGCATTCGGTTAGATTACCAGGAAAACCTTTCAGCAAGAGAAAATAAAAATACCGGTTCCCTTTAATATTAAACCTCGGTGCACGTCAACCGTTTGTCCATTAGTTCATTATATTTGCACCGTTGAAAAATCCTTTGGTTGATTAACCCCTATTCCGAGTAACTCTTACCTGAGCGACAGTTAAAAAGCCAAAAAATGGAAAGCCAATCGAAAAAATGCTGATTAAAAAATTTTACGAAATGCTTTTCTGGCGCCTTTTGAGCGCTTATGTGCATAACTGCATAACACTTGAGCCACTTTGTGCTCGCCAGCAAAAATCGTGACCAACAGCAACACCGACAACAGAACAGTGCCAGCAACGCCATGGCAACTAATCAGCACTGCCCATGCACAAAGTAAATAAAGAGAAGGAAAAGGTAAACTGAAAATAAAAAGGAAAACCAAAAATAAAATAAACACACAAAGCGTGAACCAGGAGTGGAGAGTGGTGAGTCGAGAGCGAAATTTAATTTAAATTTGCTTGCAACAAAAGTTTGCAAACAGGAACTCATGCAACTGCATTCCGAACAGATTAAAGATGTTCAACAACAACAACAACGTGTAACCGAAGAAAATTTGCTTTAACAAGGTTGTTATGTGCACGTGTCTTCCCTGTGGGAATAAAATATGTTGGTGAAGCCGATTTAATTATAAAAGAGTAAGATTGACAATTTAAAATTACTCTTTCGAGTGCCAAGCTTCATTAAGTATGAAAAGAGAAATCAGTGAATGGATGAATAGATGTCGTTGCAGTCATATATCTCCAGTGCTACCAATCATATTGTGTCATGCCATATAGTGTTGGAATGGTGCGATTTCAAGCTTCATTTAACCAAAAAAAAAAAATAAATTCGGGAAAGTTGAAAAAAAGTTACAGCTGTTAAAAAATGAATGAAAATAATGAAGATTTACACCGATGAAAGTTTTAAACTGATGTAATAATGTCTCTAACGGAAAATTGCCAAAGAGTGGGCGACCAAAAGAAACTCTATTGGTTTTCAAGCTGTAAGGCTTAAAATTTTACCAAATGTTGTAGAAGCTGTTAATATAAGCCTTTGTAACAAGCACTTTCTCAACTTATAAGGTGTGAAGACAGGGATTCCATTTTATGCTTCGCAAGGGCTATACATAGTAATCCAATTTAACCTATTTCCAATTAAGATACCTCGACTTGCCTTTTGCCATGCCTTATGTCTATCCTCGTTAACTTGATAATAATTAGACTTAGATGCAAACGAGAGGCAACGATTACCGAGTTCCGGCTGGGTCGCATTAAGCTATTGCTTTCCATGTATTTTAAATGAATATGTTTTACTATTTTCTGGACATTTCGCTCACAGAAGTTAGCCGCGTTGCTCGTTGTTTGATTAAAAATCTTTTCAATAGTGCTATATTAAAACTCGAAAGTTTCCTCATGTGCATACAGCAAGTGAACTGGCCCTTAAGATTAATTAAATACTTCTGTGCATCGTGTTCACTGCCAATAGCAAACAGTCGGGCGACGTGTGTGAACGCAATGTGCACGTGCGAGAAGATTATTAAAAGAACTTTCAATTACAGAACTTTGAATATAAAAATTGTTTTAGAACTTCCACTCGACTTCGGTGTGCCGAACTGATTTTTATACCTTTATGAGAGCCAACATATAGGCTGAGAGGAGTTTAAATAACACTTACATTTATATTATAACAGGATTGCAGTATCTCGAATATATTTAAGACTTATTTAAACAGAAGGAATACTTCTATTCTATTTTTCCGCTAGAGACATTATTCCATCAGTTTAAAACTTGGTTTCTAGGCGAAAAACTGCGACAAGTAATTTTCACAGGCTTTTCTTGAAGCAAAGTTTACTCCATTAAGGGAGTTTTGTATCGAGCGAAACAAATGGTAGTCCGATGGTGCAAGGCCAGGGCTATATATTGGATGCATAAAAACTTCCCAGCCAACCCCTCCCAGTTTTTGCGGAGTCATCAAAGGTGTGTGTGGTCTAGAATCGCAGATGTTAATTCGGTCCATTAAATTTTTCACAGACAATTTATGTGGTACCCAAGCATCGAGCCTCTTTTTGTAACCAGCCTTTTTTAAATGGTTCAAACCCGTTTCATGACGAATGTTAAGTTCCTTAGCGATTCCATGGTTGCTTATATGACAGTCCTGGTCAATCTTTCCCATAATTTCATCGGTGTTCTTTTCATGCCGTGTCATCGAAAATGGACGCGGAACACTATTTTCTCTCTATTAGGAAGTCCATCAGTGTATATGAACAGGCGTCACCCAAGGCAAGGTATGATTGAAAATTATCGAAATTGAGAAATAAAGTTTTAGCTAAAAGAGGGTGCCACAAAGTGTTACATACATATATTGCTGCCTAAAAGAATTGAGTAAATATTCAGCGCACTTTCGGTTAGCAAGAACCGCGCTATGTAGAATGAAACCCTTTCTATAACCAAGTGTTTTTTCCTCTCTTTAACTCGTCAAATTTCCAACAAAAAGTTTGAATTAAATATTGTATCATGTAAGTACTCAAACCCCTAAGGATTCTCTCTTTTTCCGAAATCACCAAATTTGACTTTATGCGAACAAGTTTTATATAATCCTAAAATAATCTTTGGCTAAAAGTTTGTCTCAGTATTCACATTTATCTATATCATGAACTCGCGTTTTAATGAAGATCTTGACCACAACAATGCACTAACACTGGTGAATTCGGTAGCAAACTGTTTAATGAAAAGCAATTTTATCCTCAAAACCGCAAACAATTTGCAGCACAATCAAGTGAAACAGAGTTTGCGGTTATATCCTGCATAACTGTATTCATACATATGTTGAACACGGGTATTCCTTGTGGGCTTGCACTGTATCCTTGCGCCTACATAACGGCATTAAGGGCATTTGTTCAACTGTTTTCTGTGTGCGTGTGCTGCATTTAGAGGCGACTTATGAGTTTTGCCTAAAACTTCTTGAGAAGTGAGTTCGATAATTGCTCATCGTATTGCACTAGTTCAGGACTACATAGTTTGATTACTCGTTCAAGCTTAAGCTTATTTCGTGAAGAGCATTGTGATTGCATAAGTTTTCCTTAGACGCGAACTAGTACGAAGTCATTAAGTAGTATCTAGGGTGTAATTCTGACTACTATTTATTTATAAACTGTATTTTTTTTAAATTAGTTCCTGTTTCAAAGGCATTTATTAATTACTGGATAATTAGATTGCCTAGTCACAAAGCTTACAAAGGGCGTCAGATGCGATAAATTTATTTGAGTTTTTAATTAAATGAAATTGATACCTTCAGGAGCTTTGTCTCATTCATGGCAGTCAAAAATAGTATCGCAGTTGCGTGTAAATGTAGATTTGTCTGTTGCAGATATTAAATATGTTGCGATTTTGAAGCCAATACCATTTGAATGCGGTCCAAAACATCCAAACGTTAGGACGGGCCGAACGAAATTTAATTTTTTCTTACACCACAAAAACAGCTTTCCATATACTAATGAAAGAACATAGTAAAGTTAGAGCTCCTAATATTAGGTAGTCGAAAAAGTATGTTCGTATTTTGTCAATAGATGTCATTGCAGTCGTATATCTTCAATGCTACCAATCACATTGTGTCATACCATATAGTGTTAGAAAGGCGAAATTTTGAGCTTCATTAAACCAAAAAAAAAAACAAAATTTTTGGCAGTTGGCAGTTACAGCTGTTCTAGAATGAGTGAAAATAATGAAGAAATTCGCTGTATTTTGAAAATTTCGTGTAAAAGAGGGAAGAATGCCCCACAAGCCACCAATAAAAATGTGAAATTTACAGAGACGATGCTACACCAGTTCGTAAAGCACAACAATGGTTCGCTCGCTTCCGTTCTGGAACATCATATCTTTGAAAAATTCGATTAAAGTATGGAAAAGATTGACCAGGACCGTCGCATAAGCAGCCATGACATCGCTAAGGAACTTAACATTCATCATTAATCCGTTTTGAAACATTTAAAAAGGCTGGCTACAAAAAAAAGGCTCGATGTTTAGATACCACATTGGTTGTCTGTGAAAAATTTAATGGATCGAATTAGCATCTGCGATTCTTCGCTGAAACGAAATGAAATCGAACTATTTCTGAAACGAATGGTAACGGGAGACGAAAGTAGATCAAATACGATAATAATGTGCAAAAAAGATCATGGTGCAAGCGTGGTAAAGCTCAAAAAATGGTCTCGAAAATTATGCTGAGTGTTTGGAGGGATTGGAAAGAGATTGGAATCATTCACTATGAGCTGCTCCAGTCTGTTCATGCGATTGATTCTACATGTTACTGTCAACAAACAATTGAAAAAAACGGCCAGAACTGAAACAGACAGAGAGAAAGAGCTTCGTCTACCATCAGGACAACGCTAGACCCCACACATCTTTGATGACTCGGAAAAAACTGGGAGAGCTTGGCTGGGAAGTTTTGATGCATTCACCAAATAGCCCTGACCTTGCAGAACTCCCTTAATGGAGTAATGTTGGCTTCATGAGAAGCCTGTGAAAATTACTTGTTGCAGTTTTTCGGCGAGAAACCAGAAAAGTTTTACTCTGATGGAATAATGTCTCTACCAGAAAAATGACAAAAAGTGGTCTACCAAAATGGTATATAACAAGTTAAAGTTTGAATTGAAGAAATATAAAATTGCTTTTTCTACTACCCAAAATATGTATGTATGTGTATATGAGCTGAGTTAATTAAGCCATTGTCCCTCTATATATACGCAAACTAGTCTCTCAGTTATGAGCTCGTTCTTTTCTCCTCAAAAAGCTGTTAACTGTCAGAACCGCTGATATAGGCTCACTATATCATATGACTGCCATACAAACTGGAAGATCAAATCAAATTCTTGTATGGAAACTTCTTATATGTTTAGCTTTTATAGCGATTTTAGTTTCAGTGCAACCGACGTTGACATTGTTTTGTTTGTCTTCATTTCGGACGATACATTCAGGGTACCTAACATATATAAAATAAAGTTGGCCCACCCTAACAGACGTAACTATGTACATTTTTGCTTTGAAAAGCCGCCTCTTCTAATTAATATGTTTAACGGAGTCAAACAAAAACAGAAATTAATAAAAATAAGTTTGTTTTGTGCGAACATTCGCTTGGCTTCCATGGTGAAGTGAGCGAAGCAACAACAGCAACAACTGTAAGCTTAGATAAAAATGCAAGTGATTATATTTTGACTAATTAGCGTCCACTGAAATGACTTTATGTTACATTTTATACACTTGTATGTATGTGTGTGTGCACATAATTACAATTTGCGCCTAAAAAGTGTTTCGGCTTTTTGTATAAAAACTGAATACTATTTTTTCCTTAAATGCATTAAAGCTGCTAAATGTTAAACAATTTAATTTTTATAGCAAACAGTTTGCCACATGAGTAATCAATCACATTTACGGGCTGTCAATCAAATGTGTGTATTTATTCCTTATGTTATTGGGTTAACGTATAGATTAATTAAAACTGTTTCGTTTGGTTATAAGCGTGAGGGTCTTCCGATTTTAATTGATCTTTGATATACTTTTATTCGATCCATTTTCTAGCTGCATTTCAGGCTGTTAACGCTGTAACTATGTCCAATGGTGACAACTGCTGTTGGGTTCGTTTAATAGGTTATATCTACTTGAGAATTTCAAAAAATCGATGTTTGTGTGCAAAACACATATCGAATGTTCATATATTAGAAAATATTCTTCAAAAATTTGATTTTGGTTCGGCAAATAGTTTCGGAGATACGATACCTTCGTTGTAGGAACTTTTTAACTCAGTGGCTCGGCTCTCAAAGCTCTAAGTTCTTTTTTCTCAAAACACTGTTTCCAGAGTCGGTGAGCAAAATTCCTCCGAAACGACTGGACCGATGATTTCAAATATTCACACAACGTTTTTAGGTATATTTGTCAGGTGTACATAGAAAAAATATTATTTCGCACTAATTTCTACTTTTTAAGTCATTCTGAAGTGTAATTTTTTTCAAAAGAACTACTTGTTTTTTGGAAAGTCGCCAATTTATCACAAATTAAAATTGGATATAGTCCTCCGATCATTGCCTGTGTTCATTTGTTGTATAAATATGTTTTATGAGTTTTGGATTTTATATAATTTTAAGCTTCCTCACCGCCATTTTTTTTTTAAGGGGGTTTGCTTTGGTAGGTTCCGGTTGCATTTGGTCAGAACATGTACTTTTTACTAAGCAGTAATTTTGTTACAATATCCTTCATAAGACTCACCGTTATCTTCAAAACGAGAAATAAAAATGCCCTACCTGAAAATCACAATAGAAAATAAATTTAATAGACAACTAAATAACAGTATTAAGACAGCTCCTGTTAGACGTGCACTCTGTGCAATTTGTGATGGTGAAAGAAAATAATCACGTGACAAGTGATACCGTTGAAGTCGCAAAATTTTGCTGTGTTGCCCGCGAAGCCACAAACACACAAGCAAATATGGTACATATTTAAGGTCTTGCTAAAGTTCGCTCTGAGACTTAAATTAGGACTAATATTCAATAGCGAATAGATCTCAGAATGTCGGAAAATAATATGAAGGGGTAAAGAAAAAAAAGTTTTTGAAATAACAATAACTCTTTCGGATTTCAAGACGTCGGTAAATGGTTAAGGACTACCTCCTTTGGGGACAGAGACTCTAAAACAAAGCTCAGCGCACTCTATAACTTTTACTAACAAAAATAGCTTCAGCAGTTAAACACCAGTTAGCTAATGTTAATGGCCAAATAAATTTCATCTCCGCCCAAACTTCGTACCCATCCTTGCAAATAACTGTCATTAATATATGTATGTGAAAGTGAATAGAAACCTGCAGACCCGCGCTCATACAAAGCGGCACTTCAAAAGTCGCCCAGTTCGAGCTATCAATATTCGTTGTTGCGAAATCGAAGTGTGCAGAAAATGATAAAAGTTTTCCCGTCAGCAGTCTAACAAATGAACTGTGCCGAAGTGGTCAGGAGGATGGAAAGCAAACTCTCTCTCGTCTACATGCGCGCGTGTGTTTGTGAGTACCACCGCTGAGGACTTGGTTGATAAGTCCCTTTACCCAAAACGCCACTCCTCAAACCAATAACAGTTACACACGCACACACACACGGGCAGACATGTGTGGAATCACATGTGCTTTCCTCTGCCCTTTTGCCATCCAAAAAAGTTACGCAGCGCATGTGTGCGTGTGCGCTAAGCTTGAGTTATGGCAATGGTTGTTGTCATTTATTGACATCAAAGAGCAACAACTTGAAATCTCGTAATGAAAAATGTCATCAACACAAAAACAGCAGCAGCGAAAGCAAACTTCGGGGCACAGAGCGCCGAGTAAACTCGCAAACAACTCACGGTGACATGAGCTCCACATATTTGTCAAACAGCCGGCAACACCGACACTCACTTGCTGTCCCAATAGCCAATAGGGACTGCATCGGGACATCGGAGAGTGCGTGCGCTTCCCCCGAGAAGCGAGATTGTCTCTGAGATTGTGCATAAGTGCCTTAATGGAGTGGCGGGTGTGAAGGGAACCCGAAAATTTCAAGATTCAAGCTAAAGTTTTGCCTAAAGTTGTTGACGAATTGGACTGAACTTTCAGTTGAACTTTGGCTCTTGGTTTGTAAAACATAAATAGGTGTGGCCCCAATGTACACATACACTCACACATACAGATATCGGGGTGGAGGCACCGATGCGCAACTAATAGTACGAAGCGCGTTCAAATGGATAAACCACATGGGGACGCTACGAAAATATTTCTTCTACGCAATGACTTGGCCGAAGGCACAAAGTAAATATTTTCCGTTATTTCCATGGCTTCGCTGCGTTCACACTTACATACTTTTGTGATGGATGTTGCAACGCCGCCACGCTCCAAATTGATGTAGTTGATTGCCGGAAATCTTATTCATTTCGTAAAAGCTTAAAAGCGGACGAAAATTCTTGTAATGAATATTAAATTACTGGAATAATGCGCCGCCAGAGATCAAAGCTGCCTTATTGGTAAGCATTCCTCGTAGTAAAAGCCCAACGGCGCTCAGGAGAAGCTTCGAGGGTACCGTTTATAGACCATAACACATCACATATTAAAAGGTGCACAATTCAACTTCAGCTGCACATAGCGCAAGGTATTTCTGAAGTTTCAACTGGGCAGAATAATCATTACTCGTATAAGAGAATTCTGAAAAGTTTTTGTGAATTTATTGGCAATGAAATTTAACCAACTTTTCATGTAAAGGAAGACCCACACCCGTTACATGGATCTAAGATTATTATTATTATTATTTTTTGAAAAAGATAAGATAATTACACAGGAACTAAGATTACTTTTACCTCCAATTACCTATTCAAAAAATTTGAAAACTTTTCCATTTTAGACTGGACTTATTGACTACTACTCACTTATTAGTGACAAAACAATAGGAGAATAACTTATATTTACTTACTTACACGAACTGTTACAGCATCGTCTCCGTAACTTCACTAATTTCATTGGTGGCTTGCGTGGCATTCTTCCCTCTTTTATACAAAAATTTCAAAATTTGCGAATTTCTTCATTATTTTCATTCATTTTTGAACAGCTGTACCTTTTTCTCAACTTCCGCGAATAAAATTTTTGGTTAAATGAAGCTTAAAATCCCACCTTTCCAACACTATAGAAGGTTGTCCAATAAGTTTTGTCGTTTGATACGAAAAACACAATTTTATATTTCAAAATACACTTTATTATTCAGCATAACCTCCCTGAACATTAATACACTTACTCCAACAATCCTCCAATATGTGGATACCATCCCTGAAGTGAGAATCCGGAAGATCTGCAAAATACGCTTCTGGAGCCGTTATAACCTCTTCATTTGATGATAAATGCTTGCCACGCAGAAATTTTTTAAGTTCTGGGCCAAATCTGGTGAATACGGTGGATACTTCAACAATTCGAACTTTAATTCATGGATTTTAGCTATTGCTCTTGTGACACGATGCATTGTCCGGATGAAAAAGGATTTTTTCTTCTGCAAACCGGGTGTTTTTTCAGGAATTTTTTCTTTCAACTGGTTCAAAAGGTTACAATAATATTCAGAATTAGCTGTTTTACCAGTTTGCAAGTAATTCATAAACAAAAATTCTCTCGCATCCCAAAAAACTGGTGCCATAACCCTGTTGGCCGATTTCCGGACACGAACTCGTTTCGAAGCCGAACAACCAGGTTCACACCGCTCTTTAGCCTCTTGTTTTGATTCACGATCATGGTGATAGACCGAAGTCTCTTCCATAGTGATGAATAGACGCACAAAATCCACTTTATCCTTTTTGAAACGCTCCCAATGGTGCTGAGAAAGTCGCATTCGATTGTGTTTTTATTCCATTGATAGCGAATGCGCCACCCATTGTGCACAGAGCTTTCTAAAATACAAAATTCATTTAAAATATGCCTCACATTACATAATGAGATGTGTGGAGCCTCTGCTAAATCTCTCTCAGTCAATCGACGATCTTCCAAAACCATATCCTGTGTTTTGGCTATGATTTCTGGTGTTGATGCGCTTTTTGAACGTCCTTCACATGGATCATCTTCAAGGCTTGTACAACCACGTTTAAATTCAACAACCCATCTTTCTACTGCCCTAATTGTAGGTGAATAATCATTAAACAAAAAACATTTTAGTAGTAGCACCGCCCTCTCTTATCGAACGACAAAACTTATTGAAGAACCTGACATAGTATGACACAATGTGATTATGAAAATATGAAAATTATTTTTCGACTATCCAATAAATCACACTCTTTTTTTAAGAAGAAAAGCATTTTAAACTACTGATGACTTTTTCTTTCTGTCTCTTTTATACTAAACTCTTTGTTTTTTTAGCTTTCCATCTTTACTCCAACAAAACCGATGAGCGCGTTGAGGACGACACGCTGGCTGTGAAATACGAGGACGGGCGCTGGTCCAAGCCTTACTATGACTGCGGTGGTGGCAACATTTGGATGTTGACGTATACGGTACCGTTTTTCGGCTACGAAAATGGAACATATCATTTCAAGTGAGTATCGGAATCACATACAACTTCGCAATTGAGTGCAGTTTTATAAATATTAATAGGTATATAGCACTAAAAAGAATTTACTATATGCCCATTAGAGTTGCTTTGTAAGCTCAATAAAAAACTAGAGGTATTTAAAATGAGTTTTCTACAGTGAGATTAGTTCAAATGTGGCCAGTTCGGGTATGACGCATTCTAGTGTGGTGACTTTAAGCTAATTTGACGTAAGCTTAGCGTGAAGCAAATAGCCACAGCACCAGCTAAGTTCAACAACATTGCTTGTAGACCATTTTGCAATAACAACAACCTTTTTTCGCCCAAAAAGTCTGTGAAAGAAGTTGATTAAGATTTCTGTCACCTGAAACTAGCAGCAAGTTTATAAATAACTGGAATTAGATATGACTGCCACAAAACAACCTTTGCTTGTCACCATTTGCCGCAACAATGCAGAAACAATTCAATTGTCACGCAAATCTCATTTGAACGCCCAAACACCCTCCAGAGCCGTCTAAAAAGCGTCAATTTATATCGTGTTTTGCACGAGTTAGCAGCGAACTTTCGCAAATTCCAACAACCTTCTATTAATTTTAATTAAGCCAACTTAGTTGTTATGGTGTTTCGAGTGCGTTGCGGTTGATTGCAAATAATTCTTTTTTATTAAATTGCGTGCGCAACAATCCGTTTCGTCGGATTACTGCTTCATGTACTTAACAAATTGTTGTTGCAATTGCGCTAACCAAGCGCGCAATATGAAAATGACTGTTGAGTTAGTTTCGCAATTTTTCGTTGTGCTCAGTGAGCGGCAGGCACAACGCTGCAAGCAATCATTCACCACTTGTCCGAAGGCAAATAAAATGCATTTCATTCCGCCAGCAACTCGCATTCGAGTAGATTTATGAGTGGTGAGTGTGTGTGTCTGTGTGTGGGTCACGCCGCTTCAATGACCAAGTTTAGACCGGCTGCTGTCATTGTGGGTCACCGGTCGCTCGCCGCGCGCATACCAAATGCGCCATCATCCACAATAAAACTCGTCCGCAACAAACTAACTGGCAGAACAACTACCGGGTCCAGGAACAACAAGCAACGAACAAACACAAAAGAGTTGAAAAATAAAATAGAATTCCAAAGCAACAACATAATCACAAATCAAATGGCGAAAGCAGAAACAAAAATGAAAAATGTTGGAAAGTGGAAACTTTCACCCATTTGTAGTACGCGTTCGCTCGCCCCGCCACCACCACGGCCACTAAGCCCGCAGACAGGCAAACGGGCAATCCGTCGCGCCGCGCGCAACTGTCAACGGCACTGCCAACCGCCACCCGCCAGCTCTGCGCTGCGTCGCGCCCTGTTTGGAAGGCCTCAAAGCGCAAATTCCGACTCGCTCCGGCATTGTCGATGCAAACTGGATGTGCGATTCGCATTTGTCTCAGTCACCCACACCCGCAGCGCTTCGAAATGATATCTAGCGCAGTGGAGCGCGCGCCTCCGCTTCCGTTGCGCTGATCTCGCTGCCGTTTCCACTTTGTCTGCTATATTATTCACATTCGTTTAGATTGGCACAAACTTGTTTAGTGTTGTTGCTCGGCTTGGCGCCCCTTCAAAGCGCTGGCTGCATTTATAGTTGCTGCTGTAACTGACGATGACACTTGACTACGTTGAACTCCCTTGTTCCCTTAATGATTATTGCTGCCATTTTCCCTTGCCATCTACTTATGCTCGCAGATTCTTCCATGCCTCTCCTCTGCTGCATATTCTTATTTATCCGCCATCTGTCGTCGGCTCGCCACTGCTGCGGTTGCCGCAACAGTTTGGCATTCGGTTGAAAGTTGACATGTTGCTGGCGGTGTGGTGTGCAGCCTCCACTGCATACTCCATCTTACCGAAGCTGCGCTCTATCTTTGTGTTACGCGCTCTCTGACTGCCCTGTTCATTTATCTAGCACATCAGTGTATTTGCCAGATTCCACAAGGATACAGGAATGCGCGGAGTATAGCCGCCGAACAGTGTTGCAAGTGCGGTCAAAAATTCTTTCAAGTTGTCAAGAGTTTAATGGAACAAAACGAACAAACTGTAGAAGCACCAAAAGCCACCTTTAAATATTTGCAGCAAATGCAGTCGCACTAGCGAATAGTCTTTTCAAAGTAGTTTTTGAGTCCAGGAACACATTTATTAGAGAACAAAAATTTACCACCACGTCAGAGAAATCAATAGGCGACTTGTATTGAAAGCAATTATTCTGAAACTGCAAGCAGGTGTTGTTCTTGTTGTTATCATGGTGACCGAAAACATTGCAATCTGAGCTGAGAGCCATTACTGGATAATATATTAATTACGTAGACCCGACTGTCTTGAAACTATGACAGTACCCCCATTAGTTTCCTTGGTCAGAAATTGTCTTAATAAATTTATCGTCAGTTTAACATCACGTTCAAAAATTCACCAGAAAACCTCTTAATTTGCGGTCCCGTAATCCACTTCTTCACAAAAAACAACGATTTCAACTTTCTGTGGAGAAATTCAAGGAACTTGGTTAATACTATTTTAGTTGTAGCATGGAAAGTAAACAGACAGACCTTTCCACTAACTAATTATATTTTTGGCCGCAGCTTCCAGGAACTTGCCGCACTGTGAGTCGTTTCCCATGCTCGCCCATATGTTTACAATGGTACCAACTGGCGCATTGAATTTGCTTTGTAGAAATTAATTTTCAGTGGATATGGAGTTGCAATATATAACACATAGTTTCTATTTAGAAGGATTATCATATAGGTTCGTGAATGTGTCGAAGGCAGTATTCCAAGCATTCAATTTAATAAATATATTCGGGCCTTGAATAACCCCACTGAACCTGAATTTCTCGAAGCCCATACAAATGTAACTTCCACGTAAATTTAAAGTCACTTGCCTTATTGGGGAACTTCTGCAGAGAGCTATACGGCAGCTGATCGCACTTAAGATAGACTACTTTGCATATGCAGTCCTTTGTGAAGCCATAAAAACACAACTCGTGTATTCGATCTTATAAATCAGCAATGCGCCTTGTAGTCCATACAAACTTTGCTAACAGGTTTAATTTCTATTACTAACAGGTCGGTGGGATATTTGAAACTGTGAGCATCCAAGTGTTTAGACCATGATCTCGCAAGCGCTTGATAAGCAAGAAGGAAGTGTTAAGATTTTTCCTCCATACTACCACCATACAGCTTCTGCAGCTGTCGTCTGGTAAGATTTTCTACCTTACAGAATGACAGTAGACAGTGCAGTGGGCTGTTGGAACTCCCACAACGAGAGAGAGGCTAGCTTTACTAAGGACAAAGACCTCGCTGAATTTCTTATAATCTACCTTGGGACAAAAAGATTTTGCGACAGCGTATGAACCAAAGGTAGCGCAGCCCTCACCCTGCGAAGCTTAGCTACCAAATAGTAGAACACACGATGAATTGTGAGCACCAATACATTTCCAATCTAGTGATAGCGGCGTTAAGGTGCCTTTCTTTGCGAGATCGTCAGCTTTACAGATATTTGCGGTTTCACTTTGACCAGGACTTTTACTAGTCTTATCATAAAATAAATAGATTTCATTGTATCCGGAAACTAGGTTAGGCACGGTTAGTGAGTTCAAAACTTGTATTCTCGGCATGCTATCAGAGTGGATAGTCTCTGAGAAGATTGTACTCCGGAACTGCAAATCTACCGGTACTTTAATGGCAGCAACTTAGACTTGAAAAACACTGCAATAGTCAATAAGTTTTAAGATCCTGATCATATATTCTTTTACTAACCACCATTACTCTCTCTCTCAGGTATGTGGGCGGTCAGTTCGGTTTTGGCGACTCCCAGATCCGATATAAAGTCAAAACGTAAAAGCATTTCCGAATACTCATACACCTGCCGACGATATCTATGGGCACTATATGTGTCATGATTGGGAGATCAAATCATAAGTAAAAAATAGTATTTCACCGTTTTTCAAAGATTGTCTGCGAAATCGAAATATTCACCTTTAAAGTTCGAATCTAGGGCAATTGAAAATTATCATTATTTATTATAATAGTAAGTAGTTACTAGTAAAAATGTAAAGTAAACGTAGATGATGTTTTTCGCTTCTTTTATTGTAAAATTTTTGTCTAACCCATATATGGGTAACTCTATGGGATCAAATCACATGGGATAATGTTTTGACTCTTTCACCGTTGTAGTTTTCCATACTTAAGTCAAATATATTTTATGTGATTCCTAAAATACGGAAATTGCCAGATTTTCGTGAAAATGGCTAAGTGTTGTTAAACTTTGCCAAAAGACCTTGATGAGCAAATTCTTGAAATCACTACCTTTATTTTATAAAATTAACATACTTTCACAAACTGACGTCTGGAATTTAATTTTCGAAAAGTTTTCGCATCAAGCAATATAAAAGAATCTTAGATCTTTCTTTACACTCAAGCGCAACTTTCGATGAATGCCAAATTAAAAGAATTTTACTGAATTTTCCGTCACCTTCTGCCATTGGTGTGGGATTCAATTCAAATTTATCCACTTGCTTGTTTTAGATATTTCGCTTTGTGGCATATCTTTTGTCTGCGGTGAAAGTTTTGAATAACAAGACAATAATATGCCTTCGCGTGTAATGTTGTTGCAAGGAGTGGGAGAAAGAGAGGGACATTCTGGTGAATTATTACAAATTAATCACCAGGCTTTGCATATTCGTCAAAGTTGAACAATTCTCTAAGAGTTGATTGTGCTTAAGTAACTGTCTGAAATACTCATATACAAGCATTTAACTTTCAAAGACATTTTACTAAGATGTGCTTAAAAAGAGTGATTAAGAAACAATTTATTTCTTTTTTACTTACTTACGGGCATTATGGAACAATATTGTGTGAACTTTCATTAGGTTCGTCAGTAGGAGAACCACTTCTGTGCATTTAAGAAAAGGATCCAGTATTCTGTTATCTCGCCGTGGGTTGTGGGTAGGTTTGCAAATTTTTTAATTCGAAAATTTTGTATTGGAAATTACATATTTACTCTTTATGGGTATTTTATCGAGAAACAAGGTTTCCACCAATACATAATGGATTTCTTCGACTAAATTTTGGTTTTTAAACTTAAGCTTGGAACAACGAAAGGATAAGCCAATAAATCAGCCCTTAAGAGCCCGAATAAAGCATTTGGCGGTCTTCAACAAGGTTATCCGCCGATGCCATTAATTATACTTGTACATACATGCTTATTACGTCAAATAGAACTCATGCAAAATTAGCAAAACTCCCAGTCCCTAGCGGCAAGCTCATTAAGCCAAATAATAAGAAAAATATTGGAGCTTCCTGCTTTCAGAAATGAGACAAGGTGGCATATTTAATTGTCACTAGTGTGTGCTTTCGTGTTTAGAATTGCAATAGGAAGTGGTGTGTGCGCTTAGCACTGAGCGTTCATAAAAACGCTCACATCCACAAGCACGTACAGTTATGTATATACATATGAATAAAGCGTGTGCACAACAACTGCGCAGACAACAATCGCGTTGGAAACTCAAACGAACGCCGCGATTTGGGTTTATTCAGAACGCACGTGTGTGCATTCCTACCTGTGTGTGTGTGTTTATAAAGGACTGTGCGAGCACCTTTATTTGCGCTTTGCATTGGTTTCCATTACCGATATCTTTTGTAACCTTCATTGTTGTTGCTCCGTTGAAGCAACGGTACGTGAATTTCGCCAGCTCCAGCTGCGCATAATTTCATTTGTTCGCGTTGCCGTGTCTGCGCCACACAGCACAGCAGCCCATTTATACGCAACTCGCGAAACTTAATTTCAGCGTGAAGCGAGAGGAAGGAAGCACGATTGTCAACGCTTGTTGTTGCATGCGTTGGTGTGTGTGTTCGCTGCTGTGTTGTTGTGTGGCTGGCACGGAAAATGCAATTCAGAATGTTTTCAGCTACAAAGCAAGTCAATATTTGTAAGCGTTTACAATTGCTGTTGTTGTTGTTGCGCGCGGAATGCACATACAAACTGACGTCTGGAATAGCAGTATGATAGCGTCGTGCACTAGGCCTTAATGAGCCGGAGCTCTGTGCCGTAAGCCGCTTTCGGTTCTCGTCTCGTTTGCTTCTTTTCTTATTCCTTTAATGACTTCAATTCTGAATTTTAATTAAAGCATAATATTAACTCTATAAACTAATTTTAATTTAGTGAAATCATGCTGCACGAAAAATTACTACTTTCCTACAAAATAATGTTGCGATAAAAGCAATTATAAGCGTTGCAGAGCATGACTGTCGCGTGAGTGTAGGCAACAACGACATATCCTTGATAGTAGGTAAGCCAGAAACATATACACACACGACTTTGCAACTGTAACGGTAGATATGTTGGTGCTTAGGAAAGAAAGGAAATTCCAATTAATTACTGGAGGAAAAAACAAACGGTTGCGTGCGCATGGTTGCATTACTAATACGCCCGGGTGGCAGTGTTGGGTTAGCAAGAACAAGCGTGCTGCCACGAGCATCCTGGAAAGACTTCAATATTATTGGCATTTTCCAACTAACCTTTATAAAAGTGTGCGATATGTAAGTGACTAAGACCAGATTAAATTTAATTCATGTCAGACAAACTTTTAGTTTGAGCAAATATTTGTATTGAAAATATTTTTTCTCCAGTGAAGGTAAATTGATACTATTGCTATGAGATAATTATTGCACAAATGAACGGGGCTATTATTATCTTATCACTTGCACATATCACTTTTATTAAAAAAGATGTAATTTTGAAAGAAAATATCCTTCTTAATTCCAACTAATTACTGCATAGATAAGCTAGACTTCAAAAAAAAAAACAAATATAGTACTTTGATTTTGCAACCATTAATATTAGGTCAATTGGTTGGTTTCAACTCTTCGTACCTTTAGAAAAACTTAGGAGCTCGCAAGCAAATATTTAAACGAACTCGATATTTTAGACTATCTACGGCTTCAGTATACGAGTATATTGCATCCAAGCAATTTAGGTTGGTAGTTTGGAACAATGGTGTCCATAACAAGGAAAATGAGTTTTATACCTTGCACGGTTTATATGGTAGTCTTTCAGTAGTTTATTAATAGATGTCGAATCTCCAGTGCTACCAATCACATTGTGTCAAACCATACAATGTTGGAAAGGTGGGATTTTAAGTTTCATTTATTCTGCAGCTGTTCAAAACTGAGTGAAAATAGTGAAGAAATTCACTATATTTTGAAATATTTGTACAAAAAATGGAAGAATGCCACAAGCCACCAATGAAATTTGTGAAGTTTACGGAGACGATGCTGTATCAGTTCATGTAGCACAACAATAGTTTCGTTCGTTCTGGAAATTTCGATGTGAAAGATGCACTTCGCTCTGGTCGACCTATCGTTGAAAGAGTCAATGAAATTACGGGAAAGATTGACCCGGACCGTCATATAAGCAACTATGGCATCACTAAGGAACTTAACATTCATCATCAAATGGTTTTGAACCATTTAAAAAGGTCTGGCTTCAAAAAGAAGCTCGAGGTGTGGGTACTACATGAATTTTTAAAATTTAAAGGGCCGAATTATCATCTGCGATTCTTTGCTGAAACGATTTGGAATCCACTGCTAAAGCGAATGGTAACAGGCGACAAAAAGTGGATCGATCTAATATAACAATAATATGCTGAAAAGATCATGGTCCAAGCGTGGTGAAGTTCAACTTATGGTCGTAAAGCCAGGATTGACGCCTCGAAAGGTTATGCTGAGTGTTTGTCCACTATGAGCGCCTCTGTAGTCTGGTCATACGATTGATTCTACATGTTAATGTCAACAACTGATGAGATTGAAGCAAGCAATCGAAAAAAAAGGCCAGAACTGATCAACAGAAAGGGCTCCGACTTCCATCAGGACAACGCTAGACCCCACACATTTTTGATGGCTCGGAAAAAACTGGAACCGCCGATATGTGATCACTACAGGAAATGGCTGTTATTCAAACTGATCGATCAGAATCCAGTCTTGGTATAGGAAACTTTTTTATTTGACGAGTTATCTTAACGAAATTTGACTAACGGTATATACAGTCGTACAAATGACCGATCAAAATGAAGTCTTTGTATGCAAATTTTTGTTATTTACAAAGGGTATTATGGCTATTGGTGCATCCGAAGTTAACGCTTTTTTGTTTAAGCTGAGTTTTTCCCTGCTTATTCGAATCTCAGTGCGAGTCTAAGTGTTTTCAGGCATGTTTTCTTACTTTTCTTTTTCCTTACATATTCTAGAGTTAACCTTGCTTCCTTAATCGTAGCCAGTATGTTCAATAAATTGATTGGGTGAGCAAAAAGAAAGCGAATTTAAACCAATTTGGTACAAAATTAAACTGGGCGCAGCAGTTACTCGTACTCGTAAATAAATAGTAGCAATTGTTCGGAATAGGCAGCTGCTCGGGGCTCAAATAATAATACTGCGAATAAACATTTCCTCAAGCATAAAAGAGTCGCTATAAAAACAAGTTGGCAAAAGTTCAACCACAGCGCTGGCCTCAAATTAATTGAATCGAACACCTTTTTCTTTTTCCTGAAAATATGTGAGACTTTATACACACTTGTATATGGGTGTGTGTGTGACTTTTCCCTACAGCTGCACGTTTTATTTTTGTTTTTTGTATGTTTAACAAAAACAAGTGGAAGCCCACTAAGCAAATAATGCCCAGCATTAATTTTATTTTCCGCCAACAGAAAGGGTTGGGTAAAACTTTGTAAACTTGCAGCGAAAACAAATACGTGATGTCATGCCAACCATGCTCGCCTGCCAGCTGCCTGTATGTGTGCATGTACACACACACATATATATTGATATAGTATAACGAAGCAAAATATGTGTAAGACACAGCTAATGCACTCGGGAGTTTAAAGCTCGCAGCGCAGTCATGTGAGAAGCACATGATACAAATGTCAATAACAACGGCGAGTTGAGGCGACGAGACTGGCTCCTGGAGCATAAATACCGTGTAGAGCGGTGGCAGTGGCAGCAAAGACAGCGCTGCTCAGCGAAACGACACGGTCACCACACTAACCTAACTTAATTAGTCTGCCTATCTTCCTGGCTGTACGTCCGTCTGGCAGCTTGCCCCAGCATTCGAGCTGTTTAAATGCGTCCATAACGTATGTATCGTGTACTGATAGTAACTAGCCGCTGGCTTGTGTTGATATTCACTGGCTCTTCCTCCTGCGGCTGGCTTGTAGTGAAGTATATGCACATTTAAAGTACATATTTGGGTGCGTTAGTGTGTTCAATTGACACAGGATTTGGGGTAGTGATATTTCGGGTCTAAAATATAACAACTCGACTGCTTCTGGTTGAAAATGGCGCTTCCTTATTCATTTCTCAAGTACCATTTAAATAACTAATTCTTATGACGCCAAAAACATTCTGTAATTATTGAACACTAAATTACAAATGGCTCCAAATGTGGTATAGAAAAACTCCCGTGGTTTCAATCTCGAATCCTTGAAATAGCGTCGCTTTACAGCATGGGCAGTCTCAAGCCAGCACATCCTTAACGCGCAACTAAGTGGGCAGTTGGCCTTAAATTTTGTTTGTACTTTCATTTTCCCAGCAGAGTTGCTTTTTACTGCAAGTGAGTTTGTTTGCCACAGTCAACGGAAGTCAAGCGAGCACCTTTGTAAATAATGGTTCAGTTTACCGTGGACTGGCATATGACGTAATAGAAATAAAAGCGCAAGTTAAATGCGCTTTTAGTAGTTGCTTCAATTAGCTGTTATATAACGGAGGTAGCAAGGTAAATATTTACTGCAGAGTTTGTCCTTTTGTCGGGCGAAATGCATTTTTTGAGCGCATGCAATTTATCTTTTTGCTTAATTTTGTTTACGCTCAGCTATTTTAGCTTTCAATTAGCGAAATAATTTAGTTTTTCGGAATTTTTCATTGTTGCTTGGCGACGTGCTACACCAAAATATGTTTTACTCAGCGTAACTGTTATTTGTAGTAACAACTTAGAGAAGTCGATTTGAATGTTTCTCACCAGGCTAATAAATATCAAAATAATTTAAATGAAGATACGAAGCGATTACGAATGATCGCTCATTCTTTAGACCGTTCGTCTGTCCGGCAATATCTTCATGTGACCGAAGTTGCTAATTCTAATCGTTCCCTCCATCCGTCTCTTTCAATCTATTCGACACATTGATAAATCTATCCGTCCCTGTATTGATTATCATGCTCTGAAAACGAAACTAATGTCCAGTAAAATTCTAATGTTTTGAAAGTGGAGAGTGGTATGTTTCGTAACTGATACAATCAGACTCAGAAAATCGTAGATAAATCAATCATTAGTGCGCATATCTTAATCTACAAGATATATATGCAATTCTTTCCTCTATTGTATACTACTAAGAGAAAGGTATACTACTTAGAGCAAAAAATAGTAAGATCTTGTTCATAGTTTTAAAATTCTTAATTTATTCTTGAAAATCTACGTCGTCCTCCTAAAAGTAACTCTCCTTGGCCCCAATACACTTGTCCCGACGTTTTTTCCAATCGTCGAAAGAGTTGTTAAAGCCAATTTCCGGAATAGCATTCATTGTGCTTAGTGATTTCGGTTTAAAGTCTTCAATTGACTTAAAACGGTTTCACCGGAGCGTTCTTTTAGATTCGCGATGGTTGCGGCACCATATGAGTTGAAACTTTGGCGAAAAACTCCCGAAGGATCAACGCAGTAAGAGACAGTGCATTATCGTTTTGAAAAAACCAAAAGTTGTCAGCATATAATTCAGGCCTCTTTTTATGGACGCATAACACTTAAATAGTAATCCTTGTTGACAGTTTGGACGGTCGGAAGGAATTCGGAGTGTGCCAGACCTCATTAGTCGAAGAAAACTGTCAACTTAACCTTAATTTTTGACATGCTTTGACGGGACTTCTTCGGCTTCGACTCACCTCTGCCACGATATTCAGGCGATTAATCGTCCGTTTCCGGGTCGTAAACATAGATTCAAGATCCATCGCCAGTAATAATACGTTTCATGACATTCAAGTAGACGGAAAGCATTGTTTCGGAGACTTTAACAAAAAAATAGGGTAATTTTTGAACCAATCGTGCTTTCCCTTTTCTTAGTCCCAAATGATCTTTCAAAATGCTTTTCACTGATCCTTCCGATATTCCAACGATGCCAGTAAGATCTCTGACTGCTAATCGTCGATTCTCAAGCACAAATTTGTTTATTTTATTTCTAAAGTAAATGATACACATACATACTACATAGCTCTCAATAATAAGCCCTTATGTAGTATATAAAACTTTTTACTTGATAATATTTTTTCTCAAAATTTGGCATCGACTATTATATAAGACAGTGCTGATAATGAAGGCAAAAATATTTTTATACCCGCCTGTGCTATAAGACATGCACCTCTGAAGGTGGAAGGTGAACGAAGTTAACGTTTTCCTATTTATATAATGGATAACGGAGATAAAAGACGACATAGCACCAATAATATTTAGCGTGAATGGACCCATGTGGAGACAGACGGCTGCGCGCTTTCACAATCATTCCTCAGCAGCATTTAACGGTAGTTTGGCTATGTAAATTTTAACTACAACAAAATGCATGCAATGCATCAGTGTCCTGCCAGGACGAGTTCTGTCAGCCCAATTGCTACACTAAGTAACTGGCGCTGGGTGCCGCTCAAGCATCGCTAAGGCTCGCAGAATACTTTCGCTGGCTACGTGCTGCGTGTGGCTCTCTGCCTTGTTTTTTTGTGTTTGGAAAATAAATGTGAAAAGTTTGTTCCTTGCATTTTTTGTGCTGCTTTATTTTGTTCTACTCATTTGTGTACCAAAAACCCGTTATTTGGTTGTAATGCAATGAAATTATAGCCGTTGTTCGCACACGCGACGTGGCATGTGGCATGCGGATTGTGGCGACATTATGCAATGCTTGTTGCCACATTTGCTGAAATTCGCACAGTTGTCGTCGCCTCACACACTGCATACACAGAGCTTTTAACGCGCCACAGCGACATTCGCCGAGTCAATCTGTTTGGCGGACCACCTAGCAACTTGCATGCAAATGGATTTCATATCCCTCTCGCTTACACATTCGACTTTCCCTTCAATCACCAACTTCTTCGTAACAGTTTATACCTCATTTGCATATGTACATATGTGTAAGAGCGTACCGTTATGGGTTCGCATTGAGATTTCAATATGTTGAGTTTACTTCTGGCAATCCGAAATTTAATTTTCACAATAAGCAGGCGCTTACATCCATGTGTACATGCATGCTTACTTCATAAAATGTAAAGCCTGCCCAAGAATGTGTCCTCATATGAATGGGTGTTGCTATGTGTCGCGTTGTCACACTTATTTGTGTAAACTTTCGCACGGATTTCGCAATTTCCATGCAGAAGAATGTCTCATTGCATTTCGTTATCCTCCGACCAACACCGTTGTCTTCGTCGCTTTCTTTCCTCCACATTTCTCGCTCTCTTTAGTGTCTTGTTTGTTTATTGACAGGCAGTTTGCTTCCACGACGCGGGCGCCTGGCGCACAGTGGCTCGCCAGCAGCGGAGCATAATAAATAAATGAGATTTAGCGACTACTTACATTAATGCAATAAAACGCACTGATTTTCCACTGATCACGTTGCTACACTTTCCCACTTCCCGCCTCGCACATATCAGCGCACAGGCGAAGGCTACGGCAGAGGGCGCTCGCCCTGACTGCAGCGGCGCATTCGAGGACTCACGTCGCGGCAGAACCAATTGCTGTAGCTCGTAGGATGATCACAGCTTGACAAGCTGATTGTGCTCTGCTTGCTTGTATTGTTGTGCAATTGTTATTTTTTATTGCCTCGCAAATTGGAAAATCTGCTGTTGTTTTGTTTTACTCTCTGTTGCTCTGCTGATTGCCATTTGGCCCGGGATTTTTATTGATTGAGATGAAGTTGCAGGCCATTTGTGTGTTCGTGAAAATCATTTCGAACTCATTAGCAGTTTAAATCGCTTGCTGTGACAGGAAAATCGCTGCACACATTGCAATAATGTAGGCACTTGAAAATTAGTCAAGAAGCAGAGGCATTCCCATATAAGCGCAAGTATTTTCAGTTCGTTGAGACCCGCCATAAGGCCAGACCTTGTTCTCCTCAAAACTGCAATAGCATATAATATTTTTTGAAATCAATATTACGTGATATGCCATTTGACAGTTTTTACGGCACAGGATTGTATTATGACGTCGTCAACGTTAAATGACAAGCCAAACTTAAATAAAGCTATATAATCTGTCGAAAAAGAGCCGAAAATGACATGGTCAAGTAAAGGGATTGTCTAGCAGAATACACCTTTGAATAATATCTTCTTAGTTAATATTATCAATCTTACAGCTAGTTACTTAAGAAGATTTGTTAACGACAGTCGTTTTTACTCATGAAGTTCTCATCCTACAGGGTTTTTCCGAAAAGTAAAAGGCCTAAGTCGATTAAAAAAATTTATAGAGCCAATCGTTACAATTCTTTAAAAACTTTGAAAATGAGCTCCTTCTGCGTCGGTGCAGCGCTGCCAGCAAGATTTCGAAGCATTGAAAAAGTCACGGAAGGCTTTTCAGGTAAGGAATCAAAAAAAGTCCGGGGGGCCACATCTGGGCTGTAGGGAGGCTGTGGAAGCGTTGGGATGCCGGCCTTAGTTAGGCAGTTGAGCCTGGGCGTTGTCGTGGTGCAACTTCCATTGGGATGCGATGTCTTTTCGGACCCGATTGACCCTTCGTTTGAATCTCTTGAAAACCTCCACGTAAAATTTGGATTTGACGGTTTGTCCAGGAGGAACAAATTCATGGTGGACGCTGCCTTTTATGTCAAAAAAGACAATGAGCATCGTTTTCACTTTGGATTTCTTCATTCTTCCCTTTTTGGGCGAGGAGACGCCACCATTTTTCATCCCCAGTGACAATTTGATGCAAAACAGATTTTATTTTGTGTCTTTGGAGCAATATTACGCCAGCGCTTTTTCGGTTTTCGATGTGTCTTTCATGCAATTCATGTGACACCCATTTTCGATACTTTTGACTCTTACTCAAATCTGAAATTATTTGTTATGCAACATTTAACATGGCTGACATTTGCTTTTGACTCAAGTTAAAGCATATTGCTTGCAGTTTGGCGTCTTCAAACATTTTTGGGGGTACACGTTCCTCATTTCTGATATCAAAATCAAATCATCAACCGCAACATGCAACATGCTTCTGATAGAGCATGATTACCACGTGCCTCGACAAGCATTCGATGCGACTCTGCAGCCCATTTCTTCAAATGGAAACAACAAACTAATGCTTTCCGCAAATCACCACCTGTCTGCACATTTTCAACACAATGAAAAATTTTGATTGTAAATTTATTGAATATGCTTGACAGCAGTCATGCCAACCAAACAGAAAAAAATTAAGGCTCGTTCACAACAAAAGTTTCCTACCAACACTTTTGTATCTTAACGCTGGCATTTATTCTCCAGTCCTTGGTTGGCCTAATATCAATTACCTTTGGATCTGAGAACCAATCGCAGATTATTACAAAATAAGCGTCAATCGAAGAAATCGCAGATAATCTCAAAATTAAAGGAATTTAAAGATTATTGAACGCGTAGAAGAAACTAAAATTTTAATATTTTCTCGAATAAATGTATGAGCTCCAACCCTTTCATGGTTTGTGGACAAACAAATTTAAAGTAATCTGAGTTAAATTACATAAGAGCAAGAGTAAATAAAGGTGATTCTAGGCTAATACATATGCATATACATATAAGCAAGTGATAAATTATCTGCCAGCTGAAATATTAAATGCTAAGTTTTGCTTGACTTTGCCCATCGGCCAGTAGCAACTGAAACTTCTTGTGAGTATCTTAAGAAGTTTACTTGGCTCATCATTATTTTGTATTCTATGTGCTTACATAACTGCTTAAGTTCCCATAACAGTGCTAAACACACGTTAACTCATTGTGCTGTCACTTAGTTGCTATTGCGAGCTGCAGCTTAAGGTGTGAGCTTGCGCTGCGGTAAAACAAATGAGCACTACACCTGTACTTCTATGTAGAAGCTTGTGTAGGTAGAGACAATTACTAGCACGTGGCAACAATAGAACTTAAGCTTCAATAAATCCTTTTCTTGGTTACCAGGCGACAAACGCCCTCAACTGGAAGCACCGGTGACTCACGAGCACCGACGATGAACAAGCGTCACACTTGACTGCTAATAAAGTACATAAGTTATTTAGCTGTTCTCAACTTTTGCAAACTTTATATATTATTTATTTTTCTATAAGCCTTTCATTTCAAATTTCGAGAAATATTGAAATTTTCTTCATTTCATAATAGATATACGACTGCAATAACATCTATTGACAAAATACGAAAAGATTTTTTCGACTACCAATGTAAAGTGTGTCTACAGAAGCACCACAAAATTGAATCCGCCCGTTGACCTTACGAAGAAGAGCAGCCACCCTCAGACACTCGTTGCAGATAAACACAATTCTTATTTATGTATTAAATGGAATATTCAATTTACTTACATATACATATGTACATATAATTCCAAACATTGCGACGTCACCTTGACATGGTACTATGACACTGCCCATTACTGGCATTCCTTCTCAACAAATGTTATGCAATATTTATATTGAATTATTTATCCCTGAGATATTCAAGAGGCTTTTCGCATGGACATAATTAAACAATAAGAATATTAAGAGGAGATTTATATGCATGAAGAGGTAACAAAGCTCTATGTATTTAATCAGGTGTGTGTGCAAATATATATACAATATAAAGGCTCTGTACGACACCAGTATTTATTTAATTCGCAAGGAAGCTTTGGTTTATTTATCCAAAGCATTCGGGTTTATATTATATGCAAAAATAATCTTGGTATTTACGGAGGGAGAAAATATGGAATATTTGTCATCTTTAGAAATGCACTCAATATTATTTATGCACAAATCGTCATATAACTATACAGAAATACGTATACATTTAGCCATATTCCCTTATAAATAAAAGAGCTGTGAAGACTATAATATATGAGTTACACTGCATATGGGTGTGACGTAAAATTGAACAAATTTTGAAGCTATACGAGGAATATATGTATATATGTAAGTAGATCGGATGAATAAAAACAGGCACATACAGAAAATTATCTTTAATAGAAATAGAAAGCCACTGAATCGATTTTGCTGCAATTTTTAAGACAGTCCTTTATAAAAATTCGAAAGCAAGGTATTGTCTAGCACTTTGAAAATTATCAACCACCCCAGCGAACCTAAAAATGTGCCTAAAATTACATACACACAAGCCATATTAAACTTAAATGCAGAGCTTACAAGAATATGACAACAGTCGCTAACGGCTTGCTCTCGATTCATAATTTACCTCGTGGCGATTAAATTCTTTGCCGTACGGCTAAGGATTTACAAAATATAAATACTTGTAATATTGTAAAATGCCACTCTATAACCGCATGCACGTACAGGTCACATGCCACCTACTCACATGGCAACACATAGTAAAACGCTCTTCTGCTCAAACTAGTAGAATCGAGTGGATTATGTGCGATTTGAATATATCCGTGTAAGTGTTGGTGCTGATGTACTCACATACGAGTACTATTTCACCTGCACACACACTCTTACAGTCTCTAATATGAGTATGTGCCAGCATTGAGTGCCATGTACTTGCATTGAGGCCTTTCCATCGCATTACACCCGCGGCAGTTGTAATGGTGGGCTGGTTGTTGACTGCGCGGCTTATGTCGAGAAGGTAAATAAATAAACAAAAATAAGCAGCAAAAGCAAAACAGCACGAACAAATGCCGCCGGAAAACAAATGAAATGCCTGGCAACAAATTCACTAAACAGGAGGCTGTTGGAAGGGATTTTCCACTGCCTGCAGAATTAGTTGAGTTGGCTTGGCGAAATTCACCGAATCGGTGAAAAAGCCTCAACTTACCAACTTATCATGTTTATGCGCGGGCGCTGGGATTTCATGCGGCTAAAAATCGCGAATTTGCATTTAAGTTAGACAAACAAACAAGTTGTAAATAAATTGTGTAAGGTATAGGCTAGAAAAGTGTTAAGGGTAAGTAGAGGACGTTAAGATAGTTTAAGTTGGAAAAAGTAGTGCAACTTAATGCAAATAAGTTTTTCTTTTAACTAAGATCTAACAAAAGAATTTTTAAATCTCAATTGTTGAAAAATTTTGGAAATTATAGTGAGTGATCCACTATGAGGTTCCCTACTTTTTGAAAGAAGGAACACAAAAAATCCTAATGACATTGATATCATCAGCCTTAACACCCGCGCCGTTAGTTCTGCTTTCTCCAGACTGAACAAGAAAGCAAAGCAAATGGGTCTGGCAGTGAACGAGGTCAAGACGAAATATCTCATCAAAATATCTGTCATCAAACAAACAGTCGTCGCACTCGCGACTTGGCTCTCACGTCACTGTTGACAGTCATAACTTTGAAGTCGTAGATAATTTCGTCTATCTTGTCAGCCTGGAAATCCAACGCAGGATAACTCTTGCCAACAGGTGCTACTTCGGACTAAGTAGGCAATTGAGAAGCAACGTCCTCTCTCGACGAACAAAAACCAAACTCTATAAGTCTAATCATAATTCCCGTCCTGCTATATGGTGCAGAGGCATGGACGATGATAACAACTGATGAGTCGAAGTTGCGAGTTTTCGATAGAAAAATTCTGCGAAAGATTTATGGTTCTTTGCGCGTTGACCACGACGAATATCACATTCGATGGAACGATGAGCTGTATGAGATATACGACAACATTGACATAGTTCAGCGAATTAAGAGACGCTGGCTAGGTCATGTCGTCCAAATGAACGAAAACGCTCCAGCTTTGAAAGTATTCGAACCAGTACCCGCCGGAGGAAGCAGAGGAAGAGGAAGACCTCTCCGTTGGAAGGACCGAGTGAAGAAGGACCTGGCTTCGCTTGGGATATCCAATTTGCGCCACGTAGCGAAAAGAAGAAACGACTGGTGCGCTGTTGTTAACTCGGCAATAATCCCGTAAGCGGTGTCTACGCCAGAAATTATCATTCCAAAGAACATTCTTTGGCATTTATTTTTTGAGGGTTATCTCTTTCAAATGTTGGGCTCGACTATGTCTCAGATGGTCCATTCGTTGAATTCAATTTTCTATAACTCGTTCCAGCATTTCGACTGGTAACTGACGAATAGCACGCGTTATGTTTTGCTGCAAGGCCTAAATCGAAACGGGATTGTTCGCATAGACTTTAGACTTTACATATCCTCACAGGAAAAAGTCTAACAGTGTGATATCACACGATCTTGATGGCCAATCGTCCGGCGCAAAACGTGAAATTATCTGCTCACCGAAGTGTTCTCTCAAAAAATCTATTGATTGATGCGATGCGTGGGAAGTGGCGCCTTCTTGTTGAAACCAAATGTCGACGAGATCACGAGTTTCAATTTTGGAAACAGTCAGTTATTATGGTTGCCATTGATGGTTACGCATCATTTTTGAAGAAATATGGAATGATGATTCCTCCGACATACAAACCACACCAAATCGTTATTTTTTCTGGAACAAACGGCAGCTCTTGAATCTCCTTAACTTGCTCTTCGTCCCAAATGCACGATTTCTGCTTGTTTACATACCCATTGAGCCTGAAATGGATCTCATCGCTCAACCAAATTTATCTCGAAAACATTGGAACCTGTTGTAACTTTCAAGAGCCCATAGAGTGAAGCGATGCAGCTTGGGAAGGTCAAGCGGCTTCAGTCCTTGCACAAGCTGTATTTGGTACGCTTTTAATTTAAGATCTCAACGTAGCGAATAACGTGTGATCTGTCAAAAAAAGGCTAATGAAAAAAGTAACTCTTGGATCACTCGTAACATATGTATATGTATATTTAACAGTAAAATTTTTAAAGAAAAAAATTTCGAGATACACGCGATCTCCACATTAAAACACAAGTCCTCCATTGCTGCAATTATTCAGTTCATCTTCGCATAGTAAACATAAGCAAACATTCTATATTAGAAGACATTGACCATACCCACTGCTCGAAAAAAATATCAAAATTTTTCAAAATGGTGGCAATTTCAATTTCACGCATTTTGTTTTTGTTCTGCTAAAATTCGTCTAATGCCTTAACTGTATGGAAAACTATATTGAGAATATTGTGTAGAGATTGAATCATTTACCTCTTGCAGCTCAATAAGTTTATGATATTCCGATTTAAAAAGTTTTCATTTCCGTCCTCGTTACGTATACGCAGCGTCTTCTTTTAAAAAATTTTATTTGTGGTGCCTATATAGTATGTATATCGTTTCGGCGAAAATAAAGTTATTAGCGTATAATCAATAATATAGAATTTATATTTAGTAATTCATATTTTTCCGACTCCTATAGATGCCGTGACGTCATGTTGCGTGTACGCAACTCTGGCGCATCGCTCGTAAATAGAATTATTCATGACGAATGCAACAGAAATAAACCATTTGTAATTTTTTCTTGTCTATTTACGTACGTATTTTCATGTTGATCAGAAAAAGAACTAACGTTTGACAGAAATTTTACCAACAAAATAGGCTTCTGTGCCTTTGTGGGTTACTTTAAGGTGTATATAATATTGGGGGATTAAAAAAGTAATTTCGTATTTCTAATCAAATTTCAATTTATTTTTTTTTTATTTATACTAATAAATGAATAAACATATATGTATGTAGCATTTTGGTCGATCACTTTTTGCATTTTTTCGCTAGCGACATTATTCCATCAGTGTAAATCGAAATTTCGGAATTTTCAGGACAAAAGCGAGCGAACTGATACCGCTTCGTCTCCGTAAACTTCACAAATCTCATTGGTGGCTTGCATGACATTCTTCCCTGTTTTATAAAAAAGATTTTAAAATATATTCCGGAATTCTTTATTATTTTCACTTATTTTTGTAAAGCTTTAGCTTTTTTTTGGTTAAATGAAGCTTAAAATCTCGCCCTATCTCACCTTTCCAACACTACATGGTATGACAAAATGTGATTGGTAGTACTGGAGATATACGACGACATCTATAGACAAAATACGAAAAGACTTTTTCAACTATTCAATATAATATTGTACGCAGATTGGTTTTCAATACGATTTCTGTTGTTTAACATTCAAGATATATATATATATATACATATATGTGTATATATTTGTCTGCATTCCTATATTGGCATATACATATGTACGCAGAAATAACACACGCTGCTGATTCGTTATCAGTGAATGCTTCGACATAATCGAATGAAACCAAAAAATAACTGATACAGCAGTATTAACTGTCAGCCATGACAATATTTCAACATTGTATATAAATAAAATGAAACAAATATATAAAAAAACAAACTGTAAATATGTGTGAACATTTACATAACTCAATCAAAACAGTTTCTGCTGATATGCCACACACATACACATACATATATATTCAAACAATAAAGTGCTCTATTTCGGCACAAAGGTATTCTCTGCCAACAGTGTGCAACAAAAGTGTGCGAACAACGCCACTCAAGCGTTCGCAGCTGCCACTAATAGCGTGGCATGAGCAACGGCCTTCCTGTCGTGGCACTTGTGGTGCTTGTTTGTTTACATAGTGTCATACGTGACGTATACGTAACAGTAGAGTAATCACAAAGGCTGGCAGACACAAAACCTCGAGCGAATGAACGGCTGAGCGCATCACATCCACAGCCTGCGATATTTATGCGAATAAATACTCATATGCGCCATTAACGTAAATAACTGTGAGCATGTGTGTGTGTGCTGAGAGCGTGTGAAATTGGCACTATTGACTTATTTACTCTCGTCATTGTTGTTGTTGTTGTTGTTGTTGATGCTGTCTTCCTTTGTTTGCATTCCTTGATTCATTCTTACATTTTCTTGGATATTATTTCCCCTTATTTTTATTTATTTATTTAATATATATGGCTTGTTTATTTGCAGTCCCTCGGTCCTTCTTTTATTTTTTATTCTGGAGGCTTTGCTATCGGAATTCATTGTTTTATTTGTTTTCTTCTTTCGAGGAACCTTTTCACCGCTTCGGCTCTTCGCCAGCTTTGCTTTGGCGCTGCCTTCGCTTTGTTGACACTGTGGTTTTTTGTTTTATTGTGGGCTTTTATTTCTTTTTGGCCTTTCACTGGCCTGTCGAACATGAAATATCTCTTTTAGATTTACTCTGTTTCGGCGCGTCAGGCCTCACACGGCTTTATGCTAATGCCGACACATACACACACACACGAACACTAAGACAGTAGCATTGCTGAATGGAGTAAACCGAGTGTGCTTGTGCTTTGTGGCTGACGCTGAGTTTCTTTATTGATTTATTTCCTCATTGTGCTGCGCCATTTGAATAAAAGCAATAGTGTGCTAAGTAAGGATCAGAGTCGAGGCAGAGGAAATGTAGTTAATTTGCCAAAATTGCAGGCCCGAAATAATGTACGAAGGATTTGCTTAACGAACTTGAAAATAATGTGAAAGTGGAAGCCAAAGCGCTGACCTTGCTGTTGGCGTGATCTTATTTGAACGTGACGATTGGATTACTGTATTTTTCAAAGGATTACACGCCCGTAAAGGATTTACGACAGCATTTAAGTAATGACTCGTTAAAGTTTTACCGAAATTTGCTAGAATAAAGAAGAGTTACCCTCTTGTCACAACAACATTTTGTAAGATGAGCGCTGTAAGCTAACGTCAACAAAGTTTATTGTATTGGTTTAGTGAAGCTGTCTTAAATACATTTTAAGCAGAATTATCGATTTATATGTAGCTATAGTAGATTTTCGATTTCTTCATTTAATTTTTTGACATCTTTATTCCATACAAACTGAACACATAGTTACTAACAGAAATGCACCTGTGAAGGGTTTTTAGTTTCGGTGCAACCGAAGTTAACGTTTTTTCTTGTTAAGATTATAGGTTAGATTATACCGACCGGCTGTCATGCCATACATAAACCTACTGGTTCTTAGATGGAGGTGCTGTTTTATTTGTGCTGAAGTATTCATCAAACAAGGCGTCAACGATTGCGAACTTTAAGAGCGACTTGAAATCTAATGTTGATACTTCATCTAGTCCCCTCAACTGCGAAGCTCTTATATGTATGTCTTAGCCGTGTTCTGCTGTACAGGAGCATAAGAATTGTTCTAGTGATCATTGAGTATCGGTTTAGTGACTTCTGTTTTTCGTGTTCTAGTTCGGTAGCCAGACCAATGGCCCTTATAGCAATCTGATTTGCTAATTCTTTTCCTGGAATTGCTTTGTGGCTTGTAACTCAGTAGTTATGCAGTCATTTTCCGTTCTCTCTCTGTTTCTAAGAACATTTTTGGCGTAATGCGATGTGGGAATATTGGCTTAATTGCCACCTGGCTATCGACGTACTATATATATTGATCTTCTCAATGTTGGCTGCTGCGCTGTTAGCTATCTCAGCCCTTTTCCTGATCGTAAATACGTCCACCTGAAAGATACTTAAGTATTCAGGAAGCTTCAAGGGTTGTCTGAGATCCAGCAATTGATTCCGGCTTCTACTCCATTAGGCAGTTTTGTATCAATGATATAAATTTATTTATGATTGTTGTACTATAAGTTCCACTGGCGAAACGCATGCTCCTGCGCAATCCGCTCTCTTTTTGTGTGTCTTGAAACCTTCTCCCCCAAATAAAGCGTGCAGGAATGTGATCTATTTTATCCACCAACGCTCAGCTTATTGATCTGTGCCCGAAAGTGCTTGTGGAGAATTTACTTAGCGCCGCCAAACCTTCAGCGGATTTTGTTGCAGAGCTTTCCACTGCAATGCCGATTGGTGGTAGGTTAAGTATCCTTTCTAGTGCAGTATTTGGAGTGGTTCTTAGCCCTCCCGTTAAGCAGACTGCAGCGAGTCGCTGTATCCTCTCCATCGGTTTTCTGTATGAGACCTTTTTGACAGCGGTTCACCACGCCAAAGCGCTGTGAAGCAAAATTAACTTGAAAGACCCCACGTGGATCCTTGTATTTCTTCATATGCATATTTTCACTCTCTCCTTCAAATTGAGTTTCCAAACATTTACAAATTTTTTTAAGATTATAACGTGCTGAAGTATCAGACTTAATTTCTGCAACCGTAGTTATACTTAGTATATACCTCTTAAGACATACGCTCTCTTCGTCATCACTGATGCCACGACAAATGTGCTAACAATCTCATACATACTAATACTTTCTAATACTGTGCTTCATTTCAGAAACTTGTCTTCAACTTTGTATACAAAATAGAACTAAAATAAATCTTAATTAAAATCTTTTTATGTGTATTTTGCTCTTTATATATTTTCATGTTTCTTTCTGCCTCAACAAAATGGTCAATATGTTACAAACTTTTGGAAATAACAAAAAAAAATATGTCAATAAATAAACTCACAAACGAAACTAAATGCCAAACTACAAAAACCATGAAATTCGAAACTGCAAACACAAACCACTAAATTGGAAACCAACAAAATACTAACAACTTTTGTAAAACAACTGCAACAACTGCAGAGGAACTTCGGGCATCGACATCGACTTAAGGCGTGTGGATATCGATCAATGTCCGCAGCGCAACTCGCCGGGCACCACTCAACCCCTCAACATATTCGCCGGCACCGACAAATGCAAACAGCGCACAACAATGGTATGTACAAACAAATACAAATACAAACACAATTAAATATTACTTTCCTTACCGAAAAGCTGTAAATAAATAGAAACGAGAGTAAGCGCAGTTATGCAGCATAAATTTCGATAGAAATCATTTAATGCTGGATTTCGATTTTAATTAGCAAATTTCGCACAAAAGCACGACTTCCCCCACACTGTTTTTTTGTTCTGTTCGAAACTGTTTTTTATTCCATTTATTTGTTATGCCACATAAGAGCCTTCTTTCTTTTGGACTTTTTAGTGTGAGGCTTTAAAAGGATTGGGCTTCCGCCGTGGCTCCTACAAATGTGTTTGTCGCAAGGGCTATTACTTTCCAGACACCATGTCTTCGCAAAAGTTCTTCAACGGCAGCCTGCTGGAGGAGGAGTACGAGAAGCTCATGCTGGTAAGTTCAATCCTTATGGAATTTTCATGCAAATAATTTAATCCTCGAAAATCGCCTGAACGCTTGGAAACAATATGAGTTTACATAATGTGTTCAGCCCCAAAAATAAATCTTTTGCTGATGTTGCTTTAGTTAAATCAAATGTCAAGCACTAATCAAAGACAAATGTTTGAGCAAATTATTCAAAAGATTACAAAATATTAAAAAATTTCAAAATTAGTGGGGGATCTCAGAATATCCATTGTGGTGCGATCAATATTTGCCTAAGACGATTGGAGTTTCTCGCGTGAGAGAGATTCCATATTTATAAACCAAATGAGTATATAAAATTAATATATAATAGTACAAATTAATCCAAATATTTGGTAGTCGAAAAAGTCTTTTCGTATTTCAAATCAAACTTCAACCAATTTTTTTTTTATTTACTATAATAAATAAATGAACAAATAGGTACCATTTTGATCGACCATTTTTTTTATTATATTACCGTTAGAGACACTATTTCATTAGTGTAAAACTTTTCTGGTTTCTCGGCGAAAAACTGCGTTAAGTAATTCTCACATGCTTCTCTTGTAGCCAACTTTGCTCCATTAAGGGAGTTCTGCCGAGACAAATGATAGTTCGATAGTGCAAGGACAGGGCTATATGATACATCAAAACTTCCCAGCCAAGCTCTCCCAGTTTTGGCCGAATCATCAAAGATGTATGTGGTCTAGCGTTGTCCTGATGGAAGACGAAGCCCTTTCCGTTGATCAGTTCTGGCCGTTTTTTTCGATTGTTTGCTTTAATCGTATCCGTTGTTGACAGAAAAATGTAAAATCATCAGATCATAGTGGATGATTACTTTTCAATCCCACCAAAAACTCAGCATAGCCAGTCGAGGCGTCAATTCTGGTTTTGCGACCATTTGTTGAGCTTCACCGCGTATGGACTATGATCTTTTTCACACATTATTGTCATATTTGATCGATCCACTTTTCGTCTCCTGTTACCATTCGCTTCAGAAATGGTACGATTTCATTTCGTTTCAGCAAATACAATTCATGTGGTACCCAAATATCGAGCTTCTTTTTGTAGCCAGCCTTTTTTAAATAGTTCAAAACCATTTGACGATGAATGTTAAGTTCCTTAGAGATGTCATGGCTGCTTTTGTGTCTGTCCTGGTCAATCTTTTCTATAATTTCACTGACTTTTCAACGACATTAATTTTTTTTGGTCTTTTCCATCCAACATAATGTGATTGGTAGCACTGGTACCCAATATTTTTCTCAGACGATTGGAATTGTCAGTGTAAAGTTCCTGAGTGAGATAAATTCTATATTTATCAAATAAATGAGTATATAAAATTAATATTGTACAAATCAAGCGAAATACTTAAAATGAATTGAAATTTTATGAGAGTTTGCCACACACTTTGCAGGGCAGAAACTCCACCTACAACATCATCAATGAGTACGAGTGCCTGCCGTGCGCCGAGGGCTGCGATTACTGCGAGGATGGCTCGCCTTGCATTGCAGCGCTTAATTGGCCGATGCGAACGAGCATTTTGGTGCTGGCTTGCACCGTCATCGGTTTGCTGCCGCCGGCCGCGTGGTTCACATTCCGCTATCAACAAGTGAAGGTAAGTACCACACGTCACACATTGCATGCTACGTGCATAACAACAATAGCAAAAGCACATATTTGCGCATAAAAAAAGTTTAAGTCTTTGCGCCGCCATCATAAAAGTGTAACGGTACACATATTGTCCGGCCACACGCAGCATGACAGTCGACCCAGTCGCCAACTTGGCTGCGCGCCACCAACCACAAAGCTACTTATGACGGCAGGTTAATATTGAACGCATTAACCTTGACCACCCGGACTTTGGTCGGCGCGGCCGGTGAAAGACTGACCAGCAAAGTGCGAGTATGTGGCGCGGCAGTTGTGAGTTCATAATGAAATTTAACAATTTTTATTACTTTGCCTTGGGTGCTGTTGACATGTGGCGTCTGTGGCGGAAAATGTGGCGTCATTTACCGGCGAGAGCTGTGTACCCGCTAAAACTTCGAGTTCATATTCACTTCTGCTCTTTCATGACTAGTCTAGTTTTACGACTGGTATTTGGGGTCATATCTGCTAGTGGCATACGCGGTGTTCCCGGTCCACTCGCTTTGTTCTTTATTACGTTCTTAAGTGCGCCCTCAGACAAAAAAGGAAACATGTTGCTGCCGCCAAAACCAAGACCAGCTGTTACTTTATGTGCGTCTCTTCACCGGCACTGGCGACGCTGAGGCGTTGCGGCTTGTTGTCATCTAAATGCGACGGACGAATGCTGCAGCTGCGCTCCCTTCTTGAATTTTTATGTGAGACCAGCGTCACGTTCGCATGAAGCCACAGGAGTACGGTGACTACTTTGTATTCGTGCATGTTCGATGAGTCGGTGTTGGAGCGTATGGATGCGCCAAACACGATCGTAAACCAAATAACACAAAATTTTATGGATTTCCGGCTGTTGCTATGCAGAGGTTGTTAAAAATATCGTTATTGAAGTCTCACATTTGCGCTAAGCACCAACACACATAAATATACGCCATGTTCTTGCTGGCGTGTGGCAAGCGGTGCAAACCAATGTGCTTTCACAAATATGATTTATTTATTTATTTTTATTGAATTTTAACGTACACCAATATCCACATTTCACACCGACTCTGATATTCTCCTTCCTATTTACAGGTTGTTCGTGCCGCCAGCCCGGCTCTGTTGCGCGTCATTGCCCTAGGCGCCTTCTTCATCTACTGTACAGTAAGTAGATAAAAACTATTCAATTCTTAAAAAGAACTTCTTTGTGCTTTTTCAAATCCAACTTATACGACCAAACAGAGGTAGACTCCGAAATGGTTTTGGTAAATCACCTGCTTTCGGTATGCCGAAAATGAGTATTGAAGAAATTTATTATTTAAATCTGACCATAGATTATGGACACCATCTCATTACATTTACGTCACTATATATATTATATAAATATAATCCATTATCTATCATCATACATATAATCCATTATTTATCTCAAACAAGCGTTAACAACTGCGAGGACAGCAATATCGACTAAAAACTTCACCCACCTCTTAAGTATTGAGAACTAAATAATAGCGATAGAAAAGCTACGTGGTTATAATAAAACATATCTAGTCTCGAAAGAAGAAAAAGGTCATTGGAGCCAAATTAGGTGAAAAAATGTTGCTTCTTTCCGAATCATTTCTTTTGTGATTCTAATCTACTTTCTTGGCGAAAAATTTTGGTATTACGGTATATCAAATAAAATTGATTCGAATGAGACATCAAGAAATCGAGGAGAATTTCGAACAAATACAAAGCGACGTTCGAAATAGCGAACACTACATATTGACTTATAAACTAAATCACATTAGTGAAACATTTCAACGCAATTATTATGTGTATAAAAAATATTGTAGTTACTGCAGTTTAGCCCTTTATTGCTGTCTTCATTAACCCAAAGCCCCTGTATAAGGCTGATATCGATGGCCTTTTCGCATCACACATCTAAGGTTATTGTTCATCTTACTCTGGGTGGGGACCCGCAGGATTGTCGAGTACATAACTTAGACCCATACTCTATAATCTGACGTCGATCTCCACCTACCGTTCCTGCACTGTGCGTTTCGAGGAGGAGTTGCCGTCTATAATAGCTACTTGTAAGCTGATTTTGGCTTCATCGCAGAAATGTCTTGCTGTTGTTAATCTGCTTTGTTCCCCTTCACTCCGCCTTTGGCAGAATGCCCTGCGTTTCGGTGATTGAGCGACACGTTTTTTGTAAACTGCTCGGGTTTGTACTTTCGACTTGAGGTTCGGATTGCGTCTTTATCAGAAAGCTTTTGTAATACACCAATGTCTGTTTTAGGCGCTTGATTTCCTCCTCTTCAACTGGGATGCGTGCTGCCTGATTTTTGGCAGTCTTTCCAAGTATAAAGACTATCATTTGGAACCGGCTTTTCCTCAGATGATTCTGGGGTTTTTTTTCGTTTCTTGTGATGGTTGTCTCCTTTAGCTATCTGTGCACTTTGGTTGGTGCTCATAGTAGCGTTGGAAGTGGAGGCTTCCACTCTTGATTTAGCGGTTTCCGTAGTACTCTTAATCGTCTCCTGTCTGAAGGCGGGTAGATCGTCCTCATCAGATTCCGTTATTGGACTCCAATTTGTCGTAGCTGTTCCCGTAATCAAAGCAGTTGTCATCAGGTTGGTTATTGTTGTTGTTGTAGATTCTTTTTTATGTTCGGTCAAACGAATAAGCCCTAAAAAGTTGGTCACTCGACTGCAGAACCGGTATGCGTAGAGAAGGCATTTAATATCTCCAACCTCGCCCGGGCATCGGAGGGGACCGTTAGCGATCAGCTATTCGTTCGCTGAGCTTTCAGTCATCGGCACGTAGGTACTTCAATACCTTGTTTATTCATCCATATCACCATTGTGCGGATTATGAGATGTCGCTCTTGGTTTGTAAGAATAGAGTGTATTCCCATTTGGGATGCGCACATTACTATTACTTAAGTCCCTTCGCCACGTCAAAGCGACCAACTTAAAGGAGACGACTAAAACTTTTGCACGTGTCAAGAGCTTCCCATTTTTCGGAATCGCATAGAACACTATATCACTTAGTTACAATATAAACTGTAGTAAAACTTTTTTATTTGTTACTTAACGCCCTTTCTTGTTTAATATCAACGCAAACTACTGGGTCTAAGTTCCAACACAAACCACCTAGTATTTTTATTGGCAGATTAAACGACAAAATTGCAAATTCATTCAGAAAGCTCTACAAATGCAAGTACAATTCTTTTCATTATTTTTACAGAATATCGTGATGTACCCCAATCCGAATCTGTACACCTGCACGGCGCGAATATGGCTACGCGAAATCGGATTCTCACTGACATATGGCGCTTTGATGCTGAAAACGTGGCGGTGAGTCAAATCTCTAGTTGCAAAATGGAACTTAAATTCTCAGCACTTTAAACGCATGCAGCACACACACACATGTACATACATTTTAAGAAGTACATATATATGCTCGACTAACACCTTCGTTTCTCTGTCTCTCTCTCTTTCCCACAAAATGTAGCATTTCGGTGATATTTCGTGTTCGTTCAGCAAAAGCGGTGAAAATCACAGACGCAGCACTATTGAAGCGGCTCGGCATTATTTGCGGTGTCATTGGAACGTGCCTGCTGGTGCGTACTTTGGTTGCACCGCCCGATGTTGTGGTTGGCCGCACTGCTGATGATCTGAAAGCATTTTTATGCAAAACGGATTACTGGGATTACACTT